>NC_080635.1:57151012-58401012 GCF_027579445.1 Ammospiza nelsoni
TGGCTCCAATTCACCAAACAGCAATGTGTGCTTTTATCTTTATCACACATGCTTAACTTTGTTCTTCAGAGCAAAGAATCAAGGTCAGAGCAATCTCACTTGTCCTCTTAAGAAGAGTTCCTCATTTAAATATTAAGCATATCTTACTTAGAAGTTATATGCCCGTGAATTCACTCAAAGCATTTCCTACTCTTTTTGTTTTGTTTTTTATTAAAAGTTCTTCCATCACAATTACACAACCTGCTTAGATTGTGACAATGTCACTGCTCTGTTGTGGAATGTATCAACCTACAGAGAAATTTTAGTTCTTTATGTGAATATGCATTTTTGCAGAGTAACATTAGAGTGAAAATACAAAAGGGATTTCCCTAAAACAAACAGAAAGGCCAGAGACCAAAACATTAAAGGCAGCACTTTTAGACACACCGAGGAAAGGACAGATACAGTCACATGACCACCTTAGCTATCGATTTTTGAACTGACAACACCCTGTTACAAATGTAGCATCAGAAGGGCTACCAGCTCTTTTAATATTACTCACCTTAAAGGAGGAACAGCCACAGGACCACCAAGTCCCCAGCATCACTGCTGGATTACATTTAATGCTGAGTAAAACATATACTGCCAGTATGGTCTAGATATAGAATCTAAGTGTACAATACAGATTACTTGCTGCCTTGGTAGTATGATTTAGAAGTCTTTTCACAAAACTAGGATCAAATGCAAAGCAAGGCTTTGCATTTTTGTTCACTTGCTGTATTGATTAGAAACACCTCATGTTACTTCACAATTTATCCTTACATAGACCTAGCAAGTATAAATAGATGAAAAATAGTTAGTGTTGTGTATGGACTGCAGATACAGTCATTATATTGGGGTAACATGAAGAGAGCTCAATGATTTTATAAACAAAGAGGAAAGTGTTGAATTTTAAGCATTTACAACATTTTCAATTTTCAGTAAGTTAAGGATCTAAGATATTTTACTGTTTGCCTTCTATAACCTAGAGGAGTAGAAACAGAAACTGCAGTAGGTATATCCTTATAAACAATGTCTTTGTAACCTTAGATTAAGAACTAATTCAGACTAATGACAGTAACATAAAATAAAACCTATTGCCCGACTTCCTCATAGCTTTTATCTGCCAAAAGCAATTAAGAGCACTGCACCTTTGGGGAGTCATGAGGAAGGGAGGGAATGCTTGATGAGGTTATGACCCTTTCTCTGATAAAAAAAAAAGATCTGACTCCATTCCACAACAGACTGGATACCAAAAGCTGTTATGCTTTCGATTTTCCCCTGAACCTGTTCACTCTCAAAGTCTTACCAGCAGGATCAGCATTACATTCAGATATGCAGATTGTTACATTCTAAAAAACAGTAAAAATAACAGTAACATTAAAAAATTTAAAAGTGGAGCTCTCAAAATCTGAGTATTTTGGTTGAGTTCCCCCTTTGATCTGAACAAGTCAACCCTGAATTCCGAGTTAAATGCCTTTGAGCAGGCATATTCTGTGCTACCGTTACACGTTAAACTTGCAGCAGAAATAACATATTCATGAGCACTTGCTTTTATTGGACCTAAACCAGCATTTTTCTTGCACTCTTCTGCCAGCTGGAGCCTGGGTGATCACTTTCAGTTCAAACACCTGTGCCCATGGTCGTGACACCTGCTTGAGGGTCCATTCCCACTAACTCCCCCTAAAGCTCAAAAAAGTTTTCTACTATGGGCGTATGCAGTTCTTCCTTCAGAGCCTAAATGCAGGGAGTATGAGAGAAAAAACAGGCAAACACCCTCCACTACACCAGGGAGATATATCATAGTCTAGCCCAATTTACTCCATTATACACTAATAGCTATATTGCTGTTGCTGCAGTACCTTGAATAAGAGCAACAAAACAAACTCAAAACAGATCAGAATTTATTTTTATGTTGTAAGGAAGGCCTACACCATGACCTGATCTGAAATGGCAAGCTACCTGGCTCTTGGGTTAATAAAAAAAAAAGAATACAAAGGCAGCTTTTTCAGGTATGATGTCTAGAAGCTTCTTTTACCATGTAGAGTATAGTTAAGCCAAAATTATGATTTCTTTACTTTTGTTTATGTCAACTTCCCTACACTACTACCCTTCTCTCAATATGGGACAGAAGAAAGCAGTAACTTCTGCCATACTCCTTGTTCTCCTCCTGTGATGGGATACTCTCAATTAACCAGTTGTCAGTGCAATCATATACTATTATAGAAACAGAAACCTGAGAAACAGAATACAATGGTTTTACAGATTTTCTTTTTCAGCCGCCACTATCAGGATTCTCTAGGATTACCTTTAATCCTGTAATCAGAAAGACCATTTCACAATGGGGCTAAGAATTTACCAAAACCAAACTAAAATGATACTTTTTTTTTTGCCAAGGGAGCCAAGTTGAGCTAGTACCATCATTGTAAAAATGGAAATAGGCTCCCATTTTGTTCATGCTGAATTGTAGAATACACTGTGATATCAGCTTGCTTTAGATGAAGAGATCCAAATGCCCACTAGGATTTCACATTGCGATTGCTATCGCAAATTATCCATTGTCATTGAACAATTCCCTCCTTTGGAGCACTGAAAACATAGCCTTGGACACCTGATTAACAAATTCAGTCCTCCCATGCATAAACAAAAGAAAAAGATTCCTTTGTAAAATGGTACAACAAAAGGTAACAAACCATATCACAGGCATAAGCACATCACTGGCACTCCTTCGGAGGTTAATCACAGGCATCCAACCTGCCACCAGTGAGAAGAAATTTACATTCATCTGTATTATTAATTTGCTTACCAGCAACCTCACTGTTTACCTGACACTTTGTTCACTTACCATTTATACTGGGAGAGGTTACAAACAGGCATTTCAAGGGAAATTCCAAAGCTCAACATAAATAAAGGATTAGTTGGTGGACACTACTTTCAAGATAAGGAGGTATATGCCAGCAGTAAAGGCACCTGAGCTAATTAAGCCCTTCTAACCACAGGATGTTTACTCTGTACAAAAATTGGCTTCACATGTTTTCAATGTGACACTAGCAGCAGAACAGCCAACAAAAGTACTACCTGTTTGCACAAAACAAAATGAAAATGGGTTGACAAAAAAACCTTGTCTGGGTTTGAAACTCCAACTTGTTTGACTTCAGTATTAAGTTACTCAGTTATGAATGAGGGATGAAACAATGGTAGCCAGACAGAACATGCCCAGTAAGCAAAAAAACCCTTTTAAACAGGATTATACCAACCACTGAGCAAATATTGTAAAAAAAATTAAAACCCACCAAAAACACACCTTAAAATCAGAGCTCCTGTTTGCTCTCCTACAGACAGATTAGAGATTTGGAGAGAACAGATCATAATCACAGGCTTTATTTAAATATCATTGTACAAAGAATAAGCTACTCTGGGCACTGCATTCCAAATACAACCAAGTAATTATACCAAATAATTGGTAAATATAATCCCAGGACTTTGAAAATTAGCACTTACTCCTAGAAAGCCCAGACATTTGTGGTGTACTTTACAGGCACATCCACTTTTTTACATCATTTTCCAATCCTTCAAGTATGGATAAGGTCTCTTTTCATCCACCCTCAAGGGATGCAGTTTCAGAGGAAACCCATGGATACCTTTTTTATTCTTCTTCATGTTTATGTGCATATTGACCCCTTCAAACTGGGATCGTTTAATCTGTCAGTAAAATGACACTTGCATTTCTCCTGCTTGTGACATTGAGATTTTAATATTTTTTTAAAAGAGTATGTTTCATGCTTTTTGTTTTGGATTGTAATCTGCAGTTCAGCAGAGATCCTCCTGGATTCTAGAACCATGATGCTTCTCCCCTTTAATTTGAGTGGAAGAGACCTGAGAGCTTGAGAGCTGTAGTGTCCAATTATCACTGTAAAAATATTTTTAAGATTATATTTGTTTATGATAACCATCCTCTGTAAATCCATAACCAAAGGCTAATTATCATTGTCATTTAATCTCTCAACAAAATCTGCCAACAAGCATGTGTTAGAGTATGGGTGAAGCTTCACCTGAAAAAGAGCCAGCCACTACACCTCAGTTCTGTGTCTGAGTCAGAACTTACATCCTTCCAGCTCCAAACAACTATCTATCTCCTGTAATAAAACAAGCAGTAGTCATTAAAGAGCCTTACAGTGGTGAATAGTTACTGCTTTATACAAATAGGATTGTCAGCAGCATCTTTTTTTGCCTTAGGATAAGATCTGGGACTATAGGGACAAAGAAGAGTGGTAGGCAGAGTGAAACATTATTAAATACTAACCATGGAGGAGAAAAAAGGAAAATTCCCCTGAGATGACAGCTTAAATTCTTCCCTTCGGGTTGCCTAGAACACCGTCAAGTTCCTATCAGGTTCCTTAGGCAAGTCAGGGACTTGTTTAAGTATTACAGGCAAGGAAATAAACAGACCCGGATTTCAAAGTCTTGTCCCAGAGCCAACAAAAACGCCACTTTCCCTCTGCAAGCTGTGCCTGTTGCTCTGTGTAAAGCTATCAATTACATCCTTTCCCAACTTGGCATTAAAAGTATCAAATTGCCCTGGCTGGATGAGAAACAGCCTCTCATCTGCTTCAGAAGTGATATTTTTATTGCTTGAGTCCAGAAGTTCCATTATTTTATTAGCACAGAGTTAACACCAAAGTGAAGCAAAATGAGTTACAGCCACTTTTTCAGCATGCATGAAGCAGAACATCTTACTAAGGCCTGAATAATGTTGAACTAAGCTTTTACATTTAATAAAGCTGGGCAAATCCACTGCACCAAGCATGATTTAAAATGAACATGGATGTTTAGCAGCAAAGACCAAAGGTAAGTGGGCTCAGGCATGGTTAATCGGTTCACATGAGAAAAAAAACCCCTCAAATGAAAAAAAAAATTACATTCCTGCTGGTCTTGCTCCTGAAACGCTCTGGTTTGCATGCTGGGTGAGAGCAAGCAGAGGTAAGTGAATATGTAACTAGACACAGGATGGGACTGTTCCTTCTTATGGTACTACTGATAAATCTGCTTAACTGTATCAAGAAATCATAGCTCTTTCCCTGCAAGCTGGAAATTTTAATGTGAGTACTTAGCAATGAGCATGCCAACTTCTCTATATCTATGAATCCTTCATGAATTTAAAGTTACTCATTTGCTTAAATGTCTTGTTCTGAGAGCTTTGTATCACTGAGTCCAAATATACTGATTTCTGATTCAACAGGCACTTTAAAGTTATGTTTTCTCTATGCTCATTTTAGAATTGCTGCTATTGGCAGCATAGTTTACAGGAGGTGTTTCAAAACTAACTTATTTTGGTTTTTGTGCAGGAGAATGGCATTCAAAGTACACCTAAGCTTTCCAGATATTCCATCCCCACACCTAATTTAAATACAAAATATTGCTATGACATCTTGACATGAAGATCTCAGATTATCTTAAACACACTGAATAAACTTCAGACGACTATTCTGTGATACTAACCACAATTATTCTGTAGTAACAAGGACACAGCACAGTAACATGAACTGTGAGCCAGCTACCTATGACTCAAAATAGAAAACAAATAGATTTTGTCTGTCTGTGTCTGTGTATTTGCTTCAGGACAGTTTCTTCAGGGATTTTTTTGTTGTTGTTGTTCTCAAAGTTGGCAGTCCACAAATCAGCCTAGATTAGTCACCTCCCCAGAACATACTAGTGTTTCAAAAGGGATGAATTTTAAGCAGAAATTTAGCATTAAATGCAGAGTCCTTAGAACTTTTAACCATAACCTGTATTTATTTACCACAGTGGTAAATAAAGCCAGTGAATCACTATATATTTGCATCACACTGTTTGATACAATACTGTTTTCAGTATTCAGTACTGATAAAGAGGACTCTTGGCATTTTAGAAGAGTAATCTCTTGTGAGAATCTGAAGAGTTGACAAGGGATTTCTCAGTAATATAAGTCATAATTATGACCATGCCAGCAAGCAAATTTGTGAGTCATTTTGAGCCCCAAGTCACATGCACAAGGTTAGTAGACATAATATGCAAAAACACACTTGAGTATCTTGAAGAAGCAGATAATATTGTGTGCACACATGTCGATAACTAAGCAACTCTTCAACATCACAGAAGAGGTAGAGGATTTTTTTGTGTTTCTGAGAACAGAGTTCTCTTACATAACCTTTAGGAAATCCTTCACTGATGACTTCTGAGCCTAAATTACAAAATCCCACTTTGCTTGAAACAAATCCATTTCACTTTTGAATGTTTCCTAATGTTCTTCTGGTAGGTAAAAAAAAATAGGAAAGAAAAGAACCCACAAACCTCCAACATTCAGGGTTGTATTACACACAGGAACTAAAAACGTATTGCCCTTTTGTTTGGTAAGTAGGCCACAGATTTCTTTTTTTTAATTCTGAAACTGGTCCAAACTAAAAATCTGAGCTCTTTTTGAAGCTTTGATTAGTGTTTAGATTTCAGTGGCACATATACAAAACCACTCTAGAGCCCTCCCTTGCATATTAATATTTGCAATACAACACACACAAAGAAAGAAAGGTGGGCACCTAGGTAAGAGAGAGACCAGCCCTTAGCTTCCTTCCAGTCTACTTTAGCTACAGCACCTCTCCATCAGGAGGTGCTTCTTTGGCAAGGAGCAACAAACAGCAGTCCCAATACTCCTCTCCTTTCCAACTCTCAGCCAATCTGATTATCAGAGTTTTCAAGTACTCTGCCAAGGTACTGAGAAAAGATCACAGGATAAAGTCTAACAGCTACAACTGTGTGATTTAAGAATGAAAGTGACTTCAAGTCATCACTTCAGTGCTGTTTCCTCTAATTATTGGATCATTTCCTATCTGGACATTTATAGTTTTTGATTATACAGCTGCTAAGATACCTGTGATCACAGATGACTGCTATATTCAACAGCATCCAAAGTTCAAGGCAACAAAGTGAGCTCAAAGTAGCTTTTATCTTCCTTTCTGCTTAACCCTTCTAACACCCTGCACTATTATATGGTAATGCAAGTTACTGCTTCTCTGCAAACTCACAATACCAGGGTGGGCAGAGAAGAACATTACAAAAAAAATCACCCTGCATTTAAGAATTACCTGTAATTAAATTTTAAATGTAAGGGCTCTATTATTTAGTAGTTTAGCATAGTTTTACTCTGTAACCTGAATGCTATTCAAAACTTTTATTACAATTTTGGACTAGCTCAGAGATTTAAACCAGGGACTGCTCCCTTTTCCCTACCAAGAGAAAAAAAGAATAGAAATGTTAAAAAAAAAAAAAAAGGAAATAAATTAAAAGAGAGATTGAAAAAGGGAGAAGAATGTGCATTAATTACAAGGTACTGACTGACCTGGATTAGCCTTTATTCCATGTCAGCAGAAAAGAATTCCGAACATCTGCATATCAATTACAAGGACTGCTGTTCCAAGTGGACTTCTTGAAATAAATGAAGAAATCAACTTTTGGCTTGTTTCTGTGCCTAAGTTTAACTCTGTGTTGTCTACTAATGAGACAGTACCTTTCTTACGAAGTCTTTCACATTATTTTAGGAACAATATAGAGCAATATTCCATCTCATCAAGTTTCTGCTTGTACACTTTAATTCCAAATGGTGGGGGACCAGTTTTCCCCTACTTATAAATAATCCTAAGCATCTTAATCAAGTGGGAATAGGGAAAAAATGCCTTCTAGAAAAATGAAAAGATGTGCAGGATTTCAGTGCACTCAAGCTCTAGCATTTCTAAACATCCAAGCATTGTAAAGATTGCAAAAGAAGACATGAGAAATGTGTGCTGCCAGAAATCCTACATTGCAACAACAGGTAAAAGAAGCTCCATCTGTTCAATTTACACAGTCAACGGGTAACTGTCTGAGGGTCACAACCATTTCTTCAAACAAAAATTTAATGGTTTAAGCTAAACACACAGACATGTTCAGTCTAGAAACAGGATTGAACTGATGGCACAATTAGGGATAAAAATATTTTTGTCATGGTTGATTCTACAATATGTTATTGCTTAAAAGACTAAATCTCTTTCTAAACAGTAGAAGATCCCAGAAACAAAACCCTTGCAATTCAGGTCTTCAGCTTCCAAAGACCACATTTTGCAGGGGATAGGCTCACACACCTATTTCAGTACTTCCAGGTTTTAGAAACTTCTAGATACCTCTCCAACAGGTGCAGATTCAGTGTTAATTCTCTTCATTCTCTTCAATTCTTAAAACTCCTGTGAGGACAAAAATTTCCACTTTTCTTTATACACCAAATACAATAGGTAATATGTGCATTGACAAGCAGAATTACTGCTGAAATCAGCACTGGCCTTAGAAGACCAATTAACATCTACAATAAAACAATACAGTTTTGATTACTTTTACTTCTATCACTTTAAACTTCAGCTTTATACAAGGGACGGAACTATCAAAGGTATTCCAATACAGAATGTCTCATATGTAATGGTTTTGTAGTTCTTCATAAAATCAAAGTTAAGACAACAAAGATGTCATCTCTGCAGGGACACACTGTGCATTAAAGTCAGATGAAACATTAGAAGCCAAGACTTGGAAGATGTTGCTAATTTGAAAAAAGGTAGAAAAAATTTAATGACTTGCCAAGTGTTACTGTACCTTGTTCAGTAGAAAGAGCACATATTCTGTAAAACTATGAAGTGTTTCAGGTAAAATACATAGTAGCAGAACTTGCTTAAATGGAAAATGTACTTCCAAATACATAATGTACTGGTAGAAAAATTATATCTGATGTATAAAGTGAAATATCAATTAGTTGTGCTTCTTGACAGATTGTAAAAACAACTATGGGCTGAAATGTTTGAACTGGGATTTTCATATATCTTTACAAAGTAACAAACTAAGTCAGCCAAATACAGTACTTGAATACATCCAGACTTGAGGAAGCTTGCCAGAATGTCGAACTTGGCAGAAAAAGATTAAGCAGGATCAAGTCTGGTCAACAGGCAGTATTTTCAGCTCTACGAGACTCAGGGGTGTTGTTGGTTGGTTGGTTGGTTGGTTGGTTTTTTTCTTAGTTTTCTGGTTCTTTTTTCTCCTTTTAATATGCATTCATTTTAGAGGAATTTTAAAGGCTTAAACCTGGAACCAAGAAGCTTTCCTGTATATCGGTGCTTACAAACACATCTGCTGTTTTATATCAAAGGCAAGCTAAATTTATTTTCTTTAAATTTAAAAATTAAAAAAAAAAGGAATAGACACAAAACTTATATTTTTTCCCCTCCATACAGTATCTTCAGTGTGATTTTTCCTGCCCCACAAGCTTCCCTCCTCCTTATATTCTCTGTATTTCACATTAAAGATTTTCTGGTATGACATTATCAGTGTGGCCTTTCCAGCTCTTTTATTCACATGCAGAAAAGGGTATGGGTAACTTATAAAAGTAGCTGTAAAGTAAATATGCCTATAAACTCTGACAATTTTATAAAAGGCAGTTATTTGTCTGTATTCAGAAGTGACAACAATGCAGTGACATTTTCCCACAATAGATAAGTGCAAACTTGGGTTTGGGTATCGTGGTCTTCAGTCACAGCAGTAATTCCATGACTTTTAAATTTGTGAACATAAAAAGCTTGTGCAATAATTTTTATTCTTAGTAAGACTTTGATTTCCCCACCTCTCAAGAAAAGAGTCCACAGAAGCAAGCTATCCAGGTAGCCCAGATGTCTTTAAAAATGTGAAAATCTAAATACAGGCTCAGCACCAACAAAGAAGTATAAAATAAAAAAACAAAAACAACCCCCAAAAACTTCTCATTTAGAAACACTACATTCTTAAAACACTAAAAATTGTATGAAGCAGAGTCAAATTCTACCCCATCAGGGATCATAAAAAAATTTACCTCTATCCAAACAAAGTCTAAACCACTATCTTCAGGCTGTTCACAAGAAAGAGGGCTCAGCACTCAAAAATGTGTTGCATTTCTGGTGGTTTTGGCTCACTCTCCTGAACCCTGATTACACAAACACAGCCCTGGCTGGAGCCAATGCTAGCTCTGATGGGGTCATACCGCTCCTCCCTGGTGGCCAGGAGAGCTCAGTGTAGCACAGGGCACAGGAACACGCTGGGACAGTTGGATTTAGACCACAGAACTACTCCAAAGGCATGACCTGAATCATTCCACATGTCTGCATCTGTCTGAAAGACGTGTGGCAAAAGAAACTGGAGCTGCTGCATTAATAATGTGGATTCCAGGCAGGCCTGAAGTGATGAGCAAGTCGTGGTCTGTGATGAATGCATAGCATCCATGTAGGGTACAAAAGTTTAAGTCACAACAGAAGATTGCAGAGGCCCAGCTGTACATAGCATCAGTTGTTCTGATTCTAAAGCAGAAACTCTAGCTTTCTGACTTGACACAGAAGTTTCTGGAAGCAGCGTACAGAGCAACTTCCCAGAAGCATAAAGCACTGTGAGTTCCCACTGCTGCTTCTCCAAATCAAATTAAGCTTGTCATGTCATCACGAGCCCTTCAGCTTTGGGTGTTGGCCAAAAAGCCAGTACTTTCAGTACACCTGAAGCCTTGGAGAGCAGATAAACTTTATTATTAGAAAACCTGAGGCATTAATGTAAGACCTGTTCAAAAAAGCCATCAGTCCCTGCCACCCTGGTTGTAGCCACATCTTGCAGTAAGAGCTGAAGAATTGTGACAAACACTGGAACTCAGGTTCTCAACAGCATTCAATTTCTTCAGCATGTTAAATGGAAACATTATTTTTCTTCAGCATTTCTCTTATGAAACACTTAAAATATTTCTAAGCACTTCATTAAATGCACAACATTGATAGGAAATATGCAGAGACAAATATTTTTATTTGTAGGTCCTAAAATTACCGTTTGAAGATGCAATCTGAAACCTCAGTGCTCCAACACAACTCACCATACAGCTCCTCACACCCACTGATTACTCCATAATTACAAGGAGCCACCTTCTTGCAGGATTGAAGCACAGTGCTCTTTTAAAACTAAAGTCCCAAGAAGTGGGGTCCAGATATGTAAGAAGATGCAGGTGTGAGTTTTTTCCTTCAAGAGGTTGAAATGAGACAGGGTGGTAAGCAGCAGAACTAACCAACAATCGTTAATAATGAATATGGATTTAAAATACAATCAGGACATCTTTCATCAATGTTTCTGAGGAGAGAAATGACTAACAGTTCATGACAGACTTCACACTCAAGAAAGTCATCTTTCTGTCACATCTTTCTGTCACAAGGATTACCTAGCAAAAAGATTGTCAATGGAATGGGTCTTTAAATACTTTGCCTGTTTCAGCAGGTCACAAAATATTTGTGTGGTGGGGATGAGGAGGGCAGCTTTGGGACTTCTTCAATTTCCTATTTGAAATTTGCCAAATGCTGTAAGATTAGACCAGTGCCTCTAGTTAATATTGCTACTTCTCTGAAGGGGAAAAGATCCTCAAAATTTTAGACAGCCTTTAAACAAAAATAATGTATTTTACTACTACTCAGTTGTGGAAAAAAATCATTAATGACATAAGAAAAATTCCATTTATACCTATCATACTTACAGTGTGAAGAAGGGTCTCTGTGTCTCTTTTTTGAGTGACTACAGAGCTCCTAGGACTGGGATCTAATACAAAGATTCTCACAGGGTAGGGATCCTAACTGGGGCCAAACCTTGAATGCAGCCATTTGCTTTTTGGGAGAGTTGTAGCAGGGTCTTATCTTCCTAAAGGATTTCCTGTTGCCTACAATTTATATTCATACAGCAAAACCACAAAACATTCATGGCAGGATGTTCCATCTTTAGAAACACTGGCTTACTTCAGATATGACCAGACAGAACCATCTCCTGGCCAGACATCAGGCAAAATTCCCTAACAATTAGCCTCACACATGACTGACTTGTTTCTTCCAATATTGCTTTCCATTGTGAAACACATACCCTCACAAGAGATAAGATTAACCATGAACATGAAATTTTTATGCAGTGAAAAGTACAAATACACAAACTGATAACCACCCTTTCTAACAAACAGACATTGAGAGCAAGCATGTAGTTTATAACTATCTCGACAGAAAGTAGACAAAACAGAACCCAAATAACTTGGATTGCCTGTCTTTTCTGAACCAGAAGAGTCTAGATTTCCTAGGACAAAGGTTAAGATCAAATTCTTACCACCTTAATAAATTTTTTGGTCATTCCATCATTTGAAGCACAGACTACATTGTGTGCATATGGGAAAAAAAGTGTTTACTTCACCTGGAAGCAGTGTCGCTTTTAAATTATTCTACAATATATATGCTGGAGGAACCATTGCCAAGATGTATGTAATGGAATTTATCTTAAGACTCACTCCACAAAAGCCACAACTAAGATCAGATTAAAAAAAATAAAATAACTTCTCATGTCTTGAACTGCACAATTGGTTTTGCAGTGTATTCTGACCAGAGAGATGACCAGAAACTAATGTGGATATAATTTAAAGAATTAAAGTACCTTGTTTGCTCTTTTGCCTGCACCACTAATGGATCTGGGCACAGTACAACAAAGGCAGCCTCCCACCTTTACTCCCCTTCCCTGCTCTCCTCAGCTTGCTGACTCTTCAAGAAGTTGACTCCAGGAGTTTGACATATCGCTTCAAAATTTTTTATTGCTCATAAAACATCAAAGCTACCTCCCCTCCTGGTTTATCAGCAAGCAGCATTTACCCCTTTTTAAGCTAAATAAAACTACAGGGAACCCATTAAAAAAGCAAAACTACAACTAAACTTTCTTCTGTATATTTTAATCTCTCAAGTTTAAATTTAGCATATCAAGGCCTCTCAGCCCACTTCTAATGTCAGTGGAATAGTTTAAAATTACTGCTAGACATATAACTGGGTAAATAACAAAAAAAAGTGATAGTTACTACTAGTAGGCTTACATTTGCTATCTATATAACACCTGTCAAAATTCTTCAGAAGCGAGCGGTCAATAATGGGGAGGTACCTGTGCTGCTGCAACTCAAACAGCAAAATGTTGTTTTATCTTTATTTTTACTACTTTGGATCTTTTGGTTTTAAGGATATGGTCAGCACAAGATGAAAGAATGTAACCTTGACGTTGTAATTTACCTTAAGAGTTGCAGCTCACTTTAATTGGTAGCACGTAATTCATTTTTGTCTGTTATCCTTCCACGTCCCTTAAGTTACTTTGGAAGAAATATGGCTGGGGAGGAGGTGGAATCAATGAATCTGAAAACAGATTTCTGGCTTGTCACTTGAATAAAGCAGCAAGGCAAAATATGACAGAAATTCCAAAAGGGAGGGAACAAGCACAGTTGTGGGGATGAAAGCTGATTTACATTTAAGAAACTGTTGAAAGACTAACTGTTACTATTACTTATTTTCCATATATTAACCCTGTGCAGTTGCCAGCAATCTGGATTGTGTTTCCACACAATGACATGGAATATACGATAGTAAAGAAAAACACCTCAAACCACCACCACCAAAAACAAAACAAAACAAGTCATTATGAAACTGGCAAAGGAAACTATTTTAAATCAGCATTTTTAATAGAACAATTTTCATTATAACTGTCTTTTTAGGCTGTTTCTGTTATTGCAGAACAGCAATTTAACACCTAGTAGCTGCTTTAACAACAATAACTGTTCTGTTTGGGGACAAAGTCTTCCCAATAAAGGAATCTCAAGAGAAGCAATGGTTATCTATCCCAATCTAGAATGAGCAGAGGCAAAGCATACTGCTAAGCTCTGTAATCACAGAATAGCACATTTAAGTTTTTACTCCAGGTCATGCACAGCTAAGACTCCAGTATTAGAGTGTAACTTCTGGTTGGGGCCTTCTCCAAAAACTATTATGGTATTCAAAATATTTTTAAACACAAAAAGATAATTTAAACCTGCAATAGTTTTTTTTTTTTTAGGATCAGCAGCACATTTCTGAGGTGATAAGCAAGACAGATGCTAAACATAACACAAAAATTTAAAAAACCTATTTATAAAGCAGTGTTCAATCTTTTTGTCAAGCATTTTATAGACACATCTAAGCTCAAAATAATTAATTCATTCAATAATTAGACACTATTTACCATTTCTGATAGGAAAATGAATGTTTACACTTCAATACACAGAAAATTAGTATGCCACTTCATTCTTTTCTCTAGCAAGGAACCTTTGCTCCTCCAGGAATGTTTGAATTGTTTAAGATTTCTCTCAATTTGAAAGATCAATTCAGAAACAAATTAATAACATTAGGACTCAGAAGGGCTTTAAAGAAACTAGCTGGTTTTCATCCAGATGCATCACATTTGACTGCTCCATGCAAGCCACATTTAGCCTCTCTATTTTGAACTACCCCAAATTGGTTATTTAATATGTACACATTATTTGTGAAACATTATACATATAATTTTACATTGTGTGCAATTTATTGATAAAAAAGCAAAAAAAAATGCATCAAACTCAACTGCTACACTTCTTAAGTTTCTTGAGAACTAAGAATTAGTTACCATTGAAACAGAAAAATGTAAGTAATTCTTTGAAAATGGGATCGCTGATATAAAAAAAACCCTCCATAGTTTTCCAAACCTCAAGTTTAAGCAGTTCAGGCTACATAAACTTTTTATAATTTGTGGATGACTGGAACACTGATCTCTGGCAGGATACCAGCCAGTCAGGACACCAGGGAAAGTGCTCAGCATTTGAAGAACAAGTCATTCTACCTGTTAATGGCCCAACCTTATCAGTGACTTAATCACCATGATATTACAGCAACTGCATCTTCACTTCTGATGTGGAGCAGACTTTGCTGTACTCAGACATTTCACAATGTTCAGAACAGTCTGCCTCTTGCTGCCCTTCGCTGCCCTCGATCAAGACAGCCACCACCTCCTGCTCCTCCTCCTCCTCACTGAGCTGAGGCAGTTTAGAAGCCCATCTGGTTTCAGCCTGTTGGCGACTGAGAAAGAAAGTGGGACCCAGCCAGAGTGGCTCAGTGACTAAGGCAGGTCACCGAAGGGCTTTCAAGAAAATAGCCAGTGGATTCCAAGCTGTGGTTTAACGCCTCAGGCACCAGCAGAGAACATGAGCTGCACTGCACACCGTAGGGGCTGCACACGGACTGGCTCAGCTATTGGAAACGCTCAACTTCTGCGGGCTGGAGGCTCGCCCACATGTCAAGAGTTATGACAAGAGTCATGCCTTGTGACAACAGCCTACAGCCCCTTTTTCAAAGGAGGATGTGCCACCCTCTTGCAGTGTGCAGAGGAAAGCCAACAATTTAGTGAGGAGTCTGAAACAAAATAACCGATTTCATCACCCTTCCACTTTGCTTTTCTCCCATTTCGAATCAGATTTCAAATCTACTTAGGCTTCATCTCCTCCTTTTATAAACACTAGGGTTAAGAATTTCAGATATTGTCGTTATACAGAGACTTCCTCCTCCATCAAGATATGATTTTGGGGGCATTACAAGCTGCTGCAAAATGAGGCTATGAATAGTAACTAAGGAATAACCTGGCACGGAAAAATTAAATTACTGGGGATAGTGAGGATATAAAAGCATGTACTATGTTTTCCCAATCACTTTTCTAGCTTCCAACCATTTTCAGCTAAAGGCCTTTCCTTAGTTTACAATGGCTCATTTATTTGGAGCTGTCTTCTCTTGGTCTCCCTTCCAACTCGTGATTTTTAAAAATTCACAATATTATTTTGCAGGGAAGTCCACAATGTCCACCACCTTCTGCATAAATAGCCATGTTCCATCTCACCCACACAGTGTCAGCACACAGATTTTTTTGTGCCCATCTCAGCCCAGTGATGTAGCATTAAGCCTACAAGTGCACTATCACCACAGTTTCCTATAACTTCACATGCACATAAGATCTGAAAAAGCTTTAGATAAGATGCTTCATTTTCCCATCTATTTCTGTGTTTCTTTAAAAGGGGTGCAGTAACAATAAAGTGCAACAACAACTTTCTCCATTACACATGATGCACTGAAAGCCCACGCAGCACTGGGACAAAAGGCAGCACTTCCTAACCCATACAACCACACCCTGGCATTCCTGCCATGAAAGAGCCAGCCTTGGCAAAATCTGGAAGTAGGAATACTGATGCTATTTTCTTCACTGCATTTGAAGTGATCCATGGGGCTGTGCTTGCACGTTTTTCCTGTGCAATGCTGCACATTACAGCAAAAACAGCACACAAAGCTAAGCCAGAGGAGTTACAAAACGCAATGAGACATCACAAGCAGCAACAGAAAGAGCTGGCAGTCTCCCACTAGTGCCACCAGGTACACAATGCAAGGAAAACCACTCCTTGTTGCTGTAGGATATTTTACAATGACATAAGCTGGTCGTCCACAGGGATTTGTCAGCGGCTGTTTATAAAGTCCAGGTGTAACATTCGTTTCCTTCAGGATGCAAGTGTGGACCATGAAGTCAGTAAGAGAGGATCCAGCTGTGGGAAGTCATGGCTCTTACTTAATGACAAAGTTGGTGTGGGAAGAGGGAAAGGAAGAAGACTTTGTGGGAGTTTAACTTCCTCATGTCTTCTTCAAATATGCCTACTTTAAGGCACAGAAAAACAACCACTCGAGCTGACTGGAGAAACTGAATAAAGGTTCCCACATTCATATATATTTTCTGAGTGTTTTGCACAAAGCTACTGCTAAGGTAGCACTTGACTGATATCCCAAAAACTTAGTGTCTGGGAATCTTCCAAATAGATACTAAGGTAGACCTCATCTGGTTTCTTTGAAGCAAGCCTAGCTTTGTTATGAACAGCTGTTCATGGGTATCAGGACAAAAAAAAAAAAATTAATCCACTATCCACAGGATGAAACACTTGTGTTTTATGAAAAAATTTTCAGTATCATCAAAATTTTGTTAAGCTAGAAAAGGTTTTAATCCTATAAAACAGATAATTTGTAGTGAAAGAATTCTACAATCATTCCCCTAAATTTTTGCAAATAAGTTAACTCCTCAGCTCCAGATACCATCATGAGCCACTGTGAATCACAGCAGCCTCTCTAAAGGAGAGAGGAGGAATTTGACCTGTGGCTGGGGTGCTCCTGTCATAACCTCATTTCCAGCGATTAACTATACCAGAAGTTTAAGAGTGATTTTTCAGCAAACACAAGCAAAAAAAAAAAAGCTAATTCCTTTGCAAGCTAAACCAGAAATACACTCAATCCACTTCCTGGTATTGACACAGTACATTGTTGTAAATGCATCCATTGTAAATAGAATATAATAGCTTTGCCAAAGGAAAACAGTTAAGAAATAGTTATACGTGGATCGTGGTAGGAGTTTTTTGTTTTAATTTGTTTGTCTACCACTCCTTGATAGCTAGACAAGCTTCTTGAAAAGTATTTTTCCCTGTGTGATATGCACACACTTCCATCTTTGCAACAACCAAATCTCCAAGTCCTGGGTTTTTTCTCCTGATAGCACAAAGCAAGCATTGACATTTATAAATACAACTGTTGACTCTAGAAGGTTTGACAGAAAAGGTGGCAGAAAAGCAAACAGTCTGCCCACCCACTGGGGACCCTCGAGTCAAGGACTAAGTTACAGTAACTTAATTACAGGAAACTCCTTTCTCAATTGTCTGCTCCTGTGTGCTTCATGGCTTAACTGGAGTATATGGAGCAGTGGGTCAGGGGCAGGGAGGGGCACTGCTAGGTTAAAGCAACACTGGCTTTTTCAAAGTTTCCAGATAATCAGTTACTTGCCAACACTTTGCTCAACCCAACTTGACCCCGATGAACACTGGAGGTTAATTGTTAGAAATCTGTAACAACAAATACACCTTTTTCTTTTCTTTTAACCAATGATTGCAAGAATATTTCTTTTGGGGGAAAAAACAAGCAGTAATAAGTTGTTATGATTTCTGGAAGCAATTACAAAAGTTCACATAAATGTTTATGCACATAAGGATCATTGCTATTTTAATCATGAGAAATGAAATTCCCACTTCTCAATTCTGACTCAGTAATACCAGCAAAATATTTCTACATACCAGTTAGCTGTATAAATGCTAAGTAAATAGAGATGTATATGATCAAAGACTGACTATGGAAGTTTATCTTGTAATCCATGCTGCAGCAGCCACTGTCATATATGTCTGATCTTTTTTCAGTAAACATTATCATAACATCTTTGAATGTATTTATTACAATAAAACAACACAACCTCTCATTAACTTCCAGCACTCATGACTTCATATCATTAGAATGTTTTATCTATAATAGAGCATTTTCATCAAGACAAAAAAACAGGTCTCTTAAGTGCAGTTTCATCATTATTCATTAGCTCATCTTATTTTTTTTAATCTAAAAATTAGTTCCTAAAGAGCAATTAAAAACAAAGCATCCAGATGAAACCTGGATAAAGTTTTGTTTTAGTAAACATTGCATTTGTTAAAGCACACACACAAAATCACACAGAATATTCTGAGTTGGAAGGGACCCACAAGCATCAGCAAGTACAACTCTAATGTGAATGGCCCATACAGGGGCTAAAGCTGTGACCTTGGCATTATCAGCATCCTGCTCTAACAAATTGAGCAAGGATATTTCGTACTGACTCTGGAATAACTTCATGACCTCTTATCACAAAGTACAATGATAACTGCAATTTGAAAATGAAGATTCAGAATAATCTCATCATTTTAGTTGGCTATATTTTATTGTAGGCTTTTGCTTCAAGTGAACGCACTGCAACGCTTTTAGCATAAGCATTTATTTATAAGGATGACACACAACATGTGCATGAGAGAGAGCTCTATTTTTAAAAGACTAGCTGTAATTGTTTCTCCCCTTGTGTCGGGAGTTCTCCCAGTAACATATTAAGCTTTACAATAAATTTTAAATGTAAATTTAAATTTTAATTCTCCCTTTACATGAAGAGAATTACCTTTCTCTGCTATATTTGATGCACTTCTTGAAATTATTATTACAGCTTGCTACTCCATGCCTTTCAAATGCCAAAACTGAGTTTCAAAATCTACAAAAATACTTTAAACTAAACTTTGAGACCTCTGTCTTGAGGCATAGAAGAAACAATCCTGAGCTGTAAACTTTAGTCAAACTAAACCACACATTTTAATTAATATAGTCCTATAGTCCTTGTGTGAGGACAGCAATGATCTAGAAAGCAAAGATATACAAGAGCTACTATAGTTTTGACACAATACTGTCAGAAACACCTCACAATGAAATAGCAAATTTCACTTCACACGAAATAGCAAATTTTTATAAAATGCTTTAATGACACATCCAGCAGTGCTTCTGGGGAAGGAATCAAGTTAGGCAGGGTTACAATTGTCTTCAAAGAATGAATTTTCCCTGAAACTAAGTACCAAACCTTCAGATGTAGAAATTTAAAATTAATAGACCTCAAGAGGAAACAAAATAGTCTGACTGAGCATTTCAAGATTCCACTGATTTAGTGAAAATTACACAGACAATTCCTCCTTGTACCAATCAACCCATATCCTAAATGTGTCAGCTTTAGTTCTGTTAGACTCAAGTATCCCATACAAAAAACTGTCTTCAGTTAACAAGATCTCTTTAGCAAATGGGACAAAACATCTCCAGTGCTGAAATCCTAGCAGTGCACTTCCCCATTATTATATATTTTAGTACAATCATGGATGTTGGGCTAGGGAGGGATGGAGAGGTTACCCAAAGACAAGTAAAAATTTCCTGCTATCTAGATAAACATGCATATATAATACTGATCCAGCCCCCACTTAAGATTAAGGCCAGCAAGGGAAACTCAGTCTTTAACTTCAAAAAATTCTTCACAGAATCCAAACAGCACTTCTTTTTTTTCAATAGACAAAAAAATGGAAGAAAGCTACTAACCTTCACTTCTGGGCACAGGCTCTGTAGCACCTGGTGTTTTATCTGGCATCTCTGCAGACACAGGCTTAGTAGAACCTGATGGACACAAAGCAAAGAAGAGTTTTCCATCAAAACCAGCATGTTTCAGCAAGGCACTCCCCTGCTCCAGAGCCCCTGTGCAGGATGGGTTCTCAGCTTTCATCGCTTCTGTGTCTGGCTGTAAGAAGCGTAAACAGACAAACTTCTCTCAGGATTAACTGCAGCACCCTTCAGAAGGCTCTCAGTTGGATGTTCTACCAGGCACAAAAAGACCCTCAGACCTGAGAGCACTAATTACATCTGGTGAACTTCTGCCTTTGATTTCACACATTTTTCTGCCTCAGTTAATTTCGAGTGAGAGGTCTGAACTGGGATGGAAGAGCTGCTTACACTCAGGTACTGCTGAAGTTAACCATGGAGTGACCATCTGGAGGGTCACAGCAGTTTGCATCAAACAGAAAATCCCCTAAATTAAAGCTTTACTGTACTGCAGAGCACCAATATTTCTTCCAGCATAGCAGTGGGCAGAGAAGAAAAGGCTGCTCAGGAAGGCAATGAACACGTCTCCTCTTACAGCAACCTTATGTACCCTCTGTGGTACTGGCCAGTGGTCAACATCTGGCCACCACACACTGGCTGGGATTTTGTATCCTCCTTTCCGGCATCTTTGAATATTTTTCCATCACCAGCAACGCTGACACTCCATTTTACATAATGAAAGCCTCAAGATCAGACAGGATGCACCAAGACCAGACAAATCAGAACAAGGATGATTCTCTGTCTGAAGGAGTTTGTGTGCCAAGTGGGACTTCATCTCAGCTGACAATCCACACAGTTCAGTGATGTGTACAGCACTGTACAGAGTGCACAGCATCAGAAGTAGTCACAGTAGAGCCCTAATTCCTAATGAATTTTGAAGATTTGGCATGCAGTTTTCAAGACAGCCATTAGATCCAGAATTATTGGAGACCTCACTGGATAACCCTGCAGCAGAACTGAGACTGAACTCAAATAAATGGCCCTTTTTTCCTCCCTTCTTAAATTATTTTGCTTTCAAATTCATATATCTTGTTTTGAATCCTATCTTCAGACATAAAATGAAAACATTTGTGCCCTAATGTCCAATAAAGATCTTAGGTTTACATTACCACCAAACTATACAAAATTTGTAGGATTTCTTAAGCTAGCTGTTTAAGTTGTAAAACAGTATTTCAGGTGTTATATCCAGGGCAAGTATATTTGTCATATTTAATTCACAAATATGCAAAATACTTAGAAATATCAGACACACATGAGGCTATAATCCACTAACACTTCTTAGGGTAGAAATTAATTTCTATTTAGCTGATGGAAATTCTACTAGATTTTCTGTATGATTTTCTAGATCAGCCAATTCATCTCTTCTCAAGATAAAATCCACCATGTCTTACTCAGGAATTACTTTGTCCTTAACATAGATATTTCACCCACATAACAGTACATATAGTGAAGACTGTGAGCTAGCTAAACATCTTCTCTAATTCCCCCAAATTAATAGCTGTAATGCTTATCCACCTGAAGGTCTGGGTTTATGAGTTCATAAAACACAGCTGGACAGTGCCACAAACTGAACAAACAAGTGTGACCACAACAGAGGCTTAAACAAGTATAAAAACCTCGGGGTCTCCAAACTCCTCTATAAATCTGCTGTAAAACAGAACCCACTCTCCACAAGACAATTAAAAAATCAATTTGTTCTTCAAACAGATTACTCAAATTTAATTATCTATGGTTATCATCACTAAGCAGTTGGCTAGAACAAATACACCAACTGATTTTAAAACTTGGCAAGCTTGTGTCTAACACTCTGCATTCAATGATGCACTACATATTCTCTGAACATTACACAGGTTTATAAATCAAATTTCAGCTATCCAGTGACTTACTAGTAAAGTTGATAGGAACCAGTTAATCACACAATATATTTGAAACAAGAAATGTCATCAATAAATACTATATTTACTTTCTGTGATTAATTTTAAAATACAAAAACAATTTTATTTAAATTTTAAATAAATAATTTAATATCACTTATTCAGGAAAAAATATGTTAAAAATGGAAAAACAGATATTCACATATTTGTTTTCTGGTTTTGGTTGGTTGGAGTTGCATAGACTTGAAATAAATATGTTAAGTAAACTTCACCATGAAAATGCTCACAGAGTCACTTACTAACATATTAATGACAAAAAAAAGATCTGTAGTCTCAGAAATAATTTTGGGCTTCTTCACTGACATTTTGTAGAGGTGCTAAATAGAAGCATGAAAAAAAGACCTTTTTTCTTGCCTCTTCTGCCCGGATTTTTATTTACGTAAGTCAAACCTTTCCTTGTCTAAAGTAGGCCAGCATTTTGTACTTGGCGTTCTAAGGAAGTGACAGCCTTGCTTTTCTGCTATCTAAACTCAAAACCAGAAAGCAATTTGACTGCAAGTAAGGCACACCCCAACAGTCATTTATGCGAATTTAATGGAGTTCCTGTGCTTATCCGTTGCTATGGAGCATGACCTATCATTCCCAGTACAAAACCAAGTGGGATTCAAATGGGCGTTGAATGACCTTGTCATTTTTAATAATGGAATAGTAACTTGAAAGCTGGATCATTCAATTACTGCACACAGACCAAGGTATTTATTGAACAGGTTCAGGCCTGCCACTGCCACAACAACTCTGTCTCAACAGCTCATTTGGATAATCCATGGCAATTTTATAAACTACAGTCCCACTAATGGTTTTCTACGGACTCGCCAGTTTAGCAGCTCTGCATTACAAAACATGATAGCAAGGGCTTAAAACACTACTGCAGTTTAAAGAAAGTCAGCTTCTGTGCTTAGAAAAACACATCTTCAGAACAATGTCCCAAAACTCTCACACCTCCAAGATCCCTGAGTCCAGCTGTTAAACTGACACTGCCAAGTCTACCCCTAAACCATGTCCCTAAGTGCCACATCTATGTGTCTTTTAATCTCCATGTATTTCCACCTCTTCCCTGGCCAGCCTGTTTCAATGCTTGAAAAACCCTTTCCATAAAGAATTTTCCCCCCACAAAGATTCTTGCCACTGTCTGTAATGGTTTTCAGTAATGAAACAGTCTGAAATTTGTGGCTGCTTTTTCTAAAGTTTACAGGAGTTTAGTTGTACCAGAATTGTACAACCAGGTGCAAACATGACACAGTCTTCAGCACTTTTCCAATTCACTGTCAACTGAAAACATTACATCTAAAAACTGAGGTCCAGTAACGTGGCACAAAAAAGTGTTTTATTAATTCTTTAAAAAGTACACAAATCTATATATTTTTAAAAATACCTTTCCCCTTTTCTGTCTCATTAATGCAAACCAGTTCCATGCTATTGCTAGAAATTGCAGAATGTACTAAAAAACTTAAAAAAAAAGAAATAGAGAACTCTGCTGTTGTTTTCTGCAACACACCAAGTTTTGAATTATTCAAGAAACAGAAGTCAATGTTGAGCATTCCTTTACTTCTACAATTCCTCTTTTTAATCTAGGAAGGAAATCTCTGACAAAAAGTATTAACCAGATGAGGAAACTAAATCTCCCTCTCTCTGCAGTAAGCCCAAGCTGGACTCATGTAAAATTCAGTCAAAAAGTAGCATTTGGGGTACAAGCTTGCTAGTAAATGTAAAAGGAAATAATGCTGGCTCACTTTCTATACAAATAATTTCCACTTATCCAGACAATCTTAGTAGTAGCAGTATCCTAAAGCTTTTAAGCACCTTATAAAAACATTCCAGGTAGACCCTTCTAAATATTCTTGCAATATTATTATTGAAATAGTTCTAATTTTCTCTGAATCTCAGGCTCAGCTATTCTAGTAGTCCATGAGGTACCTTGTATTTTTTAGTCCATTAGTCAAAACTGCTACCTATTGCTTAGAGCACTTTTTCATTGAACATCCTAGTACGAGAACTTGAAATACATATGCATTGATAATTTATGAATAAACACAGCTATACTGTTTACATTGCTCAGTTAAGCAAAATTCTTTTAACAGCAACCAAAACCAGTCAGATGTATGACCATGCATTTTCATGGGCCATAATCAGCCAGGGCCACCCAAACAGGCATACTGGGAGGTCCTAGTTCAAGAAATTTTCTGTTCCTACCAGTAGATTGATTTGCTTTTAAAATCCTGAGCTGCTAAAAACTGCAAATCAGCTTTAGCGTTATGAAAAACATAAGATCCTTTAAACACAGCATCTAAGCCAATAGTGTGCTGTAGGTGAATTAGTAAAACATTCAAATTTATAGCACATGGGAGGCTAAAAAACACTTTAAAAAAATCATGGTAACAAAAAATATGGATTACTTGAGTTTCACAGACAAATATATTCCTTGCCTCTTTAATTAACTGTACTTTGCAAAAAAAAAAAAAAAAACCAAATAAAAGAAAACCATCAGCAAAGGTTTCCAACTATTCAAAATCACTATTAATCACAATTTTCACATTTAAAGTTTCATGGACCAATTTCCATTGGAGAGAAGACTTCTGTTCTACTTTCATTCTTTGAAAAATTTATTTCTATACTCTCAAAAAAGCATCCAGGCGCTTGAAAGAGACCATTGTTTGTCACAGGACTGTTTGCAGATGTAACTATGGAGCTCAGCTATGTATTTATGTTGAACAATGATCATCACTAACCAAAATCTAACCTGACCCTCCTCCTTTGTGTCAAACCCTTGGCCCTTAGTCTATATCTGTTCCATATAGCTGGAAGTGATCATATTCAAGAAAGTTGGTTGGATTTCTTCAGAAACTTGTCAAATACAGTCACATTTCAATGACAGACACTGCACTTCTCCCCCATCTTCCACAGGCACAATCAACATTAATATCAGATTCGGCTGTGGTCACTTTATTCACCATCAGAATACATGTTCCCTTATAATACTTTAATACAATTTTAAATGCAGCCTTTTACAGATTAAAATTAAATAGTCAGTGCTTTATACACACATGAATACATGTAAAACAACAGAACTCATGAAAATCTACATTACATACTGTACCATTAACAGAAAAGCTGTCTGTTGGATTATTTTTAAAATAGTAACTAGATGAGTTCTTTCTGCTGCAATTAAAAAAAAAAGGTGCAAGGGGGGTAGAAATAAAATAGATGTTAGTAGGTTTTTTGACATAAAATATTTTGTAAACAAATAGGGACAATAAGATGCCCACAGACAGCCTGCACAGCCAGCCCCCCTTCTTGGATGAATGGTACTGGATGTTGCATTTCTGAATGCAAAACAACTCAGAGAACCCCAAAACCAGCACTTACGTTCTCAGGTTTCAGGATGAACTCCAAACTCCAAGGATGGCTACGGTAAAACTCATCCTCACATCAATGCACTCAGACTCTGACATCTGAGTGTTAAACACTGCATACTATCTTTGTTAGAGAATAAGGACATCTGTCCCTGATTTTGTTTGCCTACAAAATCCCTTCTGGAGCAGATGCCTTGCTGCTCTGAACCCCACGAGAATAGCTTTGATCCCAGGTCACATAAACCATAAAACAAGTTCATATGCTAACACTAACACAGTTCTTTCACATGAACCAAGAAGTGACACTGAATGAAACCCTAAATAACACTGACCTAAGGGATAGCAGTTTTGAGGACATAAACCAAGCCCTCATTTCTGCTCCTATTCACCACCACCCCTCAGCCTTCCTACGTAATATGGCAGTACCTGTTTAAGATTCAAATGTTATTTCAAGTTCATAGTTATTCCTTCAAAAATTGCACAGAATTCTAATGGCTCCTTCCATTCCCTTCCAGCAGCACTCTGGATGTGAGTTACAGCTTTCCTTCTTCAACAATGTCCCACAAAAATCTTCCAGTCTTTCCCCCCCTGCACATCAACACATACCTAAATGTTCCAGCTTTGAGGGGTTTTGCTGGAGCTGGGGGTTTGGATTTTGTGGGCTTTTTTTGGTAAGATACTACAGATTTTGCTGATATTCCCAAACCATGCCATCCTTTCACTTTCTTTTCCACAGAAAGGCAGTAACTGTGACACTTAAGACAAATGCAACAAGAGATGAGCTGGTCCAAACAAGACCCTCTGATCTACATTGGCAAGAAGAAGCAAAACCTCCTTTACACACTTGCCCATTGATGAAAGTCACAGTAACATCACTCTCCTGCCCACTTTTTCAAAACATATTTAATCTACAGCATCCTCTGCCTAGTTTCTGGAGCTAATCATTCATACTGTGGCTCCAATCCAAAACATTTAACTTTTTGCCAGCAGGGAAAGACCAAATCACAGAATCCCTTTGTCACTTTTATTCTGGTTTACTGCAAATTCACAGTGTTTGAATGTGAAAAACATCATAAATGTTTTAATGTAAAGAATTAGCTGTCTGGCTCCTCTGTGGTTTAACTGCTACACGTTGTCTTCTTCCTCCTCCCATCTCTCCAACTTTTGAATCCATTCCCAGCACTACTCCAAGGTTTTGGTCATGGTTTTCCAAACCCACTAAAAGATCAAGTTCAACAGTTAATCACCATGTTTCAGTCTGCAAGGCATGACAGTGTGTTTTTTAAAGTAACGCTAGATATGAGGTCTAGAAGGGCATGTGACACAATATTTTCTCCTTCAAACTTTGTACAGAACTTCTAGAAAAGATGAGCTATACTCAAATTTTGGTCTGTGTCCAACCACATTGCAAGGCTCCTTACTTAAAACAGCATATGCTGCTTCTATGCCAAGTGAAACAAAGAGGAAAACTCCCCACAGGGTCTTGTGGGAGGAGGAAGAGGGATCAAAACCTTGACTGACACTCCCCAAATACCCTTGTGAAGCATATGCTCAAAGCCTAAGCAGAAAGACATCCGCTTTAATTGGTGAAATGCATGCATTTCCTGCATGTATGCATTAACTCTGTGCTGATCACAGGAGTTTCTCAGCTCAGGTAAAGCACTGTCTTTCAAACTCAAGTCATCTCAGCGCAGTTTGTAGGAAATTCCTTACTATGATTAACCATTGCTATTTCCCTTTCTGTAAAATTGAACCACTGACGAGTAGTTTTGAAAATATTTTTAGCACTGTTGCACACGCAGCTTTGCCCAAGATGACAAGGAATCACGCCGCGCTGCAGAATGTGGACAGAAATCCACTCACGGCGGCGCTGGCAGCGGCGGCAGCGCATCCTTGCCGGGATGCTGGGAGCCGCGGGCACCGCTTCCAGCGCAGCTCCCGCAGGTGGCACTGCCGCCGCTGCTGCTGCACCGGAGACAAAAATGAGCGCTTGCAGCAGAACCTGCCTCTCCCTCCCGGCCAGCGTGTCGGACAAGGGGTAAAAATCATTCTGAGTCGTCGTACCCATCACTCGAGTCTGGATTTGGGGGTGGGTAGCCTGACAGCTAAACTGCTCTACCACCTTTTCCTTATTTCAAAACTC
Organism: Ammospiza nelsoni; assembly: GCF_027579445.1. Taxonomy (NCBI): domain Eukaryota; kingdom Metazoa; phylum Chordata; class Aves; order Passeriformes; family Passerellidae; genus Ammospiza; species Ammospiza nelsoni. The sequence continues at coordinate 57,178,404 of NC_080635.1, forward strand.
CCTATAACCGGAATGAACAGAATTATTTTGTAAAGCACCGGGCGTTTTTCAAATTATGTACACATATTGCTTCTCTCATGTCTTTGTACAGCGCAGTTAATCTCAGCAGCTCTTCATTAAAGTTAAAAAACCCCACATGAACAAAGGAAAAAACAATCCATCAAAAGATCATGTTTCACTTACATACAGAAATCTGTCACTTCAGACACTTTCTTTTGAATCTAAGCTTGAGAAAACAGACAGACTTAGGTAAAGTGGCTCAGCATAGGACATGCCTGACATACACTGATGAAAACCAAGGAAAAGCAGGATAAGCAGGTCAGTCCCGAGATATTTAGGGACTTAGAGGCAAGTCCCAGCACAGACCGCTGAGAGTACAGCGGCAGCAAGTCATCGCTGCCAAGAACAGCTATCGTTATCACAAAATACTGTTGTCATCTACTCAAAGAAATCTGCTACTCAACAACTATACAGTGAAGCACACAATGTATTCTAAGCAAAGCATTTTCTGAGCCAATTAAAAGCCCCACAAAATGCATTACATGTAGTTACTCTGCAAAAACCAACCAACAGCATGGTTTTCTTCACTGGCTCTTAGAAAGATAGAGATAAAATCTTTTAACTGAGTTTTCCTTACATTGCTTCCTGATTTCATTTTTTAGATAGTACTTCTACTGTTAAGTGCTAATTAGGGCCACACAAAGAAAACTGAATTTGAAACAAACCTATTTAAGAGAAACCCAAATGCCTCAACATAGACAAGAACTCACAGTTCAACATTTTCTTTATTACAAGAGCTTATTTCCAGCACCATTAATTTGTGGCTCTTCAGTAATGCATACACCAAGTGCAGAAAAAGGACAAAGAGCATGTACTATGCACACAGACCAGTTATAGCACTAAAGAGACTACAGGATTTAAGGGTACAAGTCCCCATATTGTGATAACAGCCAAACCCATGGCCAGAACTCTAACAGTTGCCAAAAAAGAATACCTGACTTTCCCCCCAACAAATTCACTGTCACTGTCAGAATTTACACAGTCCTTTTACCATGTCATCCTAAATACAGTCTCTGGATGTTGGGTTTACAGCTGCACTTCTGCCTAGCTCACCACTCACCCTCCCAGCTAAACAGTCCAGGCAACTGTTCAGACTTTGTGGGGGAAAATAAAGTTTAAAGTATATTTTTTTAAATCTACATTAGTTATTTTGACTGGTCACTAGCATGCCCTCTTCTTGAATCTTTCTCAGGAGAAATACAACTACAAATGCATTAGGTCTTGTATTTTGTCAAAGTAAGTCCAGATGAGGGCCATCAAGTTTATTAGAGGGATGGACTACCTCTCCTAGGAAGAAAGGCTGAGACAGTTGGGGTTTTCCAGCCTGGAGAAAAGAAGGCTTCAGGGTGACCAGATTGTGGCTTTCCAGAATGTGAAGCAGGCCTATGGGAAAGCTGGAGAGGGACTTTTTTACAAGAACATGTAGTGACAGGACAAGAGAGAATGGCTTCAAACTGAAAGGAAATAGGTTTAGATGAATTTATTACTGTGGGTGGTGAGGCACTGGAAGGAGTTGCCCTGAAAAGTGGTAGATGTCTCACCCCTGGAAGTGTTTAAGCCAGGTTAGGTGGAGCTCTGAGCAACCTGGTTTTGTGGAAGGTGTCTCTGCCCAGAGCAGGGAGGATGGAACTAGATGAACATTAAGATCTCTTCCAACCAAAGCCACTCTAGGATTTCATTCTAATGAGCTGCAGAGGTTAAACCTCACTACCAGGCCAGAAGTTTTGGCTTAATAGATGAAGAAAAAAAATTCCAAAACATTCCACAGCTGGATGTGAACCTGTCAAACTTCTTCAGTAGCAGAGATTGCTTTATAGTGCACATAGTTAAGAAAAGGAAACTGAAGAGGAAAGAATTTCAGCATTGTTTATCAGAGAATTACTCAAATTCCTTTCAAAGCTCTGAACTTTGCTACAATTAGAAGAGATGCTGATTGTAGCGATGCACACATGCAAAGAGTCCTTCTTTAGTCCTTTTCACATTCTGTCCCCCTTTAGTCTTTTTTATATTCAAGCCTCCGGCGCTCAGCAACTACAGTTTTATGATTTCGGGTTAAAGACAAGGACTGCTGCTGCTGTTCCACTCCACTCACAGATATTAAAAAACCAAACAAGCAAAGGAGCAATAACCCAGCTAGCACCCGAGTATGCAGCTTTTATTCCTATTTCTCTTTTATAGAAGAAAAAACAAGCAAAACAAACAAACAAAAAATCCTCCAGACTTGCAGCTGGCTTATATAGTAAAGAGCACCTGGTACCTGCCTTTACAGGCTGTAAGCCTCCTCCAAATTTTATTTTCTATTAGAGAGGTTGTGTAGCACTTAAAAAGATGCTTCTCTTTTTACATGATGCCTGTGCTGGGGGTATCGCCAAACAACATCTTGGAAAAGACACTGATGGGTAAATGCATCATTTCATGGAAGAAATAAAATCAAAACATGCTGCAAGGAAGCAAAGCTGTTGTTAGAGCCCAAGGAATCCAATTACAGCAAACAAGTCAAATAACAGTGAAAATAAACTATAATATGCAAAGCCTTAAACTACTTGAATCCAGTCCTACATGCTTAATAAATATTACAGTGACAGATAACACACCAGTGAACCCCAATACATCTGAAAAATTTGATCTAACAATGGTAGAAACAATCTTACCATGTCTGCAGGTGTTTCACCCTCTGACACTTCCTTTTTGTATTTTTCATTTCTGTTTCAGGAAGTTTCTTGACACCCAACTAAAGTTCACTAACTTTGTCACACTTACTCATCAGAAGAAAGGAAACAACCTTGTCATCTGCTTAGTAAGGACATCAGGCTGCCTCTATTACGCAGGGTAGCTTCTCTTGAAATCACAGGACTATGATAATAATGAAGGTTTTTCTGGGGCTTGCTTCATTTTAAATGAAAACTTCATAGCCCTCTTACAGAGAAATTCCTTATAGTCAAGGTCAGTAGAAATCTATTATCTATGGCAAGAATAAAATCTGTATGTGTTTAAACTCTGTACAGGGCCAAAGTCAAGGCACTGAGATAGGGAATGACATCTTCCTCAACTCATATAACCAGTATGCAATGTAAACCCTGACAACTTGACAGAGATAAGGTACATCTAAAAGCAAATACTCCAAGAGTACAGAACAGCCCAATGCTTTTCAAGGGTATAAATACAGAAAAGTGCTATTCAAAATCAGCTGTTTCAGGGGTATTTCTTCTCTGCACTTAAACACATTTCTGAAAGCTCCTTCCCACCCTTCAAAATAAAAGCAAACCAAAAAACAGCAAATCACAAAATGCTGCTCTGCACCAAATTAAAAACACAAATTTATCCTCTCACGCGCATACTTTTTAAAAGCACCACTGTTTTTCTTCCAATTTGGCTAACAGCAGAGAAATTAATATGCATCAACTCCAATTAGGTTGCTACACCTCTTCTGTAAAATACTTGCAATATGTTTGGATTCACTGCAAATTTTCAAAGAAATAACTTCAGACCTCATTGTAAAAGAAAACCATAGAACTTCCAGAATAAGGTCATACTGATGAAAGACAAAAATGTCAGCACTGCCCAGAAAGTCAGTTTACTTTCTTAAAAATTTTCCTAAACAATGTTAATTCCAAGTAAAGAAGAGAGAATGATATTTTCCCCTTCAAGTGCAAATTTTTGAGAAGAGTTAAAGCGGGGGGGTGGGGGGAGATACAACGGAATGTTGGTTTGGCATTGCTGACAAGGGGAATGTTCATGAAAGGGAAGCCTACTTAAAACCAGAATAATGGATAATTATTGCTTTATATGCGGGTCCTTCATTAGTTTTGTCTCCATGACACACAGTGACACCGTTACATTTACAAGGGAATACTCAGACACAGATCCACCATGAGGAGAACGGGCCCCTACAATGCCCATTTGTATTTCTCCTTCAACTGCAATTGCCTGAGTATGGCATTACTGCTGAAATGAGAGGTTTAGATGTAGACTTTATAATTATTAGAAAGTAATACTCAGTTAGCTTTTCCAGAAATTGTCATTTGAGTGGCTAGCCAAAGTACAGACATGCACAACTACTTAGGCATGCCCTCTGAAACACGTTTGTTGCGGGTTTTTTACCCACAGCCACCAGAAAAAGTCCATATAACTTTCTGACTACAGTGAAGTATCATTAATGAAAATTTTGGGGTTTTGTTTTCATCACAGAGCATGAAACATTAGGAAACAACACAGCAAATCACATAAAAGAGTCAACAGTTAAAACTTTCTGAGTGCTGACATACTCCAGGCTCCGAATGCTGCTGAACCTGGCAGCCCCCCAGCCCTGGCTCAGGACCAGCTGATTGGTCCTGACTGTAGGACCCTTTCACATTCCTCCAGCCTTTCCTTCTCCCGACTTTGGGAATACATACATCTATGTGTATATATGTATACATATTTATATACACACTGTGCACACATTGTTAAAAAAGAAGAAATTAATAACAGACAAGCTAACAGCATTGAGTACATTCCCTTGCAATTTACCCAAATGAATGGCCTCATAACTCAGATTGGGACATTTCCTGTAAAAACACTTCACTATTTATCAAGCCACTCCAGAGTGCAACTGTTGAAGCATGGCTTGCAAACAACATGCTTTCCAGAGCCAAAGCCTGCAGTTATCTACAGAACACTGCAACTAGTGGGGATGGAGAAGCCAGAGCCCTCTTGCTGTATATTAGCTTTGAAAAGCATGCCCTCAATTCAGAGTTCTGTAACTGCAGGCATAGTCCAACCGGCCTTTGTGGCACTGAATTGCATATGCAGAGCACAGAGAAACTACAGTTTCAAATTACATTCATGTTCCATCTCTGACAGAACACGTGCATTTATACAGTCATTAAATATACTCATTAGAAAAAATAAGGAATATTAGATGAAATAGAACTAGAAATGGAAAGGAAATTATTTCAGCACTTGTACTTGATCAGCACAAGTACAGAGTCTAGAAGACTAAAACTGGTAAAAGGGAAACCACTCACAGTAACAATTTTTAACCTGCCAGAATTTCCAAAGGAATTTGAATGACCATTTTGACAGAAGCAGGTGACAAGCTGTTGAATTAACATTTCTTTTGGGTTAAACTGCTGAATTCTCTAGACATGCAAACTCCTTCTATATAAATACATAAAGCCTCTTATCTCCACTATTCTTTCTCAGAAGAGCCAAATTTCTTATTAAAGATTGAATCGCCAAATGCAAACCTTCACTGGCTCCTGACCAAAATATTACTTCCATTCAGAAAAAACACATGGGGAAACAAATAACGACTTAAGAGGATTATAGTTGGAAAGGCGATTTCCTTCAGATGAATGTTTTTCTCCTTTCTACATCAGTCTAAGAGATATGGTTTGATCAATCAGTTGTTTATAAGTAATTCTCAGACAACTGTCTGAGCCATTGTGCACTTTGATACTTCATTCACCTTCTCAGAAAATAAAATAAATAATGTGGACTTATCTTTCAAACACAGAAACAAAGAAATACCTATTATGTGCTAAAATAACACAAAATCCAGCTATAGCAATACCACTGAGAACTCCAGAAGAACCTATTTTTAAGAAAACAGCTATATATTTCATTGGTCATTTTATCTAGTACTGGAAACCAACAAAAATAAGGGCAGGGTGTGAGCGGGAATCTCTAAAGGCTTGATTAAAGTAAATATTCAAAGGGATATTACTCAAGTCAGTACCAAGAGCTTCAGCCAGTTTCCAAAGCCTTTTGAATTCTCAGAGCTAAGCCCGGTGAATTCAGATGAAAGTTCCTTTTCTTCCACTTTTAAGGGAAGAAATAACTTATGTGAACTTTCTGCAAAACACCCTTCTGAGTTTAGTAAGTGGGGAACAAACCTAAAGCACTGCCAAGACACACAGCTAACCATTTATAAACCTTAATGTTTCATACAAATATTAAGCACTGATCTACTGAAACAACACAGAGGTATTCCAATAATGCTGTTTCAAGTTATGTAATACCATCCCCTTAGTACATAAAAACCCCAGCTCCTCCATTCTTGCTGCCTAGCCCACATTTTGTCCTCTGAGGAACACAGGCACACAGAGTGCATACTAACAACACCAGGTTCCCACTTAACCCAGCAAGAGGCACAGCAGAGTGAGGAAACCACCTGGCCCTGCCTCACTCTGAGACCATGCCAGCCTATTCAGTGGGGCTGCATGAAAGAAAGAAAAAGTCCCTGCTGTATTTCAAACACACTCTAAGAGCTATGTATATTACCACAAAAAGCGGGGAACTACTCTATCTGATCAGCAAATGAATTTCTATAGCCCGCTAAGCCTTACGGCATTTAGGCAAGAGGAGCAGGGGGAAGATTTGCTCCCTTTAAATCCAATGACAGTTACTTGATCTCCTCCTCATCCTGTCACAGTTCCCACAGCCTTGCAGTATTCCCAGAGATACCACCAAGCTATTAACACTTTTCCCCCAGTGGTCACCACCACGTGCTCACCCACCAAGGCATATCAAAGTGCCAAGTCAGTTCCAAACTCTTCTGTTTCCTCTTTCCCAGTTCCAAACTCCTCCATTTCTCTCTACAAAACAACCAATCCAGAAATTCACTTTGAAATAAGCAACAGCAATTCTGTAGGGCAAACTTATCCAAGCAAGGAATGAAAAATCTGCAGAGAAATGCAGACTGAGAAGATGTGCTGACATCAAATAAAACATGACCCTTGATCTTCCCCGCAGTGAAAACACTCATGGGATTTCTGGACCAACCTGCAGATTCTCTGATGCTGAATAAATGCTGAGGTCACATTGCAGGGTTTCATCATCAGAAAAACGAAGGCTATTCTTAAATTAATGCAATAGATGTGCCCAAAAAGTGCTCCTGGGTGCAAAAGCAAACTGGGACAGAATAAGACTTCTGTGGTAATAAATAATCCTAGTGTCCAAAACAGGGAACATAAAAGCCATCTCTCAAGTGATGGCTGACCCGCTCTAGAGACTGAGTCATGCCTGCAAACTGTCTGTGGAGAAGGCTGCCATTTCCCACCATCACACCAGCAAACATGACCATCACAGACCATCTTCTCCCAGGCCTGGGAACACTCCTAGGCCCAAATGAATTTTACACAGGTGCAACCTTACAGCACTCCTCTATCAGGCCACCTATGCTCATAAAAACTTCTAAAAAACTTAGAACAATCTTTTCTTAATTGTGCATTATTACACACTTCAAAGATTTAAAGAACTCTGACTGGAGACAGAAAAACACCTGCTGGCATAAAAAGCAGAACAGGGAGAGAAGAAAGAAAAAAGACAACCATACTTTCGGCAGAGGAGAAAGTAGAATTACATGCAACCAAACTCCCCTTCCCTTATGCATATGCCACTGGGTCAGCGTTTACTTTCACCTTTCAGTCCTGACCTTTAAAACAGACCAAAACCTTTCCAAAAAAAGCATAATTTTCTGTCTCTGCACTTTCAGCTCCTGTGTATCCAATAAATGGTGGATGCCTCCTTCCACTGTGTCAGAGCAAGAGATTTTGACACAAGCAGAGTTCAGGGGCAGTTGCCCAGCTCTCCTGTGGCAAGCAAATTCCTCTTTTGGCTGTTCCATACACAATCCATACACAATCCATACACAAGTTTAAGTCTGGGCATCTCTGTGATATTACCAGCCAAATGCCAGCATGAAATGTAAAGCAGATCCTTAGTGGGAGGGAATTTTCTTTGGTTTGGGGGCTTCAGGTTTTCTCTTAAAATCCAACTGTAATATAGTTTAAGCAAAAACTATTAAAGTTTGGGAAGAAGTTGCAATGAATCACAGTTGATTGAATGAATCATAAAACAAAGGCCAAACTTCTTTAAAAACTGTTCAGTCATTTTAGCATCTACCCCAGCTGGTGGAAAACAGGAACTCCGGGTACTTAATAAAAGCAACTATAGTGAATGTTAAGGCAACTACCAAACTTCAAAATTACCAGTTATTTTTAAAAGCTTTGAGTTTTTACACCTAAATTTAAGAAAAGTTTGATTTATTATAAAACATGTAAACTATGTGGCACTTCTTTTGAATTGTTCTTACTATCAAACTGGTAAAAAACCCCAAAAACAAAACTACAAAACTAAGGAACAGGGTTTGAATCATGTAAACTGTAATGGTTTGAATTAGCATAACCTTTATAGTATGTCTAGATGTATTTTGTCTTTTTCCAAAGTTAACTGTCAGCAAAATTTACACAGAAACTCAACTGTTTGGTTAATTAATTTGTTACAAAAGTTACTAGCTAAAACAGATTACCCGTAACTACCAGTCTCAAATCTATGAAGCTGAAAATTCAGCATATTTCTCTAAGGAAATAAGAGAACTGCTCGATTTTTCAGAGAAGTAACTAGAAAAATATATTTTTCTTTTACCAATTCAAGCATGTATTAACATGGAAATAGATAATCAAGTCCATTTCAACCACATACATGTTCTGCTCTTTTCTGCAGTTTTGCTCTTTTTTCTACCCTGCAAGAACTCCATCAAAGATCTATTTTAACTGATGCATCAGAGTGCACACTTAGCAAGATTATAAGAAGACACCAAATGAAAAAAGACTATCAATCTTTTAGCTGCAATGAAGGAAAAGAAATCTCTTAGGAAGAACACTGAATGCTCTACAAAATTGAAGAAGATGACTCACCCAGTGCCTGATTATTGGGTAGTGTTTTACATTCCACTTTTCCTCTGGGATACTGGTGCCTCCCCCAAGAAGGCTGCACTCCACCTATTCCCAAGGGGGAGCCTACTACTGTAGACTGCAGGGAAAACCCTATATCCAAACTAACACTTCATATAGAGTATTAAATACACTTTGAAAATATTCCATCCAAACATATCAGAACACCATGGACACTGTAATCTTCAAGATATCTACCATGAGCAGCATTTTTGTGAGTAGAGGTTTGCAATCCTAGATTAACATATAAGAATCATCAAGGAAAACTTATTTGTTTACTTTTAGTGATAAAGATCAATGGCAGGAAGCATGATACTATAGAGATATTAAGATATTTGTATGATGTCTACTTATAATTAGATGTGTGTTTACATTATGCTTTCCACACATACAGAAAGAAGCGTGCATTTTTGTACCAGTACTGCCCATTCATTTTAAGGAAAAAACCCCAGCTACTAATCTCATTTCCAGCAAGCATGCAGCAGCTTATGTCACTCACCTTGAAGACTAATATCCAAGAAAGCAGGGAAGGAAACTACCTGTGCAGGGGAATTTCATGCCTCCCTCATTTATACAGTTATTTACACTACAGAATTTACTCAAGTATCTTTATGTCTCATAAAGGTATGGGTAAGACAAAATACGATTTGACAATCTCAAGAAACGTACACCACTCTTGGTGCTGAAAGGCTGTTAAAGAGCTTCATGAGAATTAGAGTTTCAGGCAGATAAACTACATCTTGGGAAGCCATTTAGGTACATGGAATGAATAGCAACAGGGATGAAGAGCTGGGGCACTCAGTTTATCAAATATGCGCTGTTGCACCACAGGAGATGAAGCACAACAGCACTTGTGTGGGGCTCCTCCAGCCCCCAGAGTAAAAAGCATTTGAGGTTTTTGCCTCTCATCTCTCCTGGCTGGTGGGGGAAACAAATCAAGCTGCTCTCAAGAATGGAGAATAATAGTAAGCTTCAACCCTTGGAAGACAGTCCTCTCACTCATGCAAAAATTACCTAAATTTTACAGATTCACCCATCTTTTCTTTCCTTGCTCTATGCTTAGTAACAATACAGAAATTAAGATTTGCCCAAGCATGTTACCACAGGCGTCACTCTGTCTCTTAAAGCCTGCTGGACATCAACAACCCAGCAGATGGTCATTACTCCAAATTCCCCACCCTCCATCATCATTAATTCAGGAGCAAACTCATTTCAATGGGCTAGCCCCAATTCGTAAGGAACTCATTGTCCTGACCAAATTAATAGCTTTACATCTTGCATTACCAGATGTGCTTCAGAGACACAGTAACATTTTATATTATAATGTGCTGTTTAAAGTGCAGTTTAATGTCATTTCTCATAAATATTGCAGTACAAGGCAAACGTACAACTACGAACCTATTCCCAAAACAAACACAAAAACTCTGTATTTTTGGTTTAGATCCTAGACAAATTTGGCACAAGCATTGCTCAATTATCCTGCAACCCACTTGATCAAAAGCTGTCTACTCTGATACACAGTCTTTTGAAAGGCTTTACTTCACCCTGAAGATTAATAAACCCTCAACCCTGGCATATCCAGTAAAGAGACAGGCACTTACAGTGCCTATTACATAAGCAACACAGTTTAGACCAATCATAATAACAATAACAACAAGAAATTGGACAAATAAAATTTATAAGAATTTGGAGTAAGTCTTAACTTCACTGACAAGTTACCAGCAGATTTTGATACATGTCAAATGAGGAATGAAAAAGAACAGAGGAAATAATTTGTCATGACTTGAGTCATGCCATGTCTGCCATTTGTCAGCAAGTTTGCATTAAAACAATGGAAGACTCTTTTCCATAGGAACAATTTCCAAATATGAACATCAATAGACTAGAATCAACTAGGAAGCCATCTTTCCCACTTAATGAAAAAATAAAAAATAGAATTTTGAAAATAGCCATGTTCCTTGTGAAAAACAGTTAGAGATCACTGAAGGACTCTAATTCAAAAAGAAAGTATAATTAAAAATAGAGAGCTTTCCAGAGAGATAGTATTTGTTTGAGTTACATTGTTATTTTTCTATGGAACTGAAACAGGTTCTCTTACAATCCTGCGTCTGAAAAACTTCTCTTGCTGATAGTTTTGTCAAAAACTGCTTGTGTGAAATGTTCTGTTTTCAATAAATTGTTGTTTTCCAACAAAATATTTTTGGCTGAAAAATTCCTAACTGGCTTGACTTGTAAAATAATTTCTCGAGTGCAACACTTCATTAAGTCCTATGCCTTTCCTTAGTTAAAAGGCTGCATTGTGTATTTTAAAGATATCCACTCACTCTCATACCAGCACAAAACAAGTAACATTTGTGTTTAAACCTATGATGCATAGGGGGCATTTTTCCTAAGAAATCTATTTCTACATAGAAGAAATAAATATAACACCTACGATATTACAGTCTGTTCTGTTCTACCTTGAAAACAGGATTAGAATCTACATCTCCAATAAACTTTAACCTCTGTTTGATCACAGCCAAAACTTTACACATTTAAATTATGTGGAAAGCAAATATCATCCAGGTGGATTTACCCTGGAAGTGCAGTTTACAGCCACAGCTGAACGAAAGGAGTGAGGGCTGAAATGTCTGTGGTTTGACAAACATAATTCTGGGAGGGAACAAGGGAGAAAAAGAAATATTTTCTTATTAAAAGGAAAACAAAGAAAAAGTTATGTCTCTTATCAAATTCCATACTGGTATAATTTTTAATACAATAGGAAGTCATTAATCAAGAACATAAGATCATTTGATGTATTGCACTTCTGTAACTGAAGCTAAATATGCAAAGGTGGGGGCTTTTCATTTATTAAATATTTTTTCAAATTCCTACATAACATAACTAATAAAAATATTTACTTTTACAAAGGGTCAAGTGGACAGAACATAATTCTCTCAGAAGTAAACCAGATGTTCAGTTTCTTCAAAGCAATGTCCGTACTGATAAAAGCAGTAGCTAATCTTTCTTTTAGAGGTTGAAGGTCTTGTTGAAGTTTCTCTTACTGAAGAACTATGTATCAAACTTTAATGAATATCTGCCTTAATGGAAGAAGTATTTTTAATTTTTAATAGGATTTTGTGTGTATAGTCATCAATGCATATGTACTCAAAGAGCTGTCTTTGAAAATTTTGTAAAACAATCTATAGTCACGCTCTACATCATGTATTGCATCTTAAATTCATGATAAAAGAAGTCACATCTGTTCTCAAAGCCAAGATTCCATATTAAAACCATCCTAGCAAACTTGTGTATAGTAATTTGAATACATTAAGTCACACAAATATTCAAGTGTTTCTCACAAGTAATTCAAGTGGTGCAGAATAATCTATCAATGTAGTGCTCAGAATTGTAAAAAGCTCACATTAACAATATATTATGTTTCTTAATAATGCACTCTTTATAAAGCTTAATATATTAATAGATCCATAAAATGGGATACACAGAAACTCGAACAAATACATTTTAAATGATTCTGTGGGTTTTTTCCTGTATTACTTGGCTTTTGCCATGACTAACACTTAGCTACTACACCATAATGCTTGCCAAGAGATGCAAGATAATTCTGAAATCCTATGGGGGTAGGTTAAATGTTTAAAAGACTTCAGAGGCATGAACAGGGTCTCTGAGTATCTCACTCAGAAAGCAAAAGGATTACTTAGTTGCTTAAATTTCTCTTAGATAAGTCTTTGGGGAAACAAAACTCAGTTTTACCACAGTAGAAGGAAACCCCACCCAATTTCAATTTTAATTTAAATTTGGGTTTATGTCACCTGCTTCTTCATCTTCTGAATTCTGTTCTGATCAAGGAATGGCTAAAGGTTAACCTGGGACATTAACTGCAGCATGATTCACTTCTGGTATCACAAATTTTGTGTTCACCCATGTTGGTGTGCAACTATAGAACACTCTCTCACTTTTCCCATTTCTAGTGGCCAGGTGTATGTGTTATTTGAAAAACCTTTGAAAGGCTGTAAGCTTCCAGCATTGTATGGATAGAAAGTTGTACATCTCAATATACCCTTTGTTAAACGATCCTCTCCTAAGAGGACAGGGACAAAGCAGCTCTCAGGATTGCAAGTGACAAGAAAGGGCTGATGAAAACCCCAATTTTATCCAGTACCCATCAGAAACCCCCAAGGAAGAGGGCAGCACTACCCAGTTCACCAACTTTAGGTAACCAGCTGCATCCAAGCTCAACACAAACTCTTTTAGTTCAAGTATCAATGTGTTTAGTCTGTGCAAAAGCAGAGTACTGGCACCTTACTTACAAGAAATGGTGCAATTAAACAGAATGAAAGAAAAGGAAGGAACAAAGAACAACCAAATAAGTAGGAAGAACTAAAACTCACAGAGCTCTTTCAATTAATGGTTTTTCAAGAACTTTGCATGGCAAGAGACAACAAAATGGCCAAGACACACGCTCAGGGTTTGCATAGAGTGCATACCACTTTCACATCTTTATAAAACAGAAATTAAAAAGAAGTTGTGGAAAAATTATGGCTGGTACGATGGAAGGGACAAGCTGTGGTACACTCTGCTACCACAACCTACTTCACCCAGCTGATTTACTGGCCTTCCTCAATCATTTCTCCAGACATTTGTCTTCCCAAGCATCAAGTCTCATTCTTCTCTCAGGCCAGACACTTACCAATAGTTCAACATTTATCTGTCCCCAGAACCTCTTTCCCTGTCATCTGTAAAGCCAAGTAAGGAGCTCCATATACGTCCAACCTCCTCTCTGGGAGAGCAGGAGCACACTACAGAGCTCCCCCATTTCTTTCTCAGCACTTCTGAAAGCTATGCTGCAACACATCAAGCAGTAGATGCTCAAGCAAGAGCTGAACAATGGTATCACAGACCTAGAAATGACATCTCAGAAACTGTAGTGAAAGATGTGTGAATGTTTTGGGTTTTGAGTCCTTGGTATGAACGCTACCTTATTTCTTCCCTTCCCCAAAGGAAGCCATTTCCAGCTTGATTTTTGAGTATTAACTCTACAAGGCAGTCAACTACGAAGACAGGACTCACATGCAACCAATACTTAGCACCTCCATAAAGATTTTGTAAGATTGTGTGTGTGTGCATGTGTAAAATACACTTGTTTGAAAAGCAAGTGATTTTCTTCCAGTCTGCAATTTGTTTTTCTGCTCCAGCTACACCTGTGATAAAGGAACAACACTGTCCCTGTACCCTCTCTACTAACTAGCCCTGAACAGGACAAAAAAACAACCAACCAACAAAAAAACAGCCAACAGAAAAATAAAAGAAAAAAAAGGGGGGAAAAAAGGAGTCTTCAAGACAGTGTCACTGCTGTACAGGATGCTCACCAGAAAACAACAGATGTGCTATAATCACTACTGCCCATTCATTTCCTTTCTGCCAGAAAGAAAGCAGCAGGCATCAATTAAGAAGCTCTATCTACAGGACACAAAAGGAAGCATACACTTCTCCTTGGTCACTTGACCGCAACAATAGGGGATGGAAGCGGGAAAGGACTGACCACTCTGAGCAAGCGCGGCGGGGAGAGCAGAGAGGCGTGAGTGAGCTGGTTTCTTTGGATTTTTTAAAAAATATATAAGAATTTTTCTTCAACTTTAATATACTTTAATATACAAATGTTTAAAAATTAAATCACTTCGCCTACAAGTTACACCAAAAAAATCCTAATTATATTATTTCTGAACTTTTTCAGAAAATACATTTAGTGCTTTCCATAGCAGAAAACCCCAAACATGGGAACTGACAAGAGAATTAAGCAGCCTCTATCTGAAAAAGCCGTTTTATCAATTAACAAAGGCTTTTCTAAAACAGTTATCACAATTTTTATAAAAACATCAGTCTAAATGTACTAGGTACATAGAATTTCAATACATCACTGGCATAAATTATTTGGATTAGAATTTTTTAAAAAGTCTATTCAGATCTGTGAATCCTTCCATTAAAGACTACGTTTGCTGGTCAGCTTCATCACTCTGAAATAGAATGACAGCTTTCATAAAACTGCCAACAACAGTAAACCCTAGAGATGGGCTTTATATTATGTCTGTTCCACAACTGTAGTCAGCCACAAAGGGTTTGCAGGAAACTTATTAAAAATGTGAGCCTTAATTAAGGTATTAGGCCCTAATCTAGCATGCTAAATTAAACTCCAAATATTCCCATGGACACTAATGCAACTGCTCTAAGAGCTCGGTACGCACTTCCCACAATAGGAAAGCTTTTACAGGCCTTCACATTGCAACTGAACCCTTATTTTCACTCTGTACCTCTGCTTCATTGCATACCAAAAATAGACCCAACTTACAGAAAAGCTCATACGTGGGCATAGGATCATTCCTCTCCACCCCCACACAGATTTGCAAGCCCTCACACCACTAAAGGCATGACCTAAACAAAGCATTCAGTGATGCAAAAATGTTCAAGGAATTTTTTTAATGTATTGACTTTTAGCATAAACACACTGCATATTAAAGTCACATGGAATTGTCAGAATAAAGTATATTGATCTAATGTTTCCTTTTCTGCTACACATGTTATGATTTAATAGATGCTGAAGCCCATTTTAATCCTTCTAAAGATATTCTAACCACCAACTTATTGAAACAATTAAAAACAGACAATATTGTTATGTAATTCAAATGGATAATAACAAAATAGAAACAATTTTCATAAAGCATTTCCCCCCACCACCCCCAAAAGTTTTTCAGAATGAAAATATTCTTAGATGTTCCAGATGTAAGCCTGACACGTAAAGCAAATTTGGAAAAATTACTGGTGGTTATTTGGCAAGGTTCAACATCCATCCCTCAAAGCTGTATCTGCCTAAACCATTAAGCTCCTATTTTTACAGAACACCAGTCCTCATATTTTCTGTTTCTTCCTTTTTCCCACAAAATGAATTCCTTACAATATGCACTTCATCCAGTCCTTGAATGCCTTATCCCCTTAGCTGATACATTCCCACACACTCCAGCTTTGTTGACACAACAATTTTTTGAAGCACTTCACAGTGAATGCTTGTCTGCCAGGGATCCCAAAGAATCTTAGGAAATCCTCTGCATCTTAGGCCACAGGAGCAATCCATGTTATCTCTGCTTTCAGAAAAGAGGTTATTTTAGTCTGCTGGTCTGGTTAGCTTTTTTGTTCATCATGAAAACACAATAAAACCACTGCAAATCAAAACCAAGGCCAAGCAGCACACTTGAAATTAACTGGAGATCAGGAAAGGGGGAGAGTTTGTGCAAATAATTCACTCTAAGGTCACTAGGCAAATACTTTGCATGCATTTGGGTATGCACAAACTTCAAGCTAAATAAATAAAATTATTTCCTGTGTGGAAGATGGGAATGTACAGCCCCTCCATGCTTGTGGATAAAAAAATATGCTAGTAATTAACTATCAGCAAATAAGACAGAGAACTAGTGTACTGCATTTAGGTCATGACAATTATTTTTCTCTAATGCATGTTAAAACATGCAACCTTATTAAAATCTTGCTATTTTTGGAAAAGGCTGAAGAGGAATTTCTGGTCTTTCCTCTTGCAGTCTCCACAAAACATTTTTCTGCTTACAGAGACTGTTCTCCCTTGGATCCAAAGGAAAGTAAGATCTCATTAATGTTTGTCAGATGTAAGCTTTAATCTAGTGCTACACAGTCCTGCAAGTGTCTTTTTATTACAGTTATGCAATCTCAAAGCACTGGAGTCAAAATAAAGTTGCCATTCTTCTAAAATTTCATAAACACTTGAACACAATTGGATCATAAATATATACTACAAAATTATACTACAAGCCCCACTAACAGTAAGGTAAAAAGAATAAATATTATTAATTAGTGGTCTAATATAGCATATTAGTATTCCTTCTGCAGGCCACAGAAGCCAGAGAGGCAATTAACACAATTCACCTTTTTTTTTTTAAATATACTTATCTATGCTATGCTGCTTTCAACAGTAGCACTGCAAGGAGTGAAGCAGATTACCTGTAAGGCATCAAGTTTTTCCAAATAGCAGTGACTGAGTTGTTAGTCACTGAATGTCTGCTTTTTTCAGAGAGAAGAAAAGACTCCTTTAGGTTGGCACCAGGAATCTTTCTTGTTGGAGAGGAGGAAAAAGGGATCTTGCCTAAAGCTCTCATATGAGAGAGAAAATAGAGAAGGAGACTATTTCCTGTAGAGTCTCCTTCCAGTCCTATTGAGAAGTTTTCTGGAATGTTGATTTGCTTCAGATAGTCAATGAGTGAAATCAGTTATGACAATCAGGTTGCATTTCCATGGCACGTAAACCTGCTTTTTTCCTATGTTCCCAAGTTTCTTAGATGCTCCAAGACTGCCAGGCAGTGAGATTATATAAACAAAATTAAATCACTAGAAAATAAGCTAAAATGACACAGACTAACATAGGAAATCTCAGGAGAACAAAGTTGTCCTGGATCTCCCCATAGGTACATTGTTTCTCCATAAAACTGGTACTTTCACTTCCAAAAGGGAGAGAATCAAGACACTGAACAAAAATTCAGCTACAGATCTTTAGTAAAACCTCCATTTCAGAAACAAATGCTAAAACTGAACTGTTAACCTCCCCTAACTGCTTAGGTGCCCCCCAAAATTGGATTTAATGGGCATAAAACCCCACTAGTGTGCACATGAGGAACACCCTCTCTCCTGGCTAACCCACATGCCAGGCTGTTCAGCACAGTGACCTACTGTGGGTTTGGACACTAAGCAGCCTCATGGTTAACCTGAGGCACATTCACTGTACACCAGTGGTAATCCTCTCAGTCAGAGACACACCAAAAATCATCTCACATTTAAAATAATGTTAAAGAAAAAATGTAAACATAATAGTAAAAAAATTTACCTGGTAGAGTACTCACCTAATATGTCGCTGTTTGGTTGGGCAAAATGGAGTCACTTTTCCTCTCCTCTGTTGAGTCTCTGGCATTCTGCAGAAAGGAGAGTGGAAATTATGGAATTAGAGAAAGGATAAAAGGGAGCTCAGCTGCACAGCTCAGCAGGGGTCTAGGCACACCTCGGTTTATTCCCCCTAAGTCACGCTTGCTGTACGAACACCTCCCATTCTGTCCGAAAGAGCAGCTGAATAAAACATAGCACAGGCTGAATCCAGTTCAGACAAGCTAAGGAGTCAGACTTTGAATAGGAATTAGACACTAATGTCACTCTGAAAATCCTATTAAGAGCCTTTATCACTTCTGCCTACCTACATATCTTTAAAAATGTGGATCAGACAGCTTGCCTATGCCATGCTGTATGGCTGTGCTTAAGCAAGGAAGTACTGCTGGGTTCCCAAGCTCTAAACCCCAAGGGCTCCAGGCCACACTCCTTCTGGAAATTGTTAGAGCTGATTCTCAACATAATTATCTTTAATGCTTGGAAACCTCTGTCCAAATGAGCCCTCACTTCCCTGGTAAGCAACATCAGTGGCCTATAAAGCACATCAGAGATATAGGTCACTGTGATCTGCCTGGTACCTCCACCAAATCTAGGTATTTTCACAAGGTCAACAAAGCGTGATAAATATCTGAACAAAAATAGTGTTTCTCCTACCAACCCCAGCTATTTAGGTAGAATTGCGGCGCAGCTTTTTCTTACAAAATTTATTAGCCTGCTTTGAAGCCTAAAAATGGAGGATTTTTGATTTAACAAGGGAAAGAGCTCATTCCCTCTGCTAAACTTGTAACCCCTCCCAGCCTCAGCAGAATATCAACTGGAACTGAACAAGGATACCTTTTTTATTATTTTCATTTCTCTAAGACATTGCTTTACATTTCCCTTTTCTACAGTATCCAACATTAATTCACCTCTCCTTCTGTGCTCTTTTCGTGCCATGGACTGAGCCAAAGGTGACAGTGAAGAATCCACAGAAACTGAACATCAAATGTTCCTGTTCTGAACTTTCAAGAAACTATTTAATATCTTTCTTCTTTTTTTATACCATCATAAGGCCTGTTTATATACTTGAAATGGAAACAGTGCACATTCAGCTGCAATTGATTTCCTGTATGGCAAAATACCTCAGGCATTCAGCTGGCTGGGAACACTATGGAGGCCTCTCACCACCATCAGTTTTCTGAGACTGGGAAGCTCTGCCCAACGCTTGTTCTTATGCCAGAATAAATGAGAGACCCTGCTAAGTGTCCAAGTTAATTTGGTCTAGCTGACCCAAATCATAAACAGACAAAATTTTTTATTTCAAAAACACATTTCAAAAATACTGGTCTATTTTTAACTTCAACAGTAATGCCATCAATTCAATCTTGCTAATGGGGCATAATGTTCATCTACAGATAAACACATTTTTAAATACAAAAAACAAATCCATCTGAAATTTTCTTTTAATAAAATATCAATATATTTGCCTTCTCCATGCTATCTTTATAGCAATAAATTAGCAGATAATTTCACAGACTAAAACAGTATATTTTTTCTTTTGATATCACCGAGTGACAACTACAGCAATAATTTTATTTCCTTCACTTAGTCTTTCCTTTTAACAACTGAAGACACAGAGCAGTCTCCACTAACATTTCGAGGAATCTGAAGAAGACTACATGAGTAGTCTCACAGAGTTCCTGTGATCAGACTGTAACAGCTGTAACATTCAAATTCCCAACCACCTGACTGTAGTTCAGATTTAAATTAAGCAAAACAGAAATGCAAAGTGACCTATAATTACCATCCTACTTTCCACTTATCATGTAAGTTTCCCTAGCCTCAAATCCTCCAGAGTCAAAGGACTCAATTTCAACTGCTTGAGAACCCAGTCTCCTTAAGAACCCTAGAAAAAAAAAAAAAAAACAGACTGACAATATAACCATTTAAATATACACACATTTGTGTATATATATATATAATATACATTATATATGAATAAATGAAAATCAGGAATCTAGATAACCCCAAAGAAGCCTACACTTTTTACTGGGGCTCTCTTGTTTGACAGTAGTTTCATCAACAACACTTTCTTAATTCTAGGGTGAAATTATTTGCTAAAAGCTGAGATATTCTCTAACCCCCAGCAGATACAATGGCCTTTCAAAACCTTTTAATGCATGATCTGAGACAGTGACATCCAAATTGACTAAAGTACAAGATCTTGGATGCTACAGAATGTTCTATCAGCCTTCTTTAACTTTTCCAAGAAGGTTTTCTAATGATTTTACTATCTTCACACTATAAAACAGGTTAATCTGTAAGGAAAATGAATTTTTCATCCTGTGAAATTTTTTTATCAATTCAGTGGTTTATTTCTTAACCATCAGTGTAAGAAAATTGAACACTTTTGTACTAGAAAAACTACCATGAAGAAAAGATGTTGCATGTTTCCTTCAAGAAAGCGATTAACAAATACACCATTTGTCCTGCAATTTCCATTTCATTTTTAAAAAGTTTGCATGATTTAAAATAGTCTTAGTCTAGAAATATATTATTAACACTTATTAACAAAAAGCTTGACTTCTTAATCACTTTTAGAAAATACATAGGGTTAAAGCATCTAGCAAATAGCATAGCAAAAGCACCAAAGAAACATGCATTCAGATATTTAAACTGACTTGAACCATAATGTCTGGCTCTCCTGTGAAAAACACTTTGGAACTTGGGGTTCACACTATAATGTTAAATTAAAAGCCCCTAACATTGAAAACTATCTTTCAAAATGCTGTAAAATTGAGGTGCTCCTTTCAAGTATACTCTAGCATACCTGGGAGGCAAGCAAAATAATTTTCAGTAAGAGGATGGGTGCTTTACTTTATCCCTTGT
Source organism: Ammospiza nelsoni (assembly GCF_027579445.1). NCBI lineage: Eukaryota > Metazoa > Chordata > Aves > Passeriformes > Passerellidae > Ammospiza > Ammospiza nelsoni. Next base: position 57,199,001 of record NC_080635.1, read on the forward strand.
CACTGAGATTATCTTTACCTCAGTTTCCCTAAGAAGTGTAAATGACACATAACCCTTGTGTTCTACTGATTCTCTCAGTGTGGTGAAAGCTAACATTATCACTTTAGTCCAGTTAACGGGCTCCCTCAAATCATGAGGTCTGAGCTTTGAAATCTCTGCTTTTAAATAATTTCCTTATCCCATTTCAGCCAGGCTAAAAGACTACAGTAACCCAGAGCCACTCAACTACATGTAATTGTGTTCCACAAAATTACAGGTGGGAATTTGCTTCCATTTCAAGTAGGATATCAAGATATTCATTCCGTTTATTGACATTCCTGCTCTCACCTAGTCCCCAGCCACACCTCATACACCCATACAACTCCATCCCTACAACCTGGATTTTATTGCACATTGGACATAATAAAATTGTGTCAACGCATACTGTAGCATTTTAAAACAAACACTTGCTGAACAATTCCACATACTGACCCTCTAAGAAAAGCTCAGAATAAAATCCTTAGTAGATGTTCACACGTGCTAGACAGCAAACCATTGTGCAAGTTTAATCACCAGAGAGGAGGGCTAAAGTAAAAATTTATTTGACATGACTTTTACTGAGCTATGTGCCAGTTCCTAAAGCCCAGCTTTTCTGGCTGAGGAATGCAGTTTGCTGTTACAGGAAGGCCACATGCTGTAGCACCTTCTCAGTGCACGACAGAACCCATTAACAGACGGAAAATGCACCACATCCCAAGCAAACGGATTTATTCCACATGCAATCAGCTGAGAGCTTTCCCAGACACATTAAGCTAATTTCATGGACTAAGTTCATGCAGAGCTCCAGGAGTTTCTTTCACTCTACCCATTCACAACAGTGAACAGCACAAAGGTGAGTTGCATGACAAGGTCAACAGCTGAGTGAGTCTTTGCCAGAACTCCTCCAGACCATCCCTGCTATGACCTCAAACTGTCCCCAGAAAGAAGCCAGCACTGGGCAAGTATGGGCATAGACAAGTAACTGTGATCCAGATACCAGAACTAATCACCCCCTGATATGACTCAATATTTATAATTAACAAATAAAAGGAAGCAACCCAGTACATTTTCCTAAAATCATCAGAGGATGGACATCACTGATCCTCTATTAAATAGTGAAAGAACTCTTTGTGCAACACTGACATTGATTTAAAGAGCAAAAGGGAAAAAACCCATAACATTTAGTGGGCAGACTCCCTGTGAGACAGCACCAACAAAGAAGCACCCAGATGGCCCTAGCATCCAGACCCCTGTGGAAGCTCCAGGAGCTGCATGATGCACACAGCCAGGGTGGGCAGGTGCATCTGTCAGGTATGTGTGTCAGCACTGTCCCCTCTTGAGATGAAAAGAGACTCACAAGCAACAGGTCTTCAGTAACAAAGGCTGATGACCAGCTTTTCTTCTGAATAGAGCAAATGAGATCATCATGGTTTTGTTTTTTGCAGAATTCTTCCTTGAAAAGCAGCTGCAGCCCCTATCCTATACAAACAGCATGCAGTGGTGTCTGGGAGAAAACCTTTCTCCTCCATACCCTACCTGTGCATATTACAGGTCCCAATCACACCAATGCTTCACCAAAACAGGGCAGAAAAAAAATGACCTATTCTCCTTGCTTTGACCTTGTTGGATTCTGAGTCATCCAAAGCACACCTATTCTGTGCTTTGGATGAACAAACTGCTTTAAAGGGGCCTGAGGAGTGCAAGAGCCAAATCTGTGTTTGAGAGCAAAGGTTGTTTATCAGCAGGATCCTCTGCTGCAAGGTTGCAGAAAGAACCTCTTCAGCATGGATCCTTTTGGATCTGCAGTGTGCTTGGCAGCAGCAGGACAGCCTAGGTCTAAGATGAAAAACACAAGTGACCCTGTCAGCATGCACAGCCACAAGTGAGGAAGCACACTTGTGTTGGGAACAAGCCACACTGCCAAGGAGACAGCTGCTGCAGGTAAAGTGGCAAAGTGCAAACTGCAGTAACTGAGATCACCAGGATGAGTCAGCACCAGGAGATCAGCTCTAAAATCTGCCCAGCATGGCTTGTGTCTTAGCAAACCACTCTGTCCTTCACACTAGAAGTGGGGTTTTCTTAGTGCTCTGGTCTGCACTTCCCTCTGGCAGGCTCTAAGAAAATGGAAAACAATTCCTGAAGGGAAGGTCTGCAGAAAACTTGTCCTTTTCACCTGAGAAATGTGCTTAGCACCGACTCTCCTAGCACAGATATTTCCAATATGAATTTAGGACCCATGTTATCTAAAGCAATGGAGGAGCACAAGCATGCCAAGTCAGTCTTGGGCAGTCCCAAGATACGAGAAAAAAATCTTGGAGATTAAATGGTCATTAATGCCCTCAGAAATTACTTACTTCCACTTAATAACAGATCACAGTATTCTAGAGTGGCCTACCAAAACATCTATCTACACTGTGCCTGATGCACGGTACTGACTTAAGAAAGTCAGCAGCTTTGCTCCAGAAATCAGGGAAAACTCAGGAGATTGAATGAGTTCAAGCTCAGGAGGAAGAGATGATGGAGACAGTCTCCTCATACCATCAGGCAGAAGAGCCTTCACAGTGCAACCAACCTGATAAGGCAAGGATTGCCAGAGGCTGTATCCAGTGAGGAGTGGACTAAGTGGTCCTGTCTGCTAGCAGGACACAGACAGCAACCCTTTTCAAGGCAGGAGGAGCACAGAATGACCAAGATAAAGCAAATCAGAGATTTATGACTTCAGATTCATCCAACCTGAGAGAGACTGACAATTACCAGAAGAGACTGACAGAAAGATGTTACAAACCACATGCTGGTAGAGTATGAGGGAAGGCAAACTATCTCTCCAAATTCAGTAATGGTTTATTGTTAAACACATCTTTGTCTACCACTCAAATAGGCTGACTGCTGATTCTTCAGAGAAATTAGTGCTTCCACAAGCAACTGAATGTGATGTGACACAAGCAAATGAACTATGATGCCATCACACAGACACTGAGGTGTGACAGCTCTCTGAGCAACCTCACGAGGCCTGTTATCAGGATAGGGAGAAGGGACTGGAAACTAAACAGTGAGAAAGCTTCACAAGCACTTGAGTATGAAGCATGCTCATCTTGGCAGCACCAATACTGCTTGTAAGCCAAACCCAAGTTTCTGCTATTAACTTGGTTTCAGTTTAAAACAATAAGTGGAAAGCTCTGTGCATACTGAAGTGATAAAGATTTCTGACGTGCAAATAAGTAGTTCTTCATCTCACCTATTTTCGAAATTATTTACAAAGAAGGAACTATCATTTTTCCCCCATATCAGACATCAAGGACACAAAGCACTATGTTACTTTATACTGAAGCACCACAGACCAGTGGCAGCAGCAGAATGGAAGCTGCTCTGTCTCTGCCTTTCTGAAACATGTTGGGACATCAGCTATGGATCTGGACTCACTGGGACAGGCAATGCAAATACTGAAAAAGAAACAAAGACAGAAAGAAAACCCCCCCGAACAACACATTGATTCCAGTATGTAGAAATCACAATGAAGCTGCAGCAGACAGTGTATCTAATCTTAGGGGACATACTTGAGGGTAAACATTTTCTAAATACTTTAACAAACCAACGTTTACAGGAGGTTAGGGAGGAAAACTTGTCTGTGTTTACAGATAACTTTGCATAACACAAGGGGAAGGACAGGAGAAAGTACAAGCACTACAGCCTATGCACTAAATCTAGGAGCTAGAGACTCCTTATGTGGGCTAATTAAAAGGCAGAGGCCAACCTTGAAGCCCACACCCAGATGACAGGGCTGGAAGATGTCAGCCATGACCATGAAAAGAAACGGGCTGTTACGCTGCTCCCGATACCGCTCCTTACGACAACCCAAACATCCATCCTCTCCCCAAGGTTTTATCTCCAATGGCTGTAAGCAAGCAAATGAGCAGGTGATTCAATCACTGTAGCCATGACACACTTTTTATCTCTGCTCTGTACTTCCAGGGAAAGGAAGCATGCATCTTATCAGCACAAAACAGTAGCTGAATGATATTAATGCTTGGAGCGTGATCCTGAAACACTGAATGGATATGAAGGTTCAAATATTTAAATGTTAGCATTCATTAAGTTAGGTTTTAAAACATCTGGGCAGGGCTCACAAGCAAGTTTCTACAGAATGTATGCTTACAGGAAGAGGTTTGGCACCACTTGCAGTCTGAAACTCAGAGCAGGCAAGCAAGACTTAAAGGATTCAAAGTTAATTAGCACTGCTTCAGTTTAAAGTTTACATGGGAAACTGCTGCCAGCTCAATTTATACCTGTTCATTACCCTTATAAAAAACACATGCAGCCTCCACTAGCATAATCATCATGGTCCCAGAGAACATTAGGAAGCAGCACTAGTGGAGCTCATGTTGAGGAAGGAATAAAAGAATCAAGTCAAATGCATGAAGTCACTCTTACAGATAAATTTTCACAGTGTTGCCTTGCTTTGTATTTTACCAGCAATGCTCTGCATTGTGATTAGTGAAAACACAGGTAGTGACCACTCCCACATGCAGGTACTTCAGTAGGCACCCCAGTCAAGAGATGAGAATGGTTTAAAGAGTTGTAGCATGGCTTAGACAACTGCTTCTTTCAGGCCTCCTTCATAAGTATAAGTAGTTTTCCCCTCCATTTCCTTCCCCAGTCCTCCCTGACTAGGCCCCTTTCTCTTCCTGTATTTGTAATCAAGTTCATGGTTAAGCCTATTTCAGACCAAGTTCATATAAACTCAACTTTTGGTGAATCAGCCTAGACTCACCTATTTGATACAAACACCATAAAAAAAAAAAAAAAAAAGTTTATATCCTTAAGTGATTTGGGAGACTTTAAGCACTAAGAGATAGTTTGTCACACACTTTTTTTTTTTTAATTAATGAATACCAACAGGCCATACTGGTACCTTTAGTTATTATTAAATCTGTTCACATTAATCTTTTGTATTCTCATCCACATATATAAAAGACTCCTGTACTTAGAGTTGCAACTGTTGCCACTGCACTAAGATTGACTTTACTCTTCATTCCCTTTACTCCCGTTCCGAGGCCAGTTTTGTGGTTTCACCACTCACTGTGGTGTGTGAGGCTTTTCTAAAGTGGCGGAGAAATCTAGGCTCTACATCCTTTGCATTCTAAGTCTACAAGAATAACACTTTCTTCCACTTTTTTTTCCTCATTGACAGTTCTACTAGCTACAACTTTCTATGTGCAGTGACAGTAATGCAGGTTCTCAGAATTAACCATTCAGCAACAGTTCTGCAAGCCTTTCAGTCACTCCAGACTTTGCTGAGGGCTGCAAAAATTCTTTTCCCCCACCTCCCCCTCTTAACTCTACAGAAACAGAATGTCATTTAGAGTAAGTACTGGTAAGACATCCTCATTGTCCCCACCAGAAAAAAATCCAGTTTATTATAAAAGGATCACCGTCTCTCCAAATGTCTTCAGTAGACATTACATTATTAACCTATATTTTTTCATACTTTATTATTCTATCTTCTATTCTATCTTCTAGATATATTATCATCTAGATATATTATTATTATATATTCTAGATATATATTATCTATCTGTTCACTATATTAGGCAATTAAGAAATTTATGGCAAAATAACTTAAAGCCATAATTAATTTAACATGTCAATAAAACATTTCTTTAACACAGCAACCTTCCTTCTCAACACAACTGAATGCAAAAGAGCATCAGATGCATCAGATTAATTCCTTTGTTCTAATTCATAACTGCCACAGCTCTATACATGTCCAATCTGAGAAACACTTCTAATGGAGCCTGCAAATGGCTCCCTTCATCAGCTTGGATGTTCCCATTACTTCCTGACCCTATGGAGTTGGGGTGCATGACAGGGCCATGCTGCCAACCAGAAATGTGGTCCCTCTTCTTCACAACCCCATGCTCCCAAGACCAAGAGCTGCAGCTCTGGCTTGGCCAGTAGAGACTTAGTGGTGCCCAGCAACTGCAACTGATGCAGCCAAGCATGAAGAAAATGAATAAATGAATAAATAAATAAAAGCCAACAGTTGAATGAGTCTCCGGCGTACTTTAACAACTCTGCTAAGTATCTGTTAAAATATTGTTATTTTGGAATTCTTTAAAAAATGAAGAGATAAAATTAAAAAGCTCCATCCATTCTGCAGTATCCTTCCCTAAGAATTGCTTTGGTTTAGGATTGGTCTTTTTTAGAGATTGACAATTTTAGAGATGACACCTCTGTACATAAACTTTTTTCAATAGCAGTATCTCAGGCTAATCTGTGGATCTACTCTTCACTATTAGTAACAGCAGATTTTGTAATTTTCCCCATTTTTGGGTTGATCTCAAAAGTACTCACCAGAGCCTAAAAGTTGTATGGGTGATGCTACCAGAAAGCAAGATAAAATGGCAGAAGCCAATGTCAAATTACAGTTCTGTTAGTGTTCTATGGTTAGAGAAACAGACCAGCTCTGCATTGCTGTGTTTGCATTCAAAGACAATAAAGCACTACTTCAAGTAAATGCCTCTGTCAGTTGCTACAGCCCTATCTGGTTAGCAGGGCTTTAAAAAGCCTTTCCTGAACGGGAGCCAAGAAATCACAAGCATATGAAAGGCAGAGGACAACAGGTATACAACAGCCCAATCCAAATAAATGCACACAAGGCAGCTTTCAAACATGCATACTGCTCCAAATGACTTCACAGAAATACTATCACCGGTGCCACATGAAAGACTGTGTCAGTGAAAGGTTCAAACAAACCAACCTACACAAATAACATTAGCAAAAAGTACCCAAGCTCACTACGTGCCACTTATTAGGAAAGTAAGCAGGTATTCTCACTTCCCTTCTAGGGAACAACAAAGGTTTAAAATGAAATAACAAAACAAAACTACAAAGAAACCCAAAACACGACCCCATAAAAAACCTAGACAAAACCAGCCCACTTCCACACAGGAAGGTACCAAGCGTTCACTTAGTTCCAAACCCTTTCTACCTTTTTCCATGGCCTCACAATCAAACACTTTAGTCTCAAAGTATGCCTCTAGACAGTTAATCTGTAGTCTCACATCCTGCCCAAGGAAGAACACATTAGCAGATGTCCTGAAATGATGAGAGCTGCCAACAAACTAGGTTCACTACTTGAAGATTTCCACTTAAAAATCAAGTCAATGCTGTCTTTGCAAGATGTTATCAAGTAAGACTATAAATTACAAACTGATTAGGCTACAAACCTATTTGTTTTTCCTTTCTCTTTTTGTTTTTTGGAAAATCAAAAGTAAAACAGCAAGAAAAATGACACCTTAACACCTAGTGTTAGAATCATAACATGCCTCTGCAGAGATGCACTAAGTTGTGTGGCCACAGATCCACATTGTTGGCTTAGGGCTCTCCAGATCTGTGAGAAACAGCCAGCATTCCCATAAATGAACACATTTAAAACTGAACTTTTTATCAGTGTTCTGCACTATTTCTAGTCTGCCAACTGAAAACGCAGAGCAGAAGTGGAGTCCAAGTTTAATAGCTAAGCATGTGCATGGACCTGAGAACAATACCAATATTCATTAAGAGGCCAATCTCAAACTGCCTTCTCATATTTTCGAGACAAGCACTCTATTAATACATTTCCTAACCTTAGCAAAACTCTTATGTTTTCATCCCAAAGCACCCACACACACATTGGTGAAGAGTTCCCAAAGTTATGACAACTACGTGCCCTACACACACCAGGGGGGAAAAACCCTAAAAATAAATCTCAAGGAAGCTATATATTGTGCCTTGCCAACCACAGTGAATTGTGCAGCCAGGAGTTGCTACATCCAGATTTAGCTTCACACAAGCTAACAGGATTCCTTTATAAATTTAGCTAGAGGCATGGGCAACAAACGCTTGTGGAAATTCGAACCGCAGCTCTCCAGCAGCAAAGACTGCTCCCTCCAAGAATGAAACGGTAGCAAAAGATGACTATTAGTAGGCTCTTATTACACAGCTTTCAAAACACACCTATAAGTCATCAGGTTCTCTAGGCAGGGTTACTAAACTGCTGAAGTGCCAGTAAGCATTAAAAGAAAAAAGCAAGGCCACAGCTCTTTCTGTGCCTGCCAATTAATAATCAAAAGAGGAAAAAAAGCCAACTAGAGAGAGACCGTATTGGAAACCAGCTGAACGTTCATCTAAGTTTGTTTCGGGTCCTTTTCTCTCATACTTGGAGCAGTGTGGCTTGTGAAGAAAGAAGGAAACGAGTGCCTCAGGTCTGTCACTGAAGGATGAGATCTGAAGGGCTTCTCTTCCAGCAACAGGGACTAGTACACACGACCCGCAAAGCAAGGAAAAGATGAGCGCAGGATATGGGGAAATGCATACAGGACCCTATAGGGCAGCTCTGCCCCACTGCCTCGCCACAGAATCAAAGCTCCTGCTACTTAACAATAGATCAATCATATTTTTAAACCTCTTTAGGCCACACTTATCACAATCCCATTAACTTTAAAACATTTTTTTAAATAGAGGATGGGTTTTGGGGGTTTGTTAAAGCATCCCCACAGAACCTGAGGCCCTATGGAATTTTATCGTATTTTAAAAGAAGTACCTTCTCCCTCGCCGCTGACAGTCGCTGACGCCGCCAGGCTCGGGCTGAGCCGGTGCAGCTCGGCCGGGCTGCCCGGCGGAGTACAAAGCGGCGCGGCGGCCGCGCTGGGAGCCGGGCGCACGGTGCCTGCGGCGGGAGCGCACAAAGGCTGCGCTCACCGAACGCGCTGCGCTGCCGAGCCCCCGCCGCGGTCTCGGGGGCTGCGGGACACCGGGTGCCTCCCGTCCCACCGGCCCGCCCCGCTCCGGGAGCCGCTCCGGGAGCCGCCGCCCCCTCCCCGGCGCGCCCCACCGAACAAAGCCCCCGGCAGCGCTCACCGGCAGCCTCTCGCCGTCTTTCCAGCGCTCCTCCTCCCGCTGGAAATCCAGGCGCGGGGGTGCGGGTGGAGTGCGGGAGCTCACCCCGCTCCGCAGCCCGTGCAGCGGCTGCCGGCTGTCCGCCCCGCAGCGCCCGCGGCCGCGCCCCGGCTCACTCCGTGCGCTGCAGCTCCGGGCAGCCGCTTAATCGCCAAACTTCCTCCTCCTCCTCCTCCTGCCGGCCGGGCAGAGGAGTCTGTGCAACTCCCCTCCTCCATGCAGCTCCCGCAGCCCAGCCGCTGCCTCAGCCCCTCCCCGGGGAGGCCTGGCCCGGCTCGGGGCTGGGGCTTGCTCGGCTCTCCTTCCCCTCCCTGCTCCGCCACCCCTCAGCCCCCGAGGCTGGGAAAGGGGGGAACGGGGATTAAACACTCGGATTTGTCTCTGGAATGGAGCCAAAGAGAGCAGTCGGATTACAGCCTCGGCAAGAAGAAGGGAGGAAAAGGGAATGGGGGATGGAAAGAAAAAAAAAAAAAAATTAAAAATCCGCTACTGTTTTCACGGAGGGAAAAGCGCTGGGCTCTCCTGCCCTCCCCCGTGTGTCAGGTCACAGCCTCTCCGCCCTGCGAGCCCCATCCCCGCCTCGCCGAGCTGCCAACCGGCTCCTCTTCCTCCACCACAGGTCTGAAATTCAATTCACAGGTCTGAGAGAGCTTCTGTAAATGAGTTTACCAAATTGCCAAAATGCGAAGGGGGTAAGTCCACCACGAAATACAGACCCATGAAAAGCAAATTCCAAGAGGTTGTGGATAGACATTACACCTGCTTCGTGGTCATCTTCTTTGGAAAGGTGTGTTAAAAGTAACACAACATTAAAAAAAAAAACAAAAAACATTAAAAAGACACACACAAAAGAGAAAAAAACTGGCTTAAATAAAGCCTGAATTCTTCATACCTGTTCAGTGCTCCTTATTCCTCCGAGCCCTAACAAAATTCTTGGTTTCCTGTGAAACCTCATTCCATATTTCACATTTAGTAAAGCTGTATTGCTTTTGTTCTGTAACAGTTTCTCCCTCTACTCATGCTAATACACAGCATGTGGAATGCAAGGAAAATTGAGAGGTTAGAACAGCTCATACTTTTCAGATGTCACAAGAAGTAATTACAGTAGTAATTCAGAAAAGCAGGAAGTTTCAGTGTTTGCCCTCACCTTACCTGTTCTCATTGGAATCCTTAAAAAACAAACAAAAAAACTCGCCCAAAACCACGAAAACACCTTGGTTAGGGTCTCTTTCTCTATCATTGCTTCAGAAGCCCAGAGCTCTTTCCCAATATACACGCTGAATATTCTTCAGACCAGTGCTGAATTTTAAAAGATTACCCCATTTATTAATTCATTTTGGGCCCATTTCTAAACAAAAGTTTTTGTTTAATAAGTGGGACTGTATTACCTTTTCAAGAAAAAAAAATCCTCAAATGTTTTAATTACAGCTGTTCTTGCACATAACATTTATTGACATTGCAGAATTACAGCAGAGTTATCATAGAATCACAGAATATTCTGAGTTAGAAAGAACTGACAAGGATCATCAAGTCCAGGTCCTGGTCCTGCAGAGCACAGCCCCAGGAATCCTACCCTGTGCCTGAGAGCGTTATCCAAATGCTCCTTGAACTCTGCCAGGCTGGTGCTGTGACCATTTCCCTGGGGAGTCTGTTCCAGTGCCCAGCCACCCTCTGGGTGAAGAACCTTATCACCAAGGGGTAAATCTCACTCCACTCCTATTTCCTTGGGAGACATCACTGTCCTACCAGGCAGGAAAAGCAGATCACAGAAGGCTGGACTCCACAGTAAATACTGTGGAACAGTATTCTACAAAGTCGCATAGCAGGGGGGCAAGTGGGAAAAGGGCAATTTCAGATGAGATTTAGTAGCTTCACTAAAATCAGCCCACTGGTTGTGATCTCCTGCACTACATACCTACTCTATGTCTGAATTCAGCATCCAGCTGAGCACACATCCTTGCCTCAGCACACTACACTCTGGCCTTGTGCTGGGAACAAAAAGTTAGCCTTCATTTGCAAGTCAATAGAAAAAAAAATGAAAAAAAAATCAAGAAAAAAAGCAGCAATACTTCTCTGATGAAACTACTGGGAGAGAAGCATTTGTAACTCTTTCCCATTTGGGGAATCAGGGAATGTTTTTCCTTTATGAATAGATCTTTGAAAGAAGGTAATAAAACAAACTACTACTTGATGCATTTAACTCGGTCCAAATTAAAACAAATGAAAATGCACACACATCCCCAAATGGGAAATACAGCAAAAGCCCCAAAGCACTGACTATTCCAAGTTCCTTTAAGAAACTGTACAGTCTCTCCAAATATGTTTTAAAGGCCTTACATGATCTGTTCCATATGGAGTTTGTTTTTCCTCAGTGCTGTGACTAACAGGAAAAATCTTCAAGAGAAGTCTCTTCCTCTCTCTTCATCCTTCTACCTCCATTTCCCCAAAGGATTGATCATGAGTCTGTCTGGTTTCTGTTTGCTTGTGCTAAAAATAACATTACAGTGGACTGACAAAATACCCTGAGTTTTAAGGCAACTGACTGATAATGTAGGATTATCATTGCAGAAGGAGTGAGAGAGGTTTAAAGGCCAAGCTTCACAACAGTGTAACACAACATAGTGTATCTGAAGAACCACATATTTTTGGAGGAATTAGATACATGGACGAATTGTGGGAACTCCTGTCTTTGAAGGTAATTCACATAATTCTTGGTAAAAGGGCATGGGTGACAAGGAAGCTGCAGGCAGGTGAACCTTTCTCCTGGGTTTTGCCTGTGCACCAGAAGGTCACTGGCAGAGGGGGAGCACCAGTTGTTGTCAGTCACTCTCAGCAGCACTCCTGGGCACAGGCAAGAAGCAGGTCTTTGTTCTCCCAGCTCCACCTTTTCTGACACACATCTTTTTCTGCTCACTCGCACAGCATGTCTCATACTCTCACACTGCAGGATCCCTGCCTTCCCCCATACATAAGGTGGGATCCAGCTCCATCTGCCAGCTCTTCACCTCTATCCTTCCAGCTGTGCTGGCAGTCAGAAATTTGCACTGCTAATGGGTTGGTGTCTTTCACAATGGTGGCCAGGACTCCCCTTCATGTACCACTTGAAAGTGATTTGCTTACTGTGTTGAGCATCTGTAACCTGAAATTATTTTCCTTCTAGGCCTGCTTATATCAACTGGTCTACCAATAAGTTTGTACATATGTTCTCAAACATCACAGCATATCTTTACATCACCAGTTCTGAACTGCACCAGTCATTGTGTTAATGTTTTCCTCATTCTGGCTGTGACTCAGCAAACCTGTAACCAATGCCTTTAAATGTACAGAGATCACTGTCACTTCAGTTTTGCTGACTGATGATTAATTTCAGCATTCACTTGCATGCACAAGTGAATGCTGAAATTAGGAGAAGCACAAGTTTATCTGTTCTGAGTTAGAACCTGGGTAGGGGGGAAAGCCTGTCCGTACAATAATAGAAAACTGCTACTTGTAAAGAAACCCCCACCATGCACACTTAAAAGAAAAAGATACATCCCAGAATTGATTGTTTGGTGAGGGGGAGGATCTGTAGAAGAAAACTGCTTCATCCATGCCATGCACAAGGGTGTAAAACAGGGAAAACAGATATAATGTTAACCTGGGCACTCCCCAGTCAGCAATAAAAATAACAATAATAAAAAAAAAAATGCAGTGTTCTCCTTGCCTTGTGTCCAAATTAATTTTTCCACCCACAATACAATTTAATTGGCAGGCACAGGTACACTCATTTGCTTTGCAAAGCAATATTATTAAGTGTAGTAAGTTTTTAGAGCTGTACTCCTGTTCTGTGGAACACACTCTTTCATGTACACTTATGCCAAGGAGTACACAACCATTCCAGTAATTACATGTTCCAGTAAAACCATTAATACCAAATAAAATGCTATCATGCTATCATACCTACTTTATGCCTGTATCCTGCAGGTATTCAATTACCTCCAAGGCGATGAGATACCTGTTTGAAAAAAAAAATTGGAAGCATATTTAAGTCTTTACAGCAACAGCTGCTAAAAAATTTAATCACAAAGTTCAAAATATCTTACTCCCAATCTTACTGTAAAGTTTAAGTGGAAGTACTTTAAATACAAGACGACTTTACATGCCACTTGCCTTGGGAAACAAATAGTGTGCATTAAGAATGGGAGTAAGAGCATAAAGTTTAGTGGTTACAAGTATGAAGACGGTCAACAAAAGAAAATAGCAAAATATTGTACAGAAGGAAACAACTGAATTTAATCTTTCTAGGGAGAGGGTTTGATTCCTTTGTCTGGGAATATTTCCATGCAGAAGTAAACATCTTTGAGATGATTTGCTTTCCCCCATAGCAGCACTGCTTGGATCTTCCACAAATGCAACTGTATTTCATAAAAAAAGCTGCAGGAGACCAGCTGCAGTTTTCATGAAATAGGCTTCTGGTAAATTCAAAAGCTGGTGCAATTACGTTGTCAGTTCAGGTCTCAAATTCCTTACAAGTCTTGGGTCTCAAGCACAGCCTCCGCCTCCACCATGATGCTTTTTTCGTTGTGTTAAAGAATAGCTGTCTACATTTCCCATCTGTCCTTCTACAGAAAGTTTTTCCTCTGTATTATTCCTGAAAACATTTGCAGCTACACCCTTGCAAACAAAAACCATGTTTCAGTCTTACAAGGGCTCATCTTCTTCCCAATTGAATTTTCTTTGGAGCATTTTTGGTTACAAAGCTGGAATTTAGCCGTTAATTTCAGACTTCGGCCTGCAGCCGTCTTGCTCTAGAAGAAAGTGCCCACTAGTTCCATGCTCCTCGTAACAAAGCCACCAGTTAAGGATGGCTCATCACAACCCCTCCAGGGTGAAAGATGCTTACCCCATTTTCTCTGGACAGGACAGTCAAAAGCTCAAAATAAAGCTGGAGCAGGATCCCAGCCACTTCCTCTTCTCTGTTTAGTTGCTTGCACAGCAAACAGCCTTACTGGACATACAGGAGGTGCTTGTTTCTCAAAATTCAGCTGCCTCTTCTTGGCTTAAATTAATTATTCACAAAAAGAGTATTAAGATGTCACAAGGAGGCCTTCATCTTGTGTGTTTTATATAGGGGCTGCAAGATCATGCTCTTTAAAAGGGTTTTTTCTTGCTACATGCTTTGTGGTGAGTCTACATGTACAAAAAAGCAGGATCAAGTCCAAGGTCTTCAGAGCACGGCAAGGGGTACATTAGGACTTGTTTTAAGCAGCAACTAAGAGTTGCTTTTCAACACTGCAAATACAGGTGCTCAGATGGCAGATGAAATCATGTGATTACAGGACTCCAACTTCAAGGAAACTCCTTCAAATATAAGAAACTACTGGTTTCTTCTGACTCATCTAGGTTATTTAAAAAGAAATTTTACTACTTACATGGAAATCTTGTGGTTCCCTACTTTCAGCTGTAGCTTTTAAAGTACAATGCTCCACAATAATTAGACTAATTGTTTTAAACTACCTTCTGAGTAATAAGTAATAAATGTGCATTTTTTTTCTTAGGCAATAAACTAAATTCAGCCCCTAACTTCTTCAAGATCACCATCCAGTCCCTGGAGTATTTTCCTCAAGCACAACTAGTCCTGGATGCTTCCTTGCATTTATTCTGGTTTGCTGCCCATCAGAGAGTGAGGACCCCAGAGCAGGAAGACTGCAGGGGCATTTCTCTGGGCATGCATCAGAGAGGATCCCAAGGGGCAAACTTCCAAGAAGGAGCTAAGAGGACTGTAATCTCCTTTGCTGTATCGCTGTCTAATGCAACTCGCAGTCCAAATCACCTATCAGATAACTGTTTGGCCACTGTTCAGCCATCCCAATCCTCATCAAAGCTGCATCCTGTGCTGTCCTCGCCTACTACCACAGCAAAAGATTTTCCTCTCACTTACTAAATTCTATGAGTGGCAAAAGCCAACCAGACCATGGGCAGCAGGCATAATTAATCACAACCCTCAGGAAGTTTGAGAAACACTCAAAAATTCACTCTCAGTGACTGCAGACTCATTGAGGGAAGGTGATATTTCAGGTCCTGTCAAGACAGAACAAAGATAACAAACTCGCTGTAGTTCCATCTACATGAGTGCAGACAGGGCAGTGGAAAGGGAAGTCCAAAGCTTTATCAGGACTTGTAACAATGAAGGCTGTTAACCTCCAAATGGAGACTTGTATTGAGCTCGATCAGTGCCTGTCCAGAAGAAGGATGCAAGCCCTAAAATGAAGATCTGTCATTGACAAAAAGACAGAGAACCTCTTACAGTTTTACAAATCCTGCTACATACAGTAGGGACAGATGCTTTCAATTTTTAATGGTTGTATATAGAAGTGTAAAAATACAAAATACTTTAAACAGAAGCAAGAAAAAAGATGGTACCTCAACCTTAGGCAAAGGATATTAAGAGCAGAAGAGATACCTCTGTGAACTAATGAAATAAGAAAGAAAGACAGAAGAAAATTAAAAAGAAAAGTAAAAAAGGAAACCCAAAAATCCTAAGGTATTATGGTCAGTGTTGTTAGTTCCTGTTACTTAATATAGAAGTCTAGTACAGGAGAACAACCCCAAATTAAAATCAGAAACAATATCATTTAGAAAAGGCAATGTGTCACAGCATTTTGTAAATACTTGTTTATATGACATGACACGGCCTTTGCTTACTGGTTATTCTATCTCTATTCACAAAGCAATCGTCTGTATAAAAAGTATGAAATTTGAATGTTAATGTAACCAAAACAGTTCCAAATTATTCTGACTGAATGTCAATTATCACTGTTTTGAAACAATTCCATCAGTCAAGCAGCCAGCAAACTGTAATAACATTACAGATGCAAGAGTTACCAAATAAAGTCACATCAAAATTGGAGTATTTGGAAGACTCATTCTCTGATCAACAGATCAGAGAATCGCAGAATTTTCAGAGCATCTCAGAGACAATAGTGCCCAACTTTCACTGAATACTGTTACTAGATTGCTCTGCTATCTCAAGATATGATGGATAAAATCACTTCCATAGTATCTTTCTCACAGCCATTGACAAAAGTCTGTTCTGTTTCCTCAAGCCTTCGACTTTGTGGTACATCTGTCCCAGGACAGTGTCCCACAACATCACTTTGAACAAAAAAGCCAACAAACACTTAAATCTGTTAACTGCCTGTAAATCTGAGCAGCTGTGTTGTGAGTCATTTCAGGACTGGCTAATAATTGAATAAACAACTGTAATTGTGCTCCATGAAACTCCCATGTTTCCTTTCAGTCTTGGCTTCTCTTATGAAAGCTGTACAAGTTAGGGTGCAACCACAAAAACTCAGTCAGCTAGGACAATGTTTACCTCATACCTCTAGTCTACCAACCATCATGAAACACATCCTGCTTCTGAGAATGTAACAGTAATCATTTCCAAATATTCCAAATCCAGTGAGGAGAAGTTTGCTTACAGAGTGATATTTTTGAGAACCCTCAGATAAAACTGCCATTTATTATTTATACTGCAATAATGTTCACAAAGCACAGTGACCAATGTACTGAATGCACCATTTGTAAAAAAGAAGAAGGTCCCTATAACAGGGAATTTTTAATCTAAGTGATGTTGAGAGTGTTCTGAACTTTTGAGTAAAGGTAGCTTAAATTTCAGCTGGAAGAGAGGTCTCTTTTACTAGATCAGTGGTCTTTAATATGTGGTCTACTCCTAGGAAAGATAACTGAGCAAAGAAAGTTTGCTTCAGTGGACTTAGATTCACTTTACAGGGGTCCACAAATTTGAGACAGCTTGAAAATACCAGTCTTCCTAAAGATTTGTAAGCTATACCACAGAATTGCACTTGTGCTCAGTTGTTTGATGGGATCGTAACCACACTACTGGCTAAACAAGAGAAGCAGTCACTCTGGGAAGTTCACCGAGAGAGACAGGAAAGGCAGCAATATTCCTGAGCCCCAGACTTCTTTTGCCTTCCAGCCAAGCCTCCAGACTCATCCATGCATGCTGAACATTTAGCAGCAGCATCTGGTAGAAAGCTAAGAGAGAAGAGCCTAGGAGCCAGAGGAACTCACGTTAGATTTGCAAAGTGTTAGAAAGAGTAAAAACAGGCTCTAAAGTCTGTAAAAATCTATAGATTTTACTAGTATATAAAGTAATTCCTATTAAACCTCATGAGGTTCATGCAAAA
Source organism: Ammospiza nelsoni (assembly GCF_027579445.1). NCBI lineage: Eukaryota > Metazoa > Chordata > Aves > Passeriformes > Passerellidae > Ammospiza > Ammospiza nelsoni. The sequence goes on from NC_080635.1 coordinate 57,216,145, forward strand.
TGTTTGTAATATGAAGATTCCCTACTGGTGAGCAGATAGCTCCGCTGCTGTGACTAATTCAGCCTCTGATGGCTTTGCCAAGCTATAAACAAAGTTCCAGGCTGTTTTATTGACAAGGATACTGCTGGAAAAACCTCTGACACCCTCCGGCTGCATATTTCTTTTCACCTACAAGACACCACTATAGCTTGCACAGTATCAGGACAAAAAAAAAAAAGAAAGAAACACTTGTGTCTGAAGCCTGAATTTGCTTTGATAGTTAGTAACTCTCTGTTTTGTCATTCCTGGAGGAATTCCTTTCATAAGAGCCTATGTTAATAAAGTTAAGAGCTATCCTAGTAGAGCAAGAAATTCAGAAATGCAGAGTCAATCTGGGGCAAAACAGAGAAGCAAAAAGCTAAAAAATGCTCTCAAGCCTATATATTTGGTTTTGACATGCAGAGTGAAGATCTCTTTTAATCACAACATTTCATTATGGCCAACAATAGTACAATTCTTTTTTCTGAATCTTACGGACTGGTATGATATAAAACTGTTTCACTGGAAAACAATACCTATGGATGCAGACACTGTTTTTTGCTTTTGTGTATAAAACCAAGAGAGTCACAAAGAATCTTTCTTTGTCTACTAGGCAGCTGATATGCATGGTATACAAAGAAAACCTTTTTTCAGCATGTTTCCCAGAATGAGGTCCCTTTTGACAGTGGTTAACAAGCAAAGAAACATCTTTATTTAAACACACATTAGAGGCAGAATATTTTTCTGTTCTACCCTAATCACTTGAACTGTGTAAAGTACTCCTTTTTACTACTTTCTGTCTTTTAATTGAAAAAAAACCCCACACTTCTATGCTGCCTTTCTTTAGGCCCAAGACCTAGGTTTTGACTGGCTGCATGGTATGGGCCTATTGTATGCTTCCACCAAAAAAAAACCCCACCAAAATTAAGCCAAATGTTTGTTAAAATCAATTGTTCCTGTCTGGAGCAAAAGATTTAGCAAGTAGGGGAAAAAGAGAATTTTCTCACAATACCAAATATCTTGATCAATATCTCTCACTCTAAAACCTTTTTGCTGCTTTTCTCATTTTTGAAGTTCTTTCTAATCATGTCTTTCCTATCGCTGCATTCATTGATGCTCAGAGCTAATTTTTTTTTGCATAGAAGGAGAACAAAATTTCATAACCATGAAAATGGAATAAATATCCCTAGAAAGAAAGAGACCTCTGATTTTATCTTATATTGCTCATCTTGTTTCTTATACATATTGGCAAACATATAATGCCATATATTGTAATGATAAAATATTTAGTCTAGGAAACACTGTGGTGCAAGCAGGTTTTCTGTGTAGAGTACAATGAATGCATGAAGACAATTAGGTGTTATAGCAGGAGGGTAGTGATGGCAGAGGAATTTCTTAAGAAAAGGGAGGAAAATGACCATCATTTCCGACCTGCCTCCCCTCCCTTTTCAGAAGGTTGGGAAGGCTGACCTCTCCACCTGGGAAGATACTCCAAAGCAGAAAAAGTAGTGGAAAAAAATTATTCTTGGAAGGGCAATCAGAGAGTGAACACATACACACATCCTTCCTTTTGAGTAGACTTTTCTGAAAATTGCCTCAGATGTCTGCTGAGTTCTCATGGAAAGATTTTTCCTTTTTAATAAAAAAAAAAAATCAAAGCTTTTCTCTTCATGTTTTGGAGCCAACAACTCTCCTCATTGGCAGCAGTTTCCAAACTGTTATTGAACAAACCTAAAAAAGGTTTACACTGAGGAAAAGCACCTGCCTTGACTGGGACCTTGGACACAACAGCTTAGGCAGCAATATTCTACCTAAAGCCCATCAGTAATTAAGATGCAGTCATTCATCACATCAATCTCTGCCTACAGACAGTTCTCAGCAGCTTCAGGTTAAAGGAAAATATGTACTCATTGTAGATGTCCTGGTTGGGTTTGCTGTAGTAGACTAATGCTGAGCGATAGGCATACATAGAATTAGGAAAATCAGAGGAAAATTTGTATTCTTCCATTTGAAGAAAACTTTGGGTTTGGACAAGGTTGTTAAAACAAGTAGTAAAATGAAGTTAAAATTAGCACTGGTTATTTCTCTCAAGAAGTTCCCTTCCAAATTTCTAATGAAAATTGGCTTTGACCTGCAGATTTATGAGGCTTTGAAACTTTCAGTTGGAGCCCAAGCAATAGTTTGTTTTGTGTTTAGAATAATAATACTCCTTAACTGAGGCAAAGAGTGGCGGTGACACCACTATTTATGGCTTGTCGTCCCTCTCAGTTTCTGCACAGGGAATGCAGCTGGACTGGTTATTGCTTTTACAATTACCACATGCTTTTTGTATTGGCAACCCTTGTGCATTGAAAAACTACAAAACTGCTCCTCCAGAGCAGAGAATTAATTAAAAAGAAGAGGTTTAGGAAAGTGATGTTTTCAGTTGTTGTTGCATGTCCTCTTATTTAAGCCATTTGTGTGTGTTTGTTTCAAGTTTCCAAGTTTTTCTCCCCCAAAGCATGAATACTAGAAGCTGAGATCTTCATACCATTTAGGCTTCTGTCATCTGAAGCCAGATGAAAAGCATTAAATATCATAGTATTAGCAATAAACTTGACAGTCACCAGCACAAAAACTTGAAAGAGCTGTTTTGTCTTCTCAAATTGCGTTCTTGATGAAAGATAAAAATACCTCAAAAAGTTTGCACAGCATTTTTGACAGGTAGACATGTAAATCTAATTTAAAATTTAATGTCCTTGCCTTTCTTCTAGAGTTTGTATAGCTTTAAGCTGAAGTTTTCTTAATGTGCTGGAAGCACTTCTTTCTGTACAACCTTCTAAAAATTGGCTCAGTAATGTAGTTTGCCTTTTCTAAGTGGAGGTATTGAATAAAATGGGATTTTTTTTCCTCTCCCTATTGAAAAGGCAAATACCATTGTTTTTACTCTTGTACAAGAATTCGAGAGCTGCAGAATCAATAGGCTGTTTCATATCCCATCATCAGCAGATACTGGGCTGAAAGCCAGTTTCTTCACGATGGCTTTGTTTAGCCTAGAGTTTTGTAATTCTAGTTAATTGATTGCTGGTTTGTTTGAGTTAGCACAATTGAAAATGGTAATGTAGACATCCAAGAAATATTTGGGGCAGAACAGTTCGTTAATCAAAGTTAGAGCATGCCTAAAAATTTGTAACAGACCAGGTTAGCTTGGGTATAACCTCTCTCACCTCTCTCCTATCTGACACTCAGGAAGTCCATCCACATCTCCCTGGGATCTGCTGCACTGAAGGAAGACAGCTCTCATAAGGGCCTGGGTGTAGTACACCAGTCTTTTGATTACAGGTGGAAGCAGACAGATTCCCTGCAAACAAAGCAAACCTTCCACCCAGTCCCCAGCACCAAAGGGAGACAGGATGGGGCACTCTGTTCAAAAACAAAAGCAGTAGCACTCAAGCGCCTTACCCCCATTAGTGCAAACAGCTGAAGCAGCAAAAATCACTGCAACTAAACCTTTCCTTTCACCTCTACTTTGAATTTGAATGTGAAAGAAGCTGTTGTTTTCTTCCATTTTCATACATAATAACGACAACATAATCTTTGGTGGCTCCTCATGCAGGACCGAACTGTGCAGAGTAGAAACATTCTTTTGCAAAGAAACATAAAAAATATGAACAGACACATTTATGTACCCAAATTCAGAAGGGTGTAGGTCATTCTGATGTGAATGATAAACCAAAGTACTAGATTTTTTTTTAGCATTACCCTATAAAAGATGGCAGTTATGAAAAAGCATAACTGATCTAGACATTCACTACAGCATTTTGGACTAATATAATAAACTAAGTGATAAAATTATACTAATATTTAGAATGTGTGTCCCTTTCCCTCAAATAAAAGGACTTGCAATTCAGGATCCCATGGTGCAGTTGCAGTCCTACTGGTGGACACTGTAGCAGAGATGGGATTTGGATGTGTTTACTGTTCCATTGTTTAACTTTATCCTGGCGTAGCATGGTTCACTGTGTCACACAATGGTTTGAGTCTTCACTGCTGTTCAGCTTTCACCACCCATAGAAGACACGACAGAAAGTTGTAACTTAGAATTTCATGGTGTAATGAGGCTGGAATTTGAGCACTGGTCCCAAATCTTAGCTATGTGTTTTCACACCAGAACTATGCTGTTCCCCACTGGTGAGCTTGCATAGTAGCTTGTATTGATGTTAGAAGGCATGAAAATAATTTAAAAGTTGCATCTGACTTCAGACACCAGATAAGGGTATACATACCTGTTCTAGTGAGTGTACATCAGATTTGACCCTGTTCCTTTTTTCTCTGGAATGGCTGACAGCAGCTTGCCATTGGTTCTCCTAATGATCTGGGAGAACTTGCATTTCTATCTTTCCTCTTATACAGGACAGTGAAAAGCTTTATTGTGCTTATAATAACCTGAAATAGAGCTGGTCCCTGCTGCCTAAGCTGTGCCATAAGCAGACTTAGAAGCAGCTTCCAAAGTGCAGACTGATTAATGACAGCTCAGCATGGGGATGCTGAGAGACTCAGACTCATGACTGATGGATGTGAAAAGACTGATGAACAGGGGCTGGTCAGGTCTGGGAAAACAAAACCCACCACTGAAATTGCTGAAAGCTGCTGACAATTGTTTTTGCATACAGGCTATTTCTAAACATGAGAAAACTTACTGCTACTAACTGTTCTTCTGTGTTTCCCCTTCCTATTGTCACAATCCCAGTCTTCCTGCCACGGTTAAAACGGAAATCTGGAAGTAGGAAACAAGTCAAGAGGCAGCCCCACCTTTATATAAGGAGATGCCTGTGTTCCATGGAAGCGTCAATCTTACAATAAAAAGAGTGATTCTAGTTTTAATATTTTTTATTATTTAATTGACCTTCACTAGCCAACCATTATATTGATCAGTATATTATAGTTTATATATTTGACCTCCTTGTCCTAGGAGATTAACACCCCAAAACAAGATGACATAAGAGACCCCGAGAGTTCATCTGACATGTGAGGGGAGAGAGAGAGCAGATAGTTAGAGGGGAGATGAAATAAGCCATGATGTCCTAAAGCCAAAAGTTTTAGACTGTTTATCCATTATTCTATTGTTTTCTTCATTTCTGTCATACAGGTTTCTCTCCTGGGAGTATAGCAAAGAATATACCAAAGTCAAAGAGACAAAGTCAATGCTGTAATAGAAGAAGATTGGCTAAATGAAGCTAATACTTCTTCCCTTGAAACCTCAGTCCCAAAACACTTGATGCACTCCTCTTTCTTTTTCACAGTCTAATGTTAGAAGGGGTGCCCTGATTGGTACAGCTTCCTTAATAAATCAGGAACTCCAGAATAAGGAAAATCTGAAGGAACAACAGCTCCATGTCAGACACTATCACTCAGTACTTTTACTGAATAATGGCAAAAATGTGTGCGATATACATTGCTCTAAAGAAAAGACCATGCAGAAAGCCAAGACAGCACTACTTTTTCCCACAGTGAAAAGTGAATTTTACTCTCAGATTCACAGTTCACGTACCCTCAAGAAAGGTTCAGTCCCATTTTCAGTCACTGAGGGGCCTTCAAATGTCTTGGTCCTGGAATATGCCAGGAATTTCCCCTGTATTCACAGAAGCCACAATGAGCCGTTATCCTAGATATTGTGAGAAGAGCTTGTTCAGTAAATGTGACATAGAAAAAAATCACCTTGCGTGGGAGCCAGCACAGCGTATCACTTGAAACAATGGTCAGCGGCCCAGCCAAGTGCATGCAGCATGGATGGGAAATCCCAGCCCTGAGACACCGACCTTCCTGACTGTCCCTCACCCACGAGGGCAAATCTTCTGTTCCACTGTGCTTGGCAGTTCCTTGCCCTTTGTCATTAAATTACTTCAAGGAAAAACAGTAAGAACATATGTTAAGCCTATTTGAGAAAGACCTTCTCCTTATTACAAGATACTACAGGGAGAGATTCTATATATTATGTACATTAATATATATACATGCTATATATTATGTAAATCATCGTCATTGCTTTGAAGATTCAGTTAATAGCAGTGTTTCTGTTACATAGTGGGAGAAGAGTTTTTTATGTTGAAAGAACACAGAACTCGACAGTAAAGTTAAATACAGTAGAGGTTTTTTCCTGAAACATTTACCAAAGTGATTTTTGTTTAGTGAAATCCATGAAATTTTGTGTACAAGCAGGGTTGAGTATAAGAATCTATTCTAAGAGAAAACATGCATGTCCTTCATAGCATGTAAGTCGTTAAACAGCTAGTGGTTAAAACTCCATATAACAAGATGGGTGGAGTTTTCCTAGTGGAGGCTCTGAAATTGTTTCCTCCTAACAAAAGTTCAGAATCCATTTGTCAGCACATATAATTTCCTGTGCTCCTTGCTGCCTTTCAAAAGCCAAAATATGCATCCTATTGTAACAAAACTCCTAGTTTACCAAGATAAACAAACAACAAAACAGATCTGCATGGTGTCTGAACTCCAGGCACCTCTTTGTATTTGTTGGAAGATCATACTGGGTTAGGAAACAGTAATTATTTCTAGGCAAATTCAAACATTTTCAACAGAGATTGTGATGAAAAAAATGTAAGACCTTTTCCCCTGTAGTTGAAAAGTTGAAATCCTCAGTAGTAACCTTAAACCTGACCATAAGTTCAACTCAGTCTCATGTTATGCAGCTATGTAAAACAAAGTCTGTTGATAAAATGAAAACAGTTTCCTAGAATGCCAAAACAGACTGCTCCCTCCCCACGGAAGACAGTCATCGCTCCAACAGTGAAGTATGTTTACTAATCTGTGTCATTGTTAACAAAGGTATATGGGGGACACAGCATTTGAATTAAAGCCTCTGGTAAATGAAGTAAGTAATCATACTGCATGAATTCAGAAAGAAATTGGGTCAGCCTAGAGTTGTAGAATCTTCTAGGCCTCTGATACACAACTGGAGACAATTTAACAGTTTATTAAGCTAAGGCTCCATGGACAACTGAGCAAACCTGGTGCCCTATGGTGGCCAACAAAGAGGAAGTGTGACCCTTGCCTGGCCTCTCTTCTCCCCTGCCCTGCTCCTACACCACACACGTGACATCTGGACTCTTCTGGATGCTGCCCTAACCTTGTAGAAGACTGCCCAGCTCTTCTGCTGAGTAATTTATGCTGCTGGACCAGCCACTTACACTGCTCTCAGCCTGGAAATGAATCAATAGGAATGGACAGGATGGCACGTGCATGGACAAGAACAAGACTCTCGTATCTTGGAATCTGTGAGTCATTAGCACGTGGAACCACTGCTCAGTAAGTAACAATATGGCAAGACTCAAAGAGTAAGGACTCACCTCCTCTCCTAAAAAAGACACTTCCTGCTGACTTCAGCTAACTAATTCATACTAATTTCATGAATTTACAAAGTGCATAAAGATATTCTGCAGGAAAGTTTAGGAAATCTCTGTGTTATTAGGTTTGTAGCAGGGAAAATGACTAGCAGACATCCAAGAGAGAAGGACTACATTGTGTTTGACTACAAATATGCAGCAAAAATTGTCTTCTGCAAATACATTACAGCTGAGCAAGCCAAACAAAATTGGAAGTGAAAAATTACCATATCTGTAATACAAGTCATCAGCAATTTCAGAACTCAAATCCAGGTCCCTTGAGGCAGTCCTGGATCACTGTCATATACATCTCTCTTGTTTTCTCAGTGCCTTTAACCTAGTAAGAGCTCCAGTATGTTATATTGTAGAGTCTTTAACTGTTATTGGTCAAGAGTCAACTCCATCAAGCTGCATTAAAAAAACATTCAAATTATGTTAAAATGCATACTAGACCTTGGGCTTAAGAAAAAGTTTGTTTAAATGACCATTTTGATTCCAGCTATATAGTGTTTTCTCATAAATATCAATTGCTGAAAATACCTGTCGGATTTGCCATTTAACAGTTTCATTACAGATTTGTGCAGGACTGAATGGACAATAGTTGTCTCTTCTGACTTAAAACTGTGGACAATATTCTTGCTTTAACTGAGTGAGACTGGAAGGCAGTTCATCTCTCAGTTCTGTCTAAATAGCACACACAGTAGTTAGTTATCAACTTAGGTGCACTACTTGGATGTTTATTGACCTGTGTATCTACTGTGCTACAGCCAACTGTATTCTACTGAATCCTTTTGAACTCTTTCTTGTCTCTGTGGTTTGCAGACCACACAAATTTCCCAATATAAGGAGAACCTCCAACACATTTCAATTTACTAAACATGTGCGGCCCACATGAGAAATGTATCCCAAAGGAATGGGAAATTATAGTTTGCACATGTGTGGATAAGAGTCAACTGGTGTTGAAGGTAATTAAATTTTGTCACTAATTATTTTCAACCAACAGTGTGCAATAATTAATCCACACAGTGCTCCTGTGAAAGAAATGCAGAAAGCTCTGAGACTGAGGGTTTGTTGATGGATGCAAATTGATGTATAACAGGATAGGGAGACATTTTCAAATGGATAGCTGCTTCAGATTGCCTCTATGTGAGTGAACATTCCTATTCTGGAGCAAGTTCTAGCTTGCTTAGTCCAAATGCAAAGCAGCTTGAACTCATTTAGAAAGAGAGATGAAAAAAATCACCATTCTATTCAAGATAAAACCAACCAAATTCCCAAACCAGTTACTCATTAAATCTATAGACAAACCACAAATCCTATTATTTTATGTCCTGGAGTACTTCCATTGTTGCACATTTTTTACATCTGGCAAGCGTGTTGATATGATGATGCTCCCTCTGAAAGGATACAGTAGAACTTGGAGTACACTGAAGGGACACAAGGGTGGCTGCAAGTATGGCTCAAGCAAAGCAGGCCATCTTTCTTCAGCTCAGGACTGTGTGTGTGGGGAGAGGTTTATAAAATCATAACTAGGACAGAGAAGATGAATAAGGAACAATTGTTCATTACTCCTTGCCATATAAACAAAATAATTTATCCAATGACAGGTTTAAAAACAGTTAAAACCAAAGGGAACAATTTTCCACACAACAAGATATTGAGCTGTATGACTCACTTCTAAATTAAGTTTGGATGTGAAAAATATTAGCAGGTTGAAAATGGCATTAGGCAAGTCAATTGGAGAAAGGTCCATCGAGGATAACTAAACAATGGCTCTAATGTGATATCAAGAAGAGGAAATGCCTGCAGCACTGATCACTAGAAGAAAGGAAGGAGGAATGGATCATTGTTGTGTTTCTTAAGCTCTTTCCCCCGAGCAGTTGGTGCTGGCCATTGTCCGAGACAGGCTAGCGGGGTGCTCAACCAGCATGGGATTGCTTCAACTGGTACTTTTATGAGTTTCCAGTGACATCTGGGCTTGAATGGGTTTCAACACTACATTTAGAAGAAGTAATGGTAAAATATTACACAGAGAGTGCAGGGCAGCAGAGCTGGGTTTGGATCGTGTTTTGAACACAATCCTTTTGTGTTTTCTCCTTTTTGGTAGCAATTATGGTTACTCAGTCTATGTCTTTCCTATCTAAGGAGCTCTACAGCTGCATGGGAGGGATGGCAAGCACTATCACTATGAAATAAGAAGAAACTATAAATAAGTCAATTCCTTCCATGCCCTATATTTATCAGACTCACAAAAAAAAAACCCAAAAAAAACCCTCTTGATATAATAAGCCAGATGAGTGAAAGATTTCTTTATGAGGTTCTTGACATTTTGGTCACATCAGATTAATTGAATGCTATGGTCATCGTTCCAGAGGCTGTATATTGAGAATAAATTTGCCTTGTAACCATCTGGCTCTAAAACTTGATTGAAAGACACAATGAAGTCTTTATGGCCTTTCTGGACTCTGACAATTTTCCACTTACCAAATACTGTTGACAAGAAACCCCTCTTGCTTTTCTGTTTATTTCCACATTTCACTGTCCATGTCTTACATGTCCTTGTTTTGCATTTTAAGGATTAAAACTCTCTCCAATCTATTTTTCTATCCCAGTGCTATTAGTGTAGATTTTAAAAAGAGGTGTTCAGTTAAGGTTTCTTTTTTGCCTAATTTTGACCTCACAAAGAAAACAAAACAAAACAAAAAACAAACAGAAAAACAAAACTAAAACCGGATGAGATAAAAAGTTCAGTTTGACCTTTTTATGGTATTAATGAGAGAAAAGCCAATGAAAAATAGATTGCAGTGAAAAATAGAAAAGAATTCAGAAGAGAGAGCATGTAATGAGGACATGAACCCTAAGATCTCCCACACATGCTGAACCAGTTTCTGTGGAATGGTGGACAGTCTGCCATCTCTACTCTAGCACACAATATTCAACCTATCAGAAAACCCTACAACCAACCAACTGAAAAAAAAGGCCAACAAACAAACAAAAAACTCCAATCAATATGGCCAGGGAGAAATCATAATTTTAAATTGCAGGAAAATGTAATTCATGGTAATTATGTCAATAAGAAGAAGAGTGATAAGGAGTGAAGTGGACCACACTTTTTACCAAACCCCAAGATTTTTTTAAAATCTAGCTTTATATAAGTGACCACTTGGTGGATGGTCTCTATATCTATTCTGACATTCAGAACAAATTCAGAAAAACAACAAATTGAAATTGTGGTAGGATTAAAAATATAGTCACCAAATGGACTTCTCAATTAAGAAAGATTGTAAGAACAAAAATATAGTGCACAGAATTATAAGCACTCAGGCAACATTTTAATTACATTCTATAAGTGCTATGTCATTTAGAATTAATGTTATACATATTATAGGTCTTCCAGCATTCAAATCCTTTAGAAATGAAAATGCAGATTCCATTGAAGCAGTCTCCATAAAGCACTTCTGTTGAAATTCAAAGACATTTAACAAAGGGACAGTATTAATGAGTGGTTTCTAGTATAGTCTGCCAATCACCTGGGGAATTTTCTTCAGAAATGATCTTAGAATTGTACTGTAGTAGACCTTGTTTAAGAAAGCAAAATTTGTTTATTCACTAATAATAGGCAAGGTAAAAAAAGACTCTACAAAAATACAGTGAGGACATAAATTTCAGGAATTACATACCTAAGTGGCATGCATTTGTTGGAAATGTGCCAAAAAAAGAAGATGCAAATAAAGCTGAGGAATTCTGTGTTGCACTGAAATACTCATCTCGTGATGCTATTCATGAGTTCACATACTATATTGTCAACTTATAAATAACTTCTAAAAATAAGAAAGAAGCATTTTTAAAAATTCTGTAGACAGTAGAGCCAAATGAATACTTTCCCCATGCCCACCTCATCCCAAAAGTGTTCAAGGCTTGTTAAAAATACCAAGATAATTACAGCAACAAAAGTAGAAGAGATAGAAGCAAGGGTTCTTGGATATTTTCCAGAAAGCCAGACATACATAATCATATTTCTCACTCCCAAGTGTTTGGTGGGCTATAGAAACGTTTCAGTCCAAGATGAACATGGGCTAAAAGTCTCCAAGATAATCATAAACCCACAAGTTTTATTAAGCTAGAGGTATGATAAGCAATACTTGCTTTCCCATGGTAGAAAAATATGGAAAAAACTGTTCTAGATTCCCATTCCAGATCTCCCATTTAATGCTTACATGTCTGCCGAGCAGCCAGGGAATATCATGGGACACTATTACTGCACATAACTTCTTTCTCCCCCCTGACTTGAGGATGTTGCCTAGGTACTGGAAACCTCAGTTTGGGTTCTTCCTCTGCTTGAGACAACTTGAACATGTATTTCTAAGTTTCATGAGAGGGCTCAGACCACAGGTATACACAGCACAGTTATCTGAAGTTTTGGACTATACTCCATCCAAAGTAGGACGTGCAACATGGAACCTGACAGTCCTGCTTCCCAGGGGAGCAGGCAAAACTGAGGTCTCACTTGCTCAGTGCTGATGGGGCAGTTCCAGTAGGCAGGAGCCAGGAATCTGCCACAGCCTGAGAAGGACTCTCATCTCTGAAACATTAGGAGGGGATGGCCTCTCTGAGGAGAATCGCTTCAATCAGAGAGGAAACGTAAACTCGCATCCCAGGACAGTGTTCCAATGGATGAGCTGTAAGATAAACAGGAAATCCTTCTGATAGACTTTTCAAAGTCACACTTTCTATCCTTGCCCTATTTTCCTCATCTCTCTTCTACCACTTTTAAAACTGAAATGTTCCAACAGCAAAGAACTAATTCTGTGTTGAACACGGCAACTTTAGTTTCTCATTCCTTCGCAGTCTATACCACACAGGGCAATCTGAGATGGTTCTGCTGGGGTTTTTGTGTCTTCTCAACACAATGAACACATTTACATACAAAGCTATATGAATAACAGTGGTCCAGAAAATGTGCTATTTCAACTAGAAATGTCAAAATCTTTTTTCCTAAATTGTGTCTTCAATCAATGATGAAATGCAGAGAAAGCAGAAAGAAACAGCATTAATTTGCCTCTCTGACTGCTTTACATATCCCCTCATATCTTAGTGGGACTTCTGGAAGTAATGCAAAGCCTCTCCTCTGCTTGACGTGCAGTACCTCCAAATACGACAGAAAAGCTCTATAGGCAATAAGCAGGAAAATTTGCATAAAAATGGAAACTAATTTATCTCTCCATACAGTGAATATTCTGTGTTTGACAAGCAGTATGAGCCTCAATTTGCAAACAATACTACAGGCACTGTCACATCCATTCTGCTGCTACTATGATAAAAGCAAACAGCATTTAGCTCAACTGTTACATATTGTTCAGTGAACAGGTTGTTTCAGGACATAACAAAAGACCTTTTGCAAATGTTTCTAAGGATAAACATGTGCAAATTTTTATAAGAAAAAACCTTTTTTTCCAACATATTTTTTCCATTTGCTCATCAGCTTCTTGATTTTTTTCTGTGGAATAGCAAAACAAAGCCATGCTATGTTCTCAGCAGGGCTATTTTCATAGTAGAACAAGTTTCAGAGTTGTGACTTGGTACTCTTCCATCATTAAAAACATAAAAATAAAAAACTGATTCCTTGTCCTTCCTTCAAGGAAGGAACTGGAAGACACAATTTCCACTGGTATTCCTGGTAACTCTGTAAGCAAAAAACAACAATAGCAAAAGTTTAGCATACATAATAGAGGAAGGAAGAGACAATGAAAGCAATGTTTATGTTTATTTTCTCCAGTGTATGCACTCAACTATCACTGACTTCAATGCAAATGCCATTTTCCACAACACATAAAGAATGAGACTGATGCTGTAGGAGCCATACCCTGAAGTAGGAAGCACAGGAAAAAATCAACCAGGCAAACAATCAGCAGTCTGCTCTGAAGCTACCACTGTGTGGGGTGGTAATGTGCAGACTCCTTTTGCCATATTTGCCTTATTAGGAGTTTTCCCATATACTTTTCTGTTCTCATTTTGCCGTTAAATAAATAGAATCCTAACAGAAAAGCAATAGGTCCCCTAGCTACAGTAAACACAGGTGGACAAAACAGAGTAAAAGTTAATTTCTTATGATCTTGCATTCAAAGAAGATAAAAAGCTCGTGCTGGGACTTTGTGTGGCCTTTTGGATCACAGCTTGCTTTCGCAGCTTACTTGTCTGACCTCTGTACTGAATGACAAAAACTATCAATACAATGTGCAGAAATGATGTCACCCCTTTGGTATGAAGGGTGAGGGATGGCTCATTTGGGATATTTGTTTTAATGATATCACAGTCACACATCATGTGATTTCAATCAAATAGATGGTTTTGAGCTTAAAAAAACCCTATTGATCTATCAAAATATTTTTTTGTTTTTAGTACTCCACTATGATCACTAGCACTGTTACCATTTAAATGACTTCATAGCTGATGTAGTAAGCATATTCAAAGATATAAACAGCTCAGTTTTCTTAAAATTTTGAAACAAATAAAACTATCTGTCTCAAACAGCAACAAAGAATTTAAAATCAGTTCCCAGTAACTGCAATAGAAAGTCACAAGTGGCATCTGCAAATTCTCTGTGAATACAAACCATCTGTCAGATCATCATCTGAACCAGATCTGTCAATAAGACTCATTTGCTTCACAAAAACTGCACCTCCAAAAAATAATTGCCCAGTTTATACCTGTGACCATAATAAAAAAACGGTGATAATCATCTGTATCATATATACTTCTGCTGTATTTACTGTGATCTGTTAGCATTGCAGTGATTCCTCCAGTATCCTGCCTAGTATTAATCTACATCTAAAAGGTGTACTGAGAAATACTATTCATTATACTTGCATTTAACTGTAACTGCCATTTGGTTCCAAAAACTGCATCCTGATAAAAGCAGTTCTTAATTTAAACCAACTGCTCTCTACGTGTGTGAAAAAGACTGTCACTATGGTAGCAAAACACCTGGGATAAACTCCTAGGCCATTGAAAAAGCTAGTTTTGCCAGTAACTCAGGAGACCAGCATTCAGTCTTCTGCTTAACAGAACAACAGATAATGAAGCTTTTGTTAAGTGCTCTGGCCTACCTCTACTCTCTGGCGCATGTTTTCCTTGGTAAATTTGCCACCTGTATCAGAAAAAAACAACATATTCTTACCAAAATAAAAGACAAGACGCTATATCTTTACAACACATGTTTCCTTTAATAGAAGATAATGTGTTTACAGTCTCTGTGCTTCCTCATCTTGCTTGGACTTCATCACCTTGGCTTATCTCCCATGAAACTTGTGTTTGCACGTTCAGTAGTTTACACTGGAAACAGTATAGTCAAAGAATATTCTTCATTACACAAGCAGAATTTCATATGTGTTCCCTTTTAATGTATTTTCCTGCAACCAGAAACAAGGACACATAAACCTAAGTCTTTTGGCACTCCATTGGTATAAAACTACAGCATCCCACTTTTGAAAAACAGTTCAGTCACTTTTCTGAATGAGTTCCACACAAACAAGAGAGCGTGTTTCTGATATAAAACCCAGATGCACAAGCCATCCCTCACTGATGAGAATCCAACACTGGCCAAAGTCTAGTCCTTAGGGAGCCGAACAATGCTGTGTAAAACATGGACAAATAATACAGGATTACAGTAACAGTATTAATGGCAGAATACTACTTGCTTCTTATGCCAGACAGATACAGAAAACACTTGTAGAGGCTTAGGAGATCCCCAAACATCCAGTCTAAAATCTGAGCAGCTATTAATGGTTTGGACCTATTTCTGCTGTTGGTAAGCACATTGTTTCTAAGTCTGAAATCATTAGAGGAGTGTTCTCAGCAAAGCAGATGCAAAGAAGCAGCACTTTTCCCCACTGCATACCTGCTCTCTGTGTCAAGAACTCCTGTGGCCTCTCTAGGTGATTATTCGAGAAAGATGGGCAATACAGCTAGGTTGCTGTTCCTCACACATCTTCAAAACCTCAATGCTGCCTCATGGGTGTCAGAGATAAAACTCCCCTTAAGGCATGAAGGGATCTAATTTCTCAAATTCAGCAAGTCACTCCTACGAAAACCCACTACAGGTGGAAATAGTCAGGCTATTGTTGAGGAGGCGAGTTAAGGCAGTCATGACATCTGCCTAGGTGACCTAAGTGGACAATTCTATGGTTATTAGCTTCCCAGGTGTCCCCCAGTGGGCATATTGTCCTGCAAAATTTGCCTTTCCAGATATGAAAGACCCTGATAGCTTTGGCTGTCTGCTCTCAGGCTTAATAAAGGATTGATAGTTTAAACACAATGTTCACAGCAATATAATTAATAAAATAGGTGCTCAAGGTTAATAAGCACACACACCTATCTTGCAAGTGAGTAATGGTTATTTCAACCTTTTGGCATTTTATAAGCAAATGGCACTCTCATTACAGCTGTCCCCTGAATCACTACTACTTCCATCACTACCAGGACAACAGCACTGGTTTTACAAAGCAGCTCCTGACTTACACTGCCTCCTGTGCAGGAGCAGGCATTTCCCATACCTGCTGCAAATCAAAACCTGAGTTACAGGTTCTCGCTACCTCTAAAAGTCAGGTCCCAGACATTGGGTTACATGAAATCTCAGTAAATCCTACAGAAAGCTACAGTTCTAAATGTTTTCTTTCAAAGAGGGCAAAAGGAAAGGAGGAAGAACAAAATTTCATTCTGATTACACTCTGCTGTTGTGGCTGGATGGAAGTGCAAATTGTATAGTTGTCCTAACCAAGTCATTCTTACTTTTTTGTGGGGTGGTGAGTTTTTTGGATAAAGTGTTCATGACTTTGCCTCATGTCTGTGAGTTTTACACTAATGGCTGTTCCTCAACACAGCATAGAACCTGAGTGAATCCATCCCATAGAACCACTAACAGTTTTAACTGATGCAAGCATTTGGGATTTGCAGTTGCAGAGAATGCACAGAAAGCAGAAAATACTCAGGTAGGTGTGTGATATCAAGATGTCCATGGAGTACAACACAAATTTTCACAGTAAAATACTGCAAATTCTACACAGACAACTTGCAAGCTCATTGAGAATCAGAAGAAAAAGAATGGCACTGAGATAGAATGACAAGGGAGAGATTCCCATACCACTCCTTTATGAAGAAAACTGAAATAGTGTATTGCCCTGATGGGAATTTTCTTTTAAAATGGCTGTAAATGAGATGCAATTAGCACAGAGATAATAAGATACAAAATACCCCCTTTTATGCTACTACTTTGGAAAAATTCCAGCAACTTCACAATTTACAAAAAAAAAAAAAAAAAAAACAAACCAAAAAAACCAACCAAAGAAACCAAACCACAAAAGTGTATGCTAATCTTCATTTGCAGTTTTGTGAATTTATGTATTTTCCCTGGAATACTAATCTCTATTTTATTTATTCACAATGCCATGAAGTTTTCTAATAAATTATAAAGTGAAAGGATAATTTAGTCTCCATAACCAATTAATCTTTGGCTTCTTAGCAAATCTTAGTTCCAAAAAACAATGTGTCCCCTAGTCTCAGGAGAGATAGACTACAGCAATCAGTTCACTTTACTCTTTCCCTGGAAATAACCAACTTTTCCAGTTCCAACCAAACAGGACAAGCCATAAAGGGCATATGGAGAGTCTGAAGTAGCCTCTTTGAACTCTCAGGTCTTCTTCAATGGGAGAGCAGACCAATTACTTAACATCTCAAAACTGAGACAAAGGAAAGATTGCCATGAGCATGCCTCAGCTTGATTTGGAGAAGGACTTCATGCATTTTTTGCAGACCTTTTGCTAACATTTCCTGAGATCAATGGAAATAGTCCATTAATTTCATGGCTACTGATGTGCATATTAGGAGGGGAGACACAATGTTATTTTATAAATAACAGGGGCAACCAACATAAGCATTTGGACTTGCTACAGTAGGTAATCATGTTGACAGCTGTTGAATTGTGGGCATATGAGCCTCAGGAGTAAGTATTCTTAAGAAAAACCTAGTTTTGTGGATACTAGTCTAATCTGGATCAACCCTTCATAAGACTAAATATTGGGGTTTCATTTATTTAAACTTAGGTGTCTGCAATATCTACAAATATATTCTACTGTATGCAGACAAGGTCAGTGAGATGTTTCAGGTGTCAAGGGGGAAGTTCCCACATTTCTGGAATGGCAGAGAAAAGATTTATAAAGTTTTTTACTGGCCTGAAGGAAAGAAATAAAGTAAAAACGTCTGCCAGAGTGGATTGTTGGCTAAATTCATTCAGCGGAGGAGTCTGAAATAGATCATCTCTGTCTTAAGAAGTAGGCGTTGGTGGAGTCATCAAAAATAATTACTAGAGAGGAGTCCAGGACATACCTACAGGGAATAAAACTAATCTGAAAATGTAAATTAAATTCACAAAGTATGAATAGAAAAGCCAGGAGTTCTTACACTCCTGGACTCACACAATGTACCAACCTTGCTAGTGTCTTATGAAACAATAACAAATATTTTTCATTTGAGTCTGGGATAGTACTTATGAACATGTCCGTAAAAAAGGGGAAGTTGCAGACAACAGAGGTTGCTACAAATACAACTATGATCACACTACCCAGCTCTTCACTGTTATAAAACATCCATCCAAAGAGAAAAGCATGGATTTCATATAATCACAAAATGTCCTGAGTTGGAAAGGACCCTCAAGGATCAGCGAAGTCCAGCTCCTGGCCCTGTACAGGACAGCCTAAAGAGTCACACCATGTTGGAGAGTTTTGTCCAAACATTTTTTGAACTCAGGCAGGCTTGGTGCTATGGTAACCTCTCCAGGGAGCCTGTTCCAGTATCTGACCACCCTTTGGGGGAAGAACCTTTTTGAAATAACCCACCTAACTCCCCCCAAACAGCTTCATGCCATTCCCTCACATCCTGTCACTGGTCACCAGAGAGGAGAGATTGGTGCCTGCATCTCCACTTTCCCTCATGAGGAAGCTGCAGACCACCATAAGATCTGTCAAGTCTCCCCACCTCCAGGCTGAAGAAGTGACCTCAGCTGCTCAAACTTTGGCATTGCCTGCAATGTTTCTAATGTGCTCTAGAAACTCACTGGCGCAGAGAGAAGTAAACATAAGTGGGTGGAAAAAAGGTTCAAACAGCTGAGCAGCAGTGACAGTAGTACAAATTTAAACAACTCTCTCCCTTTTTAGGTTTTGAAGAAGATCAAAAGGAGTTCCTGAGGTGCTCTGTCACGAGTGTGTTTGTGCTTGCCACCTGGCACTATTGTATAAACAGCACACAGTACACCACAAGTGATGCGGCCATTTCCCACAGCAGCCCTTTCTCTCTCCTCGTAAACAAACCCAAGGCTGTGCGTATCCTCTCCAGCCGCCCCAGCGTCTCCTCAGGGGCTCACATGAAAGCTTTGACTGTGTTTTGCATTAGTTTGCCTCCAGTGCCAAACAGCCTCCAGACTCGCCGAGCGCCTGCCACGAGCCCCTGCTCTGGGTGGGCAGAGAGCTGGGCCATGCCGGGGTGCACGAGGCCATGTGAGGCCCATGGGGCTCACCCAGAGCCAGCAGAGCAGCCAGGAGCCCTCTGACTGTACCATGGATGGATGGGCAGAGCTCTGTCTCCAGGTTATCTGCAGGATTCACTCCTACATCTACCCTGGAGCAGCCAGAGCTCAGTGGGATGGTGGCGCTTGCGGCCAGAGCTGCTTTTTGACTCTGGACATTAGCGCCCGGCCTTCCCCCTGCACTGACAGTGTCTGTGGTTAAACTGGTCAGGCACCAGGCACGTGATTTCTTCAGGGCTGCTGAAAATTGATGAATCCCATTTTGGAACTGGTCAAAGTCTTACAAAATGTTGTGCAGGAATTGTTTTCGTTCCTTTCTTTCTGAGGGCCTGCTCCTCTCCACTGCCCATCCATTACTCTGGCCGCAGGTGTCTGGCCCCAAAATAGCATGAAATGGGTTTGTGCAACAAGAGTGTGGAAGGAGTTCAAAAGTATGTTTCTCAGTCTGGGCCTCCAGAGGAGGCAACTATAAATAGATGCAAAGGCAAGGATAATTGGCATGTAAAATGAATAATGCCACAAGCTCACCCTAGGAATTTTAGCAAAATAAAACTTTTGTGGCAATTCCACCAACTTGTATTCTGGTTTTCCTCATCTGATTTTTTCCAGATGTCTCACTTTCCCTTTCTTCTTTGAACAGTAGTACCTTTCCCTGGAGTCCCAATACCATATTGTATAAATTAGATGTATTCCAGCCTCTAATAAGTTTCATAGATTAAGCAAAGAAATGACCACATAAAAGATGAATTATCCTAACAAGCTTGATGCTTGTTTAGCTTTTTAGGGAAAGTTAGGCATGTTATTAAGTCAAAAAAACTTCTTATCTCATGGTATATATGGGAACTGCTTTTGGCCTTGGACATGTCACTGTGAAGAGTCGCCTTGAGCCCAGGTTGTTTGGCAGGAAACTAGAGTTGTAAAAGCACACATTTTTTTACCTCATTTACAGGTAGTAATTTGAAAAAACATGAACTTATGGGGCAGAGTAACTGATAACCTACTGCCCATCCAGACTTTCTCCAGGAAAACAGCCTGAAGAAGAAATATGTGGGACAACAGAACTTTCGAGAGGAAACTGGAAAGAAAACAGTTAATATGATCTCTGTTTCTAACTCATACCACATTTTGTTTTCTGATTCTTAACAGACACCCACCTCAGACTTGGATCCACTGGAAATTTCCATGGATTTCATAAAAACAGGATTTGAAACTCTTTTGTGGCAAAAGTATGATATAAAAAAATTTACAAATTTGTTTTTAAGAGCCATCAGATTAATTTCCCTTTTGGCTTATGCTAAATCTTGGGGGCGGAGGAGAAAAAAAAAATAACTCCCATAATTGAGCTCTTCAGAGTAGGACTTGAAATTAAGCCCTGACAACTCACAGCAACCAGGAAGGACCAGCTGTCATTGCCCCTCAGGAAGAGGAATAAACATGCTCCAGAAGTCAGAAAGCAACCTGAATTATCAAGAAAAGTTGTTTTGGGTAAGGGCAGGGAGGGAAAACATGGTAAGAAACAAACTGGTTGGTCAGGTCAAGAGAAGTTATCTGTATCTGAAGTATGGAAAACCACTGCCATCCGTGACTACAATTTTTTTTTTCCAAAAGTAAAACCCAAGATATAAAAAAGGAAAATAGTTAAACCACAAAGGATAAACTGCTCTGGCAGACAGAAGACCTCAAGGAGAAGTCTCTCCATCAGATTGATAACAGATACAACCCAGGGAGAATGAAGTGCAGGTAGAAGCTGAAAGCAGACTAGACTGTGTAGTGTGTTTCAGAGACACAGACATCATCTTCGGGGTGGTGATGAAATAAAAGCTAATCAGAATTCAGACAATGGAAAGTAGCCCTTAGATATCAAAGAAGAAAAGGTCAATTAATTGAGTTTGTCTTAATCTACCCCAGTTAGAGCTATGAAGTGACAGACCCTCTTCACACTGATATCACATTCCAGGTCTCAGCCTTCTATGGAGATTAGCTCCAAACAGAAAACCATTACAAAATAATCTATGTCTGATCAGAGCATCGGGTATAAATGCACAAATCCTTCTGTGTTCATGAACCAGCAAGGTGACATGAGAAGCTATTCTAATTATGTGTGTCTAATATGTGGAAAAAACACAGATGTTGTTAACTCTTTACATACAACTGAGAATCAAACGCCCTGTGTCTGACCTGGCTTTCTTCCTGGAAGGGATGGCTGAAAGGTTCCTCTGCAAGCTAAAACTGAAGCCCTATGGCCCAGTTCAATGCAAGAACTGAATTTCTTTGCACATGCAAATTCCAGGAGGACTTTCACTAAATAGTGAGTAAAGGATGCTCTGAGCTCTTGCCCCTGACAAATCAGGGGGGAAAGTCTGTGAAATGAATGCCAGGCACAGAGGAGTTTTTCTGCATTACAAAAGGTAACTTCAGAAGGTTAGGTCAATAAACCTGAAGTATATCAATAAGCCACTATACATTTTAACAGCCCCTACCCAAACAAGACTATTTCATTTGAATATTTTGCTATCAGAAGGTCAACAGTTTAATTGCATCACCTAAACAGCAACCCAATTAAAGTTACCTCAGCAATGCATAGATACAGTTCAAATAACTCTCCCAAACAACAAAAATGGTCTTAAAATGGCACCCTTTATAAACACAAAAGAGATCCTCGGGTGACCATCAGAGAGATGAAAGGTGAATGGCACAGCCCTTTACCCACACAGTTTGCTTTTATTGCCTTTCAAAACACAATTGTATTGCTTTTAATGCTTTGGCAGGTTCTCCAGGTTTTTTTTTTTCCTGCAGCGAGATCAGGCTACAGGAAGAAAAGCACTGTTAACGCTGCAGTGTCTTAAGGACTATTTTTACTGTTCCTGATTTATTTCTGACCTCCTGATTTTTTTTTTTCTGTTTGACCTTTTACATGAAGACAAGGAAAAGAGTACATTTCATCTGCCAGTTGAGAGCATTTTCTTTTCTTCAGTAGCAGAATTATAGGGTTTTAAGTGAATGTCAGCTATTCTGCCTGCAGGCTTTTACTTCACAGCAACTGTATACCTGGTCTTTTCTTTCTTCACTAGTAATAGCCTTTGTTGAGTAAGGCAATGTTTACTGAGCAAAAGCTGCACAGCCTCTGAGAGTTGAGCTGAATGACAATGTTTTGCAAATCAGTTTCCCTTGGGAGTCAAAATTGGTGACATGTAGCCAGGTGTTTTCTTAGTGCTATTGGCTTGTTTACCAAACCTGCACATTTCTTGTCAGGGTTCCTCTGAATCACAATGAATGTCATACAAGCCCCTTCCCAATTTTGGTTTGCCTCCTGACCAGAAATTCCTGCTTTCTGTTGTCTCACTTCACCACCAACTCACTCTACAGCTGGAAGCGTATGGTCCAAGCTCAAGGTTAATGCAGATAGTTGTGTGCTCAAACCCATGTACTGAGCTAGAGAGAGGCAGACAAGGTTTGAGAACATCACCATTGCATTACCACTAGGGCTATGTTAGCAACCTTGCATGTAGAAAAGCTGAGAACAAGTGTCCCCCTCCTCCTCCTTTCCCTTGCTCTCACAGTTCCCTAAACTGTCAGTCTTCAGCAGTGTCCTGTCCCCAGTTGTTCTGGTTCTTATACTTGCATCCAGAGCTTTGGGAACAAAAGGAACAGCAGGAGAGTCATAGGTGGGAAACTAAACAGAGGTGGATGTTGCAAAGGAGCAAACAGGTTCAGATCTCAGCCAAACAAGGCTGCTGCCTCTAAGACGTGGGGCTGAACAGACCATGGTGCAGCCTTCACCTTCCTACTGCACTCCCAGTCTAATGAGACACTTGAACTCTCTATCTCAGCCATCACTGCTGCATCTGTGGCCTCCTTCCTGGCAGCTGTGTTTGTTTCTGCTGCCTGTGCAGGCAAAAAAGGTAGAACTTTATTCCTACTATCCTGTTTCAATGAGGGACCAATGAGAGCACTGGCCTGAGACAGGGAGGCTCTTTCTTGTGGTTAGAAGTTGTTCCCAGGACACCACATTCCAGGATCTTGGCACTAAGGGGCATTGAAGCCATTCAGAGAAGCTTTTAAGAGAAAGGAGACCAAGGTACTAGGGAAAGTTCTGGGCACAGGTTTGCTGAATTTCCTCCTTAGGACTCCATGTCCTTGTTAGGACACAGGATACACCAGCATGAGGCAGGGGGGTTTCAGCAAGTCTTGAGCAGGAGGTATGGAGGGCTTCTCTGGCTTCTTTATCCTAAGGTTAATATTAGTCAATAGCTATGGACACAGATATTCAATAACCTATCTGCAGTTTGCACTTGTCCTGCTGGCCAGCCTGAAGGCAGATATGGCCAGCAACTGACTCCATCACATGATCAAAGGCTTATCTGCCATTTTTCTTGCTTGTACCACAACGGAGTATCCAAGAAAGTTAGTCTGTGCAACTTCATCCTCTCCTCGTGCCCAACAAATGACTTGTAGCCCATTAACTATCAGAGAAAGGATAATATCTTAATTCATCCTCGTTACAGAAATTAAAATAACTGGAAAGCCTCCTCTTCTCCCTCTGCAAGAAGCTTCACCCAAGTTTCTTGCAGGCTGGTGTCTGCAGTGTGCAAACCCTTAGGGTCTCCTGCCAAAATTATAAATTTCCAGTCAGTCTTTACAAAAAGCAGCATTAGTTTCCTAATCACACAACTGGGAAAACAAGATATGAAGTCCCAGTTAAATTAAGTTAGCAGGTATCCACAGACTAATAAAAATTTCCTTATAAAAAATTTGAATGTCTCTGTTTTCCCCTCTGTTTTCAAAATCCAAACAGCAATTCTCTTTACTCAAAACAAGGCACTGAACTCTCAAACAGGCAATTCTGCCTAAAAGGTATTCTTTGTCATATGGAATTTAAACATCTGACTTTTATTTTGTTATAAAGATTGTATTAAAAATATCTTCTACCGCATTTCTGTCTTCAGAGCAAAAGATAAACTGTTGGTTCAGCCCAGCTGTTACTGAAATGCCTTTTGCTGCCTCATCCACACAGAAAGACTAGATCCTTTTGACAATAGTTAAAGCAGTACAAGATAACACCATGTTCTCCAAGTGTAGAAGCTGTAGTACTGGTACAAACGTGCCCTCTAGTAGCACAGTTATGAACATTAAAAAATTAATGGTGGGTCAAAAATGGCATCTAGCACAATGTTCTGTGCTTGACACTGGCCAGCAGTGGACATCAGCAAGGAATAAATCAGCATGGAAAGCTCAGACTGACATTCTGCAAGATTCATGCTTGGTGTCCAGGGATTGGTGTATGACAGACACCTTAAGCCATGGTAGGTGTATTTGTGCCTGTTAAATCTCAAGCCATCTTTCATCTGTGAACCTTCAAAGCCAGCTTCTGAAGCTCTGAGAACTTCTGGACCCCAAGACATGCAGTGGCCAAGGATTGCATAACTTCAACGTGCAGTAGCCTGTGAAGCAGCCTGTTATCTCTTGTTTGTTTAGAACCTGACACCTGATGGTTTCATGGCACACTTACCTGCCTTGGCAATGGAAGCAACAGTGATAAACGCTTTCATAATGGCTTTTTTCCTTCCTACTTTGAATTTTATTGACATCTAATTTAAGCCTCCTCCCACATCCATCTACCACACTGCAAAACCACACCCTGCTGCTTCTGGTAAAGAAGCCTCAGACAGAAGGGAAGAGACATTTTTCAGCTAGAAGACTAAGAATATCAAAAATACACTACGACACCTGGAAAGTCACATTTTTCAGGTTGTAAGTAGTAGTGCATTTGTGCCAGCTACTTTGCATTAACTGCCTATTTACATGCCACTTCTCTGTAGTAAACACAATGTACATTATCCTTCAGGGAGAGTGATTCATCACTGAAACAGAGATAAAATTTATCAGGTAGTAAGAATGCATACCCAGGCAGGTACCAAGGAGCAGCTGACACCCACACTGTACTTGTGTCTTACTTCAGCCATCAGTACTCAGGCCTAGTTCAACTGAAGGGGACTTCCATGGAGATGCTGTGGTAAAGAGCCCACTGACATCCCAACCACCAAAACCACTTCAGCCTCCTCTGCCTCTTCTCCTTGAGCAGTAGCACCAATCTGCAGACTAGCAGGCGGCCCTTTACTTCCCACATTTACACTCCCAACTCCCTGCTCTCCTCTGCCAGAGCCTGGTGTCCACACCCTCGCCCAAAACAGATCCTACTGAAAGACCCAATCCCCTGCCAGTTGCTATAAACTCCATAGGAATGCCAGGGCCTAAGAAAAAGTCTTTATGGACACTTATATTTATGGTTAGTTTGTGATCACATCAGCTGTCCTTAACCTGGACAGAAGATGTGGTTTATGAGGAGAGACACAAAAGAAAATTTCCATAGCTAGGATGGCAGGCTAACATGCTGACAGTGCTCCAGTCAGAAGGAGGAAGGGAATATGGCGAAGGCTGCTTGAGGAGAGGAGAAGCCTGATTTCTAAAATAACCAACATTTCATAAGTATCACACAGGCTGGTTTTGGCCAACAACCAAAGCTATGTAGTGAAACCTTCACTGAGACAAGATTAAACCTTTCCTCTTGCAATACTGGAGTAAACAGGTGCAAGATAAGTGCATCACAAACAAAATTCACTGTTCTTCAAACTGCATATCTTTCTATTGAAATACAGACCTTTGTACAAAGAGGTTAATTACTTATAGGGGTTAATTAATTTATAACAAATCGCTGGATCACTTCTATCATGTCCTTTTCACTTGATTATGGGCACATCTATCTAAAACTTGTGCTACATATTTTCTGTTTGCTACACAATTGATTTGACCATTCATATTTCCTTTCTACCTTCTCTCCTTCACATGATGCTAAAGCAAACCAATTTTAGAGTAATTTACAGCATTACAGGAGAAAGAGCATTACTGAATGAAGGCCAAGGTCAACTAATGCTATGGAATTCCTAGTAGAAGATAAACCCACATGATCTTTAAGTATAATTCGTGCCCAGTTCTTCAGAGTAAAGCACACACACATGTGCCTCCCATCTTCTGTCCTGATGAGCACAAACTTCTGGCTTTCATCAATTATAGCCTTCAGAAAGCACCTTAAATAAACTGGACTTTACATGTCATCTCAAAAGACAGGGCTCCTAATGTCAATCTTCCATTTTTGAGTTTATAAGGATCTCAACCAAGAAACTCCTTCCTTCACACCTGCCTTTCTGAAGGTTTACTTAAATGATTTCCTGCAACTATTAGAAAGTTAAGCTAGATTATCCAGAGGTGTTTAACCATATGGTCATGAGTCATTAGGTCATGCAGTAAATCAGGCCAAGCACTTCTTGCAGGAGCACACCTGTGTGCTAATTTTAACATGGGTTCTCTGCAGTTCCCAGTCTCCTATGAGACTTTTCCCATTAATGCTTTGTTAGCATAGATTATCCACTGGACTGCTCAGTCCAGATCACTGCTGTGCAGCTATAGAGAAATGATGTGCAGAAGGCAGAATCTTAAATATGATTATCAGTGTGCACCAGCAGCTAATTGAAGTTCTCCTACCTTTCTAACTCTTAGTGTTGATATAGGATATCACCTGCTAAGCAACTTGAGTCATGTAGTTGTCACAGAAGTACAGCAAGGAAGGGACTTTAGAGATAGTACAGATCAGGGCCACGCACAGAGAGGATCAATTTTATCTGGATTGTCCCAATTGATTAAAAAGTCTTCTGAGGGTTTTGCTAAACTTGTTCTTGACCCCAAGGGGTTTAGACAAATTATGTCAATCTGATGTTTATCCTCATCTCGTTTTAGTATCAACTGAATCATACTTATATTACTTGTAATATTATACATACTTACATTACAGTACTTGAAATATTCTACTTTTGTTATTGTTCAAATCCTCTATAATCTATACAAGCTTGAAGAACATTTCAGCCTTTTCTAGGAAATTCAATGCCAGTCTGTTCTATATTTGTTTCACACAATTGTATCAGCTCTTTGGAAATGCTGACATCACTGCAAATTAATTGATCAGAGATACTGGAATAAGCAGAGGCAACTGAAGGAACTGAAAGAGGAATATCCTGCATTTGCCTTTGAGGCCACAAAAACAGCAGCGGGAAGGAAGAATGTCATGTGAAAGCACGTCTCCCCCAGACTGCATCTCCCCAGATGACAAAAGAAATTTAAAATAAATGTTTATGCCACAGGAAACAACAGGAAAACAGGAACTCTCCTGCATAGTGTCAGGGAAACAAATGCATGTTTCAGAAGAAGGCTCTAATTACAGCTTTTTAGCCATTTGAAGTCTCCTTAAGCTTGCAGTGTCTCAAAAGAAGAAGACAGATTGTTCAGTCCAAAACATACATTACATTTAGACTTTTTCCTTTCTGTGCCTTCTCTGCCTTTTCTTTATAGTCTGGCAACAGCTACCCAGGATGTCTACAAATAAAGTAGTGTTTCCTGGCACTCTTATGCAAGTTAGGCCTTTTGAATGGCTTTCAGATGCATAGCTTAGATGTGCATTAAGTGCCAACAACCACAGCTGTACCCCAAACATTTGCTGCTTCTTTAATGTTATCCTCTCTCAGAAGTTTTCACTCCTACCATGGGCGTGACTAGAACTATACACATACCTAATGTATGCAACTACATTTGCTGTATATTACTTTATCAAAGTCTCCCTAGTTTGTTTTTTTTCATACTGTCTTTGTCAGTACAATATCTGAACAAACTATTTATTTTAATGGCCCCCAAAAGAGAACCATACCATGTTTTTTATGGCATTTTGGCACTTAGAAAGCACGCCTGGGCATAACTCCCCTCAAAATTAATTCAAAGTAGGCACCTATGTCTAGACAGCTTAAATGCCAATGCATTGCTTCCTACAAATCAAGCTTTTCTAAAGGCCTACAGACACAAAAAAGGTTCCGGAGAGATCTCTCTCCTTGCCTGTTCACTTCAGCTTTAACCATTGGTTTCCACCAATAGGTCCATCATTCCAACATACAGCATTGTTGCAAGTTGTGACAGCTTCGGGTGAGACGATCTTCTAAGTGTGACCAATGCTACTGGCTCCAAATTACTGAAAAAGCAAAAGTCTTTTAGTACTAAAAAGCTGGCTGATATTTTTAGGACTAGTTGAAACTGTTTGAGTTACAACAGAAAAAAAAAGGAAAAAATAATAAATTTTTAGGCATATTATGCTTCCACAGTCAAGTCAGGTTGAGATTTTTTTCCTTCAAAATGTTTTCATGGGGTCTCTTCAAAAAGAAGACCAAAAGGATGGAGATGGTTAGCGACAAATGAACAAACAGCAATGCAAAGAAAGTGACAGAAACCATTTTGAACTACTGCTGTTAAAGCTCAGCTACTGAGCTAACTTCTCTTCATGCAGAAAAATATGTGCTGAAGCCTGGCAGGAGGAAATGCTCCTTCTCCTGCAAGCATACTAGGTGTCACCTTCATACCTTTGCCATCACAAGTCCATGACAGCTTATGTTTTCCTCTTGTAGATCCCCTGGGATGTCAAACAGGATGCAAGAGTCTTGATCTGTGCAGTCAGGGACATCCCGAGTGTGTACACGTGGAGTGTATACTGCTCTGAAAGTCAGACTGTTTCTGTCAGCACATATTCAAAATGAACAGATGAATCTGTGTGTGTCAGTATTTTATCCATCAAGGCAGGAAGCAGGAAATTCTGCCTCAGAACTAGATCTGTCAATATTTCCTGAAATCGTTGGCTTATGAAGTCTTGTACATGTTCTGGTTTTTCAGAGGCTGCTGGTAATTTGTCCCTTTGAACTAGAAAGGAGGCCAGAATTATATTGTTAGACTCTAAATAGATTTTATTTTCTGTTCCTACTTTGAAAGTTTTATTACAGAACCTCTCTCCTCTTTTTACCATCTGACTGATAGGAAATCAAAGGATTCTAAAATGGAAAACACCTGATTGTAGAAATGAAGCAATTAGCTGGCATCAATACCAACAGCTTTATCTTTACTGACAAAAACATAGCTGCAACCTAGGACCTTTAAAAAAAAAACATTAAAGAAACAAAAGTGCAGCTGCCAGAGCTAAGATCCATTCCAGCTTAATGGGAGAAAGCAATGGCAAGCTAACTGATACTAGCTTTACTTATTACAATGGCTTAACCCATTTGCTCTTTGCCCTTGGAGCATTTTATTGCATATGATAAATACATAACAAGTGAACACTTCAAAAGCGTTAATAAAAAAAATCAGGTAAAGCAACTGCCATGCCTGCTGTTTGAGCATTTAAGCTATTAAGCTTAATGTTCCTATATTCACCTAATGGCACTGCATAACATAAAGGCTACCCTGTTTTGCACATAAAATACATAAAACCAGCAACTTCATTACTGAGCTTTAGAAGATACTAAATATATTTCAATAAATAAAGTATTAGAAGACACAAAGATGGATTCTGAGAAATACTGTTAGTGACACACTCAATAGAACAGTTTGAAATTTTTTTGGGGAGGTTATCAGAATTAAGGCTGTTTTAAAGACTCCTGTGGCAGGAATCAGTGAGGTGGCTCTGAGCCTCATTTCTCCTCTCTGCATAAGGCTGCCAAATTCCTGTTTCAGAGTCACTGATACAAAACTAAAAGTTAAATGTCGCCATGCTGACTTTGAATAAGTCTTATGGGATCTTTGACACAGGAATTAGGCTACAAAGCTCTCACATGAAAGCCATTAGGTCAAAATCATGTCTTGCTTGGAAGTGTTTTTCAGTTCCCAGGAATTTATAAGGGTTTGTACACAACAGTAACAAAACAGCAGTAAGAGCTCTGCAACTAAATCACTTTCCTTAGCAAACCAGGAAGAAATAACAGAATGGCCTTGGTCTTTGATGCTTGACTACACCAAGAGTGATCCCTGTGGCCATATAAAGTGGCCTTGGTATAATCAAGGCCCAAGTATATCTGTTTGCTTCACCCACATTATGCGAGATCTCCACGTGACAGGCAAAAATGTGCCAATCTGCTCAGCTGAATTCATTACTGGGAATAAGTGGCAATAGACTCAAAGGGGAATTTTTGAAACATACAGGGAAAGGGTAAGAAAAAAGGAGGAGACAATTTTATTCTTTGCCTTGGTACAGCATCACTTACTGCATTACTTTTTTCTCTTCTAAGAGAGTAACATCACTGTTTTCCTAATGGAATAACTTCAGGCTTTCTCCTGCCCCAAAAGAGGTGGTTGTGAGTTCCTGCTCTATCACCCTAGAATACATAATAATATAATACATACATGCAATTACACATAATAATACAGAGCATAGAATATCACCCATACAATTGAAGTTTTAAGTCTCATTATGACTTCCATGCAAATTACTTAAATTAGACCATTTCCCTGGGCACCATGGAGATCCCATCCTCTCCCCTGCCTAATAATTCCTTCTCAACTGATCCTTGGTCTGGCTCTTCAAACTTGGCAGAAGTTGGCTGTCTCTTTTCCTTCAGAGCAGCTTTTACCCTAGGCTCTCCTGGGAAGAGGAAGGGCTGGGAAGGTGACAGACAAAACCGGGCCAGACCCCTCCCATTGCCCCTGGTATCTGTAGGAGTGGCAACTGCTGTAGGAGAGGAAAAGGAAGAGAAAAGTGCTGAGGAAAGGGAGAGATAAGGAGAAGCTGCAGTGGATCACAATGCATAAACATGCAGGTGTGTAAACTACTCAGACAAAATGCTCAAAGGCAGGGGGATTAATAGGAGGCATCGAGGTAAAATTGGGCCAAGTGGGATGACATCTCTACACAAAGAGACCTAACTGAAGAGCTCTGTATAAAAATAACAACTTGCCTTGCCAGCCACATTCTGCCTTTGGCCCCCAGCTGTTTCCACTTCCTTAACATATGTTGAACCAAATAATTTCCCATACAGCTTTTTCAAAAAAACACAAGGCCGGAAGAAGGTGAAAAAGACCAGGCAAGAAGAACAGTAGAAGATAAAACTAAAGTGTTTAATCAGTACATTTCTCTGGGGTTTTCTGCAGGTCTCACTTAACAACTTCATTACCAGAGCTGGCCCCAAGATGACCAGCAACAGTTAGCAGTTTTATGGAAACCAAGTGGATGTCCAAGGCAAGAGAAATCAGAATGGGATCCTTTCCCTGACTGGCTAGTAATGACCACAACAAAAAACTAGTAACTACAACACATCCGTCATTCACATTCTAGAGGAGGTGCCTGAATTGCAGCCCCCTGCACAGGCCAGATGCAAACAGGAAAAGCAGTTTTTCCCAGTTTTCTCCTTTTAGCAATTCTAATAATAATAAAACAGTCAAAAGCTTGTAGTATATTTGCTGGTTCTCTATCACTCTTCCGTCAGCATAGCTCAAGGATAATTAATGCACGATTCCCTGGCAGCAGTCATTTTGTTTATTCATGAACCCAAGTTAATAACCCAAACCAGTAATTCCAAACTGCTAATTCGCACCCACTTGTATCACATAAACAGGAACAAAGCAGATTTATTCACTTAACAGGGAGAGAGGGAAAGAACTGAAACTGAAATGAGAGCCTTGTTCATATTCAAACACTGCATATGGTGCTGAATGTGGTGCAGTTGTGCACAGCTGGTGTGCCTCTCTGCCCTCTTCATATTGATGCAGCTAGCTGCAAGAACATACTGTACCTGTAAGTGAACCTCCCCATCTTCATGAAGATGTTCACAGCCTAATCTATTCAGATGTAACTGTTCCACTCTCAGTCATGCTTTCACAAGATACTTAGAAGTCAGTGAGAGAGCTCCAGGCAGCAACTGACCACAGAAACAAATTTCCCCTGGTTTCTTTTCTCATGCTTTTCCTTCTGAGCACAACTTTGGTGGAGCAACAGGTAGCACAACAGATGAGATGAAAACTGCAATTAAAAAATAATCCTGGGATTAGCAAGTTTAATGAGTCAAAATCCCTGGAGATTTAATGAAGTAAAAACCTGGAATAGTAGCATGCACCTCCAGTCTACACAGAGGTGTGTGTTGAGCTTGAAGCTTCAGCATTTATTGTAAATGCTTTGTTTTGTACTATCTCCTGCACCTGACATGATGGAGTTAATGAGGGAGAAGAGCCTTATATTGTAAAAATGGTCTCAGCAGGTTTCCAATCAGAATGCAGCAACTACAATGCATAATAGGGAAGAATTCTTTTTCTGTTGTAAAAGCGAGAATTTTTGTTGCTGCCACATCTGCTGAGCAAGAGGGGCAAACACCCTCATTTGAAATCTCAGTTGACAGCTCTCCAGTATAAATCTGCAGCATCAGTATCTGGGTAAGTAAAACCCATCAATGGAAGTACAAGGAATACAATCACATTTCTTTTCTGTCAATTAGAGTGACTGCTGCATGTGAAGAGCCCTGCCTCCCCACCTTGGCATGCTGCTTAAGGTCAGATTCTCTGGAATCAGAGCAAATAACAAAAAAATGCAGAGATACTGGACTTTTTCCTTTCTCTTTCCAGTTACTGATCATTCAGTTGTCAGTGACTTCAGCACTGCAGCCTAAGTGAGGACATGGGTAAAGGAAATTTCCAGTGTCCTTATCCTTCTGTTTCCTGGTATCATTGAAAGCCAACTTGGCTTTCAGTGTCTTGCAAAGCAATTTCATGCCTGCTCTGATCCATTCTTATGCACCACCATCCAGAGCATGATACATTCCAGCCATGACCCTTCCATCCTTCTCTTGGCACTGTGGCTCTACAGGCAGAGCAGAGATTCATTAAGGAGAGGATATCCCCTTGGGCTTTCTTCAGTACCTCTTGTTCCTTCTCAAGGGTGGTAAAAGAGTCTGGATAATAAGCCCCAAAGAACTAATTCACAGTAACTTGCTATGGGAGGCAGAGTGATTAAAAAGGACTGAAAAGCTTACACAGCAGCTGCCAGCCTAGCAAACAGAAGTGTTCTCCATACTGAAAAATGTGGAGCACAGATTTTAGAGCTCCTTGACAACACAGCCCTCTATGGAATAGAATTAAATAGGAAAAATACAAATACAAGCTAGTTCACTGTTTCACTGCTGCAGTTAAGACACTACCTGCACCAGATGCAAAGGAGGAAAAAAACCCCAAAAACAAGTGTATGCTGTAAAAGAGTAAACTACATTATATCAGCCACTAGACACCTCATATATGCCCCCATTTAGCCCAGATAAGTCCAGTCTTCATCTTTCATCTGAGAACCACAGCCTATTATACTGCACTTTCTTCCATTCTGCATCTGGCCAGAAAAATCTCTCCAAGAAGTGGCGCTAAGGAATACCATATTCCCTGCTTTATTTGACTCTGAATGATTAAGGCTCTTACCAGTTGCACTTCTGATGTGGTTTATTCTTAATCGCTCTGACATCGCTTTGATTTTACTTCCACAACTGCTTGATCTTGCACTGACTTGTCCTCCTGTGGCATTAGTGTTAAAGCTCCAGCCTTCAATCCCTTTTTAATTTATATGCTGTTAACACATTCTTAAAACATTTCCAGCTAAAGAAAGGCAATCTCTCTAAATCACCTCAGCTTACACTGAGGAAATTCTCTTAAGATCTGTCATGAATCTCAAGGGCTACAGTTTACAGCCATTTTTAAACTGTCTTGTTTCTATTGTGTAAGTCAGAGAGAGAAAGCAGGATGAGTTTACAGAGGGAGGAAAACAAGCACTGTTGCTTACTTCCTCCAGCTTGGTCACGCTGGAACAGATTTGTGTCAAGTTCAGTGTGTTATAGGAGCAGCCCAAGGCAGTAAAACAATTTTCCTGAGGAGCTGAATAGATGGTAGCAGAACTGTACTAATTCCCAAACAGTCATTTATATTTCTATAGTGCCTTCTAGCTATGCATCACAAAATGCTCTGAAAAGATAAGCTAAATAAATTGGCAACACTGTATTTCTAAAGACAGGAGTACTAACCTCTTTCCTAACTAGGTGAAACTGGGCACAGAATGACAAACTGACATCTCCAAGATGGGTTATGCAATCTCCGGGCCAGGCTTGCTATGCAACCTACATTTCTTACACTTACCAGCCTTACTGGGATCTTGTGCTCTGTTCAGAACTCTCCTTTCACTTTGCTTTGAAACTCCTCTGTGATTCGGTATTTGTTTGTTTGTTTGTTTGTTTCTAAAAATTCATATAGTTTTAAAGCTGTTGACAACTAATATCTTTGCAATTATCAGCCCAGAACTGCTGCAGTATTTCAGGAAAAGCATAGGGTTCTTTAGAAGTATCTGAAAACATGAAGTTTGTGAGAAAACATGACTTGAAAAAAAAAACCTTCAGGTAAAAGCTAACAGAACTCACTAAGAATACAACCCCCCAACTTTGTAGCCACTGCAGTAGCTCTTCTAAAGGGAGGAGACACGTGGAAGTTGTTGGGTTACACAGTGTCCTTGCTGTGCTCCTGCTGGGAAGACAGGTGACCTAAGTGTTTCATAGCAGTGACGTGCTAGTGCCCCAAGGGGAAGGAAATTATTCATTCCTCATTTCTCAGCTGATTTATGGCCACCTTGGCTGTGACGTCAGTGAGGAAGCTTGTCAAGCAGAGGAGGGAGAAAAAAAGATAAGGGGGTGGGGTGACTAAAGGGGCAAACATGTAAAGAAGAAAGTAGTATTACAAATCCAGGCTGCTATCCAGACAGCACTTGTCTTCTGCATATCCATATGGTCACTAAAGACTTTCATTTTCCCATGATACTAATCAAAGCTCCCACTGCACCATCAGATTGCTCTTATATCCCCAGAATCTCTTCTGTAGTAAGCATCCTAGTTTCTCAGTATCCCATATTCCATGCTCTAGCCCTGATTCTCACAACACTTCTATTTTCCTGCCACACATTTCCTGTTTGACTGGGCAAGAGGCAGCATGGGTCACAACTGATTTGGAACATTGAGTGCTGACAGCAGCACTTGCACATCATAGAGGTAAGATATGGACTGAACTCAAACTTTTCTTTGTCTTCTTCCTCACAGTGAATTTTCATTATATTTTTTGGGACTTATCATCTTAGATGTTTCCACTTCTGCTGAATTTGGTTGAAATTTAGAATTTATTGGTGAAATTGCAGAGCTTGACAGGCCATACCTAACCCTCATATTCACTCAAGTTTTCCCATTTCTGTATCTCTTTTGGATCCTACATTGATCCCAAGTAAGTGATTCTTTACCTGTTTCTTTCTATAACATAAACATGAAACAGCCAAACAGAAAACAAGAGATGGCAAAAAAGAAGGTAAAGGGAAAATAACCAGCTCACATATGAGTCTTTAGCAGTTTGGTCAGCTGATTAATTATGGTTTAGTCTCCTTTCCTGACACTTAGGAATGCTACTGATGTCAACATACAGCATTGCAGTTACTTTAGGTCAGAGGTAGACTCCTCCTAAATAAGAAAACTAAAGCAAATCCTGCAATGAACCTTAAGAGCTGTTAAGACACCAGTGGTTTTTTGTTTCACAGATTTGGCAAATGATTCATTCTTGTAGCTAATAACATTTCATAAAGGTGAAAACCTCTAGTCTTGTTAGCTTCCAAACATGGGAAAACTCTCAATAGTAAGGGAGTTACTGTGAGACTTTATCACTTTCTAATTGTTATGGGCACAATAAAAATTGCTGTCACTTGCTTTCTTATTGACTGTCCTAAGCCCAGAAACATACCCGGTGTCAAGGAGGTGATGAGTTACCACAGGAGAATTTCTAGACAGCTTCTTCAAATAAAACTGAGGCCAGTTATATTGGAATGTAATTTTCATTTTCATCAAGAAGTTCGAAATATTACTTCTCACCTTTTTTATTAATAAATAATGTTCTGAAAAAAATTGCATCTTGCCTAAAAACAGTAAGGAAAGGTAATTTCACTTATAATTCCCTTTTGATCTATCCTGTTGTCTCACTCATTCATGTAATGAAATGCACTGTCCTGAAAGTAGCTGTCAGACCAACAAGCTGAGGTTTAATACTTCAAAAGCAAATGCTTTGTGTATACAAAGGATATTTTTTCCTGAAATATGTTAGTGTGTCCCAGTATTTCATTTGTGGGAAAATGTAAAAGGTAAAGCAGGTGCATCAGTAAATATTGGCAGACATTGCTGGTAGGCAGACACAAAATGGATACTTCTGTAGAACCAGTATGTAGTTTTAAAAAAAAAGAAAAAAAATTATGGGATATGCACTTTTCAAAAATTTTTCAGCCTTGTGTAAGTAATGTGTCTGGGAAGATATAAAATTGAGGAAGCGGAGATGTTTTGTCATACTGATCTTGAGGTCTATGACAAGTCACTAAAGGAAGGTTATTATATGTCAGTGAAAAGGAATTTTTTTTTTTAAAGAGCTATTTTTATGTTTTGTTCTGTGCACGTGTAAAATGAGAATTTGTGATCAGCCTGCTTTGTTTGCTGAGTGCTGCCAAAGAACATCCCATGTAATAAGCTTGGCAAAATCCTCAATTAAATCAGGTCAAAGGAGGTCAAGGCCCAGCAACCTTTCCATAAAGACACGCCAGAATTTTTTTCTCTACTGAACTAGAGATAAATCACGTACTGCTTCTCAAAGAGGCAAGAAGCTCCCACCTGCCATATGCTCAAAGCTGTACATTACCTCTGTGCACAACAGGAATTTCCATCTTTCAGGAGCAGAGTGTACCTGGAAGTCACAGTCATCCCCCTGAAGGCACAGCAGCTCCCATCTTTTGTCCCTGCCCAAACCCTCGTGGGTGCCATCCTGAAGGGACTTGATGCTTCTGATTTTGGAGTAAAGAATTACTTGGAGGGACGACTCCTCTTGCAAAAAATACACTGCTTCCACATCTAGCCTGTGAGGTGAGTTCTTTCCTTGGCATGTTCTTTAGTTTTGATTTCATGAATGTCTGACTGCACCATGGTGAAACTCCATTCAGGATCATGTGCTTGAGCTGATTTCTAGAAGCTTGAAAGCCTGAACATGGAGAGAAAGATGTGGAAGCTGGCTCATGAATGGAGTCAAAACAGAGCTTGAACAGAGCTACTTATGCAAGACTTGGGAATAATTCCCCAGTCTTCCAATTGGTTTATCCCTAGTCTGTAACATCGCACAACCATTACTAGGAAAATCCATTCTACCATGCACTGAACAGAACAGTGATATGGGAGAAATCCACATTACACAGACTCCTGTGGACTTTGTGACATGAGGTCCATTTTAGCCTTGGCATCTTTTTCAGATGATGCAGCCATACATGGAAATCCCTCAAATGTCACCACAGGAAGCAAACAAAACCCTGCTAAACCTTGGTTTAAAAAGCAAATAGAACAAGTTATTAACAAGTTTGTTAATGTGGAATATAATAGTGATATTGAGATCTAAAGAAAAACCTCTAGATATGGTCTAAACATGATAGGTTTCTGTCCCCTCATATAATTTTCTAACACTGTTTAAAGCTTGCACAAAAGCTGAGTGAAGGTGGCATTCAATTTGGTGGCACTGCATAACTCTTGTCCCTTCTCTCCATTAAAAGCTGGACTTCAATCTACTCTGAAAAAGGCAAAGTAGGAAAGAAGCAGTCACTAGTCAGCAGGTAGACTTTGCTGCCTTGTGCTGGTTATTCAGTAGGGAAGCATATACATGAATCACCAGATCCAAATCAGGTGGCACTAAGAATGAATGATGCATTGGAAAAGATAGTGGAAGAGGCAAAAGGACAGCAGATGGGGCTGAAAGGAAAACCTACACAGAGAAGCAAACAAGCAGAATCATGATTTGCATAGGCTGAAAGAGAATTTGGCCTCCATGGTCCCCTGCCAGGAAGGCAGGACTGAGTGTCAGTAATCTCACCTGAGGGGAGACAAATCCATTTCTCTGCAGCAAGTTCCTAAGCAAGAGTAAATGCAGGGATCCTGGCCAGCAAAAAATAGTTAGAGACATTATTCAGATGGAGAAGAAAAGAGTTGAAGCACCACTACTTATGAAAATTACACAAAGAAAAAAATGAGAATTCTTGCTTACATTATGTGTAGTATTCAATGTTTTGAAACTGAATGTACCAGCTAAAATGTCAGTTTCTAGTTTAGTTTACAGACTGGAACCACAGAAGAAATTGCATCCTGAATTATTTAAATTACAGTACATTGTGCTAGAACAATACACCTTCATTTTCAAGCAAATGTTATCTCCTGACACTACCAACCTTAACCAAAATGTACTTCCTTTCTCTATATTGGAAAAGAAAATTGTATCCGCATGCCAGAAAAGATACAGCTCAGATTGCAAAGGTGATGTCTGGTACCCCAAAATTTTCTGATGTTTGCTGAGATCCAATGGCTGCTTAAAACAAAGAACCACTTGAACTGCATCCATGGCCCACTTCACTCCCTTCACTTCAGAAGCAGCAAAACCTCAGTAGGTCAAAACCCAACAGCCTTTCTTAGAATGGGACAGTGCATTTGCTAGGGAGGACAAATTTCCAATATTATGGGCATTGCTACAGATCCTGGTTATCTCCTAGCTCCTGATGCCTGTCAGCATGGCCTGATGCTGATAGCAACAATGCCACAATGCACTGAAGCCTCAATCACTGGGGCAATTGAGACTGATTCTTTAAAAAGCATTTTTCTTAAAACTACTGCTCAGAATTTCAGAATTGACATCCAGTGGTGCCAGCAGTGATTGGATTCAGTAACACAACTGGACAAATACCAAAAGGACTATTTCCACCAATAGACAAGCAAATTTGAAGAAGAGTGTACTTTATTATTTCTACTTTGCTGAAAGTCCAGTCAAATGCTGCCAGACTGATTTCTTGCCAAAGCTTGTTTTGAAGCTACACCCTTTTTTTTGCTGATATCATATTTAAAGCTTACATATATCACCTAATAGGGCTACAACAGCATGGTTTACCTGGTCACTGCCACTGAACAAGAGCTAAGCATTATGGTCACAAAACATTGCCTTAATTTCAAAAGAAGTGTTTACCTTTTATTTTTTAAAAATATATTCCTCTATCAATGAGATTCATGAAAATTAAACTGGTTTGCCAGAACAGCTTCATATTCATGACAGGATTCTTTAAGATGTATTTATCCTGTCCTGGTCAGACAGTCAGGATAAATTTTAAATACAAAAAAAAAAAAAAAAAGAAAAAACGTTTTATGGAGAGCATACTATGTGAGACATAGAAAAAGCACTTAGATTGGTCACAACATAATCCTATGACACATTCCTGCAAGTAACACACCATTACCTGGTTTCATTACAAGGTATTTTTATGCTTATCAAAAATAAAATCCACAGAGAAATGGTTTAAACTGACTGAAGCTTTTAATGTAATTGTATTCCATGGGATTTGAATTTATTCAACAGCACCATGTGGATAACCTTAACCCATTCAATTTGAAACAGGCTTTTGGCTCAATGGTAACCAGTGGCCTTATAAATTACATAACGCATAAAGTCTTCTCATAACTTTGCAGAGATCTAATATATACTCCCCCTCTCCAAGAGGGCCAACCATTCAAACATAATCCCAGAAAATCCCATTGTTTACAAAAGATGCTGTCATCCTGACTTGCACTTTAAAGCTCCCTCCAGGTGT
Organism: Ammospiza nelsoni; assembly: GCF_027579445.1. Classification (NCBI taxonomy): domain Eukaryota; kingdom Metazoa; phylum Chordata; class Aves; order Passeriformes; family Passerellidae; genus Ammospiza; species Ammospiza nelsoni. The sequence continues at coordinate 57,255,671 of NC_080635.1, forward strand.
GGCTGGACACTTCTAAATCATGAAGTCACTGGAAGCCCAGGCATGTGTGCAGTGTTGCAAAGTGCTTTTCTGATCTCAAACACCCTAAAATAAAAGCAATACATGGTCTTTGTGCTCTCACTTCATAGCAATCAGTCAGCTGCCATATTACTGAGCCCTAAATTTCCCTGCCCTGCTGGAATGCCCTTGTCCTGCTCCCAACAGAATATAAAGCATGCAAGGTGGTTGAGAGCTGTGGCAACTGCATTACACAGACTTGCCAGGTTCTGTGCCCTGAGCATGAGCTTGCCATAATGTACTGCTTCATGCTACTGAGGGGGGGTTCAGATGGCCACACTGCTGGTTTCAGCTCTGAGACCCTCTGTGCCAAAGCAGTGGAAGGGAAATACATGGGGAATTAAATCAGAGAAAGGAAATGGCTGAAAATTAGTGACCATCTTTAAATCCATTAGTGCATCCTTAAATCCAGAGGTTACCACTATCTTGTGCCAGTGGGTGGAAAGGGGTGGAGGCTGTAACTCTGCAGCCCATCCCAGAGTACTAGCCTAGATCTGTGATAAAGCCTGGGATTTAGGGGACTTGCTTTGCATGAAGACCTGGGAGGGAACTCCTACTGAAACTGCAAATCTTTCCCACACAGCGTCGCAGCTCCTGCCCACACACGGCGTTGGTCTCTTGAAGCCTAAGACCTGGAGGGATTTGCCTTTCTCTATCTCTTCAGGCCTCCAGAAGTTTTCCTCCCCCACTTTTGGCACTGAGCCCAAAATGCAGCTGTTCCACAGTAAGGCAACAGCTCCTCTTTCCCTGCTCCTCCCTTAGCTCAGCCTGCTATCAGACGTCAGTGTGTGGATCCCTTCCCAGGAGAAACAGGCAGAGTAATTAAGTTCTAGTTCTGCTTGCAGGGATCCCAGCTCCAAAGGGAGACAGTTCAGCTGTGCAGACTCCAGGAGCCTCCATGGCTGCAGACATGCACTCCACCAGTGTGTGCTGAGTGATAATTAGAGTCCCCTTCTGCACTCCATGTATCCAAGCCAGACTACATGGTTTAAGTCTGGCTCAGACTGATAATTCCCATATTTCTGAAAGCAACCAGTCTCTCCCCTTTCATTTCTCATCTTCTTCCTGTTTCTTCCATCTTTAAAAACCAAAGCTTTCCCTTGAGCATACAAAACCCCAAGGACATCTGTGACGGATTTGAAGATGCCTGAAATTGTATATATAATCTTTTAAATGTTTGTTTGATTACTGGAAGGCAATTTACTGTATAAAAACAGGGAGTTAAATTGGAAAACAAGCTGCCTACATCAGGCAGGGAAGAACATAGTTCAGTTTCATGCAGCTCAGCCATTTACCTACCGTTTTTGGAGAGGGTTGTCACACTTAGGATCACTGGGCCCTTCAGAGGATATGGAGGGGGTCTCATCCCTCCTTTCAGATTATGAAGTAGGGTGAGGGAATACTCTAGGACAAGGCTTAAAAATGTTTTTTTTTGTGATGGACAAGAGGTTCCCAAAGTCAGATTAACCTGCTATGTAAGAAGAAATTAGAACTGTGGAGGAGGCATCATCTGACTGGGTTTAGAGGCACATTTCCTGAAGTATTCAGAAAGACCATTAAGAGAGTAGACAGCCTTCAGTCCCTCCTTCTCTCCACTCAAAGCTGAGAGTCCCAGTAGACTCCACTTTTTGCTTGATAGGCTTCTAAAGAGAATAGGTCTGTACATGGATTATCTGCTTGTATATTTCTTTGATTCCTCTCCCCCAAAGTTTACTTATTAGGAAATACATGGTGCTGTTTTATGTACAAGCCTCCTCTTCTAGACTCCAAGACCTGAAGGCAGAAGATCTGTAGGGCAATACAAAACTAGAGAATGATATCAGGACTAAAGAGTCACAGAAGTCTTCTGTGATGGACTGCCACCTGAAGTTGTTTTTCTTTAGAAGGCTGAACTAAGTAATTGAATAGAAAGATAGAAAGACTCAGATGGGGTTATACCCTAATTCCCAGTCTCGGAATGCATGTCACATATTCACACTCTTGCTCCAGATTTAAAAAAAAGCCAGCTTCTGTTGTCACAACACCTGGCTGAACCTCCAACTGTCCTCCCTTCTGTCTCTGGGGCAAACACACCCTCCCAGCCTGTTTTTCCTTCTGTCTGGGAGATAAGCCATGCAGCAGAACCAGGAAATTAGTAAAACCTAGCTGGCAAAGGGCGGCATTGAATAATACCCCACCCTTCCCAGTGCACCCATGGCATCCCCCTGTGACCACACTGCTCTGAACAGCATTCAAACACTTCAGTAAAACCTATGTGAACAGTGTTCAAACATGTGTTCCCAAATGGAAGTTTAGGTTGGGTTTCACATGTAAAACCTATGTGAGCAGTGTTCAAACACATGTTCCCAAAGGGAAGGTTACACAGCACCTGGCTCAGCACGGATGAATGCCCAGCAGCTGTGCAGCACCTTGTTGGCTGCAGCATGACAGCACTGCTCCTCACACCCTGGGTATCTGTGAGAAGCAGGGGGAACTACAACAGTGCTGAGCAAGTCATGAGCCCAGAGAGATTAGAAAAACGAGAAAATATCCTCCCACTCTGTCCTCAGGCTCTTCTGGATACTTAGACACATCAGCAACACTGCGTGCAGGAAAAGAGTGGTGAGAGCAGGCTGGAACCATTTTGCCCCGGGATGATAAACAACCCTCAGAGGCTATCCAGGGAATTAACAGAAAGAAATCAGCATAAGAGAAGCTAATAGGGTAAAAGCAGTGACAGGAAATAACAATTCCACCACTAACTGTTACCACTTCAGCTCTCCCAAATGCAGCTTTTTCCTCCTCCATGTCTCCCCCTGCACCCCCCCACCATGCACACATTTTTTATTTCACATCAGGATGCAGGTGTGATGGAAAGTGCTGCAGGAGAATCCTGCTCTGCTTCTTGCAATTGTTTAATCTCTTTGACAAGCCCTCCCCTTAGGCTCACCCCCACTAAAAATAATCAACCCTTCAGTCTTGCATAGTTTATCTTTAAAGACTGTGGGATCAGTGCTTTATTTCCTCCTTCAGCCACACACACTTTTCTTTCTTCACGTGGGAGAACTTGTTCCTTCTGCCTTGCACCACCACAGGCTTTGATAGATAGTCAACACCCAGCACATGCAAGCTCAGCAAGAGCCATGGGCTAGCCTGGGTGAGGTGGTGGTCAGCCCTGAAGTCCTCAGCATCGCTCTGATTTTAACCACATCAGGCATAACCACACTACCCAAGGCAGGCTTGCTCCTCAGCTCCAGGTGCAGCCAGTAAAGGGATATATGCAGAGAGGCTGCCAAGGGCATGTACAGCTAATAATTTCCTATTGCTGTAATTCATGAAAACACCAAAGAATAGTTGGTAAACATTGCTGTGGAATTGTATCTCTCAAGTAATGCAGTTCTGCAGAACAGTAACCACTTTCTACCACATATGCCATGAATTCATAAGACTCTCTCATTGCTTAGTTCTTAGTGCTCCCTCTGCTTCAATTTTTCCCTTCAATTTTACCTTTAACTCTTTCAAGGTAAAAACTAAAGGTATCTTGTCAAAGTCAGTTTCTCCATCAACTGCTCTGCATTGCCTCTAGTGAAAAAGTGAAAAGCAGTGTACATTAGGTTACACAGCAAGGAATCACTAAATAATTGGAGAAATTTCACTCGTATCTATATAGACATTATAGAAACAACATAGTAAGGAGGCTTTTATTAAACTTGTATGGATCTATTTTTTAAAAATCCAACACTGTATATTCCATCTAGTTCCTTACCTTTGTAAGAAATTTTCTTCTTCTGTGTGAGTACAGGAGTGCAGAATACAGACAGAAATCCTTGCCTGGGAACACTTTCTATTTTCAAGTAGACACCTGGAATCCTCCTCAGAAGTAACTGAAATGCTGAAAGCAGCATCCAAGACAAATTTTAAGTTCAAATGTAAAATTTTTTCTTCCTCAAGTGCACAAAGCTCATTGCTGCCAGCCTGCCCAGTGTTAAAATATTTCTGCAGTATTTCCTTTCTTGGTCTTCATCTTTCCTGGTACCCTTTTAGCAACCACGACTTTTACAGGAAGAATACATTTGTGATTAATGATCAAGTGCAGATAAGTTTTAGTCACAGATAAGCTGAATATGAAATCTGGAAAACTGATGTAAGCAGCCAATTTGAGATTATCAGACCAAGATTATCATGGGCTGCTCTAATAATTTTCCCCCTTCATTTCCTTTGTAGATTATCAGCACAAATCCCACCATTCATGCGCTGACAGAAAAAATATGTAAAGTGATTTATCCAGTGTCACATGGACACTGTTCCAGCCTTGTGTCTTAGCTACCTGACTGAATCTTCCATGAGGAGAATGTTCCTTCACTTGATGTTGGCATCTGGCTGATTCACTACTTGGGCACCAAAGTCACTCCTCCACACCTGCAGACAAGTCCAAGCCTACCTTCCCCCAGTACACAATTTTTGTTGTAACACAGCAGATATAGCCTGAACACAGCCTTACAGACATGCCTTCAAACCTGTGTTGCACTCCTAGACATTTTTGCCCTTCTAAGCTCCCATTAGGCTTCTGAGGTCACCATATATTCTTGTGTTGTATAATTCCCTCATATCTGAATGGAACGAAAGAAGGAACTATCTCTTTTTTCTCTCAAACAGCAGAAACTAAAAAAGTCTGTGCTCTTTACTCAGAGGCCAACCATGCTTTGTGTTTCTCAGGAGCCAGTAAGAGCCTTTGAGCAGACTGGAGCTGGATCTGCTTCTCAAGAGACAAGTCATGTGTCATGCCTTAGCTGCTGGCCAGCCAGGATTGCAGAGGTCTGGAGAAGAGTGTGAGGACCAACAGGGGAGGAAGGGAAACACATGGGGAATTAAATCAATGGAAGGAAATGGCTGAAAATTAGTGACCATATGCTTATTTGAAGACACCTGTGAACTTGACAGTCTGCTCTATGACTAGTGGGAAGTTTGCATCTGTATCACTGCAAAGTATATGGCAGTATGTGACTAGGTAACTAGATAAAACTGGGTCCCTTCTACAGCAAAGAAAAGCCCCACCTATACAAGCCTGTCAGAGCTTGGATGAAGTGAGCTTCACCCTTTGCATTTACAGTCAACTCTTAAGCTGTTGAGGTGCACGACAAATTCAGTCTTTGTGTGAGGTCCTTTTTGATCACAGATAAACCTCCAGCTTTTATCTCTCAGATGCATATTCCTAGATCTGTGATTTGGGCAACAGAGTGTGGTTAAAGATAACTGGAGTAAGGGGACTTAAGGAGTCAATTTATTTCCAGGCAAAGGTCCTCTCTTCCTAAACGGTGTTCTCGTGCCATCTAGTGGTACAAAGGCAATGGTAGCAAATATAAAGGAGCACTTCATGTGTTTTCTCGCCAATTAGGAGCAGCTGGGGATGAAAAAAAAGATTGTATCTACAAAAGGTTGGGGGGAAGCTCCTTCCATGTGACTAGACTTTGTATGAGAAGCTAAACCATAGAATTACATTTATGTATCCAGCCCTTAGAGAGCAGAACAGAGCTGCCAGGTTAGTTCTACAGTTCATAAACAAACCAAAAAAAAAAAAAAAAAAAAGATTATTTAAAACATCGTTTACTTTTTTCATACAAAAGGCATTTTAATTCTGGACAGAGATATTGGCCTGCAGGCAACAGGGTTTCCTATTACATCATAATCCATGCAGAAAATAGTATTTCCCCATTCAGCTGCTTACAGAAGGACTCTGCTCTCCTGCATCTAAGGGACAGGAAGGAAACACATTCCTCCCACAATACAGGTCTGCTGCATGATTGTGCAGGTGAAAATACACAGTCTTCAGTCAAGAGGGAGTCTCGTGCTCTGAGGGAACACCCCACAGACAGGAGACTTTTATACAGAGGACCCATCACCATCCATAGCTACTCTCCATGCAGATTTTTAGAAATCAGTCACCTTTATCTGCCCTGAACCACCATTGAGATACAAAAACCACAAAGTGGGAACACAAAGAAAGCTGACATCAGTACAGAGTTAAAGGCAGGTGAATTCTGAGGCAATTTTTGATTCAGACCTGGCTGCAATCTTCTGTATTCAATTCCTGCAGGTGAAAGTGTAGTCTCCTACAAAACAGTGTGAATTGGTTAGCAGTCAAGCTGCATTGCTCTGTATTCTGGGTCTACCCAAATTTATAACACTGCAGTCTCATACGGAATGAGCACTGTGCTGGCTAATTACAGCATCAATTACAAACTGTTTTCAGCTGCTAATCAAATGATCCACAGAATATCAATTACATGCTAAAGAAATTCTCTACTAATCCTAAATAATTACATTCTTGAACTTTGCAATTTGTTCATCAACAATTTACTAAATTGAATGGGAAGGTAATATTCACAGAGAGTGTTTATTCACTTTGATTTGCAGGAAAGGAGGTGCCTGCCAGATTTCTGCTGGCAGTTAAAATAGACAACAGTTGACGGGAGTTTGCTCTAATCTTTGTTTATGACCACATTCATAGTTGTGTTTTGTCATCTAATTATAAACAGATAGTACAACAAATCCAGCTAAAAGGAAGACAAACTTTTGAGTCAGAACCACTTTTTGCTACAAATCCAGTGGAGTTCAGGTACTATACCCACACAGATAAAAAAAATCACAGTAAAAATAAGGGCAGAAAGATGGATATCTTGCTATTGACCTGTGCTTGCTGTTTTCCTGACCCTTCTGCCAGCTCAACACACTTTGCATAGTACTCATGCTTGTTCTACTAAAGAATAGGAACACCATGCTTAAAGATCAAAAAGTACCTATAGCAAAAATGTACCGTGAGGTGACAGATGTGAAATGAAGGACAGAAAAGAAATTGAGATCAAAACCAGAAGAATAAACAGATACTAATAACAGATACTAAGAAGAAGCAGATACTATTTTACTGCTGTTCATTCATCATGAATGCACTCAAATTGTGAGATATACCTGATACCAGGTATCAGAGAGAAGCAATAGTTAGAGGTTACCCTCTATAAAAAACATTCCTATCTTCTGCTAAGAACTAAGACCTTTTTAAGAATCCTTCTGACCTTAGTGCTTTTTTCTAAGATTTATTCCTGGAAGAGTAGCAAAACTGCAACCAGTTAGGAAGCACCAATCTGTATGACATGAGGCAAGAACAGTTCTGCTGTTTCACAGCTATGCTTTATCTGTGCTTTATATTTATACATACAGCTCTTATACACAGACTTGCATGTGCTTGCACAGCCAGAGTTAGTGGTGACAGTAAGAAATCTCCCTGTCAGGTACCATCCATCGACCACCTCTGATTTATGACGCTATCTAGCAAACAGAGACATTTGAGGGCAATGTATTTAAGGTTTGTGCATCATGTTTGTCTCTCAGTTCTCACTGAACCACAGAAATGAGCCACCATGCCCTGTTCAGTGCATAACATATCCTAACTGAAACACAGTAAGGATATCTGGAATCCTACACAGAGATGATCAGTTGTTGCCTTGACATCCTGGCTAGCAGAGAGTTTGGAAATACAGTTTCTCATTTCAAGGGCAGTCTGAAATACAATTCAGCATGAAACAGATCCTAAATCTCTTTGAAGTGATTATACTTGCATATGCTGCTTTGGTCTCCAAAGCAGCAAAAGAAAATAATCACGAGTCAGTATTTTCAGTGGCTTTTGATTTCTAAATAGATAATTTATTTATAAATATTTCAAGTATTCATTTTGAAGTTTTTCTTCCCTTTTCAGGACCAGCTGCTACTAAAGTTAATTGATAATTCACCCTAGTTAAAAGTTGAGGATGCTCTCATTTTATACAATTTTACAAAACTGTAAAATATGTGATCACTTAACATTTAAATTTATAAAGCTAATGTCCATCACTTTGTTTATCGATATGTCACCTTTTCCTTTGACCAATATTTATATTTCACTGAATTTAAAGTTATTCTTCTCCTATCATGTGCCCCATCTCCATTTTCCAGCAAAAAGGGAAATGGAGAACAATATTAAAGAATGAGGTGCTGTATTGTATTAAGTCTAAAAAGAGGAGTGCTATCCTTCTTGACAGCAGCTAAGTCATTGCTCATTAGTAGCTTTTAACACATCATTCCAAGAATGACACAGATTTTTCAAGGGTCACTTAGTCTCCTGAAATTTAGTCAGAGCTAAATTTAATGCATACCAGTTCACAACCAGGAACAAACTGAATGGCCAGTGTAGGAAAGCTCTTTTTCTCCTCAGCTCTTTGACTCCTTTGACACTTAACATTGCCTAGTAGTTGTGGCTTGTCTTGCTCTGTTTCTTTTTTCTTCATTCATAAGCCACAAAGAACAAGTTTACTGGTACACTAGTACTGAAAGCAAACTAAGATCTTCAGACTGAAAAAGGGGGGACTTATATCACATCTCATATTTATTTCCCCCAGGAAGACAAAGCCAGCAGGTTGTTGTTAACCCTTCCACTTGGTAATGCTATTTGCATAGAGAGATCTTGCACAGCAAGCTGCTAGGGAGCATACTTCTCTTTACCCAAGAGTGGTACCTTGGCATTAGTCCCACAGAGAATTGGCTGTGACAGCCTTCTGCAAGCTGAATGGATAATTGCTATCCTATGAGTGAGCTAAAGGAATAGTTTGAAGATGTTAAAAGCCTTCTGACATTTGGACCATTTGCACTACAAAAACAATGACACAAAAGCTTAATTAAAATCCAGTGCATAATCTTCAGACCCATGTCCCTACTGCATATACAACTGGAAAATGAAAGGCAGCCTGTTAAAGCAGTTCTTCTCTTTGAAGCTTATCTGTGACTGTTGTGGGTCTCCACAGCTGTGCTTTTGTCTATCTGATTCCCAATATCCACACTTTGAACGTGGTATTTTCAGGAGGTACTCCTCAGGATAACTTCACCAATGCTGTCACATTGTAGGGCAAAACTGTTGGATTCTGGTCTCACCCTTCCAAGCTCAGTCACTTGTGGTCTCAGCTACAACATCCTGCCCTCAGGTAATAGACAAGAACTTACCTGCAGGCACAGGGCAGCTCCTCATAAAAAATCTCAAGAGTTTTCTTAAAAATCCTTCAAAAACCTCATCTCTCAAATGTATGTCTCAAAAATCTTGTCAACTGATGCCTTGGGGTCATGGTTATTATCCACCTTGCTGATCAGCACTGTTTTCCCATGTCTTACACTGTGTCACCTGGCTCTTGGAATGCCTTTGTTGTTTCTATCAGAACTAGTTCAACTCAGTTCCAATCTTGTGGCTAAGTTAATATCTGGAACAGGATGTGTATTTAACTGCTAACTTGCTGCTGCACTGATTCAAGCTTCAATGACTCTTCCATTTTAAATTTGAATGGAACTGTTGCCCAGCTCTCATGTAATTAAGTGTTCTCATTATTTACACTCCACAAGCACAGGAGAGTTCTGTCTATATCTGCAAAGGCTTGGCTTTCATAGATGCTTGATATAGGTAATGTTAGCAAAAAAAATAATTAAGTTCCTTGAGATTTCTAAGTACAATGGCTGTTCTGCTTTGACTAAACTTAGGTGGGTGGAAATCTTCAAAACCAATAGAGTAGCCCAACCTCTTCCTAATGATTTCCATGGAGGTCTCATCAGTGACACAACATGATGCCAAGGCTGAGCCCTTCCGGAAACAAAAACTTCTTAGGACTTGCATGTGCTGGCAGAATTAACATTTGCATTTTAATTTCTTTCAAGTCTTTTGCTGGGAGCAGTTTATTAGTGCTGTGGAGTCATGTTTTGTCAGTACCTGGCAGTCAAGTATAGCTGATCCTGCCTTGAATTTCAAGCTGGATTATTTCTCAATATTGATTTTTCATGGGCCCATGACATCTGTGTAGCAATTAAAGAAATAAATCAATCAATCAGATGCTGACGGCACATCTACCTCCTTAAATGTCTTCAAAGTGCTGCAGCTTAATCAGAGCAAAACCACAACCTGAAGTAGGGCCTTGTGTGCTTTTGTTCATCTGGGATCCACAGCACCAAGCTGATACTTCCTCCTCACACTCGGAAGTTGCTTTACTTTTATTGTACTAGTGTGAATTTGTATTGTAATAAACGCTCAAACCCACAGCTAATAAATTGTAGCCTGTTACATCCCTGTGGACCAGCTCAGACACAGTAACTCTGCCTGGGAATTATTTCTGTCACATTCAAGATAACAGCACTTTGTTTTGAACTACTTGTAAAGAAGCTAAATACTGGCAACCTGCTATTTCCATCAAGCAGAGAGCACTTAGATGGTTACTCCAACCCAGCTCATTTAGGGGAATCTTGAACTTGGTCACATAGCTGTGGAGGAGATGGGCACATAGACCAGTTGAACAGAGTCCTCAGTTCAAAAAATTTCTGCAGCATCATTTGCGTTCTGGCTCACCTGTCCTGAAAAGAAGACCGTGGAGTGGGGAAGGCAGTGCTGCTCCAGGAGCAATGCTTCCCTGCCTCATGGCACGGCCAGCTGGATTGCTAATGAACCCCAGCTGCAATATCCTCCAGCTCCCTGCTCAAGGGCAGACTGAAAACAGTGCCAGCACCCACTCAGTCAGCCTTGCAGAGGGAGGAGATGGGCAGTTGGCTGTGGTTCCAACAAATGTGATACTTATTCCTTTAATTATCTGGACTGTCATGCAACCCACCATGTTGCACCTGATTTCAAGAGCAAAATGCAGAACTTGAATGCACACAAATTTGTCCATGCAGTTCAAGGAAGAAAGTTCCCAGAAATGGAGAGAGCCAGCTGCTGTCTGCAGCTACCTGATGGAAAGATAGAGGAAAGATGAAATCAGACTTCTCTTGGAGATGGGTGGCATCAGGCCAACAGTCAATGGACACTAGTGAAAGCATGGGAAAATCCATTTAGATAGCAGAAAAAACATTTTTTACCTTAAAATTGAGCAAATGCCGATGAGGTATCCCTAGTTAAATGCAAAACAATTTAAATGCTAACCTTTGTTTTATTCAACAGTGTACTGCATGGAAAGGCAAAATTTATTATTATTTAATTGTGTTTTAAGTAAAGACAATGCAGTCATTGGAGAACAGTGGCAATTCCAAGTAGGTTTGTCACAACAGGAATTCTAACATGATTTACGAAGGACTCTGCAGTATCATCAGCAGTAGTAATACTACTGAAATATTTCCATTTGAATAAGCATTTCTAAGGGAAGGGGAAAAAAGAAAAAAAAAAAAAGAAGAAGAAAAGAGAAGCTTATTTTACTTACATTTCATGATTCCAGAAATGCATTTTGGATAGAATCTTTCCCATCTAGTAGGTGTGAGGGCTTGAGTTTTCAAACTACTGTGTATCTTAGTGTCCAGAATGAACACACAGAGGAAAAAACCAACCATTAATTTTCTTTGATGTGAAAAGGTATATTGGCTTATACCAATCATGTTATTGTGACAATTTTAATGTATTTTTTTAACTGCTTTAGTTCTTTGCTTTGTAGTTATGAAACCACACTAGAAATAGCCTTATGTATGCAGCTCCTGCTGTTTTAAACTGAATTAATTTAGTAAACTTTCTGTGAGTGTCATCTATTTTGCAGACTGAGACCGGGCAGAAACAATTTATTTCTGTAGCTGAGAGTTTGTTTCTGTAGGAAAGATTGCAACATGGCAGGGAATCAGTCCTTCCTCTGTTGATGTGGACTCTGAATTAAAATCGAGTAGTACCAGCAGGTACAAACTGCTTGTGAAGGGACATGACGGGGCAAGAGCAGCATATATACAGAAGGAAAACTGGCAACAGTGACTTTTACATGTATTCCTGATAACTGGGCACCTGCAGGTGATCAGCCTTGGCTTCTTGGCTTGGTTCAGCTCATCCATACCTCCCTTACTAGTTTTAATCCTGTGTGTAGATCCAGGACTTCCTCTTTTTTTTTTTCCTTCTTTTTCTTTTTGTGGTTTTTTTTTTCTGTTTTAGATTGTGTTTGACTGTAGTTACAGGATTGTGTTTGACTGATCTCAGACTAGGCCTGCACAAGAAATTTCCTGCCATAGCTGTACCATTGAGAATGTGAAACGGGTTAGTACAACAGATGAAGACATTACCGTATCTCCTAAATACCAACAAAATAGTCTGTCAAAAAAAAACCCAGTTTTTCCCACTAGGTGACAGAGGCATCGATGCAGCCAAAATCTGTACCTCTGCAAAACTTTATCCCCTCCACTTGCTCAGCTGACAAGTGATGGTAAATGGGATTTGACTTGTAGAATCATAGAATGGTTTGAATTGGAAAAAACCTTAAGGATCCTGTACTTTCAGTCCCCCTGCTAAGCCTTCCACTAGACCAGGTTAGACTTCAGATAAGGAGTGATTTAGCTCAGAACAGAATATCCTGAGTTAGAAGGGACCCCCAAGCATCACCGACTCCAGCTTCTGGCCCTGCACAGCACCACCCCCAAGAGACACACTGAGTGTCCAAGAGCAGTGTCCAAATGCTTCTTGAGCTCTGGCAGGCTTGGTGCTGTGACCGCTGCCCTGGGCAGCCTGTTCCAGTGCCCAACCACCCTCTGGGTGAAGAACCTTTTTCTAATACCAACCTAAACCTTTGTGACACAACTTCAGGCCATTCCCTCAGGTCCTTCTTCACCATCTTCGTTGCTCCTCCTTTGGACGCTCTCTAAAAACTTTATGTCCTGTACTGTGGCACCCAAAACTGTCCCCAGCACTCGAGGTGATGCCCCAGGTCAGAGCAGAACAGGACAATCCCTCCCTTGCCTGGCTGGCCATGCTGTGCCTGATGCCCCCCGGGACAGGGTTGCTCTCCTGGCTGCCAGGGCACTGCTGGCTCCTGTTCAACTTGCCATCAACCAGGACCTCCATGTCCCTTTCTGTGGCTCTGCTCTCCAGCCTCTCATCCCTCAAGGACGGCTGAAACCAATTTGGCTGAACGTGCCTGGCGCTGGATGCAGCAGAGACGAGGGTGGGGAGGTGTTTCCCAGGACGGGGAGCCCTGCAGGAAGGACGCGTCTCTTCCAGCCTTTCCCTCTCGCTGCTGGCGGAGCCGCGGCCCCACGAGGGGGCTCTGCCCGCCCGGGCACGGGCAGCGCCAGCCCTTCCAGCGAGCAGCTCCCAAATCCCGGGCTGGGCCTGCCGTGCCAGCACCTCCCACGTGCCAGGGTGTCCAAAGCAGTCTCGGTTTCAGGGTGTTAAACTGGTATAGTTGTAGGAATGAACAGGATAACCAGATTAGGAGCTCCCTCCAGGGGCACGACTGATAGCTACCACATGATCTAACTGTGCGTGGAATACGTACAAATAAATGGTAACAAGGAAATTATTTGAATGTCTTGTTCCTACTCTATTTCCTCCAATCTGAGACACTCGTAGCTGCAATAGTTTAAGAAAGTTTTTGACATCAATCAAGTAGAAAAATCCTACCATATAGGAGAAAAATACCATCTTTCTGCACACAGTAAACACAGTAAAGGGGAAGGGGCATTTAAACAGCACACACTGGCCAAGACAGGACAGCACAGTTTGACCTCTTTGTATCTTTTAATACAACCTTCATTAAAATTCTTAAAATAACTGTGTTATGGCAATCACAAAAGTATAAAGAAAATATATATTCCAGGTCAAGAGGAGATTCGTCCCCAAAATGCATGAGAAAAATCAAGTGATGAGATCATTTAAATGCCATTGTGCATATCCCCTGCAACAACACCCTGGTCAGACAAGTAACAGCAGCTGTCCAAGGCACAGCGCTTGACTGCTCACTGCTGTTAGAGGATTATGAGCACAAAAAGAAATAAAGGTGTAAACAGCAAGAGCAACAGCAACATAGGGGGACGATGCACAGAAACAGCAGTGACAACTTCAGCTGTCAGCAGGGTTGCTCTCCTTCCCCTGGCTCTGGGCTCACATCACCACCATGATGTCTTCCAGCGGCTTCCGTGTCAGCGCAGGCACGGTGGCATCTTTCCTGGGATACCCAACGGGGAGCAGCAGCAGGAGCTTCTCGTTCGCTGGCCGCTGGAGCAGCACCCGCAGCTGGGGGCCGCAGTTCAGTGGGGTGGAGGTCACTGTGTACAGACCTGCGTTCTGCAGCAAGACACACAGCAACAGAGAGACAGAGGTCTGTGCTCTTTTTGTGGTAGTGGCTGTTCCCACCACACCTGTACACATCCTTCTGTCAGCTAGCCCAGAAATGCTGCTTTGTCAGACCTGCTGCAGCCTTTAGAACACCTGATTTACTAACAGCCTCAGGGGCACCATGAAAGATGCCTGCTGTGCTTTCAGAGAAGTGGAGCATTTCTCCACCACAGCAGCAGCACAGTCTGTGTGCCATGTCTGTGTGCTGTGGAGCCAGAGCCTGCCTGCTGTGCCAGTGTGATGGGGAATCCATGGCCACAGGGAAGCTGAGAGGCAGTAGTGGGGATACGATTAGAAAGTCATCCCATGGTGCTGGTGGTTGGACTAGATGATCTTGAAACAGCCATTCCAAACCAAACTATTCCCTGATTCTACGATCTGGCTCATACAGAGAACGATTTCGGTTCTTGCCTCCATACAGCTGGTAGGAAGCTGCCTTACAGCCTTGTGAACACACGAGCTCCTCCTCAAGAGCTGTACCTCACAGAGAGAGTGGACACAGGCTCTGCCTCAGAAGTTGTCACAGGAGTCTGTTGGCGTCTCTCACACTGGCCATTGTTATGGATTACATCAGAATCCCAAAATAAGTCTATGTATCACTCTTCCTCTCATTCAAAACATCACAAAAACCCTAAAAAATCTGGGCAAACAATAAAGAGCTGACATCATCCAAGGTGTGATCACACAGCTGAGTCACTTCCTGAGAGCTGCACTTGTGGATTTCAGTCTCTCTGTGTACCCAGTGCAAGCATTTTGGGAGGCTTTGAGACACAAGTCAGCCAGGGAGAGGTGCCCAGGAAATGCACCTGTCATGTTTAGTAATCTCTATGATCTTCTCAAGAGGAGAAGAGCTAACAGTGATGGTGCTGAGTGGTGCCTGAGGAGCAGCAATGCATGAAAGAAAGTGCCATTCAAAACAGAATGGAGGAGAAATGGCAGTGCCTGGTAGGAAGCTGGCCTAATATAAGAGGAGGCACCTTGCTGTTATCTTGCTGACAGGCCAGGTTAACTATGAGAATGGCTTCTCTATTTAACACTTGTGTGAGTACATCAGGTACAAGAAGCAGAAGTGAGCTCTGAGAAACCGCTGAGAAAATCTAACTGGCTGGCGTCAAACATGCTGAGCTTTAGAGATCAGTGCAGTTTCAGAAATGCCTCAGAAGGACTGATTGAAATAGTACAGCGTGTTCTGTTGCATATGTCCCTGATTTTTTTTCAGCATTGTATACTAAAAGTGGTTTGGTGTCAAGCTGTTTTGTAGGGATTACTGAAAAGAAGGGGCCAGTGTGGCACCACACAGTCGTGCTTGGGTAGTCTGAAGAGCCTGTCAGCCCTGTTAGCATAAGGCAGAAACCACAGGGGCTGAAGCCTGTGCCGAGAAAAGAGTGACAACTCTGGAAGCAACATTATATTTTTCTTCCAGCTAACGAGTACTGAGGATAGGAATCACCTTCTCAGATGCAGACCTGTGTAGAATAACATTAAAACTCAAAACTAGGACATATTGCCAGGAATTGGAGTAATCCAGGAGATTAAAAATGTTAAAATCTAAACTGAGTTCCACCCTCATTTGGGCAGAACAGTCTTGGTAGGTAATCCAAATTAATATATGGACTCACAGTATGTTGGTTCTGTCAACATACCTGCAGTGCAGCAAGCAGGATACCACAGGCAATGGAAACACTGATTTCATTGTAGTAGTGGGTCTTCTTTTTGCCATTTGGAAGCCGCCCATACACCTGCTTGAAAATGAGGATCAGATACGGAGCAGTGTCCAAGTACTCTTTGATCCAATTTGTTCTGCGAAAGAATGTTTAAGACATTTCTTTTGCAACCTCTACACTTTCCTGTAAGTTACATTTACTGTCTGCAAAGTGGCACTAAAGGTACATGACAATTAAAGCAGCAGGCTAAACCTTAGAACATTTACTGCAAAGGATTAAGTATTATCAGCTTAAATAGAAACATTTCAGAAAGGGAAAAAAGCTGGAAGAGAGTTCTCAGTTTTAACAGATTTGGCTGAGGAGTTGATGTGCTTGCTCACTCTGAAGAGTGGAATTGCATACAAATAAGAGATAGCTCTTGACCTCTTATCTATGAACTGGCCTCATGAGCATTTGCCTTTGTGATTATTTAATTCCTGGAATTTTGCAGATTTGCCTGTTACCAGCAGTACCAACTTTTTTGTCATTGCAGGAAAGCCTGCTGTCAGAAAAGTTCAAAACTTTTTTGTCTAAGGTCTAAACCTAAATATATTCCAATGGCAAAAATTGCTTTTCTGTTCCTGGGTATTTCATCCATGTATTTCATTCATGTATTTCATCATGATACAATTAATTTGGTTCCCAATTTCTTAAATGACAATTGTGATATAGGATTTAGACAAGAAAATAAGTGCTTTCTACTGTTGTCACTCAAAACATAAGAACCTCTGACAGTTGTTTGCATAGCACATAAATTTGCATAGCATCTAAGCACCCAAAAAATAGCAATATAATCAAACAAGCAGGGCAAGTCAATCCTACAAAGCTTTGTGCCCGTGCTCCATTTGACAAGCCAGGCTCAGTAGACATCTTCCCATTGTGTGAAGTTAAGCAAGTCAGTCAGACTTGGGAGGGCATTTGGAACAATTAAACATTGCATAATTCAGCACTTGGATAGGGACAGGCCTTGGGGCTTCCTCAGTTGGGAGCAAAGCTTCCAGTGACTTTGGGAGCTTGACTGTTTGGCAAACAACAGAAAAAAATCTGGGAGAGGAGTTTCAGCCGCAGAGGTTACATAGGAAAAAATAATGATGGAGCCAAGTGCTTGGAAAACTTTCAAAATAGAGAGCATGTAATCCCTTTTACTGGAAGCAATTTTATGAACCAGCCACCAAGGCACAGTTCTACATATATTTAGAAATTTTTGTTTCCAAACATAGATTTTAGAAAAACATTAGAAGTGAGAGGGTGGAAGAAATAGAAAATTATAGAAGCCTTTCCTACATTGAAACAACAGCTATCTTCACATCCCTTAGGTAATTGACTTTTCATACCTCAATCTTTTCAGGTCATTTACCCATCTGTCTCCCATCCTTTTTTTGTAGTTGATTTCCTCTTCTTCTTCTACAATTTCACGAATCTTATGTTTTAAATACGGATCTTGCACTACCACAAAGGTCCAGGGCTCAGTGTGTGCTCCACTAGGTGAAGTACCTTCATACAAAACCAAGGAAAAGTAAAAACCCAGGAAGGAGGGTGAGCAGTGAGAGGTATCAGCTCTTTCTTGTGAGCTTTTAGGCTGACCAAGCGAGCAATAGGAAAGCAAGTGGATGAGATGGGAAGAAAAGGACTAAGTTCTGGCAGACAATCCTGTTCATTTCTTTCTCAAAGAATGTGAAATCCCATTGAAGAACAGAGGTAAATCCTTTCATACTGCCATCTTACAGGAAGCCAGTGTTAAGGATTTGTAAAAAATTCCGTTTTTGGTGGTTCTTATGATGAGGCAGTAATATGGTGCAATATATACGAATGCAGTAATGTTATTACAAAGTGCTGTACCAAAAGCAGAGCTCTGTCCAAATACACAGCCAACTCTGACACGTGGTTTTAGCTAAAGGAAGAAAACAATGGCTTTCAGGAAAACAAGGCTGAGTGATCCCCGGCAGGAACCTGTTGCTGACTGACAAAGATAAGGAGCTGTGCAGCACACACATCTGCCATAGAGCATACAGGTTTGAGTTTGTTGTCCCAAAGACAGCTGGTGTTCATAGGTGTGGATATATATATGATATATATTATATATATAAATTTAATATATATTATATATATTAAATCTATACTTGTTCACCCACCAACACCACTGGAGAAATATTTTAACTGCCTAGAGGTTAAAAGCCAAAAGCTGAAGAATATATATCTGCACAGGTTCACAGATATATACATTAAGAAGACTGTTTAGATCTCTCTGATCCCTCATATACATTTAAAAACATTTGAAGAACTTGAATGCATACAATACTAAGGACTGGTTTTAGTTCAAGAAACACTAAATAAGCAGCTTGAACTCATCTAGATATATGAAAATGTTTTTTATTGTTAACCTTGCCTCTCCTCAGATTTGCGTAAAAACTGATGGCATTTATGCTTCCTTTTGTTTTCTTTTTCTCTACACAGCCCAAAGCTTTCAGGGTTACTAAGTACTTCATCTGCACGCCAGGCTTGTTTGCTTTGCTGCATTTGCCAAAACATGCTCAGTGTTTTAATGATGCCTAGTTAATTAGAGGGAGATGGAGAGTCTTTACAGTGCAGTAACAAAGCTGCTTACAGTTCTTAAAGGGAAAATAATGCACCTCAAATGTGGAGATTCTTTAGATTATTAACCCTGCTAAAGGCTACTGAACTTTTCTCTAAGGCAGCTTGGGAATATTCTCTATAGTAGCAGCAGCTGGCTCATAGAAAAAGAGAAATCATGACAATCAAAACCACTCCTGGCTGAAGTCAATGTTAGGGAGAGATGAGATTAGGCCAGGACATGACAGTAATGATTTGAAATACATAAAATCTCAACAACAACAAAGATAATCCATTTCTGATATTCAGTCAAATAACCTCTATTACGGTCCTCAGCATAATACTCCAATCGTATGCAACAGGGGTCTGGCACTAATGTTGGAAGAACTGGAAAAGGTTTTTTAGACTGAAATTCTTTCCCTTTATTAAGCACCAAACATTTTTGCCAACATATATTCAATATGTATGGAATATTTTGCATGGCTAAGACAATTTAATCTATTTGTTTGTGGAGGGACCCCAAAATGCAAAACCCACACATGATAAATATCATTTTAATGCATTAAATTTTAGAGCATGTGAAGTACATATGGCTTGACGTTTTTGAGAAAACACTTCAATATTTCTATTTGAAAGATGTCTTTGTAAACCATACATAAATTTAATTTTAAATAACATCTTTTATAAGTTGAAAATTAAGTTTTTTGTTTCATGCTGTTGAAATGCCCTTCTTCCCTTATGGGTGAACTGCAACAGAGAAGCTGGGAGACTCCAAATGAGTCTCTGACATACAGTTGTTCAAGCTGAGTAATTTCCAATCAATCAATGGGTGCTAATTCATTCCAGCTACAGGTGAATCTAGGAAAACCACAAGCAAAATTCCAGTTCCCTTGGCTTTTCCACACCACCTTTTACACCACGGTTACAGAGTTGAACAGCAGTGCTGGTCCTTTATTTTTCCCCCAGCCCTTGAACCACTCAGTACCCACCTGCTGTTCTGATGACATTATCAATGACCTCCCTGGGGACCGGCTCATCACTGAGAAACCTGACAGACCGTCTCTTATTTAGAAGCTCATAGAAAGTCTGTGACCTCTTGATCATTTCAGCCTCAGAGTAGCGCTCGCCAGCGAAGGGGACATGGGCAACATTTTCTTCAAATCCTTGCCACTCTTCCTCACCCTCTGCAAGAAAATACAAGTGGTTAGGGATTTTTTTTTTTTTTGCTGGAGAATGCTGTTGATATCCTTGGCATTCACACTGTAAGGCACCTTGTCCTGCACTGGCATACACTGCAGTTCTACACCTCTGGTAAGGCAAAGTCTGAGGTTCCAGTTGACACAACTCATGGATCCCCAGCTCCAGCTACTGAATAAACACCTTGTTTGAATACCAAGAGGCAGGAGGGTCCTGACCTGCTGTAGCAAGCGTGATCCACAAAGAAGTCATTGCCTTCTCCGCTTCAGCCTGAAAGCCTGCCTGCAAAAATGGGTTACAAGCTGAAACAGCACTGAAAAAGTGGACAGGCTTCCAGCCCAATTTTCTCAGCAAGTAAATGTGAACATGTGTGTTCCTTCTTGAGCTGTTCAATAAGGAAAAAAAATCAATTAAATTATTGAAGTAAGGAGAAGCTTAACTACTAGTATGTGTAAAATCTCCTCTGAAGAGCTGAATGTCAACTTCTTCCATATTCATGTTTCATAGCAGAAACATGGCAAGCATTGGCTCTGCAGAAATGTGACTTTGTGGTTAAGCTCTTTGGTTTCCTGATACTTTCAGCATAAGAGGAAATGGATGTCAGGCATCTATATTTAGGATAACAACATATCAAATGTAGGATATTGTGTTTCTTGGCTTTAATTTAAAAATTCAAAATGATTCTCCATTTCAATGAAATCTGTCTGTTTATATCACAAAATGAATATTCTGTTGTCTCTGAGGCCTCTTTCTCCCCCATATTCCTAGAATCAGCATGGACAGCATTTTTTGCAGCTATGATCTGGAAGTTAAAGCTATTTAAATGCTACATTTTGACTAGTCAATAGTATTGAGCAATCTGTAACAGAGAGCTGAGTCAGGAAAAAATATTCCAGTTCTTTTTCTGCTGCTATTAGGCTATTATTCCCAAATCATAGCAATCTCCAGCACAAATTCAAACAGCAATTACTTCTGTGTTTTAGTAGTATGCAGTTGCCTTAGAGACCAGGCTGTTTTTTTTTCATTTTAAAAGCAGTGAAATATTCACGTGTGGCTCAGCCTGCGCAAAAGGGCAAAATAAATCCAGTTTCATAAATTGAATCTAAACTGAATGGTTCTGGTCCCCAAACCACCATCATTTCATTTTTTGTACAAAGAATTCACCCTGAGAATTTGTTTTGTTTAACATTTCATGCCTGTGTTAAGCGCTCTTGGCCATAGTCTGCAAGGACCTGGCTCCAGGTTAGTGGAAAGCAGTGAGCCCTGGTAAAAATTATTTCAGTGATCATCTTGTGCACGCTCAAAAAGTAAAAGGGTGCCTTTTGGTAATGTTCCCTGTGTGATTTACACTTGGTAAAATAGTGAGTGCTTGCTTGTTTAGTGCTGTGAGGGGGTTTTCCTGTGTAAGTAGAAGAGAAGTGAAGCTGCTGTTTGGTCAAGAAATCTCAACTTAATAATAAGGTGAAAAAAGAAATGTACTTTAAGAGATTTTGAACATGGGACAAAGGTGACAGGGCCAATGAGAATGGAAAACCTCAATACACTCAGCATGGGAATACTGACTGAAGCAGAAAAACCTGGAAGTGCAGGAACTGACACACAAAACAAAAACTCTCCTGGCAAATTTATTTTCTTAAAATAAATTAATCTATTATATATTCTTTTCCATCATGTGTCTACCATTCTTTCCGAGCAGTTAACACGATCCATATGCTAACTTTAAATCATTATCAGCACCATCTGTTTGGTGCATGCACTCTATATCTCTAATTGCTGTGTTTAGCCACTCTCCTGTTTGTACAGTCACGTTACACAATACCACAAGTGTCTTGTTTATACCTCTTTGTATTCCACCACTTGATGGACAACAGACATCCTGCTAGCAAGGCCTTTACCTTGTTAGCCACATTCTCAAGATTGCCATCAATTCCATCAATTGCCATTTACAGTAGTCATCAAGCTTCCTGCTTTTTAAGTAAATCTGGAATGGTTTTGGCTCACACATCCCAAATGGAATCTCATTTTAAAAGTACATTTTTATCTCATTTTAAAAGTACATTTTTCTATCTCTATGAGAAATTCCTCTCTGGATACATTTTCGGATGATAACTATGTTCTTCCCAGCACTCCATATGGGAGGTTATAATCAGCCTGCAAATCAAGTAATAAATTTTACCTCAGTTTGAAGCATGAGTTCTTAATTAAAAACTCATACTGAGAACAGTAAGTTGTCATTTCACTTCTGTTGGCCACTTATTTTACCTACACTGACACTTCTCTGTGTTGCTGGCTTCCAGTTGTATGTCATTAAGACATTTCACTTTTACTCTCCTTGCTTTTATGCAAAGACCACTAGATAATATTAACAATTAATCCTGAGACTGATCCTTGAGAAACCCCAGTCAAGACTACTGTATTTGCTTTCCAAACAAATTTCTTCTCTAGTGAATTGCTTCCTGAGCATACAGTTCCTCTCTAACTCTCTTTTCCAGTGTAAAGACACGATGCATAGGAAAAAAATTCAATGTATGTAAAGAAAGTTTTCACATCTTTAGTCTTAAATGCTGGGTAACTGACCCTGTGGGTTCTTTATGTGATTTATGGCAGACTGCTGCAAAATGGGCCACTACAGGAATCCCAGTAGTGAATCCAGCCCTGAACTGAGTGTGACTAATAGGGAACTAAAAGAGATGGATTACCCTACTAGTAGGTTATAAATAGTGCTTAGCAGGCTGATCCTGGAAACCTCAAGAGTGGGTCAGGGATCTTAAGCAAAAGAAGTACCAAGTTGGAGAGGCACAGACCCTGGAAAAAATAACCCAGCATCAAAATATTGTGAAAATTACCTCAACTGGAATATAGTTGCTGAAGGTTTCTTACAATCTTAGGGTAAATAGAGTGGCTATTATGTAAAGAGAAAACCTAGTATAGAAAAGCTGAGAGGTAATCTGGTTGCAATCCATAAACCACAGGAGAGTATATGCCAGGGCTAGAAGAGAATCCTTTGAAATCAAGAGGATGGAACAGATTAAATAGATATACAGTAGTATTAAATAAGTTTGGGCAGGCAGAAAGGTCGAGGGGGGTTTTTAACCCTATCCTAAGAAATTCTGGACCAACCTTTCATCAAGGTTAAAGAGAAGGGGTGACAAAAGTCCAGTTTTCAGGTTCATTCAGCTGATGACAAAGGCTGGGTGTATTTGCAGCAACAGGAAGATACACACAGTAATGCATTGTGTCCATCCGAGTCCTGTGTTCCTAAATGATGCAAAACATGAACTGTCATTGAAAAGGAGGTTTAAATTGCTACTGCCTCATCCATGCCAGTAGTAGTATTATTAAGATATGGGAAGTTTTTGAAACTGGGGAGAGGAGAATGCTTTTAAGTACGACAGGTCTATGACAATGAGTATCACAAGCAACTAGCAGAGCATTTTCAGTAGGAATGGAACATTTGGGACTTTGTGTGTTGTTTTGTAGTCCTTAAGTAGAGTGTATCATCAGTGCCGTTGCCAATCCACAGCATAACAATCTCTCATTCTGGATCTTAATATAAATGAAGGAAAAGGTTAATAATATAAATGAAGAAAAAGGTTATGGGATAGATGGGCATGCAAAAAAATCTGAAGTAATGCCAGTTAAAGCATTAAACAAATGGCCTGAGTGCTTTGCACTTAACAAAAGAACTGGGTTTCTGGCTGCCATGAGAAACATCCATCTCCTCAGCTGTGGAAAACACAACACAGACAAGCTCAGGAGCACTTAGCCCTCACCATTGCACCCTTCACTGCCAATAAGTGACCCTACTGAGTCTGCCCAAGCAGTTCAGCTCCTTGCACCGAATGCTCTGCTGCTCAAAGGCATGTCCTTCTCATGGGAGACATCCCTGAGGGCTCCACTGCAGGCAAGGTCGTGGGGCCACAAGTGACGGCAATGCTTTTCTGTTTTTCTGGCTGAGTGCTTCACTCTCTCAGCAAATAGACCTTGCTTTGGTCAGGGACATGAATCAAAACACTTCTTCAGCTGCACCTTCCTATTCAGGGGGCTGCTGAAAATTCAGCTTGTTCACATGGGGCAACCTTAGATTCTAGCTTTAGAACATGCCTTAAGAATGTCACCTTCATGTTACCTAACTCAAATTCTCTTCAGAGGAACTGAAGAGAATCTTTAAACACAAGTCAGCCAGAGACGCTTAAGTAGAACTGAGCTTGTCTGATAAAGTAAGACACATTAATAAAATAACAGAATTTACACAGCAGGTATTCTTTAGTATTTAAAAAAATCTCTTTTTACATCCATGTTTCCATTTCAGCACCTAGTGCAGTCAGTGAAAATTTTAACACTGACAACAAGGTTAACATGTTTTGACCCTTAATTAAGGCTCTAGCAAAGTAGCAGATCCTTACTAACTCTTTTTCTTCTCCTTGCTACTCTTCTCATTTAGGCTGGGCTGAAGAAAAATTTACCTTTTAATATTTCTAGAGATAAAAGACACAACTATTTTACAAAGAAATTGCTTTGAATCACACACCACTAAGGGAAAGGTCATTATTTGTTACTAAAACAGCAAGAAAATTTAATATTGGGTGACATGGTATATTGAGAAAGGTTTCATTTAAAAGTAAATAAAACTTAGTAGGTAAACAAAACTTAGCAACAGTACCAACATGTTTACCTGTCAAAAAATTTTTGCAAGCAATTTTTTCTGCAACAAAAACTAGTACAATTTTGAATTTAGAACCTGAATAACAGGGAAAACAACTAACACGTAAAAGACCAAAATTTTATATATGGAGCTACAGCAGTGAGGCTCCTTGATAAGAGCTAATAGGCTTGTTTATGCAAAGGATCTAAATTTTTTAACTGATAGAAACAACTATAGTCCAAGATGATAATTCATAGATTATCATTTTAACTACCCACAGGAATTCTAATTTGCAGCAATTTAACTGAAGTAGTAAGTCATTAATGACAAAGAGATTATGGAAAAATTTTTTACTGAATGTATTTTGCATTGAACCATCAGGTAAAGTGATTTGTAAAGAAATTTTATATATTTGGAATATAGTCAACAGGGTTTAAACCTTTCTTAGTATCAACTCTTTTCAGAAACTGATAAACAACGCTAACTCAAAGTACGCTGAACACTGAGAAAAGAGCTAAATTACTCCTTAGAAATAGGTCTATATGCAGAAGGACACTGTAACTTTTAAGATTCCTAGAAGCAGACTGGGGGAAGTGCTATTATGGGGGAAAAAATAACCCAGACAGACCCCTCAACAAGTCTTTGAAACCAGCTTGAGGGACAAAAAAGAATAAAAAAAGAGAGCTGCATTAACTACTACTTTAAAAAACTGATAGAAACAGAACTCTGTAGATTTTTATTTTACAAAGAAATAAAGTGAGTTTATGGAGGATAGTTAGGAAGTAAGAAGAAGGAAGGGTACATTTTTAGCTTAGACTTTTGTCCAAGCTGTGAATCAGAAAAAGCTAATGAAAATAAAGGACATTCTGTATGGGTTCAAATAGGCAGCTGAGTGACCAGATTATCACCACCACCACATTTTGTTCTTAAATATTTGATCAAAAATCTCCCAAAAAAGCTGTCATTGACATTCTCAGAAGCCACAGATGGAGGACCTTTGTAAAAACAGTGATAAACCCATTTCCAAATTTTTAGCTGTGCTGAGACCAAACATGTACCACTGAGTGATAAAGTGGGATTACTTGCAGGTAGAAACATCTGCTCAGGTCTTCCCTTTGCTCACAATAATAAGACCTGGGAAGAGTCTGTGGGGAATTCAGCAGGATCTCCTCTCTTTCCTTACACTGTCCCTAAAGTCCCTCATAGGTCTGAGATGTGCTGTACAGAGGAACACACAGGAGTCTCTGAGAATTTTTTTTTTTTTTTTGCACTCTGATTTTTGGGGTCTGGAGGAAATAGAAATTTACACCAAGAGTGACATGACATGAGGTCTGCCTCCCTGGCTGGGAGCTGACAAGCTCAGGGCCCAGCAGCAGTGTTGCACTGAGCATTGCTGCCACTGTGGACAAGTCCCAAAGTCTACACCTCCTTTATTCATATCAGCAGATAAGATTCAAACAATAAAAGTGTTTGGGATAAGATTTTTCTTACCTTCTTCTTCTAAGGGATGGTCAGTGCCATCTTTTAAATCTTCATCCACCCACGGACGAGATGGATGCTTGCTTTTAGTGTCGTGTTTTTCCTTCTCTCCATTTGTCTTCTTCATTATTACCCCAATCAAAACACATATAATGGCTATAAATACTGGTGTGAGGGAAGAAAAGAGTGCCATGACTATGGAAATGTGGAGCCTTTCTTCCACGTTCAGTAGTTTCTCATGAAAAGGAGAGGCTGAAGAGGGAAGAGCAGCAAAACAGTAAGCAAAAAGGGGTGGACTCAAGGTTCAGTCCTCTACCCTATCTTGCTTCTACTTTTCAGACACCGCCCCCACAATCTCATCTGTGATGGGCTCCTGCTGTTAATGAATAGCTGCTGTTAATGAATAGCAGTTAAAAAAACCTCCAGACCCAGGTTTATATATTTTCTGAGAGGAAACATCTTACAAACAGCAAACAGAGTCATTGACCATACATATAAGTGCTGTCCAGCAAAATAAATTTAAAAACCCCAAGATCTTTTCAAACTCCAGACTAAGGCAAAAGACTTCTCCCTTCTTATTTTTTATTGTCATGGTCATCCCAGTAATCATCCTTGTAACAGTGATTATGAGAAGAGCCAAGTGGGAATATGACTTTTAAAAACTAATGATCCCTCTTCAATGTTTAACTCATAAAATTAACATTTTACATGTGTCCTAGGAATCCAGAATATCACCAATCACAAATCAGTTTGCAGCACCACCCTCAGTTATGTCAATGGGTCAATAAAACAGATAAGTAAAGGGGCAGCATTGCCTCTCTATAAAGTGAGTGAGACAATTCACAGAGCCCTGTATTCATCCTGGCTGTTCTGGGAAGAATTCAAGGAATCAAAGTGAAAAACATGTGAGGGCTACAGTGAATTTAAAAGGCATGTTTCAGCATCTTATCAAGGATTAAAAACCGATAGGATCCTGGTATAATCCAATAATGGTCAATGTCTAAATGCTTAACCCATTTTTACCTCAGCCAGCTGCTTGGGAACTGAACCAACACAGCAACACTGATTTGCTGTCTTTGTCTGGGGCTGTTGGGACATACTGGATAATGAAATGTCAGATGTCAGCAGGTGCTGAAGGCTGTGCTGGAGAGCAGGGTGCAGGAGTGCTCTCTGCATGCAGTCACCAGTGTCCATCAGCTCTCCTTAGAACCTGCCAAGCACCATCCTTGCCAGTCCTTATCCCATGGCATACAGGGCCATTCTGATGTCCCAGCATCCATGGCAAGATAATTCACATTTTGATTAAGCCCTCCCAAGACAAGTGGGAGCAGTTGTGAGTGTAGCCATACCAGGAGATGGTGAGTCCCAGCTGGCACCTGCAGGGGGTCACTGCATCTCCCTTTCCTCAACATGGAAACCAGGATGCAAAGGGGAGAGAGAATTTGGGGCATGCACCGGTTCCCTCCTGACAGGTTCTCAGTCCATGCCCTACCACTCACACCTCTCATGCCGCCAGTTCTGCAGCACTGGGCACACCCTCACTGCTCCCATTTGGCACCGTCACTCCAAGGGCTCCCTACCTTCCAGTGCCCCAGCAGATACTGCCAGCTGCCTTGTGGACTGGTCTGTGTGTTGGGAAGCACAGATTAGTGGCCAGGTTGCTGCACAAGAAGAGGAATGTGTGACCACACTGGCTGGCCACACACAATGATAGTCTGGCTGACAGTGCAGACATGTATCCTCTGTTAACACATGATCCTTGTGTTAAAAGGGCAAGGCCAAGTGAATTGCACAGCTGTGCACATATTGTCCAGACATGCTGAAAGGCAACATGAAACTGCCTCAAGGCTTGTACCCAGGCTGGGCTTTCTCAGCTGCCCAGCTCAGATATAGAATAAATACTTTACTGCAGTTCCACTGCGTCCTACTCCAACACACAAGCCCCCAGTTCCTGTACATACCAGTCCTTATGGGCAGTATTTGGGATCTATGTAAGAAGGGGGGCCCCAGTACCAGCCAAGGGATTGCACAAATCCATCAGAGATGTAATAAAGAGGACATGAGAAAGTTGTGGTTTGTTTCCTAATTTAATCTAATACAGTAAAGTTGGCAATAAACCTCCATTTACCTCGGCTAAGAGGACAATTTTCTTGAAAATTCAAGCCATGAATTTTGTCTTTCCTACTCTCCATTCAATTTGTGACCTGGGACACGTGCTTGGGTCACTGATTTGGGCTGCATGTATAAAAAGTCCCCAAATCAGTACACTTTATAGGAATAGAAACAATTATCATGTGGGGAAAAAAGAAAATATGTACATTTATCCTCTCTCTCCATGACTGAGAGTAGATATTTAAACTCATTTGTCCCACCTGCCGGCTGTCCAGTCATGGGGAGAGGTACTTTACCTAATCCCAATTAGAAACATTAAATTAATTCATGAGAATAGGGAAGGAACCTGCAATTTCGTCGGACACATTTTCAACAGCCTACTCTGTGGCAAGGGAGGAAAACAGAATGTGGTCTGAATGGCACTGACAGTTTCTCCCACAGGGAATGTATTAACCTTGATTATTCACATACACGTAAATTAGGATCTGGATGCTCTGCAGCTGAGAATTCATCCTATGAAGAGACAGGTCTGTGCTGAAAGAGAGAGGAGCAATACAGAAGGGTGAATTATGTTGTTTAAAATAACTACCTCTATTTGCAATGCTGGAAACTTTGTAATGGCTCACTGCTCCAGAATAACTTTGACTTCCTTTCAGGTGATATTAATTTTTCTTCTGTAGAACAGAGAAAGAAAGAAAGTTAAATAAAAGTCACTTTGGTATTAACTTAAGCAAAATCTATGTGGTGTTACATATTGAGAATTGTTGGGTTGCATTTCAATGCCACAGAAACCCCAGCCTACCTTGTTTAATTAAAATCTGAATTAATTTAAATAACTTTATATTGTAAGCAGTTAAAACAGAAACATGGTGGTGTCTTGAGGAACTGGGGGAAGGGGTGGGTGGAAGCAGTTAATTTTGTACAGTAGCTTTCAATCAGTTTTTCTGTTAATTTTTTTTCAATCCAAGCTTTATAGAAATGTGATTAATGTTATGGCAAATTCAAGAAAATTTATTACAATCATTTCTTCTGCTCTACAGTAAACCCTTAAAACTAGCAGCTGCATTTTTGGGGTTTTTTTGAGTCTCAAAAAAGTTAGGAGAAATGTTACAAATAATCCTACTCTTAGAAATTAATGGAGTTTTTCTGACAAACATGGAAAGATGTTAGAAAATGTTGATAGAAATACAACAATTGCAAACAGCAAAATACTCCACTATTACTGCATGAAAAACATGTAAGCACTCCTAAAAGGTACAGACCATCATACTAAAAGCTTCTAGTCCCAAAATACTTTAATATTTCCCATTAAATTCTGTGGATAGCTGTTGTTCTGAAGGAAAAAGAAAAAAAGTACTCTAGTGTCAAATACAGCCCTTTATTTTTTTTCCTCAAAGAAAAAAATTATGATGAGCAAATGCCAGTATGGATGGACCCATGGTGGGACAGTCACACAAGGATCACCCATGGGCATGAGACTGTCACATGGTGGGCATGGGCACCATTGTAGGCTGCAAGGACACCTGAAGCCAACAAATGGCACCTGCCCATCACACATTTTTACTTTGAGAAGTCTCTTTACTGGAGCACTCTTAGGGCTCCTTATTCGGTGCTACAGAAAATTAGTGAGATCCAGACATTCAAAAAGGGATCCAACACGTCTATTCAGAATTGTTTAACTGTCAAAGGCAAAGTATGGTAGTTAAAACACCTAATTTAGGAAGTCTCTGAGGCTTGGGAAGGAATATGCAAGGAGGGACCATTTCATGCAGTCCTTAGCCTTCTCGTTTTTCCTAATCTTCTACCTTTGGCAATATACACACAGGCTATGGTGCGTGATATCCTCACATGGCTAAGATTTGGTATGAGTTGTGGTGTAGGAATGGAATTACATAATTTAGTGCTCCCACTAAAATGAAAGCCATGACCAACTCCCCTCCTAGTCCTGCCTCCAGTGAGACAGACAAGGACAGGTATCCTTAGTTGAGATATGAAAAATTTACTGGAAACAGCAATGAGATAGAAAACCATGTTTCCTCCTTGCCTGCTGGTAGGAACACAGCTGGTATTTTGCTGGGTTTTGACCATGTCTATGAGAATGTGACAACATTCATTTTGCATTCATCATTTTACTCTGAAAACCTGAATTTCCTGAGCAGGTCCTTTAACCTTACTTAGTTTTACGGCAGAACTGGCCTTCAGGATGATCAGAGTTACCTTGTCCCCTTTCTCAAAAACTTCCTCTGCCATGTTGCTCCATACAATGATGTCATCAAAGAACTGCAGGTGTTCTGGACCCTCACAGATTTCCATTGCAGTCTGGATCAGTCCATGAGAGTCAATTCCAGTTGTACTGCACGCCCCTCCAGGTCAAAGCAAACTGCAGCCTGCATTCTGCTGCCAGAGGAGTGGAGAAAAACACATTGGCAGCGTCAACAAGCCACATCATCCTCCTTGGAAGTGAGAATCCCTTATTTCTGCCTCCCCCTGATGAAGTGCACGGTACAGAGTAACAACCTGGGCACACCCACACAGCTCCAGGCTCTGCCACCTCGTGGCTGCAGCTAAAAATCAGCCTTTGGCTGAAACTAGGACAGAATCATACTGTAGCATAAAGCAGATATGTGTTAATGAGAACAAACACTAGTGGAAATAGAAGAATGCTCACAGTGAACATACAGAAGTGCAGAGTAAGATGAAGGAGGGACTTGCAATAAATACAGCATGAGTCTGTGAGAGAAAACATGGCTTTGGGTGCTGGCTGTAATTCCCATTGCATGTGTCCTCAGCTGAACATCATCAGTTATATACCTGCAAAGAACACAAAGCCCCTGCTTGGACCCTCAAGTAATATACCAGTAGGTGGTGATGAAGGGGTCCACAAAAGAATCTGTGTTTATAGCTAGAAGCAAGAAAAATTCACCACTGGGTATTGTCTAGAGATGCAATAAAATACTGCATTTGCTTCAAAAGTGAGTTTCACACTGAAGCTTGTGTTTTCCAAAAAACAAATTCCAAAGGCTATTTCAATCCTTGGTCAGCTCCCAAGTCAGTATATGCCTGCTGTGGGCAAGGCAGAGCCATGCATGAGCTACTTAATCCAATTTCCCAATCAACACATTGAGACAAATGTCTGGGATCAGCTGAAACTTATCTATTATGTATTGGCATTACTAAAAATATCATTAGCTTAATAAGCATCTCCATTTCTGAGACATATCTAGCAATCCCCTCCTGCCTCTGCCAGTGACCAGCACACAGTACTTCTGGGCAAGGGGGCCCTCACTTTTCTGCTGCCTCCTGCCTCTTCTTGCACTCACACATACAACTGCCCCTTGCCCCGAGACAGCTGTATGATCTCTTTATGACCCCTGGAGATATCACATATCTTGCCCTGGAGCATTAGATTTGATTATCTTTTTCATTAACTTAGCTCAGATTGCCACAAATGTTATTAGTGCTTATGAACTACCCTTTTGAAATCTAGCAGTACAGTGGGTAATAGAATTACATCCCATAGCAACAAAAGCACAAGACAACAGAGCACCATGCAACAGAGCAATTCTTTCCATTTGTCCTCAGTATAGCGCCCTTCACTTGCAAACTCCCTGTGTTTATGTACCACAGGCAGAAGAAATAACCTAACTATAGACATGATTCACTAGGACCTTTCTAAATAGAATAATCCATTTATTGGGATCTGTCTTATCAGACACACCATTAGTTGTTCTCAACAAACAAGTTGAGAAGGACAAACAAGTGTTCCTAAAAATATTTCTGATTTCAGAAAGTAAATCTAACCCAGAGAATAATTTGCCCCCAGATTCATAGCAGAACAAGAAATTTGCTGTTGCTGTACCAATGTTACCACCATAAAGCTGAAGGAATGAGTTTCCACATGGTAGGAATCTGGTGGACATTAGTAGTGCTACTCACTGAAGTAAAGCTGCATGGCTGAGTTTTCAGAAACTCACTAAAACTCTAAACAATAATCCCAATAACATCACTGAATTTATATGGAAACCACCAAGGGTCTGCAGATAACTCAGACCTCGGAAGATATATGCCCCAAATTGGGGGCAAAATAAAGACAAAATATTGTTTTTCGACAATCACTTTAAGGCACAGACTCATAACAGGCTGTGTTCAAATCTGCTTTATTCTGTGAGTTACCTTTGATACCAGCTGATGGGGGAAAGTAAAGTCAATTTCTGAGTAGCCCTGTGTGAGCACAAAGCCTAACAGAGGCTGTTAAAACCTCTTCAGAATAGGGGGTTTTAGGGAACAGGAAGGAGGGGTAGCAGTGGTCTCCTCCCAATGGCCAGCAGGCTGAGAATAGCCTCCTTCAGATCAAATATCACAGCAAACATTGGATCAAATATCACAGGAAACATTCTCTGCATATTGGGCCAAAGAGGGGAAGGCAGGGGCAGAATGCAGAGACAGAAATCCAAAAGGCAGATTGTGTTTGACCACACTGCCCAGGGTGTGGGGCTGAAGCACATGTATAGGTAGACCAAAACCAGCTCCATCATCAGAGCCAACACAGTTGCCACCATGCCAAAGGCTCACCCAACACCTGGGCAAAGACTCTGACAGCTCCTCGTGCTGGCACCCTGCAGCTCCCCAGCCTTCATCCCCAGGGTCACAGAGCCCATTCCTGCCCTGCCTGGGCTTCTGGCTGCAGCACAGGCATCATGCCAGATCTCTCTTCCTTGTCAGGAGAATGAGTGTTTATAGCAAACTCATAGTCCTGCCCCACATGATCTGGCTTTTCAGATCATGATGTCGAGTGAGGTAACAGCAGTAGAGAAATCATAACTGGATGTCTTTTGTAAGAAACATTGCTATTGTCTTTTTGATGCTAAGAAGAAATACAGGGAGGAAAAAAATACAATAAAAATATATAGTAAAAGGTAAAAGAGGACAAAAATTATCTCTCCTATTTTTTTAGAGCTGGATTTTTATTTCCAGTTGCTAATATATCCTTCTTTTTGTATGTTCACGGAGAGGAAAACTGTCTTTTGTTCCATACTGCTATGACAGGACAGCTGAATGGCAGCATGGAGCATTTTAAATCAGCATTTCAAAGCTTCAGCTGTTCCAGGAATAGCTATTCCTATTACTTCACTTCTTATTTGCACCAAATCAAAACACGGCTTAGCTTATTTGAAGAGTTCCTTAGCTGATTACATCTAAGCCTCTAAAACTTTATCTAGGAAAACAGTTTCTAGCTATGAACATGAAGGAAGCCTTGGATTCCTATGTAATCATAAATAGCAACGTTCAAAGGGCTCAGGTTTTTTGTGGGTTGTTTGTTTTGAATTTTTTTCTTCTTCTTTACATGCTTTGAATGAGTTTCATCTCCTAGCCCCCTGAAGAAATCTACCACGAGTCTGAAGGCCTGTCCTTACTGCCAGGGGCATCCACAGCCTCCTCTCATTGTTAAGGTGCATGTGTCCATCATTGGCTCTACCTTCTCCAGCTGCTCTCCTCCACAGGAGTCACACCTTGCTGTCTGCAGGCTTGGCTTGGATGGTGGGGCTGCCACATGGGCTCCCCACCCAGCCCAACAGAGAGCATCTCCCTAAGGGCACTTTGCAGCCCCCTGGAATTACCTCCAAGTGAAACCCTTCCTCCCTTCCCTCAGTGGAATCAGTGGCCACGGATCGGCTGGGACTCTGGTTCACCTGCAGCAAGGATGATGCTGTTCAGTATTTCCCTCTGCCTTGCTCCAGCACTTGTTGTTTATGAAGGGAAGCTGGGAAGTAAATGCCTGTGCAATGCAGAACAGAACAGCACATGCGCTGACCCAGCTCTCAGGTAAACCACAGAGACATCAGACACCATGGGAGACATTTTTAGAGAGTCTGATAATGTCAAATATTTTGGTACTCAGAGAGGGTGAGATAGCTGGGTAGTCAGGTCAGCATGTGCCACAGCAGTCTTGAGGCTGGAAAGTCAGCCAAGAAACCCAGAATTGCCAATCTTGTTATTTTCTTGAATGATCTGCTCAAAGAGAAATCCCAAGCACACAGAGAATTTAAACAATATTTCCTGACAAAAATATTTCCGCCCTTTTCCCCAAGGCCAGAAAGCAAAACATTTTTCCCACACAAATCACTGACCTAAGAGTTCAGGAGATGCAGATATCTTGCCCAACTCTACTGTTACTTTTACCCTGTTACTGTTACTTTTAACAAATATGTGCAAATATTTGTTTATTAACCTGTCACATCAGATAATCAGCAAATCACTTCTATGGGGTTGCAATCCACCACGTGACATGTTGCCAAGGGGTGATTAATATTCACCATCTTCCCTCCTATAGAAAGGAGCTGCAGCTTTCCCTGGCTGGTCCAGAAAAAAATCCAAAAAACCAAAAAAACACAGCCTTTCTCACAAGGACAGTTCAAAATCCCAGCACTGTTCAAACAATTCACTTTACTCAGCCAACACTTCTTTACAGACAATTGCTTCATGAAATTGAAACTGGATATTATTGGACTGTTTGAAAAATACAACTGTGTGGGACAATTAAACTTCTTGAAGTTTGCTATTCTACCAGCCAGTGAACTTGGCATGTGGTTCCTCCCAGTGGGGTCAGATCTGATTTATGCATACTGAGCTTGGAAATGGGCTGGTCTGAAATTTTCTTCTGTATCTTTGGGATCTAAGTTCGTTGAAAAGATCAGACTAACTACACAGGCAAAACCCACTGTGAAACTCTTCACATCACAGATATGACTGTAGTTGTTGGTATGAAGAAGAAGAAACTCAGACTCCACAGAGGTTACTTTACTTAAAAACTTATGAATGGGTATTTCTAGAAAAATACGATATGCACCATAAATGAGTGAACTCAGAGATCCAGGCATTCTGCCAGCATCCTCACCCTCACCTTGCCTTGTCACCAGTACAGTGACAGAACAGACTTCTGCCCTGCCTGATGCTCCCAGATTATCTTGCAGCAGCAGCACAGTCCCTGCTCACTGCACATGGACATCACTTGGGACAGCTCTGCATGCATGGCTGATGCTCTTTTAAAGGTTGCCAAGGTGCTGCCCCTATACCAAGGGTCTTCCCACCCTTGATCAATCATATCTTACCTTGCAATCAGTGCCCTGCAGTCCATTACAGTTAATCAATGCTGGAGCATCTTCTGTGTCCAAAGAGATAAATAAGCTCGTTTTTCAGTATTGACTGCAACTGTTTGCTTTTCAGTGTGATTTCACTCCAAAATAAAAAATAATTAGGACCTACATACTGCTTTCTCTGTGCCACAGATTTGTCCTGCCCCTGCTAACTGTGAGGTAGTCTGTCATCCTGTGCTTTGCCAGCAGGTACACACACACACCGAGGATCCTACTTTAGAGCTTTGTCAGGGGCTTTTTGCAGCATAAGAACCCAATTGCTCATTTTAGTCAGGTTTGTCTCAGTAAATGAAAAAGCAGCAAAGCTTTATCTACGAAACCAGGCGGGGCCCCTGTCCAAGCCCTGGTGTTAATTGAGGTGCCCTCTGAGAAGCCTTACCTCCCACCCAGAAACAGCTGCCTTTGAGGCTGTGCTGATAGCAAAAATAGACATGGTATGTGACCAGCACTTGGTTATTTCCCTTTCCTCAGCCAGTGCCTTATTATACAAGGCTCTGAGGGCTGTGGCTGTACAAGTGACAATCTGTGAAAGCATATTTCCCCAGCGGTTCCTTCCAAGCAGCATGAAAGTGTCAGATGAGGACAGAAGCTGGCATTATGCTACTGGCATGACTGAATCACAACAGGAGCTCTGTTGTTAACCATTTAACTGTCTAAATACATTGCACAGCACTGTCCTGTCTGGTTTCTGCCCAGCATTATTCCTATTAGAGAAGGTTCAGGGAGCTAATTGTCCAGCAAAACTGTGTGATGAGCCTCTGAACAGACACCAAACCAACAGATCCAAGCAACTGTTCAGCTGTTCCAGCATCCTGGCAATGGTGGCAAAAAATGCCTCAGATGCTAAGTCCTCATCTCTTTCAAAACCAGGTCCTTTCAAGGCAATGGTTAAGGCAGATCACTGAAAGTATGTCAGCCTTCTCTTCAGAAGGTATAGGCTTGAATTACCATGACCCTCTGCTTGATGGGCTTCTTGTGCTAGTAGGTGTCTTAAGAAAAGGCTTCTTTTCTGCAGTCTTCATCACCCTTGAATCAAACCCTCCTGAGGACGCTCTGAAAACATGCTGACACAAGCTGACAAGCTCAGCCATAGCCCAGGGGGACGCAGTGCATTCAGGCCTCACAGAGACAAGACTCTCTTTCCCAGTGTTGTCTTCTGGGAGCTGCTTGGCAGCAAACAGCTCTGCTCATTTACCATCCGCCTGCTCACCTGCTCCATCCACCCATGCTGTCCTGCTTCATCTTCCTCTCACTTCCCCTACCTCTTCCCTCTCCTTTTATTTTCCAATGTCCAACTTCATAGCACTCTTCCCTTTTCAGCCTCCATCACAGGTCCAAACAGCCTTTAACAGCACAAATATCGCCTTTGCTTACAATTAGGACATGAGAGTCAGTGAAACCCTAGCTCCAGTTGTCTGGGTGCTGGCAGAGGAGCTCATCTTCAGCAATCACCTCCCATACTATGATGGCCCTCCAGGATGCACTGCAGGTTTCCCAGAGCAGAGCCATCTGGCCTGAGCAAAAGAAAGAAGGCAGCACCAATGAGATGCCTTTTGTGCCAGCACTCCTCCTTAAACCCATGCCCTAACTTGACAGGGTAAATTAAAGGCAACATTTGGCGTGAGATGAAACAAATTTAGGGCAAATTCTTTTTTTGCTGTTAATTTGGGGACCTCTATTGGTTTCAGAAGGGGTTATTCTATGATTATATTAACAGTCAGCCAATAAATCTGACAAGAAATGAGTCAAGCTCTACTTTTTCCATGCCCCTGTTTACAATTATAATTGGTCTCTTTATTTCTGTGGTGTTATTGCTTAGTGCACTGCAGTACTTCCAGCCTCAGCAAGATTAGAGGTAGTAAGAATCTCAACCTTACATTTCATTGCTCCTGTCAGTTCAAGTTAGCTACACAATGTCATTATGCTTTTATATATAACACAGAAAAAACAAGTTGTACTTCCAGTATTCCTTTTAACTAAATCTTTTCCTTTTCTAGGCAGGAGATAGCAAAAACTAATGGCTGCTCTCATAATATTTTATGATCTTGAACATCAAATATTCCCTGGTCGCTGAATCAATTAGGATTCATTGACTCCTATTAACGGTTAACAGGGTACTGTGTTCTTCAAGCAGACATTAATAATAAGGCTTTGACTCTGTAAAACCACACTAGAGAGCCAGGAAGTCATTTAAGTTACATGCAAGACTTGGTTTGCTGGAATCAAGAAACATGAATGCATTTATTTTCTTGATGCCAGCCAAAGTTCCCACAGCACAACTTTAAAATATGATGTCCTAGCTTCATCATTTTTGCATAATCCCTTTTATTATTTAGTTCTGTTTCAGGAAGACAGAAAGACAATTTTTCTGATCACTATCAGACACAAGACACGAGGAAACTCAGGGTCTGTAAATTTTCAAAGAATATTTTTAGAAAATTATTTTCTCTAATATTAGTGCAACATTCCTATTGGAAATTTAAGTTGATACTCTAAGTTGATACTCTAAGTGATAATAGGGATATCTTCATTTAGAATTATATATACATCTGCACATACAGTTATACAGCCTGTCATGAAAAGGCTCTGCCTAATTTTGTTTGTTTACACCTTAAAAACAAAAACCAATTTTGCACTGAAGCCCATACAACCATCCTTGAAACATGATGCTAATAAAGGAAATTTTATGTTGTTCTACTCATAAAGTTTAAGAAGCAAATTAATTTGTCTCACTTGTGAGAACAGCATCACCAGTTCCAGTGGTTGTTAGCAGTGTAAAGCAAATAAGGTTGGGATCCCTGGACACACTGTGCTTCTCAGAAATAATTGCTCTCTTGAAAGAGTTAAGAGCCTCTGCCCTTTCTAAATATGGCACAGTAAAAACATTGCTCTCACTAACAAGTGTGGTTCAGTAATTGGAAAGTAATTTTAAATTCTAATTCCAAGTAATTTGATTTGCAGGAAATGGCAGTTAATCACTCATGCAAATGCCTCTGTGAGGTGTGGCTGGACTAATGAACAATTCATGGAGCAGGGAGAGCACACAGTTCAATGTGCCTCAGACAGCCTGAGATATCTCTCATAATACCAAGTAGAATAATATTATTTTTCCTGCAAATCACTACCTGCTGAAAGCAATTTCCACATAGAAGCTAAATTAGAGGTGTAGTGCAACATAAGGAATAACTGCACTCTAGCCAGGTTGAACTACTCTCTGCAGACTCGTGGCCAGCGTGCCCCTCTGTGACTGTCCCTTTCTGTCATCCTGTGTTTCACAAGGCCTGGCCCTTTCTGCCACCCCCGTTTCATCTCCAGACCATGAAGAACTTCCAGCATGTCTGAAGGTACAGGTTGACAACCCTAGGCAGGCCCTAAAGCTCACACACAAAGGGTCAAATCAGACAAAAAATGTCCTGTTTGGAAAGTCCTGCCTATGGCAATGCTTTGGCAAGGGGAACCAGCACCTTTTCCATGAGGAGAGGATGATCCTACTGTGCTGAGCCAAGGCTTTCCCACTCCCTCTGCACAGCACATTTGTAGCATGCTAACCCTCACTCTGTCACACAAGGTTAGCAATGCTCCACTGGTACTGTAAGTACACTCACCCACCTATTTTTGGCTCTACTGTGGCACAGATTCCAGTAGTAAATAAGGTTGTTGCTGTCTGCAGTCTACTTATCCAGCCCTAACCCTGTGAGCTGGGAAAATACCACTACACCCACAGCACATGCAGGGAGAGGCAGAGAGAGACTGAGCAGTGGCACAGCAGGGACTGAACATCCCCCTCCCATGTGAGCACCCAGCCTAGCCTACCTATCTATGCTTTAATACCTTTTATTTCTCTGAGCACACAGTTTTTCACTTGAGAGCAGTGTGATGTGTCCTGAGTGCTGGCCCAGGATGGGGCCAGGACACCAGCAGGGTGCTGAGCTCCTCCATCTCTTCAGCTC
This sequence comes from Ammospiza nelsoni, assembly GCF_027579445.1. Taxonomy (NCBI): domain Eukaryota; kingdom Metazoa; phylum Chordata; class Aves; order Passeriformes; family Passerellidae; genus Ammospiza; species Ammospiza nelsoni. The sequence goes on from NC_080635.1 coordinate 57,294,652, forward strand.
TAGGATGCATTGCAACATTCAGTCACAGCTGCGGGCCAAAGTGGCACCAATTCCTAAAAAAAATCATCAGAAGCGACATAGGAAAAGCAGCCTGACCTTTGAATCAGGACAATTTAGAGGAATGGTAATAGTGAAAAAAAATAGTGGTCAACTAGAGAAGCACAAGCTACTTGGTATGATCAGAGTATGAAAAGTTAGGCTTTTATAATGAGATGATCTTTCTTGCTCTCCCTGGAGAACTGCAAAGGGATCCACAAACCTAAAGAAAAGAGTAATTTGGTTGATGCTGACTGCCTTGATTTTCAAAAACATCTTCTGAAACATTACAAGAAACCAAACATTCATGGAAGGTCTTTGCCTGGTTAGGAAACAGTAGCAACATTTTCTCAATGAAGAGTAAGCAAAGTTTAAGAAGAGTCTGAATTTCCATAAATACACTGCTGTTCAGTGTATTTTCATGGAAAATTCAGAAAAGGGTGAAGTGAGAAAACTTATCAAGAATACCAAGTTATTCAGGATAGTAAGGACTAGCACCAGCTGTGAAAAATTGCAGAGGAATCTCATACAACTGAGCAAGAAAATCCCTCAAAAGCTTTATAGCAGAACTGGCAAATGTTCAGAGGAAGGCAGAAGAGAAGATCAAAGGTAGAGAAAGCTGCTGAACAAGGAACAAATGAGTGAGGTAGGACACATCAGTCTGTGAAAGAGGTGACTTCTGGGTATACAAAAAAAAGTCTGCAAAAAGACTGATTGTCTGCTTCTCTAAGAAACAGTACCAGCAACAGGGGGTCATCAGTTGAAGCTTGAAGGAGCCAAAATAGCAGCAAAAAGGGCAGCAGGAGCTCCTTGACAAAGGCCACTGCAGATGGTACAAGTTTTTGTGGCTTCAAGGGAAGGCTGGACATATTCTCACAGAGGGCAGCTGCCTGGGCCACATCTAGCCATGAAGTCTCCGAGCTCAAAAACGTGAAGGCTGAGAGAACACCAAGTATCACACGTACCTGTCTTGCTCAGACTCCTCCATAGGTCTTCACCTATGGATACTGTCAGAAATAGCACTCTGGGCTGGCAAACCTGGGTCAGGGTCTGCATCACCAATGTTATATTGTAAAATAACTAAATTCTCTCTCTTGTAAGGAAATTTCAACATCTTTCTTTATGGATTGACTTACCTCTGGGATTCTGTGTCAAATCTACCATTTTCCTTGGCTCCTCCCCCAAATAATTTTCTAAATTCTGTCTGAATTGCATATTTTTTAAAATTTCATACCAGAGGCAAGCTTGTCTACATCTCTCAGGCTCACAAATAAGAGCACCACTACAAAAGAGCACAAATATAATTACATCTTCTAGGCTACTCTCCTGATGATTTCAAGGCTTGCATAAAGCTTTATTGCTACAGCTCAAGTTCAGTTTAAATGAAGAAAGGCCTTGCAACCAGAATATCCTGGCATTGCAAAATGCCATCTCAAGTATTCAAAAATGCTCGAGACAGAGCTGTGTGACACATTTGAGGTCAAGGAAGACACTCGTGAGATGATTTGTGAAATATATTTCAGTCATTCTCTTTGTTTAAAGCTTGAAAAAAAATTGTTGAAATGGGACATTATTTTACACATGAAGTACTTTGAGATCTGGGGGCAAAAACTATTAGATTCTAGTAGGAGTCCAGTCATGATATAGTGCTGAGCAAAGCCTGTGTGTTCTTAATTTTTTTCTCCACCAGATTGCTGCCTGGATTCTCGAGCAAATCAATATGCCAGGCAGGGGAGAGAGCATACTGCAGCAAAAAAAGAGGGAAAGGAAAATAATGCTGTCATTTTCCATTTGCACATTTCTGATGCAAAAGGAGAGATATCATAGAGGTTATCCCTTAAAGCAGAGCTTGCCTGGTATTTTTGGTTCCTTTTTTACAATCCTCACAAGGAGGATAAACAAAGCATCACCAGACAGAGCTTCTGCATGAGCAGCTGTAACTGGAAGACATCTTGTTCCTGCTCAGCAGCAGCATCCTACCTTCTTGCCCTGAAAAAAGCCTAACAAACCCCTGCAAAAACACCCCAAAACCCCCAAACAAACAAAACAAAAAAACACCCAACAACCACAAAAAAAGAGATCAAAAAAAAAATTCCTGATGTAGTTACAGTTCTGATTGTGGCACTGGGTGATCACTGCAGCCAGCTGAGCAGTGGCCAGCACAGGGCCAGCACAGCACAGGCAGTGTCCCAGGAGCATCACACTGAGCTGCAGTGCCCAGGCCCTCCTGGGTGCCTCCTCCATCATCCCAGCTGGGCCTGCCCCCTCCTGCCTGCTCTGCTCCAGCAGCCCAGTTTCTTCCTGATGTCTTAATCAGGGAAGGGCTGAAGCAATATTTTGTATTCTTGAGTGTTGAGCTACACATTAAAATTGTTGATATAAATGCACAGAGATTCATTCCCTCTCTCCCTTCCTTCACACAGCACCAACAAGTTGTTCTATTCCCAACAAGATGAATGAAGCTGGTTTCCTGGTGATTAATGTTCTACATCCCATGTACCCTGCTGACCTCAGCACACCACCTCCAGCCTGTGGTACCCCGCCGTGTGGCCCCCTGGAACCACCCCGAACACCTCTGGCTGTCTGAACATCCCCCCACCTTGTCCTGCTCCCTGCTGAACTGAGGGCAGCAGCTGCTGCAAGGGGTTTGAGCCTCATGGAGAATGTGCATGGAGAAGCTTCTATCCTCCTGCAGAGCCCCTTTGTCCCTCCCTTCTGACTAACCACCCTGCCAGAGCTTGGAACAACTCCATGTCCTTTGAAACCCCATGCTTCCATCAGATCTGCTCAGGTGACTGCTGGGTTCAAAAATTACACCTGGGAGAGGAGGGGTAGGCAGCTTAGAAAGACAGTGTAGCTGCCCAAGCTACATTTCCTTTGGGAAGTTTGACTAATCTTTCCACATTCTAGGTCTGGAATTTTCATTCAGCTATTCATCCAATATTTAACACTCTGTGAATTTTTAAAGGCTATTATTCCACAAACTTGAACACTTTCTGCTTCTGTGATGTTTGAATATACTCAGACTGCTGAGTTCAAACAAGGTGAGGTTTTGGTGAGCAAGATGAAACACTGTAATTCTCCCTGTTTTCCCATTTACTTCCCTTTATAAAATCCCAGTAAAAATAGAATTCCCTCAAGGAGGCTTCAAAAAGTACTTGAGGTCCTTTATTATGAATTGAAAGGATCCACAGGAAAAAAAAAAAAAGAAAGAAGACATTTTTCATTTAGAAAATGGCACTTATAGAAACATACATGCCAGGCTGTAAGCAATCGAGCCACATGCCCTGAGGGCCACGATTGGACTACACCTAACTTCAGCTGAAGCCACTTTACTGGGGTATTTGATTTACTCTAATGACTACTACTTAGCTCAAGTTCTATTAGTAAAAGTCCCATGTAATTGGGGACACATTTATCTGGAGCCAATGGACTGTGTAATGTTTAACCAAGTATTAAGCAAGTGAATAAATTTAATCTCTTTTTGATTGATAGAGGAAGCAAAGATTCACAAAATAAGCACAGGCAGAACACATTGAATTTCACTTTTAGAATTTTCTTAACTCATTTATTTCACTTTTACATTCATATTTTTTTTAAACCCATTTATATTATTTTCAGGACCTTTAGGGTTATCTGTAGGAGTAAGCCTGAAGTATAGGAGGTCAGATTGGATGGTCACATCATAGAAACTGAAGTCTGCATAATCCCAGAAGAGATGATTCTTACAGCACCCAGGCACTGATGGGAAGGATCTGCATGCATTTGCAACTCAGAGATTAGGCTGGAATGCTTACACTTCAACATGAACTGGAGAGTTCCTGCCACCTTCACTGGAACCCAAGGAGGGCTGGTTTTAAAAAAATCCAGAGTCCAGGTCAGTGCTTATGTTGCATAAAACCTCAATTGTGACTAAGCAGACAACTGCTGCTTAAACCCCAGAACTTCTGCCTATATCCTAAGGAAACTGGTTTGTAAACTAGGCTAGATCAAAGACAGAAACAGGGAACGAGCCTTGAAGGTAGGGGGTAACAAGAGCCAAACCAGGCTGAGGTATAAACACATTATCTAATCACTGTAACAGTACGAGCAACCAGCAACCAAGGGGGAAAACCAAAACAACAACAAAAAATGGGAACCTTTTGCCAGATTCACCACAAGTAAGCACTCAGAACACCACTGTTCTTTAAGGGCACAGCTTGCTTCAACCCAGCTCAATCCCTCTCTGCTGGAATTGCTCCCTCCTCGTGCCGCAGGCGTCTCCAGCGGAGCAGGCCCAGGGCCATCCTGCTGGCTGCCGGCAGCAGCGGGGCCTGGCAGCCCGTGCCAGCCTCCACAGCACAGCCTGCAGCAGCAAGATAGGCAGCACCACTTGGTGTGGAACAGAGCACAACCTGAGCTATGCAAGGAATCCAGAAAATTCACCGTGAAACAGAGAAGAGTTGATGCATCATTTTCAGGGAGCACTTGTCTGTGCTATCGCAGTAAACGTGAATGGGACAGGAATGCCCCAAGACCTACAGGCGTAGACAAGAAAGGTGTTCAAAACCTACAATAACCCTATTTCTAGACATTTAAGAGTTACTTTAAAGTAATGACAGTCCTGCAGACCTCCTCAGCTGGAGAGAAAGTAAAAAAAAAAAAAAAGAGAGACAAAAAGTCTTAACAAAGTAGCCATTAATATGCTGGACATTGCCTCTGGAAAAGGCAATTGTAAATGCAGGGTTTGTAATGAGCCAGTCTGGACTGGCTCATTAAATTCTCTGGAGACCCAAGAGAGTTTTACCCAAGCATACAGGCATGTAGGATGGGTTTGGTCCTGCCAAGAAATCTGTACAGGTCTCTCCCATAAGTTACAATTTACATGCTCCTGAGTAATCACACTCATATGAGGGGTTTTGTTGGAACGAGCAAAGAAATGAAATGACAGATTGATGCTGTGGAAGGATCATATGGACATTGAGGGAACATGTAATTTTATGTTTCTCAATAGCCAGAGGATGTGAAGCATAATCTACAGGAGATGTATACATTGCACTAGAAGTTCTTGAATAGCTAATAAACAAAAAATGTATTAAGGTAAGATAAGGTAAGGTGGGCAAAGCTGAAGTAGTTGACAACTTCAGAGTCCAGCCAGGACACAAAAAATGAAGGAAACACTGGATTGATTCAAAACATGTATTTCCTTCTGTGTCTGCAACAATTATGAGCACTGAGGCAAATCTCCACAAGATGATTATAGCCAAGGCCTTTTAGGCTCAACCAGATACCTGCAGAACTCAACATCAATAATAGATTTGATGTTGAGGGGTACCAGCTGGACTCATGAGAAGGGAAGTGAGCAAAAAGACTTTTTTATCTTTTCTAATGATTTATTTGTCATCCTGGTTTCAGCTCTTCCTCATTCTTCTACCAAGTGTCCATACATGGATGGGTATATATCAACCTTATTTTCCTCCAGCACTTCTCTTCAGCTTCTCTCCTGCTTACAAACCATTTTTGTTTCTATTTCTGCTTTCCAACTTCCTTCCTTCTTTATTCCAGTTTTCTCCCTTGACTGATTATTCTTCCCTTCACTCACTGTGCTTTTCTCTCACAGCCTAAGGCTCTAATTTGCTCTGGTTTTAATTTCCTAACCTTTCCTGCCTTAATGTTTCCACCTCCCACACCCAGTATGACACATATAGCACCACAGGAACAGCTTTTACCCCCAATGAGCTCCCTCTTGGTAAAAGCTTGCAAGGTTTGGACTGACTTGATTTACAAAGTGTCTTTCAGATGAGAGAGGGACTTTTGCCTTAAAATAAAAAAATCCCTTGTTCCTTCATTCTCTTTAGCCTTATCATCCATCAAAGCAGTCAGCCCTTTATAGGATGAGCTGCCATGAGGGGACTCTGTTGGCAGGGAACCTGCTCTGGCTGGGAAGCTGCCAAAGGCTGTAAAAGCACTGACAAACATCATGAGAGAGAGAGAAAAGCAAGCCATAGCCAGTGTCTTAGAGATGGGTTAGTATTATAAATGGGAAAAAAGGCACCAAGATGTTTCAGACTTAGTGTGTCCCTAGTGCATAGTCCCCACATTTTAGAAAAAGAGTGATTTAGAAATGATTCCTTTTCTCAGCAGTTACCAGCCCAGAGCTAGCCTGCTCCCCCCTTCCCGCCCCTTCTAGATTCAAATACAACCAGCAGCTGCTCTTCAAATGCTATGATATTGACAGAGCAACATCTTGTCATCAACCAAATTCTCCCCATTTGGAAAACCTCCTGTTCATGAATCTTTGCAAAAACAGATGTAAAGAGTCTCCCAGATGTAACAAATAGAATATTTATTTTCCTCTAATTCCTTTTATACAAAATTCTATTTGAATGTCCATCTGATGTGCCACATCAGATGAGATCTAGGGAGAAAGTGAGAAAAGCAAGTTAAAGAGGTGATGTTTGTATGCAAGTACTACAAATCATTCAAAGCCTCTTAATTACTATTTGCTTCTAGCCTGCAAATGTACATCTGTTCCCACAGCTACTTGTTCCATTCACGTTTCTCCTTTCTTTTCAGCACTTTGCTCTGTCCATTCATGGTGTCTTGGCTTCACTAGGCTCTAAATGATTTGGCACCCCCGGCCCAGCACCTGGCAAACTGGGACCCCAGTACTGACAAAAGCCTGGTGTGCTCCAACTGCATAGATAACTGCTTAAACAGAGTGATATTTGTTCATGAAAAGGATGGATCTAAAAGCCAAAACCTGAAAGTAGAACAGTATTTAACCTCACACCCATTTTTTCCCCTTCCTTTTATCAGTGTGAAGAAAGGGGTTTGAGTGAAGCACATTTTTAGGCTGCACTCTGGGAATTTTCTGTGCTCTTTACCCCAGCATCACAGAATCAGTGTGAAGTGCTCATCAGTCAAAATGGTCTGCTCATTACCACCAGCAGTATTGAGTCACTTGGCCCCAAAGGAAGGGATTACAGAGGAAGTGAAGCTGCAGACACTTACTGCAAAGAAAACTCACAGTATATTTGGGATTTTCACTTCTTGGGAAGCTGGTTTGAACAAGGCCAGCATCTGCAGAGACTACCCAAAGGGCTGTAAAACTGATCTGTCTTTAAACAGGAGAAACCTAAATGGTGATTTGCAAAGCATCAGGGTTTGAGCCAACTTTTATCTCTACAAACAAGCTCAGGAATCTTCCACACACATGCAGAAGAGACCAGGAGAAAGGTCTAGGCCTTTTGCCTCCTCCAAGAGTTCACAGAGGTCATATCACCATGTCATTCAGGTGCAGAGCCCTGAAAGAGAGCCCTAACCAGAGGGGAGCACCTCAGGTAGGGACTTCTGGATTTTCCTCATGTCTAATTAACAGGATGTTCCTGCTAAATACAAATGTAAGGATGGTCTGTCAGTACATCAACATTCATTTGTCCCATTCTTGTAGTGCTAAATATTTTCTCTTTCAGAATCGAAGGATAGAAGTCAGGACTTCTATCATCTGTCGCCTTTGTCAGACGTTCCTGTGCTTCTGGGGCTTCTGGCCAAGGACAGCAATGTGAACGCTGCAGAAGCTGAGTGCTGAGTAGATGTCCTCAGGGCACTTGAATCCCCAAGGTGAATTTCATTCAGCTAGTTGTGCTGGAATAGGCTTTCTGCCCTTTTATAAAATATACTGAGCCTTTTTAAACATCTTCTAATGCAAGTTTCTGAACAAATAATTCATGCCACCCTCTAACAACCTTTTCCTTTCTACAAAGACTAACATCCACATTGATTTGTATAATATTTAGACTATTTTTTCCTTTCAAAGTTAGTCTGTATTTAAAACAGATCATTGTGTTTCTACATATTTAATGAATATGACTCATAAAACCTACTTCGTCTGGGTTTTTTTTTTTTGTTATTCTTATGTGATTTTGATGCTGTTATTTTTGGCTAACAAACAAGATTATTTTGGTGAGGAAAGAGACTCAATCTTATGGACCTCACAAATGTTATAAGAAAAGATAGTGCTCATTCAGGTATACATTAATAATTCATAACGCAGCCTCATTTTTAGCACCATAAATTCAACCTATTAATTTGCAAATCCATTTTTGCATTATTCATTTTCTTCTAATTGCAAAAAACCTTAAATAAAGTAGGGAAACACTGCAGCGCTAGGAATTGTTAACAGTTAAAAACAAATAATATTTTTCATTTAGAAGTAAGCCAGGAACTGAGGCACATTTTCCAATGTGTCATATTTGGCTTTGGGGCTAAACACAGCTTGACCTTCTTAGCCCAATTTTTTTGTGGAAATACACCCAGTGCAATGCCAGTGTGTGCAGGTTACGGGTTTCTTAAATCCACAGGCCAAATTCCATGAAATTTCACAAAGGAGCAAAATGCCTTTATGCAGTCTCAGTAATTTTCATCTATTTCAAGTAGTTTGAAAAGAGATAATCACAATAAATAGCCACAAAGAAAAGTGACTTTTTTCTTGCTCTGGCTTAACACGAGTTTAATTAGAAAGCAGGGAAGCCCCATGGAAGGGAGGTAGAAATGCCCCATTTACCAGAAAAACTCATTCAGCTCTCTTTTTAATTTCAAAGGCTGATGTCTAGAGCAGAAAGAACCATCTATATTAGCAAGCATCAACTTTGAAACATACTCAAACACATCTGGTTTAGTGCTAAATTACATCTGCACTGTATTCTCTGGAACAAGGGCAGCTACTACATGTGAAGGTCATGCCTGTGGCATAGACTTATCCCAGTGATCTTCACCCTCTGATTTTAGTTGTAATTAATTCTGTCTAAAGAGCACACAGATCAGCCAGGCAGTGCATGTAAGTCCCCCAATGTCCTGACTCACCCAAGCTGTGCATCTCAGGCCACTGCTGCTGAAGGGAAGCCCAGACAAGCCTGGGGCTCCTGATAGGTCTCTCATGGTGCTGGGAAGTTTTGAAGAACTCCAAGAACTGGGTACAAGAGAGTGGATAAATACTAGTTTGACTCTTGCAACAGCTCATGGCTTATTTAGCATCTCAGAGGCTGCAAGATGTGTGTCCAGATTCAAACAGGGCTGTGAGTGCATTCAGTAGCTTTGTCAGCCAGCCAGTTACCAGGAAGGATTGATATATGTGTATTTACATGCCAGCTGTGAAAACATGTTGGAGGCATCGAGGTAGGTGTCAACTGCACTTCATATCTGACAGAAAAAATAACAATAATTTTAACAGGCACTGGAAGATATGCCTCAGCCTTGTGACTTTGTCATCACTGATATAAATGGCAATTGCTGTGAACCTGAACAGGACCTTACTTTGTGCCAGTCATGTGTAATTCTCTACACACACTGCTCAGTGGGGTCCAAATCAGTATAGCCCCTGCCTATGACATTTCATAAGACCAAAACATTCACTATTTGCACAGATTTTGGATATCATGCTTCTAATTAATACTTTGGATTTTCTATCAGTTGCTTAGTCAAGAATAACGTATAATGAGAGTGCCTGAAATGTAAATTATCCATGTGGGTGTATATCCAATGAGAAGGGGTACACTACCTGGAATTTGGCCCTGTAGGTATCTGCTTTAAAGAAATATTTAAGCTGGGAGAACTCCAGGAGGTAATGAGGCTGTCACTGGCACTGTGTTGGTGCCAGTGGTACAAGGACAAAGCAAATAAGTTGCCTTTCATTCCCTTCAGGGAGGCTGGAGCCAAGAAGCAGCACTAAATGCTCGTGGTCCTGGGCTAAACGCCCCTTCCCTGCAGCCTGGTCTCTTCCAGTTAAAAATATCTCTGGTTTCCCTCCAAGCAAATATTATTAAGCTTATGGTTTTAGAAAGCATTTGGAAGAAGATAAATGCAATTTCAGCCCTGGGATTTTGAGGGTTAGCCACCACATTTTTCTTAAGAGTACTGTTAATACTAATTCTCTCCCTCACTCTGCACAGCTTACACCAAAGGGCATTAAGCCTCAAAAAACACATCTGAGGACATTCCTAAAGCAGCCCTAAAACATCAATTTCACCTTCTATAAGGTAGTATGAGGGCCACAATCCTGGCTATTAAAAAAAAAAATTACACAGAGCATACCATCCACTCTGTCCTGCTCCTTTTTTTCCTCAAGAACATCAGCAGGAGTAACAAACTCTGAGACTGAGCCCAGCACAAAGGAAACTGTCCACCAACAATGACTTGTAGGGTATCCAGGACATTCTGCGTGCACACACGTGCCAATAACTGGGTCACCACTACTTCTTACTCCCTTTTTTCTTCCTCAGGCACTCTGCAGCATGAGGTAAAATCCTGCAACTAGATCAGCAGGATAACAGCATTACAAAACCCATCAATAGATCAAGTGCTCAGGGACACAGAGGTCTAAAACACATTGTGAGAGCCTTTTCTTAGCCAGCAGCTCCCCATTCATCTTATCTGCAGTTCAGTGAAGCAAAGTATTCAATCAGAATTAATTCTTACTATAGAAAAAGTGAAACACTGTACAACATTTAAAAAACCTTAACAGAGCTTTTTATCAATAACAGAAGCAGGCAATGGGAAGCTTCTCTACAGCGGATGCAATTAGAAAAAAAAGACAAAACCTATAAACATTTCTCATAGTTCTTTGGAAACAGCCATTCAAACCAACTGCACTGGGCAGAGCTGGGGTTGTAAAATTGCTCTTGGTTTAGGACATGTTCCATCACCACCCACACTGGGAAAACCCCACACAAGGGCATATTTTCTCTTCCTGCTATAAAAAGGGGCATATGAAATATTTTAGAGCTTGGGATGTGAAGGTTCCCTGGGCTGAACTAGAGTTGGAAACATTCACTGAAGGGAATGTGAGAAGCTTTAGGTGGAAGCCCACAGAAGAGCTGAGGAGTGCACTCATCCTGCATCAGTGAACACATCCACAGCAGCAACACTGCAGCTCCAGATGCAAGCCCCTTGAAAAAGCAGGCAGATCAAGAACAGGGGTCTCCACCCAGAAACCCTGCCCTTCATCACTCAGTTTCCTCACATTGTTTTCCAGTCTGGCATGTGGGGCCTTGTTTTCTCTAATTTCAATCTGGGTAACAGCGTTTTGCACAGCTTCCAACTTTTACTTCTGCAGTAGTCTGAGGGGGAAAAAAGCATTCCATGCTGACTTTGCCAACTCACTGTGATGTTAGTGACAGAAGGAGGCAGGATAAGGGTGAGGGATTCAAGGACAATCCCTCAAAACATAAATGCCAGCTTGGGAAAGGTCAGCTGGAAGAGATCCTATACAGAACTGAAACAGGGCTGTGCAGGTAAAGCATACATAAATTTTCTGCTTTGCTGGAGAAGAACAGAACTCTAAATCACATTTTTAGATATAAGTCTGCATGTGTGTCTATATGCATGTGCATTTTTGAAGGGGGGGGGTGGCGGAAAGACCAACATGGAGATTTTTTAACTCTGTAAGTACCATTTGCTGAATTTAGACCAGAAACCCACACCTAATGCATCCCAAGGGCAAGCTGAAGGTTGAAGCAGAATACTCCAACACCTTCCCTTTTCCTGCTCAGTTCTCTCAGCATGCACCAAACCTGTATTGTACTCAGAATCAGTGCCTGAACAAGTCTGGCACCAAAGACAGAGGGTGGAGCTCACCTTGCCTCATGGCAGCGTGGCACAGGTCTGCAGAGGCAAGCTACAGAGCTGCATCCCCTCCTCTTCATCACATCACACAGGATGACCCAGCCAGTGGCTACCTGGAAGCCGCATTCTTTACCAGCAGCCCTAGCCAAATAGCAAATCTTTGGTGCTGGGCTGTTCTGACATTTTTCCTAGCAGTTTCTTCTCTCTGTTTAATTTGTCCTCTATAGGAAAGCCACCACCAAGGAAAAAAATCTTACACAGTACTGAAAAGTGGAAATTACACTCCTGAAGTCTCTTTCAGTCATCTACAACTTCTACTTTAAAAAAAAAAAAAAAAAGAAAAACAAAAAAGCAGTTTCGGATTTCTGAGCATTTGCCTGGTGCCATTCAGCAAGCAGCATACACATAAAAGCACTTGTCACCACATTCAAGAGACTCATTGGGAATCTGCCTTTTGCCTCACCTCAGGTCAAATCAAGTCCTTGTTTAAGATCTGAGCATTCTTTCTCTTTGAAACTTTGTAGAATTTATTTGTGATCCTAAAAATGCCTGTCACAGCTAACTAATATATATGCATTTTACAAGTGCTTTGAAAGGAGGAAAAATACGATTTCATAGAGAAATCCCTCTACTATAAGACACAGAGTACATGGAAGCAAAAGTACCAGAACACTCTTTTATGATGCCAGATATATTGAAGGCAAGAACAACACTCCCCTTACTTAGCATTTACAACCATTCACACAACAAACCTCACTCATATATCCATCCTTCAGGAACCTTATATTCAGTGCAGAGCATGAACAAAACATGGAAGTGCTTTCAGCTTTTACTTGGGTAAATCACTGATTTTTCTCCTATTAGCAGTCCCCATGGTAACTAACATTAGTGAAGGAGGGAGAAATCCAGTCCCAGAGTAACCCAATATTTTCACATAAACAGGCAAACAAGATGAAGAGGAGACAGAGACGTTCCATTCAGCAGTGTTTGGGAGAGACAGCACAGCTCACTGCCATTGAACAGAAGTTTGTCAGGAGAATTTAGCAGGGGAAAAGGCCTGGTCACACAGCTGCATAGCCAGTCAAGAAGCTGGCACAAGGTCACTTCCTGGACACACCTGGTGGAACTTTGCCTGAAGGAACCCCCAGATTCATTCCCACTCCCCAGGGTGCAGCACCCTGTTACAGTCAGGTTTTGTGGCTCTTGGATATTGCCTTGGCCCTAGTCTTGAAATGCAACAAATGACATTATGCAAACATCATTTATAAGCAAACTATAACAATTGCTTTAGAACATAAGACACTTGTGTAATACGTTTCTACTACCAGTGCTATTTACTGCAAAATCCAGTGCTGGTGATGGCCCTCACTGCAGAGTCTAGTTATTCCTACCAGAAAGCTCATCTCCAGCTCAGGTCCTTGAAGCAAGCAAGGAAAAAGACTGCAGAAGCAGGCAGGTTTTGACTGGGTTGCAATTTAATGTAGGAGCAAGTGAATCCCAGGGCACAGGTCCATGAAAAAAGCCCCTTGCTCACTTTTGAATGAATGTACTTGTCAAGCATCAACAGAGAGCATGAGGCATCTCCAGAGTGCTTCATGCACATCTTGCTTCCTGACCATTTCAGCCTCATGTTAACACACAGGACATCTGATATGAATTGGCTGATAAAAGGAAAACAAAAATCTAACAGCCAAGCCAACTGAACAGCAGAGAATCTCCAAGTGCCCTGTCAGAGAGCTGTGGCTCAGTAGCTGTGGAGGTCATCCTGTTATTCAGTCAATGGTTGTTTCATATCAAAACACAAAATGCTATCAAATAAGGCCTCTGAGCAGGGCTTTGCTGCAGGCATTTTCCTGCCTTGCTGTACCAACTTCAAGATCTGCAAGAAGTTGGAGAAGGTTATCACACTGACACTTCCATCCCAAACAACTCACTGTTTTTTTTAGGAGCAGCCAGCTACCATAATTAAGCTGACAGCCAATTGCTAACACTTAATTTATCTAATAACACTATTGTCTGTCAAACATATTGTGCACTAAGTTCAGCTAGAAGTCTGGAATACAGATGGTCTTGCAAAATCTGGAATAACTCACACTTACTGTGGAGGGAACTACAACCTCACTTATTTAGCAGTCATTGACTCAATATATAGCTCACATTACTTTGGTACAGATATTTAAGTCTAAAGCAGTGTTCTTGTGATGAAAAAAAAAGCACTGAACAGCACACTGCACATTTTCCAACATGGTCAGAAAATGCAGCACCACATTTAATACAGAAACAAATGAGATACAGGAACTTAAAGAGAAAAAGGTTTAACAGGTTTAAAGGTTTCCTTTAAAAAGGAAAAGGCTCCTAACAAGGTGATACATACAAATAAGCATCATTTCTTGTGGACTAAGCTGGCAGAAGTTGCTGCAGAGGTTTGAGCACACCTCACCCATTCATGTGTCTGAATGTGATGAAATAGGTTCAAAATGTATAAGTTGTTCCTGTATTTGACTGTGCTGTTTCTTCTGAAGTGGAAGCCTTCAGTACATCCCAAGGTCAACATACAGCAAGCTCTGGATGTGCAGCAGTCCTCCTGCAGAATCCCTGTCTGTCCTTGTTTCCTATACATCCACCCGCACACACACCCTCTGCCCATCCCTCTTGGATCCCAGCAGTGGCTTGCTGCTCTTCACTCTCTGAGAATGGGCTGAGCCTCACATCCTGCACCAACCCTTCCTCCTCTCTATATTGAAATCCAAGCACTTGCTCCTGGCTCCCTTCTCACAGAGGCAGAAGCATGCCCTGCATGGAAGCAGGTCTGGTTAAATCACACAGAATGGCATTCTTAGCAGGAGGGATTATTGCCTGGAATTGTAATGGGTCACATCACAAAGTGCCAGTCCAGTGGTTTTATTAATGCAATTCACAGAGTCTCCTGACTTCTTGCTTTTTCCAAGGCATGCTGTAAAACACCGCTGTATACTTCAGTGCACACACTGAAAGAAGAGGTCCATTTCTTTCCTACAGCACTGTCTGAACAGCATGAGATTCTAGAGGACTAAAAGAATTCATTCACAGAAGCATTGTAATGGGTGCTAATCAAAGGAAAACCCCAGAATGGAGACACTTGCTTGTCTGAAATCATGGAATGAGCAACTTGTTATAACACATGAATGACTTGGGGTATTTTCAAGCTGACAGACCTGTTTCTCAAGTCAATTTAAATCATATTCAATAAATAATGTTAGAGACATTCTTAATTTGACATGTCTCTTGTACAGTAAATTTAAAATAGCATCTACAGAAGAAGACCCTTCCATTGAGAAATAAGGTTGTGTGGTTGTGTAGAGGGGAATATTTTATGTTGAAATGCTGCTGTTCAAAGCAGGGGGAGGTCTTGCATATTTTTAGAATGCAAGGAACTAAACTCCCTGTCACAAAGAACTAAGCAACACAAATAATTTTCATTTCCCCAGGCTCAGACGTTTTGATGCCAGCTGTGATCTTTATAAGAATCTCAACCTCAGAATTCACGTCAAATGCTACTTTGCTATCCCAAGTTGCTGTAATTTAATTTCTGCTGCCTCTGACTGCCATCCTCCCCCCACCCCTCCTAGACAGAAACAGTCAGAAGAGCTGATTCATGGAAAACAAGTGATCAAAACTCTCCCACTCTCCACTGGAGTTCACACCAATTTGGCTTCTGTACTGCCATCTTGCTGGTAATCAACATAATCCATCTTGGCCCCACCAGGAGCAACCTGGGTGCTTGTGCTCTCTGTACCACCTGTTTTTGGCACACTTTGGGGTGCAAGGATACCAGTTCTTTCCTTTAGCAGCTATTTAGTTTGCTTTTGGATAAGGAATATGATTGGCTTGCATTTATTAAGGAAACAAAAGGTCTAAAAGACCCATCAAGGTCTATTATCTGTCTGTCATACTTCGATTTACTGAGGAATCTTAATAGATAAGCACTGATTTCCCCCTGATTACTGAAATCATTGATCAAGCCTAGCAATAAGCAAGGCATCAATGTTAACTCTTATTTCAATACAGCAGCATCTGCTGAGCGGGTCACACCCCTGATGAACATCACCACTGCAGTGTGAAGACCAAACAGATGCACCCATACATCTACAGCAGGGCCCTTTCTCCAGCTAAAGCCATTGTGCTGAATCTTATGTGGGCCTGCCTTTAGTGTAGCTGTGCAACAAATGGACTGAGCAGAGAATAAATCCCTTCCCAGCCCCTTCAGGAAAAGCTGCACTACCAGGACAACAGTGGTCAGTCTCACCAGCCACTCCAAACCCAAGGGCAGAGGCTGCCTGCAATGGCCCCAGAGTGATTTGCAGGTGAATTCAACATGCAGGACAGAGAAAAGATTTTTCATGGCCTTCAGCAGTTCGAATTTATTTTTTTCTGATTATTCTATACCCAGCTGTCTTCTCATCCTCCCGAGCTGCTGCCCTTGTGCAAGATGCTGCAGAGAGTGCAACACTCCCTCCTGCAAACAAGCCAAATCTCACAGGGATATCCCATTCACTTCCAGAAGTGAGAAACCCTGACAGAAGGGAAAAGCAAATATTTGAAGACTCTCATCTTTTCATTTGCCTTTCTGCAAGCTTGTTTTATCTTCTATAGCCTTCATCAGCACAGAGGTGCAGCTGCAGCTGGCCATTCCCAAGGCTGCTGAGGTGACCAGCACCTCAGATCTTCTCATCCACACTCTGCAACACACATCACAACTCATACAGGCACATGTCTGGGGTGGCTGAGGCACAGATGTGGTTTTCTGCCTGCTGCAGGGTACAGATTGCCTGTGCTTCCTGCTCACAGAAGTCCCATTCCTCTTTCATCCTTTATTTGGAATCACCCATCTGAGTTTTGAGACATCCTCCTATGGCTCTTTTGACAGTCTACTTAAAACAGGTGGCTCCAACACAAATTCCCTGTGTCTCACAGAATAAAAGGTGGGTTTTTTCAGAGGCAGAACATATTTGGAAGCAATTTTTCCACACAAAACCTCCTGGTCATGGTGACAGGAATAGATTCTTCACCACACTATCTTACAAGCCTTGTAGAATTTTAATACTTCCCAACAGAAGACAGAAACATGTTGACTCACTGCTCTGTCTTCTCCTAATAAGAGAGACAGAAAGAATGGGTGGGCACATTACCTTGTCAACAAAAGTAAAAAATTGTCATGGGAGTAAAACAATGCACACAGGAGACCAGACAGCAGCCTTTTATCTCCTTAACTCCTTCTGCTCAGACAGCAAATATACAGCAAACTCCTAAATTCATCCCAGTCACCAACAATGTAGAGCTCTCTCCAAATTCACTCAGTAATTACATTAAATCCTCCTTTACTTAGCCCAGGCAACATCAAGGGAAGCAATGTGCTTAAAGAGAGAACAGGACTGCGCAAGCACAGAGCACAAGAAATGCCTTCCTCATAAATTAACTGGCTTTGGAGAACAGAATACAACATGTGGAGGTAGAAGAGAGGAAGAATAAAATATTTAAAGGATTGAATCAAAAAAAAAAAGCGAAAGGGTACTCAGGAAACAAACACAGGAAGGTATTTCCAATTCCTTCACTATTTGCTGAGATTTTCATCGAGCACTGAAGCAATTGTGCTCTTCAGTGATTATTGTGTCAAGGATCAGGTTGTTACTGCAGAACAGGAATAAAAGTGTCATGCAAACAATTCCTATGATTTTGAAACAGGTGAAACAGATGAGCAGAAAAGTATCAGCGGCACAATTCAAAGAACATATCACTTCAAAGAGAACACAAAATAGAGCAGAGGGGAAGGGAATGCAGCTCAGAAAAGGTTTTTAATTTAAAATTAGGGAGTCAGAACAACACAGGACGGGAAGAAAAGTCAGTCTCAGAAAAATTTTGTCCCACAGCAGGATCACCTTGTACCTCTATCTTTTCCAGGACAGATTTGGCTAACCAGTCTTAACCACTTGTAGTGATGAGGCATCACCAACACTGCCACTCTGAAATCTATTCTAGTGCTTGATTTTTGGAAAGATTTTCCTGTGTCTTATTTGAATCATCAGACTGCCTCAGGTCAAATATTGACTGCTTCCATTTATTAACTACCAATGTAGCTGCTAGTTAATAAATGGAAGTCGGTAGTTCAAGTACTTTGAACTTGTTCCTATTGAACTGTCTCACTGTATCTCCCAGAAATTCCTTCAAGTTACCAAAAATGCTTTGGGATCCTAAAAGGAGGAAAAACCCCAATATATACTACCCAAATCCCCACTTAATCCATCCTGTCATTTTGACTACAAACATTTAATGTCACCTGAGAAAATGGATACTGTATACATCTTGATTCTACACCTCAGCAATTCCATTTTAACCATTTTTCTATCATTTACTTATAAGGACATGTGAAAGAGTGTCAAATGCCAGCTCCCGCTGATTCTTTCTTACCTCCCAATGGGTTGCTATTTTAGAAAAAAAAAGACTGGCTTAACACATTGTTCTTGACAAATTCATAACAGTAATCTTTATTTTGTTACCTCAAGGGTGCCTACAAAATACCACACAATTATTTGTTTCAGATTTTATCAGATAACTGGTGAAAGGTTAAAAATAACTCACCTGCTTTCCCCTTTTTAATTATCAGTAACACACTTGTAATTTTCTCATTGTCCGGGACCCTGACTGTTCAGTCATCTCTTCTTCTCATCCAGAGGATCAGAGACTGCATCATTTCACAATCACCATCATATTAATTGCTCCCCAGCGTAACCTTTTCAACTCTTCCTTCTAGTAAGAAATAAGTCTTTAAGTACTTTTCTTCCCAATTGCTTTTACCACCTGGTATCACAACTCTCCACCAGTACACTAAAAATTGGACAAACCATCTGTGTTCTGTCACATTTGTTTTCAGAAAATGCCTGGGTAATTAAACCCCCATTAACAACACATGCTGCTCTGAAGGATTCTGTAAGTTCATTTTTGCTGGGACATCTCTGCCAATTCTTAACAGCAAGAAAATTACATTTGGTGATTTGTCAGTCTGGGGAAACTAGATGTAAGTTCTCAGGGATCAGATATATATTTGTCTGTCCAGTGTTCAGACAAATTGGAGAAAGGAAGAATAAACATTTATCTGTATAATGAGCAGGTAGACTCCAAGAGGACAAAGACTGCCATGCCATAGCAGCAGCCCACAGTGGCTTTCACTTCACGGTGCCCTGCATCACAGAATTCATTCCATTGCAAAGATTTGCAAGGGTTTAAATCTTGTGTCTGGGAGCACAGGAGACAGCCTGTTGGGTTAGAGCAATGGTCCATCTGCGTTGGCATTCTGAACGTGAAAGATCCAAGCTACAGTGTGCCAACTAGAACTTCTTTATCCATGTTCTTTGTGTACCAAACTTGAGCAGAGCAGCAAGACAGGATCTCACTGCAGTGACGAGGACTTTCCAAGCCAGCTTTGTTCATCCACACTTTCAGTGACCTTCTCTTTTCCAACACTAACCGGCTAAGAGCGGAAATCAGACTCACTGTAGATCCCTTGATCCTCTCCAGCCTCATGTCATAGGTAGGAATTGCCAGGGAGACCCACCAGTCTGCTGCCACAGCAGGTACAATGTGTCACACAGGCTGAAGAGCAGTAAATTCCCCTTGGAGATCCTTCAGACCTCCAGGAAAGACGCCATCTAGTCCTCAGAACTTCTTCATTCACCTGCTTAGTCAAACCTCATCTGGGTCCTGTGGTTTTTTTTCACACCTTCCTGCTGTGAAAAAAGATCACTGTGTGTAGGAATCTCCCCAGCAGCAAAGACAAGTGCAAATACAGTGAGGTCCTTGGATATGAAGCCCTGAGAGCACCTTCAGCCAGCAAGTGTTCCCATGGATCCCACGGGAAGAATTTGCTTCCCGATTCTTATGCATTTGAAGAATTTGTCACTAATAGCTCAAGCATCATTAGCAAGGCTCTCTTCAAGTTTTATCTTTTCTCCTAATTGCCTATTTGCTTGTCATAATTTATGGACTCTTCCTTTGGGCAATTTCCCCATTTTTTTTAATATCAATCCACTTTTTGTGATAGCCTCAACTTCTTTATTAAGTCTTGAAGGGATTTCACTGGATTTATGTTGTTTTCTTTCTAATTGTAATGCAAAGTTTACCTCAACTGCTAATACTGTAATTTTTAGAAGCTTCAATTTTCTCACTTCCTAGACTAGTGTTTTCAAGGTTGTTTTATTTTCTTTTTTGACAAATTGTCTCATTTCCACAGAGCGCCCTGTCTTGAAATTGAATATTCATGTTCTGAATTCACTTGGCTTGCTTTTGCTGAAATCTATTTACGTTGAGACAGTTACCTTCTGAAGTAGGTCTCGTGAACCACTTGGGTCCAAACAGAGATCAGTAACTTCTGCAGGTTGTTCTACACAGCAGGAAACACTTCATGTCAAACTTTTTTACCTCCACACTTTGCCCTGACAAAGCATCAATCCAGTCTATAGAGGAACAGCACAACCATCCCCTCTTGCTCCCTGTTTTGCAAGTGCAGCCCCTCTCAGCTCACATTGCCCAGTCCTGTTACAATGATCAGTCCCCTAATCAGGGGCCTGTCACTACGGTCCCACCATGCCACCATTAACTAGGGGTTCCACTGCATGCCTCTTTTCCTTGGAACATTTTTATGCCATTACACCTCATATTATTCTTCAAATACAACATCACTCCCCCACAAATATGTCCTGCTTTCTTTTCCTGTAAGATTGGTAGCCTGGCAACATCATATCCCACTGATCCTATTCCTCCCTGGGATCCCATGTCCCTGGGATGACTGCTCTGCCAGGGTTCCCATTTGAGTCCAGGAATGCTCATTCTCCCATCCTCATTTTTAAACACTAAGTGCTGCTGTAAAAGCACGGGTTTGCTCTTGCTTAGCTCTGTCACTGAGCATTGCTGGCCAAGAGGGACCACAGGCAGCCTCATTTCCTTGTTCATTCCAATCTGTTTATTTCCCTCTCAGCCTTTTCAGAGGCACAGCCTGACCTCATTTAACCATGGCAGAGTCTGCACAAGTCCGTCTTCTCTTGTCCCAGAAGTGTCCTTATTTCCTAAGACACTAATCCTACCTTCCTGCCCCATCACCTCCTCTGTGAAGGCTCTTTGCCAATGGGAATTGCAAGGCAAGCATCCTGCTAGAAAGCCAGGGTTCATCCATCCACGTGGTCCTCATTCTGACTCTGGCACAGATGGATACTACCAAGAGAGGGTGGGACCAGTTCTTCTGTTCTAATTATTGCAACATTTAGATTTGTAGAGTGGTTTGAGTTGGAAGGGACTTTAAAAATCATGTATTTCCAAGCCCCCCACCATGGGCAGGGACACCTTCCACTAGGCCAGGTGTCTCAGAGGCCCATCCAACCAGGTTTTGGATGCTTTCAGGGCATCCACAACTTCTCCCCACTCCCCCTAAGATGCCAGATTTAGCATACCCTGCTCCTCCTTCTCCTCTGTAGGGAATGGACTATGCACAGGCTCTGTGTAATATCTGCTGATACTGCAAGGCACTTAAACAGCACTAGATGGCTGTTGTTTAGGCAACTGAACCGAGCTGCTTAGGAATGTGAGATTTGCCCTGGAACAGCAGGGAAGGGATGCCAGACTGGAAACAGAGAGATGCTCTGGCACAGCTAGTTACAGTAGACAATAGATGGTACTTCCTCTGAGGAAAGTAAGGAAGGAAAAGGAAGAATTAAAGCCACTTTTCCCAGAGCAGAGATACTAAATCAATTTGATTCTAGACACAACCACCATTAAAAAAAAAAAAACAACTCCAGCAGTGAAAATGGAAGTAGTGGAGGAAAAGCAATCAGAGGTTTTGGGCTTGATGCTTTCTTATGGGTTGCCTCTAGTGCACACAACATGGCAGAATCAGCTTTCCTAAGCAGGGCAGCAGCAAAGGGCAGGCAAAAGTTCCCAAAAATCTAGGTGAACCCTCAAATGATCTGGGGTTTTACATCACAGTTCCGATCATCACTTTCCAGAAGTTTTTGTATCCCTAAGATCAAGGATGTTATCTACTATGTTTTGTTATTAGTCACAAATTCTCTGAAGTTAGTTTTGTGGCACTTTTGCATTGTATTTTATTTTAAGCATAAAATAAGGAATCTCAAACTAATCAGAAATAACTATCTCTAACATCATAATTAGTGTTCTTCAAACTCATAACTTTCAGTATACTGAGTAAGGGTTTTGTAGGATAATTCCTCTGCTTTTGGGGGCATTCAACACCTACACAAAAACAACAAAAGAAGGTGAACTTGCTGCTGAACATGTAATCAAATTTGCTTTGCTTTTTCACACAGCTACCATGCCTGCAGGTCCCTTTCAAATGCAATATGAACTTGAAAATGCAACATTTTTCCCAGTACAAAAATGCTCTTCTGCACGAACAAGGGCACTGTCTAGTGCCACAGTACATTGTGACATGCCCTCATAGATTGTGTAATTCCTTTTCCTTTAAACCACTGCACAGGTGCTTTTATTTGGACCCTGGATCCAAGGCTGGCAAGGGCAGTGGACAGGTCACACTGTGATTTCCCCCAGAATTTCATGGACTATTCACTTCAGTTTTCAGTGGTTTCAAACATCATTCATTGATATCTTTTGTGCACACCTTAACAAAAAGCAGGTACTTACTGCTTGTGAAATACCCCCTTCATGGGATACTTGAGGCTACACATTGCAAAATGTAGGACAACTAAAAGTAAAATTTTCCTTCAAGTGATGTAACGTCACAGAGTAAAAGGGCAATCCATATTTAACCTTAGATTAATAAAAATGAACTCAAATATGGACTAAATACATAAGTACTACTGATTTGGACATGACTCAGCTCCCAGGTTCTCCAGGGGCAAAATACAAATTGCACAGCCACCCCTGGCAAGTTAATGGGACTGTGAAGCAGTGACTCACTGAACATTTTACTGACTCAAATGATATTCTTTGTTCTCAAGCATATTAATATAAGTAATGCACAAGGAGATATTTAGTCCTTGTGCATTACTTAGTTCTCTTTGGCACTATTTGCAGCGTCAGTCTTTTCCCTTCTGTGAAATTATTCCTGATCAACAGCAATTAAATAAGAAACCAGCCAAGGGTAAGCTCAGTACTGTGTGAGAAAAAATGTAGCAGAGGAGAGTTTCAACAAATGAGCTCTAGTTCCTCTCTCCTCTCGAGAGGAGGCTGCAGCAGTAGTTATCCGATTCAAACAACACATATTCAGTCACACAGCAGAGCTATTAGAGAATTCTAGGAAATACCACTTTTGTCCTAAGCCAACACCCAAAGAAGTAATGGGCTATTTTTCATTATTCCTTCATTTCACTGACATGTTTTTAATTAGCAAGGACAAAGAAATCCCAGGTACTGCAAAAAACCCAGCAAACCAACACTAGTGTTCAGCAGGAACCTTCCCCCCACATCTGTGCTGAACTAAAACCGTAATACTTGGCCAGGAAAATCTCTTGCTCATTGTCCTCCATCCTGAGAGAAGTTGAGCCTAGTGCCTTGGAAAAGCTGCAGTTTGAGTCATTAACATGCAGCCTACACAGATCCTCTCTATCCTCATGCCTGGGCATTGTGCTCCCTCCAAAGCCCCCCAGCAGCAGTGCTGCAGCTCAGGGCTCAGCACTGGCCACGCCTCCTGCCAAATGAAGCTGTGCTTCAGTGGCAGATAAAACAATTATTATTTGTAAAATCTTCAGCCTAAAAATGCATTTTTAATTTTCAGAGTAAAGATGCATGGGATAGAAGTAACCAAATGCAAAGCTGTCTAGCTAAAACTCAGAGGGGTTGGATGGGTTTTTTCTTTCTGTTACACAAACCAAAATAAACCTGTTTTAGCACATAGGGACACTTTCTTAACATTTTTAAATGCTGAATAGCTTTGTTTCCAATCCAAAACCTAAATAAATCATACTTCCAAGCCAAAAGGATTTTTTTTAGATTAAAACCACAAAGTAAAAAAGGAGTCTTGTGGGTTTTTTCCAGCAAGTTACATGAAATGTGGTAACCAGGAACTGCACAATGCGAGATTAGAAAACCATATGAAGTGATGAAATGATGTATATAAAACTTCATTTTGCACAGCTCCACCAAGGATAAAAGTGTTACTTCAGTGAAAGATATTATTAGAATTTGTAATGCTCTTGCCATGGAAATAGCTGTCATGTCACCCACCAGGATTATGGGTGGACAAATAAGAAAAGCAGATGATACATGAAAGCAGGAGAGATGGAAGCATTTTTCAGAATTAGACAGCAATGACAAGGGAAATGAAAATGACATGTAAGGTCTAATTGGAATTCCTTTAGTCACTTGGAAAGGATATTAAAAAGCCTTTCTCAAAGCACTCTTATCAACATTTTCTTCAGGAATTAGTGTACAGCATAATTTAGTCAGTGCATAAGCATATTAATTTTTCATTCTGTGAGCAGGTGGCAGAAAGCTTGCATAGATTAACGCCAGCCTGTGAGCCCTTGTTTGGGCCACAGCAGAGAGCAGAGCTGGGCAGCAGCAGGCAGCTCACTGCCCCCTGTGCTGTGCCCAGCTCCTGGGACACTGTCCTGCCACAGCCCTCATTCTGCCACACAAGCTCACCAGCAAGAAGCTGCTGGAATACATCTGAGCTAGGGAAGCTGAGCTAGGGGACTAGGAAGGGACACAACCAGGGTACTTGATTTCATTTGTGCTTCTTCATCCTGGTCAGCAAACCACACAGAAGGCAGTCTAAAGAGGTATTTAAGATACAATCATGTGTCTATTGTGGGCCTTTGAACACCACCCCCAATCCCCACACATGCTGACCCTCACTCCCAATACAAACCTACCTTGGAAGCAGTGGTCAACACAACAGTAAGGGAGGCTGAAAATAAGTGACCCATAGGGAGCAAGAGCTGGCTTTTCCTACCCAGTAAGAAGTTTCACCTAAAGCCCACACAGCAGCTTTTCTGGGAGACAGCAAGGCCCAGAGGTTATGTCTATTGGGGAAGGTACTCTCAGAGCAACCAGAGAAAACACACAAGGCAATCAATCAGTGTCCTCCTGCCACTCAACAGCTGGGAAAGGACTACTTCTCATGGACAGGAAAAGCTGCTAATTTTCCTCAGCCTTCCTTGTGCAGTGCACTTGGGAGTCAGTTTTACCCAATCATTTCTCTCTTAGGACTGGCTCAAGTGCCTGAAGTGCTCTGCTTGTAGCACATATTTGCCATTAACACTCCCAGCCCAGGCTGACAACTTAATTGTCTTTTTATCTCAACATTCTGCATAAACTACCAACATCACAGCTCCAGTGAGAAACAGATAATGTGAATAGATATAAGAAAAAAAAAAACTTACCTTGCAAGATTCATTACTTCTTCACAATCCTGCCCAAGACAGAGTGATCCACACAGAACTCATTGCACTGGGACTAGCCCATGGCTGACCACTGAAACTCCTCAACAGTCACTGCATCACAAAGAGCCCCTGACCAACCTATTTTCACATTGAGGTTTGTTGTCATCTTTCTGCAAAAGTTCCAAAAGTTCCATACCTTCTCGATGATTTCTCATGGACAGCTCCTCACAGCACAGCCAAAAGACTGCAGCTCTCCTCTTGACCAGCTTTTATAGCAGTCATCCTTATTGGATACAGCTGTGGCCTATTAAGGGCAGGGCTGCTCCTAATTATTAGTAATTAGCACAGCTGCAACTCATCAGAAGTGAGATTGCCTTCTGCACTCTCTCTATGTTCTTGCATTCTATCTCCTCACAGAGGTTAATGCTGGTTTCAGAAATTGGTTAGATTAAATGACCTCCAGTATTCCTTTCAGTAATACTATTCAACTTTTTTCTTCCAAGAACTCCTTACTGCATCTTATTGAATATTCTTTTTAAAGATAATCCTGAGCTATAACCTCACCCCCAATATCAGTTTTCACCTGGATTGTTCTTACTACATTTAACAGGGATCCTTCATGCAACCTTTGGGGTGAGATGAACTAGAATAGGGGCTATGGGGCTATCCCTACAGCAGTTGTTGGAGGGCTCATGGTGTTCCTCCACACATTGCAAAATTGGCTTCTTTTGACAGAGGAACAAGTCCTTGATGTCAAGGGGAAATTCACATTACATACTAGGAGAAGAAACTTCTCCTTTATTAGCCCTCCCCGTTCTCTCTCTGAGACAAGGGAATGGCACAGAGGCTGTGAACACTCATCATCTGGGAAACCAATCTAGTGAAGTCAGAGCAGAAAGTGCTGTTTTACCAAAACTAGTACGTTCTGTTTTGTCCCCTAACATGTTAGTAACTGCTAACATTTTGTATGTCAGTTTTATTTAACCATCACAGAGCACTGATCACTACCAGTGTGTCAGGTGTTTGATGTAATCCCAGATCAAGTTCCTGATTTATATCTCCCTGCTCCCTCAGCTCTTATCAGGGCTATCATTTTATATGTGAAGTCATAACTGTTTTGCTCTTACATGCATCCCTGAACATTCATTTATGCTGAATGTCATATGCAATTTTTTTTTTTTTGCTCAGTCACCCACAATAACAAGGTTCTTCTACATGTCTTCATAGCTGGTTCTGCTTCTTACTAATTTGAACAATTTAATGCCATCAGCAAATGTTGGCAGCTCACAGCTGACCCCTTTTCCAGGTCACAACGAAATCTGCTGAACTGCACAGACTCCACAAGCTTCTCTGGTGATTTTTTCTCCAATCCAAGAACTGCACAATTTCTTCTGCCCTGGCTCCTGACTTTTAACCTGCATAAGGATTTTCCCTTCTGTGGGTTGGCCAAGAATGATATTCCAGGAAGCAGCAAGTGAATATCCTCTACTCTGTGCTGAGATTCAGCTTGTTTGGCTGGCCTCTGTCTCTCTGACCCACTAAACTGAAACCACATCTCTGAATTCCTGTAACTTTGTTGGTAACTACTGCCCTACAGACAGGAGAAACCCTGGTACATTTCCTGTTTGCCTACACCCATTCCTCACATGCCAAAGGCCTGCTAAGTTAAAAGGAGGTCTACAAATACACCAGTGCTGTTTTTATCAAGATGCTGTTCTCCTGGTTTCAGGGCAAACTAGAGTCTGTTGTGTAAGACTGCTACAGAAATCTTTCCTGCTTAAACCTGACTGCCAGGTACCAGCCACAACATGGGTAACTGAAAGCTGAGAAAACAAGACATTACTTCTATCAGTTGTTCTTGTTTACTGTACAGGGTTTATTATTTTTTCCACAGGGCTCTTCCATTTATTTACTACACAGAATTGTTGGGTTTTACTTCACAGTTACTTTGGTTTCACCTTTATTTTTCCGCATGAGGTACGACTTAACTCCTGCTCTGGAGAAAGAATTATTTGCTTCCTCCAGTGTTTTTCAAGACTGTCATCCTATCAGATCTCCAAGCATGTCAGAAACATTCAGATGTCAAATGGGGAAAAATACATACAAACCCTGCGAGAGTTTAGACATGCAGCTGACTGCTGCCACTTGCAGAAATGCACACCTGAGAGCCAGACCTGGTTTTCCCCTTTTACCATCTGCAGCACCAGGGAAGAGGGAATATTTTGCCCATGGCACACACTTCCAGAAAGCAAAGTAAGAGTCAAAGGGGAAAACCTCAGGTTGTCATCACAGACTTAGAAATAAAAGCTGCTTTGCTGGACATGACCCAAAACCTGACCTCTTTTGCCTTTCAAATCTAAAATACAGAGAAACTAAATCTTCTCAAATAAGATGCTTTTACCAGCATAGTCACAGCAACACTCTCCACAACTGCTTCAGAGGAACCAAGGAGATGCTGGCTGGAAGGCAGTCCAGTCCCCATTCACAGCCGGGCTATCAGTAAAGCCACATGAAGTCAGTCACAGCTTTGTCTGTCTCAGCCCCAAAAACTTTCAAAACCCCTCTGGGTATCTTTACTATGCAGAATTAATCTCCTTTTACCTTGGCTCCAACCCAAGCACCCCATGGTGCAGTCTGTGGGCATCACCCCTTGATATACTGGGAGAGATTTGGGTCTTGCATTCTTTGTAACTATTTTTCAAGTACTTGAGCACTTCAACATTTTCTGTGTCGAATATGGCTGCCTCCTCTCTCTGTCAGCACATCCATATTTACCCTCAATTTCTTTTTGCAGCTACCATACCTGCAGGATTCCTTCTTTGTTACCCTTAAAAGCCTACCTCAAGTCTTTGCTCCAGCTGGGCTTTTGTCTTCTTGATTTCATCCTTAGGCACATAGGGCATGCTTTTATACTCCTATTGTGTGTCCTCACTTCCATCTTCTTTGTGACCCCTAGTCTCATCCCAGTTGTCTTGTAATGTCCCAGTTGTCTTGAAATGCTGTTTTTCAGACACATTCAGCCTGGGGCAGACAGCTGGTATGACAAATTACAGCCCAGTCGTATAGTCCAGTAACCAAAATGAGCATCTTGTAATGAGCAGGGTCAGGAAATTTCAATAATTAGTAACTGTAGCCCTCCCACTTGTAATTATTTACTGTCAGCTATTGCAGCCAGCACTCACTATGCTCTGTCCATATAATCCTTTATAGCAACCCTGAAGTATATTTGTGTCACTCAAATAAATACAGTACTGATCTATCCTAGAAAATGAGTGCTAGTGCTTGCTCTCTTTAATATTATTGCATTATCTTCCACTGTTTCTTCAGCCCTGGACATTTAAAATTTATTTCTAATATTTATATCTTTTTCTCCCTGAGCCACACCTCATTTTACGCTTTCTAGACCTTGCCAAGATTTTTATTGCATCTGATGTCACTTGCTTGTACTCTGTTCCACTTTTTTTCATTTCATCTCAAGCTGTTTCCTGCTGCTCACCTGCTTCTCCCCTGCAGCTCTCTCACACAATCAGTTCCTATCTTCATATTTCTTCTCAGACACAGCTCTTCTGGCTTGACACAATCTCTTGTTCATATGATTCTATTCCAGAGCAATCCAGTGTCACACATTATCTTCCCTCCTGCTGTGGGGAGAGGCAAAGCTAAAGTGCAGTGTTTCCCTAGGACACATTTGCTCTCCCCTTTGTCCTCTGTGCTAACCTCATCCCTGATCCTTATGGCTGCCAGCTGTCCTGGGCAGCCTGTGTTTCGCAGTCCAGATCCAGGTGCAGAGGTGTCCTCAGTCCACCCACAAAGCCAAGAACCTTTCCTGACTCTGGTAGAGCTATTCCTGCCCCTTGGCTTCAGTGGATAGAGAGGAGATGCTCTAAACAGGGCTGTTCCTACATCCAGGCCTCAGCTGGATGTTGAGTTTGGTTTTTTTCCTCCATCCCTGCAGGGGCCCAAGATCACTGTTGTACATTCCACAAAAGCCATTGGCCTTTCTTGGAAGATTGAGGTCAGGAAGCCATACCCACTCCTCCCACCCAGGTGCTGTAAAGCCACACAGGCAGCTGCCCCTTACTGTTTCTGGATGCCACCAGCAACAGTGGGAGGGACACTGCTGAGCTCCTGTGGCAGCAGCCAGGAGCACTAACATATCCAGCAAACTTGGAGGCAAAGCCCCCTGCCCTGTACTTCCTGCATTATCTTGGGCAAGTCCAGTTTCTCCACAAGCCCTCCTGAGAACAGAGCTTTGCTGAACCCACCTAGTCTCACACTGGCCTATGAGATACCCTGAGAATATACAGAGCACCATGAATATTGATAAGATAAACACAAATTTGGAATAAGAAATCAAGAAAGCTGCCAGAGAATGTTTTCTATTTTCTGTGCCTGGGGGAAGCACAATCGCTATCCATTCGCTTTGGCAACATCCACCCACGCAGAAGGGAAAATAGAGGGAAGCTGGCAGAGCGAGAGCTCCAGCGTAGGTCTACAAGGACGTACCACAGTGAGATTTGCCCACAGCAGATGCATCTTTAGAAAGGAAAGTGCCTGGCTCCCATTGTGGCTACCCAAGAGATAGACCCAGGTGCTGCCAAGCAGCTGAATCTACAGGATCATCATTCTAAGAGTACTGAGCAGTCAGCCCCACGTAAAAATCCAGATCAGCCAGATGGTCTCCTGTCACTGTGCAGACCACTTGGTATGAAGCAAATGGCCTTTGCACACTTGTCTTTGGAAATGTTGCCTAATTTGTTTTAACTGTTTAAAAATTGAGTGCATCCTCAACACTTTAGCTACTCCTGCTTCGTTCTGTTAGTAAGTATTAAATATTTAAAAAGGTCTTGCAAGGTACCTTCTAACAGCAGGTTCAGCTGTTGCTGTACTGCACATAAATAATTTAACCCCCGTGGAATAAAAATGAAGCCTGGATTGGTGCACTGGAATAACCTTTATATTACACCTCTGTGCTGGCAGATGGGAGACTACAGCAAGGGGATTCAAAGGCTACAGCAAGACTGCTCAACACGTAAGGACTTCTCTGCTCTCACCTCCTGCCCCTGAGACCCCAAAAATGAGCTGCCTCCTTTCCCCTTCAGCTCTCCCCCTTCCCTATTTGCTCCACGCACCTGGGAAAGCTGCTTGCCACTATAGGAACACGGCAGAAGTCAACAGTCCTGCCACCCCCAGGTAATCGATGCTTTATCACAGCACCAACAGGCTGACAGAAAAGGGACGTGCTGGAATCTCCCTGTGCATGGGAAGGGGCAAGAAACAGCATTACTGCAGAAGACAAGCTGTACTTTGGCTTTTTCCCCACTCTCATAGAAAAAAGCACTTTCTTTCAGAGAGACACTCACAAATATTTCAGCTTTTATTGCTAGTAACAGCCTTGCCTGCTCCTCCAGCAGCTCTCCTTTCAGGGGCATCCTCACAGGTGTCGGTACATATCACCAGAGCCTTTGCAAGGGATCCAGATTTCCCAGACAGCTTTCCAGCAAAGCAAAGGCTCCACCAAGCCCCACATCAGCAGGGCAAGCCTCCCTGCAAGCCCCCACTGGGGACCAGGACAGGCATGCAAAAAGCAGCTCTGTACCTCTAATTATCTGACCCATCAGCTTGCCTTGATGTGTCCAGTGGTGTGTTCACAGATAAGAACACTAGGAATGCACTGAGCCATCAAGACAAAAAATTTAATGGAAGTAATTTTGCGTCCCCACAACTAAGGTGAAGGGTGCTGGGACTCTGTAAATACAGCTCTGAGTATTTGAACATGACAAGAAACTTGAATTTTGTCAAATTCAAATTTCTGTCTATAAGCTTATTTTTTTTTTTTTTTTACGTGCAAGTGCATAAGACCATAATGAGGGGAAGGGAAGCAAACAAAAAGCAAGTAAATTAATACAGATTTAAGTGCAAACACCAACTTTGCCTGAAATAACCTGGCATTGGGAGGCACTGCTGGGTAACAGTGCTCCAGACAACGCAGACAGAACTTTAAAATTAGTAACACGGGAATTATTAGCACACCAGCTTGCTATTCCCCTTCAGCTCTGTAACTGGAGAGGGCTCTGCTTCTGTTAAGCAAAATGCAAGGCACGTCCCGTGGGCAGCATTAGTCCTGTGAGCACAGCACTTCCCTCACTGTTAAAAATAACCTTCCTTGTCTCCATGCACTGGACTTCAGGGCTGCTTTTGCTTTCTGCTTTACAATATCAACACAATTTCCAGGCAAGCCCAGAAAATCTGCTTCATCAAGGTGAGAGTGAGGTGTCCTGTGATGTGAGTTAGGTGACAGACATCCTGTTCATGGCATGCAATCAATCAAGACAGTGAAGTGTTTCATGCCACCACAATGCTTTGTGGCCCCAGCTGCATTTATCCTGGCAATATCCCTGTGACAAAAGCAGCCCTGGACCATTAGTGCGAGGGGGAGTTGATACACAGAAACAACTGTCATAAGGCCACAGAGAAGATTGCTGGCACAAGAGCAAGCCTAAATTACAGTTTGAGGAGATAACATCCTTTATCAACTGCATTTTTTTTTCTTTATTGCAGCCCAAGCTCATTTGTATTGCGAGTTCCTCCCTGCCAAGCAGGAAATCCCCAGCACAGCACCCAGGTGCACCAGAGCAGGAATAGACTGGGAGATCCCTGTAATTGCTCACAGGAGGATGCTGTGCAGCTGCTTGGCTGGAAGCACCAGCCCCCAGCTCGGACAGAGGCCTGGCAGTGCTGCAGAGCACTGAGATGTTAGAGCTGAACAGAGCCCTGGGGACAGCACAGGGGTGAGGCAGGAGGCAGTTCAGTCACCCCCACCGTGGGCAAAGGAGAGCTGCCAAAGCAGGAGGGGTCAGGTCATGGGTGAGGGATGGCAAGGATGGCCACCAGAGCCTGAAGGCTAAAGGGACAAACAGTGGAGTGTCCCTGGGGGCAAGCGCAGCAAGGAGCAATCTGGGACTTTCTCTGTAACAGGTCAGGAATATTCTATTTTACTTTTCTACTAAGCTGGATCAAGCCTCGCCCAGGGCACACTACTACCATCTGAAAGCAAGTATGTCAAGGCAGCGTTACCTAACCACAGCAGCCAGGTAAACTAAAGAGCAATACATGAATCCAAAGCCAGACTAAGCACTGAAGAAACCTCCCATGTGCTACTTCCTTCCCAGAGTATCTACAGGGTTTTAATAGTGTGTTTGAATAATCCAGGTCTTTTCAGGCTACTCACTGGGCTGGAAACCTTGCAGTCAGGCACTCAGGTCTCTCCTTACCCACTAGCTGGGTCAGAAAGAGCTCCACAAGGTTTTCTGCCATCTCCCAGACAAAACCAGTGAGGCTAAAAAACCAAGAGATAATGGCTTCATACACAAAACCCCGTTAACAACACTCAGGGTCCAACGTTTCTTATTTCATTGAGGTCCATTAAAGCCAGCTCACACAGCAATTCATCTATTGCACTTGTCAGCAAACACTGTTTGAAGCTGACCTTCACTCAGACCACAGCATCCCAAGATCCAATTACAATTCCACTTCCTCCAAGCCCATCCTGAGCTCAGAAATTCACCATTTGGCTTGAGGATTTCAAGCTCTGTTTGCTGACAGTGAATATTGCACACCCGAGCCTGACTCTTTATTCTTAGCTAGTTACCAGCAACTGCCTTTGCTTGGTTCATTAATTTATTCCCTTCCTTAGGCTGCTCCAGATGACCTTGCTCTTCTCCACACACCAAGAAGACCATCCCCAGCAGAAAAGAATATTCAAATGTCCTGGATTGAGGCAGGCAACCGCACCAAAACACCTGTCCCCACTTCAAATGGCAGCAAGTGCTGCACACATGCCAGGGACAAAGGAGGAAGCAGTGGTCAGTGTAAAAGGAGTATTTTACATAATGCTACCTTCTGAAAGCTTAAGAGTTCTTGGGGTAACAGAAGGTCATTTGAGAGCGTGGTTTTTTTTCAAATTCAATCCAAGATTTTTATGAGGGAAAAAGCCTTTGGCTTGCCCTAGAAATCAGATGCTAGCATTATCCTGTCAAAATATGGCAGTTTATTTAACTATAAAGCCTATCTTCTTTTTTTTTCTCTCTCTTAATGCTATAGCACCAAGCAGTCACAGACCTTCTTACCTAGGCATGTACTATTTGTTCATCCATCAGTATTCCAAAAGTTTTCAAGAATGGCCAGCAAGCTGGGAACCTCAAATTTATGGTGCTCCAGGTGTGAAAGAGTATTATTCTAAAAATAAAGGCCCATTTAAGGTGCCCCATGTGGAACACCAATAAATCAAGGCACTTCAGTCAGTGGTTATTATGAATGCCTCAGCCTTTGGCCTTAACAAGGTTGCAGCAGAATGAGCAGTGTATGTTGCTAGTAAGAGTAAATCCTCAGTCTGCATAAGCTTCAAGCTTGACTATTTAGACTACAAGAACATTGTACTTGCTCACAGAGTGAGCCTCTATGGCATAAAGAACCATCATACCTCTAGTGCTCTGGAAGGATAAAGATTATTTTCCCATTAATAATAATAAATACCTTAATCCTATTTAAACCTTTGAAATATATCCAAACAACAACAGTGCCTCAGCAGGATTCCCACTTGTTACATCTGCCACAGCTCCTCCTTCACAAGTGATCTTATACTGCACAGTTCAATTTTTTCAGAGTTATTTTAAAACCACTACATTATTTATGACTCCTGCCAGTGAGTCATAACTGAGAGGTGATGGAGGATGGAAAAAGATAGAGAAATGTGAGCAAAGCTTCTCAGCATTAATTTAGGTGTTTACCTTAAGCAGTAAAACCTCATTAATCCTCAGAAATTAAAGAGGTCAGTGTGCTGTTTCTGATGTGTTCAGCCTAGACAGGGCCTTTGCTACCAGGAGGCAGGTCCAGCTGGAAGGGAAAGATGTTAGAAAGCCACTGAATCAGCCAAGAGATTCCCTGCAGATTTGCTTCATTTTTCCAAGTCACTGCCAGCTTCCTGTAGTTTCCTCCTGAATGCTTTTGACATATCAGCTGCTGAAAGGACCAACTCCACTCCTTTAGGGAACTAGAAATCAGGGAATAAGGAAGGACAAATACTGATATACCATTAGATGTCTGTCCTGAGAAGCACTACCACTGAAGTTTACGAGGGGAACCAGGACTTCCTTTCCTTCCTTCAAAGAGATTGATCACAACCTGCTTTGACAATGTGATCTGACATTAGATACAGGAGAGCTCACGTTTGTTTCCTAAAGGCAGCAGACTGTCTTACACAAAGCTTTTGGCACATTGACTGTGCAGAGCTCTGTGAAGAGGAGAGGAAGTTCCTTGCTCCTGGCACTGCTGCTGACAGGCTCACCTGACATCTGTGGGTGGGAGCATCATCCATGCCCAGGCTTTCAGCCATGGGATTTGCTGACACCACTTTAGGTGTGAGCTTGAGAGAATCTGTGTGTTTTATCTGAGTCCCAGCTGGAGCCAGTAGGCAGGCTGTGCTCACTGGAGTCTTTCTCTTTCCCTAAGTGGCGATGGATAGCACACTGTCACGATCCATGTGGGGATCATGGAAGTAGTAGGAATTAACATCCAGTTTCATGGCAGTGGGTAAATGCAAAATGCTGTCTTATACCCTCTTGTGGGAAACATTTGTCCAAGATCTGCAACACAGGAGACAGATGACAAAATGGCAGACAGATTTTTAGGTTGGAACACAATGGATGGGGCAGAAATCTCAGTCTTGACCCAGGTTAGCGGGCATCAGAATAACAGATAAAGTAAAGAACTAAATTCTGTTTAATTAATGCCAACAAATAGGGAGGAAAGTATTTTGTGGTATTTAAATACAAGAGCTCAATCATTTGCTATGTCTAAGTAAATAGCTTCAAGTCTTTCATGCGCTGTTGTGGCACTGACCTCTGGCTCAACTTCGAGTGTCTGACACCACACAAACCAGTGGGGTCACCTGCTCTTCCATGCAGACCTGGTCTGTCTCTGGGAACTCTTTCAATTCCCTGCTTCACCCTAACAGGAGGAGGGTTCCAGTTTCATTTTAATAACTCCCAACAGCACTCACACAAATCTTGTAAGATAATCCCTGTCCAAAGCTCTATACAGAAAGTAACTGCTGGTTATCTGTTTCCCTCAGCACAACTGCGGTCCCAGATCATGAGGGAAAGATCTGTGGATAACTGAACCCCACACCTAAATTTTTGTCATTTACAGAAAAAGGATAAAATGAAAATATTGTCATTTCAGTTTGCTGCCCCTATGGAGCTCCCCACAAATGTGGCATAAAAAGCTGTGTACCCATCTCTCAAATGCCATTACACAGCTCTGAAACCTTCTGCCAAGTTTTAAGCATCAACTACTATTCATTTATTACAGTTGTTTGCTCTCAGTAAGTGACCCTTTTAAAAATGGAGAGAACTCAAAAGACTTTTTTGATTTGTATGGAGCCCAGCATTTGACAGCCTTCTTCTCTCCCCAAAGGGCAAAATTTGGAAGTATAATTGCGTGGGGTGTTAGCTAGGCTCCACTGCAACTCACTTTCAATCTAAACACATATTAAAAATGAGCTTGCTTCTCTCTGTCCTCAACTATTTATACCAAAAAGAGAGAGCTGGTTGTTTCTAGTACTCACTGAAGAGCTGCTTCTTTTTCCACCAGGGTCCCTGTGTACTGCAGTAAAGCAGGGATGAAGTGATATATAAAAGCCCCCATCACCAACCTTCTTTAAAGGCAGGTTGCTTTCCAGCTAATGAAATGAGCAGCCTGCATTGAAATGGATAAAGAGTAAACCACTAAAATGGATAAAGAGTAAACCATCTGATGCCAAGCAACACCAGGATATTTTAATTTTACCTAGCTTGTCTGCCTCATAGGGTTTTGTGCACAAGCAGGCCTGAGCTTCTACCAGCACAGGGGGAGCTCCATGGGCTACATGAGCTGCATCCAGAAGGGCACTGTAGCAGATCAGCTCCAGCATCTACAGATGTTATTTCCCTAATTGTTTCTGACTTTAATGCTTTTATCACAAGCCCAGCATCTTTCTGAGAATTCCTGCTCCTGAAATTACTGAAGCTGGGAAAGGAAGTTTCAGTCCCCCATCAACAGTACGAACAAATTACAAGTGGTCCCTGAGAAAGCAACTCAAGGAACAATCAAAGCATTATAAAAGATTCAGGACTCCAGCCTCAGAGTGCCTGTTTTACTTGTCTTGTCATTCCTGAGCATTTGAGATGAGCAAGGTTCAGACAGTGAGGGAGCTTTGAAACAAGTGAAAGGGCAGCATATTCTTTGCCTGCTGCTTGATCCGGGGTCCCTGCCCCCCTGGATATTTGACAGTTGCTCCACCATTTCTAATTAACAAGACCGAGTGGTTGGATACAAAGGACAACCCCAAACTTATTTTTTTTTAAAGCCAACCTCAAAAATTAGTTCCATCTGAGATTTTTGAACCAAATCTCAGAGTTTTAAGTGCTTCAATTTAAGTGCTTAAACAACTAAAATAAACACACTCTCCTAGGGAAGAGTCTACTTGTGTGAGAAGGAGATGTGAAATTCAGGAGTGGGCTGGGCATGATAGCCTAACTTTCTCCAGCAAAGAAAACACAGCAATACTGTGGGTTAGTCTGATTTATTTGATCTCTCTTGAATCCCTGCCTAGTTATCTTTGCTGGTGTGGCATAATTTTGACATACCTGAATTTCTGTTGCAAAAGGACAAGAGCAAAAGAGGAAGATTCTGAGGGAGGGTGAAAAGTTGTCAGAGCAGATACTAAATGCTACTATAAATAAGAACTGTAAGAAATACAAGTACTAAATTAATTAGGAAGCATCTAACAAGATTAGAACTGAAAAAATCATGCAAATTTCAGGAAGCACTCAGGTCTTCCAGATTTCAAAGGCAACCAAGAGAGGAAAATTATCATTTCGCTCAACCCTGGCATTAAAACTTTTATTTTTGAGAAGCTGACATATTTTTAAACACGTTGTCCTTGTGCCAAGCACAAAAAACCCAGCCTCAGACTGATTAAGTGTTGAGCTGAACATACAACTTCATAGATGAAGAAATAATCAATACTTTAAATATCAGCTCTTGGCCAAGGCACATCAGAGGACAAAAGAAAGAGCCGACACATGAGGTAAATTATTAAAATTCTAAGGATTTACCATTATAAAACAAGCACTACTGTGGTACAATGTTGATATGGAAACAGAAACACCTTTGAGACAACTCTAAAGAAGGGAATCTTACAAACTAGTTATAGCCTTTTTCCAATATCAGATCATTTTGTACCTGGTTCTAAATCTAAACCAGCACCAGAAAAATTCTCCAAAGGTGCTAAAGCTTTTCTTATGATGATGAAACATATATTAAAAGGTTAACTGGAGTTTAGGAGGCATAAATTAAATTAGTTCAGAAAAAAGAACATTGAACAGCTTCATTTTCTCACAGAACCAGACACTGCCAGTTAGTAACAGTGTATTTACAGCCATACCCATTTGAAAGGCATGTTTTTTAGGTATCTACATCAGAGGAACAAAGTCATTGGTATGTGTGGGCTGGTAACAAACTACTGCATTTCCCAAATGAAAACATGCTCTTTCCTGATTTAACACCTGAAAAACTGCAGTATTCCCTAGTGGCAGTGGCAGCAGAAACTGTGCACATCACAAGTCACTGCAAAATGGAAAAGGGAGATGACACATCCTACCAACACTGCCTGAAACACTGGCTTCTCAACAGCCCAAACACTGGATTCAGGATTATGCAATTTAGCTGGTCTGCAATTACAGAAATGTGCTCATATCTGCGGTACTCTTCAAGGACCAGTACTCATCACCACAGGGCCCCTGCCTGGAGCAGCACAAAGCCCAGCAGAGCCTAAGAAAAGCAGGTTATTCTCTGACAAGCACTGAGCTCAGGAGACATGAATCTGGTTTTATTTTTTCTTTTCCTAAAGGACACAAGGAATGTGTCCATTTGGTGAGTTTGTGTGTCTGCACCATTCAGCTCTAGTTTCATCACTTACACTACACCCTGAGGTTTCTAAGCAAGAACATTTCTGTGGCACTGCAAATGCATCGTCCAGATATTTGGGGGAAAAAATAAACACCACATTTATAATGCTTTCTCAGAATTTAAGAGAAACTGATTACTCCTAGGAGCTTTGTTCTCCTCAGTCTGCGGCTGAGTTGCATACACACTCTGATGAAAACTTACCCAAGGAAATAAAGAAATAATACAAAAAATGAGTAAACTCCAGAAGTATGAGGTCATAAATCAGAAGACACTAAAATTTACAGCATCCTTTCTAGTATTTTGGATTGATTTGGTACTGACAGCAGAAACACAGCAGACACATTTCCGTTTCCATATAGTAGTAAGTCTTTCTCCTAAGAGAAATAATTGAGCTGTCAAACTTGAAGGAATGGGGAAAAATAATGCAGACTGTTGGCAAACACATCATGAGGTACAGGAGACCATGGGCACCAAAACTGACTTAGTAACTTTTGCTTTGGCAGGCTTGAAATTAAGTCTGGAAAGACACAACAGAAAATATGCAGTTTGCCGGGTTAGTGGCAGAAACTGTGCACAAAACTGTTGCAAGAGCCAAAGCCTTGCTGACATTGACTGTAGGATCCTCCTTTAGGAAGGCAGGAAAGCCTCTTGTGCTCTCATCCCCTTTGGCCCTACAAGGGTGGTAAAACAACTCTCTGTCCTTGAAGAGGATCAGCTGCTACGTTTTTTGCCAAATAATGATGGGCTTCAAGTCCGACCCAGTAATATACAGTCAGGCAGACTGAAACCTCTGCTAAGGGCTACCACAGAATATTTTTGATTTTGATCATGGAAGATAAAAAGTTTAACTAAAATAGCAATTCAATAAGACCAATTCAATGCTACCAAACAAAACCTGTTAGCTGCACCTCAAAAAGATTTTTTCAGTCTTCTATACATTTTTTAGCATAACTTTTTAAATAGCTCACTTTGATTAAAAAGCTGATGTCAGTTTTTGTTGGAAAACAGTAAAGTCTGTAAACAGTGTAAGTTCACAGAATTTGATTATTACTTCCACCTAAAAAAACACAAAACAATTAAAACCCCATCAGCTCTAGGTTTGATTATTACAAATAGCAATTTCAAAACTTCAGAAACACTCTATTTACACACTGATGACAGAATCCTCCAGTGGCAAAAATAAAATTTGCTGCAGTAAGTACTTGTCACATTTTCTCTTCTTCATTTCAATTTC
Organism: Ammospiza nelsoni; assembly: GCF_027579445.1. Classification (NCBI taxonomy): domain Eukaryota; kingdom Metazoa; phylum Chordata; class Aves; order Passeriformes; family Passerellidae; genus Ammospiza; species Ammospiza nelsoni. The sequence goes on from NC_080635.1 coordinate 57,333,919, forward strand.
TGGCTTTCCACAGCAACTTTAATTACATTCACAATTCTTATTTTCTTACTTCCAGAAAAAATAAAAGTAGTACCACGAAAGTCAAGTAAAAAGTAGTTGAGTTATATATAAAATGTGTAGCTAGTATTAGTAATCTGATTTAATCACTACATAAGCATGTCATTACATTGCCATAATACATAGAAATCAGTTTCCTATTAGTTTCGTCTGCTTTAACATAAACTCTAGAACCAATCAAAAACCAAAACAAAACAAAAAACCCAAAACAAAACCAAAAACAATCAATCATAGGAAAAAACCCACCAAACAAGCAAAACCCCACAAAGCAGAAGTCTGGAGTTTTAAGGCCTTTGATTACCTTGACTGAAATGAGTAACTGTCCAATGACATCTTATCTAGAAAAGCATCTGATTTCCATTTGGAGATACTAATAGATGTCAATCTCACCTATTCCCACAGTAGCAAGCTCAAAGGGCTCATCACCATCAGGATGCTCTATTTTCTTCAACACTTCAAGTTTCCTTCCTTTATCTTCCAGGCATTTCTCCTCTTCATGCTTTTCTCCAACACATGAAAGCATTGACATCTCTCATTTTATTTCCATACAGAAATATATGCAGTAACACAAGACTCTTCTGTTTTCCTAACAGGAAATTTTCTCAGTGATGTTTTTTCCTGGACTTCCTGACATCCGATTTCTTTTCTGGCTTCCTCCCTAAATCTCAACACCTTTTGAAAAGTATTGCATGCAGTTACTCAGTACCTGTAAACAACCTGTGCAGTATACAATGACAAATCTTATGCAGCCAAGAAGCAATTTTTCCTTTTGTTTCAGCACTTCACCAGAGTTTTCAGTTCAAAATACTGTTTGTTCAGAATAAGACCTGCATTTTCTTCTAGCTTCCACTCAAATAAGTCTCTGTTGATGTGGCTAGCAATTTTTTTTTATACCATGGAGCTGCATGTTTACATTAAGACTGTCTTGAATCTGAAAAACCATTTAGAAATAAATTGCTGAGTAATTTCAATTTCACTTATGCTATTTTACCTACCAGCATAAAGTACTAAGAATTCTTACTAAGACTCTGCATAAAAGAGTTTCAAGTGCACAAACAGGGGAGATATTTTGCTCCTGCTTTTCTTGGCCATATTCTCTGAGAATAGAAAAACTCTCCCTTCCACATTCTGCATGATGTTCCCTGCATGAATGGCAACTTCAGGAGTAAATCCCATTGTTGGGGGGGAAGGAACAAAAATAAGGCTGGCAGGCAAATGGCTCATGTCCTTTCTTCTGTGTCACAGGAATACAGCACTCTGTCACTGCAGCCTCCTGAGGCACACTCAGTATGATTACACAAGCACTTTGCTTTTCTTTCTAAGCCAACTGCCAGGTCCTGCTGTAAAACATGCAAAAGCTAATTATGTCATGAAGCAGACTCCAGAAACACATGCTCTTGAAGGCAATTTTTTAACACTGCAAGGGCACTTCAATTCCAAAACAAAAACCTCAGCTTCATTCTGTATTTATGAGAAGGAACTTCAGTTTCTTTCATTAGCCACTTAAAAAGCCCAGAGGAAGCTCTCATTGCAACAACTTGGCCCTTCTCAGGAAAGCTGTCCAGCCAAGACAGTAAAGAGACTGGGCTGTAAGATTTAATTTCAAGTTGTTTCAGTAACAGAGTGCTATTTATATGCTCCTTGAGTATTTCCCCAGAGCCAAGAACACCCACGCATTATAAAGACATAAAGCACAATTAAATCTTTAGTGAATGGGTCAATTCCCCTCTCAGTAACACCAAGGCCAAGAGTAGCTTCATTAAGGAAAAATTAGCAAGAATGAGACCCCACAATCCCCAGGAAAATCAGGCCAGCTGCAAACAAAAGCTATTTAGAGCTTGGTTTTGCTCCCTGACAGTTCTAAGACAGCAAAACCTGTGGTGTTGGAGGAAATTCTTCTCAGAAGTGACTGAACCCATCTCCAGGAGGCAACAACAGTAAGGACCATCCTAGCCTTCACCGTTTCTAAGTGCACCACCAAACCTATTAGTTTTAGAAGGGGTACACTGCTACTTTCCACAGCTACTCAGTGCAAGATGAATGGGATAAAAGACATAAATATGTCATGAGTACAGTTAAGTGGACAGCTTTTAGCCAAATAACATGAAAGAAAAAATATTTGTGGATAGCATTTTTTGATGTAGGTAATGAGAGATTTGATATAGTTGCCATTAATTGACATCTGATTTGGCACACTGTTATTATAAAGGAAAAAAAAAGTGATATTTGAAATTGTCAGTGCAGTCTCAAAATGCATCAGTGAATGTGAAAATTACTAGAACCCTTATTGTTCAAACTGTGCCTTGTTTCAGACTCTATCTCAAAGGAGAACATGAGAATTGCCAGCAAGTCCAAACTAGAGATAAATTGCAACGTCAGCAAGATACAAGATTTAAATTTAAAATGCTGCAGGTGAGTATTTTCTCAAGAGTGCTGGAATTTCTTGAGGATCCAAAAACGTGCCTAAAGGGAAAAAGGTAGAGTATTTCCTTCTGAAAGATCCCCTTCTGCCACACCTTCACTAGGAAACTGAGAGCCACCCAGTGTAAGCCTTCCCCTACAGTCCATCTCTGGTGGACAAAAAGAATCTGAATTTGTCAGCATTTATCTGAAAGAACTTCTAAGCTTTTTTTCCCCACCCTTTGTTAAATTCCCTAAGGCACAGGGAGGGAAAGCCTCATCTGGAGGAGACCTTCAAATGTGCACCAGGTTACAGGAGTGTGAGTGATACTGGGGAAGGGTTGAGTGATACTGAGTACACTAAAAGCCAGTTAGGGTCAGTACAGCTGAGTTCCCATGTACTTACCACCTTAGAGGCTTCTCTTTTTGACAAGCAATTCCATTTACAAACCTACTCAGCAACAGTAGTCTTGTAAAGTGTACATGTAACAAGTCACAAGTTGTTCCATTTATTTGAGTAAATATCTGGTAAATAAAATCATCAGTAAACATTACAAAATTAAATACATTAAAAAAGCTTGCCAGTATACATAAAATTCACAAACATGTACTTCTTTTGAAAAATAAAATATGTTCAGAGCACCCTTGATATAAAATGCCTGACTAATGTCACCTACCAGTAAATGGTAGCTTGTCAAACATTCTAGTTAGGACATTTTCCAGAAGGGAGCAGGGATCTCTGCTCTTGCTCTTACAAGTAAGAGAGCCCAAGTTAAGAAGTCTCCCACTTCTCAGGGCAGAGCCATAAACAAAGGCTGTATTACTCTTTGCCTACCTTTATAGGAGAGGAATCTGCATTTGATTAAGACCACATCATTAAATGCAATACAGTACTTGCAATTCATTTTGGTATCACTGCCTTTCCTCCAGCATGAACCAGCTTTTAAATGCTCATGGACATTTCTCTAGATATCACTCCAGGCCCATTTTCAGTACAGGGCAGCACAGCTCCAAGACACCATGAGGTGGAGAGGAAGTGATCCTGGCAAAGCATCAAAGTCAATCAAACAACTTTTAAGTCTACAAATTAAGCCCTTAAAATTCCCAATTTTCATATGCTGCGATCTAAACAAGGAGATATGATGAGATTCTTCACTGGGCTGCTTTAAGGGTATTTAGAAAAATGGCAGCATTCATTTTAGCAATCTAAATTGGTACCTTTTGGTAGCAAATTTGCAATAACCACCATTTAAATAATTTACTATAACAAACTTCTCCTTCCATCCATGTGAAACAGTATTCACAACCCACTTTAAAATTTATGTACAGACAAGCACAAGAAACTTGACATCCATGAGTTAAATGTACAACCAACTTAAGAAAATTATCCAACTAGTTGCAAGGAGAAGTCTCCTAGCTCTGTAAATTTACAAGATCTTCTGGTTCACCACATAGGCTTGCTGCCCCTCATCTCTTACTCTTGGATTCTTCACTTGCTTCAGTAATCCTCCAGGTGAAATTTGAGCAGCATCCAAATTGTTGATATTTTTGATAAAAAATAATTGACACTTAAAAAAGAACCCTCAAAACACACAAAAAATTTCCTTGAGTCAAAACTGAATAAAATCAAAAAAGTTGTGGAGAAAGACAATTATTTTAATAAAGGTCTTGTATTCAAAGTCCCATTTCCCCTGCCATGTCTTTCAGGGAGTGCTATTACTTTGAGTTATTTATATACTCTTCTTTTGAGGGGGACTGAGTTTCCTCATTCCTCTTATCCGAGTTAGCAGCTCTTTGATAAATTCCTAGGGAAAAAAAAGAGCAATTTTAATGATCTCATAATGTTATAATCAAGTTCTTTTAAAAACACAAATGACACATTTTTATTTAAGCTTTTATTGCTATGCTGGAATTTCTCTGCCCTGATCACCAGGAGCCTTATACATATCCTTCCCATCCAGCAGAAGTGTGAACAATGAGCTTTTCCTTGTGATTATGCTGGCTCAGTTATAACCCATCTTTCAGGCATTTACTGCATAGGGCCTTATACCAACTACTGAATGAAGCAGAACCTATGGCTGGATACAATGCAGTCAAAGCAGACTTGCACAGCTTAAGCCTGCACAGAAACCAGCACTCTTGCCAAAAGAGGTGTTTCTCTTGCCACTCTCCATGCTGGAGGTAGTATTTTGGTTGGCTGCATAGTGAGCTGTACAAGAAAGCTGATCTGGCTAAAGAAAAACAGCTAAAGCTGATTTGGCTTTTTCTCCTCTTCTCCTGCTACTTTCCAAGCTGGCTCAGCTCTCTGACCCAGCCCACCCCTCAGCCCACACTAACACTTGTGTCAGTGCAAGGCAAGGCAGGAACAAGGAGCCAGAGGTAGCACCACTGGCTTATCATGGGTTAAACTGGTTGCAGAACTAAGTGAATGACACTACTTTGAAAACAAACAAATGCCAACCCCCCATGCCCCCCAGAAAAAAAAAAAAAAAAAAAAAAAAAAAAAAACAGAACACAACAAACTAATTAAAGGCCTTTATTCACAGTGATATTTTCTGCAGTTTCAGCAGATTTCCTCTTTTTAAACTATGTGAGAACAGAAGCTTATAGATTTGCATCATTCTTGGAAATTCTTTTGGTATACAATTTCTTGCAGGTGGATTAAAAGCTACTGTCACACTGGGAAAACAATGTTTATCCACAGTACTGTGTATGAACATACAAAAAGATTCTTATGAAATCAGCTATCTGTAAATATGGAATGTAATTATTCAGTTAAGTTGATGTGAAAAGCCAGGTTGGACAGGGCTTTGAGCCTAGTGGATGGTGTCCCACCCTTGGCAGTCAAATTAGGTGATCTTTAAGGTCCCTTCCAACCCAAACTATTCTATGATTCCATGAAAAAACTGAAAGCATTATTTCCTGGATGAGTGCTTGAAGTCTCCACCCAGAACTAACAAAGGCCACTTCAGGAATACATCTATGCATATCAATCATGCCTCCCATCTGGACAGACAGCCTAATCACATGATCAGAAAAACAGTTTCTTTAGACCCCCAAATCCTCTCCCTCCATCCTCTTGAGGCTGTCTTACTTCACAAAGGCACAAGCCACCACTGGAACAATATCAACTTTAAACTTGTCACAGTCCAGTGCTTCTCCACTGAAAAATCAGAAGGAGGAAGACATGCTTACTATAAAAATTCACAGCTTTCAACAAACTTTGCATTAATTCTGTGTCATCCTATCATCACTGTAAGGATCTGTTACATAATGCAAAACTATATGGCATGGTGCTGCTTGAAGCATATAAACACACTTCAGGATTTTTTACTGTCAAACTTATATAAAGCCCTGCAGTACAATCATTAAAGAAATAAAGCAATCTTTGATTTTTACTTGGGATTAGTGTCATTTGTATTCCTCTCAGCAAGTTTTTCCATTAAAAAAACCAGTCCCATCAGATTAAGACAGCTTTGGAGAAGAACGGGCTGAAGTGCAGTTCTTTCCTTAGGAAAACTTTTTAAATTGTCTGTTCAAGCCACAAATATTCTGCAAGAAGACACTGCACCTGGAAACTCTCCAGCAGCTTCACTGAAGTAAAAGCCTTATGGGAAGGGACATCTGCAGACAGGAATACCTATGGTACTCTGCAGTCATTAGGGACATCTCAACCTGCCATTCCTCTGCCCATTCTCCCAAAACTCAGTAGAGTCTGAAGCAAATTTCTCTTAGATATCAAATGTAGCCAAGGGTCAGTTGCTTTTTAATATGACATTATAGCAAAAGTGAGGCATTCTTCCCCTTAACTTTGAAGGGTTATCAAAAGCGCCTTCTTTTGCAAAACAAGATATTCACTTGAAGTTTTCAGGCAAGTTTAACACTATCCAGAAACTTAATATTGCCAAAATAAACCAAAGTGTAGGGTCAACCTCCTAAAACAGATCTGAAGCAACTGCAAGTATTCTTAAAGCAGAGAAGGCATTCATTTGAAGAAGTACATATAAAATTTTTAAAGGCTTTATCCCCCAGAAACTTTTTTTCCCCATGAAATAAGGGTCTGCAGTAACCAAACAGTAAAATCCAACAAGAGCATTTTGCATGTGGCAGACATTTTGCATAATGCAGTCGCGCTGTTGTGCACTTCCATAGACACCCAAACCACAGCACTGGTTCAGCACATTTCGGATTTAAGTACCACTTTGCATCTGACACTCACATGGAGCTGGCTGTCATCAACACAGTTGTGCTCTGGTGCTTGTGCCTTTCTTGCTTTGCTTTTCCTTCCCCATGAAGGAAAATCAGCGTTCTAGAAAAGATGCATATTTTCCCTCATGGAGGCAGGAAAGGAGACTTCACAGCATTTCAGTAAACCTTCACCTTATAACTAACCAAAACAGGTTGATGTCAGCAATACCAATTTTGTTTTCTTAAGCTGTCACTCAAAAATTGCAGTGTTGCTCCTTGTGGCTATTTGAATCAAGACTTAATATCCACCCTTGTACACAAAAATCATTTTACACAGAGCATTTTACTGAAATCCTCCCTAACAAGATATGCTGAAATTCAGCATCAGACATTTGAAAGCTGATCCTGTACTAATCTATGTTAAAAGCACTCCCGTAATACAGCTTGAATTATCTACCTATATACACTGATGTAATTCATGGAGTTAAAAAACAAGAATAATTCAGCTAAGGATTCAAAAACCTATTCATTATTCCTTGAAGGGTTATAGCCAGGAATACACAGGCTACACGCACTTCTAATGCAAGAAAAATCTCACACCAGCACTTTGTGCCTTGGTAAATAAAATAAAAAACAAAGTTTTTACAAAGTGCAAAAATGTATGCAGACTTAGTTATTTTTTTCAGATTTTCTGCAAGGAGGCACCCTTATTACAAGTATTGAGGCTCTTTTTAATTTGTAATACTAAATCATTGTTTCTAGAAGACATCTTTCTAATTCTAAAGGCAAATTTTAATGAGAGGCAGACAAAATCTATAGTTCATTTGAATTCATCTATATTCAGCCTTAGGCAAAAAAATAATCAAGGCAAAAAACAAAGGTGAAATGATAATTCAGGAAAGGGGAGGAAATCACTTCACCTCTCTGCTTTGGTGGTGTGACTCATTGTTTTAATGAGGTCATTTGACAGACAATGAATTCCAGGCTTCCTATTCAAGTCTTCCAATTAATTCTGGAGACTAATTAGACTCTGCCTCTCCAGATTTCTCTTCCTCAAACAGTACACATGTAGTAGGACTAGTTTTTAAACTAAAATTTAGAGTTTCTAGTCCTCCTGCTTCCCTAGAGCACGAAATGAATCCTAAGTCAGCTTTCCCTCACAGCTTTACTTCCCTGTAGCCAGGTCAAAAGCCAAGATTAACTGTTTGCCCAAGGCTATTTCTTGGAGATGGCTTTATTAGTTGGATGCAAAAACTAAAGTCAGCCTGGAGAGCAATCCCATAGCTGGTTGGGAAAGAACCTAAATAATAACCCATCTTACTGCCAAACACCTCTTCCACACAGGCTCAAACCCCCCTAAAGCCAATTGTACAGAGAAAAGGGAAGTGTTCTCCCTGCTTTGGGAGAACAGGGCCAGAAGATTCCTTCTATAGCAAGAACCAGCACAGCATCTCTGTAGCCTCACTGAATGATGCCCTCAACATGCCCTCTCCAGTGAGGCCACAGCACCATCAGTGTCCAGAGCACAACATTTTTGCAGCACTTTAGCTTTTTGGTGAGCTCTGTATGAGGCACTAACTACATACCACAAAGCTTAGCTACAGTCAAGACTTGCAGCCCAATGATTCTCCAATTTGGCAGTACGCAAACCAGCACAGCTTATTCTTGTCAAATCACCACTTGCTCTTCCCTTCTGATATTGCTATGGGTATTTATTAATTGTGTTCATGATTACTTGCAGAAATGAAAACATGCAACCTTAATTCCCTCCAACGCTGTAGTACAATATAGGGCAGATCTCAGCAGACACATAAAAAGTTTTAGTTCACTGAATTCAGTGGTCAAATGGATGAACAAGAAATCATGTTTTACTTGAAATGCAACTGCCTGCATTGCTTTTAAACAAGCAGGTTTTCTAAGCTTTTTTCTCTACAAGTTCTCTATTTCATTTCAAGTAATATGGACATAAAATACATTTGCTGTGACTTAATAATTTACCACCTATCAGCTGCCCTGGCTTGCCCAGATGTAAGGCAGCACACCACGTTGAGGCTTTAGGACACATCTGCAGTGACTATTGCTTCTTGTGGGTATCCTACATATTGTTCCCTTGCAATAGAAAAAACAAACAGTAACATTAACTGGAAATAATTGATAACATATTAGGAGCAAAATAAACATAAGGTCCTTCAAACCTTATGGTTTGGGGTTATGGGGTTCTGTTTCAGAAGCATTGAGCTTTCTATTCATGCCTTTATACTAAATACGTACAATATGTCAATACATACACAAAACAGTTTTTATCTTTCAAACCACAGTACCTAGACAACTCTAAAAAGTTTAATCACAAGCCTGTCATTTGCTCCAACTAGGAATTAAACTTGGAGAAACATACAGTTAAGCAAATGCATCTCTACCTTTTTGAAAAGTGTTAGAAGCTGCTGAAATAGTCCAACCACTGGAGTAATTGAGTAGTCAGTAATCAAATCTCTGCCAAAGTTCTCCAGAAAATATGCACAACAATTCAACACAGTTTGTTTGCAAACCATATTAAAAATTATTACTAGAAGCTTCCAGCTATGCAACTTCCTTTTATGATGCAATTTCATCTCCTTTTTCTCCCATTTTGCACTAAGTGAAGAATTGTACTAACAAAATAGATTTAATCCTGCCTGAATGGGAGAGATCTCCAGCTCATTCATCTTAAGCTTTGTATATTTCTATAAGAAAAGAAAGAAGTAAATAAACTGCAAATCTAATTTATTCAGTTCTCTTCAAACACTCATTATCTGCAGACCTTGTATTGCTCAGCTGCATCTTTTGGAGCCAGTGAACAAAAAAAATTGCCCACTCATTGGATTTCTCTCCCATAGCAGTTTAAAAGTTTCCTTGTCATTTTTCCTGTCATCACTTTGACTTTCCCACTACTGGAAGCTCTAATTCACATCAGCCATAAATACTTCAAATTTTCTGCAATGCCCAGTCTAAATAAGTGGCCTTGCTGTTACCAGTAGCAGAGATAACAGCAATACAGATTTAGTCAGCCTTCTTCAAAATATGTGTCTTGAAAAAACCTCATGGATTTCACAATCACAACTGTCTTCCTGTCCTAAATAAGAATCTATTGTGAAGTATCATCTAAAGAGCATCAAGATTGCAGATTATATTTAAATCCGTTATAGTCACTAAGAACATTAAGATTCTCCACCATCAGGTGATGACAGAGAACATCAGACAGCGCTGCGACAGCAAGTCAACAAAGATCAGAGTGGGACTTTCCACAAGTGACATGTGGGAACTGTATGAAGAACTGACTGGCACACAGATGATGCAGGAAGAGGAATGCTGCTCCCTGCTCCTCTTCAATTACAAAAGTTCAGACCCAAAATTTGATTATGGCACTGATTTAGCAGATACTAAATCCTTTGTGTACATAGTAATTCTTTACATAAAGGCCCCACATTAAGCATATTTCCATACAAATTAAAACAGCCATAACTGCTACCTAAGAAAAGCTTTTAATATTTTAAAGCATGTTCAACAGTCTAGTGGTATTTCCATTAGAAGAAAAGTTTTGTAGCAGTTCCTCATTAGTTACTGTCAGATACTATCTTTGGCCAAATTATTAAAGAAGTTGGGAACTCTTTCCATGTTTTAAGTGACTTGGATAACTCAGCTTCCTGACGAAAAGTCAATCCAGGACACATATAAACACTCCTCAGTCTTTCCTTAACCTTTAGTCTAAATGGAAGATACTGAGCAAAACTGATTTAAGATATACACTTGCAGATTTAGAAGGTTTTTCCACAGCTGGGTAAGAGCTTTGAGTTATTAACCTTTTTGCCTGTACTATTTCTTGTGATATTCTGAATAGCAGGGACATCATATTACATAACTTTTCCCCCAGTTAGGGATCACTATCTTTTGCAAATTGTATAACTCTTGATGATAAAACCCCTAGTGCACTTGACAGATTGTATTTCATTGGTCAGGAGAAATTCCATTAGTTCATATCCATTCTCCACAAATCTTCTAAAAATCCTTCCACAAGCCAACTACCTCAATAGTTTTGAATGGTCTGCAAATATAAAAAGATTGCAGATTTTCTCGACAAGATGTGGATCCTTATATAGCAAGTTTAAGTCAACTAAAAGGCTCTTTAGTCCACATATGGCAGGATAAAAATCAGCATTTTTAAGTGGCCTAAGCTAGCAGTTATGCAGTACTACTGAGCTCACCATGCCATAGATGAAGAAAAGTTGCAGTTGTAAAATAGTCCTGGGATGCTACTCATTTTAAAAACTACCTCACAGAATCAGGGAATCAATTAAGTTGGAAAAGGCCTCTAAGATGAGTCCAAACTACAACCAAACACCACCTTGTCAACTAAACCATGGCACAAAGTATCTTTTCTTGAACACGTCCATGGTGGTGACTCCATCTCTTGGCAGCCATTCCAATATCCACCAACCCTTTTGTGAAGAATTTCTTTCGAACTTCTAACCTAAACTCCCCTGCCATAGCTTGAGGCTATGTCCTCTTCTCCTATCACTAGTTCCTAGGAGAAGAGGCCAACACCATCGGTCTACAACCTCCTTTCAGCTAGTTGTAGAGAGTGAGTGGTCTCAACTTGGCTATCTCTATAGATTGTCAAGGAAGATGAAAATTCTCACAGATAAGGGAGCTACCTCTATCCCATCCACAAAGGATTGAAGACACAGGTCACCAGTTCAGTACTAAAATCTCACCCTGATCCAGGTGCCTTGAGGGCAGACAAGGATGTGTCCAGGATGTTGTTTTCTGAGAACTGCCACATCAACTCAATTTACCAGTATGGCACAAAGCTTCCCTGCAGTTCTAGAACCAAGGTTTCCAGTGGAACACTCACTGCCATCTGTCATGTATCCTTATCAGCTCTCTGAAATTTGTCCTTGCATTGTGTCAAACTTCACAGCTAAAAAAAAATCATTCATATGGCATGAAGAAGGAAGAAGAGTAATCACAGGATCTCTGCCTTCTTCCTCTGCCTTCAGATAGCACAGAGATAAGAGGTCAGCACATGACTGACTAGTAAGCCCCTGGCAACCTGTTCCTCTCAGCTAGTCATGACTTCAGCTTTCTCTTACTACACCGGGCTTCATATGCTGCATCCATCTTCACACCTATCTTAAGAAGAAGCACCAAGGTTCCATGGCACTTGCTTAGAGAAGGCTGGAGAAGGCTGTCAGGGTCATTTGTAGTGTGGCATTCCTACAGTGAGGCAGCTGAAGACTTGGCATTACCGCATCTCCATAATGGAAGATGTGTGTTATCTGCTGTAAGGCAACAGAGATACAGCACAAAACAAACTCTACAGGTGTTATCAGCTAAGTCTTTCTGGGTCAATTCCCCACTGTCAAAATGTTTGTACCAGCAACTATAATAGCAATTCTGGAGAATCTTCCCAATCTACCATAGGAATCAATAAAAATGGAAAAGCTTGAAAAAAATATGTCATGGACTGTGAAGTGCCTATTCAACCATACCAGCAGTTCTTCCTGATAGTCTGACTATCCTTGAGCCCCACCAGTTTATGTGGCTACAGCTGCAGATATTACAGAAGAACCAACCTATTTCCAGCCTTATTTCAAAACCAAACACCTGGCTTCTAGTCATGCACAGCTGAAAGGTCTGTGACAAGAGGAATCCTGTAAGGCAACCCCTCTATTAAACCCTGTGCAGCAGCCACTTCTGGGAAAGAACTGACTCTATAAATGGAACTAAGTGACCCAGCACCTAGACTTTTGATTTTTACAATGAGTCAAAGGGGTTATTTACTCTTCCTAGTAAGCACACATTACTGTATGAAAAGCAGGCTATAATGGCACTGGACACATCAAGAGATACACAAAAATTGAAAGTTGAGTGACTAAATCCTGCTAGTACAGGTTATCCCACAATTTTATTCAAGTCCATTCACACAAACAATTACCTGAGCTGCATATCTGCATTAAAGTTCTCTGAATAAGTTTTACTGTTGTCCTAGATAAAATTAAATGATTTCACAGTCAAGAGCACAGTCCATCATGCAAATATTTTTGCCATCTGATGATAACTATATTTAGTTTTATTGTAATATAGCAGCTTTAAAAGTCAGTATAGCCAGAAGGACATTACAGCAACCAATATTGATAGTTCAGTGGGAATGACCAGCAGTTCCTCCACAGGGTACAATTACATTCCTACTGTAGCTAAGTGACAGGCATAAGCATTTTTAGTATATAAAGCTCCAAGTATTCCAGATAGCCATTAATATTAATCTAATTACTTTATTATAAGAATAAAAATAAAGTTACTTTATCGTGAACATAACTACAGTTTCCACAGGTTAGTAGCATTTTAAAAAAGTCTTTTACCTCTGTTGGTTTGTAGCAATCTACAAGAGTTTCCTAGAAGCAAAATATGAAAGTGTCAGTATCCATACAGAGTAATAGTGAACATAAACAAGTCATGGTATGAAACCTGGGAAGGGAGGGGAGAAAGAAAATCAAGAACAGAAATCACTGAATGAAGATGTTAGTGAAACCCCAAAGTTATACAAGTCACCTCTGCTCCCTATGTGGATCAGAATGATTTGTACCAGGAGAGAAAGAATGGCTTCTTTCTCCCTGTAGGAAGTTACAAAACCCCCTGTCTCCAAGGAAAACTGAGAAGAGGAGGAGAATCCAAGAACATTTCTCCCAGGAACAGATATGTGGAAGGCAGCTTTCTGTGAGGACATGAGTGTCTTTGCAAGGCAGAAATAGAGATGTTAGTAATTCCTAGCAGGGCATTCCTAGCAGGGGGCTGCTGCAGCTAGTTCAGGCAGAAGCAGCAAAGCTATTTATGAACGCTGAGCAAACAGCCTGGGGCCATGCCCCAGTCTCTGTGGCTGGCCAGCGGGCACTGAGAAAAGGGTGCTAACAGGCACCAAAATGAGATGTGCTGCATCGAAGCACCACATTAGTCACCTCCCAGGAGCAAGCTGAGGGCAAGCCATGACTCTAGAACACTCTGCCTTTTCTTAGTGCATCTGAAAAGATTATAAATGGAGACATTTCCTATTGGTTTATATATTGATGTAGAGAGAGATTTATATTAAGGCAATGATATTTCATTTATTTTCCCCCTCATTCTTCCATTCATTAATTCCTACCTCACACAAGATTCAAAAGTTTAGAGAGCTGGTTTAAACTGTTTAATTTCAGCAGACAGCTTTTGAATTTCCCAACTAATTCCTGTTCCTGACCATCTTACCCTTTCTTTGAACTTTTTCATGGGTTCCAATTTCTTTCTGGTATAGAAAGAAATAATTGCCAGTAGTCTAAGCACAAGGGAAGATTTCTGGTCTGTATACATATTTCTACTGCTGAAGTGAATCACAGAAACTATCTGGTCATCATAACTGACTCTCAGTCATACAGCTTTTTCCATATGCTGTTCTTCATTTTCCTATGTTTTGTGCTCTTTATTTTATATACTTGTACAATTCAGAATGAGGCTAATTTGGCTTAGCATATTTCCTTCTATTACTGGGTTCTTTGAACTTTTATTTACTAGTGTTATCACCTACCTTCTAAAAGGATTTATCTAAAAGGATTTTTATTAACTTTGAACAGTCTGGTAGACTATACTAGAGTGGATCTAGGAATCTCTCCATGACATTTACAGTGGATTCAATCAAACACAAGATTTCGATCCAGATGCATTACTTCAGCCACCTTCTGATTTAACATTATAAAATAATATTACCTGTAATTTGAGAGCTCTCTCCTCTTCATTGGCTGCATCAAGAAGGTCATCAATGTCAATTTCTACCTCTGGCATTTCTTCTTCCTGAAATGCAAAAAGACACATTTAGTCCATAGAGCTGTCTTTTAACTAGCCCCAAAAGCAGCCTAGTGATAGCATACAAACCCATCTTCCTGGAGCCAGACAAGGAAATCAATAGGGGATGGTGGCTTGATTCCTTGCTCCCAGGCCAGCATCAGCCAAGTCCCAGCCTCACAGAAGGTGACAGTTCTTAAGAAATCCTTTGCTCTCAGCCAGGACATGTTACTAACTCATGGCCAGCAGCACAAGTCATGCTACTCTCACAGTACTGGGCAAGAGGATGAAGAAGCAAAGGTAGAAGGAAGAGCAAGTGATAATAACTGCAGCAAGCCACAAAATTGTTTTGAAAGCATTTCTGATTGGACTGCTTTTCTTGATAACACTGTGGAAGATCTCCCTTGCATAAAAGTTGGCTTACAAGGATGACATACATGCTCCATCAGAAGAACTCAGATTTTCAGGACCTGCAGTGAAGCACAAACTCTAAGGCATAGAGTACTTTAGAGAATTTTTCTTAAACCTCCTCCACCCACACATTTCTCTCTTTGCATCACCAACACATCAGATGCCTTGTTCCCTGAGCCAGAGCAGCAGTCCATACATTTTGAAGGACCTCTGAGCTCTAGAATTTCAATGAGAATTCATTATCCACAGATATCACCATGTATTGCATTTTCAGTTATGCAAAAAACATTCTGCTGGCCACTTTATACATTTTCTCATCAAAATGGTTATGCAGCTCCCTGCTGCATATACAAAACTCTGGTCTCAGCCACTCTCCCTCACCAAGTCCAGCCTTGACAGTGGCCTCAGCGCCGTGGCACACAGCTCCTCTGTGGCCCCTCCTCCATCTAAGCCAACACATGGGCACTGCAAGACTCTCCTCTCCCACAAGCACACTGCCATCAACTGACTCACTGATGTGGCATCACTTTGGCACAACCTAATGAAAACAGGGACCTGAAGGTCTCCAAAGCAGAGGGTGTATTTAAGAGTCAGAATGAAGCAAAAAGATCACAGCAGCAGCTGCTCCCTTCTTGTACCCCACCAACACTTCTCAAGATCCTTTAAAAAAGCATTTTTACAAAAATGTGGTGGTTCTAGCAAGTTGCAGAAGTTTCAACAATCATGAAATAATTTAACAGCTCCAATAGCAACTGCTTCAGGTAATATCAAATTATTCTTCTACTGGGTAAAAGACAGTCTAAATATTACCAACAAAGGTAAGTTAGTTCAAGTTAATCTAAGAGAAGTTAAGCACCAAAGTGGCAAACAACTAACTGTATTAAACTCCAGCTAAAATGCCAACTATTCAACATTGTTTTGAGTGTGAGGAGGAAGGGCAGAAGTTGGATGATTAAGTTCCTCATTCCTCATCTCTGAAGGAAAGTGTGCAGGGACACTACAGGGCAGTCATGCAGGCAGACCCAGTGAACAAAAACACACAAGGCACACCCTTTGCCCAGTCAGCCTGGTCAGAAAGGAAGTGTGGACATTTGCTGAGATGAAGTAAAAATACCAATTACTGTAACACAATCTGGCAACATGGGAGTTTTTAACTCAATGTAACAGATTCACTAGCAATTTAAACAAGATGAAGAGAAGTCTTCCATAGGGTATATATTCAGTAAAAGCCATCAGAATTGGAAAGGATAAAGAATAATCCATAACAGTGGTACATTTACTTAGTAGTTTATAATCCCAACTCTATACTAATTCGCATATCTCACCAAGAACCAGAAATTCCCCACATAGGTAGTAAATCTCCTGAACATTTAATCTAAGCAGCTCAGCCTAAATACTGTTAAGACAGGGTGCCTGGAGTTACTGCTAATATTGTAAACTTATCAAAATACACATCCACTGAACTGTGTAAATAGCAATTGTGCATATGTTTGCATTCAGAAGTGCTGTTCAGCACATTGAATATTTTGTCAGATACACATTTTGAACTCCTGTCCCTTGGAGCAGCATTCTAGCAAACTGAAACAATGTTGAAAAGCAGCAGTGAGGGGAAATTGCTAGAAGGTATATAATGCTTTTTTGTGATCACACTTCATCGAAGTCAAGTGCTCCTGAAAGGTTAGTTTTACTCTGAATGGTACCAGTCAAATGGAAGAAATCCTTGCTTCTTCCCTCTTTTTCAAATCAACTTTCTCCTACATCTTCAAAGTTCACAGTGCCATCAATTCAGAGGGCAACTGCACCAGCAGTTCACTCAAATTTCAGTATAAGAGGTAACACAGCTCCTGTACATCACAAAAAGTGATAACAAAATAAATTACAAATGTTTCTGAAACAAGGAACTATAATTGTATCTGACAATGGCATTCAATTAAATTATATTTTCTGTAAAATATCATGTGTATCTTCTTCACTTCACAGCAGATTTGAACTCTGATACATAACACAAATTGAGAGGGAAGCCCAAAAAGGTAACTCTTGCTCTTATTTTTGGCTGAATGAACAAGCAATCAAAACACCTTTTCTCCATCTGAACTACTGCACCTGCACGATCTGAAGAGTTTTATGTAAGGCATGAAAAACATGCCCTGAGGTCAGGAGCCTGACCACTCCATAACAGCTGTAATGACAGAGGGAGGAAAGACAAAGTCAGGCCTTCTGTTTGACAGATTTTATTGGTGACATTAGTCTGGTTGCTCCAATTACAATTCAGCAGCTAGATACAGATTGGGCTGGGCCAAGCCTGAAAGGGTCTGTGCATAGCCAAAGGATGGTATTTTAAGGGTCTTGTTACTGTCATGAGGCTGTGCAAAAAAACAAACACTGCCACCAGTTCTGCTCCAGTGAGAGGGAGACAAAGTGATGCAAATAGCAGATGGGGGGACAAGGAACCACTAGCAGCATGCTGACAGGGAGCAGCCTCCAGAAAAGCTAAAACAGGGGTGTGGGGGTTTTGGGTGCAAACATCTATCAACTGAGACTCCTGAGGGAGAGGAGGATGGACACTCCTTTTAAGCATCCTCTTCAGTCTGCATTGCCAATGTAGGCAGAACTTGAGCTGATTTCTGTTTAATCATTCAAAAGTCAGAAAATATCAAAGACAGCTTGCATGATATTTAATAAAACTTAAATTCAACCTTGCATTGAAAGACAGCCCCATTACTCTTTAGATTGCCTGAATTCTTTGCAGGCTACTGGCAAAAGACCTTGGGCACAGACGTGCATTAAGCAGTAAATAGCTGTAGCAGTTTAAGACAACCTCTCCAGCTGGTACTGGTGAATGAAACAGAAACAGGTGAACATCCATTAGTGAGACCAGAAAAAGATCTTCAAAACCAGCTCCCACAGCAGCTTAAGCCAAAGGGCTGGATTTTGCAGGGGCATCTTGAAGAACACTTGCATACACCAGCCTGCTGACCCTGAGGAGAGCACCTCCAACATAGCAAAAGCAGGTCTCATTCCAAATATCTACTAATTAAACAATTATTGGAGGCTTAAAAATTTAAAGGGCAATGGTTGCCCTATGGATAACTTCCCACTATAAATCCAACTGGCAAATTAATCCATTATCCCACACCCTCACTGTCATTCACTGTGCATCATCACATTTGCAGTGCTGGGAAATAATTAAATAGGCTTGCTTGATTTTTGTTTTTAGATTTTAAATCTGGGAAAAAAAGAAGTTAAACACAGCAAGAAATGTTAAGGCCATCATTTGTATAATGAGCTAGGAAACAGCAGGAAAGGATAACAAGAGAAAAATGAAGGAAAAGGAAGGAAAGATGACTTTACAATTCAGACATATGAAAGTCTCAGATTGTACTAATCAGGGATTTCTCTCAAAGTTCTGGAAGATCGCCAATAAGTGATCAAAATCAAAGTAGAAAATAGGACCAGTTTTTCTGGAAATATCCATTCAATATATTAAAATATTTATTCATTTTAGAACAGGCATCTGCTGGGCATCTAATAAAGGCAGCTCTAAACCAGTTCATCTGCAGGCATGGATGGCACTGCAAGACAGGGGTGCAAGTCTCAGAATGATAAATAAAAAAACCCACAAATTATCAGGACTAGAAATCATTGGTTGCATATGCAGCCTGGTGGGATTATGAATGGATTGCACTTAGTCCACATAAATGAATATGACCAAACAGTAATTCTCAGAAAACTCAAAAGAAAAACTTATGTGCTTCTCATTTCAAAGCATTCAGTTGTTTTGGGGGACTTAAGCATGAGGGGAAAAGTGGATAAAAGTGAAAACAAAAAAAAAAATAGTTTAAGTGATCAAATATTATTAATCCAGAATTAAAGAAAGCTCTTTTTGTTTAAAGCCAATCCTAGTTAAGTGCAGAGTCAAAACACACAGCTAAAATAAAGCTATTTGCAAGACAAAAAGACTGCTCTGTCTATTGATTGGTATGAGGAAAAGAAGATTAGGAAAGGATGCTGAAGACAGCAAGGAGGTACTCAAAAGTGCCAGGGTTCATAATATTAAGAGCAGTAATGCCGTAGCAGACATGATGATCTGATGTTGAACATGAAAAAAAAAAATCAGCTCTTTCTTTTTTTTGTCCAGGTGAAGTAGTTCATGCAACAGTGAATATTAGTTTGCACTGCTGATAATCAGTGAACACATTTAGGACACTGCTCCCAGTATGATACAATCTTTAGCATGCAGTTACATGTTATTTTCTCCCCCATCAGGCACTTATCTCATTTGCAACCAGTCATTGAACGTGAAATCTCAAAGGCACCACAGAGACAGAAGCCCCACACTCCTGAGCACATGCCATTCAGTCTTGGCTCCAGCTAAGAGGTAGAAAACCCTGTGTTGTACCCAACACTGTTCTAACCAGAGCAGCCTCTTCCACCAACAGCAAGTCTATCTTCCTCTATCACTCTTGTTTATTGAATAAAAGCGCAGAGACATTCAAGGCAAAATTACCAGATTTCTTCACTCATTTTGAGTCAATAATTCTACTCTTTATGAATAATCATAATTTATCTGTGGCAGCGTAGCTCTTTAACAGAAACCTTCTCTGTGCTGAGCCTGTCCTCAAGTCTGACATCACATGGATCCAGTTAAATACACAACAAAGGAGGGACACAAAGTGCACCCCTGGCAACAGAACGGCTTATGCAAGCTGCCCGGTACCTCACTGGTGCACCAAATGCATCTCCATCTACATAACATGGTATGAAGGGCTGGATAAAAGTCAAGGCCACGGTGTTTAATCGATATGGTGCAGACCTGGCATAGCCTCACCCAGGAGCCAGCAGTCCACAGCCTTGTGCACACACCACCAGAGGGAGGTAACACTTTGCAAACACCAAGGGCCCCTGGAGCTGCTGGTAAAGCACGGAAAGGTCTTCTGAGGCCTACATGCAGTTCTTGGTCTGGAGAACAAGTCTAATTTTATAACAGTACACATTGTCCTCTGCTCCCGTTCTTAAAAACGTAGTCCGCAGCTTTTACTTTAACATGTCACTTCCTGCAAAATCCTACCACCTCCTATCTTATCAGGTATTTGCTTCTGCATCCATCCTTTGTACCCCTTCTCTGCATCTGAGGGCCACAGAAAGGACTGCTGGAAGCAGAAAAAGGAGCAACTCAGCTCCCAGGCACCGTGATGAGGGCTCCCTGCCAAGATGAAACTACAAGAGCCCAGCCCCTTCTAGTTACCCACAGAGCAAGCTTGTTCACATATGCCAATCTTTGAGCTTATTGCCAAACTTTAACAAGTTCAGGCACATGACAAGCACAAGTGAAAGAGGAGGAGAGTTGCTTGATTAAACTGAGAACACTTTCATAAACTGGCCACAGGCATCTCCGAAGCACAGCAAATCTGGTCCCTCCAAAATTTCCAAGATTACACACACCAGAGTTTCCACTTGGCTGTTGAAAGTCCTCAAGCAATGTGGAAAACCACTTTTTTTTTTTTCCTTATTTTAATCTCAACATCAGAAATAACTGAAATCTTACCTAAAAAGCTTTTCAAGATATTCCAGCTGAGGCAGGCACATACTGTGAACCTCCTTAGCTCAGATTATTTCAATTTGGACAAGTTGAACATTTTAAGTGTGTTTGCCCGTTGTTAAATCAAGAGTAATGCCAAGAACAATGCTTACAGAGCTCTGCATGGAGAACTACAAACCTTGCTGTGAAGCAGAAGGGGAGATTACCCAGGAATTTGCAAAGTCTAGCAATATAGAGGATGAAACAAAGCCGCAGAAAAGGTGAGAAGATGGACAGACACTTAAACACACAGTGATGCTGTTTACACAAGCAGGCACTGCTGGACCACAGTTTGCTCAGCCAGTGTGCACAAACTGCATGGTCCAAAAAACATAGCTGCATTAGGGCAGCTTACAGACCAAGAGAACAAACCCTGTTGGCAGAGCATTTATATTCAAGTGCCATAGTTTATTAACACAGCAATTAGATTTCCAGACCAAAGCTTACCCACAACCACCTGGCTCGGAGAAGAAAGAAACTGCTTGTAAAAAGCCTTGTCTGCATCTGCCAATTTACCCTATGTTGGTTAGTAGATAAGTGGGAAAGAGCCCCAAGCTTATATTAGGAAGTACACATAATATTACAAGGAAATCTCAACCAGGAAATCTGTTGGAAATTCATGTCTGAACCCAGGGAACAAGAAGCACTCTCAAGCTCCAAGATCCAAAGCATAACCTAACAGTATCCCAGATCCAGGCCAGTATGAAAGTTAGGTGTGTGCTGCTCCCAGCCAGAGACACACTATAAGAAAAAGCATAGGATTATATGTCAAAAGGATACCACAATGCACCTTGGATAATTGAAAAAGCATGCCTATCCCACAGCCTTGTCAGCCTTCCCTGAAAGAGCACTTTAGGAATTCTTGGCCTCCTCCATAACCATCTTTTCCTGTCATACAGTTAGGAGACCAGATTGAGCAGTATGTTCCTTAGAGAAAGAAGAGAGACATCATTTTTAATGTAATCAGCCTACAAAATGACAAATTTAGAGATTTAGAGTCAAACAACAGGGACATGCTCACTCTGTGAGATATGTTACCTGACATGACTGTCAATCAGTACTTTTGCAAGTTGCCTACAAAGAGTAAGTCATGAGGGTCACAGATTTGTGGGGTTTGAGTTTGGGTGGTGGGAAGGAGGAAGGAATTCAGATCAGAATGATCTCAAGCAGGACAAACCCTGTATAAGGATATCACCCTAAGCAAACTGGAACACTAATCCTGTATGTTAATGTTACTTAACAATAGTCAAGAACAGCTCAAACTTCCTTACTTAGAAACAATTACAAATAAAAAACATGGTGTAAAACACTTGAAAATTTCTGCAAATCCCTTAAGTATAAAGGCATCTTAATGCCCATGTACATGCCAGCAGTTAGGTACAGCTGCAACTTCAGACTTCAAGTGGAAGTGAAAAATAAATTAACATTGGATGGATATACAGTACACACAAAACACATTCTAGTTGTGAACCTCATTAAAGCAATTAACAACTAATATTTTTAATAATCAGGGGAGGATCATCCACTCAAGCCAAGTTCTTCCATCTCATTACCCAAGTGGGCTCTTTTTCTTGCCTCAGTCACTGTAAACCATTGTTTGTCTCAAACTGGCACTATCTTAGATCAGACTCTCTCCTCTTGGCTCTCAAGTGACAGTAGAGCAGAGGAAACAGACAGATGCTATTCCAATTAAAAGTCCAATTCAAAGAACCAGCCCCTTTAAAGCAGCAAATGCACCCCAAAGTTTTTACTGTAAAATCACATGCAAATACACAAAAATGGAAACAGCACAATCCTGGCACTCGGGTGATACAGAAGGACACAAGTCTCTTGTGCCCTTATTCCAGGTGGGGTCCCTCTATCAGCAAGGAGGGATCAGGGTTTTGGGCAGAGATAAGGACACCAATCTCTCAATACAATTCCTGTGAAAGCTCCCTTTATGGGCAAGTCTTTGTGAAAGAGGACAGGGAAAGGACATCCACATCCAGAGCACAAGTCTCCCCACCCAGCCTCCCTGAATATCTTCACCCTCCCCCACAACACAAGCCTTCCTGCACTGACATTCAACACAGAGTCAGCTGCTGCCTTTGCAGATGCCACTGCAGTTTTGCCTTTCCTTCAATTAGAAGGTTAGAGGGCAGAAAAATGATGGCAACGCACCATGGCTCCCCTCAAACCCCTTACAGTTACAGGCACTCAATTCAAGTCAGCTGTTAGGTCCTAAATCACAACATGGTTAGCACAACATTTTAACCTGCATAAAGAGTGAGGGGAAAAATAAGACAGCCAACTGTGTCAAAAAGTCAGCTGGAGGAGGGGAAAGGGGAAGTTAAGATAAATCACAGTGAGACAGGTACAAGCACTGCCAAAACCCCTACTGAAGTTACTCAGGGAAGGGGAGGCAGGGCCTGGTTTTGAGAACAACTCAATATATAGAAGCTATGCAACTCTGGGTTTTCCAAATGAGAACAATGGAAAATCTGGACCACTCCCCTGCTACTGTGTTCCACTGCATAACAGACATGCTGCCCATCACACCCAAACTGCCTCAGTGCCACACAGTTATGGCAACACAAAGCTTCAAACAAAACATGGTACCACTTCCCAAACAACAATAGAGCAAGTAGTAGAAAAAACATTGATAGGTAGAGCTTTATAACATTAGCAGGTTGCAACAGATGAAACATCATCATTTCTGCAAGCTGTTTCAATGTAGATTCAGGCCTACCTACACCCAGAACTGGTGGCAATGGGATTTTTCAAACAGAGATCAAGGGCTCTCTTTAATTAAAATTCACATTACATTTCTGCACCAATGTAACCACTACTGTCAGAGTTGCCCTTATGTTTATATAGACCCTATGAAAATGGTGACATGGTGACCTCAGTCAAATACTCTGGAGTGCCTCTGCAGAAGAAGAAATCTTGGGTCCTCTCTTTCCACTGCTCTCCAACCTGCTTGCTATCAGGGCCACAAAGCTGCTATTGAAAGAAAAATGTGCTAGGAGAAAAACTAAGTTTTATTGCACTTTGAACTCTGCCAACTCAGCTGAGGCCACGCTTGCCTAGCAGACACACTGCCTACTGTTGGCCACCAGCACACCCATCAAGTTTTCTTGCTGGAAGGAAGGCTTTCTGTGCCCTTTCAGAAGACCATGCCCCCTTTATTTAGATGCCTGGGCTGCCTGCCACAATTCACTGGCTGCATTCTCCCATCAGCAGCAGGGAGGTAACTCATACAGTGTTGGATGCAGCCTGCAACTCCATGAACAGCATTGGCAGCTTGTGCAGGTGCCTTGGCCAAGAAAGATAAATAACAGATCTTTTTACTTTAAATAACAGATCCTTTTACTTTTCTTTCCCCTGCTTCTGTTCAAGATTTTTTCCCCTCTCAGTTTTTTTTTTTTTATTTATTCTTATTATATGGAAGCTAAGGAAGTAATTTGCAAAGAATCAATAGGAGTAATTTTTCCTCCAATTAACTGCTAAATGGAATTTTCTAAAGGTAAAACAAATGCATGCAAACACTACTTAGGGTTTTTTTAATCAAATCAGTTTCTTGGTATCCTGTGTTTTAACAACTTTCAAAAGAGCCTATTATGTCTGTAACTGAAAATACTTATCCTGGGCCCTGGACGCGCTATTTTTAGTTTGGTATTTATCTGTTGCTTGAATGAGTGACTGAAACACTAGTCAGGGGTCACACACTTGCAGTGCTGACCCTGCTCTGTCCATTTACAGTAGTTCTTGTATAAGCAGCTGTTTAGGAAGCACTTGCTCAGAGCCCCTGCCATAAAACATCCAACACTGAGTAGCCAAAATTGGCTCTGACTTGGAATGGAACAGCTTATAGGGATCCCTAGCTGGCCAACAAAACACAGTTTGGCAAGAGTTGCTTGGTTCATGGCCCCATCATTCATTTAAATACTTTTATCAGTTTATTTAGGAAATGGAAGTTGAGAATCAGATTATTTACTCTCTTTTATCATGTATTTGACAACTTTGAAAATTGTGACAGCCCTTAAAAATCAGATGGTTTTGACTGTGACACTGATGCAACTACCCAGTACAACAGAAACATGGCCACTTCTCTTTAACATGCAGAACACCTCTTTGTGCTTTCCTCTCCTGGCTGGGAAATTCTTGCCTAATCTCCAAGGAAGAGTCATCATGATGCCAATGCAGATGCTTCTATTAAGTTGGAAAAAACCAGCTTTGCCCAACATTTCTCTGCAGACAAAATAGGCCAAGCCAGTAAGAAACATATAAAGAAAGCTCCATTTCATTACCACTTCACAATTTAATAAATGTTTCATCTGAAAATTTTGTATCACTGGAAGATAGAGAAAACAACTGCTGGAAGGTGAAGCTGAACATCTAAGTTCAGACTATATTCTATGCCATTGTAATGTTGCATTAATTCCTTTCAAAATAGGGATTTTCAATGGAATCATTCAGATCTCTTTCTTGCACTGAAGTGTTATGTTCCCAGCTGGTTTGTTAACTGGGATTTCCATCATACAGAACCACCCTTCCTTCACACATTTCACAGCCTGACATCTGCGCTCATGCTTCTGTGTCATTTTTATCTTGTTTTAGTCAATATCTAATTGCCAGCAAGCTTTGAACCACTCTCTTTCCAAAATCCTTTTATTATATCCAAATGTAGCATGCTTGAAAGGAATTTAAGTTTTAGTTACCATTTTAGGATACCTCAATTTAAAAACTCTCAGGAGTCTGTCAAAATGCCTTGCCATTCATTTGGTTTCAAGTACACACATTCACACTTTCCTGAGAGTCTCCAAAAGGAGATACTCTATTTCCACATCAAGAGCACATCCTTGCCACTTGAGCACAAATGCAAGAGAAGAATTCATTGCGAACAAGTCCAAAGCCCAGGTAAAACAAAGGCTTCCAGCAAACCCTTCTGATGCCCAGCGCCTCCCACATTCCTGCACCTATTTCACTCTAAAGGCCCCTATGGGCACATTTACTTACCCCAGAGAAGCTAACCTTTGCTCACTGCCAAAGAATTGCACTCTGAACAGCCAGCAAACCTTATAAATTGCATTGCCATCTTGAAAATGCAGACTGAGCAAGTGTCCCTTGGCAGGGCCTGCAGATGATCTGCAACAACTGTTTTAAGAACAGATATCAGCCTAACTGCCTTCCAAGACAGCCCACAGCACCAGGAACTCCCATTTCAGCTCCCTTGATCCCTAAACAGCACACTTTTTCAACTGAACTCTCACTTTGTTGTAGTCAGCCTAAAATTTGTTCTCTTCTCCTACTTCACTTCAAGATTTATCTTTGTTAAGAATATGTCAAATATATGTGAAAATATTTGCATCCATTTTTCAGAGACACAAACATGCAAAGTCAGGAATTGTCAGCAATCTCTAATCACATTCATTTTCAGAAATTGTCAGGCTGAAAAAAAAAAAGTGTGTTTTTCTTCCATATGGCATTCCAAAAGAAGTAAGTATGATGATATGCATATATTTTAATTTTTTTTAAGAAATAAAGGCTTTTTAGTCCCATAACCATAGCCTGAGAAGTAATTTAAGACATACAGAAGGAGAAAAGTATAATGTAAGGCAAGATATTTGTTGTTTTGGCTTTGTATAGAAGTAGAAAACCAAAGCAATTCCTGAAGCTTCTAATTTACTTACAGCTTTACTTTTTAAATGCTAAAGAGCCTATCATCTTCCACAACATACTCTCTCACCAGCAGCAAACACATGACAGACCTTTTCATATTGGATAATGAAAAACTGCAGTGAGATACATGATCATGGCAGTGTTAGCAAGCCCAAAACAGAAGGGGGCCAAAGCACTGAGGTGTCCCTCTGCTCCTCTGATACACAAACAGGCATTATTTTCCAGCACAACCATAAAAATTCCAGATGCTCATGCAACAGCTGCTAGTCCTCACAAATCACTGTAGCAGAAAGATGATGTAGGCAAACAAAGAAAGTCCAGGGCTGATGAGAGCCCCTAAAATAGATGACTTTGCAGACTGGCAATAGCAAAAACAGAGACACTACAATTGGGCTGAACTGAGGAGAGAGCACTCCAACAGGCTGCTGAAGGGTGAGTACTTATTCCCCCCACCCTTTCTTCTTAGCAGTGCCACTCCCTTGAATGTGAAAACAACTTCTTAAACCGTTTCCTATGAGTGAACTACAGCTTCAAGATAATACTGCTTTTTTCAAGCTGTATCAAGCCTAGCCCTTCATTTCCAGGGCTGGTGCCCTAGTAGAGGGACTATAACCCTCATGTTATCAAGTTAACAAAACAGTGAAAGATTACTGTTAAGTATCTTAATTAACACATAAGGGGGATAAGGAAAAAAACCCCCAAAAACAACAAAAAAGAAAAATATGTGAGGAGGACAAAAAGATTTTAAGAGGAATGTAATTTTCTCAAGTATACCTTAAATACCAGAAGGCGCCACTTTCAGTTATCAGGAATGCCAAAGATTCCCAGAAAGGAGAGAACTCACATACATACTCAAGATCTCGTTTCTTAAATAGTTTCCTGGTTCTGTAGGGCAAGGCACACACCAAGACTACCTGGGTGGAGTCTTGCAGCTCCTGGGAGTCCTGAACACAATCAGAGCAATGTTTCTGGTTAGCACTGAGTTTCCAGAGGCCAAAACATGGGTGTGTTATCAGAGGCTTTGTCTGCAGCCAGCTACACACAGCTTTTCAGACAGAGCACAGTGGTCTTTCAGTTTGCTCCTGAAGTTCTTTCCATACTTTGCAAAGCCTTTCCAGCAGCTTAGATATATTAAATATAGAGCCAAACAGTAGCTTCATTGAGACTGATGTTGCACTGAATTGCAATACTGTTTCACATTACACCATCCAAGAGCATACTATATACACAGTGCACACATAAATAAACACTAACCCTTCAGGACCGTGTTAACAGACCAGAAATATACACCTACATCCACATATGCATGAACAGTTACCCATCATTACAGAAAATTATCAGAAGAAAGAGAATGTACATAAATTTCTGCAATGAAAGTGTAGCTAGCAATGCCTTGAAGAAGCATGACTTGCCATAGCACAGCAGAACATATTAACAAGCCATCTGTTCATTATAGCAAGCTCAACAGGATTCATCTTCTAGATGCAGAGATGCTACCTATAGCACGTCCCTTGATCAAGCAGACAGTTGTTGGATATTGCCAAAGTCTTACCACATCCCTTTTAGAGAGCATGTTACGCATCTCTGCCACCAGCACAGTGTGGATTTAAAATCTGCCTTCCCAGGGGGCTGTGCCTTTGAGCAGAATTAGTCACACTAACAAGCAGCCCACAGTCAGGTTCCTCCAGCTAAGTACACGCAGACAGAACCAGTGCTATTTGCTTAAAGCTCTCAACTTCTCCTCTCACCTTGGAGAAAGATGCATTGTATTTCCAGGAACACAAACACTGGAGAACAGGAAATCTGTTCACAGAGGAGTTACTGGCTCTCTAAAAAGAGACAAGAATGATATTTCTCTCTAGTCTTATGCAAGCAAGATGACTGGTCTTTCAGTCTCTCCCCTTGCACCCCATTGCTATGTTTCTCCCTTCAAACAGAGAAATTATGAAACAGCTGTTGCTTTGCCAGCTTTGTGAGAGGCAAAGAACAGCAGTCAGAAGTAGCAGCAGGGGAACAAGACTGTAATACTGTCCGGACCTCATCTGTTGAGAGTGGGTTAACAGAAGACAGAGGGCAAGGAGACAAATAGGGACTCTAACATACAGTCAAACTTCTCCTTCCCCACCAACTATCCTGTGCTCTTCAGCTCAATATCAGCAACTATAGCAAGAGAAAGGACAAAACTCTTCAAGTTAAATGTATAGCATCAATCAAATTAGTATCTTGATAGTGTTCACAAGAAACTTGTTTAATTAATACACTGCCCCGCCAGTATTTTGGCTTAGTTGTTACTCTGCCATGTGGCAAACTAGACAAAGCAGATGGTCAATAAGCTCTGTTAAACTGTCAGGGCCAGCTATTATGAAGAGACACAAAACAGCTCTCTGCTAGTTCCAAAATTTTTAAGCTAAATCTCAGCAACCTCAGCTCAGTTTCTCCTCCTAGAAGAGCTGTCATCAAGAGTCAAGGTTAAACTAGTAACTTTCTCAAGGCTCCAATCCTGAAATTCAGAGCATGCCAGGCACCATGCTAAGAGATGCTCAAGTTCATTAAAAGCCACAAAAACGTGAAAACAGCCAGTATCATCTGCACTACACCAAGAAACCTTGTGGTTTGCATCTTAAAAAAATACAAAAATTTAAAATGTGTAGCAAGTAAATCAGGACAGCTGGGATTGAAATTTAATATTAACTCCTCAGCCTTTAAATTCCAAACAGGAAAACCAACACAGCATACATCTTATTAAAAGGAGTGCTTAACAAGTCAAATTTCAAAATACATTTTTCTCTTCATGAAAAATGTTGTTGTCATATAAACTCTGAAACAATCTCAGACACTTTACCTCACATGTACCTCCAGATAGTACTTTGATCCTCACAACAAAGACAGATGCTCCAAACAAATAACCAGAGTTGAAGTCGGGTTCAGCAAAGAGCACAAGCTTTGCCAGATTAGAGGATGTGTTACTGGTAGTACATACAGCTACATCTTGTTTTCTTCTGCTAAAATCCATCTGTTTGTGCTACAGTAGCCTCTTTGCCTACTCATTGTGTAGGGGCCTCATTCTGAGCCATCTCCAGAGCTAAGTGTTTTAACAATTCTTTAAAATTCCATCCTGCTTTGCTCACAGGGCCACAAGGAAGCCAGGCCATGTCCATGTGTACTGCTGCCTGGCCAGATAGTGCCTAAAAACAACACATATCCTGCTTCAGCACTAGACCTAGCTACCAGGGCTAAAATGTGCTTAGGGTTAAGAAGTTTTGAGCCCAAATTTCTGAAAATCCCCACGAGGAGATGTTAAAAGCTTAAACGTGTCTTTCAGGCCCCAGAACACATGAAAGTGCATCAGAAAAAATACTGTGATTAGAAGTTAAAATGCAGTTTTTTACTTAACAGACAAACTGGGAACTTTACTACACAGTCTTGAGATGATGTCCAGTGAGCTGATTACCCTGTCTCTGCAAGCTCATGAAAGGCAAGTGTCCTTTTGAAATGTTCTTCTAGAAAGCCACCTTTGTGTTCACAAACTAAGTATTATTAGTTCAGTCTTCTGCTTCCCAGAATCTTTTCATGGTCCAAAATGGTGCTCATCTTTAATATCCTGTTTTGAGGCCAGCCACCTCAGATGAGAGCTACAGACTACCAACAGTTTTGGATGGATTGAACACCATCTCACTTGGGTGCATTGCAGTCACCATCACTAGACATTGTTCAGGCAGTCTCAGGCAGGCACTAAATCTCATTTGCATTTACGACTAAGTGCCTCTCACAGTAGGGCTCTAATAATGGTAACTTTGTCCTCCAAAAGGACCTGTAACAACTGCCAAAGCCTTTTTAATAAGGTTTTGGGCATCATTCAAAAGTTGCTGGCAAGAACAATTAAGAGTAAAGAGACAGACCAACTTTGTTTCTCTAAATTACTTCATGATTTCTGTAATATGGGCTCAAAATTTCTGGATCTGGATCTGGAACTCAGCCAATACAATACATTTACACCAAGGAGCCAGAACAGCTTGAACAAGCCATCAGGTGAGACTAACGTGTGTCATCCTTCTGGACAATGCTAGCTAGTTTCTAGCCTCTGGCACACTCTCAAGGCACCATTCAAGGGATTTACCTGGATTCACACTTCGGCTGCTCATTCCTGAGTCTCATTTTTCTTTAACTATCTTGCTTCTTGGAAACACTTGGAGGTTAGCCTTCTCCATTCTTCACCTTCCCTGCTATCTAATACACACATTCATCACATGACAACTAAAATCCATACACACTAAGCCACTTCATATGTAAAGAGTCATATCTAACTCAGGAGCAGCCATCTTCCAGAAGGAGAATTTCATCTGGTCAAAATCATTTATGTTGGACAATATTTTAAAGCTAAGCTACAAATTGATTTTTTTTTTAACCAAGGCCCAGGACTCACAAGTTGGGATTTCTCTCACCTGGCTTTCTATGTCTGCACAGGCTTTCTATGTCTACCATAGAAATAGTATCATGCCTCATTCCTGGAGTATTCCAGGCTAGGCTGGATGGCACTTTGAGCAACCCTGCCCACAGCAGGGGGTTAGAACTGGATGGTCTCTAAGGTCCCTTCCAACCCACTCAATGACTCTATGGCTGAGCAACCATCCATCTGCAGTAAACAACAGGGGACTGGGAAGGGAGCATCAAGCCCTACAGCACAGAGGTCTGTCTCCCAGGAGATAAATCTTACCAATGGTCTCTCTCATATAACCACACCAAAGACCTACATCCTCCTGTTATAGGAGTAGCTGAAGTTCACTGCTGCTATTTTTGATCCTGAAGGCAACACAGAGCATCATCCTAGCCCAGAAAATCTGGACACAGTCCTTTCCTTCAAAGGTCCTAACCTTTGATAAAGTTAACCAGTGTACCATGATAAAGGTTGGGTAAGGACATGGGACTAAGCACAGACTGTCAAAGGCTGTCTGATTGTGTTGCTCATAATGCTTGACCAAAAGACACATATTATAAATCACAACTAATGTAATTTGCCTTTTCCATCTGTTACACTGTATCTTAAGACTAATTATTTTTCTACCACACCAAAAGTTCTGAATATGGACACTACCAGCTGGTTACCCTGAGCACCAAAAAATGGTAATTTCAGTGACCAAAAAAAACCCCACAAAAATACCCACAAAAAAAAAAACAAAAGAAAAAAAAAAAACCCCAAAAAACCCCAAACAAACACCACCAACACCCAAAGAAACAAACCATAACTTCAACCGTTCTCAAGTCAAACATTCAACTTGGACAGATTTAATTAATATACTCAATATAGTGTAGTCGTCTTTTCCATAGAAAATTATTTTCAACTTCCAAGAAAAGGAAGTAATACAATCTGAGCATCCTTTCTGCTCCAGTTCTTAAACATAGTTCAGAGTTCAGCTTTTTTATCACTAGTACATCTCAGACAAAGAGCTGACTATTTTGCATTTTTTTCACATTACTCCACCTTTGAAATAAAAGATAGGATTGGAAATGCAGGAGAAGAAAACTTCAAGCAGGTAAACACTGCAACTTAAGATAAAATGGTAGGTGTAAAGGACAGCAGTGTTCTCACTGACACTGTACTTAGAGTATACTCTGAAACCCAGAGTTTCAAGTGCCAGTGAAGTACATGTAAGAACCATAACATCATTACCCTACAGGGCATAGCTGAGGAACTAATTTCAAGGAATCCAAAATACAGTCCTTCAGTAGAGCTCCTTAATTTGGGCCACACCTACAAAACATCTGCATATAAATCAAATACCTGCAGCAGCCCATTTCCATTCTAGGGACAAAATGATAGGCATAAGCATGGCACGCCTTCTGCAAACACTGAGCCTGACCTTACAGTCATGGTTACAGAACTGGTGCCATCAAAGGAATCCAGAAGCACTCCTGTGCATTTTTAAAGTACCAGATTCGTGCCAGTCTACGTCTGATACAGAATTTCCAGCTCAAATGAACTTTGAATTCGAAGTATAATACTCTGTGAAACAAGCAATAAAGTTATTTTTAACTGGCTACTTTTTTTATAAATATACAAAGTCTTAAGGTTTGAAGCCCTTGTCGAGATCAGTCTGGACACAAATATGTTAATGAAGAAGATTCCTATAATCTTTGCTCCTCCAAATTCTCACAGGGTTTTCTATCTCCACCTACAGATTTTCTCAAATGGGAGATATTTCAGGAACACCAGAAAGGATAATCAAGTCTCCAGACATGAAACTGAATGAAC
The DNA here is from genome assembly GCF_027579445.1 of Ammospiza nelsoni. Taxonomy (NCBI): domain Eukaryota; kingdom Metazoa; phylum Chordata; class Aves; order Passeriformes; family Passerellidae; genus Ammospiza; species Ammospiza nelsoni. Next base: position 57,366,309 of record NC_080635.1, read on the forward strand.
ATGCACAGAGAATCAGGTGGAAGGAAGGTAATAAGATCAAAGTCAGGCACTCCCTTTCCCTCCCTGGGAAAAAAGATAAGAGAGGAAGCTCCATGCTGCTACTGTCTCATGTTTCTGTTGTTTTCCACTTTAAAAGATTTCAGTTGTCAAAGGAGTTTTCACGCAAACTACATCCAATGCATACAAAAAGAACTGACTTCCACAAGATAGCTGGTACTCCCAGAGTACCATCCAGGATCACTGGGGAAGTGAGGTGGTGTATTTACAGGTGGATCATTTTGTTCTGGTATTTGTTTGTGATTTGCTTTTTTTACACTGTGGCACACCAAAGAGCAATGAAGTGGCACATCAACAAAGGAGATCCAGAAAATGACTGGTAGCTTGACAATGCTCCACATCAGTGTGGGACTTGTTGCTAGCAGGTAATTTTCTTCAATAAAACATATACTTTAGAGTGAATGGTCTTCCATAAACAAAACAAACAAAAAACAAACAAAGAGAAATCTGCCATGATTAGTCTGTCAGTATCCAACAAAGGAACTACTCAAAAGAAGGCTGTGCATCACATCTGTGTTTGAATTCCTCCTGTCTGTTCTCACATGGAGCAGAAACAATGACATAGATTGGGAAGCACCAGTGCTAAGGAAGTGTGGGTTTCCTGTAATTCATGTCTTGATTCTCAGGTGCCCAAATAAAGCCTTTTCCTTTTCAAGAATACAATTGTAGCTATAACAACTTACCTGTGTGGATTCACTGCCAACTAAAAAAGCATGAAGTTCTTCGCTTTAGTGAAGATACTCAAATGTTGTGTAAATTTTGTGAAAATAAGCAGCTTAATCCTACAGGTATCATTGTGCTATAATATCATTATCTCTCTGGCCAATTTCAAGCTAGGGTGATAAGAGCGTGGCAGAAGACACACAGACAAAATTTTCTAATATTTCTAACACATCATTTTAACTTGATAATGGAAAAAAATAAACTTTATTCCTTCAAAATGCAGCCAACCCTGATCTAGTTACAATCCAAACTCATACAGGCCAGAGAAGAAGCTTTCAGGATTTGTATTTGAGGGAGTTCAGCAAACTGTCCCGAGCCTGGAAAAAGTGTTTATGCCCATTTTAAAGGGGGGGGGGGGGGGGGGAGAAAACGCTCTTGCTCAGCTTTTAAATACCTGGTAGTGGTAAATTGGTGTTCAGTTATCTCCAAACTCTCTTTTCCCTCCTCTCAACTCAAAAGCCTGAGCTGTAGACAACTCCCATGCATAGTCATGGTTGAATGTAATCACTCTGTCCAACCGACATTACCAGATTCCTTTAAAACTCTTTTCAGGCATTCTAAAACATGCTAGCATACCACATAAGCCACAAGCTGCAAGGGATGCACATTTCTTTAATATTTTCTCATATCAATGAACAAGGAAACAAAACAAATAAAGAGTAAGCATAATCAAAATGACAGGTGGATTCTGAAAACCACTTCAGGCTACAGCTAATAATAGAATACCCAGTTTCAAATTATAAAGTTTGGATGAGCCGACTGACACCCTCGAATTCTAAAGAAACACCAGTTCTTTTCCAAGAGCTGGTCAGGCTGAGTGAGCATGTGAAAATACAGGAGGAGAATGAGAATTTTCTCATGCAGTAATTGGCCTGAATCCAAGCTCCTGGATAGACTTTTTGTTCCAACTAAGCAGAGCTGGGGTGCACACATATGCAGCCTCCACAGGCAAGCTTTGCTTCAGCAAACCAAATCAAAGCATTTGAAACTTAGCTCAGAGAAGGCAGTGGCTGGCACAGGGACCTACAAGTCAGCACAAGTGGTATCATCAGCTCCTTCCCACTGACCTTCACTTGATGCCAGTCCTCTTAATCCTTCAAATGGCCGATGCAAGCAGAGTTTAAAGTTCACCTCATCACTTTCAGAATGTCTCCACCATGAGCACGTCTAAACACGAGGAATTCCTCCAGCGCAGCAAACACTTTCCACCCCTGCATGCCCCTGTTTTCTGAACTTCACTGTCAAAGCAACAGCTTACAAAATGTCTGACTCCTCTGGTGGAGGGCTTAGAAAGCTTGGGCCATTTATGAGGTCCCTATCTGCTGGTTCAAAGACAACATACAGGATTAGAGGAGTGAGAACTGGTTTCTGAAGATAAAGAAGACAAAAAAGATTGAGATGTTTCTAAAGAAGCTACATTTGGACACTGTTTGAGGACCCCACTTTCTCATTACTGCCCAAAGCTGCCAAATATCTACTTTTAATCCTTCTCATATTCTTCCAAACCCAGATGGTTTGGAAGATAGAAGATGGAACAGCCCCCTCAAATGCATCTTCACAGCTTGTAGAAGATCTGTGTAAAAGACACTGTACCCATATTCCTCCCACAGGCAGGTACCTTAGATAAAGCACAAATGGTTCAGTTCTGCACACACGGTGCCAAGCACAGAAGTCAGGACACTAATAAATCCTACATTCATAATAAACAGTGCTGCCTTCCATAACAGGAGTTCACAGGGTAAAATCCACTGAACATGGAATGGTTGTAGCAGTCCTTGCCTCGTCATTTCAGCAGCACAAAATACAGGCAACCAGGATGGATTGTGTAACCAGAAAAGAGGCAAACAAGCTTTCTAACTGGCCTGTGGAACATAGAGTTAAAAGAAGGTAGCAGAACCCATTGCCAATCACTGAAATCAAACATACCCAATACCCCTTTGTTTAAAATCTCCATTACCTTCAGCTGTAAGAAGGAGATAGCTGTGCCAAGAGTACTTCTTTATTTATTCCACTTTAAAAATGCTGAAGATGCTTCATATAATGCCTTTGGCATCTACCCCTGAATAAAGACAAGCCAAGGCAGAAGATATTTTGTAAAACCAAAGTACGCACATTTACACCACCATTTTCCAAAGGGATTAAACAATTATGTAGTTAATTAGAAAAATTAGGACATCAGTTTCACCTTGTTTCTACACAGACCAGAACTCATTTCCTACAGTGGTTTCTGCTGTAGATCTGGGTAACTATTTATGAAAATGCACTAAGGAATACAGGTTAATTTTTAAGTTTCAACAAACAAACAAAGTATACACAAAGAAAAAAACCCTACTTGTCATAACTGAAAATCCATATATATACACTCAAGTAGGGAATATTCATATGAAGCCCTGAAACACTGCAGATACAGCCAAAGGAGAAATAATAGCTGGTTGAGCTTCCAATCTACAAGACTCCAAATGTACAGAGAAACAAGCTGCAGTAAAAAATTACCAGTCTCTCAGTAAGAGCAGCTTGGTGGTTTATGTTGTCTACACATTCAATCTGGCTTAGGTGAGAAGAGCACTGCGCCAAAGTTTTACATCAAAGCATCTTCATGTTGCCCTAGTAGCCAAGGCAACAGTAGCTGTCTCATTCAACTTTTTCATTCACAAGAAACTATTCTGGCCTTCTTGTAACATTATGTTTTACTGCAAGTCAGCTTTGGCCTTTACTCATGCACTGCTCCAAATGAGCACTCACTCACATAAGCAGTCACTGCACCTTGCATTCAGTGCTCCACTCCCAGCCACCCTGGCCTATTTGGAGTTACAGGCAAAACCTTCACTACTGCTTTCTTGTGGGCTAGTTCTCTTCCACCTTTTGATGATTACAGCCCTTTGATTTCAGCCCTAAAGCAAATTCAGTTATTTGATGCTTTCCCACAATATCTTCTTCCCATCCCCTTCAAAACATGCCTCAAGAACAGACAAGTTCCCACAATTCCCCAGGAAATAAAAAGCAGCTCAGTTTAATGCAGAAAAAAACCCCATGGGAATAAGACACCAGCAGTCCTAGCAACAGGCACATGGGACTGAAGTGGCCAAGTACACAGTGATCCATGCTGCTCACAAGTGCACTGGATCCAGGAGCCCAGGTCAGCGCACCTGCTCTGCATCTGGCTGTTTACATGCAAGGCTGTCTTGCACACTAAAGAAGCATGCTTGTACACTACCAGCTTGCTACCCTGCAGAAGTCTGCAATTCACAAAGAACTGTGTTTCTGAAGTGAGTGAGGAGCTCCACTCCTAGGAAACAGGAATTACAAACAGTAAATGGAGGTGGTCCTAAATTAAATACAGCTCAAACAGATGAATCATTCCAACAACCTTCCAGTAGTATCTCACCATCAAGTATGTGTATCATAAAGCGATTGTTTCCATCTCTGACATGGAGGAAATACTTAGCTAGCCCTTAATGCTGAAGCTTTGTTCATTAACCTTTGAGTATTTCAGACTGTGCTTCAGAATTAAAGCAATGTAAATATTTATCTGGGAAACAGGAAGAATAAAATTCTCTAAGAGACAAATGAAAACTAACCTCAGTTTTAAAGATTGTCTTCCAGTTGCTAGACTGTCCTCAATCACACAGCCTCAATGTTGCATTAACATGCTTCTTTCTTTTTAATTGCATATAATTTTTTCTTGTGTTTAATCTTGGCAGTTAAATGGATCACTAGGATTGGAAATGTACATCTCTTTGGATATGAATAGGATGAAGCAGGGTTAAGTTTTTGTTTTCAAAGCTGCCATTAGCCTGCTGATAGTTTTCTTTAAGGCACCATTAACACAGCAGCAGTCAAGACCAGCTTACACTGCTGCAAAGAAACTATTATCCAATAAATTTAGTCCTTTTTATTATCTACAGGAATCTTTGCAGGTCAGGTAGTTCTAAATGTTATGAAGATATAACCAGAAAAGTAATCAGCTCCTGTACTTCCTTTAATCCTGTGTTATCTACCACTGCACTTGCATGACAGTGATGGGAGGAGAGTGCATGGCCAGCTTCAGTGGATCAGGTATAGCACTCATGCCCCTACCTTCTTTTCTCCTTTTAACACCTCCAGCCAGCCCCCGTCCTGACAGGACTGCAGGGCCTCCAAGCAGCATTGATGGGCTCTGGGCTTAGCCTGCCCCTCTTCTCCCTTCCTGTCTCCTGCTCTGCCTTTTACAGCTATTTCAGCCTCAGCAACAAAGACTGTAGCAAGCAAAATCTTTCAGCATATCAAACTGTTGTGATGTGACGAAATTAAAATAAAAAACGCAGTTTCAGAAGTTGACATTTAAATGGGCTTCATGGCTGAACAAAGGCACTTCAAAAAACAGGTCTTTACATAAAAACTAAAGTAATGGTGCCACACACACCTTCTCATCAGGGTTCATATGGCCACTTTGATTATGATAACTTAACTGGGTCTGCAGCTCTTCAGACCTCTTCATGACCTCTTCAAACTCTCAGTCATGACACACATGTTAACACAACCCACAGCCTGCAATCCAGACCTGGAGCACTCCCTTCAAGGACAAACTTCCTCTATTTGCCTCCAACAGCCTTAAGAAACACCCAGGCCCAAAGGCTCCTATAAAAATGTATCCTAAAACAGGCTCTGCCCACAGGCAAGCCAGACCAGGCAGCCAAACTGAGAGCCTGGGCCACAGGGCTGTCCCCACCGCCTGCCATGTCAGCTCCTGGGGCCATGAGTCCTTGCCCAGCCACGTCCCAGCAGGGCCAGGTGCCACAGCCCTGCCCAGCCACCGGCCCTGCTGAGCCAGACCCACACCCCAGCCTGTCCCTGGCCCAGGGAGATGCCAGGGCTGGGGCTGCCCCCTATGCCCTTGGCTGGCTGCCTGCTCCAGGCAGTGCCCATGGAACAGGAGTGGCAGGTGGATGACCTGCAGCCAGGCCCAGGGCTGCATACTGCAGTGAGCACTGCCAGTCCACTGCATAAACCAACACTGAGGAGCAGATCTTCCACCAAATACCATTTTTGTAGTCATTTTTGGCAGAGGCATCCCGAGCTGAGCTCATGCAAAGAACACCTCCTGCCCAGCTCTTGGGAGCCAGACACAGGGCTGCCACTGCTGGTGACCACTGGCCAGTCACAAGTAGTGTCCCTCAGGGCTCAGTATTGGGATCAGTCCTGCTCAATATCTTTACTGAAGATCTGGATCAGGGGATTGAGTGCACCTTCAGTCAGATTGCAGATGACATGAAGTTGGGAAGGAATGTTGATCTGGTGGAGGGTCTGCAGAGGGATCTGGGCAGGCAGGATTGTTGGACTAAAGCTCAACAAGGCCAAGTACTGGGTTCTGCACTCGGGTCACAATAGTCCCATGCAGCTCTACAAGCTTGTGGAAGAGTGGCTGGAAAGCTGCTGATTAAAAGAGGAGGTGGGGGTGCTGGTCAACAGCAGCTGAACCCAAGCCAGCATGTGCTCAAGTGGCCAAGAAGGCCAATGGCATCCCGGCCTGTAGCAGAAATAGTGTGGCCAGCAGGACAAGGGAGCAATCATCACCTTGTACTGAGCCCTTCACACTTCAAATCCTATGTTCAGTTTTAGGCCTCTCACTACAAGACATTGAGGTGCTGCAGCATGTCCAGAGAAGCGCAACAGAACTGGTGAAGGGTCTGGAGCACAAGTCTTACAGGAAGCAGCCAAGGGAGCTGGGGCTGTTTAGCTTGGAGAAAAGGAGGCTCAGTGAGACTTTATTGTTGGTCTCTCTTTCCAAGTAACAACTGACTGGGCAAAAGCAAACAGCCTCAAGCCATGCCAGGGGAGTTTCAGATTGAATATTAGGAAAAATTTCTTCATGGAAAGGGTTGCCATTCATTGAAACAGGCTGTCCAAGGAATTGGTTGAGTCACTATACCCACACATATTTAGAAGACATGTAGATGTGGCACATAGGGACATGGTTTAGTGGCAGACTTGGCAGTGCTAGGTTAATGTTAGGACTTAATGATCTTAAAGGTCTTTTCCAACCTAAACAATTCTATGATTCCACAACCATCCTCCTTTCCCAAGGATGCTAAGGTTTTTCTTCCCTCACTGCCAGACAACCTCACCAGCAACACCACTGCTCTGCAGCTGCACTTTTATCAGAAGTCAGCTCCAGCATCACTGCTGTTCTACACTGAGCATTACAAGATTTGAGAGGGGAGAATTTGTATATCAGAAGAGAGGAGACAAGAAGTCACACTCCTTTTCTTCCAGCTTCCACTCCATGTCTCATTTCCTGCAATATCTCCAACACAATGTCAGAGTAATGCCAAACAAGAATATATTTGCATATATTAGTTCCTCTCCAGTAACACACAGCCTCCACTTGCTATTATTCTTCCCCTTCTCCTTAGACGACAGCAAGCAAAGACTCCTCATCTACAGCAGCAGAGCTGAGAGCCAACTGCTCTGCACACAGCTACCCTGCAAGTCAGTCTTTGCCAACGCACAGATGGCTTCCCTTCTTTTGCCTTGTCTATATATATATGTCAATGCATTTTCTCTTCCAGGGCAAGAAACTCCCAGGTTAGGCTTTCATGCAACTTTCTTAATGTTGATTTGCTAACTGACCATTTGAAAATCAAAGCCAAAACCAAAACCCACATAAACATGGATGACTCCTAAAAGTAACAAACATATGACATGAAAAACAAGCCAGTGTGGGAGGACAGAGTCAGACATACCCTAACTTCACTGCTTTTATGCTTAACACTGCAGCTATGAAAATGAAAAAGGAAGAAATATGCTTTTTCAAGGCATAGCCAGCCAATCTGTTACAATGCTTCCAAAATACATCCCTAATTCTCCTGTTGAGTGTTACAGAAATAATTGCATATATTGTTCAGGTTTTGCCTTTTTATAAAAAAAAAATTAAAAGTCAAAAGAATGAGAAAATAGTGGTATTCTGTAACAGAAGCAGATGCCATAATGTGACAGGGTGAACAGGTCACTTCAACAATAATGGTGGAAGGTTGCAATTTTCTAACACTAACCACTGTATCAGAGGTGGAATACTAAAATTAAGTAAGTGTTTAGCTGAGTTTCATGAGTGGCACATCTCCTCTATTAAAAATTTGCCTCATAACATGCCTTTAAAAGGGACAGAGTGCAGAACATGAATTCAAACCTATTATTTCACTTTTACTGCAGCCAGCACCTCAAACCTTTAGACCTGGTTCCTGATCCATAAGAAAATCCTAAGGCCATTAACAACTTCTTATTGAACACTTATCATCCCAGAACTATCTGAGAAAGCGCCACCTACAAAGATCATTTCATCTGTTGGCAATAGGCTTGGAGTGATGGTAACTGCACAAGTGTACCTGAAGACATTTGCCCAGATCTGATGTACAAATTACAAAAACCACTGGACAAATGCTTTAGAAGCATTTCAGTACATCATATGTCTTCAGAGTTAAATGTACAGACATCCTTACTAATTGTAGAAAATACTAGCAGTTGTTGATAGCAACCATACTACTTCAACCTCTAACCTGCCTCCAATGGGCTCTCCAGTAGTGGCACTGCTTCAAACATTATTCAAACAAGTCTTCCTAAATTCCAGCTCCTGTTTGTCCAAAGAGCAATATCTAGAGGAAGAGAAGCAAGCTTATAGCAAACTACTGTCAATCCCGTTTGTCCTTACAACCCCTGACTTCTGTAGCTCTCTCTTTCACTACCGTGAATATTTCTGTGAGTCTTTAGTAGAGAAAGACACAGGGGACAAGTTTGATCAGAGACTTGAGGGCACAGGAAGAAAGCAATCCAGAAGAAAAATTACTTATATTTATCAAACTGGCAAAAGCCAGCCAGCAGAATTTGGCCAAAGAGACAAACACCTACACACCTGGATCTGAAGTACATGCTAGTGTGAAAGAAAAATGAGGAAACGAGGCAGGCAGCCTACTACACACTTTATACATGCTTACTGCCATCTCTACCTTAGTTCTGCCTCTCCAGGAACAACTTTCCACTTTCTTCTCCAATCTCTTCCCACCTGGCCCTGACAACCCAGCACTTCCCATTCAGAGGCAGTGAAAATCCTTCTGCTGCCTAGTGCAGAGACACAGAAACAAGCTCTAGAGGACAGAGGTATATTTGTTCTCCACTAGTAAAAGGCATGGTGTTTATGACAGCTAGGACAGCTATGACTTGCTAGGACAAAGATTTTTTTTAAAAGTTACCAATTACTCCAACTTCTCAAGCACTTATATTTCAGAGCCGTTGTCAAGGCAGGAGATGGGTCCTTGTGGTATGCATCCTAAGAGGATAAATCATCCACCACGGGGTTATAGCCAGCAGGTGGGGGTGTGGGCAAGACACAAGACACAGCAGTTCTCTGGGATTCATGCCATTGCTACTAAATGATGAACAACAAGTATCACATGAAATACAATTTTGAGAACTCTTCACCTCATTGTGCCCATAACTTCAATAAATAAAGTGAATCCCCTGCTACAATGGCTGCAGCTCTATCATCTTTAGCACAATACAGAAAAAAAATCATTGGTGAGATGATGTGATTAAGGGAAAAGATTTTACTATATCAAAATGCCTGTTTTTCCAAGAAGAAACTGCTAGTCATAGTAGAGCACATCAGGTATTCCATTTGTCCAATTCTGCTGGTTAATTTTTTTTAAAAAATTAAATCTGTGCTCATTATTCAAAGAACCTTGCACTCTGCAGCTTCAGTGTCACTAGTAAGCATAGAGAAGAAACTGATACCCAGTCACAGACTTCATTTAATCTTCTTCAGTACTAACACCACTATTTTGCTGTTTTCATAACTGAACTGTCAAAACAACTTATCCAAATACAGCCAGAACATGCTGGTTAAGGAATTGTTGTCTAATTTGTGCATCTCTACAGAAGTCTAAAGGAATCACCAGAGTGTGAAATTGCTAAATGAAGAAGAGGCATTGATCACAGACTATACTGAGCAGTGGAACAGAAGCATTCAACACATCCTAACCATACCCATAACATAGATTTAATCTCAACAAGACATTTGTTGAAAATCAAGGGCTGTCTCCAAAACAAATGCTTTGTGTTCTCAATACAAAAATAGGATGTGCTAAGTCTATGCCTGGATGTCACTTATGCTAAACAAAACACCACATCATGGTTTTTAGTCATCATCCACTTTCACATCAAGCAGAAATAGTTTGGCAAATAGTTTAGCAAATACAGGTTGTACACCAAACCACTGTTACCTAGCCACTCTTGAGAGGCACAGAGCTTAGGCCACCAGGCTTAAATGTTGCTGCCTTGATGACTATGCAAGTGGAATGATTTTCTACATAGTCGTCACAGGACATACCTCCCTTCTGCGATTCACAAGAGCAGGTCACTCTCCATCTCCAAGCAACAACAGGCACAGCTGACTGCTTCCCTGCAATTTCTACATAATTCTGCCTACAGCAAGAATGAAATAATGACTAGGACCATGCCACACTAGGTCAAATTTGACAGATTGATAGCTTTTTTCTAAGAGAGAAGATGGAAAAAACCTAAGGAATATATGCTCCATGTAAAAATTTTGATCAAACAGGATCAACACCAGGTCCTTTGCAGTCTGGGAATTTAGGCTAAACAGCAGTGCAATTAAGTAGGTTTGTCTCTTGGGGCACTTCAAGGATTAATTACTCCATCAGATTGTTTGAAAGAACACAAGGAAAGAGCACGTGATATAATGACGCCTACTAAATGGCTCTCCTCATCTCAGTTTCAGCAGCCCTGTAAAAACAATCTGTTAGTCTCCGGTATTGATTTTCTTTACACTGAGAAGCTGCATGTACATTGACTTCTGCAATAGAAGTCATACAGTATGGGTACATCAAGCATCTGACACAATCATAGTCTTCTCACCACATTTTTATCTTACCAGCCAATTAAAGTGTTACTGATTTGAACAGGAGACAGTTTTCAATCATTATTATTTCTTTAGCCAGAAGTATTAGGTCTTTTAAGATTTAACACGAGAGACAAGAAGTCTGTTTTCTGAGGTGGGGGGAAGGAATGTTTTATTCAGTGGTAACAAAACAAGTGCACTTACATTCCTGCAGAATCTAGAAGCAATGTAATCTTTTTGAAGAAATTCATGCATGCAAGAGATACAGAGATTTTCTCATGCTTTGTAGAAAGTCACTCCTCCAAGTGGTGCCTGGGCATAGCAGTGTGCTCTACACAGTGACGACTCTCCCTCCCCCCAGATACTCATTTGGAGCAGCAGGCAGGCCAGGGACTGGCAGTCAATGCATCTTGGCTCTGGTCCACCGGTGTCAAGAAATATCAGCAGGAGTTCTAACATGCTTTAAAGCAGACACTCCTCTTCCCTGGGGGCCAGAGACACCACTTGGCTACACGGGCAAGTCCCTGAACTGCAAAACATGGAAAAGTGCCTGAGGGATCTTTAAAATGAATTCACAAACAACTCCAGATCCAGGAGGTGGCATAACCTGCTGTGACTATCCCACCAAGGATGACAAAAAGAGAAGGGAGCTAAAGACTATACAGGACCCCTGTTTGATTCCAGAGCTTCTTCTTACTGTCAGATTCTCAGAAAAGTATTTTGGCACATAGTCCCACCTCCTTCCACTTGCTACATTAAATGCACCGCAAACTACTAACTAAGAGCAAGAGCTAACAATTCCAATGTAATCATTACATATTTTAAGGTGAAATCTGATAAGAACCTAAAATAAAGAAGATAAAAAGTGTTCAGAGACATACTGGGGAAAAAAAGGCAGAGACGTTGTTTAGGTGTTGATTTTTACAAAACGAGTCCTGGAAGCCTCTGTTGCCCCCAGCCTGAGACAAGACAGTCTCCAGATTATACAGTGAAGTATTTGCTTCCTCTTATAAATGAATTCTCTGGTTATCAAAATTACTTCATGACACTAAACCAAATCTTCTGCCTAAGAGTTTGGATTTAATAAACAAAAAGTAGTTGGCTAGCTATAAGCAAGTTGATTAAATCTGTAGCTAAGCAGACTAGGCAGTACCGCAGCAAGAGCTGAAGAGCTGGAATGTTTCTGGCTGCCAGTGAGCTAGTTACCACCAGCACTCCTTCCCCTCACCAGTCTCTGCACTCAGAAAGGATTCAGTTTTCGATATCAACATAATCCAAATTCTAGGGAGCTTTGTTAATGTTTTAAGAAAGAAGACTATGTATGCAGTTTTACCTCAACACACCTAAAACAGGAGTACAAAATTTTACTATAAACCTAAAATGGCATGATAGCATAACAAAAATAAAAAGACAATAGTTTATTTCTGAACATCTGGAATTCTCTTCTGACAAAAAAAAGTGCACTACATGCTTCAGGTACTCTTTTAAAATGTAAACCAACCAACTGTAAAGGCTTATTCTTTGTGTTTAAAGTATGTCAAAATGTTATATACCAGTCACCTAAAGTAGAACTAATCACTTGTATCGTGCTAGAGTTAATTTAGATATCTACTTCAAAAAATTTATCATTCAAGTGCTAAATTAAGTTAGGGTCTTAAGCCACTAACATATTTTCTACGGAGTGCTAAATGAATTCCATGAACTATTAGTAAGCATATTTCTCCCAGAATCTGCAGATGTACTCAAAAGATGGATTTTGTTATAAGGTATTAAGCGACCTACAGGAGAATCACTGTCTTAATACTTCTGCCCCTTAGCTGTGGTCATCACTTGAGTCTGATGATGCCCAGAGTAAGAAGAGGCAGTAAAGCACATTTACAATCTGTTTAAACTTCACCCCAGAGTGAAAGTCCAAGCAAGCACATTCCAAGCAAGTACTGGTCTTTCATTTATGTCTTTCTACATTTTATGGAAAGGATGGGAAAGATCCTAGTGCCTAAAGGGTTTAAAAGTAATATTTAAATACATAAAATAATGTGGAAAGAAACACCATGTAGCCAAGTTACTCCATTAAAAAATTACATCAAATGCAAAGAGCTTATCTGCAAATAAGAAGGCAGACCATGTGACCTAGGAGATCCTTCCCAGTTCTGTGTTCTGGAAAGTAATCCTATTAAGACAGTCTGGTAAGAGGATTTTCATTAGGCATTGATTGTGCCATCATTTGCACTTCATGAAGTCCAACACAGAGGACTGAAGTGTGTCTGATCCTCTTGTTGGCAGCATATTTGGAATGGTGAACTCTTCTGAGTCACCACTAGAAGTGTCATCTCTAGACTAGCACCACTACACACACTAGCCATTCACTTACTTACCATTAGGCCTCTTCATTAATGCTATCTTCTATACTACCTTTGCTTTACAGGCTGAACAGTATTGCACTGAATTAAAAATCTACAAGTGTTCTAATAATTAAAGACCTATAGTAACATGTTATGATTTTTCTCTATATTTAGATCCACTAGATCTATGCTACTGATAAATAATCACATGGATTGAAAATATACAAGATGCCTTCTGGGGCTGCAATCTGTGTGTTCCCTGAAAATAATTTAAGATGCCATGCTAAACTGGTTCCTAGAATAGATGATATGCTTCCAGGGTAGGAGGGAGTGGTGGGGAGGGGAGGTAACAGTTCTGCTAATGAAATGTGATGCTCAGAATTAAATACTTATCACTTCAAAGAAGATTTGATTTGTTTCAGTGTGTACCTCTGCCCAAGCAATTCCTTGTTCCAAGAAGATCTTTAACAGGCTAAATTTATTCTATCCTTTGAAATAAAGTTGTACTGCTGCTGTAGGGACTGCATACAATTAAGATTTTATACCCCCTTCTCCAGCATTAATAAGTTCTAGAAATCTTGACTTCCATAATTCCATGTGTCACATGGGAGAACAGCAAAAGAAGCTGCTCATGTTTTACAACAGGCAGCCAAAAGCTGCGGTGACAAAGATGGATGGCCACATCTAACCTGCTCAATTTGTGCTGTCAAATAGAAGTTTCTGGAGTTAGATGTAAGGCAGGGAAAAATGAGAGCTTGGCTTTTGAATACTGCAGGCAAGAGAAGACTGGAAGAATATTTTGATATTGCTGCTGCTGCTTTATCACCAGTAGTGACAAGAGACAAGGGGACCATAACTCAGACTGAATCAGGTTAGAGACGGGATAGCTTTTTCTCCCCCATTGGTATCTCCTGCACTGTCAAAATATTATGTAAAGTATGTACACATTATGTACAGTAGTATGCTCTACAAACCACATAGGCTTTTTTGGTTGGGTTTTAAGTCCCATTACAGTGTTTTCAAGTGGCTGATAACCTGTTCTAAAGTGAGAAATGTGAGAATGCAACATGCTCAGCCAGACTTTGCAAGGTATCAATCAAAAGAGAATGAGTTTAGGGTGGTCATGAGAGTCAACTATCACACTACTTGTTCTGGTTGAAGTAAGACTTAACTTCACATCTTTTTATTTACATTCAGGACCTATTTAGAAATATTCCCTATGCCTTATAAGAGGAGTCAAACATTCCATGAAATAGGTATTTTCCTCATTTAAACAGGGTTATTTTTGTTTCAGGCATTTGCTTTGACAGCACAGGTTAGATCAGCTAATGGAAAGCACAGAGAATAAGGAGAGACTGTCATAACACAAGGAACCAACAGTGCTCAAGTCAGCCCAGCACCTTCAACAAAGAACAACCTGGGGATGGATCATCCATGTTGTAGTTTAATTGTGCTACAAGTACAAACACATCCAAGCTACACTCAAGCCCAAAAGCAATATAATGAATTTTTGTTATAAACCTGAATGATTAAAAGGGGCAGATTAATGACCAGTTCCCCCTCTTCCCCTTCAGCTGTACATTCACTGTATGATTTGTGGCAGACTTTACCATTTATTTTTTTATCCACAGTTTTTCCATTGTATCCTTATTCTCCCACCCACCCCCTCCTCTCTTTTGTAACCCTGGATAATCAAGAACCAGCTCTATGTAAAACAATTTGCCTAAAGGCACAAGAGTCTTTGTAGCCACAAAGATTGGAAGCTACTGTTAATAAGAAGTACAATTATAAAATCTTAAGTGATGTAAGCAATCAATTATTTATTCACCTTGTTATAAAACAACCACACCTACTGCTTCAGCAAAGAAACCAGTTGAATCTTGAACAGAGAGGAAAAGGACAAAACAATTGCTATGGAAAGCTGCTGAGCAATAATCTGTGTTGTGAAGCTTTAAATTGGAAGTCAAGAATATTGCTGCTAATTCAGATACAACAATGAACCATGACCAGCACAGAAATGACATCTAGACTAAAGAAAGATCAAATAGTAGAAAAAATTATTTTCTTGCTATCATAAAAAGGTTTGGGTTGGAAGGGATCTTAATGCTCATCTAGTTTCAATCCCTCCACCATAGGCAGGGACATCTTCCACTAGGCCAGCCACATCCAACTTCAACGACACTTCAAGGGATGCAAAGTTCACGACTTCTCTAGGCAACCTGTTCTAGCGCCTCACCACCATCACAGTGAAGAATTTATTCCTTATTACCTCATCTGAGCCTGTCCTCTGTCAGTTTAAGGCCACTCCTCCTTGTCCTCTCACTACATGCCCCTCTCAAACTATCTTTCAGGCCCTCTCTAAGTCTCCCTGAAGTCTTCTCTTCTCCAGGCTGAACAATCCCAGCTCTTGGCCTTCACAGGAGAGGTGCTGCAGCCCCCGATCATCTTTGTGGCCCCCCTCTGGACTCACTCCAAAGTGTCCATGTACTTCTTATGCTGGAGGCCCCAGAGTTGGATGCAGCACTCCAGGTGGGGTTTCACAAGAGTGAAGCAAATGCTGAAGAACTGTCTCCCTTGACCTGCTCGCCATGCTGCTTTTAATGAAGCCCAGGATGCAACTGGCTTTCAGGGCTGCAAGTGCACATTGCCAGCTCACATTGAGGTTCTTGTCAACCAACATCCCCAAGTTTTCTGCTGAGGGTTGCTTTCAATCTATTTTCCACCCCACTTGTATTTGTGGTCAGGGCTGCTTTGACCCATGTGCAGAACCTTGCACCTGACTGTGATGAATTTCTCTCCTTGAATTCCTTTGCACTGTTGCATGCAAAAAGAAGGCAAGTTCAGTAGCTGAATACTAGTACACTTCCTGCTAGAGTAGGGTCTTTAGAACTTAAGGCAAGATGTTAAGTTCATTTAGAAACAAAAGGCTCTGGCTTTATCACAATCAAGTGTTTGCCACCCTCACAGATCCTTAAGCCTCCTCCTCCAAAAAGAACTGCGTGCATTTTACAAAGTATGTTTTAAGACAACGTGCATTTCTTAGGTTTCCCATTTTCTGCTCTTGGGATTCAAATGCCTTTTGTGGTTGCTACATGATAGAATAAGCCTTTGCTACACCTGTCTAGCCTGTGTCCTTTACAGATCTCTGATCACAGAAACTCTTCAACTGACACAAGTATGTTGCCCAGTATTCCTTGCCCTCAAGAGAGTACACCAAAGTTTGTGCTGTACAACATGGAGATCTGTAAGAGCTGTCCAAAATAAAGAATTCAAATAATTTTCTAAGCACCTCGGTGGATCTACAAGTTCTTTACTCCAATGCATCTGAACTGCAACATTCAATCTCCTAAAGAAAGAAATCCTTTATTATGCCTCCTACTAACTTGCATCTTTTTAAAGGAGTGACACTCTCTCTAGTTCTCAGATCCTTCTCATCCTCTTTCCACTTCTAATCCATTGAGAAAGGAATCCACATGCAATTACCATTTCTGAGATCTTAGTCCAAGTTAGAAGTCTATTCAAAGAGTGAGACTGTAGGCAAAAGTTTGCTTCTGTAGCATTTTATTCAGTGGATTTTCTTACCAAACGCCTTTCTGAGAAATGAATAATAAATTTCAAACATTACCTCACTAGAGCCTGAGGCATAAGTAGTACCTGATCATACCATCAGGTCCACATCACCACATGGCAGCTTTAGCAGCATGCTGACCAGGCTGTTTTAGAAAAGATAGTGTGTGGAGGGAAATGTCAGCATATCCCAGCAGCTTCAGGAAGACAGACAAAGAGGGTGATCTCCGCAGTCACTGAGCAACCAGGCAAAGGGAGCTCTTGATCTGTACAGGACTGAGCTAAACTGCTCCTTTCCCTCCCATACTCCAACATGAAATCCCTGCCCATTTCAGTGCTTCTGCCACTCTTGTCATTGCAGTATCTATACCAGAAGATGGAAGAAAATCTTACACAAAACAATTCTCAGTCTGACATGGATTTGTACTCTTAATGGAAATCCCTGAAGGGCCTTTACGGGCAGCTCTTCCAACTGCATTTTATTGTACAGTGAATTTTTACACACAATCTCAGTGTATTGCCATTCCTGGAATGGAAAAATATAAGCTTGGACACAACACTCTGGTACTTCCAGACCAACATCATATGCCCTGCCAAGCACTGACTTCCATATATCACTAGACATATTCTAATAAAATAGTTGATTACTCAGCTAAGCTCAGCAATATCTCAGAAGGCAAGTCTTGTATTTAGCTTTTAGAGTGCAAAGTCTAGGGGCTCATTTGATTTGCACATGTAAATCTCTACATTAAAAGTAGTCAGCAACAAATCCATAGCCCAAGCAAATCCTTTCTTCATTATTGTGCAAAAATCTGTGTACCATTTATAGCAAATGCTATAATTCTGGATAGACAGGACCCCAGAGCACAGAAACTCACCTGCAAAACTGAATGGTTTCTGGGGACAAGTCCAGTGGTGTCTGTTTTTCATACACAAAGTCATACAAGTTTGGCAGGTGCACACAACATAGATCATACATTTGGAAAACTGATCAGTCACCATTTTCATGCTCAGCTACAAGTTGCAAGCCATCAGGGAATGAATAGTGATGGTGTAAGTCGCACTTATGCAGCATTATTTTGCAATTCTCAACCAATAATGGACTTAGCCCAAAACACAAAGCATCTGTGGAGAAACTATTTTTAGTACCAAGATACCTAATAAAGGTCAACACTGAAGCCAGTTCAAGTCCTGCAACTAAAGCATTGCATTTTCAATATACTAACCTGCAACCATAACCTCAGTTTCACCACTCACAGAAACCAGAACAAACAGGTTATAAAACTTTTTTTTTTTAATGAAGCAGTCCCAGAAGCAGACAGCCAGACCAACATCACCTGCAGCACCTGACCTGAGTATGTTAGCCTGGCAGCTTCTGGTGCCAAACAAATCCTGCTTAAGTCTCTCTGGTCCTATTAAAGTTTTCTACCTTGATAACCTTTACCATTCAGGTAAAGGGTCTTTTATCCCTAGAGTCTGCATCATGTGGAAGTAACCTTTCTAAAGCTAAACTCTGTGTCATATAACTGAGGTCTGCATTAAAAATAGCCTCCTCCTAAGTCACACTCCCAACACCATTATATTGCTTGGCATACAATTTTTAAAACTAGAAATGTACCAGTAAAGACAAGATCCACTAGAAAAAGAGCACAAACAAACCTGTCTCGTTGTTTCCCAACCTCATCTCCTAAACTCTGTTGCCATGCCAAGACAGGCTTATAGCTGACTTAACTTGCAAGTACTTGAGAGACTGAGTACATGTTTAGTTTTAAATAAAGGGAATCTTTCTGTAAGTATCCACTTACTGATTAATCTTAGCATAATAGCAAACATCATTTAAATGGAAAACAGTGAGCAGGCACTACATTTATGCAGTCTAACAAAGAGACATGCAAGTCTTCTTACAGACTTTCAGTGCACCACATTGCAAGCACCCTCTACTTATTTCTGCTCTTCCCAGAAATGAAGTGCACTGCTCCTTAGAAATAGAGCTCTGAATCAGAGTAACAATGAAACACTGACATTGGTTAGCTTTTCCAGGATTAAAAATTCAATGGCTATTTCTGACAATCTGGAAGATTTTAGATCATTACAGAATGTAAATGTCATTTCATTGAGAAGTTACTGTAGATCTTCCATAGAAGTTGAAGTGAGCAATTCCCAACCCCCTCCCAACCTGCCCTCAGACAGGGTTATTAACTGTCTGCATAGGTGATTAAATTTCAGCCTGAGAGCTACATCTCTAAGCCTAGAAGTAATTCAAGCAGATTCAAGCAAAGCATCTTGCATTAAATTGCTATTGTCTTTAATCACTACACTTATCATACATCTTCAACTTTATTCTGATAGTATATTAATAGCTTGACCTTTTCACTACCATCATCTATGCTGACTCTGGATAGAGTTGATGCATAATAGCAAAGAAGAGCAGAAAATGACTTAAATATTTTGCCCTTGGCCTTCAAATCTAAAAGCATTTTTTTCTGTTATTCTAAACCACTTTTCCCCCTAAAAGTCACTTCAGAAACCAAACCATCTAGCAAGTTATTTTTATTCAGCTATATATGGTCTCCACCTTAATAGAGACCTTCTAAAGCATACATCCTTCTACTTTAGTTGGAAGCAATAACTATAACAAGGAAAAGAATGAATTATTTTTGTGCAACAAGCCTGTGATTTGAATACTGTGAAGAGCAGCAACAATTCCATTGGGCTTTGCTCCTATATACCACATCCTTTCTTATGAACAGAAGTAGTTTACCCGTATGTCAAAAGCACTCAGCCCAAACAGGCCTGGTGTTTTTGAGCAGTGAGAGTCAAACCAGAGGACGGATCCAGCAGGCCAGACACTAACTACGTTATCAGCCTGCACAGGCACAGAATC
The DNA here is from genome assembly GCF_027579445.1 of Ammospiza nelsoni. NCBI lineage: Eukaryota > Metazoa > Chordata > Aves > Passeriformes > Passerellidae > Ammospiza > Ammospiza nelsoni. Next base: position 57,385,771 of record NC_080635.1, read on the forward strand.
ATCAGTTCACACAAACAACTGTAAACACTTCCTGCCTCAGAAAACCCTCACAGCCTACAGCCTATGTGGCCAAACAAGTCATGAGACTGGAAAGGCAAGTCACACCAAGATGAAGACTAAGAACTGCTTATTTTTATTATTTCTAACTGGAGTTTTCATTTGTATCTTTCCTTCCAACAGCTCATGGATGTGAACAGTTAAGGAGGTTTAACTTGACACATGCACATTTTTTATGTGTCGTTCTAACAAATTTGCCAATAAATCACTTGTGAGATTGAAGGAGTTTCTTTAAACATTTGTATTATGTGTGCGCTAGATATTCCATCCAGGTTATTTATATTTTCACATCCACACCTCAAGGGCTGTCAAGTTCTTGTCTTCCTAGCTCCAGCATGCTCAGGAGTGAGATGTTGGCTCCTGGACATGCTAGCTGCAAAATTTATATCTGGCTTCAACAAATCTCACTTCAGAAGTCTCTAACAAAAGTGAATTAGACGACTGATGGGAAAAGTATGTGTGAACCTCAGTTTAGCCCTAACGTTTTGGTAAGAGTACCCGAAGTGGAAAGGAGATAGAATCCATTGGGGATTAGGTTTACAACATCGTTATCTCCACAAGGAAGACAACATTTGCCATTTCTTTGAACAATCTTGAAACATCCTCCTGCTCATCTGTCCTCTACAGAAGAGAATTCATTCTGGCAACACTCGCTCTTTGCCCAGAATAAGAGAAAAACAGATTTGATACGTACAAATCACGTACATACAAGCCCCCAGCGTTTTCGATTCTCGTCCTAATGATCTCCGAATTGCTCACTGAAATTTCCTGACCAGTATCTACCCCGCTCTTGTAGATCGGGATAACGCAAACCCACGATCCAGAGGGGACCGTACCCGCACCGGAGTCTCTCCTCCACACCAGCCGCCTCCGCGCATCCCCCGCGCAGGTCCCGCTCCCTCCTCCTGCTCCCTGTGCCCAGCACACCGCTCTGCTCCCGGACCCGCCGGGCTCCGCCGCTGGGCCAGCTCGCGTCTAACGGAGACCGACGCCCGCCCAGCCCGAGGAAGGCGCCTCGGAGCCCCGGTCCGCCCTGCCCGGGAAGGCTGCGGGGACAGCGGCTCCCGGCCACCACAGCCGCGGGCGAACGAACCTCCTGGCATTCCCGGACCTGCCGCAGCCGCCGGGGCCCCCACGGGGGAAAAGGACCCTTCCGTGCGGCAGCTACCGCCCGTCCCCAAAGGGCAGTCCCGTCCTATTCCCCTCGGGAGGGCACGGGGGACACCCTCTTTATAGGACATGGACACCTTTCACCATTCCCCGAGCCGAGGCACCACTGAGGCGCAGGGCAGCGGCAGGGTGGAGGCGGTGGACCGGGAATGTCATTTGGAGGTGGCGGTGACAGCGCTCCTCTGCCCAGCGCCGAAATGCGACTCGGAGCAGAAGGAGGATGCCGGGGGCGAGGGGACTGAGGCGACAGCAACCGCGCCGGGGACCCCGCGACCCCGGCCCCGCACCTCGCAGCCGTAGAGCTGCCCCAGCTGCTCCACGATCCACTCCTCCAGCACCAGCCGCTTCCGCAGCTCCTTCCGATCGTATTTCACCGTCACTTTCCCCTGCTGGTGGCGCCGCTGTTGGACCTGCACCACTGCCGCCGCTGCCGACACCGAGTCCTCCCGGGAGGAGCTGCCGGAGGAGCCGCCGCTCCCGCCGCCGCCGCGGGGGCTCTGGAAGAAAACGCGGTTCCCGCCGCCTCCGCCCGCTGCTGCCGCCGCCTCGCTGCCCCCGGTCGCCACCGACATGCTCCGCTCCGCCGCGGCTCCCGCCGAGCCGAAAGGCGCCCGCCGCCGCTACCGCCGGGCCGCAGCAGCCGCCGCTCACGCGTGTGCTCCGCTCCCCCGCACCTGCCGCTTAAAGCCTCGCACGGCTCGGCGGCGCAGCGGCCCCGCCGCCGGGGGTGGGCCCGGACCGGCCGGGGCGGGGACAGAGGCGGGGCTGTGTGGCTCGGAGCGGCTCGGCTCGGCTCGGGTTGGCACGGCACGGGTCAGCGTGCCCGGCGTGAGCAGCTCGAGCGGAGCGTGGAGCACCCCGAGAGCGCCGCGGGGCTGCCCCGTGCCGGCGAAACGTGGGCGGCCGCTGCTCGCCGCCGGCGGAGGCGGAACGGCTGTGCCCGTGGCAGGGCGCTCCCGGGGAGCATACGTTCGCTGGGTGGTTTATACTTCTTTTTTTCTGTAAGGAAATGCAGTATTGCCCCGTCACTCGCACTACGTTTATATACATTGCATACCTGCAGCACTAAAACGCTGAATGCGACCGTTTTCTTCTCTTCGTGGTGTGTGCGGGCGTGGGTGCGCGTGAATGGTTTCAGGATAGTGAACCCCAAGAGCTGATGTTTCAAGCTATCAGCAATCAGTGTAACAATAAGCCACGTGGGGATGGCTTTCTAAAACGCTCAGGTTAGCATCAGTGCTTTCAGCAGCCTCTCGTCTCTCAGGAGACACTGAGTGAAATCACTGATGGCCCATCCTACACACCATAATGTGCCTGTGACTGCAAGCAAGCAGCCAACATAGCACAGGCACTGGGTAGGAATGCCAAACCATCCCCATTAGCAAAGAGGTTCGCCTGTGACAAGGGGCAGAAGTTGACCTCTTGCATGTGCAGAGCTGGGACTGGAAGAGCTCGGTGTCCCAAGTTTGGGTATGGCTAAGGGAATTATCTACTGTCCACACTGCCCTGGGGGTGAATGTCTTAACTCATCAGGGAGCAGAGGGGAAGGAGGCATGGATAGCTGGCCACATCTGCCTGGGTGTATCTGCCTCAGTCAGATCCTTGCTGCTGTTTGGCATGGCCATGTGGTAGCAGTGACATTCCAGCTTTTTCTGCTCTCAGCATGTGACACAGCACTCAGAAAGAGGCTAGCATGAGGCATTTGAGCCTCATCAGGCTATTTAGGTAAAACACACATTGTGCCACTAAAGGGATCATAATCTGATAAAATCTTATTACTGGTCTGAAATGCTATGATAGCTTTTAGATTTTCATCTAAAAAAAGCACTAGTTTTTCAAAGCAAAGCATATGGAGTTAAGCTCCTTATCGGTGCGTGGGGACCACATGATTTTCAGAGATACTGAGCAATTGCAACTAGGTACCAGTGTAGGTCACACTTGAAGCTTGGGCTGCAAGCAGAGCTTGAGAAAAATCATATCCCACAAATCTGAGTTTATGCAAGTCTCCCCTATTCACAGGGCAGCCATTACACAAGTGAATATCAACTTCCAGATGGATAGTGCTGCCTGCCTGGCTTTTATAACTCTAGGCTTGTGTAAATGCAGTAGGAAAATACCATCATCATCAACGTGTTCTTAGAGAAACCAAAAAGAATACAAAAGAGTTTTTGAAAGAGGGGAGTGGCTGGTTTTTAAACTTTTGTGTTTGGAGTGGCCTATAATTTGGGTCTACAGCTCTGCATGTCATGTTGGAAGTCTGGTGCTGACGTACTCAGCCACAAAACTTGAAACTTTCTTGTTCAGAGCAAGAACATTTTCATCTTTATAGACTGGTTGATGTTTACAGTTGCTGAGAAAAAAATTGATTAATGTGAAAGAAGGTCAATATTGCTTAAGAGGCTTTTAAAAGTCATATTAAGTATCATACTTGGATATATTCTATGAGATATAAAGCAGGAATACCCAAACTTTCGCCATAATAGGATGTTTTCTGGAGCCAAAAGAACACTGAGGTGTTCCACACTGGACCTAAGCTGACTAGAAAATACCGAGCTTTTTCTTCTCTGCTGTAGCAAATATCAGGTGAACAGATGGCTAAAATATTTTCTTTGAGTGTGAGAATCCAAGAGGTCTCAGCTGAAGGACTTTTCTGATACTATCACTAACAGGATATTGTAAGCACTGCAGACATTCAAAATCTGGTACCCGCTATTCAAATAACACTTCCACAACACTCTGAAAGTAGAAAAGGAAATACTGGTGATTAAAAAGCATGTCCTCAGAGGTTATAATTTCAAAGTCACAATTCTAACATAATGCATAGTGCTTGGTAAGTGTGGGTGGATGAGAAACTGGTAGAACTGCCAGCATTGTCATGAGGCAGTTTTATGTGCCATTGGTTTTTCATTCAGTTTTTAAAGAGAGCGCATTCCTCAGGAAGCCAGAGCAAAAACTACTGCCAAGAATCTTTTCTGCAGTGATTTTGCTTCATTTGAAAGAAAGAACTGGTTGTTTAAAAGTCAAAGTTGAGCAAAAACGTTTAGGTCTGCTAATATCCTGGGAATGAGCACTGCAGTACAGTGTGGGCACAATCTCTGCTTTACTCCTGAGTGGCTGGAGGCATATGAGAGCATTTCTTGGAGACAGAAGTTTCCTCACAAATACTTCTTCATACCACAATGGAACCATTAATGGTTACACCCATAACAAATACAAGAGTAAATGTGGCAGGAGAAAGACAATCCTTCCCAAAACTTCAGTCTTAGTTTTAGACATACCTTAAGGAATGAATTCAGTGCATGAGAGATTAAGATTAGGCTTCATAGACGAGGTTTTTTCAGCAGCTGAATCAAAAATCACAGTGCAGCATTTAGTCTAAAACTAATGACTGATCAATAAAGTCAAAGAGGACATAAAATACTACACTTCTGAAATTTTGTGCTCTTTCAGTGTGATTATGTCTAGATCTCTCTCACAAGAGCATTGTATAAGGTGGCAGGACGAAATAGGAAACACCAAAGGCATGAAATAGGAAACACCAAAGGCAGAGGAACACTTGCATAACCTGCACTTCCATATGTTTCTTTCCCAAAGAGTGGATGTGGGGATCTCTTGTGAATGTAAGCAACATGAGGCTGCATCCACTTCCCATGTGTATATTGTACAGTCCTAATCTGTTTTGCAGCCAAAGAAAATAATACAGAACATATGGACTAATTTTTCAGGAGGCTTAGGCAGTGACCCTTAGGGATTCAAGGCCCTGAGTGTTAATTGCCTTTTCACCTTTAGTAACCCTCTATGACAGCACATTTATTCTCTTTCTAAACAATTGATACTTCCCATCAGTGCTGGCCACAAATGTCAGCATAGACTCATTTCTGTACCTAAGAGGTTCTTCTCCAGGCAAGCTTGCTGTTTAGGAAATTAACTTTAGATTTGTTATCTCCAGTGATAGTCTGAATTCCCATTTTCCTATGTTGTCAAATACTACAATGGCCAAAACCAAGAACTCTTTTGTAATGCTGCTCTCCACAGGTTTTCCTTCCCCAGAGGTTGCTCTAAGGAAGGACTCCTGCAGCTTGTGTCTTCTCCATGGTTTTCCATTGTTTCACAGCAATTTCTCTTATGTTTTTCCATTATTTTTTCTGAACAACTTTGGAAATAATAGTTGCTGGACTTTGAAATAAACCAATATGTATCTTAAAATTTCTTTTTTTTCCAGCATTTGTTATTTTCCTGAGGCATTTGTCTTTCAGGGATTCATGTGAATTTAGTTCTAGTGCTTTGTACCTCACATGATGAGGTATTCATGAAGAAATTAAGAGCTGAGTGAAAGACTCATAGCTGGAGATTTTCAGCAACACAGAATTGTTTAAAACTGCAAAATACACACCAGTTGGTGATTTTATTTCCTTATTGAAATGCACATTTGCTTTTACATATTCTCAGAATCATAGGAGTCATTTAATGCTTGTATTCCTTGGCTTGTTAACAAAATACTCAAGAGTTGCCAGGGAATCTCCTAGGTGTGTAATGATAGACTCCATTATTTTTGCAAGGCCAGACAGTTTTTGCCTACTGGCTAACTCTGCCTTTCAAAAGCTCTGTGTGGCGTCTTGGTGAGCTGTGAGACTTTGCTCCAGGCTCATCAGTGAGATTCACGGTTGCAGGGCTTCTCTTTTGCATGATTATTGGAAACTTCCATCAACCAGAGTCTGTCTTGTGCCTGGTGACGGCATCTGAGGAACCTGTAGACACTATCCTGAGTTAATTGATGTGTAAGAAAAGTGTATTGAATTAATTGATGTGTAGGAAAAGGGTATTTTTGTGTAAGAAAAGTGTTTCATCTGTGAGGAGCCTTGACATCCCATTCAGCTGGGGGGAGGTCTCATCTCTCTGGTGTGGGTGCTGGGGTCATGGTTGAGCATTGCCTTGTCTGGATCAGTGTTGCCATCCTGATCATCAGTAAGCTTCATCATCACTTCAGGGGGATCCTACCATACTTCATAAACCACTGCAGAACTAAGTTTTGCTTTCATCACAGCAGTACCCCATGTGTGTCAGACCGTGTGTGCCATTTTTGAGTCCCCTATTTGAATTCAGCTTGGGGCTATGAGCTGCTAATGGGCTCTGTGTCTCTAAGTGATTTCCTACTTTGCATGTCCTAATTAATGCCCCTCCCTCTGACTGATAACTTTCTTTTCTTTCCAGATATATTATGATTTTGTTTTCATTTATAATTGCTTTTCATCTGTTTGTAATATTGATGTTCCATACTCCAAAGACTCTGTGTTTGTGTCAATCTATCACTCTCAGCACTGCTGACTTTTTGTTCTTGCTCATCATCCTTTTGATGCTCCAAACCTCTACTTTTTGGCTTGTTTTGCCTTTATTACAAAGCTCATCACAGTCTGGCTCATACAAATGTTTGTTACCAAGGGCTGCTTTGTCCTTTGTTCTTCCTTGTGAAGAGAATAGTGGCTCATTGCTCAACCTGCTGCTGTTTTACCTATGGTAAAAACAGTAACTCTATAATATGAGTCAGATAAAATAATGGCACAAAGCAAACATTTGTTATATTGAAGTGTTTGCTCTGGTCCCTTTTGCTTATAATATTATCTGTTTATAGCTTGAATAAAACTTTGGAAGTTTTGGATTTCAGGAGGAGAGTGTTTGACATGCTCAAGTTACACCTGGTGAAGATACACTCAGGTACAAGGTAAGTTCAACATGAGAGAGAAAAAACAGAGGGAAAAATAAATTTCCACACATTCACTCATTATACAAAATGTGCACAATGACAATTTCTTCCTGTCTCAGAGCAGAGATCCATGAATGTGACTGTAGCCTAACTTCCACTCTACACCAGTAGTGGCTAGACACCACAATGCCCTGAATCTGCCAGCAGTGGCCATATCTCTGTGGTGGAATTTCTCCAAACTCTCACCTTACTCAGGTAGTGCAGGGCCACAAGATACACCTCTGTAGCTGCTCCCAGACAAGCAGACTCATTAGGACCCCTCTATACCGGCTGTCCATAGGAGCAGTCTCTCCTTCCCCCAGTTCTGCTGATGGCTGCCCAGCTGGTGTCCTCAGAAGGCAGAAAGCTGCCCTTCAGGCTCCCTGTGATTGCCTGTCTTGGCAGTTTACATGGCATTTGGGATGTTCAGCTCTGGCTCTCCCAGCTGCTCTTGCAGCAGCAGTGGTGGGAAAGGACACAGGGTCCTTTGGAGCAGGAGGTCTCTGTGGAAGAGCTCCAGTGTGCAAAGGCAGGCATCCTGGGCTCCCACTGCTGTGTCTCAGAAAGCAGTCAGAAATTTAGAGAGCTCTCAAGTGTCAGGTACAACACCTCCAAGCATCTCTGCTTGGTGCCTGCTGTTCAGACATGTTAGGATGCACAGACTGTGCTGTTATGGCACTTTGTGTGGAGGATAGGTAGCAACTAAACAAGTGGGTAACCTCTGTTTACTTGCACTTGCCCTCAATAACATCAGCAATTCCTGGTACAAATAGCCTATGATTGTTCACCTGAGCACTACCATCCGTGCTGTCACTTTTATTTAGAAAGATGTGACAGCCATCCTTTTTTTCTGGAAGGGATTAGTGGGGAGGTAGGGAATCAATAAAGGCAAAGATTTGAAAAAAAAAAGCCAACAGCAAAACAAACCAGGAAGCAGGGCTGGACAATTAACATCCCACAGCCTCTAGTAATATTGATTGTTGTTTTGCCCTTGAATCCCACTCTGCTTACATAGAAGTATTAACCCTTTGGTAAAATGCAAGGGGAGAAAATGAATGAAAGTATTTGTACTAGTTCATAAAAAGAGATAAACAAAAATATTAAAAGATAGTATGGGTTAGAGAGTATGACATTAATATCTAGATTGATAATTGTCAGAATCAGTCATCTCCCAGAATGGTACCTGTCACCTCTGCTACACAATCCATTTCACTTGCACTCAAGAAATAATGAAGAATAATAATATGTTATTCTGCATAACTTAGCCAGCCTGTAAAGGAGGAACATAATGTGGTTTACCCATTTTGCTTGGCAATTAGTGGTGACTGATGGAATTTAGGAATGAAGCTGGGAAGAAAAAAAAAGAAAGACTGACAGTAATGACTTAGAAATTTTGATACCAATAGTCCTGCCTTCCTTCAGGTCCTCTCACCCCTATTTCTTGATGCATTCTGCAAAAGAATGTATGCATAGTGACCCCAGGATTGTCTGAAAACCAGCAGCTAAAACCTGGCTGTTCTTGGTTCTTTACAACCAAGATAAACATGATAAACTTCCCAAATCCTTTCCCAACTCTTTTGGGAAAGCAGGAGCCCTGCTGGGCTGTTTAGCATAGAAAGAGCCTGTGCTCTCTCTGCTATAACAAGAGATGCCAAGAGCACGTTAAAAACATGAGGTAATGGATGCCATCCCAGTGCACACTCTTCCAAGCTAAATGCCATTTTGAAGGAGGAGGCATAAATAATCAAGAAGGCTTGCTGCGGAAAGCTATCAGCTAGGAATAGAAATTAGAGACTAGAGAATACAAAACAAAGAGCAGAAGTAGAGCAATACTACTTAGGTGCCCTTCTGAAAGATTTTTAGAAGAGCGCTGAACACACTTTTCAAGTTGTTGAATATTCCAAGATGCCAGTATCTAGTAAATGAAAAACATGGAGGGTGCAGGATTGAAGACAGGAGATCAGCAATATGTAGAACTGCAACAAAACCAGTTCATCAGTTTTATATGTATATCACAGGATGCAATTCAATAAAATAAATGCAAACACTCCATATTCATCTGGAATATCAGCTACACAAACACACAATTGGAAAATGTGAATTTGACAGCAGTTCTACCAACAAGAACCAAAAAGGGATCTGAATTGCAGGCTGAACATGAGTCAAAAACATGTTCAGCCGGCAACATGCTGTGCTGAAAAAAGCTACATTGCAGTAGAGTGTATAAAGTATGTCATGCATATGAGACATGAAGTAACTTTACTGTGCAAGATTCTGTGGGTAAGGGCTCTTAATTCTCACTTGTTAAGACTGTGAGATTCCAGAAGAGATTGGACCTATTTGGTAGAAATTGAAGAGAAGCAACTGGAATGACTGGACGTCTAAAAGACATACCCCTTTTGTAATATCCTACAGGGAAAGACTAAAGGAAACAGAAATATTTTGTTTATAAAATGCAGATGTGTTGATAAAGCCGAGGGAAATAATGTGCTCTGGATCTCATGTGGTGAGTACAGGGAATAAAGAGCCTAAACTGAAGCGAAAGAGATTTTGATTAAATGTGCTCAAAAAATTTCAAACAGTAAGGATAGAGAAATTACAAAATATGCTGCCTAGGGAGACTGTGCAATGCATATCTTCAGAGGTTTTTCAGAAAGAAAAAGGCATATATTTATTGTCAACTTATTTCTCTGCGGAAAGAGTTTATTCAGCCTGAAGGTAACGGGATGAACCAGGAGTTTCTCAGGCTACAGCTCTCCCCCTAAGCTCTCAACGGTCAGGAGAAGGCTCAAGCACTGGTACCCAGCTACTCACGAAGCCACCAGGGCTGTCCCCATTAGAGCTCAGCCCTGCCCTGGTCACTGACCTGAGGAAATAATCTCCAAGGACTGTCCCCAACATCCTCTATGGACAAGGCTTTCATACATGGGAGGAAAGTATTCCTCTGCACCATGGTATTTACCCTTAGGGAGAAAGAAGAGGTCATGACCCCATTTCTTGTAAAGACAAGCCTAAAAGTGCCCTCCAGTCCTAATTTCTCTGGGTATTTCTGTACCAAGCTATTTTTAACAAGGAGAATCCAAAAGCTCTCTCTAAATATGTGCAATTTAAGTGAATAAGCTTTTGGGTGTACAACAACAGGCTCTGGGGCATTCATGCAATTTTGCTTCACTTAGTAGCTCTGTATAAATAACATAGGAAAAGAAATATTCTATGTGCATGCATGAGATGTTAATAAATACAAAATAGTTATAATAATTCATTCCATTATTACCAAGATGCAAGTCCCATTAGCCTAAATACTTTCACAAATCTGTAGCAAGAGACACTCCCTGTCCCAAACACTGCACAGGTTAAAAAATCATGGTCATGTAAGAACATTTTCTTAAGTGAAAAAAATGAGATTGTCTGAAGTAATTTTTAGTATAAGGCACAATTTAGTATTCCCTCTCCCCCCCTCACTTAGGCTTAAGTCATTTTTCAGGACGTTCAGCTAGTAAGCTTTATACAATGACATGAGTGCTCCAAAACTTCCTTTTCTTATACAAATATACATGTTGGTTAATCTCTTAAATGTCTGTCCAGATTGTCTCCATTTAACAAACTTCAAAGAACTGGATAGGTCAGAGATGATTTTGGGGCTTTTACCTATTTTTTCCTATATTTAACTTCCAAACTGTAATGGGAGGAGAGTGAAATGCTGTCAGGTTCTGTAAAAACTAGTTACTCTCTTTTAACTGTAGTCAACTTTAAAGCTATTTTATCATTCTGGCTTTGCATGTTTCTAAGCACCACTGAGAGTCTGGGTATCAGCACTTCATAAAACTGCTTCCTAAACTGAAATTCAGAGAAGTGTTGCAAAATGAGCCCATATATTTCTCACAGTGAAAATACCATCTGAAAAAAGTCAGGGTTATTTTCTTCTCCTTTTAAACCCCCATAAGAAAAACACCACAGGCATTAGCCTCTTAGTGCACTGACCTGTTTGATGTTCACAGGAGGGTTAGTCAATATGTTAGCCTTAGATAGGGTACCATTAGTAATTTATGCATGAATTTTATTACATAGTTCAGTCTTTGTCTACCCTACAGCCTGCAAATGCCCCTCCATCACACACTGCTACATAAAATGTGAGTTATGAGAAAAAAGTTATTAATTCTACTTACATTTTGGTCCTATGCAAAAGGCATGGTATTGAGGTATGTTTGTAATATTTTGCACTTAAAACTGGTATTTATGTTTCTACTTTTAAATATGGCATCCCAGCTAATGTTAAATTAATCATTAATCATTTAGGGCATTTCTAATTATTATTATTCCTACACCACTCTCTATTGATTCTGAAAAACTCGCTAGATTGACCTCCAAAAAAACCCTTGGCATTTGAAGAAATGACATGTAGATGTGTGCTAGCTTCTGTGGCTGAGTATGTTAGTAATTCATCTCTACAGAACAGACAATTAAATGTCCCTGGTATGCTGTAAATGGGAAAAGATTGCAATCTGCCATGGATCATCCTGAGAATGGAAGCTTAATGAATCAAAGAAAAAGCAGTCAGAAATTGAATTTGATAGGATACACCTGCTAAGTTATGTGCTTTCTGATGATGAGGCTGTATCTAAAGCAGCTGTTCTATAAAATGGAAGGTGAGTCTGAAAAAACTAGAGGCAGAGCATACGAAGAAGATTGAACCAAGGTTTGTGGCTGTGTGAAATGGTCCTTCAGCTCAGATGCCCTGTTGTTGAATTATCTACCTGTGACTACTTTTTGATATATAAGTGCTCTTCACCCTGATATTTTTTCTAGCAACATTACATTTATTTTCATCCATCTAAATTTTTCCTGTTAGGATACATAGTCCACTTCTGTAGCACTAGGAAATGAGACAGTTATAGGGTGACTGAAGCAGTTCTATAGTCAACTTCTCCATCTTTCTATGCGAGCCTTTTGACTATGGAGTTGCTCTTTAGGCAGTGGAAAGCAAATACTTTTCCTGAGCAGTTAGTAAGCCTGTCACACCCTAACAACCTTCTGCCACCAATTATCATGAAAAATACTATTAAACATCCTTTCTATGAGTTTTTAAGTGAAGTGTTGCAGTCTTTCATGGATGGAGCCAGTATCTCCTGCTAGGCTTTCTCAGTTCTCTTCGCTCAGATTTGGGGCCATAGGATTTTGGCCTACTGTCTCTTAGGGAAAAAGAAAAAAAATTGAAAATCAAACAAAAAAAATGCTTCAATGAAAAGACACATGCTTGGCTTCATCTCTAGTCTGATATACCTGATAGCAGATGCTGCACATCCCTGCATCCTTCAAAAGAAGGTGGCACAGTGCTTATGTAAGTTATATTTTTAGGAATCTCTTTCTAAAAAAGGTGAAAATTTAAAAACAGGTGTTCCTTGTTTGCTGAAGGGAAACGTAGGAATTACTTCTGAATTTACTCTGAATTGATAGTCCTCTCTATTGTACCACGCCTGAATAGGTATATTATACTGTATAATATTGTTATTTTTATAAGAGATAGGGTATTAATGGCAGTAATTTTGTTTTTTTCCATTAAGCAATTCAGAAATTACCATGGGTTTGTTTAATTTTTTCACTCAGCTGATCTCACTCTTTCCTGTATTAGCTATGGGATTTGTTAGTCCTGAATCCTCTCGGTTCATAGATTAACATGACAGGACACATTTCTTTTTATGTCAAAACATTTACAGTGTACTTATAAAAACTAATAGAAGGTTTAAAATAAGCCTGTCTCGTAGCCTATTTAGGTTGCTTATTTCTAATTTTCTTATGAGTACTGTCAATAAATGTAGTTCTTCTTAGCAGAGCGCTCTACATTTTTGATAAAGTCAGATGAAGTGTTTTCTCCCTTACTGCTCCCATTAGCCATAACAAATCTTTGTCTTGCTGCCTGTGCATGTTCTGACTGTCATTTCAACACTGACTCATCTCTGAGAAAAGATTAAGACTTTGACTCGACAGGTTATAATCCTCTGCCTGTGCCAGGAATGCAGTGCTCTGCTATCTTACAACTGCCAGCCCGTGCCTAAGGAGGCACGATGGCCCTGTCTGATGTAATTCAGCTTGTCCTGATTAGATAGGGGGGGGAAATACACACATATCTAATTGAAGCATGGGAATTATTTTACTGGATTGCTAATGCACTTGGAAAATCTATGGTAACATTCATTAAATAAGCGTTCGTGCTCATGTGTAACCTGGCTCAGCTCATTACTCAGGATGAAGGTTGGAAACTGCATCCTGTGAAGTAGATGGAGTTTTTCCCCATTGCGGAACAGGCAGACAGTTCTTTCCAAATCATCCTTATGGTTCACAATGATCTTCTTTCTCTCTCTACTGCTTTATTTTATTGCACAAATGGTAAGAATGGCACTTGTTCCAGAGAGCATTACGAGAGCTTAATATATATTTCAGTATATTGCACACATTGAAGGACACTTACTTTAATAAAATGTAGCAATGCAGTTACATGCAACACAGCCCATGAATTTTCTTATGTGCTCAGTTTCCTACCATCTGCTTTGCACACAGTACTCAGGCTTCTGGAGCAGCTTCCTGGATTTTGGCATTTTTATTGCAGATGCCATGCTTCTTCCCTGTTACCATGCCAAGCTTTTCTTTAATCTGAAAAGCAACATACACAGGTTATACACTAGCTGACAAAGATGGAACAGTGTAATTGAAGAATAATTATTTCCATGGGAAAGAGCCTGAAATGCCTGGTAGGACTACATCATATCAAGTTGGCAGATACTCATTATCAATTTATATTTAATTGTCATTAATTGCCATACTGAGGTAATGTAGCCATTCAATTTAGAAAAATGACAGAAAAGTCCTGAGGATCCTTTTAAAAGCATAGTTTTCATTAATACATGTTGGGCTTTGGAACTGTGTTTTGCTTCCCAGAGGGCATAGCAGGGAGAAAGACAAAAGTAGGTTTATGGCACTCACGTAAGAGAAGGACCCTGCCTGGTGTCAGGGAAAGGCTGCATCATCACCTCTTTGACCTGGAGGTTGCCTCAAGCAGAGTGTGGGGAAACAGGGCAAAAAGGTTGAGCTAAAAACAAGTGAAAGCAAATAAAACAATCCAGAAGTATAAATATGCCCTGAATTTCATTAATTAATCCAAAAGCAGTTCTGTTTATAGCTAATTCCTGACTTGTTTTTGGCAACATCCAACAGGTCCTTCTTCTCTCCCAGAACAGATGGAGGAAGGTTCACAGCAAAGCTGTGCTGGTGCAGGTTTAGGACATGCCATGTCAGTCCCCTCTGTAGAGCCAAGTAGCAACTTTGGATGTGCAAACCACTGCTACTTCTCTGTGATGCCAGACTCATGCCCACTGCACTCTGGCATGCCTGGAGAATGCAGAGACTCAGGCAGGTCACAGCATGGCTGATAGAGGTCTTCCCATGGCCCATTCTTCAGCTATCCATTCTAACCCTGCTCCTTCTTTTCTGTGTCCAGTGGGAGGCCTCAGGATGAAAGGCAGCTCCACCAAAGTCAAGAGCAAAACTCCACCTATGCAGAAGAAATTCAGCTGCTGCCTGGAACTACAAAGTGGCTCTCCTCATTCAGCCTTAGTGTCCGTGGGAAAAACACTGAGCAAATATGTAATTTTTGAGATGTGTGAACCCAAACACAACGTCAAGGTGTTCTGACACCATTTCAAAAGCCAAATGCATTCAGATATAGCAATTTGTGTCTCAGCTAAAGATAGCATTAAAGCCAGCAATATGTACTTCAATAGTTGCAGTTTTCCCTGTGCTTCACTGGGGACACCTTGCGTGTTCGAGGCCTGGCCAGGAGCAAGCAGTGTGTAAAGTCAAAGCAGCCACCTAGACCAAGCACCAGTAACATCCTTGAAATCACCATTCTTTCCTGAACACTGAAGGCTTACTGAAATCTATAGCTGAAAGCCCAGCTCAAAGACAGCTTTAGGGAAACTTCTTAACTACTCTATTGAGGCAGTACTTTCTCTCAGCAAATTAGTCACTCATGCCTTTCCTTGCCACAATCTCTGATGACCACGGGAAGCAGATGCTTTGATTTCCATAATACTTTTTCCCTTCTCAGGTGCACTTCATTTGCTCTTATTAATAATGGCACAGGTTTGATTTGGAGCAAATTTGGCTTCTATAGCCAGCTAGGTAAAAGAAGCATCAGATCTTGATGGTTGTTGTGAGATTTTTTTTTCCCCATTATTTTAGCTGGGAACCATTTCACATGTGTAGGGCTCTTCTTACACTTACTGGGCTCCAGAAATCAATCAGAGTACAGGAAACAAAAATCTTGAGGGTTCATCAATATTTCAGGCCCCATCAACAACACATTCAATTTTATTTGGAAATAGATTGGAAATTTTGCTCACTTTGCAGCTTTGAAACAGAGCAAGCCCCGTTCAGTGGAACTGAAACCTCAAGCAGGTGACAGTGCCAGATGCTCCACCTGCCCCTTGCTGCCACCCAATCCAGCAGACCCATGTGGAATGCCATCCATGTGACCACAGAGCACTGCAGAGCAACAGAGATTTCACATGATTTATTTGTTTCTCCCACACTTAATGTTGCAAAGGGCCCTGACATGGAGGGAGTTGACAATTTTTAGCCTCTCTCTGAGACTTTGGACCAAAACTCTTGCCCTTCTGCCACCACCCTGCTTACAGATGGCACTGACCATTGGGGGAGCAAAAACTGAGTCTTTACTTGGAGTCCCTCCTTTCCTCAGGGCTGGCTTTTAGGCCATTTTTGCCTCAAGGACAACAAAATGCTATCCAGAAAAATTAACCTAATTTTCAGAAAACACAAAGGCAGTAGTAAGTCAGGCATAACAGACCTGTAGACATTTGGAGAGGTATAAACATTTATCTCTTAGCTTAAATGTTACAGCTTTCAGTTCTTCCTTTATTCTTTTTGGTTAATTTATTTGCAAGATTATAGCAGTTTTATCTTTGCTTGATAAATAGTGGGAATTTCTGTGGCTTGGACTACAGCAACATTTTGAGGGCCTCTAACAGGACCTGACCCCAACAGGATCATAGTTTGTCCTCATATTCTCTTTTCTGCAGAAGTTCAATTTTCTGAAACTTAGCTCCTGTCTTCTCTGTTTTCTGTGTGACTGTTTCCTTTAAGACTCAACAGTTTTATGCCTGTTGAAAGTGTACCAGATTGACTAATGGAACAAGTGTCACAGTTCTGGAAAAGTATTTCCAAAGCGTGTATATTCTTGTTTGACTCACGTTGTTTCTCTCAGTGGGAGAGTTACTGTGCTTAGGAGA
The DNA here is from genome assembly GCF_027579445.1 of Ammospiza nelsoni. Classification (NCBI taxonomy): domain Eukaryota; kingdom Metazoa; phylum Chordata; class Aves; order Passeriformes; family Passerellidae; genus Ammospiza; species Ammospiza nelsoni. The sequence goes on from NC_080635.1 coordinate 57,402,040, forward strand.
ACATGTTAAGTACCAGTTAGTCAGGTAGCCTGGTGATTACATGTAGCTTTCTAAAGAAACATCATGCCTTTTTGTGCAGTTTTAACTTGCTTTTATGTACTTTTTTGGCAGCTTGCTCCTTCTACTTTTTTTAATTCCCCAAACCACACCATTGTTTTCAAGAGTCTTAAAAAATTAGATATGAATGATTTGATTTTATTCTTTCTGCTCAATAATTATGCACTTCTCTCTCTCTTTTTGCTTTCCTCATATTTCAATGTGACTAATGTACAGCAACACAAAAATCTTGCAATTACTGAAAACGCAGTTCAGGAGTACAGTTTCCAGAGATCAACTAAAGAACAACCCACAAAGAAATGGAGGTTTGATTTTTACTTCTTGGCAGGCAAGGCAACATGTGGAATCAAACATATAGTTAGGGTCTAGCTGAACTGGTAAGCCACAGCCTTCAAGAAGAAACTGCACTGCGTGGATGTGTTCTGCCCAGTGCAATCCCAGACAGGAATTCCTCCCACTGTGACTGCAGGGAAACCCAGGATTATGCTGTGCTATTGAAGGCAGGACATAACTTTTTTTGGAGTTTTTCCCACAGTTGCCATGTTCCATGGGTGGGCAGGGATGCACGCTGCTCCCTCACCTTCTCCGTGGCCGCTGTGATTTTCTCTGCCTGCGGCTGCCCCGGAAAGCTGAGGATGTTAGACAAGACTCCTCTCTTTGCTCTGTTTTGCCCTCCTTGGGATAAACAAGGATCCTCTACTGTGGGCAGGCTGCCCAGAAAGGCCGGCAGGCTTGGAAAAGGAGACTGAGGGTTTTTTCTTTAACACTTCCTATGGAAAAGAAAAGACGTTTTCTTTACTTTGGAGCAAAAAATGGGCATGTGATAAATCAACATGAGAGAATGAGTATGGCAGTTTTACTGCAAGAAAAACTCAGTGGGGAAAAGCACTAAACTCTGCCTCTTTCTCTTGTCTCCAAACACCCTTACAGGTTAAACTCATTTATTCTGTATTAAATTTGCAGAATATTATCTACACAGTCATTCTTGGTTTTTTAATCTCTGGAGACTTAATACATGAGAGGTACCCCAAGGTGTAAAATACACAATTTTTAACAAAACAAAAACAAAAAACCCCAAACAAACAAACACAAAAACCAAACAAACAAGAGCAAAAAATTTCCAAACAAACAAAAACCCCAAAACCAAACCAAAATCCACCAAACCAAAAAAACCTAAATCTCGTGTTGGACTGGACGTTGCTCATTTTAAACTATTCCATCCCTCTTGTTTTCTATAACAGCTGCATACCCAAAAGCACTTCCCTCCTTTAAGTAATGAAACAATGAGATGTTGGTGACATACAGCTCTTATGTAAGTCAGGGTGAGGGAAAAACCTAGAATTAGACACAGGACAAGAGTAGAAAGAAGTTGTAGGAGATGCTCCTTGAGTGACAGAGAAAAGTGTGGGGCTGTGGAGAAAGCCTAAACTTCTCCATTTGCAATAGCACTGGGGAGAATGCCAGTGGCCAAAGGCAATTACAAGAGAGAACAAAGGGCAGGACTCACCAGGGACCCCCAAGTGGATTTTATCTGACACAAATTGCATGACATGTGCAGGTGGTTGCAGACTCCTGAGGGTTAACTCCACACCCTGAAATTCCCTTTTAATAACAGTGAGTATCACATGCAGATAAAATCGCCTGTGCTCCATCATTCTTTCCATCCCCCCTGGGAAGAGAGTATGAAATCTGTCCGGGCTGGCATCCATGCAGCCAAAGGCTCATTCTCCCTTCCACATCCCCAGGCTCATTGTGCACACACCTCCCTAATGCGCTAGAATGGGCTTAATTTGATCTTGACAAAATAAAATTAAGTAAGTGCAAAACCACTAAAGTTATTATAGAGAGTGACTTTCTAAATCACGTTTAACTTCATGCCATGCCAGGAGATAATCCCCAGCTAAATCCAGCCTCAACTGAAAAGAAATATGCAACTAATTCAGCTCACTATGCTTTAGATCTCAACTGCACAGTAACTAAAGCTACTAACCACTCTTTTTTAAGACTTTGTCTTTTCCCAGGCTATTTTAACATGCCATGATCTCGATGATCACCCTTAAAATCAATTTCAACTTCCAGGCAGAGATGATGTTAAATTTAAAAAATATATCTCGTTCAGAATTTTCTCTTCTACCAAAGGGTTTAGATGACCTGCCTGTTCCACCACTTTACCAGTTTGTTCAAGCTGAGCATACAGAGGTGGAAAGATTTTTCTTTGTTGCAGGACAGCAAGATGTAAGGGTATTTAACTGACAGAAGCTGTGATTAAACTGTGATGAAATAAATTCACATTTAGAAGTGTAAAATCATTATAAACCTTGAATTAATTGAATTTCTGATCATTTTCATCAGCTGAGACTGACTAGAGCTGAACTTTTGTGAGTAATCTTCGGCTCTCTATTACAAGCATAATTACTAATTTCCTTTTCCAAGCATCTTGCAGTGTTTCTATTCATTCATTTATGTGGAGTTCCTCATCAGTGTTTCTTGTAGCTTGAACATGAAGCAGGGATCCTGCACCAATTCCTGCTGAATCAGGGCTCAGTGCATATACTACCAATCACTTTTCTCACAAGGGTGCTTAAAATAGCATCTTCAGCCCATCATAGCTCACTGGGAAATCTGTCAGCAAATTTCACATTTCTATTATTACAAGACCAATTTTAGAACTAGAAAAAAAAATCATAGCAATGATAAAGCTCCAGGTGGAGACAGGTCAGTACTGCAAATACTTCCATAATGAACTGCTGAAATATCAGAGCGAATTCATTTTTAGCATGTTCATATTATCTTGAATTGGTTTTCCACAAACATTTGGTTGATTAAAATGTTGATTGACAGCAGTATTTACACTTCATTTCTTACAAAGCTGCATATGCAAGTATTCATGCCCAATGAGTTTGCATTAGCATGAACAATTACTCTTGCTAGGAATGCTCACGCATTTCTGAGTTTAGGAGAGCAGGTAAATCCCTCCATATTGTGGGCAGTATTGAAATGTGTGCTTCCATCTCAAAGCCTTCCTCTAGGCTCAGTTTATGTTCATCTATTGACATGAGGGACCCCAGAACTGAAACTGTAATGAAATTGGTGGAGGTGGAGATTGGGTGCCATATGACTTATTGACTAGTAAGCTTAAATAACTGACACCATGCTATTGCCCAGAAACTTCATAAAAACATAAACACAAGTGGTTAAAAAATTTCTAATAATACATCTTGAGAGAAATCACAAGTGCTTGTACATGTGCTATAATTAGGGAGCATCCATTATTTAGTCACTTCTGTCAAATATTACCTCAAAATCAATCCAGTCTAGCTCTGGGATTTTTTCTTTTTAGACCAGACTGCAGGTACCCTGGATAATATCAGAAGATAAAGGACTTCTGACATGCTCCTAAAAGAGAAAAGTGAAAAAAATTCCTCAACACCTATGAGACTAGACATCTATTAGTAAAGAATTAGGTAACTCTAATGTCTGGAGTAGTCACTGTGTTGAAGGGAAAGTCTGATTTAAATCATAGAATTGTTAGGATTGGAAGAGACCTAGTTCCAACCACCTTGCCATGGATAGGGGTGCCACCCACTAGACCAGGTTTCTCAAGGCTCCATCCAGCCTGGCCTTGAACCTTTCCAGGTTGGGGCATCCACAACTACTCCTGGCAACCTCATGGCCAGTGCCTCACCCTTCTTTGAGTAAAGAATTTCTTCCTGACATATTTTCTAAATATCTCCTCTTCTAGTTTAAAAACCTTCCCCCTTGTGCTGTCACTGTTGGCCCCGCAAGAAGTCACTCTCCCTCCTTTTTTATAAGCCCCCTATAAGTATGGGAAGGCTGCAATGAGGTTGTCCCAGAGCTTTCCCTTCTCCAGCCTGAACAATGTGCACACATACCTCCTGGAATAGTTTTCTGGGCTCTGTAGCCCTGTTCCAACCACATCCTGAAGGCTGCCTTAGAGTCCCTCCCAGGATAGCACAACACTGAGGTGGTCAGAGTGGTGCTGCTGAACTGACTCACTCTTGAGAGGGCAGCCAGAGACCAGACACTGTCTGAAGAAGTTTTAAGTGATGTGGAGAACTGGCTCACTTCAGTTGGAAACCAAAGTAAAAATAAAATGAGGCTACAATAACTTGCTGTGCCTCTGAAATTTGAAGGCTTAACCATGCATTGCAGATATGTCATTATGAAATATGACTTCATGGTTCTTCATGGATGTGTCCCTCAGGGACCAAACACCACTCTGTATAGGTTGTTTCACATTTGGTTGACTTTGAGCAAACCTTTAAAATCTGTAACTGTTACAACAGTGAGTGTAAGAAACACAGATCATGAAGAATGTATTTAAGTCCTTACTATGCTCCTGGGTTTTTCTGAATTTCAAGATAAAAGACAATAAAAAGCAGGGTTTTTTTTTAAGGGCAGATTTTTGGTGTAATTTTGTGTTCCAATCCTAGGGATAGGCATCAGAACACAGATTTTTACATCATAATTTTGGGGTCCTAATAATAAACATGCATAAATTATTTTTAAAATGCAACAGTAATTAGGAACCTGAAAAATGCATGCTGCTATAAAGCAATTCTTGTAGGCCATAAAAAACTTCCCTTACCCATATACTTGTTCAAAGAAAATTAAATTCATAGTCTCTAGGTATTGTTTTGAAAATTTGATCTGAAAAAAGATCTGAAGATAGGAAGGATTCAGAAAGACAAATTAATAAAAAACCCCAATATAACAATTCTGCCTGGACTCTAAACATTCTGCTAATAAGCAAAGGAATTGCTAACTGCTGGCTGGGTGATGCTGACTTGTGCTGTTCCTGCTTCATCTGCCACCATATTATTATTATTTTGCCTCAAGCATTGCTGTGGAGCTCACTTTAGCTAATGATCATGCAACTAACAGTCTGTCAGCCTTAATATCTATGGGAAACAAAATGGAATTTGTCCCTACACTATTAGCCATGCTTTCTAAACACACTTCCTTTGGCCATATGTATTGAACATTACATTTAATGCCTACTCTACTATATGCCTATTGGATATGTGAAATAAAGAAAAAGTTTATAGGGCAGTATGTAGAAGTCTACATAAACTTCTTTGGCACACCCTTGAAATACAAAACCACATCAACTGAGATCATTGCTCAGTTTTTAGAGTAAATGCAAGAGCTGAGGAGCAGCAGGTCAGTAGACTGGCAGCCAATAATAATGCCAATTTATTGAAAGAGACAGTTTTTGCCTGAGGTCATCTAATTACATGTATTGTAACCACAATGAGGTTTAACACAAGGGCAATTAAAGCTTCCATTTCGAGGAGGTAAAGAAGCTAAATCCAGGGTGAATCAAAGGGGAGGAGAGGCAGCTGGGGTAAAATCAGCAAAGGTTCCTGATCTGTGAGTCTCTTAAATGTGGTAGGGATTAATATAGCTGGTGATTGTCCCCCTAACCACCACTGCCGCCAAAGTGATGGGTACTGAGCTGTGCCAAGAGTAAAGCTGGATGCCTTTGGTTCCCAGAGTGAGCTGGAAAGGCTCAGAAGCCCTTGCTCTGCTCTGCTGCATTTGCTCCAGCACTGCTGAGATGACCTCTTTCTTATGGCAGTGAAGTAATGTGTGAGCTGTCAGGAAAGTGTGAGAGAAGGGAACTGGGGAAAGCAAGCAGTGCCTTCCTTTCAGGCAAGCTATTGTTGAGTCAGAGTCTGTCCCTCTAGACTATGTTTCCCTGTTCCACAAATAGATTTGCATAAAAAAAAAAAAAAAAAAAAAAAAAAAAAAAAAAAAAAAAAAAAAACACCAAACGACAAGGAAAAAAAGAACACCTCCCCCCCCCCCCAAAAAAAAACAAACCAGGAAAAGTGACTGTATCTTGTTTTCACCACTGTTTTCCCATTTATGAACACAATTATCACTTTCTCTCTCTCCTGTCACTCGTTCAAATGATCAGATTTCACCTCATTAGCTAAGAAAATGAGAAGTACTTGAGATTTACTGATTCTTTTCAAGCATTCAGTGGCAGAGAAGGAATCTTCCCTCTTGATTGGGACTCAGAAAAGCTTGAGTTTACAACCTCCTAACGTATACCAAAATGAAGTGCTAGGAAGCTTTTGAACTTCTAGGAATGTCCACTTACTCTAATACATGGCTCAAGGAGTAAATACTCACTGCAAGGCAAGTGTAAGGCTCATTGTCTACACCTCAGCTCTGCTATTGGTCAGCAAGCAAGGCTGAGGTCCTGAGTATTTAGATACTCCCACTTTGAAGCTATTGAAAACACAGTCAGTTCACTGATAGCTGTTTAAGTTTTGCTAAGAATAACAGATTTAATTTTTCATGCAGTGGAAGGTAATCACCCAGGGTGCTCAGAAAGGGGCGAGTACTAAATAGGTAGGCATATTAATTCTCTAAGTCCTTTAATTAGTGTCATTTCATCACATTCTACTTCCTTATACTGCCCCAGGGTCTTACAAAACACCTCAAACCTGCTGCTATGTTTTGCTCAGCACCACTTTTCCACCAAAGCCAGTTTGTACCCTAGATCCCTACACATCCTTACTTTACTCTCCTACATATATTTTGTTATATATGCTACATTATGCTCTGTAGGTATGTATTTTACTGACTCTGTAGCTTCAGAGCTGAATATTTCAGGAACAAAGACAGTCTCTTAGAGACAGGGGTGGTGGATATCAGCACCCAACTGGAGTTCTCCATGCAGTTGTTTATATCACATGCTTTAGGAAAGATGCAGACCATCTGGAAAAAGCCCAGGGTAGGCAAGAAGAGGAGTTGTGAGAAAAATGGGGTTGTTTAGTCTAGAAAATGGGGGATGTGAGAAGCCTTTTGATATTTAAAACATATTGCAAAATAACCTGAATGAATAAATTCCCATGTGACTGAAGACAGGGAAAAAGGTAATGGTTTGTGCTACAGTATGAGAGATTTCAGATGACCTTCTGGAAAATCTTTCTAATGGTTAATGGCAGTTCAAGACTGGAATATCCACTGGGGAAGTAGTGGAGTACTTAACTGAAGTAATAAGGGATAAATCCACTGCTTTTATAGGGGTCTTGACATAAGATTATTAACAGTTTAAATGTGTATCTCCATGACATCCATCTCTCACCACTCAGAAAGGCAGCTGCCTTTGATAGGACCTCCTGAGGCAGGCACAGAAGGTGTCTTCAGCACAACAAATTGACCATTGCTGAGCAGGCCAGGCTCTCTTTCCATTTACTGGTTCTGTGGGGCCAAACTATGGACCTTTCACTCTTTTTCTAAAGTGGAGAAAATTGTTCCAGTATTCAGGTGGGAAGTGGCTCGCTCAGCTGTTTAGTAAACATTGCTAATTATTCTGTGGTTTTGAAGTCTTGAAGCTACATATTCACACTCTACTGAGCATGAGACACCACATCAGAGCCTTGAGGAAACTAAAACAAATGAAAAGCAAATTTTTGCTGTATAAATAAAATGTTAAACCATCAGAAGTCTTTCTGGGTTTTCAGAGTAGTTGTCTCAAGTTAGATCTTCAAGTTTTTCATAAAAACTGAAACAAGAAGAATGGTTAATATAATTAGGAATCGCATAGAGCACCCAAGAGCTTCATTATTAGAATGCTCTCCTCAGTCCCAAACCACCAGTGTTAACTTCATAGCACTGATACAGTCTTTTATTCACTGAAAAGGTCCTTTGTTTAAACAACACATGAGGTTACAGATGTCACCTGGAGGTAAAAACATTCGCAACACTAGAACTGTCAGAATAGCAAAAGACATGGGAGCCAGTCCTGCTACAGTGGAAAGCAGGACAGGGATATTTTGTTAATAAGTGGAGAAAGCTTAATTGTGTACAAACTTTTTGAGGCATAAAGGGTATTAATTTTAAACAGTAAATGGCAAACTAAACACAGGATTAAATATAGGGCCTTCTAAATAACTATATTTGCAACTTTATATTAACATTATAAAAATAAAATTATTTCTAAATTGTGTCATTCTTTCTTATGATACAAATTCAAGTGAATAATATAATATTTTCACTGGTGGTTAGGTTGTACATACATACACTTCTATTGTAGGAATTACTGTTTCCATTTCCATCAATTGCAAGGACTATAAATGCTTTCACTTTTTATATCCTTTTCTCTGGAAAATTAGCTGAAATTGATGGACACACACATTTTGCCACTGAACAAAATTTGCCTAAGCTTGGAAAACATCTCCATTATACAGGAAAGAATATATATTTTTCACATTAGGAAAATAATAATATTTTAAAAATCCATTTGCATTTTAAAGGAGTAATGTGGACTGTTTAGGAAAAGAGGGAAATTTGAGTCTGCACAGTATATTTGTCTTTATGGTAACTGCTGTTCTTCCAAATATAAACAAAATGAGACTTATAGCAGAATAAGGCACTTAGAGCCCATTAGAATCTTAGTCTCTATTTCACTGGGGTTTTTAAAATAAAGTTTAAAAAAAAGGAGCTCCTACTTGAAGTTTCAAATTTAAAGCAAAAAGCAGTTAAGTTAACCAACCATGAGTACATATAGGATTAATGACTGATACTGTAAATAAAAGGGTTATATTTTTTCCTGCTCAGAAGCAAGTAGGTGCATTCTTTCTGACATTCTCTAGCCATCTCACTAGTCCCTGCTATGCTCTGCTTTATAATCAGCTTAATTTGTGGAGCAATCAATATTTCCATTTTTATGACAAAATGACATCTTGTGTGCAAATGAAATCTCCCAAAGCATCTGTATCAGCATGGCAGTAATCAAATTGCTTGGTTGCTCTGTATCACAAGTAGGGAACACATCAGAGAAATAAAGAGGGACATTCACACACAGGTGGAATCTGCTAGTCAGGGAATAGCCATAGTAACAAGCTTGTGTGAAACATATTCTGTTCGATTGCCTGCTTCCAGGGACCCACTTAGTTTGGTATACTTAGACACTCTGCATCTCCACTTGTCAGTCAAGCCACCATCTGCTCCTACTCCCTGTAACCCCTTCCAGGTTCCTATGTACCCCCATATAGCTTCAAATCCCTTCTACTTCAAAGAGTTCCAACCTCTGATCCTCTTCCTTCTGCTTTGAGCATGTCCCAGCTCCATAGTACGCGGGCTGAGAAGTGCTGGCCTGTTCAAAGGTTATGTCTACATCCTATTTTGAAGACAGATGCAAGTTTGCTTCAAGCTGGTGGGAAGCGAGCCAGTTTGTATGCGGAGCCACGTGACTGCATTATCAGCATAATGCTGAGCTTGATGCAGTAAGCCTGACAGAGAAACAGAATATATTAGCTGAGCTTCAGTCAGTGCAGAGCTCAGGCAAAGCAAGCTTACATCTGTCTGCAATCTGTCAGGCAGCTCCATATTGTGCCTGAATCGCATAATTCCCCCTTCAGTCTTAATAGCCCACACACAGACTGAAGCAGGGACAGAAAGCCATTCTGTTTGCTCTCTACAGATGAATTTGCTGATACCGGGCTTCTGTCAGAAATGGCACACCTGCATGGAGCCCTACTCTGCTGTGCTACCATTTCTATCATAGGAACCAGGTCTACATTTGCCAGAAAGCTTTTATACTCCACATCTATATTTACATTTGCTCAGTTACCAGTAAGAGATTATTTTCTGCACTGCTACCTGTCTCCACCCACTGAGAATCAGCTTGAGAGCTGCAAAACATTTATTATAAAAAAAGATTTGCAATTCTCTTTCCATTTTCAATCTGTCCAAAAGCAAAAGATTTCTGATAAAATAAGACTCACAAAAGCACTACTTGCTTTCAGTGGTCCAGCGCTGCTAAGGATGAAACCTACAGTTATCCATTTTGAAATACATCAACAGAAAATAAAGAGAATATTAATCCTTAGGACCATATACCCCTGGGAGACCTTACATGCTACCTTTCCCAAAGTCCATTTTCAATGTTACATCTATAGATCATAAAGACTGGACACTGTTATATGTCCAGCTGCCACATACTCTGGCCATGGAAAGCCTTTGTTTAATAAAGCTTGAAGATTCCTGGCTTAGAGTTCTCTGTGCACAAGCATTTTCTTTTTTCTCCCCCCAAGGAATCCCTGATATATAAAAATGACTTCTTCAAGGAGACACAACCCAAATGCCTGCAGCCTCCTGAAGTGACTGCCCAATACTTAGATTATGGCACTGATCATATGAAAGTCTTGATCCCTTTTTGGATGTTGTTCTTGAATATGTCTGTAAATTCCTCTTTCAAATCACAGAAATCATCTTGGAGAAATAGTCATTATCCATGCAGCTTTGTTCTGTAGGAAGTGCAGGTATCCTTCAAAAAAGTGTCTAGCTTCCCACTGAAGCTATAAAGATTATCAACCTTAAGTAGCATCCAGATTCACTGAAATTAAGAAAATGAGAAGATGCAAACAGGTTTCCAAGAACAGGCACTCACTACAAAATCTAAGATACAGATTATCTCCCCATGCCTCCAGAAACCTGCAGTGGAAGTTGGTCCAGGCTGGAGCAAACCAGACAGCCATCTTCAAGCTAAAGGAGAAGGCAACAGGACCAGCATGACCATGGCTCAATGGTACCTGGTTGTCTTTTACGAATCCTGACCTCATTTATCCTTGTAACACAGAATTCATGACCTCTCTTGCAAGCATGTTCATCTGGCTTGACTGAATTTCCACTGTGTCAATCTGCTCCTCAAATCTTTCAGCCAGCAAAGAACACTGCTGATACCTGAGAGGAAACAAAGATGACAAAAAATACTCTGGGCCATTTTCAGTGGGAAATTATTTCATGTTGTGTTTTGTTCAGAAAGGTCTGACAAAAAGTCTACCCCAAGAAACTTCTCTGTCTAACACATCTCGCTAGTTAAACACAAATAGGTTAAGCATGAAATAATTGCAAATATTTTTTTTGTATGAAAGGCCTAGACCACTGAACACCTGTGTGTTATTGCCAAAAAAGTCCTGTTCAGTCTAATGCTTGGAGTGGAGACAGCCAGCTCCTGACAGAATTGCTCTTGAAGTATCATCCTGTGACTATATTCTAGTGTCTTGCAGCCAGATTTTCAGGCTGGAGCACTTCTGCACTGTTATCCCAGCTCCACTAGTCCTGCGAGAGCTCTGTGGTATTGCCTACACACTAAATGCATTATCAGAGAGGACTGCTTATCCCTGCAGCTCCTGCAGAGTGAGATGCCACCTGTGTGTGTATCCCCCACAACTCCCCAGAGGGGACCAAATTTCCCAAGCGTGGAGAGAGACACTGGCATTCACCAGACACAAGCTGCGGTGGCGTGAGGAGCAGGAAAGGTTCTCCTCAGGAGCAACAAGGAGATGAGGTACATGGATGCAGCCGTAAGCTTTAATGCTCACAGGAATCAACCCAACGTGTTTTGGCTTGGCACAAAACCACAGCTGTCTTCTGCTTGAGAACAGTGATACAGGCAATGAATCACCACTGCCATGGTCACAATGCCCAGATGCTACACAATTGTTCTCCCAGCCCTGCTTGGGGTGTGCTGAGACAGCTGCTTGACCAGAAATGAATCCTCCTTCAGCAAACATCTGGCCAGGAGCTCTGCTCTCCATTGGGTTCCATCCCACCCGCAGCCAGGAGCAGCCCCAGCCCTGGGCATCTCCCAGGTGATGGGGACAGGGCAGGGTTTGGTGGGGCCCATGGCAGGGCTGTGGGCAGCTGCAGCATGGCTGGGACAGAGGCTGAGAGCCCTGGGGGCTGATATGGGGTGTTGGGCTGTGGGCAGCCCCTGGGGGCTGGCAGGCACAGTCAGGGCTGTAGGTGCCCCTGGGGCCCTGCCACCAGATTTTTTGGTCAAATTTCTGTTCTCAGAGACTTTCCTCTCATCTGGAGATGTTGATGGTCTTTTGCTCCCTCTCCCTCAGCACTCCCTGACCTTGCTTGGCTTTAGGAACTCGCTGTGGATCACACTTGCTCACTAGTGGCACCAAAGCAGCCATCTCTTTGAGACACGTGTGTTGGGCTGCCTTATTGCACAGCCCCCCAGTCCTGCCTTTGGAGAGACTGGTGCCACAGTGGAGAAGTGCATTGCATCATGCCTGCAGCTCCAGCAACAGGAATTCCCCACCTTTCCCTCCACAGGCTTCCAGCTTCCTTCTGACTACCTCCCTTGTGAAGCACAGACTCTGAATGAAGAAAATCCCCTTACCCTGGGTTCAGAAGCAGTAGTCACTGCCCTTTCAGTGCTGCACCCGAGGGACAACAGCTGTGGCTTCCTTCCTGCCCCCTGTGCCCCTGAGCTGCCATGACCTAGGAGGCCATTTCACAGCCATGCCACATCTCCCTGCCTCAGCACTGGGCTGTCTCTGCTTTACAACCCACTTTTCAGCCATCAAGTTTTAGTCAAAATTTTCTACTACAGGTTACAACAGCTTCTTCCAGATGCTGGCTCATTTACAAGAAGTGGGTTAGCCTTCACCAGCTTTATTCACTGTTAACCCTCCCTGACTCATGCTCCAGTTCAGGGATTCTTCAATCCTGTCATGCTCTGATGACATTTTATTTTAAGTGTATCAATATTTTGAGTGGAAGGATTTACTTTTAAGTTAGACAGAAAGAGAGGAGAAGTTAAGGTTCTTCCCAGCTAAAAGGCCAACTTTGATACATCCAGGGATCAAGGAGATGAAGCCTATTCTGCCGAGGATCTCGAACAATTGAAAGCATGAAATATTTCCCATTTTTTAAAGTAAAAGATGAAATCAGATATAGAACATCTTTTTGTCTAGAAAAGGTTAAAAAAAAGCCATTGGAAATGAATATAGACTTCAGCAAAGGAATAGGCACATGAAAAATGTGGTTAGGACTAGGCAAGGAGACACGGGGTGGGTGGATGGGAATAATCACTAGAGAAAGCTGTTTCACAGCATCTGTAGCAGAGTTGAAAAGACAGACCTGCCACTCCACAGTTGATTTAGTCCACGCTGAATCTGAACTCTAATGAAACTGTCATTTTGGCAATATCTTGTAACAAGCAGTGCTATGTGGCAGTTATGTATTTGCCCTTTAGTTTCACAATTCCCTATTTTTAAATATATTTTGTTGCTATTAGTTTGACCTCCGCAAACACTAAATCATTGCTGCTCTGGCATTCAGTGCAGAAATGCCTTGTGAAATGTCTCACTCAGCAATTGTCCCCACTGCCCTTTCTTCCCGAGGCCATCATTACTGTTTGCCTCCCAGGTCTGCAAATCTGCCAGCAGCTCCTGAAGTTGTCTCCCAGCCACACATTTCAGTGACCTCATCTCTGCAGGCCACAGTCTCTCACACTTGACATAAACTCAGATCAACAAATCCACCCCCTAAAGCACAGATAATTATACTGCTCTACTGCCAGGAAGCTCTAGCACATCCCAGTGAATCAAATGTGGAACAAACCTAGATCTTTGCCAACAGGTTCAATCTTTGTTTCTGTAGATGTGTATGCACATCTTCAGTTGGAGTGTGAATGTCCTTGCATCTTGCATGTGCAGCAGAAGTTTGTCTCAGGCACCCTTTCATGATCACTGGGAGAGATAAAATTTTTTGAGTTGTCACAAAAAGGAGTGAGTTTGGTTTTGTCTCCATAGAGTATCACTCTGTTGCTTTTGGATACAACTAAGGTTCAAATTCCTTTCAAAATCATTAAGCTGCATTTTCAGTGGGACAAAGCTTACCTGAAAGTAAAGAACTTATGCTGCAATGAGATAAAAAGAATGTACTCTCATGGAGAAATAAATGATTAAAGGATAGGACACAAAGGACAAAAGTCCTTGGAGAAGATCCCCAGTGGACTCCCATGGGGCTGTACTACATGTTGTTATTATTATACATTATATACAGTGTATTCCCACAGGAATGCGCTGATTGATCTAGTCCTAAGTGACCGGGAAAGTAGGATGAGATAAAGGAACAAAGTTTGCTGATAATAAGGAGTTATTCAAAGAAGTAAATTTAGAGCCAACTGCTGAGAGCTGCAGAGGGATATCATAATGCAGAATGACTTGGAAATAAAAATGCAGTTGAATTCAATATTGATAAATGTAAAGTAATGCACATGGGAGGAAAAGCCCAACTATACAAATGCAGTGATAGTCACCAAAGTAGCTGTTACTACCGTGGAAAGCAATCTTGAGGTTATTACAGAGAGGCCTATGAAAATGTCAGCTCAGTGCTCAGTATCATTTTAAAAAGCAAACCAAATATTAGGAAAGAAACTAACACCAAATCAGAAAATGGCATGAAGTTGCTGTACAGGTTTACTGTGTGACCGCACTTAAATAGTGTGGGATCTTCTGTCCCCATCCTCCCAGCTCAAAGAAGTTTGTGGGGAAAAAAAATAAAGATGCTGCAAAATCTTGAACAGTTTTGGTGTAAGAAATGGTCAACAAGATCAGAAACCTTTGTCTGGAAGAAGAGGAAACCAGGGAGGGCACATGATAAACGTCTAAATAATCTTAAGTACCTAGAAGGAAGCAGATGGACAAAAAATGTTCACTGTCTTCCAATATAGCATTAAATGGAATCAGTAGAGGTAGTTTCAAATCAAGTAAAAAGAGGTAACTTCTCAAACTACAGTTCAGCTGTGTAACTCATTGCCACAGGAGGCTGTGGGCACAAAAAGAAATCTTTGTGGGCTTAAAAGACTCACAAAAAGGGAATCTGTTGAGAATTCCTGGACATGGAGACTCAAAGTTTTCCAAAGACGCAGACTCTGGGAAAGAGGGATCTGGCAGCATGGCTGTGTCCTTGCTCTGTTTATCCATCCCTTTTTCTGCTGTGCCTCCATTATTGCCCAGTACTGATGAGCTGTGGTGGACCCGCTATAAAAGTTCTGGTGTTTTATGGTTGTTCCCTTAAAGGATCACAGTAAGTCTCAAAGCTCACTGTTTCCTCCTTGGAAGTGAGTGAGTGAGGCAAACTTAGCTCTGATGCCTATTTTATGCTGGAATAAAATATAGTTTGGTCTAAGTCAGAAGGGAGGTGTAAGCTGTGTCACTTGGATTAATTTGGCATTCAGTGGGTGTGTGAATGATGACATACCCACCAATGGAACAGATGGTCTGGGCAGCAGAAAAAATAACCAGATAGCTATAAAATAAAGCAAGCTCCTTCCAGGCAAGTTCTTATCTTCATTTCACCTAAATAAACCTGAAATAATTTCATCAAAAGGACCCAGCTGTTTACCTCTTTCACTTGAGGTGTATCTTTTGTCTTTGCTTAATTTGGATTCATGCTGGGATTTACTTGCTGGAAATTCATCTTCTTTCTCCAGCTTGAATTTGAGTCCTTCTGTTTTTAAATCTCTTGCTGAATCTCTTATACAGTTGTCTATGGAGCATTATCTAGACTGACCACCAGAAAGCTGAAATCAGTCTTATATGAATTTCTCCTCAGCCCTGTGCATCCTGGGGGTGGCAGCTGGGATGAAGAGATCCTGAGGCTGATGAGGCAGGAGTGATACTTATGTCTCTGCAGGCATTGCATGGGCAAGCAGAAAGTCTGAAACTTCCTTAAGTTAAGCTAAATCAATCCTGAAGCTGTTGAACAGCGGCAAAGGTATCGGTCTTTAAACAAAACTACAACTCTACCCTGCAGTAAAAACACATCCCTAAAAGATGCATCCAACTGTCTCTCCTTTCCTTCTCTGGCCCTTTCCACGCACCCACATAGCTCTTTGTGCTGTGGCTGTACTGGTGTCAGTGGCAGATCACACAGATAATAGCCAGTGTTGCATAAGGAATTTATCAGACATGTCCCAAAGCAATAAAATTTTTACATGCCCTTAAGTGACAGCAAAATAAATAATGACAATGTGATAAACAAAAGTGTTCAGATTTTGAAGGTAACACTAAAACTGAGAGCTCCCTGTCAGAGCTTTATCCCAGAATAATATTTTCCACATTGCAGAGAACAGTTTTCTCTATTTTCATGTAATTTGATAAACATAGTTTCTGTTATCCTAAGCATGAATGTTTGTCAATACTAACTTTAAGTAATAAGAGGCTGATTTCGTTGCAGGAAAAAAGAATGAGTCATCCAGCTGAGCAAAAAACACTGCATTCTTGTAAATGTATCCTGTATATCTTTACACTAAAAGAAGCCTAAGATATGATGATGCTATATTGTTTCCAAGTAGAAACAGTACCCAGATCTCTGTGTGGGTGGGTAAGTAGTGGGTGGATATAATAAAAACCACTATGATGTATTGTACATATCCCTCTGTTGTTTTCAAATATGGTTCTGAATTATTAATACCTAAAAATGGAATTGTCCAGTTCAGCCCTTATGCATCATTGTTTACTTTAACAAACTTAAATTTAGCAGGAAATGGTGAATATTTAATTGTGCAGCATAAATAATGAAGACTCCCAACCATTCTGAAAAGTCCCTGTTTCAGAGATGGCAAGTGCTTGATTTTAAGTTTTATTGCTGTACTCTGCTGCTTAAGTCTTCTGATTCATGACTCAGCCCCTTGATATGCTGTGCTGAACTCCTCACTTTCAAAGGGGGAGGAAACAGAAGGGTCCCTCACTTTGTCCTCCATATCTAGGGCATCATTTACCAAGCAGGTGCAAACAAGCACCCAAAGCCCTAACTTAGGCTTACCTTTTACTTTGGGACTCACTAGTGGAAGGTGCTGACTCTTTTACTCATTGTTTCCTTGACTGGTCTATGCAAACCAGGCCCCCTTGGCTGTCCCATCTGTGCTTTTCTTTGGGTGCTGCCTGGAAGGAGGGCCGTGTGTCTGTTCAAGGGAGAGGCCCAGTGTGTTTTTGCCTGACATCCCAGACAGTGGAGGGAGGTATGGCTGCCTGTGCTAAGGACACACCCTCAAAACCAGACATTAATTTCCTCAAGTGGTTTATATGCAGGATCTGCCCAGCTTGTGAAGGCAGGTACTGATAGGAGATGCACTGACAGAGGCAATGTTGATTTCTCCAGTTTTTGTCTGCACTGCCTTTCCCCATTTTTTCCTTTTTTTGGCACTGGCAAATGTCTGCTGCCTCTCTTTCAATCTCTTTGATCTACACCTGAGTGTTTTGCAGTTATGAAAATCTGTGGTTAAGGCATAATTGGGCTGTTTCCTTATTCCAGATCTCCAGGAAGTCCATGGCCTTTTCCAAAATCCAAATGGGTTTAATAACACTGGATAACTCAAGGAAAACATAAAAATGTGGTTCATCTTGTTGTGGTCCAGCATGCAAATGTGCAGCTGGATGCAGTGGGGCTATGCTGGGGGCAGCTAGATTTGTTGAAATCACAGAAACATCCTGGGAGAGTTGTAAAGCATCTCCAGCAAGCTCTGCTCTCCCCCACAGCACAGCAGCCTTCTGCTCTTTCCTAACATAAAGGTGTTCTGGGCTGGGCAGAGGTTTCATGGCCCCTGTCTGGCCCCAAATGCATTCCTAGAAACATCAGAATCCTTTGACATCTGCTGACACAGGAGTCTGTGCAGTACCTGTCCCTTTGGGGGATGCAGCCTAAACCATCTCTGCATGCTCAGGGCCTCTCCCTCTGTGCATACACACATCTAGAGGGGACAGTGCCAGCTGATACCACACAATCACAGTTTTTTAAATAAAACAGGGAGCTGAAGTTGGCCTCAGACCTCAGCATGGCACTGCTCAGTCTGGAATAGTAAGTATAGTCTGTATTTTGTGTGTCCAAGGGGAACCATCCCCTATGAATGAAAGGGCTTTACCGTTCATCTACTCCCTTTTCTGTACAGAGCTACATCTACCTCTGTAGAGCTACATCTACCTCTGTGACTTCAGGTCTTCTTTGTTCACTTCCATGCACTCTACTAAGAGCCAGAGAAAACTGCATGTTTATTAATCTTTTTAGAAATTGCCTGTGTGCTACTGTAGGAGTAAGCTGGCGGGCTCTGGTTGCAACCTCCTGTTCCCAAACTCCATCAACCATGGGGCAATGCAGTCTGGGAACACGTTGGCATGGAACTTGTGAGCATGGCTTGGGGTTTAAGGGAGGTAGTGTCAGGAAAAAGGAATTTTACAGAGGGATAGATAAGCAGATACAAAGGCACTCTGCATGTCTCTTTCACATCAGTTTGTATCTTAATTCCTATCAAGACCGAGTATCCAAGTAATGGAAACTTACCCAAGCTAGAAGAGTGTTCTCCATATAATTTCCCCTCAGAACTTCAGAGATGCAGAGATGCCACCTTTTGATTTTCATTCACTTGTCCTAAACACAGTATACAAAATGGCCTACCTAAAAGTCAAAGTATTTCTAAAACATATTTATTAAGCATAAAGGAATAAAACCTGATTATTTCACACTGCATCCACTTTGTATGTCCTCATGTAATGTGAATTATGAATCCTGTAATCACACACTTCCTTTTGTAAACAATGATAAGCAATTTTAACAATTTTATAGTTATTATACCTGATCTGTGTCAGATCTGCAGTTTTATCTACGGTGCAGATAAAAGTGTTAACATTTTGTGTCACAGAATCCTCTGCATACAGTATAAATTCAATGGGGAGGGAACTGAAAGCAGTGCCCCAGCCAGGAATTATGAAAAAGTCTCTGAGTGTGATCAAAAAGCTGGAGATTGACAGAGATAACTGGAATTGAATAGGGATTGTTATTAATACCAGAAGAGCAGGGAGTGCTTGCTAACCTGGTAACAAGGCATATTGTGCTGAAGAAATATGAAGCAAAACTAAACAAAACTTGTTTGAATTATCCTTTCAGAGCCTACTGAGGAATGAGTGGCCACAGAGGTAATACAGAGCATGGTAAAGATATTTTACAGCAGTATATTACAATTGCGAGACTATTGTTTAAAGTGAAGGGCTTTAAAGTCTATACTCAGAGATGCTGCATGACTGCAGTGTTGTGGTTTAAGCCCAGCCAGCGACCAAGCCCCAGGCAGCTGCTCATTCACTCCCCCACCAGCTGGATTCAGGAGAAAATCAGAAGGTTAAAAGCTTGAAAACTCATAGGTTGTGATAGAGACAGGTTAATAGGGAAAGCAAAAGCACTGCAAAACAGCAAAGCAAAACAAAGCATCAATTCCCTGCTTCCCATGGGCAGGCAGGTGTTCAGCCATCTCCAGGAGAGCAGGGCCCCATCATCTGCAATGGTTACTTGGGAAGACAAACTCCATCACCCCAAATGTCTCTCCTTCCTCCTTCTTGCCTCCACTTTATATTCTGAGCATGATGTGATATGGTCTGGAATATCCCTGTGGTCAGTTTGGGTCCCCTGTCCCGGCTGTTTCTCTTTCTAATTTCCCTTTCCCCCCCAGCATCCTTGCCAGCATGGCAGTAAGAAAAGCAGAAAAGGCCTTGGCTCTGTGTGAGCCCTGCTCAGCAATAACAAAAACATCCCAGTATTATCAACCCTGTGTTCAGCACAAATCCAAACCACAGCCCTGTGCTAACACAAGTAGGTAAGTGGCCTAGTCCACAGAGAGCTTAGATGCTCTTAGCTCATGTATAATACATAGTTCTGCCCTCATACAGGTTAATTACAATGTATGAGGGCAGATAGGAAACTATTCTTTTAAGATTTACAGTAATCTTTTCTCACTCCTAGGTACTTTATGCCTCAAATGAAAACCTGTTGTTTGGGGTTTTTTTTGGTTTTTTTTAGGAATTCATTCAACTGATATTGAAGTCAATTTCAGCTTACTGATGGACCTTGCTGATAACTCTTTTACCACTGGCAGCATCCCAGCTGATGATGGTTATCAAGGGCCTAGACCTTTTAACAGCAATTCTGGGATTTTGATGTTGAAAAGCAGGTGGGAAGAATAAAACAGTTACTCATGCATTTGTATAAGACATAAAGAATGCCGTTAAAACTCCATTCCTAAGATAAAGTGACAATTTCCACTGTGAGGATAAAGCCCACCTAACAATATCATCTTTAGGACAGAGCCTCAGGCTAAAGAATGAACTCTTGCATCCACCAAGAACCACCTTAAACATTATCCTCCCTGCCTTTCAAAAGAGACATTCCTCTTGAGCCTTGCCTTCTCTGGAAAAAACCCACCAAATCTTTAATTACATTTACGCAGGTTTATACATACAAATATACACATATTTGGTTTATTTATGCATAGAACAGAAACAAGATCCTATTAAAAGAAAACCAAAACCTACTTTAAAAAAGCATTGCTCCAAATGCACAATTTTCCCCAAGAGAGCCATGAGCTGAGCTGTTAGTGGCAAACAGCAGATCCATCACTTCAGACTTGTACTTGGATATTGCTATGAAGAAAGTGAAATGAAAAGCCACGTAGAGCATAATGGAGCACTCACTCTCCATGTGCCAGAATCACTGAATGTGTAAGAGAGAACACCCTTGTAAGAACAGAGACGTGGGCACAACCCTGAGCTAGAGCTCCAGACTGCCTGCAGGCTTCAGGTAACAACATGCTGGGGTGACAATGACAATGTGCTTTACCATGTCACAAACATGTAGATTATTTGCATCACTCAAATTGAGGAAGCATGGAGACCACAAGATTTTCCACCCTGAGAGAGTTCACTCATTTCCCTCATTCCCTCAGAGATGGGGTAACCTGTGTGCAAATGGATTGGCAGAAAAAAAATAGAGCACAAACACTCAAGACCTGATTAAGCTTCTTCAGCTCCTTTCCTTCAGCTTGACAGCTGGAGATGGTCTGGCTTAACTGAAGTCTTCTTGAGCAACTCTCCACACCATGGCAAGCTTGATCCACAAACAATTCAGCAAAAGGGATGCAGAAAACTCTGATCTCAATCTATGTCTTCCTAGAGCAGACCAGGATAAAAGCATCATATTGTCATTCCCAAAATGAATCACAAGATTTTTTTCAATAAAAGCTATGGAAAGCTATCAAACAAAATTACTAAATTCTTATTCCATTGTTTTAATGTAATCAAAATTCAGAAGGATGCACAGACTTGGCTTAGCTAGATAAGAAATAGTGCAACAGCCCTGGGACCTTCCTGGGGGAAGGAGGCAAAATACAGTCTTTTCATGACCTTCGTGAATGTGTTCCTTTACTTTCTACTGTACTGTGTATAATAAAGGCTTTACATCCAGAAGTCTCTCTCCTCTTTTTGCATAACCAGAATAAATCAAATAAGGGGTTGGGGTTTTTTAATAGAATTAAACCCAGATCACATTTAGCTGGGAGAAAGTTACGGGCCTGAAAGGGAGAATAGAGGGATACAAGCACAGAGGTCTGGTTGGGAGAGCTGGTCCCAAAGTGCAGAGGAAGGAAAAGGGCTGAAAAGTCTGTCCTGTTTGTGGCATGTGCTGTAGAAGATTTTGGAAGGCAGGGCAGAGGAAAAGGGAGTACAGTGGTTATGTCCTGCTTGGGAGAAGTGAGGCATGATGCTGGCTAGTATAGTGAATGAGAGAAAACTCATAAGGGCTGTGGCCTTTTTAAGAGAGACAGGGCACAAGACTATTCATTATACAAACCTGGGGTGTAAGGAATGCAAATTTATTTCTAATACAAATTAAAGCTACTTCTCAAAGTCCAGGGTCAGACTCTTCCAACAGATCAAGCTCTGCTTACTCAGTGTCCTGATCCAGAACTGGGATATCCTAGGGAAATAAGTGCAAGAACAGCACTGAGGATTTTCTCCAGGATGTCAAAGGTATGGAAGGAATTCACTTAGAGAGAAAGTCATGCCATTTTTCAAAAACTGTTGAATGTGAAAGTTGTTTAAGCAGATGTTCCCTTTATTCTTCTTGTCTAACAAGTGTTATATCCCATAATGCCAAAGTAATAACATCCCCTCAGATAAACAAACAAAAAACTAACGTGCTATTTCTCAAATTCTAAAGCTGAAAGTGTTGTGTAGGCTTGATCCCAGTGTCTCAGATTAGTATGGCTGCCTGGATGTTGAAAGGCCATGAGCTAGCTGAGACACAACAGGGTGATGGTTGGGCAATAAATTGTAAGAATTTGGCAGCTTTGTTACAGGAGAAAATTATATTTATTCATGCAGGCTATTGCTAAGCTCTTTAAAGCAATACATAGATTAAAAAATAATTGAAACAGCTTAAAGGAATAGGAGGATGAAATTGTAGTAATCAAGGGACATGTGGTGCAAAAGAAGGCAGGATCCCAAACTCCATTAAGAATAGGTGCATGACTAAGTGGTATCCTGACCAAAGGGAATGCCAGCCCATGGATAGGTGTGTTACAGTCAATGAACAGCCTACAGGTGCTTAAGCAATTTTTAAATGTGCAACACATCTGCCATTCCTTTCTGTGTCAGACCAATGGAGAGAGAGAGAAAATCCAGAGGCCATGGAAGACCCAGACATCATGGAGTCAGATCCCAGAGTTTAAACAGTCTTTACCTCGACATGATATTGCATCTTATGACATACTGAGTATGGAGTAACACCAAAGAAATGATCCTCAGACTTGAAGTTTCAACAACAGCTCATGAAAAGTGAGTAAGCAAATCTGAAATGTCCTATTAATACCATAGCTGACAAAACAGGACTAAAGTCTTTCCCTCTTTGCCATGCATGCTGTAACTAAAACATTAACTGGCTAATGGCACCATTCTGGAAAAAATATTACAGTATTATTATTATTATTTTTGAGGAGAGTGCTTACTCACAAAAATTGTATTTCCACTAAGGGGAGGAGAGTTTTGCTGCAGGAGCTTAAAAATTTTTCTATGAAGTATGGAAATTACCTAAACATATTTCACCTTGTTTTTTCTTGAAAATAGGAGTTGAGTAACAATTGCATAAATAAAATATTATGACACTATGGTTAAATTGCTAATTCATGTAAGCATTAAATTACATTATGTTTCTGCCCCTTTTCTTAAAAAAAAAAAAAAAGGGTAAACACATTGTTGCCTCCTCTGGATTGAAAAAGTAGATTATAAAAATGGTAAAGCTAAGGAATTAGAGGAGAGGTTTTTTTAACAACATTAAATGAAGCTTATAAAATTCCTGAGAGCTGCTAAAAAATACCAGAAAACCCTACAGCACATACCATTATCACTTTAATCTACCTCTCAAATAAACTGTCAATCCCACACACTATCCAAACTTTCCATACCATCTGGCAGGAAGTTTATACAGAACCTCAGAAAATTCCTCAGATTCCAGTCTGGATGGACCCAACAGTGTGATTTGTGAGGTTGATCTAACTAAGCAACACATTTGAATACTGTTCCACACATAGCCAAATTTCTTAGCCTTTGGAGAAGACTGTCACTTTTTATACAGAGAAATGAGAATGGAAAAGAAAAAGTATGCATTCCAGTATTTATCTAAGTATTAGCAATCTGAACACTTGTAGACTGTATATTGGCAGAGAGCAAGAGGTTGAGGTCTGGCCAGGCTGGAAGAGATACAGCAAAATCTATTCTGCAACACTTACTTAGATTAGAAAAACAAATAAATTCAGTAATTTTATCAAAATGAGCTATTGCAGTGTGTGGATGCTTTACAATCAAACAATAATAATGAGGATGTTCCTCAGTCAAGTAGCTCCATAATATCCTATAGTAAAACCTCAGTAATTCTGCTGAATATGATATGAGTTCCAGTCAGGAATATGAGTTACCAGCAAAAGACATCTCACTCAGAAAGCTAACATTACACCACAGGCAGGATTAGTCCTTTGGTTTTTCTGCAGCTGCGGGAGATGTAAAAATATGGGCAGGCTTTCAACTCCAGAAGTGCCAAGCACATATGCACTACACAATAACTTGACTGTGCAGGGAAAGCCTTTTAAAATGGCTTCATGATTCAAATCCAATACACTCTTACTGTGACTTGCAACACTTCTAATCACAGTTTCCCAGTTTCAGGTATGAATAACTTCTGTACAACATTAGCAATGGGAAAACCACCTAAGTGAAAAGTATATTGCCTAATGCATTTAAACTGTGTTCTGTCACAGCCCTTTACACTGGCTAAAGCACTGCCTGGTTTAAGTAGGAATGTAGTATCTTCATGAAACAGAATCATAGAATCATAGAATGGTTTGGGTTGGAAAGGACCCTGAAGTTCATCTGGTTCCAAACTCCCTGCCATGGGAGAATTTCCACAGACAAGGTTGCTCAAAGTCCTATCCAACTGGCCTTGAAAACTGCCAGGGATGGTGCATCAGTAAGTTCTCTGGGAAACCTGTTATAGTGCTTCACCAACCTCAGAGTAAGGAATTTCTGTCTAATATCCAACCTAAATTTCCCCTTTCAGTGTGAACCCATTACTCCTCCTCCTATCACGGCCATTCCTGATGGAGGGAGGTCCTTCTCCAGCTTCCCTGTAGGGCCCCTTTAGATACTGAAGGCTGCTATGAGGTTTCCATTCTCTTCTCCAGTCTGAATAGCCCCAAATTTCTCAGCCTGGCATCAGAGTGGAGTTGCACTGGTGCCCTTATCAACTTTGTGGCCCTCCTATGGATTTGCTCCAACAATTCCATGTCTTTCTTATGCTGGGGGCACTGGAGCTGGATGAACTGCTGCAGGTGAGGTTTCATGAGAGCATAACCAAGGAACAAAATTATCTCCCTTGACAACTTGCCAGCCACACTCTTTTGATGCAGCCCAGGAGATATATATATATATATATATATATACACACACACAAACATGAAAAGTCAGTATTGCTCAAGTCCAAGTATTTTCTTTTTCTCTCTCTAAAAGAAACACAAGAAGGGACAAAGTGGTTTGGTCAAACCATGAACCTGCTGGAACCTTCATGTCCTGACGTAACTGAGCTTCAGGGGATTTGTTTCTGGGGGTCTGAAATAAACAGTTTCCAAATTAGCTCAGATAGGAAGTGCAGAAACTCTGAGAAAATGGTTGTTATCCCAATATTTCAAGTCCTCATTTGAAGTAATAAAAAGTATTCATGTGCATTTAAAACATATTTTTCAATAATATTACCAGCCAGTTCTGGAAATTGTAATATGCAATAGGTTGCATATGTATTCAAGCTATGGGTTCTTGTAAAATAATAATGAAATTTGAACTGTTGGAAAAACTTTGAAACTTACACTCTCTGAAACAAAGTCTATATCACATTTAGGACCTTTTTTGGTTAATGCAACCAGTGATCTTCATTGCACAATAACCCTGGGTAATCTGTATCAAAATGCAGATATTCTCCCACCACAGTGTACATGCTGTGAGAACACATAAATTACAGATGACTGAGATAAATTTACTGTGGGATTTTTTTATGCTGACACCCTGTGTGTTATTTGCCTAGCCAAGTTTGTCACCTGTGAGGAAACATATGCATCCTTGGAGGCACACACTGGAGAACAGTAGGAAGAACACTGGATGATTATTTACATTCAAGTCATTTTGCCTCGAGCTTTAATACAAAATCTGTGATTTGCAGCCCAATTTAAAGAAAATTCTACTCTCTCATCTGTCTAAGTTAATTTAACAGCCCTCTTGCTTTGAAGTCCAGAAAGACTATTTTAATGAGGATAGAAGTAAAATGCTTGGGATAAAACTCATAAAAGTGCTCCAATTAACATGCCAGTTATGACAAAAACCTAAAACCCATTTCTCCACTGGTAGCAAAGCAGAAACACCACTACACCACACCACTGATTTCATCTGGAGAGAAAACAGATTTGTGTGTATGTGACCTACAATGCAACTGCTAGAATTCTACAGTCAGGGTGTTTAAGATATCCAAACACAGAAATCAAAAGCAAACACAGTCAGATCAACAGCAAAAGAAGAACTGAATTATACTGAGTGAGAAAGCAGACAACAATATTTTTAGTTGCATCACTTAATTATTCAATGCAATTACCTCAAAGTGTGTTATTAATATTAATTAATTTTTCTATTGCAACTCTCCATTTATAGATATCTATTAGTATTTCCAATTTGCATATAAGAGATGCAGGCTTTGAATCTGACCCAAAGACAACTAAAGCCAGCAGAGGACTTTTGTCAGAGCTGGGAGGACAAGCTACATGAACTGCTCTCCAAGACACAAAAGGATCTACCCATCTTTTTTGTATACTTTCAGACTAAGAAAAACCTGAGCTTCCAGCTATCATGGGTTCATTTTTTATGCCTGCAACAGAAAAATACATTGGGTCCTACTTCTTTGACAAAATACTAGCTAGGCAAACCAACGTGGCACGGCCAAGTGATAAGCTATCACTTCAATTTTTAAAAATTAAGTGAAAACCTAAAAATAATTTTCTACTATTTTTGAACAACAAGGTTTAGAATTCCTTTACATGAATTTTATCATCTTTCCACATAATCATGTTTGCATGCACTTAGGACAGCAGAAGGGCAGGAAAGCATCAACTCAGGTGACTGACAGAACCAAACTGCACATTTTCCCAGTGCTAGCTGATTTATGAAACCAGCCAATGCATTCTCAGTGTTAAGAGACAAAGCTGTATCCAAGAAATTGCTTTAGAAATGTTACTGAGAGATCTATTAGCTGTAACACAATGGGTTAAAATTATGTGCAATGATTGCTATACTCATTACCATTATTTAACATTCCCAAGAAAACAGCAGAAAACAGAGGAGTCTGGAAGAAAATGGAAGTATACTTGAGCTTACAAGGAGTTTTGGTATAAAAAACCATATTTTGCAATGGAGGTTAAAAGGAAGGTGACTCCTTTCAGTATAGATCAAGCTGTCCAGTCAACTCATGATTTTTACTGTTGCCAGTAAAGTAAGCATTATTATCATTATATTTCTGTTTTCCTGTGAAATCAAGATACAAAGGCTCTGCTGGCATTGCAAAACATTCTCGAAGAGTTTGAAACTGCCAAAAAGGAAGAAGTGCTCAGAAGTTCAAAACTATTCATGTAAGAGGAGCATACTAAATGACAGAGTGCACAAATGAAGAATTCCATATAAAACTGCTCCCAGTGACCAACTCTTTGGCTTCTTTTTTCTATGAAAATCATGAGGGATCACTTACAGAAAAGGGTGTGTTGGTAGTTACATCCAATATATTTGCTAATTCTGTGGCATCTGCAGAGCCCGCTATTATTTTGCAACCCGTTTCAAAATCTTGACATTATTGATCAATGTCAGGGCTACCACCAGCTCCCATTGACTCACTAATCATGAGCATATTACCCAACTGATTTTTATCATCATGCTGTGCTGCAGAAGAATCCATGGCTGAAATAGCAATGAGTAATTTTTTCAGCTAGATATTTCTCTTCTGGGAAGTGATCCTTTGTAGTTTTATGCATATCAAAACTTCAAGCATTTAAAAAAAAAACCCTCAAAAAACGCAAGCATAAAGGGTTTGGGCTGTCAGTTCTGTATATTCAGACAGCACATGAAATAGTTTTCCACACTTTCAATATGAATTAGGATTTTTTTTCAATGACTGGTGGACACAGTTTATACAAATCTTTGTTTGGCTAACACCTTGGAGCACAAGTTATTCTTCTACAGTACAAATACAGACAGAGACAATGTCTTCAAAGGTTATATTATGCTGACTGTAAAAAATTGCATATTATTGATTCATCTTTCTTCTCTCAGCTGTTGCCCTCTTAATGATGTTGTTTACAAGGCAAATTAAATTTTCTGCTCCTAGCTTAACTTGGGCTCTGGCTGTTAAATTAGGTTTTTGCTGTTTGTAAATCATTGGTAACCTATTTTTATAGAACTGGCTGAAATTCTGGGTTAAAATCTGCAGCTCTAATCCTAACTAACCCTTTCCCAGAGAAGTACGTGGGGTTTTTTTAAATACCTGTCCTTCATCACTCAGAATGTGTTTTTACAGGTTTAATGCCCCAAGAAGCAGCTGCCACTGCTGCTGCACTGACCAGCAGGATACTGAAGGAGTATTTGGTGGATTCCAGTTGAAAAGAAATGTGTTTTTCAAAGATCCAGCAAAGATATGTGGTAAGAGTGGTATTATTCTGTTAGCAATACTAGGATTTTTTTGCTTAGCTTTACCCTATCTCTCTTTTTACCCTGTCTGATTTTGATTTTGGTGAAACAGTCAGCTCACCCCAGTAATGACTTAGGAGAAGGCAGCAAGGAGCATGATGATTACATGACCTCAGAGGGAATTTCACCTTACACCAAATAATAAACACTACTAACTTCACTTTACAGAAATGGCTCCCCTCTTCTCACCCCTGCCCATCCTCGTTCTGTACAAGGAGGGGTTTTTGTTATTTTTTAGGACTATTTATCTCAGTATCAGAACCTCAGTGCCTTTGCAGTCAGAGTATGTGTGCTGATACCACGTGGTGCCTGGCTGATGCTGTGCAGTCAATTATGCAGTATCTGGGCAGAGAAGCAAGCGCAGCACGTATGAACGTAACGTTAAAGCAATCACCTGATGCCTCAGCCCCATCATTTCCTCTGCTGCTCGTGGGGAAGGGTTTCTAAAATGCAATCTCCTCCCTTTTTTTTCATTCTCTGCCTCCTTCCCAGTTTTGTAGTAAAATACTTGCTTTGTGTTAGGCACAAATGCAGTCAGGCATATAGAAAGGAGGGGGGTTGTTAATAATATTCCACTTTATCAATCAGGAGAGCTCTCATTTTTACTACACTGGTATTTAATACAGCAGTAGAAGGACAAGCACAATTATACACACTCATACACATTCCAAAGACAGGGCATGGCTATTTTTCTCTCCTTTAAAAGGGCAAGGAAAAAACAGGTTTACCACACTTGGACTAAAACCATCTCAAGCTGGAACCAGTCATGCCTTTATAATATGCATCATAATGGGCTGCTCATAAAATCAATATTATATAAAGCATCTTCAGGATCACATTTACATTTTTCAATCTGGAATTTGAAAAATTATTCCTCCTGATGTTTTCATAGCACTGGTACCACAGCATTACACAATTTTGCTCGAGAGGGATGTGAAATATTATAAAAAGACAAAACAAAAAACCTGAGTTAAATACCTGAGTTAATTCCTCTGCCTCCACTCTAACATTTAAAACTCTATCTTCTGTTATTTATGCAGAACACCTCTTACTCTCACAGCCAGAAACCTGAATTGTCAAGCTGCAAAGAAAAGGTTATCACTTCAATTCATTCGTGGGCAAATTGCTCAAACTTAGCTGTCAATCAGCAGTCCACTCCAGCATCTGAGCTGATTTGTATCTATCACGGGTGTTTACTCGACAGATTCTCACAAGCAAACTGGAGCAAAGAAAATGTGTCTAATGATAACATCATGCCGACAACACCTTCTCTGCAGATAACATTTGCATTACGTGTTTACTGCTTGCAGAGCGTCTGGAAGACATCAAATGGAAAGGAAGATATGTTTATTTTTCTTTTTCTGAGCACATATTCCAACCAAAAAAACCCCAAACAGCAACAACCAAAAAAAAAAATCACGACTCCATAGGAAAGCACTTCAGATGAGGAAGCCTAGATATAACTTTGCCTTTTCTTCCTGCTCCCTTTCTACATATACCATTTCTTTTCATCCTACTCCATTGCCTTTCTGTCCCCCACTTTTAAAATTCCTGTTATTTTGGAAAAAATCAACTAAAGGAAGAGAAAAGCAGATGCACTCAGACTCTATTCCCATAGTTTCAGCTATTTTATGAATTTTGAATATGAATAGAGATTGAAACTAATCAACAGATGGTTGGAAACATGAATATTCATTAATTCTCAAATCCTGTATTACTTTGCCAGGTATTGTTTGGATGTAAAGAATATATGTGTAGTCTAATCTCCACTTTTGGAAAAGAAATCTAGCAGTCTTTTCAGCTGTCCCATGCCTGATGAAGTGGACATTTTGGACAATAAACTCTGGTACATGCCTGAATCCTTTGAAAAGGAACAAGAAAAAAGGTAAAACCTGACAAATATCTTTATGAATTTCTAAGGCCCTCTGCATGAAAATTAGCCATCACAAAAATTCAACTTGATGAGAGGCAAGAATAAAATATTTTTCATGTTACTATAAGCTAACTATTAGTTTTGATCTGCAACTCCAAAACCCAAAGAAAAGCTGAGGTACTCACAACAATGATCCAGTAAAGAAATGCAAAATTAAGTATAAGTAGTTATGAATCTGTGATTTCCCTTAGGCAGACATTGATGTTTAGCAGCAATCTGTTTTATATAAGTAATAAGCTGCTGCCACCTTCTGAAAAAAGCTCAGCATGACTACAAATGCCATCTTTCTCACAAGGCCCAGGAAACAACATACACATTCTGAGCCAAGAAAACTGGGCAACAAAACAAGTTCTCTTCCAGCATCAATACAAACAAAAAAATCTGCTGCACTTAGAAATTCTTGCTCAAGAAGCTAATCAGACAGTGGTGTCAACACTTCCATGGAAAAATGTAAGCATGCCATCCTTATCCTAGAATCTATTAACTTAGAATAAGGATCCTACTAACTTTCAAACTGGTAAATGTGACACTACAGGAAGACAACAGGACTGTGACCTCCCAAATCCTTATTTATCTTTCAAATGCTCACCTGCTTGAACAAGAGTCTGCTCTCCTTGGAGAGACTTCCAATCACAGCTTCCTCACTATGAAGTGTTAGAAAGTGAACATTTTTCTGTTTTCTGCAAGAACCTGCTACTTCAGTGTCACCACCTCTGACAACCAGGGATCAACTATCTGATAAAACTGGATGCAACAAGGATAGTGGGATGAGTGACCGACCCTCTGTGCCCTGTAAATGGGCGCCCACTAGCCAAAGCTGCTAATCCAGAGCAGGGACCTTCTGCTCAAATATTTCAAATATTGGATGATTCTGAGAAGGGATGACTTGGTGCATTTTTTTCCTCTGCCTCCACCAAATACTCCTTCAATGTGCACCATGCTGGTGTGAGCTTTATTTTGTTTTATATTCCAGAAGCTAAAGTACTGTCAGAGGGTACAACAGCAGAGCAGCAGCAAACCGGTGTCATCTCTAGGAAATCAGTGCATCACAGTCAGTACCTCTGTTATGAATAGATTGATCACCTCTCCAAAATATTCCTAAAAATAAAACTGTGGCATTTTGGCCTGATTTTCAAAGCAAATGAGGATTATATCATCTGACTGTCTAGCTCCTCCATCTTCCTGTAATCTTTGAATGTATTGATCAGTTTTGACTAAAATTGATGGGAAATTGAAAGCGTCAAAAATATAGTTTATAGAAATTTAGAAAACCCATAGAGCACATAGCCAGAAAAAATAAATCTTCAACAGTTGCACTGCTGACAGGCCAACATGCTTCAATGAATCACTGAACTACAGTTCTGTGGTTTGGGAGAGGAGAAAGAGAAATCATAATCCAAACTACAAGCTGCGTGTCAATTTCCTGGGCAACACCCAAGGCTCCATGGTAGCAGAATATTAAAGTGGATTTGTTTTGGAGGCAATTCTGAGTTATGCTGGGAACATGGACTAAAACAAGCCAAAAATATGAAGGAGTACAAAGATGTCTTAAAACCATTCCTAATATGTCTTTTTTTGCTACTTATTCTAAGCATCCTGACATAATGATATTTTTGATGCAGCTATTAAGCTTTTCCCAGTAATTAAATAAAAGAAGTCTGCTTGAAGATGCTTGGAAGAATGACCCAAATGAAAATGAAAACACAGAGCTATCACTTGACCTGTTACAGCATCCCTTAGTACACAGCTCAAAATCCATCACCACCTCTCTACATTTACAGGCAGGCTTATGTTTTTCAGTGCTCGTAGACAGGTCTCAATGTGCCATTCTAGCACTTTGAGGCTCCATGCATCTGATAAAAAATAACACAGCAGCTGTTTTGAAGGATTGCTGATTTTCAGGGATAATAGTTATTAATTTGTGTTACAGAATCAGCAATATTTTCATGATAAAACAGATGTTGTAGTGACAGATGTAAAACTGATTAATTTAATTGCACATATTTCTCTGAAACTCATTTAGCAAAGACTTCAAAAACTTGCATGGGGAGTTCTTCACCATTGTTTTATGTGGTTAAGATCCTATCTTGGATTTTTTTCGCAGGTCAGGAGGTCCCAGCTTTGCACATTATGTTTTTGACTACTGGCTTTCTTTTTTTGTAATTTCTGAACAGAAATGCCATGCCTGGGATGGAGTCTTCTGCAATTTCGTTTTTTTTTCCTCAGGTTCACAGAACCACCAGCAGTTTAAGTGACCCCTACCCAACCCTGATTATTTGCACGTGTCATCTCCCCGTGGGGAGTCATAGAACCGTCGAATCACAGAATGTGAAGGGCTTCCAGAGAATGGAAGGGACCCTAAAGGTCATCAAATCCCAATCCCCCTGCCATGGGTAGGGACACCTTCAACTAGACTAGATTGTGCAAGGCTTTATCCAATCTGGCCTTGAGCACTTTCAGGAATGGGGCATTCACAGCTTCTCTGGGCAACCTGCTCCAGCGCCTCACCTCCCTCACAGTAAAGAATTTCTTTCTAACATACATCTTAAATTTCCCCTCTTACAGTTTAATCCCCTGGCTCCTTCTCCTATCGCTGCGGCTGCTGAAGTAATGCCGCTCTGGGGGCGGTCCCGGGGCGGGGCCCGCCGGAGCTGTTCGGGGCGGCGGGTGCTGAGCGCGGCCGCTCCGCCTGGTGCAGCCGGGCGGGGCCGGCGCCTCCCCGCGCCGCGCTCGCTGGGGGTGCCCCGGGGGGAGCCGCTCCCGCCGCTCCCGCCGCCGCCCGGGGCCATGGCGGCGCTGCTGGTGCTGGTGCTGCTGGCGGCGCTGGGCGGGCGGGCCGTGCTGCCGGGCGGGCGCTGCGCGGCGCCGCTGGCCGACCTGCGCTCGCAGATCTCGGGCGTGGAGACGCTGCTGGAGGAGTTCCGCCGGCAGCTGCAGCAGGAGGAGCCGGGACCGCCGGCGACAGCGGGCGGCGGAGGGGGCGGCGGGGAGCGGTGCGGCGGAAGCGGCGGCTTCTCGGCCAGGCCCGACTCCATCATCCGCACCAAGGACTCCATCGCGGCCGGCGCCACCTTCCTGCGGGCGCCCGGCGCCGTGTCGGGCTGGCGGCAGTGCCTGGACGCCTGCTGCGCCGAGCCGCGCTGCACGCTGGCCGTGGTGCAGGGGCCCGCCCGCCCGCGGGGCACGGCGGCCGAGCCGGGCTGCTACCTCTTCAACTGCACGCACCGCGGCCGGCCCGTCTGCCGCTTCGCCCCGCACCGCGGCTACAGCTCCTACAGCCGCCGGACCGACGGTGTCGCCCCGCCGCCCACGGGTAAGCGGCTTGCGCGGCGGGAACGGCGGCGGGGAGATGGCGGCGCTCGGCGCGGGGGCGGCAGGGCCGCGGAGCCGCCCGCGGGGAGCGGGCGCCGTCCGTGAGGCTGCCCCGGCGCCGGGAAGCCGCTCCCGGGCGGTGGGGCGCTGCCGGTGGGAGGACGGGGCGAGGAGAGCCGGGCTGCGCCGTGCCATGCCGTTCGGAGGGGTTCCCTGGGCCGGGAGAGGCGGCCCGGCCGTGCCCGAGGGAACCTTACCAACGTGTATAAATACCTTAAGGGAGGGGGCTCAATAGGATGCCTCCAGGCTCTCCTTGTGGTGCCCAGCAATAGGACAAGAGGCAGCGGGCTGAAACCGATGCACAGGAAGACCCCACTGCACATGAGGAAGAACAACTTTACTGTGCGGGTAGGCACGCACTGGAACAGGTTGCCCAGAGCGAGTGTGGAGTCTCCGTCACCGGAGATACTCAAGAGCCTTCTGGACACAATCCTGTGCCATGTGCTCTAGGACAACCCTGCTTGAGCTGGGAGGTTGGATCAAATGACCCACTGTGGTCCCTTCTGACCTGTGAGGGCTTTGGGGGTGTTTGGGCTTGGGGAAACCCATCCCTGAACATCTCTGCCTCCGCAGAGCCCTTGGCGGGGCATTGTGCCAGCCAGCCGGTGGCTGGGAGCCAGGCAGTGGGATGGGCATGTTCCCTGGCCCCACACTCCCTGGGGAACCAGAGAAGTCCCAGCTCCCCGGGAACTCTGCATATTGGACACCTTCAAAAGCATGAAGTGCCTTTTTTCCCAGCTATGCCATGACCTGGGACATAGCCTGAGAGCAAGCACATGCTGTTCTTGGGGGTGCTATCCAAATGTCATTGCCTATGACAGCTTCTTACTCATTTCAATCAAGATTTTTCATGCTTAAGAACTCAAGAGCTAGACTGAAGAAGACAAGGATACCTCACCAGTAGTCCAGACACAGCATGGACGTTCTTGACAAGCACTGGAAACTAGGCCACATCAAAAGCAGCTGTTAGTTCAACTCTGAAGCATATTTAAGAGCAATATTATCCAGAGCAAGCAGCTGTAGATGAAAAGAAATCTGGATTTCTAAATTTGGAGTCTGTTTCCTAGCACCCGATTCAAAGAATTTCTTTGCCTTCCCCCACCTCCTGTTGTTAAACAGTCTCTCCCTAACTAATTTTGACTTAATTTCATTATCTCTGTGGACAGTACTTTCCCAAATGTCATCTGCATCTTACTCAGTGATAGATCTCATCTGAAGTAAATTAGTCACTGCATGCAACAGGAGGAAGACCTGGTGTTGGTGTGGGTGAGAACAGTGCCCAGATGTGCCTGCTGTTACTGCTCTCTTGGGAGGGGAGACATCAGGCTTGAGGTCCATTTAGACCTGCACGTTTCATGAAAATGTCAACCTGAATCCCCTGGAAATACGAGAGAGCCAGGGCTTGATTTGTAGAGGCATTATGATTCCTAAATATTTTTTGCAAAGTGCATGGACGGGCAGGTAGATTAGAGAGCTGCAAGGAAGGATCCCTTAGCAATAGAGATGAGGCAAGCTTAAGGTACCAGAAAAACCCAAGGTATGATTTTAACATTTTCCATAGGAGGAGTATTATTCGACAGTATTATTTATGTAGCAGCTTTGTGGTAGTTGTATTTCATAAGCCTGTATGCAGTTGCATGATATAAGGCTTAAGATGAGATTTTACATCAAAGTCACACATAATTAGGCTTCATTTTGAACTGCCTTAATTCTGTTAAAACCTATTAGGAACTAATTTAGGGTGCAGTTATGGCAGAATATAAATAGTATATTGTTCAAATGATGCTCTGTCAACTAGAAATCTTAAATTTCTTGAATTCCTTGAGTTCTTGAATTCTGGAGTTCTTAAATGCTTTGGCTTTTTGGCAGCTTTTCTGACTATCATCACTGGACTTGCAAGGCAATTTCAGTTCCTTCTCTGCAAATTGCTCTGTGTCCTGTTGGTTTTATTTAAAAGTCTGCCTTGTGGGTGATGGTGGTATTGGAAACAGGGGATTATGATTTCTTAATGCAATTACACTGGAGCTGAAACAAAGCCACAAAAGAGCATGAACTTTTACTTAAACATCTGTCAGATGTGACATAGACCAGAAGAGATAAAATTAAGATTGAATTATTTTGCTCTAGTGTTTTGTTACCGGAGCATTCTTGAATTACATTGAAAAACAATGTGGACAACAGGATGATGAAGGCACATCTTTTTTCCCTTCTGTCACTCCATGAATGAGTTTAAAAACATTTAGGAAAGAACTTTTCATTTCAAGATTTTTTTTCCATGAGGGGATAGCATTTTTTTGCTGCTCCTTTTTTTTTTTCTTTTCTTTCAGAGTACTTTTTTCTTGAGTCTTCCAGTGTTTTCTTTCTGATAATACCAAACCAACGTTTACCCACAGATGTGGTGCCCTCATAATTCCAAAATATTTCTGTGCATTGGGATACAGTGATCCCTAAGATCACTAGTGGTGAGCAATGGGAGGATTCAATATCAAGGTAAACTAATACCAAACACATTCAGGAGCTGTCAGTGAAATAACCTTTTATAACAAAACCTTCATTCAGAAAATTAGTTTGAAACTTCATTATTGGCAGGACTAGTCTGTATAAAGGATGGAGGGAGCAGAATAAATAAAAAGCAGGAATGAAAAAAAAAGCCTATTGTATTGGCTCCCTAAGAAAAAAGTGTTTCACCCCTTTTTCTAGAAAGCAGCCAGCTCCAGCATCTCAGAGGGTTGACCTGGTATTTCAGTTCCATACTGCTTATTTACATTCAACTTACATGCAAGTTGAAAGCAGAAGTAAGGAGATGATTTTTCTGCTGCCTTGTGGCTGATAGTGTTTTATTCCCATGAGTGGTGGTTGCAAGTGCCTCCTTGGAGTATGCCTCCAGTGAGTTTGTCTCCTTGGTTTTTTATGCTGCCTTCTTATTCCCCAGATTTGGAGGTGTGTCACTAAGGATCATGTATTCCATTGCTTAAAACTTTGCTGTGGCAAAAGAATCTTCAGCTCAATAGGCTGTCTCCTCCCATGCCAAATGTCTCTATCAGGCCAAATTTTCCTTTCTGCCATTGATTTACCTTTCTGAAGATGATGGAGGTTACAAGCCAAGGGTGGTGCCTCCATCCTTTGGGACCAGAGGTTTGTGTGGTCCCTCACTCATCTTTAACAGAGGGCATGAACTTCTGTGACTGACTCAATGCAACTCATGCTGCTGGAGTATAAAGTTAGTGCAGGAAGAGAGTATCCTTATTGCTTAGGGGAAGTGGGGCTTGTCTCTGCCCCTACAGGGCATTGACCAAGTCATTTAAACCAGACAAGTGACATGAAACCCCTTTCCAAGGTAGAAGCAGGGGACTGGGCTGTGCTGTTTGTGCCCTAGGTCAGTTTCTTTTCCACAGTTATTTGTAAACTAAGTAACTGTGTGAAGACTGTACGTAACTCATTTATATCAAATAAAAGTTGCCCTGGCACCATAATGATGGTTTTTTTGGGGTTTATTTTGAGGTTTTATTAACAATGAGTTTTGGGGGTTTTTTTGCACCTGGATGGTTTTTTTATAACAAAGTTCATTTTGAGAGGTGAGTGTATACAAATTAGACAAAGCTGCCTTTGTCATTGGATGAGTAAGAAGTGTTTCATACTTTCTGTTATTATAGAAAGTAGTTATTGTATGTTTTCCTAACTTTAGACATTTACCTTGAAATTTTCTATGTCTGACCTACTGGTGAAAAAACTAAGAAATAAGAATTTTGCTGTTTAGTCAGAGATAAACAGTTGTCCCACTGCTCCCATGAGCTCCAAGGTTTCAAGCATATTCTGTTGAAGAGCACGTGCAAGGAAGATTCCCCACAGTGATGGGAAAGCACCTTTCCTTGTGCAGCTCTGCCCACATGGAGTGCAGTTACAACCTTGATTTCAGTAACTGCTCTTCTGAGCATAACATCAGTGTCCTTTACAGGGTATTCTTTGCAGAGGTTGAAGAGCAGAGGACACCCTGGCACTTCAGGGTACCCAGAGAAGGAATGACACTTGAGTAGGGAACTGTAGAAAGATACAATCTTTGGGTTCGACTTTGTTAGTCTAACCCAAAATCTTGTGGTCTGATTGGCAAAAGTACTTAGTTCTCACAGTTTTAATCAATAAAGATTGTACTTTGAATATAGCAAAACAGAATAAATAAATACTCTGACAATCCTAAATATTCTGAAAATCGAGCTTGTGGTGTCTTAAATGAGGCACTTAAAATTGGTGGTGTCTGATGAATTTTAATCATCATGTGCAGTGCTTCATCAGGGTGCCCCCTTATGCTAAATCAGTCTTTCATTCCTATAATGATGTATTATAAATAGGGACTAGAAGCCTATTGAATTAAGCAGAGTGCAATAAAAGGTATAAAAAAGGTGCTGTAACTGCCATCTGTATGTAAGTCATATTTAAACCTATTTTCCTTAGTTCAGATTAAAAAAGTATATACTGATGCTAATAATCCTGTTTGTTGTATTTCTGAAACATCCAGGTACCTAGAGAGGTTTTCTATGCCATATGCTTATGATGTTAATTCCTGAAGACATCATAGGAAATTAACTAAAATAGAAGCAGATATTACTTTGCTCAACAAAATGTGCACTAACGAACATATTCCTCTTTCAGGAAGTTGCACAGAGGTGAAACAATACCTTAACCAAGAAAGAACGGTGCTTTATATAAATAATACTCAGCCTCCCCTCATAAATTACTGATCTTCTCTTTTTTGCTGAAGAAGAAGAATTTGATGAGCCCCCACAGTGTCAGGCTGGCCAGGACATTGTGCTGCAGTCACCTGTGGACTGGGTGCTTTTGGATGGCCGGGAGAGCTCCGATGACCATGGAATTGTGCACTACGAGTGGACGCTGCTGCAGGGCGACTCAGCAGTTGAAATGCAGGTACATCTGCAGCCCCCCTTGTGGCCACTTTCTTCCAGATTGGTGTGTTCAAGTTTTAAATGTACAGCTAAAAGTATTAAATATATTGGAATCTGTCTGCCAGGCACCAAAATTAGGATATCTTTACTACCTGAACATTTATTTCGCAGAAATGTAGAGCAGCCCAGGTTGGAAGGGACCTCAAAAGATCATCTGGTCCAACTGTTTGTGGGACAAGGAGCCTCAATGAGATTATTTTATCTGTCCAATCCCATCCTGAAGACCTCCAGTGAGGGAGACTACACTGTGTCCCTGGGTAGTTCCAGTGATTATTTCTAGTGGCTTACGCAGTTAATCCCTTTCCTGGATGGCATGGGACAGCCAGCAGCAAACAAGTAGATAATAATATTCCACTGGATTTGAGCTCTGCTATATTTGTGCTTGCTGCACTTCAGCTTCTGTCACCCCAGTCAGAGACCCCTCAGTAATTCAGTTACTAAAAATAATAAGGGATTTTCACCAACAGTCTGCTGTCTGTGCTTATGGAGAAGCTACAAAGAAGCATGATGAAAACCTTATGAAATATTTTATCCATACATTTTCTACTGCACTTGGATTTCAAATTACCCATGAAGAGAGCAGTTCTTCAGTTTAGTCTTTTTTGTGAGTGCTGTAGGATCAGCAGAAAAAGAAAGAATAAATGTTTCAAGTCCACAGACTCTACTCATAGTCTCTTCACAGCCCACAACATCCAGGACACGCTGGGAACTCCACCTAGAGCAGGAAGGATATGTAGAGGTGAGAGAGTGTGAAGCAAAATGAAACTTTAAGACTAGTTGCTAGATATCATCTTTATTATCAAAAACTTGTTTATTGGACCCATTGCAGCGTTATTTTCTTTAAAGAGCAATTAAATACTTTTAAAACTAATCTGTGATATAGTGACATAGAGTAAAACAAAAATTAGAATTTAATAAAAACATTTAAAGTTTATATTTTTAATATTACTCAAAGTGACTTTATAAAATACAGACAAGTCATATATCCATTCAAAGCTGTAAAATTCACATTAACCTTGGTGGCTTTTTTGTATTTGTTAACAGAAAATGAATTTGACACACATTTATGCTTAAATAAATACTTTTCCATTGTGTTCAAATGAGCAGGGATTTCTCCTACAGATATGTACCCTAGTGATTAACCATGATAATTTAAATTTTAGACTTGAATTAATAGCTGTGATTTTTTTTCATGCATTCTTCAGTTGATGTCTTTAGTGCTTTGGTTACTGCCCTGAAGTTACTGGATTTTGTGTCATTTATTCTTTGAGAATAATGTATGAATCCATAGCTACAAGGGAGATGGGAGTGTGTTTAAATAAGATAAAAGGCAGCTGTTGATTGCTTTTATGTAGCAAAGAATAAATAGAAGGCAGAAGAGGAGAAAGGACTGCTATAAAGAGATTGTATCATATTGTAGAAGGAAGCCTTTTTTTTTTTCTCATGTTGTGACTGATTATTGCTTTTTTAGGTAATTTGCTTCTCTGATTGCTACCCCTA
The DNA here is from genome assembly GCF_027579445.1 of Ammospiza nelsoni. NCBI lineage: Eukaryota > Metazoa > Chordata > Aves > Passeriformes > Passerellidae > Ammospiza > Ammospiza nelsoni. Next base: position 57,441,789 of record NC_080635.1, read on the forward strand.
CTCTGTAGCTGCACAGCTCCTGGACACTTGGGGACCGTAATGGGTTGGGTTTGGTTGTTTTTTTTTTTATGCTGATTATCTATTTTGAGCCAAAGTTTCTGTGTAAGCAGATACAGGCCAGCATTCTTCAAGGCAGCATGAGAATAAAAAAGAAAGCACAGAGGCCACCAGGAGGAGTGGAGGACTTCTTATTCAGAAGTCGGTGGCATTTCTGTCTCTGCACTGGGAAGAGACTTGGGCTCCGTGGCTCATGAGTTTTAAATACCACATTTGCTCTCCAAACAGTCACAGTGAACAACAGCAGGTGGTTTTTAGAGCATAATAATTTCTTTAATGCATTAAAGAATGGAACTGTAAGGGGTCATACACTCCATCAGGAGGTACTCAACAGTCTGATCAGAACTGAGTGCATTCATGTAAATAGAAAAGGAAAGAAATTTCAGGTAGGAAATTTCCTCATTGAGAGGAAAAAATGTGTTTATCAATGCACATTTGGAAGGTCTATATAATAGAAGGTCTAGGACTCTGGCCATATTAATCAAAAATTCTTGTTCTCTTTCAGGCAAGAAAATTTATTTCTGTGGATCCAGGTTATATTGTCTACAGACTAACTTGATAAAGAGCAAAAGGCCAATATTTTAATGTCTATCCTCTAAAATTACATTTCTAATTACTCAAAAAATGATTTAAATGTACGTGACCATTTGTTCTCCATTTGTGTGTTGAGATTCACTGCTCCAGGTAACTGAGTAGATCATGACAACATAAACTGAACATTGTGGGTTTTTTTACAAATGGATGCAAAAAAAAAAAGAAATAGATGAAATGTTACATGCTGAAATACATGCTTGAATAGGCTGACTAGACTGCAGGAAGTATTTAATCTTATTCCTGGAAGGTCATGGGTGGATCCATTGTGCCAATATGGTTTTTTACTCAGGTGCCACAGCCAGGAACACTGAAACTGTCCCACATTCAGGAAGGAGGGTACATTTTCCAGCTAACCGTGACAGACACTGCAGGTCAGCGGAGCTCTGACAACGTCTCTGTGACCATCCTGCCCATGGTTCATTCTGCGGCAGGTGAGAAAATGGCTGGGGCTGTTTCCTCCTCTGTGACACCCAGGGTATGGTACTCAGAGCAGAGCAAGTGTCTTGTAAAGGTAAAAATGTTATTCTCCATTTTCAGTGTTTTATTTGCCCTTGCTCATTACATAATGACATATCTTTCAGCTTTGAATCTCTCTTTCAAAGTGAGGAAACAAGCAAGCATCACTTGCCTGTTAGAGCAATAATACTTTCAGGTGCTGAGTATTTATCCCTCTACTGCTAATAAGCATTCAGGATTGGAAGAGTGAAATATTGACACAGGCATCATGTGCATTGTAACAGTCAGATGGTTTTGGCATCGTGACAGGGCTTGTGCTATAGGGAAGACCCAGTTGAAATTACTTAATAGTATGTTTGAGGCAGACTAAGAATAGCAATAACCTGCATATGTAGTCTGAAAGTTGATATGGTTTTTTGTTTTAATGCATTTAAGTTTTTCTTTCTGATGGTTGTTATTGAAGCCTTAGGCTACTGGGGAAGCTGAAACTGGAACTGACCCATCATTTCTGAACTCTGAGCTTCAGAAACATGTGAAAAGCATAAAAGGTAGAAAGTAAGTTATATTTCAGTGGCTGTCAGTCCTGCTCTTAAATGTAATAACTTCTAATTACATTGTAATTAATAAGTTGCTAGTGCAGATCTGCTGCTCTGGCACAAAGTTAAATAGCATTATCGCCATGTTTAGCAGAACCAGTGAAAATCTTGCTCTGCCTCAGCACAATATCTCTATGTGAGAGGGTAATCCCTGTGGCAATAAGCTGTTATTAAGAAAAAATCTGCTTAATAATGCCTGTGTTCCAGTAATGGATGATAGAGTTGTGTTCATTAATATTTAATTCAGCTAAAGCAGCCAGAGAGGTTTGCTGCTTTGTTTATTTGCTGCTGTGGGTATCTGGGGTATCTTTTGTATGGACCACATAGGGGATTTGCTGTCTTCTTTATTTTTCTAATTCCCCAGCTACATTAGCAATTCAAGTGCTACTGCTGTAGCCAGACCAGTTCTTGATGCCTTAATACCTGCAAGATCAGTGCTATTACTAGTGCTGAAGTTCAGGAGATGCATTTTCAGATTTTAGGGGTTTTAAACAGTTGTCTGCATTCCTGGCATCGTTCCCTTAGCCTGGTGCATGGTTTGGTACACAGCAGGATAACAACCAAAGGCTGTGCTCCCTTATGCAAATTGATTTGCTCTTACAACACTAATCAAGCACTGAACTTGATAGTGCTTTACAAAGTGATGAACTGCGCTGCTTTTGGAAAGACAAGCACAGATGTAAACAATTGATAGTTACAGAATCAGAATGGGTTTCAGGAAAGCTTTGAGTACGCAAAATGGGACATCCAGGGATGGATGTATTGTCCATTTCCAGGGGAATCTAAATGTTAAAGCAGGCAGCAGTCAGTTCTTTCTGGTGAAAGTAATTTGTGAGAATGTGACCTAGTCCTATTTTGGTCTGTGCTGTATTGAAGTCACTGGATGCTGATGTCAATAAATGATGAGCATTCTTTGAGTATTTTAATTACGTTGCAAAAAATATGCCATAAGATCCCATATGGCCCAAATGTGTGCATATAAAGCAATGTATTGGTGTTGAATGGATATGTAGTAGGAATTATGTGTCGGAGGGATGCAGTTACAGCCGCAGAGATTTCATTTATTCATTTTCAGGACTGGTTCTGCATCCTTTAAGCCTAGGAAGATCTCCTTTCAGCTTAGGCCAGCAGAATTCAAAGCACTGTAAGGGTGCTGCACAAGGTGTAAGGTGCAACAGGCTCCAGGTTGAGTATTCCTGTAACTAACAGATTACCAGGCTAGTGATGAAGGTGCCAGGAACAGCTATTGCCTGTATTTGCTTCTGAGTCAATACGATGTCACACAGCTGAGTCTGGACTTTGTGCCTTGTTCATGGTGCTTCTTGATATAGCGTGGTTTTGCTTTTTCCTCCATGCTGCAGAGTTTAGTCACTGACTCAGTATTTACTCCTTGGATTTCTCTTTTGGTAATTTGGGAATTGTTTCTCAACAGCCTGTGTTGGGGTTTGCTCTCGCTACCAGTTCATCTGTGATGATGGCTGCTGCATTGACATCACGTTTGCGTGCGATGGTGTGAGGCAGTGTCCTGATGGATCAGACGAGACTTTCTGCCAGAACCGTAAGTGTGCCAGGCCACAGTGGCACAGCAGACTGTGAGAGTAACCACAGCCTCAGTGACCAAAGGGGAACTGCCACTTCTGGGGCCTCTCTCCCTGTGAGCAAGCAGTTTGCTCCCAGTCTTTCATTGGAATTAGCACATGGGAAGCTTTAATATTTGCATACTCAGGTGCTCAGAAATTTTATTCAAAGCATATTAAAACTGTCAAAGGTCCCTAAGTGACAGGTTTTGTGTTCATCAGTTAAAAGATCGGCTTTGCACTTGTGTGATGATTCTGGAGACAAGAACTGTGGTCTCTGTGTGAAAAGGTGTCTCAGAGGTACCCTTCACTGTGCTGTTCGACACCTTGCAAGAATCTGAAAAACACTGTGGACACACATGGGAACCAATTGATTCACCATCATGCTGTTTGCTTTTGTTAGTCATCCAGGCTCAGCTAAGTGAGCCAAACCCACCAGAGGGTGAATGGGCACAATGGCTAACCACTCTTTCATAGTATTTTAGTTGCTGGATTTCACTGTAGGGGTCGTGAGTGTACTCTTGCAAGCGAGTGTTAGGTATCTGTGACTCACATTTCATCATATCTGTGAACCTGAGGAAGTTGTTCACTCTGCCTCAAGGCCCATCTTGGACAGTCTTCCTTAAGAACACTTCCATTCCCTTGTTGTACAAACGTTTTTTTTGTATATTGTACAAAAATTTTTGTTTCTGTTAACAGTAAGCTCGGGTCGGAAGACGGTGACACATGCAGCTCTTGGCGCTACCCAGCAAAGGACTGCAGGACTGACTGAAAACACAGAGGAAAACTCTGCAGTGAACACCCTGAAAGCCACTGCCAGAAATCAACCACTTCTCTCAGTGGATGCAGACATGTCTAACCAATCGCTTTCTCAGGGACCAAAGAAACAAATCAGTGGATTTGTGCCCGGTAAGAATTGAATCTGTTTCAATAAACCCTCCTCCTTAAAGAAAGGAAGTGTCTTGCACCTTAAATTTAATTTGTCTTTTGGTGTCTAGCTAAAAGGAAAAAAAAATCAAATACAAATAAATAAAAAAGAAACCTGTAATAATGAAGTTCTAAGTAGGTTTTGATTTATTATTGTTAAGTTTGTTTTATACTAGGTGCAAAAAGAAAGTTGAAATGTAGGAATGCTAGAGAAATAATACAAAATAAGTCTAAGGAACAAAATGTGCAGTGAACTAAACAAATATTCTGCCACAGGTTCAGCTGTGTAGGCTGATGTATTCTCTAGGGGAGTACTTCAGGAGCACATAATAAAGTACTGTTCAGCTTTGGTGGGAGTAATTGCTTTTCGCCTGGTGCTAAGTATTATTTCTCCCTCTCTTTTTTTTTTTTTTTTTTTTCCCTGAACTAATATCTTTACTATTTATGGGCTTTTTTGTTTCTAAACTCTGTCTCCAGGGCAGGATCAGTCTTTCATCATTGTAGAAAATTCTCAGGCTTTGGTAACAAGCTACCTGAGGTGCACGTGTACAGGTCCTCAGTATTGTTCTGCACAATGGCTGCAAGCCTGTAGTGAGTCACTGTGTGATGTTACAGGCACAGCCCCAGCCCCGGCCTTGGTAAACCTTCAGAAGCTGCAATGAAATTGATGTGTCTTTTAAGGTTCATGCTGATGAATTAAAAGTATCTGAAATGGCAATTATATGAAAGCAAAACTGTGTGCACAGAGCCTCGAATCTATACAAACCCCCACTTTTATTTCTTTATAGTTTAGAGTGATTCATGTGCCCCAAGACACAGCTTTGTTTTCCAGCTGCAACAGAGCAGTGCTCAGTGCCCTCTGCTGTCGGCTCTGGAAAAGGGCACTGCCCTGGCTGGCACCTGGGTGTTCCCTTCAGGGTACTTGTACTTCATCTGTGGAGTGCAGGAGGAGTGAAAACTCCACAAAGGGAACACTCTGTGAACACTCGGCAAAGGAAGTGAAAACAATGCTGTCAAGAATTTGATGGCCTCAGTGAATTTGTGGGGTGGGGACTGACAGCAAAATCCTGTCCCAAATGTTTTCCCCTTTTCTGGCAATATAGATGACCTCTAGATGACTCCTCACTGCTGACTAAAATTCTGAAGTCTGCTTCAAACCCTTCTCACTCACATAGTCTTGAGTGACACCTGATATGGGGCCACCCTAACTGAACATCAAACTTCCAAAGGGATTTGCAGGCTCCAGTGGGAAGTCAGCTGCTAAGTAGGTCTCAAAAATCATTTGGCTTGTGAATCCAGGCATAAAACCAGAACTGAGGTCACCGCCTTCAGCAATTGATAATCAAGGGAAGTACAATGCAGAAGCATTTTTGCATAATCATTTTCTATGTTTACCCATTGCACAGTAATTTGCTTGCACCAGTTTTGCTCTAAAGGTAGCCTTTTGCACAGCAGTACACAAGCAAAGAAGAAGATGCTTAGTAAATAAAGAAGTGTGATGGAGCTTCAGTGATTAGTGTACAACCAGTACCTGTTGTAATCCTCTAATTTTCAACAAGCAAGATTTCAAGCTGTTTTAATTCTTGTGGGTTTAATTTTTTTTTTGACAGGGCTCAGTCAAAATTTAATATTAGATTCTTAATTATTTCCCTGTGTAATAAAAGGATCCAGTCTTTACTGACCAGGAGCCCAATACTTCTAACCACAAAAAGCATCAAACAGCTCAGGGAGGTTTAAAATCGTCTACGGATCAATTCCAGTTAGGGTGCATGGGGTGAGACATGAAGAGGTGCTAGATGGGTCTGAAAGGCAGAAACTGCCAAAAACTGCTCTGCCAAACCCTGCTCTGAGCTGCTGTATTCTCCTGCAGACACTGAAACTTCATAGAGTCCCATGCTGTGCATTAATGATTCACAGAGGTCCAGAGAGGCTCAAGTCCTGCCCCACTGGGAAGCACCACAGCCTTTATGAAGTTGGAAAGACAGGCATCTAACCTATTCCTTAAAATCCACCCAGATCCATTAATTAGACTTCCCTCCCCCACTGCCATCTCAGGGAGGTTACAGACCAAATCTAATAATTATGTGATACAAAAATGAGAGGCACAGAAATACTGGAGCAGCTCCATAAAGCTCATCTGGAAATGTGTCCAGGAGGGCAGTAATGCGAGATGCATTTTTGAGAAGAGGTAAGCAATGCTTAGCAGAAATCATACCAGCAGCCTCAAAAGTTCAGCAATTCCACTGGCAGAAATCCAAATCCTGTTCTGGGAGGGATTGTCTCCTGCTGCTGGTGCCAAGGTAGAACCTCTGCCTCTGAATCACTGTAAAGGTCTTTGTTGCACTGAGGCAATCATGTTCCTGTTGGCCTGGAGCTGACATTGCAAACATCCTGGCTTCTTAGACACTATTTTACATAAATTTTGAAAATAAGCTTTAGTGGTTTTAATGTCACTGTGGTGAAAAGCTGTCTACTTAAGATACATATATGAGGATATGGCTTTACAGGTTCTGGCTTTTCACTTGCAAGTGCTCCATTCGGGGCCACATTTTTCTTAATTCTCAGCTGACAGTTTCAGATCATCATGGAAATAGAATCCATGGAAAGGAAAACGTGATGCTCTTAAATTAGGTGACTGCAGGCAAAGTGAAGGTTTTACCTACTAGAGACAGCAAATTTATCTTTTGTCCTTTTCTCCAAAGGAGCTGGACTAAGTTGTAATGTTTTGGACTGTGAGATAGTTCCTGGTAGCAGATATAGGAGCTTTCTACTTATGAGGGTGATACTTAAGGGAAATTCCTTCTAGAACCCATTTTCTTTTAATAGATTGTCTGTTCCAAATTTCTTTTAACCTTCCTTACAGTGGCCCTTCATGCTTAACTCTGACTTGATTCAAGCTTTTTAAGGATTTACACTGAAGTGTGAAAATATGCTAGTCCAAGTTAAGGACTGTTTAAAACTTCTGCCTGACCTAACAGGGGATCTATTCAAAGTAAAGTGAAAAAAACCCACAACCAACCAATACAAAACCCAAAAATCATTGGTTGTTTACAATGGATAAACCTTTTTTTGCACTCCTGCCTTTTCAGTGGGATTCCTCTACAGCAGGGCAAGTCCAGGGGAACACCAAGTCTGACTTTGGGATAACCCCCTCAGGCACTCAGGGCACTGAGTCTTCTGCAACAGACCCATGGTCTACTTTTGCCCAAGCTGAAAAGCCAAACATTTTCTTTCATAAGTCCAGAGTGGATGGAGGAAAAGGCATTTGACATCAATGAAAGAGTCTTTTCTCTCTCTGCAGTCATGTTTCCATGGCAGTAAAGTTACCCAGACTGCATCTCCTGCAAAGGCCAGCGCAGCATTTCTGCATGGCTGCCTCCAAATAGCCCCAGTGTCCTTCTCCAGGGGAGTTCTCAAGCCTAGCTGCATATTCTGGCAGTCCTGATCTTGCAGATGAATATAGAAAACATTCAGTAGCAGCACAGCACTCTGGAGTGAGCAGGGGGCTGGTTTCTTAGCAGCAGTGGCCAGTAGCAAACACAGTCGTGCGGATGGGTTGAATCCGTGAGCAGCCTGAAGATTTTGCACTCCCCAGCACAGCCAAGCCAAGTGTATAAATCACCATAACAGCTTTGCATTCCCCTGGCACAGGGCCTCTGTCTGTCCCAGGCTGCCCGTGCAGTGCTGTTTGAGGCTGGCATTACAACATTTGACTGAGTGCCCAAGCCTTAGTCATGTTTTTACTGCAGAGGCACCCACAGCAGTAGCCGTAGCCTAGCTCTGTAATTTAGGGTAATTGGAAAGGGCTGTAAGTGGCAATTTCCTCAGAGTAGACTAGAAAATCAAGAGGAAGTGAAAACCACATTAAAGCCTTGTAAAATGCTTTATGCCAGGCTCCTAAACTTCTTTGGGGAAATTGCTCTTTGTGTTCTAGAGATAACAGATAACATATTGAGCAGCATTGATAGTCTCTCCAGTCATGTAAGAACAGCCACAAGGCCTAGCAAAACAGCACAAGTCCTGCACGCTTTATTGAAAGGATTCAATTCTTCTACCCTTCCAAAAATTTCCCACTAAACTTTTCTCCTTATTTGCCAAATTTCTTTACAAGCAGTTGACTTAAATATTCCCTTTATTTAAATGGCAGGGAAACAATTTTCTAAAACAGGCATTTAGATGCAGGCTGGAGCAGCTCTTAAAAAGAGCTGATGTCTTCTGGGTATTTCCAAAATAAAGACAAATACTCATTTAGTTTAATTCAGGAAAAACAGCTGCTGGTTTTGGTGTCAGTTAACACTCAGGTGGTCCTGTGCATCTCTGACACCATTTGGGTATTTTAAGGCCAGTACATTCACTGTTAGGATTTTTCCAAGCCCACTTCACATGCCAGGACAACATCAGGAGCCCAGCAAGGAGAGGGCCGTGGCTTTTTCTGCAGCATTCCCTGTGGATCAAGTCAGTGTTTATGCACCCCAGCCAAAATAGCAGGGCAGTAAAGCCACAGCCTGGGAGGCTGCCTTCTGCCTTGGAGTGGGAGCATTAGCATGGACTTTCCTGACAGTACCAATGAACCAATTTAGGCTTTAATTAGCAGTCATGTGCATCTGCTGCTGCCACTGCCAGGGACACCTTCTGCAGCTCTTCAGAGCTGGTGCTGGTGGGTGGGACTTACACACAGTGCATGTTCCTAGCTAATTGACTTGAACACTTCCTTAGCACCCACCACTACATGTAATTGCAATTACAACATTTCACATCCATATTCTACAGATTTTGCAGCATAGTGTGTTTCTGCTAGCTCTGTAACAGTTCTCAAGGCTGCCAGCAAATGTATCACAGCACAGTCAAAGTGTCCTTGCTTTTAGTTGAGATGCACTGTGGTTTGGGATGTAAAATTGAATTTAAATTTTAGCTTCAGTTTCACATTATTTCAAAAATTCAAGTCATACAGTTGAAGTCAGAAGTTCTCAAACTGTTCTTTTGTTTGTTTTTTTCCCATAAGTTTAAGCACTTCACATTATTTAATACTAGTATCCTGTGGATAAGATTTCCTAGTTGCTGAACTGCAGTATTTCTTTATCTTGCTTGATTTTGTGCAGATAACAGTTCCTCAGGGAAAAGAACAGATGATAAAAATGGGGATGGCATAATGATGCCAAAGAGAGATCAGCTTGGAGGCGGTCGCCCAGTCCCAGAAACAGGTAAGACCAACCCTGTGAATTAATTTTGAATTACATCAGTTTTTCAGTCAGGTGGTATAGATACAGATAAAGTGGTCAAGAATTGAATAATGTACTTACATATTCTGAACTGTCCCTAACATGATCTTGCAGTTTAGTTTCATAGTATGTTCCAATCACTAACATCTAAGTGGTAGACTAGCTGCATTTTTAAAGAAAAATTTCAGGTTTTCTCTACCAGTGTCTCACTGTGTTAAATAAAATGTGATTTCTCTTGACCTCATTGTAGGTGCTGTGTTACCCTTAGCCTTAGGCTTGGCAATCACTGCTTTGCTGCTGCTTATGGTTGCTTGCAGACTGCGCTTAGTGAAACAGAAGCTCAAAAAAGCCCGACCCATTACATCTGAAGAGTCCGATTACCTCATCAATGGGATGTATCTCTAAAACCTGGATTTGGGTCAGTTGTTCTCTCCCCTTTCTCCTGTGTCCATGAATCTCTGCCTCTATAAAAGGACCAAAATCCTTAGTTTATTTTCAAGTGTAGAAGAAGCCTATGAGATGAAGAACATACTCTTCCCCTTTGGTGATAATATAAAAAGCGGGTAGATGATGTTGCTCAGAAAATAAGAAACGTTCAGGCTCTGGAGAGTAGCTCTAGTTGATTGATGTGCAGAAGACATTGAAAGGTGGGGAGACCACAAACTGGATGTGGGGTGCCCATGCCCTCCCCACAGCAGATGGGGTCTCAGCCAGGGCTGAGTGCACCCCAGGGCCCGTGCACTGGGGCAGCCAAGGCTCCACAGCCCGGCTGTGTTGGCCAAGGAGTGGGGGGAAGCCTGTGCCATCCTGCTCTTCTCAGTGCTGCCACCACTGTGGGGACCCGGATGCTCCAGCCAGCCGGATCCTTCACCGTCCTGCAGAGACCAGTTGTGTTCTTTCCACCTGATGCACTGGGAGTATTTTCATTAAAGAATGTGTCTTGCTTTGTTAATTAAAAGCAGTGGCTATCCAGGCACCAGCTTTTGCAAAGAAAATTGGGATTTAAGGAAGAAAGCCTGTTATTTCCACTTGGTTTAAATCTCTGTGCTGCTAGCAGCCAGCCATGCTTGCTAAATGCTGAAATGAAAAAATGCAGCTCCTCAGTGGATGAGCTTGGACTTCCCAGTGCTCAACCGCAGTCGTGTACTGCTGCCTGAAGAAGCTGTGGGTGCCCCATCACTGGCAATGTTCAAGGCCAGGCTGGATGGAGCCCTGAGCAACCTGGTCTAGTGGAAGGTGTCCCTGCCCTGGCAGGGGGCTTGGAGCTAAATGATCTTTAAGGTCCTTTCAAACCCAAACCCCTCTGTGATTCCATGTACAATCCTAGAGCAATGTCTCTCCCTGGAGCTCAGGGCTTGTTCAGCCTTTTCCACATGCAGCCCACCACCCTCACACAGTGCGAGAACAGCACACAGCAGTTTCTACCCAAGATGATGGAATGTAGGATTCCTGCTGGTTATCCCATAGCTCCCTGCAAAGCTTGAAAGCTTCAGTGATCTGCCCTCACCCCAGAAAAATTCTCATAGAATTAGAGCAAGTAATTGATATGTGTGAGTGAACTGCAGATGTGTTACCAGTAAAATGTGTACAGTACATGTTATATATACATATATATACACACACACTGTGCTGTCTGTCTTGTTTGGCTGTCCCAAGGACGTCACATTCCTCATGGGTCTCAATAAAACCAGAGTCAAATGAGGCATGCATTGTTTTGTATGTTGTCTTTTGTACTTCAGTAACTTTGAGTCAGCAAGAATATTGCCATGGTATACAAATAGTTCCTCAAGTAATTTGTTCTTGATTACTTTATGTAAAATAGCTCTAATAAACCGATTCTATTCTTATATTTATTGCATTGTCTTTCGTTTCCATTGCCAGCTAAATTCTGTGCTACAAGACTGCATCATGAGACCAGACAGAATTTCTTTCTCCTTTCTGTGAAACAGCCTTACAAGAAGCTGGAATGTGTATGGTGGGGGAAGTTGTTGAGGTACTTGTTTCAGGGAGCCAGAGAAGGAAGGGCATCTGCCTGTGTGACCTGTCTCTCGAGCAGTGCTTGAGCTGAGCAGGACAGTGGTTGCAGAGCTGGCTGTGCCAGCCACTCAGGGAATCTGGTTGCCAGTGCTCCTTGCTCCTGCCACATGAGGCAAAGTCTGGTTGTTTGTAGTTCAGTGTTACAGCGGGGCCAGGAGAGCATCTGAGGATGCTGCCCTTTTCCGGTTTGGAGTACAGTCTCTCTTCCATCCCAGCCCCCAGAAGACATGGCAAATAGCACAAGACCCAAAAGGCCACATTTTAAATACAGCCTTCTAGGGAAGACTCACTGCCCATTTGGTTGGGGTCCTATTTTCCATTATAGAAATTTGCATTGGGTTTTAATTAAATACCTAAATGTCCTTCACCACCTTACCAAAGCAGAAGAAAAGTGGTCTTTTCTCCCTGTGCCCACCATGCTCCTATTACCAAAATCCATTACCCTGGCACACAGCCAGCAGCAGAACAAAAGGTTTGGTTTTGTTCTGCCGGGCAGGACAACAGCAAGATCTGGCACAAAGCACAAGCCAGCCAGTGCAGCCATGGTGCAAGAGGCTGCTCAGCTTTCCAGTCACTCTCCCCAACAGCAGGCTTTGTTTCTGTGCTGCTGCTAGTGAATAAACCTTCGTGGATTTTGCATATGACAGCTGAGAATGAACTCCTGCAAGCAGAAAGCAGCAGACAGCAAGCAAGGTACAGGAGTCTGGAGTCTGGCTGGTGCTGCCCTAGAGTGGCCAGTCTTCACTTTTTTTCTGGGACGGGAGATGGTGACAATTGCTGCCCTCCGGGCCTCCAGCTTAAGGCCTGTTACTTCCCAGGTGACAGCAAACTCCACGGCTGGAGTGAAATAAAATAGTTTTCACCATACCAGAGAGCCTGGGGGCATTGTCAGTTGGATGGTGAGCAAGACAAAGTTGGCAAAGTAACAGATTGGCTTGGCAGCTCCTGCAATTAAAACACACACTGGTCTCGATACCATGTGCTTGCATTTAATGGCTTTCATGTTATTTCATTTTAAGTAAGTCATACTGAACTATTGAGCTAGAGCACACCTGGGACTAGCAGAAAATACTGTCAACCTACTCAGGATGTTTTTCCCCTTCTCCCCAGACAGCTCGCAGTCACTGCCTCCTGCTGACACCAATTCCGTAGCCCCTCCCCAGCCACTCCCAAGGTTGGGGCTCTCCCTCTGATGTCAAAGGAGTGCTCAGAGCAGGCAGTGCTTCCACTTCGTGGCTGCTTTACTAAAACTGCATTCGTGGCCTCTCATGCAGACCCCAGAGCTGGGGAGATTTACACAATCACAGAATATTCTGTGTCAAAAGGGACCTATGAGTGTTTATCCTGTAGAAGACGTGAGACACACTGTGTGAAAGTCGTCACTATTTGAAGTCTGTCAGATCTGTTTCTTCTGTCCTAAACACTGATGTTTGTCTATCCACATATCTGTGAATATGATTATTCCACCTATTCTTGTCAGTATCTTAGGTAAGTAGAGAATATTGACTACCCTGACTGCATAGCCCTGTGGAAGTTGCTCCTCTGTGTATTAGGAGAGGTCATTAAAATTTATTTTGTCAGTGTATTTTAATGCTGATCAAGATTCTTATTTCACTTAGACTAATTTTTTTAAACTGTTTTGCCCTTCAGACAGCTTAAGCATACAAATTACTTCAGAATAGCAAACAATACAAAACTTACCTAGCTTTGATCCATTTTTAGAAGTAAGGGTTTTTTTTCCATAATATGGGGTGCTTGCTGCCCACTTTTGCAGGGGATGCTAGCCTGAACATCTCGCTGTAATCATTCCATAGCACTAGGATAATAGCAGGGGCAGATCCAAGAGCACATTTGCAAAACAAAAAGGCTGAAATAGGTCAGTGTGATGCTCCATTTGCTTTTCAAATCCTAGATAAAGGATAAGAGTTTCAATCCCAAACTGCACAGAGCCAGCCAGAGGCATGAACCAATAGCAACACAAACACGCCACCCCAAAACAAAGGGAGAGCCTTTCTAGTAAGCCCTAACAGAATCCACAGTCATGCATCACTGAGGTCTGTGCTGGCTGTTTTCATGTGCATCAGGAATTGGGATTTTTCAGTTTCTAATGGCAAAAGCTAAAAGCCTATAGAAGATTCAGAGAGTGCTGATGGGCATAAAGACCAGACAGAGGCAATAAACACAGAGTAATTAATATGAAAAAGAGCCCATGACACAATTGGTCTCAGCTGAGTGACAGGGAAACATGCTGTAAACAAGGAATATTTAAAGGGGGAAAAATTGTGTATAAGTAACTCTGCTCTATATTTTTCAAATAATAGTTACTTAAAATAAATGAAAAAGTGAGCTGCACTCTGCACTGTAGTCTTGAAACACAAAGAGAAATCTAGAACAACTGGATCAGCACACTTCAGAAGCAAGTTTTTAAATACACCTGCTAAAATTTTAATTTTTGCAGTTATAAGACTCCTGGCTGACAGTTCTGAACCACTCATAAATCAGTGAAAAATGTATTTTGAGCAAGCTTGCAGAAACCAGACACGGCAGAAAGGTTCAGTGAACAACTGAGAGTTGCCACTTAATTGGCCAACAGAAATGTATAATCCTGTTCTAAAGAGGGCAGAGCAAGACATTTTAATATAGCTCTTAAAACTAGCAGGTCCTAATGCATTAAAGAGATGAATTTAAGATTTCTACATTCAAATGAAATGCCTGGACAACACAGATACAGAGAGAACAGGGAACTTGGAGGAGTGCAGGACTGTACAGCACTTGAAAGCAGGCAGCCTAGTGGAAGACTGGACCCATAGGGAAAGCATCCCTGAAGGCTAATTCCGTGCCCAAGAGATAACTGTCCTGAGACTGCCTCTATATCCAGAGGAGAGGAGCTTTTCTAGAGCTCTGATCAGAGCAGTAGCCTTGGCAGATGCTCTGAATCACCCATTTTCCTAACCAGAGGTGTTCAAGAGTGTCCTCCTAGTCCATAAGGCACCTGCAATAAAAGTTACTGATTTATCTGATGCCACTTCTACATTATAGCTGAAAAAGGATTTGGCAGAGCATAATAAACAAGACATGTGGCTTGTTAATAGTACAAACACATAAAATGCAAACATAAGCCCAACCATGGCTGAGAAAAGGACTTCAGCTTCTCAGAAGCATTAGGGAATGTTCTCAAGAGTGTCTACCAGGTGAGTTGCTCAGAAGCATATGATGAAAATGGCTGGACTAAAAGAAACCTTAGAGAATCAAAGTGAGATTTCAGAGTAACTCCAACAACAGTCTTTATGAAAATAGTCTCTTGTTGCTAAAAAAGTTTTGCTTCATTTCTCCTTCTGAAGCTTTCAGGCAATTCTCAATGGGCAGCTGGATCTCCTCCATACATATTTTAGCAATAGCTATGTCCACTCAATTCATAATTTAAAGAAATACAATTCTAGTTTCTGAGCACATCCTGCTGAGCATCTCATTAACACCCTGCCAAGAGCATGAGAGAACAACCGGATAAGCCTTTCATAGGAAAATTCAGAGTGAATCAGCTGCAGCATGAATTTGTGCTGTGTAAAAAACGACTACCTGGAACAGAAAGCAGCCCTGTTTGTCAAGGATGAAGTGTGGGAGGTAAATAGGCCAGGTAGAGGGAAGTTTACATCACCTCTGCCAACATAAGGCCAGGTTTTAGTCCATGCTTATTTCCTCAGACCGGGCTGAGGCATGGAACCCCAAACCTTGCCAGCTGGGGGGTCTGAGCACACAAGCGTGTGTTATTTACAGGAAAGGCAAAGGGGAGTTATAATACCTTAAGAGTGTCTGTGACTTACCACAACTGGTCTGCAGTTCACAACCTTTCACAGTTAAAATCAGATGGACAAAACTCAAATAGATTCAACAAAGGCAAAACGTATGAGCCCACAAAACTAACTTAAACCCCATGCTTGAAGCCATCTATTGTATACCACAGTACTTAAACTCTCACTTACTCTTCCTGATCTATGAAGTCTGAACATCCTGAAATGCAAAAGACCAATTTCAGACCTCATCATCTCCTGCGTCTCCCTGTGCCATCTGTGAGGCAACACTTCCCCTATTAATTTTTTTGTTTGGTTCTGCACAATGGGCATGTGTGACCTCACCATCTGCCTTTTTTCTGAACCAGGACCACCCCTCATTCACTTCAGCAGAATACCTCTTCCACATTGCTTGGGACAGGGATCAAGGTTCCATAAAGGTAACTATTAATCTTTTGAACTGCATCCTAGTATGTTTAAAATCAGCTGAATAGAACCAAAGTTACAAATCATGAGCATGGTTTGTGTTACTCATCTTTTTGTGTCAAAGTTCAGAAGGAATTGTCTCATGTCTTCTTTCTCTGAACTGCATTTTAATCAAAAGCAGCAAAACCTTGGGCATATTAATGAGTAGAAGGAAGAAAACACTGCTACTGTAAGAATGGGTTAACACCCTTCTTCCTGGCAGAGAGTACTAGTTCAGAATTTTCGTCTGAGTATTTTACTTTACTTCTTTGTGCTGATGGGTTAATTACACAGTCTCTCCACACTCAAAAATCCTGGAGCTTGAATCCTGTCACAAAAACACTGCATATGTGGAAAGAACTGCTGCCAGCTGCAAGCTCCAGAGCCTACCACGCAGAGCCCCCCTGGCTCCAGGCATTATTGCCCATTTCAAACTCGATGACTACAAAACATTTCAGGAATCATCCAGGTGGCTTCATCAGCAGCGCTGGTGCACACATGCTGTGTGCTGGTTTCCCTCCAGAAAAAGTCATGTTGTGGGCTCTGTGGCCTCAAGCCAGCTGACCAGTCTGAACAGAAAAAGTACACAGGTCATTCCTGCTACATAAACAGAAAGCATCCCTACAGCACATCAAACTCCTCTGTGGAGAGCCCACAACTCCTGGTGGGTTTTCAAGACAGAGGTATTGGCTTTCTAAGTCTTCTACTGTCTGGATCCCAGACACAACCGGATAAGCAACTCAGAGTTCAATCCGTTCTCCCAAGCTGTTCTGACTTAGAGGTGACAGTAACAGCCCAGTGAAACATGACTGCACCTCTTATAAAGAGGGAAAGCTTTAATCCTTCCAAGTGGCAAATCACACTCTCCAAGGTGGCTGGATTCAGCTATGGATAGCAGACAGAACTGTGCACAGAGCCTGTTCACCAAAACACAGAGATGTGTGTTTCAGAAATTCCAAACAGACACCAAAAACCCCACTTACATTCCAGGTAGTATTAACAGGCTTTGTAAGTGATGCAATACATTAATTGACTGAAAATGGACACACAGTTCTGGTCAGTTAGCAAACCAGTATTTTTATACATGTTTTCTTTTGGATATGTAAAATCCTGTTCAAGGTTAAAAAACAACAAAACCAACCACAAAATCAGGCAGACACCTAGATACAGCTTCTTCTCAAATTGTTTTATTTGGCAAAGTAGCAATTCAGACAGTTCACACAGCATTTATTCAAACTCTTCAAGTCTTCTGCATTTCAACTTGTCCTTGTCTCCAAGTTTTTACTTCAGAACCATTGCTCCATCATGGAGGAGTTTCCATTTTCGACTCCTAAATGCTACTCCTGGATACTCCTTTCTGTCCGAGTACCTTGACTGTCATCAACCCCTTCAGTGGAGTGGGTGCACCATTCCCACCAGCCTTGGTCCCTGAAGCTTTACACCTCCTGAAGTGGTTCTCCCCCAGGAAGTTGTCGTAGGGTCTCAGCTTTAACACCACTTCCAAGTCAGGCTAGCTTATTACACTGTGTCCAGAGACAGGAATTTGGATACAGTTGAGCTCATATCTTTCATTTAACTGATTAAATTAGTGAGAAGATGTAAATAAAGCTGAACTCAAACTGAAAGATACAGCGACCAAAAGGTTGAACGTTAGCATGCATCAGTTATTTCACTTCAACACCAAGAACTAGAGTCACAGTTGATTGTGGATTAGTACAAATTTGTCAGACGCAAGTGGATTTTTCTGGATTGTATTTTCTAGAATATGTACTATATTAATTTCTTTATAAGATTAATCTTGTGCATGTGCTTCCAGGCTGCAGTCAAATCAGGAGGTGGTACATTAACTTCCAAACATCTAAATAAATTAAGTCCTATAGTATCTTTCACAGCAGAACAAAATGGGGCTGGCCTTTGTTCCTTTTACATATGCAGAGGCCTTTGAATTATAACCTTTATGCTTTCAGGGATTAATCCTATCACAAAATTATTGCTCTTCCACCATAGGAAGTTGTTTTAGGTTTTTTTTCCCAGAGATCACTGTAGGTTGTTTTATTCCATAATCCTGCCTATCATTAAAAAAATAAGGAGAATATGCTGTTTACTTTAATTCCGGGTTGCTCAAATATGAGCAAGATGACGGAAGACACCCTTTCCCCCTTTCCCAAAGCAGCCCACCTTACTGGGCTGCTTTGCAATTTGCTGTTGACATTTTACAGTACTAGAACACAAAAATTATGTCAGAAAAAAAGGTTTATAGTCTTCCAACAATTCTTCTATATGAAAACTGAACGAGAAGCATCTATGTGTACTTAAGAGTCCAGGATTCTTTCCGATGTGTTCCTTTTGCAGCAATTTAGAATTCACTTTCTAAAAAGCCAGAATTTTTCCTGGGTGCCCACAGTTATAAAAACAACAATGTTAATACAGCAAATGGCTTTACCAAAAGCAACTTTCTTTTAGAACCAAAGGGAGTTTTGGCATTTAATAAAGAACCTAGCAATCCATATATCAGATTACCTACCCATCCTAATCTTCCACACAAGCACAAAACTCCCCTTTTGCTTTTAACTTTATTTGGCAAAGCAGCATTGCATAAATTGTTCAGTGATTGGAACACACCTCACATTTATGGAGTTACCTCCATGTGTACCACACCAGCACTGAGCTATAAACCACAACAGAATTTCAAGATTACAATAATCAATTTTAGAAGGAAAGGGGAAACCATGTCTATTATGTCCAGCTTGAACAGCAATGTTTGATAAGAGCGGCCACCTACCTCTGATGTCATGAAATTTAATATATACAAATGCCTGGTTTTAAGGTAAAAAAGCAGCTGATTGTATCTACTACATGCTAGTCTATGACACCATGTCAAAAGCTTAGAAAGGAAGTTCATCTCCTTTTAGTAGCATCTAGCAGACGTTGGAACACAGAAAACCTGGTATTACCTATGTAGTGTCGTAAGGTGCACAGAAGCAGTTTGACCAAGGGACACAGGAGCCAAGAGAAGTGAGTGTTCAAGTTCCCCCATCAAAATTAGAGTTCACAAGCTACAGGTCTTTATCTGCAGTTTTGCAGAAATTCACTTTGAACAGATGAAAGTGAAATAAAGGCATGTTAAATAAAACAATGCCCACATAAAACTTTCCACCATCTCTTTATCAGATTTGCCTTGAGCATCTAAAAAAATAAAACAAACACCACGCTGTTCCATGCTGATAACAACAGTATAACAAAGTCCAAAACAAGCTGCAATGCTGTTGGTTTTCAAAAAGCTTTTAGAACGGGAGATGAGCAGTCCACTGTAACACTATGTTTGGGTCAAGATGATGTAGCTTTTACAATTCATCCCTGTAGAAAGAAAACACATGCAGTTATGTTTCTTCTCCCCTTGGAAATGGTATTTGAGAAGTTTAGATATTGAATCAAGTTACATTTAAGTGCTCACGCACATCAGCAAAACTTTAGAAATCTCTTCAAGCATTTGAGAAAAAAACAAACACCAAAGGAAAGTCAACAGCAATCCCATATCACCTCATACTACTATGTGACTTATTGTGAAATATGGGTCCCTCTATTTTACATTTAATGGATCACTTGCTTTAAGGAAACCCCCCACATTGCACAGCTACCTGCCATCCGTATTCTGCTGGCTACACACTGGCAAGCAACTGAGCCAACTTACTAGACAGAGTATTGGCAAAAACCACCCTCTGTAGCTGCCAAAAAGGCAAGTTTAGCTTCAGCTGCAGTCTCTCAAGAAAGTGGGAACACAGTCTTGCATCCCTATGATGTAGTTTTTAGCGCTTAGTTTATTTATTTCTCAGAGGAACTCGATTAGCTCCTGAAGGATCTACGATAAATCAGGAGTAGGTTGTGGAAAGGCTGGGGGCAGGGCAGTGTGTGTGTGTGTGTGAGCTAAAAGGAGATCTAGTGAGGAGAAAGGATGAATCAAGAAGTCTCTCTAAATCACTGAAAGGAATCTAGAAAATGCAGAGATTTGTTCCTGTAGGACATTTAAAACACATTGAAACGAGAAACCCATAGAGCCTATATTCCAACCATAAAGTTATCATACAGTAGTGATTTGTTTAAGTATTTCTAAAGCATTAATTTTAATGCAAAACACCCATCAAATCTGAAAGCTGTGCCACTCTGAGCACTGGAAAACTCAAAGAGAAGAGTTTTGTCTCTTTTTTTTTGACAAGGCACAAGCAATCTAAAAATTCAGAATGAATTTGCTGCAATTTTTCTTTTAGTAGGTGCATCAGCCTCCTTAGCTGAAGCAAACAGTGTCTGAATTAGAAAAAAAGCTCAGTAATGTGATTGCTGGCTCAATACACAATAGCATTTCCAGCTATCATGCAAACTAATCCACAAAAATATAGTTCTACATGCACACATACAAAACCTTTAAGTTCCAAAGACATTATTATGCTCCAGGAATCATACAGCATGGAATGGCAGCATGCAAAACATTGTAAAAGCAACTGAAAAGGCTGTAGAAACTAGTGCTTAAATGACTAGTTTTCTATCTAATGCAGTTGGGATGCAAACGTTGTGATTTGTAAGTGATAAATATTTGCATTCTTTGCACTTTGCACTGCCCCCTAATAGTAAAGTACTAATCACACAGCTTTAGAGCACTGCAGTAATTACACACAGCAGAAAAAAGCAGGAGGCAGAAGAACACATCATGGCAGAGATAAAGAAAAATCTGTTTATAGCTAAAGGTTTGGAAGCGCTCCGTATTTGCCTATCTCACAGAATGGGTATTTGCTTATTTTAAACAGATAAAAAGAAATTAACATCTGATACCCAATTTAAAATGCAGTGCCAGTGAATTCAGGACAAGTGCTTCATTCATCCCTAACACTTCCAGGAGCTGCATCATCAGTTCATTTTTACATCTTCAAGAAGTATATGTAAGTAATGACTACTGCTGTTGCTGGCTTAGTCTCATACGCCTAATTGTGGGTGTGATTTTAATCCTGATTCCTACCACACACTCACAGCTTTGTAAAACCCTGGTCTTTTACTGTGACAAGCAATTCCTAATCCTTCAAATACAAGGCAGATCCTCAAGAAACTGTAAGCCTAAAAAACATTCTGTATTAACTTGGAAACTATTAAACACAATGATTCTACCCAGCCACAAATGTTAGCAGGGCTTCTGCATAATGTTGCTAATGTACTTAATGTATTTAAAGTATGGGTCTGTTTTATTTTCCGAAATTATATTTCTACTTAAAACATAAAAGTATTATATAAATATATCATTTAAAATAAATTATATTAGCATGGCAATGTTTTAATTGTTGGTATTTTCCATTGCTTTAACATTCCTGACCACTACATCCTGTATGTGACATTCAAAATAAGGATTTTCATATTTTATTTTTTAGAACATTTACTGTATATTAAGGGGATCAGCTTTCCTCAAGAGGTTTTTCACTTGCTCTTCACTACTCATTAATCTAACAACAGCATGCCAGCTCAAACTAACCTCCAATATAAGTGTTAAAATTATACAGCATTTATTTTCTACAGATTGAAGTTGAATTTATATATGCATTATTGGAGTGGATGTATTAGAAAGTGCCAGAAAAGTCTCAGATCACCTGATAAGTAACAGCTGTCAGCTTTCTCCCTAATGTAGCACAGCTTGCAGACATAAATACATACTGCAAACCAGCATCAGCTGACCTGAGCTGATCCTGTATGGATTGGAAGCTGCCAAGCTAGGAAATCCACCAGGTTTCAGTGACTGGTAAGAATCAGAATACATTATTCTATCTTCCCAGTGGTATAACAAAATCTATCCTGCCACAGAACTTAAAAGGCGACTCAAAAGATTGCTCTTTCCTTGTTAAAACTATCCTGTTTGTCCTCTAGAGCAACAGGAAAGACCTACTAATTTGTATTCTTTCTGGCCCCCGCTATTTACTGTGACTCTTACACAACTCAACTAATTTGTTTTCTCTCCCCCTTCATATATGCACTCCTTCCAATCTGCTTACCAGCTCCTGCTTAGCAAGCAATATATATATTTAGGGTTTAAGTCACCACAGAAGTCCTTCTCAGGCTTTTGGAATTGCAGCAAGAGAACCACTCATCTATCAACTGAGGCATCAAAGCAACTCTGTAAGCTCAAGTTAAAGCAAATTTCAGAAGTCATTAGCTCAAAGTTACTATTCTTGAAAAAAATGTAAGAAAGTTTGAAAAATTTTTGCTTGCTTCCCTTCATGTATATGAGGGAAAACATATACATGAATACTCTACAATTCCCATCATGAATATTCAATAAAAAGAACAAGAAACATTCTCAGAAAAAAATCTAATATGCAGCTTTTCAGGTAAATTATAAACTATAAAGACCAATAATCTTATCAACAATAAGTCTGGGATACAAGTCACGCAGCTTCGTGATCCCTCACTGTCACTTTAGGGAAAGGCATTCAAATATTTGAACAAACATTTATAAATCTATCTGAAATCTGTATCTCACTCTTTTAGATCTACTTCAATTTTCTTGTCATTAGGCAGCATATGACTTTCCCTTCTCAATACATCATTCATCTATGAAAAATATGTTGTCATTACTGAAAGTGAAATTCAGAGTGTAGCCTTTTATGAATTAGAAATACAGCATATACTCAGTGTTTCAGCAGCCCATTATTTCTCACTTTATGACTTTAAAGATGCAATATGAAGACTTCCAGCATTTTAATCTGGAAAGGTGCTATTATAAAATATTTATTATTTGCTATGATCAATCATAAAATTGAGAATAAATTGAAATTATAAAGGAATTTTTTCAGTAACCTACTGTATCAGATATATCACATACACTTTTACATAATTGTGTTGGGTTTGCCTGGCAAGGTTTTGGTAGTGGTGGGGGGGGGTGGTGCTGCAGGGGTGGCTTCTGTGAGAAGCTGCCAGAAGCTTCCTCCAGGTTCTATAGAGCCAACACCAGCTGGCTTCTAGACAGACCCTCCACTGGCCAACACTGAGCCAGTCAGCAATGGAAGCAACACCTCTGTGGAAACACATTCAAGAAAGAAAAAAGTTATTGTGCAGAGAAGAGCAGTGTGAGAACATGTGAGAGGAGCAGCCCTGCAGACACCCAGATCAGGGGAGGAGGGGCAGGAGCTGCTCTGGGTACTGGAGCTGAGATTCCGCTGCAGCCCATGGTGAGGCAGCTGTGCCCCTGCAGCCCATGGAGGATCTCAGGGATGCAAAGATCCACCTGCAGCCTGTGGAGGAGCCCATGCTGGAGCAGGTGGATGCCTGAGGGGAGACTGTGACCCTGTGGGAAACGTGCGGGAGCAGGCTCCAGGCAGGGGCCTGCAGGCCCATGGATAGAGGAGCCCACACTGGAACAGGTTTCCTGGCAGGACCTGTCACCCTGTACAGAACCTACACTGGAGCAGGCTGTGCCTGCAGGACTGCATCCAAGAACAGTGACCCACCTTGCAGCAGTTCATGAAGAACTGTAGCCCA
Organism: Ammospiza nelsoni; assembly: GCF_027579445.1. Taxonomy (NCBI): domain Eukaryota; kingdom Metazoa; phylum Chordata; class Aves; order Passeriformes; family Passerellidae; genus Ammospiza; species Ammospiza nelsoni. Next base: position 57,465,017 of record NC_080635.1, read on the forward strand.
TAGGAAGGACTCCTGCTAGAGAAGTTTGTGGAGAACTGTGTCCTGTGGGAGGGACCCCCCACAGGAGCAGAGGAAGGACCCCTCTCCCTGACAGCAGCAGGAAGAATATGTGACAAACTGACTGATTGTAAACCTCATTCCTTACCTCCTTGCACTGCTGGGGGGCAGGTTGTAGAGTTAGGAAGGAGGGAGACAGGGTGCAGGAAAGGTGTTCTTAAGGTATGTTTTACCTCTCATTATCCTGCTTTGATTTTGCTTGGCAATAATTTCAATTAATATCCCCAACTCAAGCCTGTTGTACCCATGGTGGTAACTGGTGAGTGATCTCTGGCTGTCCTTAACTCACAATGGAGCCTTCTGTTGTGTTCTCTCTCCTCTGTTCAGTTGTGGAGGGAGCAGCTTTGGTGAGCACCTGGAATTCAGTCAGGGTCAAACCACCCTGATACATAATTCATAATTCTTAAATTTAACCTAAAATATTTTGTGCAGATTCTTCTTGCCAAAATAAAAACTTAAACCATAATCATTACTCTGCATGGCCTGAGAAGTTGCAGCAAACAATACCTGCTAATTTCAAACTAATTTGATCAACTAGCTCACCAGGGGCACTTGAAACACTGAATAAGAGTTTCTAAGCAGAAACATATTAAAATGTATCCTAATAAATACATTTTCCAAAAGAGTGTTAATCATGGTTTATGTACAGATAAGTGGGATACAGTAACAGCCCCAGTTTAGTCATTGAAGTTTTTGTTCAGAAAGGTCATACTGTCATTATAATTCTGTATTTTACCAGCAATTATAAATTCAGCATGACATTTATAAATAATTTCTACTAATGCAATATGTAAGACAAAAGTAGTTGTTACAATTTTTTAAAAGCTGCCTGTCTGGAAATCAAATCCAAAATGCAACAGAGGCTCACTGCTGTTACTTACATTGTTATTCTCTTATGCCTCTGTATCAGCAGTAGTGAGGCCAGCAGGACAAGGTATTCCCTGTAAGTGTTTAAAAGATGACTTGAAGTGGCCCTTAGGAATATGGTTTAGTGGTGGACTTGGCAGCACCAGGTTATCAGTCAGACTCAATTACCTTAAACCTTCTGTGACACTTAAAATTGTCTTTCCACATAAGTAGTAAGTGAAGTAGTTTTATTTCACAGAGAAATAAAACCACAGAAATCCTAATTTATACAAGATCTGCCAATAAGACAGCCATTAAGCCATGTTCCCAACCGTGCAACACAAGGCCCTCTCTCCATCCTATTTTTTCAGTAAAAAGCCCAGAACAACTGAAGTTTTATGTCAAAGGATACCCTTTATCAGTATAATCACATAACTGGGCATTGACTGCTGGATTTCTGGCACACTGCATTGTTTTGTACCAGAGATAGAGTTCCTGCATATATTCTACTTCTGAGTGTCCCAGGGAGTCACATTTGAGAGGATTCCCACTAATATTGGGAACTTAAAAAAATACTACTGCAACTGAGCCAAAGCTACAAAGTCATGGCCTAAATTTAAAGAAATTTAACAGTATTCACAAATAAGATGCTTTATTTAGCAATGTACTGAAATCCAAGGAATCTTTTCCTTCCAGCTAGTCCAGACTTCTTTCGCTACAAGTTTTACATAGTGAAGCATGATACAAAATACCTGAAGATGGGGTTGACTTCAAACACCACTTAAAGAGTGTTGTGCTGCTTTGTAAAAGCACCTTACAGCCCCATTAAAGAGTGAATGGCTCAGCAAAAATGTAATAGCTTCTTTCCTGCCAACTGGAGGGTCTGCTACCCTAGGAAAATGCTGCTGGTCTATCAATTGTGTCCTCTGAAGGGACACCCGTTCTTCATTCAATGTGATGAAAGAGTTACCTGCATTAGGAATCAAATCACATAATATAAACTAAAAGAATGACAAACTAAACACACAGAATTGAGCTAATCTTAAAATGATTGTTGTTTAATGAATTTGAGATTTACATCAACTAGTCTCCCATACACTACAGATTTCTATTACAGAAATACTTAGAGATGCTTTTTCAGAGGAGTCTCTAAATTAACTCTGCTCACAGATCTTGAGCAATTTAGAAAAGAAAAAATGAAATCCAGGAAGCGAAGAAAAAACAGCTCTTTCATCTTTGATGCCAGCATAGAGAGCAAATGCTGACTTATAATTAGGAATTTCCTTAGCAGCAGCTGCCTGACCATATACTTCATAGCCACCAACAAGGAAAAACAAAGGAAAGATGTGACCTCCTGTAAGGTCAGCAGTAGACTGACAGTTATCCTAGAAAATGGAATGGGAATTTTCTTCAAATCACAAAAAGGACAATTAAAGAAATAGCAAATGTTACAAGAAGTGGACTTCTGAGATTTTCTTTAACAGAGAGTTCCAAGACTGAACAAAATTTAAATGCGCATAGCAAGATACAGCCTCTATGTTGTTGCAGATGAACCCTTCAGGCTAAGCACTTATATTTTCTGATAACACCACTGTAAATTCTTAAATTAAAAATATATAAATAAAATCAAGAAGTGTTTCAGAAGAGCACAGAAACTAGTACAAATTTCTGGGGAAAATAATCCTCCAGTATGCATGACTGAAGAAGGCCCAAAGACAAGCTATTAGCTCTTTCCAAGCTATTATACAAAATGAAACACCAAACTGCACCAAAGAGATGCTAAAAACTCAGAATACTAGTCCTTAACACAGTACCCCACCTTCACTTATAGCAAGGGATAAACACTGTCATTCAAGAAACCCTTCTTAAAGTGTTTTATGAACACACACTGCTATACTTGTTTTGGCATACCAAAAAAATCCCAGTTGCTACTATAATCAGATTAGGTGGAAATAGAAAAAAATCTATGAAAACTCTCTGAGAGAAGGAAGGTTTAAGAAGATAACTACTCTTTTTTAGAGCAAGCAAAGCATGGATTCCAAACTTAAATTAAACATTTGCCAAAGGAGGAAACCGACCACAAAGGAAAGCTTCCAAAGCCTTACAAGAGGCAGGAAATCCCTGAGTACCACACTGAGGGAATACTGGCAATATTTGAGGCCAAAGCATTCATTTGCATAACAAATACAACACATTTGAATAACAAGCACGCTTCACAAGCTTTGAACTAAGCAGTATCTCACTGAAGTTGTTTTAAGAGTAACTTGTACGTGGTGGCTATATAGTAATCCAAGAAACACTGAAATGAGGCTTCGCTAAGCAACAGTAAGCAAAGTGCTTTATTTGTACTTATTATGATATTTTGATAGGTTAGACTGAGTATTCCTGTATTCAAATCAAAAGCTATACTCCAAAATATCAAGGGGAAAAAAGCCAAAAATCTAAATTTAGGTTATAAAACTCAAGAGTTGTTTTCAGAGCTCAATGCAATCTCTGCACTTCACTAACGCCAATAATACATTCAACAAGCACTTTTTGCCAGGAAGCAAAACAGCAGTGCTGCTTTGTTCATTCACACACTAGCATGGCTTAAGCTGACAGCTGCATTAAGTCTATTTATTTATTCATTTATTACTGGCTGTTCAATTCAGCAAACTGGAAGGTTTCCTACTTCTAGAAAGGCATTTAGAATTTGCTGTATTGGCAAACACAAATACTGCCCCATCAGAGACAGATGACAGACTTCTAATAACCTGTCTGGGAAAATTTTCTAAACACTACTCAACTACATATATACTTCAGGGAAGAAGGAATTATCTTTTCTACTTTTTGCTACTTGGAGGCTAAAGGAAAAGCGCTTGCAAGATCATCTACATTTTCCACAAAGGATTTTGCAAAGATTTTTCTTCATTTGTAGTGTTTCAGAAAAATAAAAAAATGAACACCCAATTACCACTAACTTAAAGGACAAAACAGTATTTATTAAGTAAAATTTTACACTTCACCCTAATTATTGGGCAAAATAGTTATAAAAAATTCATTAAAAGTGAAGTTTAAACTTAGAAAATACTGTGTTTAAAACAACAAATAACAATCTTCAAAACACCAAAGACTAAAGAAAACATGTCCAAAAAAGACAAAGTGCAACCCATGCAATATTTTTCTTCTGCTTTTAATTTAACTCAAACTTAGCATAACCTCCTTTGGGTGATGTAGTAATGCAGACTGAGTCACTTTTCATGGTATGGAGGAGCAGAAAGCAATGACAGCAGCAAAGGCAAGCCTTGCAGTCTATCTGCTTAAAATTCACACCCTTTCACCTTGCATGTGTGTGGAAGAAGTAAGTGGAACAGAAAATCACTTCCACCTGGACCACTGCTTCTCTTTATCTGTTAAAGGCACATATATCACTCCCATCAGAGGCTTCATTTTGACACTGCCATCTTCTAGTTTGTCATACTGTTCGAGCATCTGGTTTCCCCCAGCAGGGCCAACTGGTAATATCAATCTTCCGCCAGGTTTTAACTGGTCTATAAGCTAGAACACAACACAGAAATTAGAATGTAACCAGCCACCTCAGAGAAGCTGGATCCAAAGTTTAATTAATAGCTTTGCCATTATGTATCCATCTACTTTTATGCAGTAGATAACTACTTCCATTAGGAAAAATAAAAAGTGCACTGAAAATGAGAGTATCACGGCAACATGGTAAAACAACTCGTATTACAGTAAAATAATTTAATTAACTGGGTAGGTTGCAGTTTTATTTTCTATAGATGTGGGGGAAACATGTAAATCACAAATTATTTTTACAGCAGATTCAATCTTTTGAAACTGTTTAATGCTGCAATAGTTATTGTGCATCAGTACAGGCCCATTGCGAAAAATTCTGGGGGTAACTGATCTCCCCTTAAGCCCTCAGAATAAGATTTGAGAATGGTGACTTCATTATTTCTCTTCCTGGAAAAATTTTGTCTACAACAAACTCACTACCCAACAGCTCCTCTTTCATTCTGTGAATGGAACAGCCTTTTCTGAAACTAGTCTAAAATATATGAATATGACTAAGATAAGTGACACGTAAATATAGTATGTGAGAAATGCTTGCATTTTTTTCCCATAGTTAAAGGAGGCTAATCACAGTAGTCTCAAGGAAAATTTCATACTTCCCAGACATCATGAAAAAAAACACTTAATCCCAATTCCTAACAAAAGTTACAATTACAAACTGTTTCATTTACAAATAAACTTTCAATTGTCATCTGTCAACATTTTGCTGGGAACACCCTCCTAACCAAAAAATAAAAAAAAAAAAAAAAAACAACAAAATAACATGAAACAACAAAATCCAAAGAAATAAATCCCCTCAAACTAAAAGCACAACCTACTTTAAAAACATGAAGCAAAAAAAAAGCCCCACCACTGGTCATTGTTTGGAAATGTCCAATCTATCTATAACACCTCAAAGCCCAGTCTTTCGCTATCCCTCACTAAGATTTAAAAACCTTAACTGGCATCTAGCATATAAAAATCATGCTATGTATTACCATGTGCCTGATGAAAGGAAGAGAAAAAAAATCTTATCAGTAAAAATGGACTATATGTATGCACACTCTAAAGCCCCTAGTTACTCTTCAGCTTCTCTAGTAAGAAGTGCCCTGTATCCATTCTGAAACCTTCAAGCAAATGGCACTGTTTGTACTTCCAGCTGAGCATTTTACTTTCAACAGACTCAGTGCTTTGGAACTTGGGAAATGCACTTAAATTTTGTAACTTGTTGTTTGATAAAATGTAATTACCTTATTAAATAAAATGCTCCAGTTCATTGTTATAATAGAGGGTTGCACACATGTCATTTTAAAATATGTTTATTTAGAGCAGAGTTATTAGAACATACAGCTTTATCAAACCAACAGGAAGCCCAGTTGTAAGAGAGACAAAAACCCCACACCATACAGTAATACCACACTGCCCACTGATACTCCCAGCAGTGCAAGCTACCAAGTATTTTACACATAGATGTATGCAAAGCATTCTCTACAGCTAAGGTATTACACAAACACACACACACAACATAAAGGCTTACTGCTTGGGGCACAACTGGGGCTGCAGCTCCAACATGGATTGCATCATAGGGAGCTTCTTCTGCATATCCCATTCGTCCATCTCCCACTGCAAGAAAACACCATTTTTTAAAACATTTTCAAAAGGATGGGAGAAAACAGATGGTTTCCCATATCTACATGTAAAAAATTAACACATTTGTAAAATAAATGCAACAAAACCTTGCATACCTTTATATGTGTATACACATGCTTATAAAATATACTAAATACTACTGAAGCATCTGAAAGCATGGGTTTATAATAGAAGTTCTTGGAAACATGGTCCACCAAGAAAAGAGACTAAAGTATTTATGTGCCCTACCAACTCCAGTGCAGGTGAGTTTCCTCCCTCATTTACCCTCTTAGAACATAGACTTTGCTTTGCCTTGTCTTCATGCACATAAACATTCCTAAACATAATGCAAATCATAAATCCAAAGCATTAAATGTCAGAAGCACATATCAGAAGATGCCAAAGGTGAGGAAAATACAAAGGAAGTGTTCCCATGGACTATATGCCTACAACTGCACTACCAGTGGAACAAAAGCCCACAGCCATATGCAAACATTAATGCAGCACAGCAGTAACCTCTGCACACCCCACATTCCAGCAGATGGGCCTCATCTCTTCTTCCTGCAGACAATCACTGCTAACACAGAGAGCCAGATGAGATTCATGGCTAAAGCTCCAGGAGGCTGCTTAGAAGATGCTAGGAGTAATGAAGGTTTTCAGAGGTTACCAGTGCTGCTTGAGCTTTGGTGGAGAACTCATGGAGAAGCACTCTGTCACAGATTTCTCATACCATCCCAGTTATGGGGAAGCAAAGAGTAACAGTTTGGGGGTTTTAAGCCAATGAAATGAGACAAACTAAACTGGACCTTAAGTTTTGAAAAAAGACAATGTGAATATGGCATCCACGGAATTTACAGGAAAGCAACAGGAAATCAGAGCAAGTTACACAGGCTCTGTCTGGAGCTATTTAGAACAATTGGTATAAATGAGGCTGAAACATTCATAAACTCATACTATGTGATTATAGAAGTTCCAATAATTAGTCAAGAATAAAAAACAGAGGTTAGTCCTCTGATCAGCACAAGTAGTTTGGGGTTTCCCATCTTCAGGTTGAGCTTTGACTTCTGTGCAAACATCACTATCACAGGTTAATTAAAACTGAAAGAGTCAAAAGAAGTGCTACACCCCAGTCACAGGCTGAAAATCTGTTAACTTTTTGCCTTCCAAAAACTCACAAAGCAGGAAAAAAACATGGTCACCCCAGCAGGTTTCATTTTGACCTCTATGATAAGGAGGGCCATCTGGACAATTAGAGCACCCTTAGGTGTATCCAAGACAGTACGGGAAGACCTGGACACCTCCTCAAAACAATTAACACTCAAGTATTTGTCATGTTCCTTATAAGGTCGTGAAAGATGACCCTGGCCAGGACCTTTAGCATCCATGGCTTTATGAGAGCACATTTCCTCAGAAGCCGAGAAGCCTCTTAGAGGTCAGTGGCATAAATACCAGATAAATACAATCATAAATAATGACATAAATACAATCAACTCTGACCAGCACAAACTCCAACCAAGGGTCACAAGCAAAAGCTGCCAAGCAAGAAGTACCAGTGCTTCAAGAGAACTCATCCCTATTGATTACCATTTCCACTAAGTCAGATGGCAACAGAGATCACCAGCAATGAAAGTTCCAGTTATTTCCAGGGTGTAATCCCTCTGACTGCCAAAGTGGATCCTACTGGAACAATCAATGCAGCCAAGCACATAATTTATACTTATATCTTAATAGCACTGTAGAACTCTTCTAAAGAAGCAGCAATAATGTGTTACTGAATCAAGCTGCTGTTCCATCAGAGATGGCAATGGAGAAAGGCTTCTTTAGCTTACTCATACAGATATTGCTAAAAATTATGTTAGTTTCACAAGAAGGCAGATCCTCATTCCCCAGGGCACACAGCGGCCATTAGAAGCAGTGGTCTCCAGTATTGCTGGCAAAAGAAATGATTGCCAAGTGGAAGAAGCAGCTGCGAAAGAAACTGCTGTCACTTCTGAAGAACATATGTATTCTGAGACATCAATGTCCCTAGTGCACGCTCCAGAGAAGCTGGAATGTGACTTCCACACATCTTAGCACTTTACTGACAGCAGTAAAACAGACCCAAAAACAAGTAATACCTTTCCTCTCAGAATCAATAGCTAACATCTTCAAAAAGAGCACACACCCAACCAAAGGGAAAAAAAAAAATCATGTTCCTTCATATGCATCATGCACAGCATGGCTCTTCCCTTTTAAAATCCACAAAAATTCTTACAGTTACAGAAGAAATATATCCACCCACAATGGCAACAGTTTTAGATATCAAGAACATTTTAAAAATCGTTAAGTTGGCATTCATATATTCAATGTCTTTCAAATTATTATATTATTCAATGTCCAAGGGGAAAGAGCAGCCCAAATTTTCAGCTTGTGTTTACATCCTGAATAATGTCCCCTTCCTACGCTCATCTCCAGTTACATGCAGCCTGTTAGCAAAGTAATCGTGGTGGAGGGTGGCAGGTACTGATGAGGAAAAAACGTCAGGACATTTTGGTATAAAAGGGTTCTACAGCTTGATTATAAATCTAGACCTGATCTGCTGATCATAGTACCCAAGCCTTCACTCCCTCTATGCAGACCTGTTTCACACAGAGCTGTAGCATAAGCACAGAAACAGGAGAAAATTACTTCCCTCAGTCATTTAGAATCCCTCATCCCTGCTGGCTATGGCTACATCAGCAAATAGTGCAGTACAATAGAAGCAGATCTGTGCAGCAAAACGTTTTTGCTGAGAACCTGGCATCCATGCAATATATGCATTTCAGGATAATCGCTGCAGTCTAGATCTAAGTCTTATTGTCTGAATACGCACATATCAAACATATTTGGCTGCTTCTTTTAACACATAATATTGTCTCATTTCATCCAAAAGGAACCAAATTTTGTGCTTTCCAGGAGTACTCTTATGTGAGCCAAAGAGTGGTAAGTAGAAGCATTTGAGAGATTCACCTCAAAGGCTTTCTCCTGATATTAAGAGAAAACAAAATAAAAATTAAGCTATTAAAAAAAAAGCCAAAAGACCTACTGTTGTCATCTCACTGCAGGGGTTTCATACTGTTGTCTCCATATCACAAAAGTTCCATACTTTCTTGGTGTTTGTCATGGGCAGCTCCTCAGAGCACTGACTCTTTCTTCTTCACAAAGCAGCCAACTGACTCCAGTTCCCTTCTCACCCAGCCCCCCCACTCTTTTATAGCACTCTGCTTCTCATTGGTTACAGCTGTGGCCTGTTAAAGTCAGGCCTGTTCCTAATCTTTGCTAATCGGCCCAGCTGCAACTCCTTAGGGGTAAGATTACTTTCTACACTATCTTTATTTTCTTATATTCTATCCCCCCTACAACCTAACAAAAAGACATGTTAATCCAAGTACACCTATTCCCAACTTCTCCGTGCAGTTCTACTGGGACACCCCAAAATAATTTTGCTGTTCCTGAAATGCAGTTATGGTACATATGAGACATGACAAAGCAGAATAGAATGTGTGAAGCACACATTCACACAAAAGCCAGCAACTGACACACCTGGTCTTATTTCATACAGCTCCCATCATCAATCAACTGGTTTTCACAACTTTTTTTGTTTGTGTGTTTCAGATGGGGGGTTTTGAGTGGGGTTTTCTGTTGCTGTCTTTTTGTTTTAAATTAAAAGCTGTCTGGATTCTTGCTCCACATCAAAGAGCTCCCAGGAATCCAACACAGTTGAAACATTCTTCTCAACCTAATTCACAGAAGTATTACTTGCCCATCTATTCTTTAAAATGTACCTCACAACAAGACTATCCACAAGTCTCTTAGTCTACATAGTCAAAAATATAGATAATGATATTTACTTAGAATTCTAGACTTGCAAGAGCACCAGAGTTTCTTCCAAGAACAACCAGAAGCATAAGTCAAAATTGCTTTTGTACAGCATCAATGGAAATTCTTCCTTCATTCCCCCTCAACAGCCCCAGCAGTCTAACTTCTTTTCCAAGAAGTTCTGAGACAGTGTTCTCAGTAAGATACATTGCATTTTATAAATGTGTATGTGTTGATAAACTCATTTAAAAAACATTTAGAAAAGTCCCTCATTTACAAGAAAAGATCAAGAATCAAAATAGTAGTTAAGCTAAGAGGCAAACATCACATAATAATAATTTTTCCAAGTGTTCTTGTAAGAAGCCTCAAAGAACATCCAGACCTTCGACTTCTTTTTTAAACGTAGTGAATAGAATGACACTTGCCTCTTGCCAGCCTTGCATCTTCTAAGAAAAACAAATACTAACAAAACAAAAAATCCCAAACAAACAAAGGAAAAAAAACAAATTTTTTTTTTAATAACCATTATGTAAAATAATTCACTGTCCTTCTATTGTTTGGGCATTATTTCCTCTCAGTTACTCTAACTGAATAAAAGTACTCTAACTGAATAAAAATCACTTCCCTAACATCCAACTACTGTCAATTTTAAAAACAAGTGAAATAAACATCAGTGCTGCATACTGCCAATCTAGTACTTTTTCCACTTGAATCTTCACATGCAGCTTTCTCAACTACCCTATCAGAAGCGTGAAGACTTTGTTAAAACACTCAAATTCAGATGACAGGGTATTTATTCAAGAACAATTGTGAATTCAACCCCAATTTGAAACAGCAAATATAACATGACACACCTTCAGCATGTATTTTCACCAAAAAAAACACTCCCCTTTTGTAGTGGAATGATTACACATAGTCTTTGAGATCACCAGAAGTCATATTCTGAAAACTGGGGTAACTGATTTTCAAAGGCCTAAAGACAATTTAAATTTTAAAGTTGTCATTTGGCATCTCTTTCTTGGGTTTAGCTTACTGAATTCAAACTTTTAATAACATCCAATTCAGTCATTTTCAACCAGCTGCTGGAAAGAATATCAGTTTAATTAGTAAGTATATCAGTCTGATGCTCACCAATCAGTTTCACTCTTCCTGAAGACAGCAATGTGGGATCGTCTTTTTTGACATTATTTATTGAGTCATCTACTAGTTCTTTGATATGATCAATTCCTACAACTTGTCCTTTGGGACCAACCTGGAATAAAAATATAGAGATGAACAATTTCTGCTAGGTTTATTTACAGAATGAGTACTTATACTTCCCGAACTCATTTCTCTAAAATAAAAACAAAAACAGGAAAGTGTGAGTATATTTTCCCAATGTTATTAAAACTACTGTTAGAAATGACAAATTCTGACTGCTAGAAGCACCTGATAATTAAAGTGTGTCTGCACACTTTTATAAATAGTTGCTATAGTGATCTTTTTGAGATGTGATTCAGTTGTGTTATATTGTTAGTGGAGATTTCTTCTTGGAACTTTTAGAAGTTAAATTTGATCATGTTTGTTTTCATTACCTGCAACAAAAAGTAACAACATCAAGGAAAAAGACTAGAACTGATCTCCTTTCACACTGAATAAAACTTACTAAGGATTAAGGTTCTTTTAAGAGAAGACCTTACATCAAGGATTAAATAATGATTTTTATTCAAAATCATCTCAAGAGTCCTATTCTTTCAGAAGCAAATTCTGCAATTACCAGTCATGGACAAATTACCTTCCACTCACCCTTGCACTCATAAATCTGCTCTCAGATTTACAGCTCTCCTCCACAGGAAGAGTGGAACTTCTGAGAGCTCTTAACTCAAAGAGTCACAAAATCTCTGTACTCTGAGAGGAGGAAGAAGATCTACTAACAAAAGCTTCTCCATTACAAGTATTTCTTCCAGAATTTTGTCTTTAGTTCAGAAAAAACATTCAAAACCAATCCAAATCTTCAAATCTCTGACCACTTTTAACAGGATCCAGCTCAAAGAATACAATAGCAGAGTATGTCCTAGCAGAGCCCATGTTGCCTAACAACCTAACAACTGTCTTTGGACACATCTAAACACATTGTTTATGTTTCTGTATCTTACATTTTAATATCGTTTAGACATGGAAAATTAGTAGCTAGTTATCCTGGGGATTTTTTTTTTGTTTTATTATGAACAAGTCCTATGTTAAAAACATTAAAAAAGCAGTGTTAGCTTTTCTTGTTTGAGTGGAAGACCACCACCCCAGCCTTTGAAACAAAGCAAGACACAGAGCAAGTTTTCACTATGACAGCCATGGGTTGCTGTTTGGAGGAATGACTGGCAGTCAGCTCTACCATAAGCTGGCAAAAAATCCAGTATATTCCAAACAGTAACATCACAGAAATGAAAATTTAGCAAAATGGTCAGAGCATTAAATAGGCTGATAGAGTAAGAGAACCTCCTGCTGCATGTGACAGCCCATTATGCTATTTCTGAGTTCTCATCAATTTCCTCTATTACCCTGGAACTGTGAAGCACATGCAATTGAGACAACACAAAGAGGCACAATTTTTGGATCTCTATGTTAGGAATAAAAATATACCCACTTTTTTCATTAATCCAGTACTGACAGGATGAAAACTGTAATTCATTTAATTTGCCAGCAACCTTCAAAAGCAAATAAACTTATCTACATAGCTTGCAAACTTATTCCAGAAGCTTAACACAAAAATCTAAACAGCAATCTTCAAGATACTTTACCAATCTAAGTAAACATAAAGCTTTCCCAGAGGTACCACAAATGAGATTATCATCATAAGAGTAAAGTTGTCATCCATGAGCACTGAGGTGCTTGTGCCACAAATGTGAGCTACTAATTCTAGATCTCAGTTAGACTGAGAAGCAACATCAGCAGTCACAAAAAGCACGTCTCCAACTGAATTTTTGTGGCAAAACACTCTACCATTAATTCCCATAATATACTTTGTCCTGGAGTGACTTTATGATGCTTGTATTCCCAATCATCTGTAACTTCTTTCAAGCTTTTGTTACTGTTAGCAGTGCTAACAGTAGTGCTAACAAAACTTTCAAGCAGAATGAAAGCATTTACTCAATTTTTCATGACACACATCTGTAAGCCATTCCAATGCAAACAACCAAGGAGGATTCTTAAGAGGCACATAACATTCATATGGCAATAAAAAGATAGCAGGATTAATTTCAGGAAATTAGGTAAGAGATTTTCTTTTTGTGCTGATTCTGACTTTTCCACAGCTTGTTTTAGTAGAAAAAAGTGGACAACTACAATTTAGCACATCCTATTGAAAATGGCTATTCCTTTATTCATTCATAACTTCAGTGAGAAATACATATTTTTCTGGACAGAAGCTTTAATGCTTGTAGGATTGGCGTTCCCATGCTACCATTTGATTACTGACTTCACAGATCAAAAATAATAGGCAGCAAGTTGAATTATGTGCCATTTAAGATTTCCTCTAAACTGCAGTTTGGTTAACTTATTTCAACTACTTTTTTTTTTCTCCAGATTTTGCAGCTAACACTTAGAAACCTAAATACTTTAGCAAGTGCATGGCCCAGTCCTAAACACTCTCAGCTAACTCTTAACACTGGGAAACAGAAGTGATTATAGACTCAGATCGGTGCTTCAAAACAGAAAATTAAGTAGCAAAGAAACCTAAATGAGAAATTATCATATGTATCAACACATTTCAAATTAACTTTGCAGAAAGACAAAACAAAAAAATCTAGTTGGCAGTTTAATGAAGGTCTCTACTAATCATAAAGCAATTATAAAGCCCTGGAACAGAGAAAGAAGAACTGATTATATTCCTTTTCATGAATCAGTCTAAGAATACAATAGCTACAGCCACTAAAATCCAAATTTTTTAATCTATTTTTTTTCCATCTTTTTTTTCCCAATGTAAGATAGGGAAGAACACAGAAAATTCCTTAGGTACGGGTGTTGAATAACACAACTGAGATTAAGTTACTTGGCAAAGATGTAAAATTCAAATTAATATCTAACTTTAAAAAGGTTAAATGGACAGTAATGCTTGTGCAATATAACAAGAAAAGAAAGCAATTAAATTAAAAGACAATTTATTATAGACACAAGATATTTTCCTGTGGAAATAAGATTCTTTTATGCCTCACTAAACTCTCATTGTAACAGGAATCCATGACAATTTATCACAATGAGAACATGCACAGCCACACAAGAGAATAAAATTTTGAACTGTTCAAGACAAACACCTTCTTCCTTCAAGATATAAAGCAACAACTAAAATTCAATCATTAAAAAAAACCCAAAACAATCCAAAAACCCTAAACTTCCTCACTAGGGGGTTTCTTCACCATTACACAATTTATTGGGCTACTTAACTTGAACATCTACTATCAGCTACCATAAGAAATGGGTACCAATCACACCCAGGAGAGTAAATTATTTTCTGTACAGTATACTTCAGTGGATTATGAAGGATGCTTTTTTTTGCTCTGTAATTCAGAGTTACACTTGAGTCTAAGCAGTTCTGATGATCAATGATTAAACTGAACAACTCACCATTCGCGAAAAGCACGCTGTAAGAATTCCACTTCCAGATCCTACATCAAGTGCTTTGGCTCCTTCATGCAGCTGATCGGATAGAAGTTCAAGTGCGTATGCATGCTAAGAGAACACAGAGAGAGAAAATGTCAAATTATTTTAAGTGTCTGTTTTACTCAACATATGTTAATTTCTTCAGAGATTTTGGGAAATGCCCTGAGCATTTGTCTAAGAAATTTCAGAATTATTTCTATTACAAAAAATGGGGGCGGGAAAGGAGTTAACTATATTATATAATTTTTATTTCATTGGCTTCAATAAATTTCATGAGTGTATTTTTTTTTGTTAGTATTCATATACAAAGCCTCATCTGACCATTTATGCTTCTAGCATAGACTCTATTTATATATTAGGAAAAACACTATAAATCAGTTTATTTCTCCTCAGGTCTGGCGACTCTTAATATTCTGGCAGCATATGGCCAATAAAGAATTTAGTTTATCATTATGCTATATGCATTGGAATATCCTGGTACAAAAGAAGGCAGTTCTAGAGCATCAAGGAAAATGGCTATTAAAACTACCTCCTGTATTACCTGCAGACTTACTGAATCAAAGAATAGGAAAAAGCAGTCATCTCTTACAAAGGCAGATAGCCAGGCTCATGGATGAACTGAAGTAGTCTATAGACACACTTGATAACTTTTGCTGTGTGGTAGAGCAGTACACAAACTAAGAGTAGGCTGCACATTAAAAAACTAATTTGTTCTTTTGTGTTTCAGAGACAGCCATTATGGCACTCTTTCAGCTTAATCCATCCCACCCAGAAAATATAAATAATTAGAATATTCTCTGATAGAAGATTCTTTGTTAATATTTGCTTAGAGGATATATTACCTTTTTGCTCTAACACTCCATACACTACTAGTGCTAAGCATTGGAAAAATAATGACTTATGGGGACTTGATTTTGAAGCATAATTATTATTTATTTTTCCTCTTAGCAACAGTACCTTTTTTGGTCTTTTCTTGAATAATATTGTTAACATCTCTATACAAAATTCCTGTTTTTTTAATATTGATAACTAGGTAAATTCTAAGCCAACTACACAGTTTTTAGTCAAGAGAAGCAGACTTTTACCATGATTTGACACCTTCCAAACACTGCAAAGACAAAATACTTGCTTCTAGTCACTTTTCATCTCAAATAAAGAAAGACAGAAAAATTATATCTGGGTTAGATGCATGCACTGAAATCCCAACTGGAACACTCACCCTGGTCACAAAACACTTGGCAAAAAAAAGCCCTGCAACTCAGTACAATGTATCTTTTTTCCTGTCCAAAGATTTCAAGGCATTACCGCAGTACCATACTATAGGAATCACTGTCATTCACTCCTGAGTTCTGATTTTATATATTAAAAAGTAATTTCTAATGGAAAGATCTCTGGATATCTTCTGGTCCAGTCCTATTTCAATACATGGACATTTTAAATTAAGCTGATTAGAACCCTGTTTCGTCAGCTTATTTGTGTATCAAAGAACAAATTTCCACAAGCTGCAAAGCCTGTTTCAGTGCTTAACTACCCTCACAGTTTTTTTTTTTAATCAAGAAACTAATCAGAATTTCCTATGTTACATTTTTTTCCCCACTACCCCTCATCCTATTACTGTACATCTGCAAGAAAAGTCTTGATCAATCTCTTCTACTTCCTCACAGTAAGCAGTTCACCAAAGTGTCACTGCAATCAACTGCTCATTAAATTTACTAGGGTAAATATTTTATTTCAAAAGCACCTGGATGTTTATAAAATCACTATACTAATCACCTAGTTTAAAGCTTACCATGTGTGGAGCACTGATTGTTGCTTGGAAACCTGTAAAACAAGAGAATGGAAGATGTTAATTGTTTTTCAGACAGCAACCTTACAATCTTTATTACCTTGACTGCAAAGTGCAACACCTTCACTGTCACTCTCACTCAGGGTACAACATCCACACTCTGCAGTTACACAGGTACTCTACATCAGAACTGAGTTATAGTACCTCAGCTGAAAGCTACGTTGTGTCCATTCTGGACAGGAAAAAAAAAAAAAGGTTTTATCCTTGATCTCAGTTACAATTTCCATTTTGTCACTACACATTGAATGAATATCTCATACTGAGCAAGCAGGCTTAATTCAGAAGAGTAGTGTCTCCCCAAATAATGTAACTCCTTTTTAGTCAGCCCCTATGTAAAAACCTGAATTTGTTTGTTTGAGTTTCATGTAGTGGAGACCATAGAACATCTGGAGAACAACCTTGTGTGTTTTGCAAACAACAAATGAGAACAAACACCTACAAGAATGGGAGGAACACTCACCTATATTTGTTTCTGTAAAGATATGTAAGCTTTTGAGTATGTATCGCAAAATATTTTTTAATTTTTCTATATAACTAACAAAATCCTAATAAAATTCACTCATTACATACAATTAAAGGCAGGGAGAAGATCAAGAAAAAAGAAATTAATACATTTACATAGCTCATTCTCTTGTCTTGGAAAGATAAAACTGGGACCTGGATGGGAAATTAAATTACTGTTGTATCAGTAGACCTGCCAATTCAAAGCCTATTTTTAAATATTTCACATAATGGTTTAAGAAACTTTGCATTAGTCCCAACTGAAGAATTTCTGTAAAGATAGGGAATGTTTCTACCATAAACTGGATGCAAATTATTTTTACGTATTTTCATCAGTTGCACCATCACAAATTGCTGTGGTTTGAAAAACAAACACATATTTACACATACTTGAAAAACACCTCTCTACCTGATGTATCCAAATATGCCAACTGCATTCCACAGGAAATTGAAGCTTAGTTAAAAGGTATGCAATAAATTGATGAAGAACTAAACAACATTCCAAACTAAAAAAAATATTTTCACATTCTTAACACATAAATGACAAAAGCAGCCACAGTTGCACAAATGAAAACAATCTCAATCACTTTTGCAAGATGCTCTTACCTATAGACTGTGGGGAGTCCATGTAGGGGTTGTATTTTGCATAGTGGCAGCGGTCTGTAGCCAGCATTACTTCAAATACCTTGTCTGTTTTGATTATTCCATTTTCTATAAACAAACAAATATATAAAAATGAAGGCATTGTTTCTTCTGCAGTGCAGAAGTCTGTGAAATGTGTTAACATATACACAGCATTGTGAGAAATCATGGGCCTTACACAGATCTTGCCCTCATCATACTGGCCATGGCAAGGGTTGGACTACATCATCCTTAAAGGTCCCTTCCAGCCCAAACCCTTCTGTGATACTAAAATTCAATCTGGAGCCCAGAGACCAAATGATGCTTAAGCCAGTGATCGGTGAACAAGACTTTCCCAGCAGTTACAAATGCTTTCCTGAAATCACTTGCAGAGATCTACCCCCTAGAAAAACTCAACTTCATGCACACCTTTGATAAATCCTGAAAATACAGTCAGTAAGAAATCAGTGCTACTATACACACCAAACAAGATAGACTTCATATTTCTAAGAAGCCATACAAGTAATTATTGAAAGATATACAAAAGCAAGTTAGAAATGTTAAGTTGAAGCATCATTGCTCAGTACTTTAGTTTCCAGATCTGTTTGTCTTGTGTTAGCAAAGAAAAAAAATCCTTTTGTTAAGAAACTCCCACAGAATCTGAATTCTTATGCTGGTGCAGACTAAGGCCAAAAAGTTTTTATATCAAAACACTCTCAATCTTTTTTCACTTTTCAAAATAAAATATAAATGCACATGCATGTAAAATGTCAGAAGCAGCCATTTTTTCTTGCTGTTTTATTGAAGTTTTTTAAAACATTGTTAATTCTATTTTTTTGAAGTTCTCAAGAGCCATTAATGAATAACAGAAAACTCTGGAAAACAAGTGGAAAAAATTAACTAATTAACTTTTATTAATAGACTATATAAACTACAAATAACAGACATTCCAATGATGGATTGCTTCATTAACTCCTTTCCTTAAATAAGGATTTATTTGCAAAATTATACTTTAAAAGGGAAAAAAAGAGTTCATTTAAGCACTATTAATATCTAACCCAAAACGTGAAAATCAGATTATGGAACTTGTGTAAGACTGTCCTGAAGTTGCACCAGTGGGTTTTTTTGAAAAAATACACCCCAGGAATGGGCTAACTTCTGCAGAGACTTTACTGACTGTTTACTGGATACTCCCAACTACACCTATTAATCATGGGATTTTCCTGTCTTCTTTTCTTATCTACTATCTGTGTCCAGAATTAATTATCCTATATAACACAGACTTGAATTCAGAAAGGAAAATAACTCCTCAGATCATATTTCTTTTTGGTCTGAAGACAAAGTATCACATAGAACTGCAAAACAAATATACTATTACTAAGGAAAATTTTAAGGAAAGCAATTCTTATTTTAAAATATATTATTTTTTTAGAAATATTTCTGTATCTGCTAAGTCCCAGAAAAAGCATACACTCCACTCACAGTCCCCACATATTAGATCTATCCTGTTCTTTGACTTCATTTTGAACTGAAGACTACAGCAGTTCTAGTATCTGAGCCAGCAGGCATTTGCAGCAGTTCATAAGTTTACTTGCTGAGCAAAATTGTACCCAAAAGAAAACAAACAAATCAATCCATTAATACATTGGCACTAACAACAGAGGCTACTAAGGAAAAAAATGCTTTCCCTGACCACTAGAAATTAATTGGATTAGTTGTAAAGCAGTTCTGTGAACAAAGCTTAGATACAAAAATCAAACTTTTACTCTTTGAGTCTCATTAGGAATCACTAAGAGGTTAGTACCTCCAAATGAAATATACTTTAAAAAAAGAAGAATAAGTAAGTCTAATTATAACAGAAGTGAGGAGATAAAGGCTCTAGGAGGCTGAAGAGATGTCAAAAGCAATAGCTGAGAAGCACTCACAAAAGGTCTAAAATAGTGATTTATTTCTTTACATGCAGATAGGTGCATATATTCTAGAACTATAGGCAGTCACCTGCTCTTTCCTTTTGTGCCTTTTGGAATAAGCGTGCAAAGAACAAGAAGAACAAAAAGAACATCTTGGAAGTGCAACTGCAGGGCCCTATGATAAGGCCAAGAACCTTCTCTAATTTCACAAAACTTAGGTCCAGTCAAAGTACATAAAAGTACCAAATAAAACACTTGCATTGACAGGCAAATTACAAAAAAGCCCTGAAAACAGAAACTACAAATATTTTACAGATTTGAGCATTCAGGATGCTCTCATTCAGCAAACAATCATGAGACTTGCTGACTGTTGTATTGCCTTTCATTATTGTAATCTTTTCCTCAGTAAATAAGAATTTAAGAAAGTTACCCATACTCAGAACCTGTGGAAGAAGCTGAATCTGCTGTCAGCTATTTATTTCAATTATTGAATAATGCTCCATCCTCAAAAAAACCAACTCTCTCTCAGCTACCCCGCCACAGATTAAGTCTGCTTTTCAAATTTGCTTATTATACAATGGAAACTTCATCAAATTTTAGGTGGGAATTAAGAAAAACAATCAAGCCCTAAACAAAAAAGTCAATATTGACTTAGTTAACATTTTTATTGTGTTGATAACAACAAGATTTTTTTCCTCAGTCTCACAGCTGAATATAGAGAAACATAATAACTGTAAAGTACCAATCTCCAAAAAAGTCCTTTCTTTCCTGCCATAGTCAGTCCCAAGATGACCCGCAGCCAGGATCTTAATTCTACCTGAAACGTGTCTCTATCAAATTCTCAATTAAGGCCAGAAAACAAGTATATCCCCTAAAGAAGCCAATAATAGAAGCTTATATTGCAAAGAAGACATTCTAATTTCATGCCATCTCTACCAAAAAACCAAAACAATAAAAAAATTAATAAGATGTTAACTAAAACAATTTTCTAAATCTTAAAGCGAAGCTGTATATTGCAAGAAAATAATTCCCAATTAAATGCATAGTAGAATATCCTTTCCAATTTTAACATGTATAGAAGTCTCTCCTTGAGGAGACTGTTGGGTTTCAAGAATGGTAATCAGTTTGTACTGCAAACAAATCAGATATTCAAGTGTTTACAAGCAAAGATAATGCACAAACACACAGACGGCTTGAAATAAAAAGTAAACTCAAATAAAACAGAGTTATATCAGCACAACTTCCAAGCTTCAAAGGGCTGAAGCTGAAAAGTAAGTCCTTCACAGTGGAGCACTGCCTGCCAAGTTCAAGAGTTACGCTGTGCAGAGGCTGTGGCAATGACAACTTGACATAATTGGAGCATGTTTTGAAAACTCTCTCTGGTCTGCCTCTTTTCCACAAATAACACCATGAAAACAGGAAAAGAGCTCAGAGCAGTCCTTGGACTTGAAGGTGGGAATATAACACTGAATGTAACCTGGGAAACTGAGCAGTTGGCTGTCAGAGAGCAAGGAAAGAAGAGTCTGAGAAGGCACCATGGACTTCCAACAAGTAAACAACCTATCTTTTTATTTTGTCTTTTATTTAGCAACAAATGCACTACTGAAGTGCTTATGTTTCAAAGAATGGCCTACCTCACTGACAGTATCCTGACTGTTGACCAAACACGTTTCTAACCAAGCCATAAAATACTCGCATTCAACATTTACCCAACACCGGCTTCCAGATCAGAAAAGAGGATGTGTCACTGCCACATGATCCAGCACACAAGCTTACTATACAAACCACAACACCTACTCAAACTCCTCCTGCGGCTGACTGCAGATCCCAAAACCATTTACTACTTCAAGATCCACAAGTAGTGCAACTACTTCAGCATCCACATAGTTCAGTTTCTTAGGTTACTTTCTCCATAACCACTGCAGAATACTTTGCTTAGGAAGATGAATTTTCAGTGAAACAGTGATATTTTGAAATCATACAGAGATCTTAAGGCATGATGCAAAGCACATACAGCTTTATGCTACAAAAGATTCATTCATGTAGACAGAAATTACTGATGTGACAAATCATAGAATGGTTTGGGTTAGAATCCTTCAAGGTCAACTAGTTCCTTCTTATGTTAGGGGTCCCAGAACTAGATGCAGCACTCCAGGTCCCACCAGGGCAGAGCAGAGGAATAGAATTGCCTCCCTTGCCCTGCTGGCCATGACACTTCTGATGCAGGACAGTTTGCTCTCCACAAACTTGCAGAGAGTGCACTTGATCCCACTGTCAATGTCAATGACAAGGATGTTAAACAACACCAGTCCAAGTGCCAACCCCTGAGGAACACCATTCATCACAGCCTACACCTGAACATAGAGCTTTGGACCACAACTATTTTCAGTGCTACCAGCCAGCCTTATCTAACAAGTGGTGCACCCGTCTAATCCATGCACTTTTAAAGATATGGATATAGTGCAGGACACTGTCAAGTGACAGTCTCCACCTGACCCATGAAAACCAGCTAGCAGCTTTCCAGAGGAGAATGGGCTGGAACAGAACCACAGCATGATTTGCAAGCAATATGAAGATTGTTGGCTTTAAGCACCTGACCAACCAACATTTTTAAAGTCCGGGTCTTTTTGTTTGCGCAGAGGAAGAAAAAATATGGGAAAGGATGTGGTTCAGTTAATAGAATTTTATTTAGTAATGAGCATAGGAAGATTTCACTGTAAAGCATAAACACAAAGAAAGCACTTAGAACAAGAAGTGATGCATCAGCACCCTAAAATCCAGTAACAGACACTGACCCAAACCATACAAAGCTCTTTGTGCTAAATAAATTGAAAGTAGGTGTTTGTAAACAAGTGTTTCTTATACCACTTGTACATGCAAATTTCTTGTGCTTTGCTGACAATTTAACAGCTATCTGCCTCAAACATTCAGCTGTCCATCTATTTTCACTGTGATTTGGATTCACAATATCCAAACAGGAGGTTGCATGCAGCTCACAGGAAGGAATCACTTGAGAGTCTATCATTCAGGGACACAACCACACAAAGACTGAGGAAAGCACAAGTCCATCAGAGTTAATTTTACAGCCCAGAAATGAAACACAAATATCAAGTCCCATGAAAATTCCAAAGTGACAGAAATTTTTAAAAAATTGGAGCAATAATAATAAATATTCAATTACCATTTAAATGCTACTCAAAACCTGCAGACATAAAACAGGAATCATAAGCTGGGCTCAACACAAACTAGCATACAGCCTCAAGCTTCAATTAAATACAAACTTATCTGTGAACATTTCACTTTTACTTTAAGGTAGTATTCCTTCCCTATTTAATAAGGATCACCTTCAAAAACAACCCATCCACTTTGGTGTAACAGGTAAGAGTTTTCTATTCATTTTCATGGATATGAAAGGCTACAGTTAACTAATTTAGACAATTTAACCACAGCTGTATTGCTCCCTCCTACCATAGGGCAGTGTTGCCAAGTTGGTATTAACCATTTTCTTCTCTGGGGGAGGAGAAAGGCCTGCTAAACACAGCCTTCTAGCACACAGATTTATACAGTTGTTCTCTGTCATGTACTCAGATTTATCATAATGATTATGTTGATTTTATCTAAATCTGTATCAGCAGCTGAATGAAGAAACTTTGAGGAGTACATGAAAGAAAAAAATAACTTTAGGGTTGGTTTCAGCAAAAACATAGAACCTCATTTTCCAATGAAGTTTAACACTCATGTGTGGATGAGGGAGACTTTATCCTCCAAGGACTCCTCAATCCCTCAACATTTGAGAAGGCTGAACTTCACTTACACGTCACAAGGGAAGTCAAAACTAAAGAGTTCAGTACAAACTGACAACAACCATCAGTAATAATGAAAAAGTGTTGCAAAGGTCAAGATAAAGTTAGCTGGATCAGACAGATAGACAGGAACTCTTTTCACAGTAAGGCTTGCAGCAAAACTACTTCCAGCTTTAGCAGATCTGTAAAGAAGCAGATGGTGCACATCTCACACCTTACTGAGCAGATGCCATGCAGCCACTCTGCAGCTTCCAGAAAAGCCAATGCTGCTAAGACAGCAGCTAGACCACATGAAGTTGGTCATTATGAAGGTGGTTTCATTAAGACAGGCACTAATACTACATGAAAGCTGAGGAAGATCAGAAGATCAGCAAAATATAACTCCGACTCTTGTGACAAAAGGACAAAGAAATGTCCTACTAGCAGAAATTAGGAAGGATTTCTGAAGCTGTATTTCAACAGTGCAAGCATTTAGAACTATTTTGTCTTCAAGTCCATTATTAAAGTATTCAAGTTCTGAAGTCTTAAAATGTAACTCACAAGTCAGCCAGTCCAAGACAAGTTCACAGTTTACTGATCTCAAGCATTAAAAGAGTTCACTCAGTTTTTGCCAAATGTTGATAATTTAAATTCAAAATTAAAACATTAATACAATTATCCTAATAAAAAATTAATAAAATTATTTAAAGTGTTATGTAGCACTAAAGAACATGACTTTGTGGCATTAAGGGATAACATTCACATCAACAATCACTCAAAAGAACTCAAAAGAAATGAATATTACACATTTCTTTCTAGGCTTTCCAGTAGCTCTTGGTGATCTCCTGATACTACGTCAGGATGAAAGAAACACTAGCATTACAAGAAAAGCTTAGAGCTGTACTAAAGCTAAACCATGGAGGATTCCCTCTTTCTAAAATGCCTACATGCAGCAGTAATGACCTGTTTCGGACACATATGCAGTATCATTTCCATGTTGCTATGGATTACTAGGCAGCTTCAGACCATCAGGAAAAAATCATATTTTTTATTTTTAGATGTGAATATTTCTCCAATCAAGCAAAATAACAAAATATTTTTAATTAAAATTATTTCTTAGGAGTTATAAAGATTTGTGATGTAAATAATCAGCAAAAAATGCCCTCTTTTTTTCTTGAATGATTGAGGACTTGGATTTTGATGCACTGAATTTTGGAAGTTTCTGGGAAAGTATGGGTAAGTTTTTAACATTACATTGACAGCCTGTCTAACATTAAGTGCAAAAAACATGCCAACAACAAAAAACCAGTTAAGAACACAATCTTAATTTACACACCAATAAAACATGATGTTATTAAATTTAGATTGGTTTTTCTTCTTTCTGTTTTCATTTCCTATTATTTGGGATATCTATTTGTCTTGATTTACTTGAAGGCCTGCCTCTTAAAAGATCAAGGGTACAGAAACTCCTTCAACACATTTCACCGATATGGGCAAATCATTAGCAAATATTTAAATCTTACTTAAAAAGAAAAAAGTTTCACAGAAACTCCTTTAGGCGATTATTCAAATTACTTGCTAACAAAAATTTTTTTAAATCTCAATGCTCCAAAAAATAGCATCACAGATTTCAAGCCTGGCACCTGAGACATGAACTAAATTTAAGAAATTTTAGATATTCTTAAATTAACTTATCAGTGGATGTGTTAATTTTTAATTGAAAAAAATAGTTCACTTTCTAACCACTTCACTACCTGGTCATAAGTTAAAATGCTTAGTCACTGAAGCCGCAATACACTCATGATGAAGGAAGGAATGGTCACTGAATGCACATAACAGGCAGAAAAAGCGCTCATACAGGGGAGTCATTACATTTGGTTTAATTTTCCATTATTGTTTCCCTTCCTCACGTTCATCCAAGTTATATTACTCTTCCTCAAGCAAAATCAGACAGAGATAGAAGAGATTTTGATAAACCAAGGGAAAAGACATGAGAGAGGAAAATGAACAAAACAAAACCAATGTTTACTGCTTGCTGAACCTAACTTATGCTTACTCTATGCAATGCTTT
Source organism: Ammospiza nelsoni (assembly GCF_027579445.1). Taxonomy (NCBI): domain Eukaryota; kingdom Metazoa; phylum Chordata; class Aves; order Passeriformes; family Passerellidae; genus Ammospiza; species Ammospiza nelsoni. Next base: position 57,490,298 of record NC_080635.1, read on the forward strand.
CCCATTCATGGCATTTCCCAAAGAGATTTGTCCTCAGCAGCCAGAAACTTGCACCAAAGGTGCAGATTTATTGCAGATAAGCCTTCATCATGACGAAGCATTCTAAGATGCCATTTTTAATTATTTCAAATCTAAATAATTAAAACACGTTGAGAAATACATTTAGCATATTTAAAAATAGAATTCTCAGACCCTGATAATATTTGAATATATAATCATTTCAAGCATCATTCACACTGAAAAATTAAGACCCTGATCTTATGTGAGGTGCAAAATTCTATGGAATCTTGTAAATTAGAGTTGCTAACTTTTGCAACACAAGTTTATTAGGTGAGGAAGGTAAAAGAACGTCACAAGAAACAGATCCACAGATGGTTAACAACTTCTGCCACAGCCAAGTTAACTCACCTTCCCTCTCTCTAAGAACTGTGGATTCAAGAGCAGGTATATGTGATGAAAACACCATTGACACAAGATGCTCAGAGAAATAAGCAAAGCAAGTTTGTCCTATGGCAGCATGACATTGACTGGAGGAAAAAGGCACAACAAGGAAACTTAATGAACTTCGATTGCTTGTGAATTGGACAGGGAACCAAGTGTTGTGTCCTTCAGCTGGGAAAGAAAAGCTGATTTCTAAGATGCTGGCATGTAAAGTAGCAGGACTTGGCAAAAGCCCAAGTATGAAAGACAGATGAAATGACCTAGTAGTAACCTATCAGCAGAGAGCTGAAAATACAGAGAGGGGAAAAAAGTTACAGACTTAGAATCAAAACAGTAAGCAAGACAACAGTAAATAACTCACCAATTCTTTCCCTCCTTCCTCAGCACCTCTATATGACAGATGAATAATTTCAAAAAAATCTCCTGTCAGAGTTATTTATTTAAATACAGGTAATTATTTCTTTGTTTAGTATGATTTCTAACCCTACTGTAACCGGCATTTAGAGAGCTTCCTAGAAATGTTGTCTGCTAAAAGATCTTACTTTAAATATATTTTAGGAAGAAGTTTACTCAAGTTTGAAGGAACATGTTCAACTATTTTCAGTTGGGAAGAAGCAAATATTTTAATAATTATTCTGTGAAGGTGAAAAATATTTGTTTTAAGGCTTTAATGAAGAAAGAATCATTCAGATTTAAATAAGGCATTTTTAAAAAATGAGAAGTACTTTCAAGAATCACTGAAACAAAGCAGCTGAACACCTCATAGCAACAGCAAATTCAAGGACAGCATTTTTGTTGTGAAGAGCATGTTTTAAACATGTTTATTTTGCATATGTCAAATCGTGCATCTATGATGCCTCAAATTAACAGCACAAAATCATGTTTACAATGCAACAAGAAGTTAAAAATCAAAACAACAAAACAATCTACTGTAACATTCTTCAGTCACTTGTCCCTAAGCATGTGCTGAAAAACATGCAAAGTTCTGGGACCCTCCTTATTAGTTTTGTCCCTTTTAAGACAGGACAGCAAAGATGCAGCCTATAAAGAATAATTGCCTAAATTTGCACTGTAAAATCACTTGTCACTGGCCTAACACAATGATTGCTACATTACAGAAAAGTTAGTTCTATAATTAAGGCAACAGTAAATTGAGCAGTAAAGCAAATGTCACAAAATGGAGAATTTTATTGCCACAAAACAGAAGCACTAGCAACTCTTAACAACAGCCTATAATTAAGAATAATCTTTATAGCTGTTCTGTTTTAAAGGAAAAGGACATGTAGCATACAGGAATCTTCCAATGATGTTTTTATTTGGAAGCAAAACCACTTTAATTAAAGTTCCCATTCTCCTCAGCCCTCATTTATGCAGAACCAAGTTCACTGCTTCTCTAACCATAATAGTACAACAGCTTACAGACATTGATGAGCTTAAATGTTGGTGTTTCACAAGCCATGAGAAAGTGACCCAGTCTTACAGCACTCCCTCCCTCACAAGGAATTCTATCAGAACAGTCAAGAGAAGAATTGTGGCATAAGGGCAGGGGCAAGAACCTCTCTACCAGGATTCACTGCAGAAGAAAGCATACTGCATTATTTTAAGTTATGCAAAATATACATTACATTACACACACATTTACTAAGTTCCACACAAGACAAACAGTAGACAACATCAAATTAACCATATCCAATTTGCATTTTTACTTTTAAGCATAAAATGCTGTAAATGCTATGTAGCTGTTTTTAGAGAGGCGAAAATACTGTGAAGGATCTACTACTCCAAAAGAATTCTATGGAACATTGTAGTCTTTCTGTAACCAATAATTTTTAAGTTGGTTGAAATGTATCTGGGAGAACTGTATCACATTAAACAGTACTTTCTTCTAAATCTGTTCCCAACTTTAGCAACAAGGTATCATCTAACCTGAGGAACTCTAACTTGAAAGTTACCGCCTTAATTCAGCAGCTGCTCTGCACTGATAAAGCCCCACAACATGAACAGAGTCCCATTGAAGCTGACAACACAGTCTCCCTGCAAGACCAAAAGCCTCTTTGCTTCCACAATATTTTACTGCCAATCCACTATTTCTCTTTTTAACACCCCTCAAAATATTTTGGCGTGCATATGCAAAACAGAGAGGGGGAAATTACCATCAGTGCATGCTTTGAGATTACAATATTGAGCGCTTCTATTTTACTTTCCTTTTCCTATACAGCTATTGCTGTACACTAACTACAATGGTTTTCAGCTTTGTCATCATCATTTGCAACGCCCTAACCAGTTTCCATGTGTTGAAAAACTGTCATTGTCTTCTGCAACAAAGAAACTGATTTTGCCTTCAGGTTCTGAGTGTCATAGACTATTCTGGCAGTAATTGCTTTTTGGATGTATTTTGGAGTTTAACATTGATTTTTACATCAAAAATTTTTCCCTGCTGTGTAAGAGAACAGTATTTCACTAAAAGAGTATGTCTAGCCCTTTCAGTTGCAGAACAAAACAAATGTATTGCAACATTTGTAACTAGAGAAGTAAATATCAATTTATTAAAGAGAATTTTTACAATGAAACTCTACAACAATTAGTAGTTTTTACATGGAAGCTGAAAGTCACTTCAGCATGTATTATTCTGCTGGATGTGATAGTTTTCAAAAGAAAATACTGAGAAACCCCACAGAATCAGATGATCTAACATAAGCAGAGAAAAGGAGAAAACAACAAGGGTGATTCTCCTATGACACCAGAATACCAAGGAGGCCACCTTGTCTGTGGTATTGTAGTATCACTAAAATAGGAGGCAACTGTCATCATACAGGCTCCAGATCTACATCCTTTTACATCTAGGACGCAAACTTGAGAAGAGAAAGGGAAAAGGCCAGGAGCAGAGACGAAGAATACTGTAAGTATACATAAGAGAGGGTAATTCTATTCTAATATGAAAAATGCAAGCTTCGAATGCAAGAAGGTGTTGTATCTCAGGACCTGCAGACTTCAGGATGTACTGAAGTACATCGGCGACGAAGCGCCCGCCCAACACCTTCCCCGTTCAGCACGGGGACAGCACAAATCCCGGGCGAGCACAAGGGAGCGCCCGGTGCCGGGCAGCCACGCAAAGCTCGGCTGTCACAGCACGAGTCCTCAACCCGACAGCTCCGCTCCGCTCCTCTCCTCTCCTCTCCCCTTGGGTCCCAGCCCAGCCCTTCGAGCGGAGCCACTCGGGACCCCGCCGGGGAGGGGCGGAGGGACTGCCGCCACACGCCCCTTTTACCAACACAAGCAGCCGCGGCCTCTTCGGCGCGACTCCCGAACCCGGGCGGCTCCCGCTGCGTTGCTCAGCCCGGGCCTGAAAGCCCGGAGGGCGCCCGCCGACACCGCCAGTCCGGCCGGCCGGAGCGGACCAGACCAGACCAGACGGGCGCCGATCCCGGTGCGTGCGGAGATCACGGGCCCTCCGGCACTGCCGCCGCGGCCCCGCCTCAGCTCGCACACGGCAGACGGGAACGAGGCAGCGGGAACGGGGCCGGCGAGGGGGGGACGCGGCGAGCAGGGAACAGCCACGGCCGCCGCACGGCGCTTCCCCTCCGGGACCGCCATCGGCGCCACCCCGCCCGCCGCATTGCCTCCCGCAACAACAGCCCGGCCCGCCCTGCGACACCGGCCGCCGCCCGGACACACACCCCCCGCCCGAGCAGCCGGGCACGCACGGACACACCCCCGGTCGGACACAGACACACGCACAAACAGACACGGACGGACAACACGGACACGCGCGGCCCGGGCGCCGGTGCCGCTCCCCGTGACAGTTGGCGGCGGGTCGGGAGGGCGCGGCGGGAGCGCGCGGTCGCTAACGGTCACCGGGCGGCCGGTAACGGCCGCCCCGCAGCCCTGGAGCCCCGCCCGCCCGCGCCCCCGCCCCGAGACTCACTGCGGAGGTTGTGGATGAGCTCGGAGTGGCTGGCGCCGCCCGACTTCCAGGCCATCGCTAGGCACACTCTGCGGAGCAGGTACAGAGCCGCCTTCAGCGCCGCGACTGCGCACAGCAGCTTCCCCAGGAAGGACACAACCTCCAGCGCCGACACAGGCGCCGCCTCCTCGCCGCCTCCTCCCGCGGCCGCCGCCGCTGCGGCTGCCGCGCGCTCGCCGAGGGGAGGGGCCACGCGCCCACCGCCCCGCGCGCCCGACATGCCCCGGCCGCTGCCGCCGCCGCTCCGCCGGCCGGCGCGGTGCCCCCTCCCCCGCGCATGCGCGCCCACCGCGCCTAGGGGCACGCGTGGGGGATCCTCGCACGCCGGGGCGGGGATGCACAGCGGCTGCTCCCGGCCCGCGCGTTTTGTTGCCGGGGCCCTGGATCCCGCGCTGCGGCGAGACCCCGGTCCTGCCCTCCCCTCAGAAACTGCGGCGGGGCGGAATGGATCTGGGGGCGCGGGTATGTGAACTTAAGAGCTCTGTTAATGAATGAGATAGTGCGTGCGCACCGAGGTGCCGTTTCGCTTTTCCCCCTGCCCCGGCCTTCGCCACTCCCGAGACACAAGTCGGTACACGCCGGGTACTGGAGCCGGCGGTGTCGGGGCGGGCGAGCCCCATCACGGTGGCTGCGCCGCCAGCTCCGGGCTCCGGCCCAGCGCGCGACCCGCCGCCCTTGCGACGGAGCCAATTAGCGGCGTCTCCCGGCGCGGTGTTTTGCATGGGGCGCGCCTATTGGCCACGGCCAGCCCGCGCGGGCCAGGCATACGTGTTGGAGGCTGCGATTGGTCAGGGCGCGCGGGAGCCGCGTGTCCCGTGCGTGTCCGCGGCGGGGACGGGGCAGGGGCAGGGGCAGGGCGGTGCGACCCGCGCCCGGGAAACAGCGCGGGAATGGCGGCGGCGGGGAAGGACATGGAGAGCTGGCATAGCCCTGCATTGGATAAAGGCCGCCAAAGCACCGATGGTTCACAGGAGCATCTACCGGTGCAATGCCGGTGGCGTAGGACAAAGTTACAAATCAAAACTCCTTTTAAGAGGCGTCCAGGACAATAGCTCAGAATTTAGTAAATGCCAGTGGGCCTTTATTGTGTGCCAGCATATGGCCATGATGAAGTAGCAATCTTAAGGGAAAAGTTTTTGCACCTTCGGATCCTCCCACAGCCTGTAACATAACAAGGAAAAGCAGAGAATTCACTTTTTAGCATAATGTAGTATTTCTCTCTGGTCTGAAACTCCTTTATGATTAATTTTGCCGCCAATATTAATTTGCCACCTGTTATTTATACACGTTTCTATTGTTTAAAGGGAAAGCATATACCATCTTGGCAATTTTGGGAACCCACTGTCAGTGCTGTGACTTCTGTATTTGTGCTGCCTTCTGGTCCCTGCAAATGGGAATAGTTTTGCAGCATTTCCTTTCCTAACCAGGCACACTGGCACAGGTATTTCATCTACATGGGACCAGACAGCAATTTCCAGTGCTTGGCTTTTAAAACATGAGAATGGTGATACAAAACTGTGAATAGGTTGGCCCTATGAATTGTATATTGTATAAACATTGGGGGAAATAAGGTGTCATCCAGCAGATACACAGGCTAAGACACCACCATGGGAGATTACACAGGTTTCATCTTCTGTGAGAGAGCCCATCTTGGCTGGCAGTGTTAAACCTGTTTCAGCTCCACACAACACATCTATTTCATGCAATCATTGCTGGTTCGGGTGAAGAGGTGAAGGTGGGAATTTGCTTCTCTACTTTGCAGTCAGTCCAGGGCAAATGTGGCAGTCGCTCAATGCATATACCAGTCCCATCCATAGACTTCCCATCTGGTTCTTTTAATCCTGGAGACAGATCTGCTTCATTCTGTGCTCTCCATCTAACTTCTCCTAAGCATGATCTGGCAACTGCAGTTCATGTGAGGCTCCCAGCCTGTCCCAGAATATAAAAGGGCTCCCTGATACACCCAGTGGGCTGAGAGAGAAGGAAAGAAGCCATGGAGTGAGAGGAATTCCCAAAGCAGCGAGTACAGAGAACAGACAGGCATTGTAAAAGTACAGCACAGAAATACTTAATTGTTTTAAATGCAAAAGACATTTTCTGTTGTCAGATGCTAGCAAACTGCATTGCTCTCACATAGAGAGGTTGCTGCCAAGAAAATAGCTGGCCCATGTTTAAAAGCATTCCAGGGATACTTATCCCCTTGGGAGACCAAAAGCACAACAGAAGCCATTTACATACAAGCTGATGCTGCTTACCAGGACCAGCTTGAATTAGGCTTAGGCTTGTCATGGAGCCTTTTTTTTTTTTAATTTCTCTCTTAGGAGTTTGCAGTCTTGCCCAGTCTCTTTCTGACTGAGTGTACCTATTTCCCATGCTCTTGACATGGGTATTCAGAGAATGAAAACAAGCGTGGGCCTTCCTTAACAATATCTGGGGTGTCTTGGGTGGATACCAGGCATGTGTGAAGGAAACAGCACTTGGCTTGGCAGGCTTCCAGGAGCTCTCAGACAAGCCAAGTTGCCTCCAAGGGCCCTGGGAAACTAACATGCACCAATAGTGGCAGGATGCACCCATTTATGCAGTAAACAAATGCAGGAGTCCCTAACTCTTTCAGTTTCACAATCCCAGGCCATGAATACATTTTAAAAACCTACCAGGAGCACATCCATTGAGACTAAACTAAAAGCAACATGGGCATTATTTACCAGTGAAAAATATGAGCAGAAATAATAAAAAAAATTATTTTCTGGCCATCACCATTCATGTGGAACCTCTCAATTTGCTCTGATACCCAGGATTTCTGTATTCTATGCCTCCCTGACTTGTCCAAATCAGTGTGAGCACCTTGGTCTCTGGATGCCCACTGTCAATTGCAGGCACCTGCAATTTTCCACATGTAGAGCCATTTCCCTAGACTCTGCAGGGAGCTGCTGCATGGACGCTCCTCTTAGAGAAAAGGCACAGGAATGCCAGCAGCCAGAGTGGGCCCCCATATGATTGTTCTGACATGAAGATCCCACTAACTGTAAGCACATCATCTCTTCTTCCTTTGCTGCACCCACATCCCAATCCTCTAGCTGTACTTACATACATTTATATATAAACCCCTCCAAACTACTATTTCTGTTTCATTCCTTCCCTCCCACCACATAAGCCCATTAGATTTTTTTTAAATTCTTTGAATTTAGGAAGAATTTGAAAAATTGCTCATCACTGTCTGCTCCCATCTGCTTGTATACCAGAAGCAGAAATTTCCTTGTGAAATATTCCTGCTGTACATTTCCGCAGTTATGTCCCAAACCCTATGCTAATTGGCTTCTACACCTACACTCCCTCCTCTTCTTGACTCCATTCTGCTTTTTAACTTAATCACTCTCCTTCATCTCATTTCTTTTCCTAGAAGCTCAAGCCAGTTTGATGTGTACCTTCCCTTTTTATTACCATTTCAGAAGTTTACATTATTTTGAACTCCACATGCATGTTTTACCAGCTCTGCACTCAAAGATGAGGTGAGAAGGACTCAGTCACATCAGTGACTTTCCTATTAGGAGCAGCAGAACTGGGACCCTTCCTGAAGGAGGACCATCCTTCCAGATGAGACTTTCCAGATGACACACCATCCCACAGCATCTAAGCAGAGCAGGGCTGGGACAGAAATGGCTTTGCCATCAGCTGAAGGCAGGCCCCAGGTCAAGCCAGCCACTGAGTTTGGGCAGCATGGCTGAGCACAGGCCCTCCTACAGCAGAGCTCAGACCAAGAGCTGCAGGTCCCAGCCCAGATGGGAGCCCCAGCCAAAGACAGGGCTTATGACTGCATTCAGGGCTGGGCCCTCTGCTCTTGCATCTGCTCTGCAGGACACTGCTCTGTAACTGTACTCGCTCAAGAGAATGAACTGGGCATAGCTCCAGGAGTTCTTACCAGCTGTACACATTGTTTTGGCATCTCCAAATAACTTTAAATATTGTTCAATGATGATGGAGAAAAACAGATTATAAGCAAATCCAGTTCAGAATTAGCTTTATTGTGCCCTAGTACAATCACTGATCTAGTAAGTGCCTTTGTTCTCAGGCTCCCTACTTTCTCTCAGAGACAGGCATGCTTTCAGTTCTCTTCCCTTTCCCTCCCAGCTTTAGCCATATTTAAGGGTTGTACATAGATGCTCCTTGTTGTCTTAGCTGGTATGTTTGGACCCAAGGCTTAAGGCAGCTTCATCCAGACTTAACATCCTCCTTGAAAACCACAGAAATACTAGATAAGGCATATTTTCTCCTGGTGCTGATTTCCACCTTTTATATGTTTATGTAAATCTGCCATTACACTGAAATGCTTTACACATCTTTCACAGGGATCAAGCACGGAGAATATATTTAAAGGTTTGCAAAGCAGCCCTAAATCTGTCACAGCTCTCACTTCTGTCATATAACATACTGCCAACAATTTCTTTAAGAAATGTAGGACAGGAAAGAAAAACTGTGACTCTTCTTTTCCTCTAAGTGAAAATAAGCCTGTATGTCCAACTTACTTCCCTTAATACTTCCCAAATGCTTTTGAACAAGCAATCCTGAGCAAAGAAAGAAATTATCCAAAAGCACCAGGTAAAATAATACACACAGAAATCACAAACTAGCCAACAAAAATATTTGCCTAATAAAACTTTTCAATAATCCCAAAGTGTTTTCTATTCAGCTTTTAGCTGTCTGGTCTACTGTCTTACATATTCTGAGGGTGCCTATTGATATTTCTCAAAAGTGTTGTAAAAATTAGCTGAAAATACCCTTGGAGTCAACAGTGACTTGCAGAACTGCTGTAAGCAGCTTAATAAAGGGTGCCAGAAGCATTTGCCACTGCAGAATAACAATGCTACTGCCACATGCAACAAAGATTTTTTAAAGGTATGTTTGCAGTATGGCAGACTACTACAGCATCCAGCTTTTGGAATATATTCAGTGTTGGATTCTGCTGAATGTAATTATGGAGGAAAAAGTTAAATGAAGTTCAAAAGATGCATGAAGCACATAAAATATCACTGGTTTGGTATCACACCTGAGGGATTACAAAACAGCATAGCAGACTTAATGAAGAACTCAAAAATGCTGTATAGAAGAAACCTGACAGATGCCTTTAGCAGGAAAACTGCAATACACAGTGGAAAATTTGTCCAAGCTGCTGTTAAGTCCATCTGATAGAATCTCTGAGACCTGGCAGCATCAGTTTTGGAAAAACATGCAGCAGAAAATGAAGCTGTAAAAATATTTGAGAAAGTCCCTTACTGGACTGCAGTGACTGGACCAATAGTCTCATCCTCTGAAATGACAACTGACAACACAACTGTGTCAGCCTTTAATTTTACAACTAACCTCTGAACTTTTTATTGCATAGTTGTTTAGGTCTCAAGTGAAATACTAGAAAGGAAGTACATGTGTGCTCCTCTTTGATTTAACATACTATTTAGGACAAAAAATATTCTGTTTATTTCTGTACGGGTAGGAATCTGTCAGAGCAATGAGAGTATCACTTGGAAGTACATTATCATGGTTTAACCCCAGCCAGCAAGTACCAAACAAATATTTGGTCACATAAGCCCCACAAATCCACTCTAGCCCACCCCAGGGGGAACGGGGAAGACAATTGAAATAAAACCAATGTAAACAACATGGGTCGAGATAATAATAACTTATCTCTTAATACCTTTAATAATTCAAGTCAAAGAAGATAAATAGCCTGTCCCTAGGCAGTAATTGATCCCTCCTGGCCAACATCCCCCAGTTTATACAGTGTGTGTATATTCTGTGGTGTGGGATATCCCTCTGGCCAGTTTGGGTCAGCTCTCCTGGCCATGCTCCCTCCTGGCTTCTCACCCACCTGCTCACCGGCCGAGCGAGGGCTGGAAAGATCTCGGTTTGGGGTAAGCGCCACTCAGCGACAAGTGACGCAGCAGTGTTTTCATCATTATGCCACATAAATCCGAAACACAGCGCTGTGGCTGCTACTCGGAAGAAAATTATCTCTGCCCCAGCTGGAAGCAGGGCATACTTAAAGCAGATCCTAGACCAGAAATGCTTAGTCGTTGTGTAAGTCACTCATTTTGAGAGAACGGGACTCGGTGCATGTCCTGCAAAGGTGACACACGGACACAGCGTTCCGGTGGAGGCGGCCCAGCCGAGCAGACAGGGAACACAGCAGCACCATCGCGTCTTACTCTGTTTCTTCCACTCCCGACCGGACCCGCAACCGACACCGAGCCGATAGGCGCCGGTGCAGCGGCTCGCAGGGGCCAGGCAGAGCGCAGCGCCGCCCCGGCCCGTCCCGGTAACCTCGGGCAGCAGGCGCCGCCCGGCTCCTACAAACGGCGGAGCCGCCTCAGCGCCGCTCCCGGCCCGGCCCGGCCCGGCCGCGCTCCCGCCGCGCCCCCGGCCTGTCCCTCCGCGCTCGCCGTCGCGCTGCAGCCAATCAGCGCGCGCGGCGCGGGGCGGGCGGGAGCGGGCGCGGGGCGGGCGCGGCCATGGAGGACGTGAGCGCCAAGTTCGTGTCGCAGAAGATCAGCCGGACGCGCTGGCGGCCCCTGCCCGCCGCCGCGCTCCAGCCCCCCGACGTCTTCGCCACCGGCTCCTGGGACAACGAGGTACCTGCCGGGGGGGCCCGGAGGCGCGGCGCGACCTTCCCGCCGGAGCGCGGCGCGGGTGGCGGCGGCGCCCCACGCCACCTCGGTCCCCCGCGCCTCGGCCGCTGGGCGCGGGAGAGCGCGGCCGGAGCCGCCCGTGAGCGCTGCCCGGTTCGGCACTCCCGCCCTGCGCTTGGCCGTGCCGTGCTCGCTCCCCAAGGAAGCCGCGGGGCTGCCCCCGCGCCCGGCAGCTTTATCCCCCTGGGCAAACGCTCCCCTCCGGCCGGGGCGGCTTCCTGTGGAGCTGTGCGCAGCCCGCAGCACATTGCTCTCCCTGGCTGAGCCTTAATGCTCGGTGCTTTCGAAAGCGTTCTCGAGTAAATGTGGTATCGTTTCCGTTCAGGATAACAGGATCTCCATTTGGTCTGCTGGCGACCTTGGAAATGCGGGCCTCAATGGTGAATATCATGGAGAACCTCATCTGCTGTGTGACATCCAGCACAACGGTGATGTTATGGATATGCAGGTAAAATAGCTGTGTTGAATAGATCCGTATTTTTTAAGGGCTGGTCACTTAGGAGGAGTTCAGCGAGAGTGAACTGTCAAAATGCTGAGATTGGCCAAAAAATTCTTACAAAGAAAAAGAACAAAGCCAGTCAATATTGCTGTGGTTTTTGTGGGTTTGGTTTTTTTCCCCTCCACCTACCAATAATTTAGGTTATTCTAAAATCAAAATGATCACCTTGATGCTAACATTGGCTAATAGCATTCTTGTTAACTCTCTCTAGTTTTTGGATCAAGAAAGAATTGTGGTTGCCTCGTCAACAGGAACTGTAACTATATTCCGTCATCATCAAAATAACCAGGTATGTGACATGCACTGGCTTTAAGACGCTATTCTCTGTAATACAGGTTACTTTGATCTTAGTATAAAAAACATATGGCTACCAAAATTAATTTCTTTTTGAAGTCTGTTAAAAAAAGGTTTGATTTGACACATATGAGGAAAGAAAATAGCGTTTTACACACATGTTACATAAACTAGATTCCAGAGCGAGACAGACTGGGGTATCGCCTCATCTGTATCCAAAAAGCCCATTCATTGAAAACATTCCTTAAGACATTGGAGTGTTTTGGGGCAGTAGATATTAATGGACTTCTGCCTGCCTTATCAGTTTTTGCATTCTTGAACTAAACGACTCCTTTTCAATTCTAACAAATTATGAATGCATTCTTGTGTGTGTCCTGTGAAGGAAGAAGATGTGGAAAACTCGGTAGCCTTTTGCTTTGATTATAAATCACTGGAAATAAATGCATAATTACCTTTTTATGTATGTTCATAGTGACACAGTAAAGGTGAAAGTTTATAATTTGGTGTGGTACCTAAAATAAATTAAGTTCCTTGCAATCACGATCTGAATCTGACCTTTTATTTTCTAAGTGTGTCAATTCTTTTCCCCTGTCCTGGGGAAATATTGAAGACATCAGCCTAGTGAACAACATTTTACAGTCCATAGTGTTATTTCTATTTGCTAGGTCATGTGAACATGGTGGTTCAGAGAAGAAATAATTAACATGTCATAGAAGGGTTTTGTGCTTAAGAGTTGATGAAAACTTCGATCTCTTGATTTTTATTTATATAGGGGAATCTCATTCCCATGAAATAGTGTGGCTTTCCTGGAGCTTGTTTCTGGTTTCATGAGTATTCTGGAAGCTTTTTTTTAAATCATGTTCATTATTTAAGACCATAATTTCATGTCTGGTTACTACTTAGACATTATCTGCTGACCACCGGTGGGCAAAAGCTCATTATCATGTGGATCAAGACACATCTTGTGGTGGAGCAGCCTGTACAGGAGTCGTCTGCAACAACCCAGAAATTGTCACTGTTGGAGAAGATGGTAGAATAAATCTCTTCAGGGCTGACCAAAAAGATGCAGTAAGAACTATAGGTATGTGAAATACCTGGGTTTTTAAATTAGTCTAGTTTGGAGGGGGTTTTCAGGTTTTTACAACAAAACAAAAAAGTTAATTGAGTATTGATTTCAGTATTCCAGGTTGAACATGTTTGTTGCAGATTATTCCTATATCCCTCCAGAATTCAAATACTTGTAGCATATTTCAGATGCACTTCTGTATTCACTTAGGTATTTTTAAGTTCATGGTTTTACAGTAAAAGTTGGAGAGGGAGGAGACAGAACATCTTGGAAGATGCACTCAGGTTCTTCAGAATGGAGTTCTATGTTGTAAGCAATCTGTTTTGCTGGTTCCCAATTCAATGACACCTTGACATTTCCCAGGCACTAAGCTGAATCCTTAGCATGAAGATAGACTCTTGTACCTCGTTCAGTAGTTGCAAATGAATGCCTTGCTATTTTTGTTATTGTTTAGTGGATTTAAGAGCACAGTACAAAGTGCATAGGTTTGTAGTCAGTTAAGGTAAGAAGAAAGAAATCTCAAAAGTTAGAGATTATGTAAAAGTCGTTTGGAGCCATGAAGGTGTATAATTGCTAAACTACTTAGTGTTAGTCTGTCATAAAACTTTAAATCCTCTAGAACCTCAGTATTCAGTAATCCAACATTTCTTTTTAATGATGTTTTAGTGAGTTGTTTCTTCCCCTCTGCTTTCATTTAAACAGTAGGCAGAAAACTCATTCAAATATCTGTAAATAGGCATCAGTGTAACTTTTTTGTCTTGATATCAGAAAATGTTTCCATCTTATGCAGAAAGATAATAATTTGCCTATATTTTCAGTATGGGCTTACACAAAGAATTTGAAAATACTTGAGGTGAAAGTAGACTTAACAAAGTTACCCCATTGTAATTAAGATGAAAAGTTTATAGTAACAGAAATAAAATACAAGAAAATAGTGTCTCTTTTTTCAGAAGGCCTCAAAAATTTCACCTCAAAGCTGTGAAAAATTTCACCTCAAAGCTTGTTTGACATTGTAAATTACTCTGACAAAAAGAGGCACTGGAGAAAGGACCTGAAAAAAAAGGGCCTTGTTATTTAGTTATTAACAAGCACAGCATAATTTGAGTTTAACTTGATACCACATTGGCAATTCAGAAAAGGTCTAGAAGTTGGTAAATTAAGTGTTTCTGTATAAAACTGCTTAATGCCATCAGCCCGAGTTACTGTTTCTTGGGTTTAGAACTCCATTATGAAAAGCTTCATAGCTGCTTTCTGTCAATAAGTGCTAGCTTTTGAGAACCACAAGCTTGGGTGAATTAATTCCCCTTCTAGGAACTACAAAAAGAAATCTTACAAATCAACAAGTAATTTTGTAATCACCAGAGCTAATTTAATATATCTGCTTACAGATTTGTCTCAGTAGTGTTTCATACAGTAAGCAAGGAAGGGCTCCTTTTTCACAGGGTATTTGCAGATACTAGAGGGTCTCTGACCCTGCCACTGCAGAGGTTATGCACGTGTTTAAGCAGCTGTGTTCTGTTCTCTATTAAGAGTTACTTTGTTGCAATGAAATGGACACTAGCATTCCTCAGGTTTACCTGAACACTTTCCTCATCTCTTGCAGACAATGCAGACAGCAGTACACTCCATGCAGTGACTTTCCTTCGCACAACTGAGATCTTGACAGTAAACTCAATTGGACAGTTAAAAATATGGGACCTCAGACAGCAAAGAAATGAGCCATCTCAAATATTTTCTTTGTAAGACCTCCACGTTTTTACTTATTTACTGAAAAGCGTGTGCTACTTTATATAATCTCATTCAAATCTTTCCTAATTGCTTCCTAACAACAGGATGGTAAATGACTGATTTATTTTTTTAAAGGATTTTAACTTCTTTGGTACTTAAATAAGCAAAAGGCAGACTGCTTAATGGCTGAACCACTGTTGTGACTCAGCATTGTGCTTAGCAGGTGCATTTTATGATTTAACTTTTGAAGGACTATTATACCTGTGCACTTCTCTTGTTTGAGAAAAAATACTTTCAATCCTCAACCCCAAACTCTTTACCTGTTTATATTTGATTTTCTTCACAGGCCTAATGTAAGGTTTCTGGCATTTGGGATGTATTTGAATGGTAACTTTGTGCCTTATAAGGTACTGTGAGAAAAGAAAATGTGCTAAATTTCAATCCTGTTGTTGTCTGTGTAATAATTCCCATTGCTGTTCCTAGATTGTGGTCTAGGTACCTGATTTTGTTAGTGCCTGATCTCCCTTTTTAACTCTTAGTATATACTAAACCTATAATTATATCATGCATCAGAATAATATTATTATAGGTATGTATAGAGTATTATTTGCCTGCATGGCTTCTCACTCCTATAAAGCTGTCAGATGCTGTGTAGATGTTCCATAGGACACAGAACCCGATTGTAGCTTCATGTTACTGCCATACCTCTGGTTTCCAGTAATGTCATGTGCCTTCACCCTGGGGTGGTCAGAGTTACAGGAACTGAAGGTCCTGTCAATACAGGTACCTCACTTGTCAATGCTCATGATGCTGAATTAGGAATTAGGAAGGGGAAAAGAGAAGCTAAATAAAAAATTCGTGTTTGGGTTATTTGGTTGTTTTGTTTTTTCCTCTTTGCAGGGCAGGTGACAGAGTTCCACTGCACTGTGTAGATAGGCATCCCAATCAGCAGCATATTGTGGCCACAGGGGGCCAGGATGGAATGCTGAGTATATGGGACATCAGGCAGGGTACTATGCCAGTGTCCCTGCTAAATGCTCATGAAGCAGAAAGTAAGTATCTGAAATAGAGGGGGGGGAAGAAGGTGGCATTTTAGAGAAGTTTCTTATTACTGTAAAAATAAGTTGTTGTAACTGTGGTAGAAAACAATCACATACTTGCTACTTAATTGAATCATAGAATGGTTTGGGTTAGAAGAGATCTTAAAGCTCATTTACTTCCAACCTCCCTTGCCAAGGGTAGGTGCACCTTCCACTTGATCAGGTTGCTCAGAGGCCCATCCAACCTAGCCTTGAAAATTTCCAGGGATGAGACATTCACAGCTTCTCTGGAAAACCGTTCCAGTGCCTCACCACCCCACAGTAAAGAATTCCTTCCTAAGAACCTGATCTAAACCTACTGTCAGTTTAAAGCCATTCCCCTTTGTCCTATCACTACATGCCCCTGTCCTTCCATGTGTTTTAGTATAGCTTCTAGGAGGATTTGTTCCATGTTTCTCCCAGGACCAGAGCTGAGGCTGACAAGTTGGTAGTTCTCAGGGTCTTCCTTTCTACTCTTTTTAAACAGGGGTTTGTGCCCATCTTTCCCTTTTTCCAGTCCCCTAGTACTTCCCTTAACTGCCATAGCCTTCCAGACATGGAGAGTAGCTTGGCAACTACATCATCCAATTCCTTCAGGACTCTGGGATGAATCTCATAGATTTATGTACATTCAGGTTCTTTGGGTGGTCATGAACCTGAACTTCTTCTACAGTGGGAAGGACTTTTCTTCCCCAGACCCTGTCTTGTAGCCCACCCACTGGAGAGGTGTGGGAAGAGAGGTTGCCATTGAAGACTGACACAAGAAAGGTGTTGAGTAGCTCAACCTTGTCCCTGTCCAGTATTACCAGTTTTCCAGCATTGATTATTGGAGGACACAGACCTTCTTAGACCTTCCTTTTCTGGCTGACATACCTGTAGAAGCCCTTCCTGTTCTTTTCATCCTTTGCCAGCTTCAGGTCCAGCTTCTCCTTGGCCTTCCTCACTCTGTATCCCTAACCTTCATCTCTCTACTCTTCCTAGGATGCCTACTACTGCTCCATGTTTTCATCTGGAAAATGTGGCTTCCTTCTCTCTATAGGAGACTGCTTTTAGATAAAAGTGAACTCTCTCTAAGCTAAAAGTAGACTTAGTAAGCAATTCTTCAATGAGCTATTAGATGCATTTGATCAGGTGATAAATAGCCATGGAAGCTAGTGCACATAAAGTAAAGCAGAATGCAGATACTAACAAACTTGAAAACATAATGAAGAAGGAGAGATTGAACATTTCATTTGGTGTCTCCACAGGGCTGAAATAGCTCACTTTCTTGGCAACTATGTGAACAAGACAGCAATTCATTTTATGCTGAAAATTTTGTGATTTGATGCTACATTTAAATTAAAAGAGTAAAAATATTTGTTGATATTACATTTTACTGACTTAAATGTCTTCTGCAGTTGTGGTATTTAGACACAAAGTAATGTGTGTCCTGGAAAGGAATGCATGCTATGTGCAGATTTAAACTTAACTGCAGGGAAGATGACACGCAGATTGCTTGAATTCAGATAAGACTTCAACAATTTTCACAGTACTGAAAATGCAACAAAATAGAGTCTTTTTTTTCCTTCTGTTTTCTTACCCCCTTTTCCTCCTGCCAGCAGAGGGAAAACTGCAGTATATAACTTAGGATGGGGCTTTGGGTTTCCTACCCCCACAAAATTAAAAATGAAAGTTTTGATGGAGGCATGGGTTCTTGTAAATACATGTCTATGTCATGCTATCCAAATGATTTGATTGAAGTACTTGAGAACTTGTTTTGAAATGATTTTGTTTGATACTTGCAGTGTGGGAAGTTCACTTCCATCCCTCTGACCCTGATCATTTATTCACGTGTTCTGAAGATGGATCTCTTTGGCACTGGGATACTTCCACAAACGTATCTGAAAAACCATCTTTTCTTCATCAAGGTAAGGATGTTTGAAGTCCATCTGCACTGAATTTGTCAGTTGGTAACATCATTACAGTCAGTGTTCTCACATGACACAATTAATAACACAATCTTAATACAGAAAATTAAAAGCAGCTTTCTTTTCTTAGAAAGCAAACTTAGATAAGCACTTTTCTTAGATAAGCACTTGAGAAAAACTACTTATATGGCAAACAGTTGTGCAGGGTTTTTCATGGTCTGGTTTGGGTGTTTTTAATCTGCTACCCTCTGACCAGTGTGTGAAGGGCACATCTGATGATTTCAGATGGACTGTATTCACTTAAAAATCATCTGTATGTAGAAGAGAAACAGAGGCAGTCTGACTTACATTATTGAGTCTCTGAGGGAGTTACACTAACTTAGAATACAAAAATAATTGATAGGTTAATGAGATAGTTCCAATTATTACTTTGAATTGTAAATTCATAATTCTACTTTCAATAAATGAAACTGGATCCTTTTGCATGGTGGCAGGATTTTCAAGTTATGATACTGACTTTTAATATAAGCATTTATTTTCACATTCTAATCACAAAGACTGCTACCTTGCCACATTAGACAATAGTGGGGAAACTTTCACATGTCACCTGCTACCTTTGGCCTCAAAGTTGTCATTCAAAGTTAAGTTTTATCTATGGAAATTATAGGATTACTAATTCAAGTTGGACTCTGCATGTTTGCAAGTATATGAAGTATAAATCCTTTAGCATCACTTCTGACACCTGCTAATCTTATGCTGAATGATGTTTCTTAGAGCGTGAGACTTCAGTTTGAATGTAAAGTGTTAGGTGGAAAAAACTCAAAGATAGGTGTATCACTTGCTGCAAAGTGGGCAGGAGGAGCAGTAGAGAATAAGTGTTATTGAAGCAAAGCTGAAAACCCCAAACAGAGCAAGACACTATAAACAGACTTGTGTTCTTGTACCCCTGCTTTAGTATCTGGCTAGAGAAACTTGCAGGTACTTACACTCTCCAGTGAGATGAGTTAATAGCTGCTGTGATGTATTTGTCTTAACTGAGGGTAGAGCTGGTAGATAATTTTTGTAATTATTTCAAGTACTTGATTTTTAAGCATTTTCTCCCTAATTTACCATAGAAATGACATCTCAACTACTCTGAAAATTGACTTAAATGTAAAATTTTATTTCCATTATGTCTGACCCATATCTACTGTGTTTCTCCAAATTCTAAGAATATATAAACAAATTTGAAACTTACTTCTTTGTGTTCCTTCTTTCAGGAGGAAGAAGCACTGCCTATCTTTCCCACAGCACCATGAACCAGTCTGTAGTGAGTGCCTGGCTAAGCAATGATCCGACCAAAGACCGCATGGAAATCACCAACCTCATTCCAAACCAGACTTTGTCTGTGAATAGCTTAGATGTTCTAGGACCATGCCTGGTATATGGTACTGATGCAGAGGCTATTTATGTGAACAGACAACTTTTTGCATGAAGTGACTGTGGTATCCCTTTGAAGCATTGACCAGCTTGAACCACTGGGAAATATCAGGTTCATTCCTAATGCTACTCACTAGTCTGTTATTGGCATGTGTGGGAGCAGCCTCACCTTGGTCCTGGTGCTGTGGAAGAAGTCAGGTGCTTCACATTCTGACAGCTGTCACTTGATGCTCCAGGATGGGTAACTGAGCAAGCTTACATGCCATTTCTTCCCTGCTGCCTGCTTGGTTTTGACAAGCAGGAAAGTAGTCACTAAGGGCAAAATCCTTGCTGTAAAGTGATGTCCATAATACACACATACATAAAAACAGATGAAAAGGTAAACGCTGAATTTTTATTTTTCCCTGTAAAGGTATTTTTCAAGTATCATTTCTAAAGTGAAACTGTGGGCTTCGTGGAAATTCTTTTTATGTCACCTGAAAGAGATGGGGTTTTTTTAAGCTGAGTTTTTTATATAGGGGAACATAACTGTTAATGTTAGTTCATGAGCTGGAAGGAAAACTGTTAAAGCTATGAAATGTGAAAGGTTCTATAGGAATCTAAGCAATCTAGCAACATTATTTTGAATTATTCACAGCTTCATCATGGATGCTACATGTTAAAACTTGATAATGCACCAGTAAATCTCCCAACAGAAAAATGGGGTTTGTAATTAAGAAGTCATAACTGACAGATGTGTTGGCCGTGTTTTCAGGTGTAAGAATGAGAGTTTCTAAACTTGAGACATAGTCTTTGTCACAAATTCACGTCTGGTTTGTTGAAATCTTTGAAAAGTTTTAAATTTTATTATTAGCATTGTACCTCCTTTCTTTTACAGAGAACCCTTTCTCTTTTTATTAAAGAGTTTTGCACAAGAGTAGTGGTCTGACTTACTAAAATAAATCAACTAGATGTGTTTGTGGGAACTTATTTGGATTGGGCCTGGGTATTGAACCTGAAGGATGGAAAAACCTGTGTATTTGGGCAGGAACAGGTTAGTTATGAGGTGTTACATGGTATTTCCACCATAACCCCTCTAGAGTGTACTTTAATCACGTCGGCGTGAGCGCCTGGGGTGTGCTGTGGCAGGAACACCTCACCTGATGCACATTCCGTGTGTCTGGAGACGGATGGGGCACTGGGGACAAGGCAGTCGTCCTTGTGCAGGGCAAGGTGTACTGAGTTGCCGATGAGCTCCTTAGAGCAGCTTATTTGAAATTTATTTAAAATGCAAAAGATGGAAATGAAATGGATCACTCCGAGTACTAACCGGTGGGTTTTCCTTCCTGTTGGTCTGTAACGAGTCCATCCTTCGGGCATCAGCTGAAACACGAGGCTCAGCGGAGCTTTCTCCCCCCCCCCCCCCCCCCCCGCCCCAAAAAAAAAGAAAATGGGAATTTGTCCGTGGTGCCCGGCACTGGGCCGGGAGAAGCCAGCCATGTCCGGCAGCGCAGTTCCGTGCCGAGCAGTGCTGTGCAGTGCGGTGTGGCTGCCCGGCCCGGGCGCGCAGGGGTTACAGGGCGCTGCCGCTCCCCGCCGGGGCGGGCGGGAGCCGCCGCTGCTCCATCCGGGAGCGGCAGGAGCCGCGCGAGGCAGGCCGGGATCTGCCCATATCCGGGCGGCTCCGCGGCGGGGACACTGACAAAATGGCGGCGCCGAACTGAACGGCCCGAGGCGGCGGCGGGTGCTGGCGGAGGGACCGAGCGGGCGCTGCCGGCATCGCCGAGGGGCGGAGGAAGGAAGGGAAGGGCCGCGGCCGGTCGGCGCCGTGCGGGCGGGGCCGAGCTCCGAGCGCCCGGGGCGCTGCCGCCGCCGCCGCCTTCTCGCCTCAGGTAGAGTCCGCCGTGCGCGGGGCCGGAGGGGGGTCGGGGCGGTAACGGGCCCGCTCCGGCTCGGCCCGGCGTCCTGGGCCCGCTGCGGGACACAACCGGGGCAGGAGCCACCTCAGGTCACGGCCTGGGGCCGGCGAGGCGACAGAAGCGCAGGTGTCCCAGCGGGGCACGTTCGGGATACTCCGCCCGGCCGTGAAACCCTCCTGGCCTGCGTGTCCCGGGAGGCCGGATCCCGCTGTCCTGCACAATCCGTGCCGGCCCGAGCCGCGCAGCGGGGCTGTGGCTGCCCTGCCTGGTCCCGGGAGGCCGGGTCCTGCTGTCCTGCAGCGATCCGTGCCGGCCCGAGCAATGCAGCGGGGCTTTGGCTGCCCTGCGTGTCCCGGGAGGCCGGGTCCTGCTGTCCTGCAGCGATCCGTGCCGGCCTGAGCAGCGCAGCGGGGCTTTGGCTGCCCTGCAGTTGTGAGCCCTGGAGATCGCTCCGAGGTGCGCCTGGAATGACTCCTGCTGCTCCCGGGAATACGTGTATGTGTACGGAGAGGAGCTGTATCCTGCTAAAGGAGATAGCAGAGCGTAAGAATGGAAGCAAACCGAGCGAATGCACAACGTTCCTCGTGTTCAGCTGGCCTCTGGTTCTTTCCAGCTCTGGCTTCTCTGACCATATGTAGTTGTGCTTATGTGCTGATTTCAGGGTCCAGTTTTCTCCTCATCCTATGAAAACTTTTAGCATTATAAATGCATCCTTTGGGAAATTGCTGTTGCAGCTCAATGACTTGTTACCTGGAAAAAAAGCCTCCTTTAGTTGGTCTGAACCAAGTCTCTACAAACTTAATTTTATGACTTGTGAAGTCTCTGTTAGTTTCTTTATCTCTAACAGTGAAGCATTGTGATCATGTATAAAATAAGCTGTTAGAATAGATACATGAGGGAGGGTACCACGATACATCAGTATGCGATGTTCACTACTCAGTTGGAAATACGGGCATTGAAAGTATTTTTAGAAGGAATTTTAAAGTTAGATTTAAAAGCTGTGTATTTTTTTCCCTCAGAAAATCATGGGAGTCATTGACAGTTGCATGTTGCCATTCAGAGCATCACAGACTGGTTTGGGTTGGCAGGGACCTTAGAGATAATCCAGTTCCAGCTCCCTGACACTAGACCAGGTTGTTCCAAGCCTCATCAGGCCTGGCCTTGAACACTTCTGAGCTTTCATTCGAGCTCTTATTTATATAAGTCCAATCTTTTGTGATTATAATGTAAAAAAAAAAAAAAGGTGGGCTTTTTTTTTTCCTTTACAGTTTGACCTGTAAAAGCAAATACTGTATTCCTATACTTTGAATAGAGGTGAAACATTATTTTCTTCAACTTCTTTAGGGAAGAGAATTTAATCAGCAAAAACAGCTGCATTAACAAACAGATTATTTAAGGACACAAAACTACAGGAGGGAATAGACATCAGTTCCCATGGATACAGTTGGTGTTTGGTAGTTAGAAGTACAAAGTTGAGATCTATTTCTTACTCAGCAGTCAACACTCTCTTCCTTTAAAATGTGTGCCAGTGTCTATAAGCAGAAGTGACTTGTGAATTTTGAGATTCATGTTTAAAGCAAGGTGAACTGTAGTAATTCGTGTTTTCTGGAGGATTAATTAAATTGGTTTTCTAAGAATTAAGACTTAGTTTAACATGTATATGCTGGTACCCCTCAGTGCTGCCAAAAGGAACAACCCACCAGAAAAAAGTTACTTATTTGGGTAGGTTCCTTAGCTTGGTTTATGCTGTGTGGCCTTACAAACAGTTACACTGTCTGTGGTAAGTGCTGGGAGATAAGTGGACTGGATGGTTTACACTCCTAAACCTAAACTGCTGCTAAAAATTTAGAGTGCAGCTTTATTTTCCAAGAGTGCTGCTGATTTATGATTTTGGTCTCCTGTTAATTTAACCTTGATTTCTCTTAGGGGGTGTTAGATTTACTTATTCCAGCTACCCGAGGTGTAACCATGAAGTGAATGCTGCCATACCAGATGAAATTTGTAAAATATGTAGGTGCAAAACCCATTTTCTCCTGAATTCCAGGCCTTTGGAATTTGTTAAAAACATAAGTAGGGGTATTTTGTCAAGTTCTTACTTCATTTTCTTTGGAAAAAGTTTTCTTTGGGAAAAGTATTTTCAATGTGGTCTTCAATACCGCATGTTTGGAAAATTATTTTGAAAGTGGCCAAAATGAAATTACATTTTAATTGCTTTCATGCTGTACTTTCTGCTGATTTCTGGATTTCTTAATACTTTGGGCAAAATTTCACTGTTAATTATTAAAATTCACTCATGTCTGATGATCACTTCTTTATTCAGTGAGCACTGAAGAACTATATGCTATCAGACTGTATTAAACATATAATTACCCAACTACATTCATTTAAGGTTTCAAAGCTATCACAGTGCAAAGAAGGATTGTGAATGCAGTTATACCCCTTAAGATTTAGCAAGTTTCATAAGAGAAATTCTGTTATTTTTAAAATGGTTCTCCAAGGAGAATGGGATTAAGTGGATATCCCTTAAGTGTTTCTTTTTGCAGTCCTCATTTATGTATTACTTCCCAGCTTTCAGGTTTTATTCATATATGGATAGCACGAGTATTTAATTGATATAATTTGCATGTGTTCCAGGGAATTCTTTTTCCTATTAACTTGTCATATTTTTCCTCATTTGCTGAATCACTAATTGGTTTGTGACAGTGCAAGTATTACAGAAATGAAGCCTGAATGAAGAAAGAGTGACTTTTTTGTAGACTGTAAAATTTGGATTCTTGTTTAATTTATGTCTACAATGAGAAACACTTAGCAACACAGTAGTAAAGGAGCTCTGTGAGTTGGACTTCAACATTTTTGTTGCTTTTGAAGAAAAGACAGAGCTGAAACATTTAGTTTATCTTGCACTGTCTTAGTAACTGATCTTCCTCTGTGAAGCAGTAGAGACTGACAAAGTTTAATTTCATGATATTCTGAAGAGGCAAATGCTCTGCAGTTTCTTGTGTTTCACTGAGGTTGCTTTATCCTTTGCCATGCAGTTGCAGTAATAATTAGTGCCCAGCCTGAACAGAGAGATTTGAGTTCTCTGCAGACACGGGGCTCTTTCCCTGATGAGTCAGCGCCTTCAAAATGCAAACGTTTTTTATTTGGCTTTTGGCAGAAAATTCTGTTTCCCTTACCAAATGTCATAGCTATGCTCTCAGTGAATTTGATGCTTGAGTTGTTAAACAATTTTACAGTACAAAAAAAAATCTGATCAAAATTTTCTTTGTTTCTCTTCCTGCTCTCATTTTCCCTTATGTAAAATAAATGTAAAAATTACTTGACTATTGATGAAGCCTGGTTCAAGGAGACTTGAGCTAAGAGACTGTGAAAGCCTCAGAATGTGAACCCTTAAACAGATGCAAGTAGCAGATGATACTAGAAGTCATGAAGTTGCATGTGATGAGCCAGGCAAATGTTTAGTTTTAGCAAATGTGACTGCTAGAGAACGGATAAAATCACTGTAATTAAATGCTCTTACTTGTGTACTTCTCACTCCCATCTTTTGCTGGAGCTGGATGTCAGAATCATTGAACAGCAAGGTTATTTGATCTGTATCCTGGCTGACTGGGCAGCTGAGTTGGCTCTTCTGGCTACAAAGGTGTTGATGGGGAGAACATAGGTGACAAATGGACACAGGAGAGGGGGCAGGCAAAGAAGCAGTGCTGGCACACACCAGTGGTTCTTATCTGCTCTTGCAAGCTTTGTCCGCCACTCAGAGCTCTTTACTATGCCCACATGCTTTGCAATTCAGGACTGTGTAGACTTGAGGCACCTAAAACATTAGTTGTTAACAGACAGTTAAAACCCAACATGGTGTGTAAATTAGTTTGAGTAAAGACTGCCTGAAGAATTCACTTCGCATGCTTTCAGTATCTGAAGGCAGTGCTGCGTGTGAATGTTTCGCTACTCCAGTGCTACATTGTGATTTTTTTACTGCTCTGTTAAATGTGATTTGTTTTGTTTTGTTAACAGAATAGCAGTTTTGGGTTGTGACAAACTCCAGCACTTCAGGAACCAAGGTTTCGAAGCGAAGAGCCACTGCTTTCACAAGTTCTGACATCAGCCAGTCTTCCTTGAATTCTGGTGTGTGCGAGTCCTTGGTGGAGGTTGCATATATACATGTTTTCATGAAGAGAAGTGAGAAGCCAGAAGGTTATAGACAAATGAGGCCTAAAACTTTTCCTGCCAGTAATTATACTGGCAGCAGCCAGCAGATGCTACAGGAAATACGAGAGAGCCTCAGGAATTTGCCTAAACCCTCAGATGCTGCTAAAGCTGATCACAGCATGGGCAAAATGTTACCTGAAGATCCTAGACAAGGCCGAAATCCCCCTAAATTTGTAACATATCACAAGGTTTTGCAGGAGATAAGAAACTCACTTCTGCCTTTTGCAAATGAAGCAACCTCAGCTGTCAAAGGAACATCAGAAGTTAATCGACAGATGCTGCAAGATTTGCAAGCTGCTGGCTTTGATGAGGTGAAGTGTTTTATTTTAAGGATTTGGTGTTCTGCTAGCTATAGGCTATTAGTGCATGTTGGAGGGGGTGTTGGTCAGAGAATGTTTGAACAGCATGATAAGCAAAAAGCTTCAAAATCTGGTAGCTTTCTGATTAAGACATGAAACTGGTAATAGTGGGGGGTGTAAAAGAGGACTAGAAGGACTTAGAGAGACTTGGCTTTGTTTTTTTAAGCATCTTGTCCAGATTGTTCTTATGTGGTAGGTTGTTTTAATTATTTATATAGTTTTAGGCAGAGAGAACTGGACTCTCTAGAACATGGATTTTGCCTCTGATACTCAAAGTAATTTTGGGTTGTGCTCAGTTAAAATAGGTTCATAAAACATGGCGGTTCTAAATTGAAAGGCAATACCAAATATTTTGGAAAATAATCTGAAATGTGATTTCCAGGAAGGAAAAATAAATACACTTAACATCTCCTGTGTTTTTACTGAGACCTGCACATCACATAAATCACACTTATTTTCATGCCTTCTTTGTAAACCTGGGTACAAAAGCATGTTTAAAAAGAGCTAGCAAACCACTCATCTTGCCAAAGGCAAAAGGCACAGTACCACAACAGGGATTAACTTTTCAGGCGTGCACTGCTTGCAATAGTGACCAGCTCATGAGTTCTGCTGTCTGTGATGCTTTGATATTTACAGAGATCTACCCCTACCATGAGTGAGCTTCTCCAAAACTACCAACTGGCTTTTCTTCAGCAGCATCCCAGTGTCAAGTACTGATAGTGACTTTTCATGTTCCTTTTACTTGATCAAATACACAGTCCAGACTGTGTGTCAGGAAGAATGGAAGGATTTTATAATGATAAATGATTTTTGTAATCATTTGCTCCAGCTTTGTGATTCATTGCTGAGGTTGAGGGAGTTTTGTTGCTGTTGTTGTGTGGGATTTTGGGGCAAGGAGGGGTGTGCATTCGTTTTTTCAAAGTAGATTGGTTCGCAGCTCCGTTTTTACAGATTTGAACCTGCAGCTGGTTTTGCAGACTGAAGGTTGTGGTATGTGGCTGGACAATAAATTAGAAAGGTAGCTTAAGTTGGTATTTTTGTTGGATCCTTTGTATCTTGAAGCCTTTTGCTTCTACCCTTTGTTCTTGGATACAACTGCAAATTCCCATGACACTTGTGATTATATGGGGCTTTTTTCAGGCACAGTGCCAGCATAAGCCCTTTCTGCCATGTGTTAACCTACAGTTGTGTTGCCACAATAGGCCATATGGCACTGATCCACGTGTGTCCCTAGGAACAGATACAGCTGAAGTAGGAAAGCATTTTTCTTGGTCAAGAAGATTCAAAATGTATTGAATTTTTTTTCCAAATGAAATATCAACAAACGTTCTTGTTATTTCTCCCCACCTCTCAGGTAGTAGGTAGCATTAAGGGGTGAAGTGGAACAGATAGAAATCAATAAGTATCAGGTGTGTGTATACAGATATATACATATATATATGTATAATAATCAGGGTAGGTTGCTATTCATTGCATTTGGGGTTTTTTATCCTAAATATCTTACAGAAAATCTCTTTTGCTTACTATGGTTCAAGTTAAATCCTTATATGTTCTGTGTATGGTGATACTCTTTAAGACATTGACTGCTTCATATCACATAGGTGACCAGATTTTTGAGCTGAAAATGTTATGTCTGCTTTTTCTAATATCAGCTAGTCCCTAAAGATTGTGACAACTTTATTGTATAGGCTTTTTATTATAAAATCCTTTTTTAAGGGTTGTATGACCACACTGTTCTATCTAGATAACATGATTTACATCAGACTGCAGTGCTTAAACTGGTTAACTTTTCTTCTGAACATCCAGATTGCAGTACTATTTTGGATGATCTCTTCTGGAGAAGACATTTTAAAAGTAGTTCTAAAACACTTGAGAGAAATCAATATTTGTAAAATTACTTTGGTGAAATTAGTGGAGGATATTTGGCTAAATAACCATGATTTTTGGTATTCCTTATAAATAATTTTTTGTATATAATTTTCTCTTTAGGATATGGTTATACAAGCTCTCAGACAAACTAACAACCGTAGTATAGAGGCTGCCATTGAATTTATAAGTAAAATGAGCTACCAGGATCCTCGTCGGGAACAGATGGTTGCAGCAGCAGCAAGACCTGTAAACGCAGGTATGAAACCGCCAGGTAGGTGTATCCATGGTGACTCAGTAACTCACTGAGTATTCTTATAGGTGAAACACAGAACATAGTAAATTTTGCCTTCATGTGCCCACAGTAGAACAGAAATGCTGAGATACAGGTGTTTTTTGCCTTTAAAAACAGCATTTTACATATCTGATGTAATCCTTCTGAGAGATAGGCCCGTTTGACTTGAGTTTCTTAAGCATGATTTTATAACTGCATGGTTTTATTACTGTGCATAAACATTTTATACAAGGAATGGTATTCAGATCTCATTTTGGTAGTTTCTGTTACCTTGCTGATGTGGTGCCTGTGTTTTGTTTTGTGTCAGGCACCACTTAGAAATAAGTGCTGAGCATTGAATTCTTCTTTAAATTTTTTGTCTTTCTTCACACACACTCCCACACAACATTCTGTATGTGTATTTTTGTGTATGTATTTTTCTGTGTGTGTATTTATATATCATATAACTATGGTATTTGTATTTTAGGATGTGATGTTTCAGGATCCCTCTCTGCTTAATTTCCTGCTTTGTTCCAGCTTTTGTTTCTATAGTTTTTAAGGCAAGCTCAATGTTCTTAGAGATGTTAGAAGGGGGACTGTGTCTTTATTAGCAGAGTCAGAATTTTGCCACTTGCTATTATTGCTTTCTGAACAGATGGTAGCACATTTTTTTAATATGACTTGATGCCTTTTTAGTAGCATACACCTAAAAAAAGAGTAACTTAAAATGCAGTAGAAATACTGAACTTTTATTAGACTAAAGTTGGGTGCTGAGCTGCTAGCACTGGAGTTAGATTTTAAATCAACAATATAGATAGGAGGAAAAATTAGTCAGGAGTTGCAAAGAACAGTGTCATTTTCCTTTAGTCTGTTAAGCAGGATTAGTTGGTGCTTGTATGAAGTTCATAGGTAAATTCCACCATTTTCATTGTGGACAATGAGACATCGTTTTCATTGTTACCTGCAAAAATAGAGTAATTAACATGTTCTTTAAGTGAGGACAGGGTGATTTTCAGCAATTAAAGTACTGCATGTGTTTACACATATTTTAGTGTTAGCATTATAAAAACCACAGTAAGACTGCCTGCACCATCAGTTCATTGTATATTTTGTTTATATGATGCAAAATAGCATCTGCAAAGTAAATATATAGCAGGGTTTTGCTCTGTAAATTTTGCATTCATACAGTTTTAATTTTTGCCTCTCTATCTACAACACTTCTACTCAAAAAGATCCAACTTTTAAAATTAAAGTACTTAGTCAGATTCTGTCTTATGGGAATATAACAAGTCTGAATGATCTGTGTGCATATAAGGGTGCAAGTCTTGATTTTACAGCATTCAGTTAAATTTAATTAAAGAACACTAAGTGTTTTGCAAATGTTAATTGGAACATAGCAACATAACATATTTTTCCATGCTATTACTTTTTATTGCATTTGTGCTGAACATTCTGAGAGCTTCTTGTACACATGATTAAAAATACATTGTGTGACTAATAATTTTGCATGCTACCATTTTTTTCAATTAAATTTTACATTTTTACTGAAGCAAAATACATTTTCAGAAAAGTGATTTCTGAAAAATCACTTTCTGGTATTATAGTTTTATAGTTTCAATGTGAGGGGTTTTTTCCCTGTTATATGAACACTGAGCATATTAGCATGCAGTGCTGTATATTACTAGAAAAAGTTTTCATATGAAGTACAGTGGATTATATTGTGTCAGAATTCAAGTCCTGTTTCTGTAGTAATTAACACAGAAGAACAAAATATGCAAAGCAGTCAATAGGAATAATTTCCAGCAATGTAAATGCTGTGTTTTCTTCTTGTGGAAGCAGGGGCTGTGCAGCAGTCGGTGAACCGCAAGCAGAGCTGGAAGGGTTCTAAGGAGTCCCTGGTTCCTCAGCGGCACGGCCCTTCCCTGGCAGAGGGTGTGGTTTATCGCTCGGAAAGTCCCAGCTCGCAGCCTGATGTCGGAAGGCCGTTATCTGGATCTGGCATTGCGGCGTTTGCTCAGGCTCATCCTGCCAATGGACAAAGAGTGAATCCCCCACCTCTGCCGCAGATAAGGAGTGTCACACCTCCTCCTCCACCTCCTCGGGGGCAGACACCCCCTCCAAGGGGAACTACTCCTCCACCTCCTTCCTGGGAGCCAAATTCTCAAACGAAGCGGTACTCTGGAAACATGGAATATGTGATCTCCCGTATTTCTCCAGTGCCACCGGGAGCATGGCAGGATGGTTATCCACCTCCACCTATGAATCCTCCTCCTATGAATTCATCCGCACAGGGGCAGAGAGGCATGAGTGCTGTCCCCATTGGCAGGCAACCGATAATCATGCAGAGTTCTGCCAACAGCAAATTTAGTTTTCCCTCAGGAAGAGCTGGAATGCAAAATGGCAATTGTCAGGCAGAATTCATAGTTCACCAGAATGTGGTGTCTGGAAATTCGGTGAGTCGCCAGCCACCCCCATATCCAATGAATCCAACCAACAGGCAGAGTCCCACAGCACTACAGATGCAGGCAGGAGGATCTGCTCCTCCTTCGGCATACACCAATGGGAATATTCCTCAGGCAATAATGGTGCCAAACAGAAACAGTCACAACCTGGAGCTTTACAACACCAGCGTGGCTGGAATACCTGCATCCTGGTCTCAGCCTTCCCCCGTGCAGCCGCAGGCGTCGCCGGGCAATGGGCATGACATGCCCGCGTGGCAGCCCAGTATTCCCGTGCGCTCCAACTCCTTCAACAACCATCACGGCAGCAGGCAGAGTCACTCGGGCAGCTCGCAGCCTTCGGCCACCACGGTGACAGCCATAACGCCTGCTCCCATTCAGCAGCCAGTGAAAAGCATGCGCGTGTTGAAACCAGAGCTGCAGACTGCGCTGGCCCCCACTCACCCTTCCTGGATGCCGCAGCCCGTGCAAACCGTTCAGACCATTCCCTTCTCCGACAGTCCCTCTACCAATATGGCAGTTATGCCTCCTGTTGTGGAAGCTCCAAATTACCAGGGTCCCCCACCACCTTACCCCAAACACTTGTTACATCAGAACCCTTCTGTCAATCTGTATGAGGCAGGACCCAAGCTCAGCAAGGAGGAGCCACCTCCTTTAGCCAGGGAGGATGAGAATGAAAAGAATTACGAATGTGTTGATTCAATAGATAAAGAAAAGAAGCAAATTACAACCTCACCTGTTCCTGTTAGAAAAAACAAGAAAGATGAAGAAAGAAGAGAGTCTCGCATTCAGAGTTATTCCCCTCAAGCCTTTAAATTCTTCATGGAGCAGCATGTGGAGAATATACTCAAGTCACACCAGCAACGTTTGCACCGGAAAAAACAGCTAGAAAATGAAATGATGCGGGTAAATTCTTCCTTCTTTCTAAATCTATAACTGAACTGTTCTTGTATTACTTTTATAGGATATGTCTTAATTGTAGAATTAAATAGTACACATAAGTAGAATATTTAGAACTTTAGTATTGAAATCTGTTTTTAATCTTTGTATTTGAGATGTGGCAAGTCTCTTCTTTGTCTTGTTTATATATTTAATTTTCTTCTTAGAAATTGATTTTTAAGTAAGTTTTTTTGGATATCAAAGGTAATTTGTATGGCCTGCATACAGTAAGGTGGCAGAAGCAAAACAATTGTTACATGAACTGAGATGTAGCTACATGGCTCATAGCTTTTTGTTATGGGTTCTACTTAATCCTGATTTTTGAGTTATAGGCAATATTTAATGATTTATAAAAAGACTTCACTTTTTTTAAAATAAGTACTGAAGGTACAAGCAAACTGGGGACAAGTTCCAGGCTAGCTAGTGTTCTTATATAGATATGCACACAGTGATATTTTTTACATTCTGCAGTTTGTTACCTGTACGGATAGTTTTGTAAAGTTCAAATTAAAAAAAGAAATTAAAGGTTAGTTTTGGTTCTTTTAGAATGAAAGAGATGGTATCTTTTGTCTAATTATTTTGTAATCTGCACTGTAAATGTATTTTAAACAAGAGCAATTGAAGGGCATAATTATAAAACAAATACATGCAAAATCAACTTTTTTGTGCCTGCATGGAGTCAGGCAGGTCTATTTCTAGTATTTCAGTGTTCTGTTAAACCAAATCAAAAGGGTAAAAACTGGCGCTGACAAACAAATATCATTTCAAAAGAGAAAACAGTGAGAGGTAGTAAAACTAAGATTTGCAGAAAGGTGAAATTGAGATGAGTCACACAAATATATTTCCTAGTGATTGTAGTTGAAAGTTTGACATAAGTATGATGTTCTTTTTTATTTATTCTATGAGAGTATGTGTTTGGCTTATACCACTTTCTTGCTGTTTTTTAAATCTGTTTTTTCTTACTCTTTGAAAATTCTTACTGTAAGCTGTAGTCTTTTGTAAGTGTTTGCTTAATCACAAATATGTAAATGTTAGCAAGATTTCATCCTGGAACTCTTACTAGATCTTTATTCTTAGTCTTTTCTCTTTCCTTTTTCACTTCACTAACAGCTGATTTAAACTGTTAAGGTGTGGGAAGCTTTCCTGAACTCTGTAGCCTCCATCCCTGTGTAGACAAGTAAGATTCTGAAGCAACAGTGTTTCTTAAGAATAGCATGATCTCTTTTTAGAGGGCTTTGCATGCAACCCTGCATCAAAATTAAGCATGAATTTATTTTGGCTATTTTTGAGTACTTAAATGTAAGATTATAATTAATGTTGATTTGCAAACTTCACTTTCCCTTCTTACTGTGTTGTGTTCTGTAGCATCTCAGAATAAGTATTACTTATATAAAAGCACTGATATAACTTTTCTTGATATTTTTCTTGTGCTTTTAAAGCACCTTAGTAGGTGTGTTTTATAATATTTATAATATTAATGCTAGAGTTTTAATAATTTATGCTGGATTTAAAGCTGGGATGTTTAATTACAGGTTGAAGGGTGGAAGATGGGTTATTGTGCTGCAGCAGACCTTTTTCATAAGCACACAGGAGAGGAATGCCATAACAATAAAGTATATTTTGGGCCTTCATGAGAAGGAGAAAGGGAAATTATTTATTTTCAGAAAGTTTTAAGATGATTAAGCAAGTATTGAATCCCTTCTTTTCTGCCCTTTGAATTTTGAAAGAAAAAACCTCAGAATGCACCTGTGAAAATACCCGATGCTGTATTTCTAGCATATGTGACATATTTCTATGGTGTCAGGTCTCCTAGGACCTCAGTGGTCTCAAAAGTGTTTAATTTAGATGTGTGAGTTTGGCCAAGAGTTAAAATAGGTGTCTTTCCAGCAAAGAGAAGCTTAAGTTGTCCTTTAAGGCACAGCAAGATGAGAAGGAAGCAGAATGAGAGCAAACTGTGTGATAATAGAGAGCCAGTCAGGAAAGAGTTGGTGTCTGACGTCTTCGTGAAATAATTGGAGATACATGTGCAGAAAGGTTTGTGCAGCTGACAGTTTGGTAATTTTTGGTAAATGCTGAAACTGAGGAGAGTTCTAGGGAAAATACAACAATTCAGACAGAAAGTTTGTAGTAAACATTTGGTTTAGTGGATGACGGGGAAAAATGAAGGTGGGTTGAGGGAAGAGATGACAAATTGCAGTACTTGGGCTACTTTTTTTTACTATAAAACGGTTCAGATGCAAGAGCTAGAGAGCAGGTAGAAGAAAGCAAAGCTTTCCAAAACCAGGGTTTTGGACACTCTTTGTATGTCTTGCAGTGATTGATCATTGTATTGACTCTCACTCCTAGGGGGTGTTGCTATGTAGGTTTTATTCTTTGCCAGTTTTGTCGGTGATGGGTGGGGTTCAGTTTGTACTGACAGGAGCTTTAGGATTCAGGTGGGCCTTAAGAAGGTGACATACCATTGTCTGACCTTTACCAGGCTCAGGTCTTCAGCTGTCTTCTTGACATTTATAAGTCTTAAAAAAATCCTTCCTTCTGTGTTGAAGTGTGCCTTAAGTCTGTTCATTCGTGGAAAACTTCAGATGTTTTGTGGGAACTCAGCACATCACTCCTGATGTCCAGAGTTGCCAAGGTAACCCTTGGGGGGGGCTCGGAAATCGTGGAATGTTGTCAGAAGTGCTTGGTGGTTGGATTTTGACCCTGCACGGGATGTGCCACCTATATGAGGACAAGAGGATCACTTGGGGATAAGTGGTGAAGGAATTGATTATTCACAGGGTGAAAACACAGGTTTTGGGATTTTGGTACAGGGGGGTTCTTAGGAGGCAAGATGGAGGAGTTAGGGCGTGCCCTGTCCTTCTCTTCTTCTTGTCATCCATCTTTGATGGTGGTGCTGGCACTTTGGGATTGGTTCACACTAAATCTGCAATTGTTAATAAGAGTAAAAGGTATTGGAAGGTAAAGGTAAATATCTTATACGTAGTTTTTAGATAAAAATAGACGACCGCCCAGTGGGAGGTCGGTATGCCCATGGCTGTCTTGCTGGGCAGACCTCTGTCAGGCTGGGAGACGACTTTGTAGATAAGAATTAATAAACAATATTGAAGACCGAAAAATCTGAAGAGTGCACTCGTCCTTTGGAGTGCAGGCTGTCCCAAGGCCATCCTACGCCTAACCGGGCAGAGACAACAGGCCGAGAACGGAGAATGTTTCTGTCTTGGAAGACAGTACACGCATGTTCCTACAATAAGACAATTTTTTGATTCAAAACGTGCAGTTGAACCTATTACCCACACCACTCTTGAAACTGCAGCTAGCCAGTCCTAACTACTGTCTATCTGATGTCTACAAAAAATTTTGTCTCAAATTTGAGACGGCCTTCCCCATTTCAGTCCTACCAAATTTGTATAACTTGTGAAATTCATTTGAGTAGATGAGCATATTGTATGCCTTTTCCTAATTGCATCTCCTTTGGATCCATTTTTGCTATGATGCCTGTAAGAAGTTTTATGTTTTCTAACAGTATTTTCTTTAATAGGTGGCATATAGTAACTTGTGAAAGCATTTTTAAGATACTGAATGATATTGAATTGAATTTTTTTGCCTTTTTTGTCAGTCGCATCTCTTATATTTTGTTTCAAGGTATGTTGGAAGTCAGGCAAGGCCAAAGTCATCTATTAACATACAGTCTATACAGGCCTAGACTAGTTACTTAGTCCTATTGATGGTTCTGAATACTGCTATGCCGACAGTATCTCACATATTTGAAGCTTTAAAGAGATGGAAGCAGCAAGACTTGGTATCAAGAATCAGTAACATGTTACAGTAAGAAATGGAAAGCTTTTAGAATAGTGCTTGAGTACAGTTGAGATGTCTGCAGGGGTTCAGTGTGGCCATGTTTGAGTTTATGATCAACATGTCCATGAAAAAATAAGGAAGTATGCTATAGGTTGAACTTGGAAATCATTGGTGTGGGATGGTGATTTCAAGCCAGGTAGGCAGATAAAATAATTGGGATGCAGTTAGAAAGGTAGCATATAGTAATTTGAAAATGCTGTCAGAAAACAAAAGAAGGAATGAATGTCATGTTACGTAGTGATAGTGTCACAGAGAAAAAAATTTTAAAAATTGAAGACGGATTCTATTCACATTAAAACAAAGAAGGATTATTCTGATTCCAGGCTGTGAAATTTGCCAAGAAAAATGGCAGCAGAATTGAATGGGATTCTTAAGGGAATTGAAACCAGCAAAAATATACTGGGGGGGCACACAGGTTGGAGCACAATGAGAGTGATCAATGTGGTTCTTGTAGATAAGGGTTTCTATGCTGTAGGTGATGAGTTGTGTGTGGTCTGTGAGTGTTTCAGCTGTCAGAATGTTGGTGGCATTGGCTGGAACAGCAGGGATGTTCAGTCAAGATAGGGATATGCACGCAGATAGGCTCCAAGAAAAGATTCTGTTGGGAGGAGTGAGCCACTTCAGAAGGAGGTTCTCTGCTCAGCTGGTTCCTAGGCAGAGTGGAGAGCAGTGGTGAGAGTGTGAGTGAAGCCCTGCTAGAAGGGGGTGTGTTGTGTGATAAGAGGTAATATCAGTTGGTTCAGGCATGTTGCAGACGTGTTGGCAAGCAGTGGGAAGCAGTGCCAGTAGGGTCTGTTTTGGGTGTCTACACATGGAAGTGAGAGGGAGTGCATACTCCCTCCTGCAGCTGAAATTCTAGAGCATGGTCAGGAAGTTCAGTGACTTCTGCTCCAGTTAGTCTGCTTTTCCCATGGCAGCTCCTTAGCCCTCAGCAACTTACAGCTCCTAGACATGTCTTGGCTTTCTTTAACGCTGTAAAGAGAATCAGGGAGGCAGCTGATGCACACTCTTACTCAGATAATATTATTTGCAGTGGTTTTTATCAGTAATTTGTAAATTACCATTCTTAAGAATGTAGTAGTCCCTTCTCTAGAACCTCCTGGTGCATGGCACCTTGTGCATTTTGCTGTTGAAAATTATCACATTTCAGTTTTTTATCACTCCTATATGTTTTTATAGAATCCTAATGTGTAAATTAAAACAAAACCAAATCCCTTTAAGTAGTATTTCTTGTGCTGTGTATAAGTATTTGGTTTGCTTTGCCTAAGCCTTGTAATTAATTATGAGAAGATCACCAAGAATTAAGAATACTGTTCACTCTTCAGACTTAACTCTGTTTGCTGCACAGGTTGGATTGTCACCAGAGGCCCGGGATCAAATGAGGAAAATGTTGTGCCAGAAAGAGTCAAATTACATTCGGCTAAGAAGAGCTAAAATGGACAAGTCAATGTTTGTAAAAATTAAAACCCTGGGAGTTGGTGCATTTGGAGAAGTTTGCCTAGCAAGGAAGGTGGATACTAATGCTCTATATGCAACAAAGACTCTGAGGAAAAAAGATGTCTTGCTTAGAAATCAAGTTGCTCATGTTAAAGCTGAGCGGGATATCCTTGCAGAAGCTGATAATGAATGGGTAGTTCGACTGTACTATTCATTCCAAGATAAGGACAATTTGTACTTTGTAATGGACTACATTCCAGGAGGTGATATGATGAGTCTCCTAATTAGAATGGGTGTCTTCCCAGAAAATCTGGCACGGTTCTACACAGCAGAACTGACGTGTGCAGTTGAGAGTGTTCATAAAATGGGCTTCATCCACAGGGATATTAAACCTGACAATATCTTGATAGACCGTGATGGTCATATCAAACTGACTGACTTCGGGCTCTGTACTGGCTTTCGGTGGACCCATGACTCCAAGTACTACCAGAGTGGTAAGAGAGATGCAAGTATCCTTTACAAGGAATTAAATTATAAATGAGTAGAAAGATGACTATGCTGTTTCCTTTATGAAAAGGTTTAAGTAGGCTTTTCAAAATCCTACTTGATTACTTGAAGCAACAGCTAAAGAAAAAGGTGGAGTTAAAGAGAAGTCACAATTTTGAGAGTGGTAAAATACAGATTATGTGAGTTTCCAAAAATAAAAACATACCTTCAAAAACAAGGTTGAAATTACTTCTGATTCGTTTTTCTCAAAATGTTACATACCTTAGCCCAGACTGTTACACAGTCTTTGGTGAGAAGATCAAGATTTAAAATCTGATTTTGTAAATTTTTTTGCGATTTATATGTTAGAGGTTTATGTTTACGGAAGTGTTAAAACAATATACACCTTATACACACAATGTAGTGATGTTAGGAAAAATCTGAAAAGTATTGAGATTGGTATTTCCTCATAGTTATGTCAAAAATTTGCTTTAAAAAATTGTGTCCTCAGAGGTTAGTATTTTATATCCTAAACAAAAATCAATATCTTGATGTTGATTTCTGTTTTAACTCTCAGCTTCAGTATTGAAACTGAAACAGATTCTGTCTTGTAACACAGAATGTTAATGGATAAAGCAAATTTCATATTAGAGAAGAGCTAAAGTAACCATACTCAGTTTTGGCATCCTTGTCACTCCCTGGCAGGTGACCATGCCCGTCAGGACAGTATGGATTTCAGCAGCGAGTGGGGTGACCCGGCCAACTGCAGGTGTGGGGATCGGCTGAAGCCGCTGGAGCGCAGGGCGGCGCGGCAGCACCAGCGCTGCCTGGCCCACTCCCTGGTGGGCACTCCCAACTACATTGCACCTGAAGTGTTGTTACGGACAGGTAACGAGTGTGCTTTTGTACTGCAGTCTCACTGCACAGTGGCTGCTACTCAGGTGTCCTGCTTCTCTTCTCCCCAGGATGTGATACTTTAACAAAAAAATAAATATTTGTTAATATGGAAATTTTAAACATTGAATTATCTGCTGAACTTTTTAGTTCTTAGAAATTCAAGATTAAAACTGTACAAAGGCTTGACTACCATGTTTGAACTTTATTTCAGGTTACACACAGTTGTGTGACTGGTGGAGTGTTGGAGTAATTCTCTTTGAGATGCTGGTGGGGCAGCCTCCATTCCTTGCACAGACGCCACTGGAAACACAAATGAAGGTAACTTTAAAATCTGGTATTAATGGTCTGAAAAAGGATTGAAACTTACATAGTCTTACTAATTTGTAGTGAAAAGAAAGGTGATATTTGAGGGCACTGCCTATCCAAGCATGTCATAAACTGAAGATTTTCAACTTTGTTATTTTGGAGGTGCACTTGATTTATAAAGAAACTTCTAGAATCACATTTGTAACTTACCTGGTCGTACAGTAAACATGCAAACTAAAAAAAACATCTCATCTCAGCCTTTCACTGTTTGTATCTGTTCCAGTTGTTGTTCCCCTTCCCTTTTCCAGTATTTATGTGTTCTTTTCTCACCTCTTGACTTCCGTGCTTGTTTGCCTGCAGAGGATTTCCTTTGGTGATGTACCTGGAGGTGTTTAGCATAGGAAAGTGGAGGAGCAGCAGATGATTGCCTGCTCAGGGCCACTGACAGCTCAGAGCCTTTGGTCCTTTCCTTCCTGAGCCCCTACTGTTTCAGAGAAAGCATCAAGGCAGTCTTCTGCAGGTGTCATTTTTTGCAAAATTGCATTCAGGTGGCTCAAATGTAGGCAGTATTGATTTTTTTTGTTTTTTTAACTTGAAATCTCTTAGGCTTTACAGTACATCAAATAACTCAAAGCTCATCTGCCTCATCTTTTTAGGATTGTAAGCCATGTGCCTAATCTCAGGTACCAGGTGCTGGATTTTATGGTATCTTTGTTGGTTTATAGCTGTGTCTTCCATGCCAGACTCTAGTTTAGATTTGGAACATGAATAAACTTTGCCTGCATTTTGCCAGATTTCCAGACAAAATATTCCTTGTCTTTCTGAAAGAGCAGTTTCATGTTTTCCCCTCTACTGTGAAAAACCTTAGACATACTGAATTATTTCTTTGTGGTCTTTTGTTTTGTGGTTTTAATGTATTTTTCCTATTTTTTTTTAATTATAAATAAATGACACATCTTTTTGCTTTTAAGGTTATCAACTGGCAAACTGCACTTCATATTCCACCTCAGGCTAAATTGACTCCCGAGGCCTCTGACCTCATTATTAAGCTCTGCCGAGGGCCAGAAGATCGTTTGGGCAAAAACGGCGCAGATGAAATAAAAGCTCATCCATTTTTCAAAACAATTGATTTTTCCAGCGATCTGCGGCGACAGTCTGCCTTCTACATTCCCAAAATTGCTCATCCCACGGACACATCCAACTTTGATCCAGTTGATCCAGATAAATTGTGGAGTGATGATGATAAGGAGGGGAACAGAAATGATACCCTCAATGGGTGGTACAAAAACGGAAAACATCCTGAACACGCTTTTTATGAGTTCACCTTCCGAAGGTTTTTTGATGACAATGGCTACCCATACAACAATCCAAAGCCCATTGAGTATGAGTATGGTAATTCCCAAAACTCAGAACAGCAGTCAGATGATGATGATGATCAACAGGCAAGTAGAGGAGTTCAGAGTCGTGATCTGGTTTATGTTTAGTAGAGCAATAAAGGTCAAAAATGAAATAATCAATTCTGCAGCTTTAGATTTTGAAAAGTCTCTTCCTTTAAGAGAACTGAAAGAAGATTGCTAGGGTAAATATGTGCACACTTCTTTTTAAATGCTAAAAAAATTATTTCTTCACTTTCCCTCTCTGTATATTTTGTGTCCCTAGAATACAGGGAAATGCTTCTTGAGAATTAATTTATTCCAGTGATGTTAATTGTTTAATTTAGAAGAGATTTGATGTTAGGTTTAAAAAAAATCACTTGAATATTAAATCACTTGAATATTGATATTGGTCCTCTGTACTCTAAGTACTCAAAATAGGAAATAGTGATTTTTTTCCCTAAGATGCCTGGTATCTATTTATACATATAGTAAATAATTTTAGAGAACAAATCTGTGCTTCAGAATTTTTAATCACAGTTTTTCCATGCATCAACCAAATATAAAACTTTACACTAATAATATTCTCTGATACATTTCTGAAGAGGAAAAAAAAAGGCTGCTACCCTCACTTCTCACTGTATTTAGCCTTACTATTCACAGTGTTGGAAAAACAGCCACCTACCTGGTGAAATGTTTCCAGCTGCTGTGGGAGTGGCGTAGTTCTAAGCTTTGAAACAAGAAAGTGTCAGTTTTAGCTATAGTATGATTGTAAGATAATAAAACATTAGAACTAGTGTTTTGTTAAATAGTAATTGGATTTGATATTAGTAACACTGTAGCATGTGACTGGTACTCTCAAAGCAGGACTGCTCACTCAGAAACAGCTTGATTGTCTCTTGTCATCAGTTCTCCTATAGATGTAAGAGGAAAAGAAGCCTTAGAAACAACACTTTCTGAAATCTAGTTCAATTTTCTGACTACAACCAAACTGTAAAATGTGTATAGTGCTGCTTTAGTTGGAATTTTTAGTTTAAAAAATAAATTTTAGAGTAGTGTCTTTATGATAAATTTGAGATAGTAATGGGAAAATATTCTAAATTATGACTTTTGAGACTTGTTGTGGAGACCCATTTGCCTTGGCAGGAACAGTTTGCGCCTGGTTACACAGGCACTGAGGAGAAGGGCTGTGCACAGGTCTGTCTGAGCTGGCAGTACAGTTTCAATGCTCTGTCTTTCACAGCCTGGTTCAGAACAGAAT
This sequence comes from Ammospiza nelsoni, assembly GCF_027579445.1. Classification (NCBI taxonomy): domain Eukaryota; kingdom Metazoa; phylum Chordata; class Aves; order Passeriformes; family Passerellidae; genus Ammospiza; species Ammospiza nelsoni. The sequence continues at coordinate 57,530,997 of NC_080635.1, forward strand.
TAGGAACTTACAACTGTGCCTTCTGCATTAGTTTCCCTAATTTCCAGCAGTAGATGCTCAGGTATCTCCTAGGGTCTCATGGGGGGTACTGAGCCTGTTGAGGTTATCTGGAGCAGGGATGGGAGCATCACTCTAAGCAGCTTCACTGAGACAAGACCAGGAGTTAAGTGTTGAAAGGCAGAAAGAATTATGGTTTTGCCACTGTCCTTCTTTTTCCTAAAATAAAAGCAGTGGTAAAAAAAAGAATGCACTATTTTTAGTAAACTTAATGTCTTTTGAAACATTTCTTCATTGGAATTTAATTCCAATGGATAATCTAATAACATGCATGTAAGCATTACTGCTTTCCTAAATTATTATTTGTGCCATTGCAACTATCTAAACATCATGAAACTGGTGTTCATAGCTGTTCTTGCAGCCAACATCAGTTACCAGTTTACTTTTCTCACCAGGCTGGTGTGTTTGCTTATGGCCATTTGTTGTCTTTCTGTGCTCCGGTCCGTGTCTCTGTTTGTGCCAGTGCAACTGTCTCTAGTGCTGTCCTAAATACTGATCACTGAAGAAAGTGCTTGTTGGTTGTCATTTGGAGTTTCCTTTCTTGTGAGTGTGGTCATTTGAGCTATCCAGCTTCTGGTGTGGTCCAAAAATGATTTTTATTGACGTAACTGAGGGAACTGCAGCAGGTTGGCAGTGAGGAAGCTTCTTAAACGTACTTTGGCTCAGAAGAAAATGTTTGTGGAAGTTCACCCCTCTGCTCTGAAGTGTTTATAATGGTTAGAAGATGGTTATGAGAAGTTGTTTTGTCAAACAAGTAGTTAGTTAGTTGCTTACTATAATGAAAATGAGTTTGCAGCTTAATGAAACAATCACTGCTCTGCCTTTCCCACAGCTGTTGAAATAGAGTAGCATTTAAGATTAATTTCATTTAGCTTAATTATTGTAAAATGGCTGCAGTGCATAACTACTCCATTTTATATATTATGTAAAAAAGATTGCTTTTCATGTAAATAAACTTTAAAGATTATCCTCCTTCATAGTAAGTATCCCAGTAAAACTGGTCTACTTGTCTTGGAGCAAAGTGTAATATATTGCTGGTTAAAGGTAATTTAATCAAGCCTGCCTCACCATTTTTGAAGTGTGCAGAGAAAATAATATCAATTCATTAAAGTGACTCTTAAAATTGCTTTTTCATCTGAGTATATCTCTCCTCTGCCTGCACTATACTATGGTGTATTCCTGTTTAATATTATTACTGATCCTAGGCAATTTAAAAATAATTCTAAAAAACAATAAATAAGTGTCCTGTAAAGGCACCATTATTCTAAAAAGAAAAACCAATTGCTTTTATTAAAGGAAATAATTGATTATTTTAAGGACATGTACAAGTACTGAAATCTTAAATACTCTTTTGCCTTTTTTAAACAAATACGGGAAGTGCTTACAACTTTAAAATTTGGTAGATGCTTCTGGCATTTTCTAATATCATGTGTTAGAAGTTGTAATGTTCCTTGTTTGAATTTCACCACCTATATGCTGCAGTATTATGTATTTCCTTGCAAAAAGTGCAGTTCATTACAGTCCAGGTTCTCCTCTGAGAAAGTTAGTTACACACAATTGTTGTCACAACTCTCCAGCACACTCTGCCTTACCCATGTTTTGAAACTTGACGTTTCATACATAGATTCAGAGTCTGTTGAGATTCTTTGTAGTTGCTGCTTAAAACATGGGTGTTTCACTGGTGACCTACAATGGGGATTGGTTTGTACAGGCAGTGGAGAAGAGAGGCTCCCAGCCAGCAGCTGTAGAATTCTGCAGTAAGTTTTAGTTCAGGTTACCTTTACTTTGTAAAACATGAAAACAAGTTTCTCTTTTATGTTCCCTTGTATACATATTATTGTATTTATAAAATGTTCTATAACCCTATAACTTGTATTGTAAATACTATTTGTTATTCAGTGGCATTCTATCCTTGGGCAGGCCCTCTTGCTGTATCTTTTCTATCCTCAATTTGTCATAGAATCTATAGAATTTATGGCTAGAAAGTCTCTTTGAGACTGATGTATCTTCCGCTGTTGCAAAAACTGTGAGTGGGAATGATTTATTTAGACTCCTTTTAATGTTATTCAGCTGATAGGCAGTGCAGTGGGTGGGTTCTTAGATTATGCTGCTGTCACTGAAGATACTATTAGGCTTTTGTTTCAGATGTTGTGAGTGTATCAGCTCAGACCTTTAAATCTGTTTGCTTTATTTCAGCCAAAGCAAAAAAGATAATGAATTGGGTCAATGTCATAGTAAAATGTTTTGAATGCCTTAAGATGGTCATGATAAAGGCACTATTCAAGTTTACTGATTTATATATATATCTCTATAGATATATATAGGCATACTCTGTGTGTATATGTATATATAATGTCCTTTTTGTATTATAAGACTGTCAGTTCCTTTGGATTCTCCTATTAAAAACCATCCCACAATTCTGCTTAAGCGGATCATTCATTTATTCTGTGTCTAGCTGGTAAACATAACAATTTCACATCATCTCATGGCCATAGTAAGGTATTCACCTTTTTTTTTTGAGTATTCTTTACTTGTCTCAACCATGACCTGGGCATCCCCTCTTGCCAGGTCTCTGCATTCCTGCAATCCAGCTACATGTGTGCCATATGATCTCTGAATGGCCATTGCACTTTTGGGGCTTAGGGGCTTATGGGGTGCTGACTTGGACCATGATCTCCAAGGCTCCTGATGTTCATATGAAAGGAATGTGCATCTTTGCTGACTTTTCCAGTAGGTACACTGGAGCATTCATCCACTTCATCCAGGAGTGCCAGGTTTCCAGTTTGTCAGGGCCCAGCAGTTGAGCAGTGGAGAATTCCTTGCCCCTGCTGACTGAACACACAGCATGTGTGTTTGATCTGGGGACAGGATGTGAGTGGGTGGTTGCATTGACATCTTCTTAAAAGTTATTTTAGAATAAGAGAAGGAATTCCAGCTCTCATGAGCAGCCTGAGTGAATTATCAGCTACTGGTAGTTGGTGACATTCCTGAGTTACTGAAACTGTTCCTGTTTTCTCAGGAAAACACACAATTGGTGTCTGTAGGGTAACACTTGATGGAATAATAAATCCCACACTGGATCTTTATAAGAAGTGAAAATCACATTGTTATTTTGGCTATTCAGACATGAAATATAAACATTAGTTGCCCAATTGCATTTATTTTTCTCTTCTCCTTCACATCCCTCCTCTACAAGTCCCGATTATGCTGCAGCAGCTCTTCTGTTTAACAGTAAAATGGCACAAGTGTAAGAGCAGGAATGCTATTGTACTTGGCTGTCACCTCATGTTTGTAACCTGTTCTCAGGAGACATGTTGATGTTCAAGAGTTCAACTTTTTGGTGCTCTTTCCGTGTCCTCTGCTCCCTCTTTCATCAAAATAAGTAAATCTTATTAATTACTGTTATTATTTTTATTATTTATTATGCATACATTATGTACTGTGAAGCTGTTCCTTAAGAGGGCAATGTATCACAGCTTTCATCTGTATTTGTCTTTGTGAAAATTCCTGCCCATCTCAAAGTGCTAAAGCAGAAACTAATGTGTTACTGGTTTCTGCTTTATTAGAGAGACTGAGTTATATCCTAATCCTTCCGCACTTGGGGAGGAGGTTGTGGAAGTACAGCACCATTCTTTATTCATTAGCCCACCTAAAAAGGGGGGAAATATTCCTCCAGCTATCATCAATCAAGTGATGTGATACACTTAAAATTTTAGAAACTCATCAGCAGCTTTCTGTGTCTTTACAGCTGAAGCAATGTAGGAATCATTGTTTTAAACATAGACATTTGTTAAAGGGATAGACTAAAACTGCCACTTTAAGAATGGGTAGAAATAGAGTAACAAGAGAGTAAGAATGGATGTGATACACTTAATTAAAGGATGCCATACTGCTGTGGAGGTTTGGAGTTCACCTGAAGGACTATCATAAACCTCCTGCCTTGTGCCCAACCTTTAGATCCTATTTGTTGCTAAGCAGCTGAGTCTATTTAGACAGGTGACGAGGTACTGCTGCATCAGGGACACTTAAGGGCAGTTTCCTGGTCTGACTCCGCTCGGCAGCAGGTTTTCCTCAGCACACTCAGACGCGTTTTCTTCCCCAGAACGACACCATCTATGAAAGCTTGAAGAGGTGCAGACAAGTCACAAGCAAAGAACACGTAGATAAAAGTGGGTGCTTGCTATTCACTTGGCAAAACTCACATTTGTTACGGAAAAGAAATAGCCAAAGAAACGCGTTCGATCATCAGGACAGAATTCTAGGCGAGTACAGTGGGACAAAAAAAATTCGCATTTGTCACCTTCGAGTTGTGAAGGTAAAGGAGCTGATCCGCACAAGCATTGGTGGTTCAGTGGTAGAATTCTCGCCTGCCACGCGGGAGGCCCGGGTTCGATTCCCGGCCAATGCAGTTGCTCTTTTCTTGCCGCCTTGTTAATTTTTTTTTTTTCCCCCCCGCTGTTGACATTTAAAACCAAACTAGCTCTTCGCTTTTAGTCATAACGCTCAAAGAGACACCAACTCTTTGTCGGTCCGGCTGCGCGGACCTTCTCCCCCGTCCCACCAGGCTGGAAGTGACGCAGCCGGATTTGCCTTCAAAAATTGCCGGCGGCGGCGGGAGGAGGCGGCGGGCAGGGCCGGGGCGGGGCCAGCGCCGCTGCGGGAGGAAGGGGGCGGAAGAACTGGAGGGGTCGTGGCTGCTGCCGCCGTGAGCTGCTGCCGCCGCCGCGGGTGCGAGCTCCGGAGAGGAGTAAGTGAGCGGGACGGGCCCGCGGGTCCGGCCGGGCCGCAGGGACAGGTGGGTCCGGGACGGGGGGGCCACAGCCGCGCCTCGTGTGGCGGGGCACCCCGAGAGTTCCTGGGCACGGGCGGGCTCCGGCTGCTCTGCCCCGCGGCCGGAGGGCCAGGGGCCACGGAGGTTGCTGACGCCACAGCCGTGAGCACGGAGCTCGTTGTGCCGGGGCTGTGGCTCACACGTGCTCGGCGCCGTCGGGGGCTGTCGCTGCCCGCAGGTGCGGCCGGCGCTCCCGGCCCCGCAGCCCGCCCGCCTGGGCTCCGGGGGCTGCTGGCACTGGCCTGGGCACGGAGCTCTGCTTCCTATGTCTCCCTTCACCCTCCACCTGCTGTGTTGTTTGGGAGTTTTTTGTTAATGTGCAGTAATCTGCGATGATGCAAGTTTTCTCTCCAGAGAGAGAGAAGCTCTCTGCGGAGCTGAAATCGCAGGCAACGATTTCAAATATCTGTTCACCCGCGGACCTCTCTAAACTGCCAGAGAAATTTGTTAATTTAACACTGATCGTCAAAAAGAATGCCAGCCCCCATGAAGTGGGGAGAAGCCTGTTTAGTAAAGCCTTCTGAAAGGTTTAGCCTGGAAAACATAAAATCACATGCCGCCCATGTATCTCTACCTGTTGATTGATTTTTGTAATGTTTTTTGTTTTCCGCAAACTGCCAGCCAGCCACGCTTATGTTTGTGGCTGCTGGTGGTTGTTCTTCTGCCAACCGTTACTGTTAAATACAGCAACTGGGTGAGAACCATTTTGTTTAGTATCCACTAAGTCTGGCAGCTCTCCTTCCCAAGGAATCAACACAGTCATTTGTTGATACCAAATGTTGCATGCCATGGATGTTATGACAAAGAGTATTAAAGGTGGAAGCGATCTCAGAGGTGATGCAGGCTATCGTGTCATCAGCAAAAACTGATTCCTGAAAGCTGTTACTTTGGGGTGTTTTTTTCTCATCTGGCTTGCCAAGAGAACTTTGCAAATATTACCAGGTTGCTTTGATGTCAGAGCCTGTATAGCAGGATGAAATAATGGAAACATATGCGCTCTGCCAAAATTCAGGCTCTGGCTTAGTGCACACATTAAGGTTGGAGCGAAGAACTCCTTGAAAGTATTTTCCATGTATGGTTCGTGCCTTCCAGTCAGCAGGTCCACCACAGTAATTGACACACTATCAGTCAATCTCTTCTTTTTTAAAGTTTGGGGGACTTCTTTGTGTTACGAGATTGATGCAATGTTCCTGGATTCTAACGTGTGACTGTGAGCAGAAATTACTTGCAATCATTTCCACTGATGATTTCTTGAAGTTATTATGGAAAACGTGAAGTGTCCCCAGGGTTTTCTTGATAATGGTTATAATGGTTCTTGATAATGGCTGGTATCTTTCAAATGAAATACAAAAATAAGTTCCAAAACCTCATTCTCACAAGCCGTAGGGATCTCGAGCTTTTTGTTACTTTCAACCTAACAAAGCTGAAGAGATCTTGAACTTTTATTAGGTTCAACCCTTGCTGGACTTGGCTGTTCTATACTCTGGAAATATTTTAGGTCCTTGGAGCAAATGATAAAATGTATTTTGTAACTAGAGGTGGGTTAATTTCAGGGAACCTTATATACCCACAGCTGGTGTGAAGAGCGATTATTCTTGTGAAGTCTGTGTGTTTGTACACAGTGAAGAATTAAACTTGCAAGACAAAGTGCTTAGGTTATTTTCCTTATATCCTGTTCACTGTAAACTTTATGGGCTCTTCTCTGTTTCAGTGGCTGTTGGAACATAGATAATTTCACTGGTCATGATTCATGGGAAGGTTGTGGCTGATAAGTGCTGCTTTGACATCCTGTTACGTGATAGCACCAAGTATTTGTAAACACGTGTGATACTGCTAAGTATTTGTAAATACTTTAAAGATTATTAAGTAGTGCAGGATTAGTTTTGTGAGAGTTTTAATCCCTTCAGTTCTGGTCTAACTCTGGATTCGTGTGTAGTCATGCCTCTCCCATGTCCTCCACCCTGCTGAGCTACCCCAGTGTATTGTCACCTTCTGCCACAAACTTCAGTCTGCTTTCAGACTAGTACTGTAACTCTTCTTTTTCCTCCTTAGAGCTGCTTCACCATCTTCGCTTACAAGTGCAGCAGACCCATGGACTCTCATTAGCGTATCAGATCTGACACTGCCTGAAGTTGTGGCAGCAGCAGTGGCATGTCCAGACATAAGCAGAGCCAGCAGCTTTTTCTGCCTCTCTTGTACTCAAGAGCCTTGTGTTTGGAAGCCACTTCAAGCTCTTTTGCTCTTATGAGTCAAGATGAAGCAACAAATTAAATTGGTTTTCTAGTTTAAACCAAATTATCTTGCATTTTCAATAGTACTAATGACACAGGTAGATTCCAATAGCACTATAAGCTTGGGTGAGCACCTTCTTTTTTCTTTTTTTTCTTCCCACAAGTTGCTAGTTTAGTGTGCTTACATTTCTGTTTCTGCTTTCTGTCCTTATGTTCTCTGCGCTTTCTAACCTGAAATTGTCCTTGACTCTTCCATTATGTGCAGTGCTATCCTTTTGGTCCCAAGCTTTCTGACTTAGCCTCTTTAGTTTTGTTGTTACTTTTTTCCTAATTCTAGTTACTTTCACATTTCCAGATGAAAACAATTCTTATATAAACTTTTTTATTCTTTTTCTGTATATATAAAGTTGCTGTTCTGCTTGGATTGCTCCTACAGCATTCAGTGAAAAAAGTTACCTATGACTTCCCTCTGTATTTAAAAGTCTAGTTTGGTTTTAGTAACTTGCTATTACTTGATTTTTAAAATGTCTATTAGCATCTTGCTCAACTTGTGATTTCAGCAGTGTTAGTCATCAGTTTGAGTTCTCAGCACAGGCAAACAGGTGTATCTGGTAGGATGAGCAGGAGTGGAAAAGCTCGCTCCTAAATACAGCAGAGAAAACTTTGACATCTGTGTGATATCCATACAGCAGTTGGCAAACATCCTCAGGCTCTTTCTCCTGAGGTTAAAACCAACAAAACTCCCAAGCCAAACTGGGTCTCCAAAGCCTAATTAGCTTGGGACGCGTTAATCTTTGTAGTTGGTGGTCACATTTACTGTATCAGCTTGTAGGCATCATGGCCAGCTGGGCGAGCGTGTGGCTGGGGTGAGATTACAGCGTGCAGGTTCTGTGATAGCAGGTTCCCTCTCAGCCCGCGGGTCCCCTGTGCAGGGATGGCTGGGGGCTCTCAGAGGCCCCTCTTCAGCTCTGCTGCTGTCAGTTTTGCTGCTCTGGACTGAAAATTTTGACAGCAGCTATTTGCTGTCATGGAAGCTGGGGAAGGAAGAGGAAGGAAGCAAATAAAGAAGAGGATGGTGGCTCAGGAATGCCTGAGCTATGTTTCTGTGTGTGAAACTACTTGGGAAGGGACAGGAAAAGGAGTGAAAGCTCTAAAATGTTTGATTTGTACTTAGCAGCCCCTCTTTACAGTGGAGAGCTCACATTTTAGCAATAGGTTGGCAGGTGTGTGCAAAGGGTGGTTTCTGAAACCTCTGATAAAATGTCCAATCTTGACCCTGACCTGGTCCTGAAATATATTCAGCCTAAGTCTGTTCATTGCGCATGTGAATTTAGTGCCTCTTACATTCTTTAAATAGTTGATCTGTATCAAGTATGCTTCATCCCAGGGCTTAGCTGGAGTTGCTTGTCTGCAGTTGCTTCTTCCTGGCACTGGGTACAGGTACCAAAATGAGAGCAGGATGACTCTCTTGCAGGCGTGTTTTTTTGCTGATTTTAATGTTTTCTGTGCCTGGTTAGGAAATTATGAGGAGAGTGGGGAAATGCTTATGTGTAAGAGACAAGAAAAGTGGAGACAGCACGAGTGTGTTGGAGAAGAAGGGGCTGGGGTATGTAAGAAACTGACAGTAATGTGGGACAACTGTTCCCACAGGAACAATGGCACTGTAAAGAATGAGTCTACTTCTGCTGCTTCTGCTTACACTGTACTTGTATAATTAATATTTCTGTACTATTCTAATCTAAAAGTGCAGATTCTGTTAGTGCTGTGAAGTGGAAGTAGTCACAGTCTATGATGTTTGCTCCAAAAAAACACAAACAAGCATCACCGACAGGGAAAAACAGCATGGTTTGAACAGTGTGTTAAATAGAATGGGTGGTTGCACACTAAATGTTTAATTGTGGCTTTTACTTACCTTTCAGTGATAACTTAAACAGCCTTGATGTTTTTCAGGGATTTCTTTGTAGGTGTAAGAAGGAAGGTGATAGGAAGCTGCAAGCTGGGCATGGAAGGTGGATATTTGTTCAGAGAAACATTAAATAAAAATGCAGAATTGTAAAATCAAGCTAATAGAAGAATAGTGTTTTTCACAAGGCAAAATCAAATTATTAAAACTCACATGCACAGAATGTTAAGGCAAAAAAAAATTAACAAAACATAATGCATTAGGAGGAAGGGCTTTTATTTACTGCTTGATTGGTGGTTTTTTTTAAACCACACAAGACCGGCCAGACACAGTAAAATACTAGTTTACCTTGCAGTAGAATAAAGAGATAAGGAGAGTATGCAACTGTGACTTGTAATAATATATTTAAATCTGTATATCTTACATGGGCTTTTTGACAGAATCTCCATGACAAGAAACAAAGCTGTGATGTGAAAAGCTTAATTTCTACTAATAGAACATCAATTAGCATTTTATATGTATGACATTCATTTTAGATCTTTTTTTGTAACCAGTGTTTTCTCAGCTTCTATGTTTTGATATACCAAATGAGGTAATAAGCATATGAAAATACTTGCAAAAAATTGTTTCAGTCCTCAGTTGGTTTTTACTTCTTTAATATTTCCTATTTTTTTTCAGCTTCATGTTGAACATGAGCCTTGTTATGATCATTGAGAATGTGAAGTTGGCCCGTGAATATGCCTTACTGGGAAATTACGACTCTGCCATGGTCTACTACCAGGGAGTTCTCGACCAAATGAATAAGTATCTGTACTCTGTGAGAGATACCTATCTGCAACAGAAGTGGCAGCAGGTAAATAGCACTTTTCTGGGACATTTTGAGGGAAAAGCATTGAAGTAGCAGGAATTGCCTATCTTACTGCAAACAAAAATGTAAAAATACTTACCCCATTCTTTCATATACTGGTGTTGTTATATATAGGCTTCTTTTTTGATATATAGACTTGTTTAAGTCATCTTAATGACTTCTTTGTCTGACAGTGGCAGAGCAGTCAGTGGAACATGGCTCTGTGCACTGTTTGCCCTGACAGCTATGCTGATGAGTACCCCTGCTATGCTCAAGATTTTAGCCTGGTCTCTTTAGGGTCTTATTTCCCTCAATGTTTTAGTGGGACTAAGGTCCTTAACAGCAAGTTGATAATTTCTCCTCAACAAAAACCCTTTTTTGTTTTTACTGATATTCTGCCTATTAGGTTGATACTTTTGATTGATATTCAGTCTGTTAGGTTCTGTCATACCTCTTTAGTCTGCAAAATTTGTCAAAAGTCTCCTAGATATTAAATCCAAAATCTCTTCGTTTGTTCTTTAAATGTGCTGAGGAAGACAGAAAAGCCTCCTTAATATCTAATGTGCATATTTCTTGTTTATTGAAGTAGAATTAGGTAGCTCATTAAACCCTGTGGAATCCATCCAGGCATTTCATGGGCTTGAACAGAGGACTGTTACAAACTTATTTCCAATGTGCTTCATCTACCTTTTTTTTTTTTTTAAATTAGGTTTGGCAGGAGATAAGTGTGGAAGCTAAGCATGTGAAAGATATAATGAAAACACTGGAGAGTTTTAAACTAGACAATACTCCATTGAAAGCCTCACAACAAGAATTACCAGCTCAGGATGCAGAAGTGTGGTCTTTGCCAGTACCTGCTGAACGTAGGTAAGAGGAAACCTGGAGACCTAAATTAATATTTATCAGGACAAAGTGTGCTTGGACTTCAGCCTGTTGTGGTGTAATTCTTGTTCTTGAGCTTAGGTGTGTAACACTCGCACCAGTAGCTTGACACCATTTGTGGTGAAGGAGGTGTCAGGTGGATGTTCTGAGGGTTTTATCTTACATAGTTCTGGCTAATGTCAAGGTTCTTCCCCCCTCACACTGTTCCCTGAGTTGTTTGGTTTTTGGTTTTGAGTTTTTATTTCACTTTTCTCTCTGTTGGTGTTAATTAGCTGATTCAGGATGCTAAAGAGATTGTTCTGTGTGTCTTTTTGTTTGGTTTTTTTGCCTTTTTTTGTGAGTAGCTATCTGACTTGGTTCACTAGAAGTTCTAACACATGCCAGTGGTAGCATGAAGGAGGAGACAAGAGTATGTGCAAAGCAGACACAGAATCTGTGCATTTTGACAGAAAGTGGTTGTTAGATTACTTTAGCTGTATTGTCAAATTATTGTTTGCTGGTTAATGTTTTTTAATCTCCATATTACTTCTACTGATGAAATATGCAAAGCAAGGCACTTGTTTTAACCCTGAGGTGAACCCTGAGCTTGTGGCACAAGGAAAATGGATTTTCAGTCACTATCTAAAAATGCCTGTCTTGTTTCTGACATACAGATTTTTATCTTGAGCCATGTGGCTTTTCAGTTTGTAGCCAGTTGATTTGGTTATGTGGTGCTCACCAGTGGCTTTACACTGAGGCTTTTGCATATGTTACAACTAACCAGAGCTTCGCCCGGGCCCAGGAAGCGTCAGTCGGCTCCGTGCAGTGACTGCAGAGGGCACAGCAACCGCGCGGGTGCAGCTGCCAGGGGCTCCCACCGCCCGTCCTCGCGCAACCCCAGCGATAAAGGGAAGGCGGTCCGCAGCCGGGAGAAAAAGGACCAGCAAAACAAAGGAAAAGAGGAAAAGGTAAGCTTGAAAATTAACTTTGTGGAGTTGAGAAGCTCAGTTGTGCTTTCTTACTACTGACTGTATTGTAAAATGCCTATAAAATGTTTCTTCTCTTCATGTCAGTGTGCTGATTTGAATCTCACCTTGTAAGGTGTCTTTTCTTTGTGCACGGTGCTGGTTATGGATTAATTAAAAACAAACAATCGCTCTGGGAAGTTGGGATCTAGTAAATGTATCTGAAGGTGGGTGCCAAGAGGGTATTTCCAGGCTCTTCTTGGTGGTGCCAAGCAACAGGACAAGAGGCAGCAGGCAGGAACTGGAAGCTCTACCTGAACATGAGAAAGCACTTTTTTACTGTGTAGGTAACCACACACTGGAACAAAGAGGTTGTCCAGAGGGGTTGTGGAGTCTCCCTCACTGGGGATACTAGGAACTGTCTAGACACAATCCTGTGCCATGTGCTCTGGGATGATGCTCTTTGAGGAGGGAGGTTGGACCAGATGACCCACTGCGGCTTCTTCCAGCCTGACCCATTCTGTGCTTCTGTGACATCTTTACTGCAGCTTGAAGGCAGTTGTTTAAAATTGTATCACTGAATTTCTGAAGTTGAGCCTGGTGGAGCTCATTCACATGGAATGTCTTTGTGGCATAATTGCTTTGAGTATAATTTAAACCAAGATTGATTTGCCTCTTCCAAAGCATATCAAGATTAACTTCATCTCTAAATGAGACTCTTGCCTTTTATTTCTTTTTTTTTCTTTTGAGATACATTGCTGGCTCTCTTAGTTGTAAATGAACAAAACACCAGTATTCTTGAATTGTGATCTGTTCTTGGCAGAGTGCTTTAATTTTGGTCACCATAAATTTAGCAGATGACCAAGGTAAGAGACCATACAGGAAACAGTAGATTCATTGCTTTCCAGGGTCTAAATAAATCAGATATCCATGCAGTAGTTTGTTACCTTCAGCAGCCTTAAGTTGTGGCAAGGTGCATGGCCTGTGGAGAAAATATAGTCTACAAGGGTGGAATTGTTTAGCTGCGTAAGCTACTACCTTTATTAGGAGCTAAATTAGATTGCTTCTGAGTGATAATCCTCTCCCCATCAAATATAACCACAGAGAGACAGGATAGGTCTCTTTTTCTCTTTTACAGTTGTTCTGTCATCACCAGTGCTTGCTGTTAAATGTATAAAACCAGGGTATGTCTAGTGAATTTTATTTCCTTTCAGTTGCATGGTCTCTGCTGTTTGAGCCCTTTCTACTATGTAGCTTCTTTGCTTTGACTCTGCTGCAGAGCTGCTTCTCTGCTGTTCATGTCCATGCTTCTGTATCAGTTAATTAGCTCTGGTTTTACCCCTCTGGCCTCACCATTGCTCATTCTACATGTGGAAATCATGCTTAATTTTTTTTTTTTTTTTGTGTCCCATATTTGTGGAACACACATACATATTTGTTACACTTTGAGAATTTGAGATACTCTCAGTGTGACAGTTTGGTCCAGTCTTACACATAATTTTCCCTTACTGTGTCTCAGATAGTTTCAGATTTCTGTGGGAGAAGAGGCAGAAATTGTTACACTGGGATAGGTGTATGGAGTTTTGATGAGGTACCAAAACAAAGAAACTGCATCAGTACAACCTGCTGGCTTTGGGGAGAAGGAAATGGACCCAGGGCAGTACAGAAATCTGGGTGAAACACACAGATCCATCCTGCAGTGTAGGTGTAGTACAGATGCTTCATAATTTTCATGCTGGTTTATGTTGCCACCTTCTAAAAATACGATGCTATTGTGGACTTACGGTAAAAATTCATTAGTAGTATGGCCTTTGTTATGTATTTACATTGTTATATCCTTTATATGTAGACCAAATCCACATCTGAGATTTCAGAGTCTGAACCAAAGAAATTTGATAGTACTGGATATGACAAAGATTTAGTAGAAGCTTTGGAAAGAGATATCATTTCTCAGAATCCCAACATCCGATGGTAAGTTTGAGTACTGCTGCTAATCTCTTGAGCTGTTTCTGTTTCCTCTCATGTGATTATGACAAGAATTAAGCATTTTAACAGATACTTGCATATAAAAAGGTACATACAGGTTTTCCTTATTGCCTTTAAACAGGCAACTAAACTTTTTACGTAGTTGAATACTTCTAGAACTCAAAAAACTTTTTTCCCCACATATATTCATATAATAGTTTGGGCTGGACAGACCTTTAAAGATCAGCTAAAGCAGTCCCCTGCCATTGCAGGGACATCTTTCTCTAAATCAGGTTGCCTAAAGTCTTGTCCAACTTGGCCATACAAAGCTTCTGAAAGAGAGTCCTAAGATCAATTTTTGTGATACACTGACAGAAATTAGAAACTTTTACACTGAAAAAGAGTATCTTTATTTGAAATCTGTTTTGCTACTCTGGGGCATATCAAGACAGAAAACTGATTAACAAATAAGTTATGTCAATATAGGAACCCTTTGAAATGTTGCTGGATGTAATGTGGCCACTAGTATAAAATATAACCCTGTGCCAGTACCTTTACATAAATGTCTTAAATATTAAACCTTATATAAAAGTTGCTTTGTGTTCCAAATGTTTCCAAGCTTAGGAGGATTAAATGAGCAAAATTCTTCTGGCAAATAAAGTAGGCTTTAAAAAAAATCCAACGGTCCCACAAAACACTTTTTGTGCATGCAACTGCCTTGTATTTCAGTTTAATATTTAAATGTATGTTTCAGTTTTTGTACTGAATCCTAAGTTACTACTTCAGATTTTAAACTAGTTCTTCATATAGATGTGTTTTGAAACCAAAATGTTACTTGGGCACATGCTGATAGGAGGAATGCCCTGGAAGTTATTTTCAAGGAAATAAGACCGGCCTATAAGGTATCTAAGAATTCATACTTTTGTAACTCTGAAAAATAATTCTAAAAATCATGTTTAATTCTGCTCCATCTTCAGCAAGTTGTTCTTTTAACAATGAAAGATGGTATTTTAAGTTTCAGGGACATCCAACCTCTCAGCAAAACAAGAAAGCATAATTGGTAGTTAGCCTAAGTTTAACCAACCTGCTTTCTTCTGCTTGTCTTTCTCTGAATACTGACAATGTTGCTCTAATGAAATAGTTCACAGTTGCTTTTGCTTTTGCATCCATCCAGAGTCTGCCAGGCAGATGCCAGTTGTAGCTGTTACAGGCTTTTGCCTTTAGAACATAAATAATTCAGGAAAATGAATTAGGTTTATGGGAGAACCAATGTGTAATAAGTTTAATTGTGTGGTTTTTTGAGCTGTGGAGTGATTCTTTTGCCTGCTGTCTGAATCTGTCAAACAACTTTCTATTTCTTGTCAGGGATGACATTGCTGATTTAGTAGAAGCCAAAAAGCTGCTTAAGGAAGCTGTAGTTTTACCAATGTGGATGCCAGAGTTCTTCAAGGGGATTAGAAGACCATGGAAGGTATGAAAAAATATGCTCCTGTGATCATAAGTAGGATTTTGAGATTGGATCTTGGCAGAAAAAGAAATTTCAAATGTTTCACAGTTTAAATAAATTCCTCTTGTGTTTGAGTTACAAAATTTATTGTAAGTAATAACAAAATAAAGATGTCAGTCAGATACCTGCACACTGTCTTCAGCTAGGTGTTTGCTAGTGAGCAATGACATTAATTACTTACCTCTGAATAACTTCTCAAGGGAAAACTTACATCCAGTAGTTTACTATTACACTAAACAAACTGTAAAATTCTCTGGTTTGATTCTTGTCCTAAACGTGGTTCTTTTTTATTTTAATAGGGTGTGCTGATGGTTGGTCCTCCTGGTACTGGAAAGACCCTCCTAGCAAAAGCTGTAGCCACTGAATGCAAGACAACTTTTTTCAATGTTTCTTCTTCCACACTTACCTCAAAATACAGAGGAGAATCTGAGAAACTTGTTCGTCTGCTGTTTGAAATGGTGATTTAAGTTTCTGAACATGAACAGGGAGATAATGAAGTAGATTCACCTTTGGAACAGTGAAACCTTACCAAGGTTTCAAACTTACAGCATATATAAACAGCTCCCCAAGCTGGGAATGCTTGGAGGCATTTCTGATTTGCCCATTTGCATTTCAAGATTATTCCTAAATGGATTTATAAAAGCTGAAAAATAAGTAGTCTTTTATTTTCAGGGTTAGCTTGCTACATTAGAAGTAGCTCACTATAAGCTGGTGAGTGCTGCAGAACAGACTTAATGGAAATTTAGGGATGGAATTAATTGCTTTCTGAGTGAGAACCTATTTAGGTTGTGTGCTTTGTTGTTTTTGTGGGTGGTTTTTTGTTTGTGGTTAAAAGAAGTGGCCTTCCAAACTGTAGTTGGCTTTGGAGCACATAATACTTGAAATAATACTCAGAAAATAGTTGTCTTTTTTTCCCATGTGTTACCAGGTGTGTGTGCAGTGTTTGCTAGGGTGCCCAGTACTGAAGGGGACAGCAGAGTTAAAATTACAATAGTCAGAAAAGGAAAGAAATAAAAGATATTTTACATTATAGTTTGTTAGGCAGGATACCAGCTCATTTAATGTGATTGTTCAAAAATGCAGGTAACACAATGAACAGCATCTCAACTGCTCTAATACAATAGCTTTTATTATCCTGGATCCTTGTCTTTAAATGCTCTTGTTTTCAAAAAGGTCAGGTATTTTGCAGTTGACCTGTCTCTTGGACAGGCTCCATGTCCTGATGTCCCAGCTTAACATTCATCCTGGCTTTAACTGAAATACTATTCAAGCAATCTGTGATGACTTTGACAGTTTAAAATATTACTCCTAATGTGGGAAACAGCCTATGGCTTATGAAATGTTTGTTTTGAGCTCTAGCAACTACAGAACTTTGCCAAAAGCCCTTCTCCTCAAAGGCTCTGAATGAATGCACAGCTGCTCTGTACCTGAGGGCTGGGGTCTGAGGGGGAATGGTGGGGATTGTTTGATACCTGGGGAAAATACATCATTACTCAGCTCTGAATATGCTGCTACTTCTTAAATGGGAGTGAACTGCTATTTCAGCTTGTGCTTTATCTTTGGCTTTCTCCAGGCTCGATTTTATGCCCCAACAACCATATTTATTGATGAGATTGACTCCATCTGTAGCCGCAGGGGAACTTCGGAGGAGCACGAAGCCAGCCGACGTGTGAAGGCAGAACTGCTAGTTCAGATGGATGGTAAATAACCTGATCACTGGGAACTACTGGACTGCAGGAAACTTGAGGGACAGGAAAAAAAAAAAAACAAAAAACAAAAAAAAAAAACAAAACAAAACTTCATTCTTCAGAAGCAGTTTTTCAAAAGCTGTACATGAAATTGGGGTTAAAAGGCACAAGTGACATTATTTAATGATCTTTTGGCCTCTGAGCTATGATCTTGTATTGGTGACTCAGAATAAGGAAGATTAAGTGGAAAATAGAAGATTTCAAAAGAGCAGCAGAAAAAACCCCAAAAAACCTGCTTCTCTCAGTCTTTGCCTGGCATTTCACTCACTTCTTGAAAATTAAGTAAAAACTGCTTCAACAGAACTGTTACCTATTTTTATTTAAACTTCAAAGGCAGCATTACATTTCACTTCTTTGGGATCTCTTTTTCTTCTAAAAAACATAAATAACAAATGAAGATCTTCTGTTTTATAGAAGAGAAGGTTGGGAGAGTTTTCATTTTAAAATACTGATTTCACTACAAATACGTGGCTAAAATTTCACAAAATAACGAAGTTCAAAAGTAGGTAACAATGCAGAGTTGCTACAGAGAGCCTCCATTTTATATTCTGGGTAGCAGAGAGAAGGAAAGGAACTACTGAGAAGTGCTAATCTATGGTCTGCTTTGTGATAGAATTCCATGAGTCAGAAGATTTGCATATTTATTTCTCCTTCTCTGATGTTCGTACCCTTTTATTTTTGTCTTTAAAGAGCAGCAGAGCTCTAATACTGTTCTCATATCAAGTATGTACATAATCTGATTTTATTAGTAAGAACTATTTCAATCCATTTACTTAAGCATTAATAAATTGTGTTTTATATGCAGACTCTCAGGCAGACTAGGTGCAGCTGCTGTCCCACAGCCCAATCCTGTTGTTCTAAGCAAAAGCAGTAGATCTAGAGAGTAGCAACTTTAATGAAATTACATTCTTCCCCTTGTAACAGATTCATAGTGTTTATAAACTGAGGTGTTCTCTTCTCTTTAAGAAGTTGTGATTTAGTCCACCAAATTTAAACATTCGCTTCAGCAGATTGCACAGTCCACCTGTACATATGAAACCTTTGGCTGGACTTGAGAAGTGAAGGCACCTTGTAGGGGAATCATGCTGCCTTGGTGTGGCTGTTGGTGAATACTGTGGGGGATGTTTGTTGGTTTTGGTGTGGTGATGGTGTTGGGCGTTGCTTTGTTTCCTCACCGGCTGCTACAAGATGTCAGTGTGAAAATTGAACCACTCTTGTGGCAGAAGTACAAACAAACAACTCTGCTGTAAAACCATTCTGGCCATGATAGGGAGGAACTTCCTGGTCTGAGCAGTGCCCTGTGCCCCTGCTGCTGTTCAAACCAGGCTTCCATTCATGCTTGCAGGCTCTCACAGAGATGGAAAAGCAAACTCTGTTGTGCTTGGTGATTCTGTTATGCTTGGGCCCATTAAAGTGCAGTAGAGTACAGTTCTGCTTTGGTACTGCAGAAGTGTTTTCTCTATACATGAAATTTCAATAAACATGTATATTTTACCTCCTCTTTTCTTCACTGCAGGTGTTGGGGGGGCTACTGAAAATGATGATCCTTCTAAGATGGTCATGGTACTTGCTGCTACTAATTTTCCTTGGGATATTGATGAAGCCCTAAGACGGAGACTAGAAAAGAGAATTTACATTCCTTTACCATCAGGTATGAAGAATTGGGGAGAGGAATGGTTAAAAATTCTAAAATCTAAACTTTATCAACATTCCTTTAGTTTTGATCACTTGATTTAAAAATCTAATTGATACATGTATGCAAATTCACTTATGGATTCAGGACCAGTTGAAATCTAAACATGAACATTTACCCTTGTAGCAAGTGCAGTGTCCTTTTTCTCATTCTTTCCTCTTATCCTCCTTCAATTTATTGTTTATCTTCAAAAAGGAAATTGTACAGACTCAATTTTCTTTTCTGTGATTAGCCAAAGGCAGAGAGGAACTCC
Organism: Ammospiza nelsoni; assembly: GCF_027579445.1. NCBI lineage: Eukaryota > Metazoa > Chordata > Aves > Passeriformes > Passerellidae > Ammospiza > Ammospiza nelsoni. Next base: position 57,549,858 of record NC_080635.1, read on the forward strand.
TCAAAATAAATCTGCGAGAGCTGGAACTGGCTGATGATGTTGACCTTGCAAACATAGCTGAGAAGATGGAGGGTTATTCAGGTGCAGACATTACCAATGTATGCAGGTAAGCTGGCATTGCATCATTTGTGTTACTACTGCTGCAAACTTTGGGAAAACTGCTTGTAATGTGGCCAGTTCACAGGATTAAAGTTATTGGATAAAAATAGACTGTAACTTGTCTTTTATGTATGGCTAAAGGGTGAAATACTGCATTAATATGTACCTAAATTTCCATTTGGAGAGTAGTTGCAACCTAGTAATCTAGTAAGCTGTGATTTAGGTAAAATTCCACCTTCCTTCACGTAGACTAAATTCCATGCATGAGGATTATCCAGAGGATGGTTAATTTGTGGAGTTGCAGTCATTCTGCTTGGGCTATATGATTGCTGCAGAAATCCATGTGAGAGACAACAGTGATATAGGTTGGAATAACTAAAGTAAAACCATGGAGTTTTCTTCTTGCATTATATGGAAAAGGCGTACAATCTTGTGTGATGGTACAAGAGCTGTGTAGCCAGCACATTGGTTTTGTGATGAGACTGACTAAAGTTTTCTACTACCTCCTTCATTTCCCTGTCTCCTCAGTACTGTTGGCATACGGTTGTTTGTGGGCCAGTTCTCTAGCCTAGATTCCTGAAATAATTGACTAAAAATATCTTCTAATTCTTTCCAATTTTTCAAAGAAAATAGAAGGGAAGGGAAGGAGAGGACTGTTCTGTTAAGAGATGAGTGTCAGCTGTCCTGTTTACAGCAAAGACTTGCACTGGCACAGCTGTGGCAGTGGCAAGCTGTGAGACCTGCAGTAGGGGACAGAGAACTGAAGAGCACCTGTCTAAAGCTGCTTTCAGGCTTTGGAGGTAGCACTGAAGTGTGGCAGGGCAGGGCTTGAGCTCCCAGCTGCTCCAGCCCAACCTGTGTGTGCTTTGGGCAGGGTGAGAGAGCTGGAGTAAAAGCACCTCTGGCTGCTCCCTCCAACGCGGCTCCGTTTCTTGCCTAGATTGTAAACGCGGCTCTGCGGACAGTGTCAGTGCAGCTGAGAGGAATGTGCTGTGCCACAGGGATGAAAGCAAAGCTTGTACACAAAGCTGCCACCAAGGCTCTGTCAGCAGGGCCACTGCAGGCTGAGCTAAAAGTTTGGAGCCTCAGTGGAGTTTCCTGAACAAACCTTGCACACTGTCTGGGAAAAGAATGGTATGTTAGTTGTTCTGAATCAGTGTTGTGGAGATTTGTTTAATTTTGTAGGTTTGTGAGATGAATTTCTGGTGTTCTTTTGATCTGTGGTTCTGCTTTGAAAGGAGTTTGTGCTAATAGGTTCATGTTATATGAAAGAGAATTTATTTGGTCTGCTGCTTTGTGCATTTTAGCTGCAGTTTGTCTCCTCCAGTCTGTTCAGTGTTTGTTGTTTGTAATTAATTTTATACTGAATATCAATACGATTATTTTAGAAATTAAAATACTTGTAATGTTTTTCAGTGAAATTTATGTGTGTATGTATTTGTGCATAATTAATTTTGATTTTTTTTTAACCAAAGCCCCTTTGTACAAATACTATTTCAAAAAAAAGGCAAACAGACAAAAAAACCACAGGAAACATCTGAATCTTCTGTTTGTGGCCATCTCTGAAGTGATGACTGAGGTGGCAGCAAGCAGAAATCCAGATGAACTGAGATTTGGATGTACATAGTTTGAAATCACTAAGAAAGTACTCATATTACTGTGTATTTACACTTTGTTCATGGTGTCAGGAGCAATAGCTCTTGGATAGGATTGTTTCATTTCCATTGAGACAAAAATATGTGGATGATTTAAAAGTGCTTTATTGCGGTTCAGGCTCTCAGGATAGAAGCAGGGTAAAGTTGAAACTTGTATACTCTGTCAGTCCTTGCTAGTGGCACAAGCCAAGAGCTCTGGTTTACTGAAATTACCCTCCTATCTTAAAGAATTGGAGGTGAAGTCCAAAGTTTGCTGAGCCAGAGTGAAAACCAGTCAGAGGTAACACTACAGTTGGTAGCAGTCAGCATATAATCAGGGGGAAATGAAGGTGAACCTTCATTTTAAAATCCAGGAAATACAAAATGCACCCAAATTGCAGATTAGTTGTGAGTATGAACTAACTTTGGACGGTTGTTTTGGGTGGACTGTCAGTGTTGAAAGGCCTTTAGAACAGAACTGGTCCCTGCTGTGTCTGGCAGTGGGTGGCTGCCTGTTTTTTGAATAGGGTTTTGATGCTTCTTCAGGCACTAAGAGTGCATTTGAGAAAGCACCAGGAGTTCAGTTTGGAATGACTGTCCATAAAATGACTTCACAAAAGGAAGTGGTGGCAGCTGCACTTCTGTTCTATCAGTGTGTTAAGGTGTATGATGGGATTGTTGCTGGTTGGCTGGATTGTTTTTGCAGGACTTTCTGGGTTTTTTAACTGCTGTCTGCAAGCAAATTAGATGCATGGAGTGTCCCCTCAACCCATTGTGTAACAATAGCTTATGGTTTACAAATGATGGTGTAACAGTGAAGGGTGGTGATACTTGGTTGAGATGGAGTTCAACGAGACAATCTTTTGGTTGTTCTGAAATTTTAGTTCCTGTATTAAGAGATTTTAATTTATTACTTAACACTGAGATGAGCTCAGAGCATGGTGCTAATAATATCAAGGTTGTGGATTCGATACCTGTACAGGCCATTCATTTAAGAGCTAGACTTGATGATCATTGTGGGTCCCTTCCAGCTTGAATATTCTGTGATTCTGTGAGTTCTTTAGTAAATTCCTGAAGTCTGACAGTTATGGTTTCCTTTAGCGGGAGGGGGGGATGGTACTGAAACAGAGCATACTCAAACCATTTTTCTAAGTCCTTCTGGAAGACAAGGTTTAAGATTTTCTCTCTTTGGATTCTCACCTTCTTACATGACACAACATACCATTGTGATATCACCCAGATTACAGTTCCATCTTTTATACTGTTAGATTAGCAGCGTTTTCTTGTTATTATTAGATCTGTAACAATGAATTGGCAGGAACTTCAGCCTTCCAGTGTTACCTAATTATCACTTCACTAGCTATCACCTGCTGCCACTAGAGTTACTGCTGGAAATCTAAATTTAGTCAAACCTAACACTAAAGAAAATGACACACTTGTAAAAGTGCTTAGTGCTCATTAGGGCCTGAAGTTTGAGGAGCTACAGACAGAACAGATTTTGTTATTTAACATTTAGCTTTTGAGTGTAGAGGTTGGAGGTAGATACTGTTGACTTCCCCATCTTTGAAGTGGGATTCCTGTTCAAACCAGGAAGCATTCAAAACACTCCAGCTACTCCTTCTATATCTAGGAGGAGTGGAATTGTTATTGCCTTGTTCCTATTTAGAAATACTGTAAACAGCAGCTGCATCATAGGCATGCAGTGACATCAGCTTGTCTTTACCTCAGTCAGTTTGTCTTTACCTCTTTTGCCTAGCCTATGAATAGTAGCTCTTCAGATATCCAGTGAGGATAATGCCATGTTTGAAAAATATGGATAACATGGTATTGTAGCTTGTACAAGCACTTGGAGATATTCCCATAAAAGTTTACAGTTCTTGATTGAATCTTTTTGAATGCAGCAGCTTAACTGGAATGCTGTGTTGAGCCTTTCAAACAACTGAACTCACCATCCTGCATTGAGTAATGATTTTATTTTCTCACCCTCCTGACCAGAGATGCATCATTGATGGCTATGAGGAGGCGTATTGAAGGCTTGACACCAGAAGAAATCAGAAATCTTCCTCGAGATGAAATGCACATGCCAACAACTATGGAAGACTTTGAAATAGCTTTGAAGAAAGTTTCTAAATCTGTTTCTGCTGCGGACATTGAGAAATACGAGAAATGGATAGTTGAGTTTGGATCATGTTGAGTTGTGTTCTCTGGAAGAAACCACCTTATGTCTTAAAACAGCTTTAGAAGTAATCGGTGATCTGTCAGTGCACTGCGTGCTCTTTTTAACTTTTGTAATTTAAGAGCAACAGATTCTAAATAAATTTTTTTTCTAAAATGCATGTTCTGCCTAGCTCTCTCTGAACTAGCTCAGAAGTCACCCATTTTTCTCAAATGCTGATGGTATCTGATTTTCAAGATATTTTAAAATTACTTTAATACTCAGACTCCTTTCATCAGTATTTACTCTTGGAAAATTGCTTTTGTGTCAATAAAACCCCCCAGGCTAGCACTTTTAAGTGAGTCAGGGATGCTGGGAACTTGAAAATGGGACAAACAAGATGCCGTTACACAGATTTAAATCTTGGAGAACTCTACCTTTAAACTGTTGTTAAAGAACCTGTGCAAATGCTGAGATGTGGAACGGCAATGGTCATGCTGGAACAGTCAATGAAGTTAGTGAAATTTGAGCAAGGGGTTAAGATCATCATGGGTTTACAGTAGCTGTTAAATAATATTAAAATACATCCAGCTCGTGTAAACTAATTCTGTGCAGCCAGCAGTGATGCTGTCACATGTGTAGTTTCCTTGTTAGTCTGAGAAATCAAAAGCTTTCTGGCATTAGTTCTGCAATAGGTGTTTCTCCCTTGACTGTCTGGTACTGCAAGCAGCAAAACGTTAGACTGGTGAGTTGGGTCCTGGTTTACACGGTTATTCTGGTAAGGCAGCACGTGTTGTGTTTGTGCTCAGTTTATAACCCTGACTTTACAATTGACATAAAATCTAAATTCTCATTTGTCATTACTTAACTGCTTCTCCATGCCACTTATTGTCTGATTCTGCAGTAACCATCCAGGTAATAACTTTAGATTGTGCTGAACAATGGTAATTGTAACTAAACCGCCTTTAATTTCTATCCATCTTCTGCTGTTTGGGAAACATTTCTTCCTGCTAGCTCCTCCCAGTGCAGCCAGCTGTAGCTCTGCTTATGGGTAAACTTCATTATTTTTCATTAATCAAATAGGTCTGGACTTGTACCAGCTGGTAGATCCGTGCTGTATAAAGCTGGCTGTGGAATTCCTGTTCATAATGGTAATGCAGAGTTGCAGTCTGAGTAGGAGGCAAGTGCATCTCAGAGACACAGCTGTGTAAATGCCATTATTGTGAGCATCTTGTTCATGTGCCTGACATTCATGGCTATGTTGTGAGTGACAGCTGGACATGCTGAAAAGGGACTTCCAACAGTGAGAGGCTCAATTAAAACACTGAGATCTTGTGAGAGCTCCTGAATCCCTGGGTGGACCTGGCAAGATGAGCCCAGAAATGAAAGGAAAAAGTTGAGATGAGTATACAGATGTGTACTTTTATATTCTTCCATTTCCAGAACGGAAAACAAATTTACTATTTTCGGATAGTCTTATGTGTCAGAGTTATTAAAAATGTGCAGTATTTTGAAGATGTGGGTACTCTTACTACTTATTTTTCTGTTTGTATGTAAGGATGAGAGTGTAGCTGTCGGGTGTTGTTGCAGATTTCTCCTAATTCACTGCAAACAAACCAGAACATTTAATCTGTCTCCCACATAAGCAGGGAGAGTCAGCAAGCTTTGGATCTTGGCAGCAGTCCATTGAGGGGCCACTTAGACTAAGTGTGGTATATTTTGAGAACTCCTAAAGTAAACCTCAACTTGAAAGCAGTAGTTTAGTACTCAACCAGCCCTGTTCACTCGGACTGAACAAAATTGTCGAACCTACCACTATCCCACCAGGGATTTTTTTTTTTGTAGATGGGTTTTGTTGGTTTTTTTTTTTTTTTTTTTTTTCAGTTCCCAGTCCCCTCACAGACCTTCCCCTAGAGGGCACATCAGTCCTGGAAAAATGCAACGTACCATGACCAGCATGCAGGACAGTTGCCCTTTCCTTACTGTCTTAGTTGGGTGACGTGTTTTTTTAATCAATTTACAAAATAGTTCAGAGTGGTGCCAGCCCAGAGTAGCACTCCTCTGAAAGGTATGTGACCTGTGATTTGGGAAAACCATGTGCATGCTAAAGCAGAAACACAAAAGCTTTAACTTAAAGACTTGATAACTCCAGCTCCATAAAGCAGCAGAAACTGTGGCAGTTACTGTGCTCAAGATTTGCACTATTTGTAGAATTCCATTAACATGATGGTGATACTTCTTTCCTGTTGCTTTATAACTTTACAGAAATCAGCCAAGTTTTGAAGCAGTACCAACACTTTCAGGCTTAACCATGCATTTGTGGCAGCTGTTTGGAGCAGCTAAATCTCCTTGTGGCTGTTGCAGGTGCTTGGTTTCCAGTTTCATAAGGAGGGATGCAAAGAGCACACGCAAACAGCTGCCAAGTTTCCATCTGCAGCATAATTCCTACTGTGCTTATGCACTAAGGGCGAACTACTGTGTTTCTTGTCTGTCCTATTTTTTTTCCCAGAAGAAGCTAACTTCTGTCTTGAACATCACTTCTTCTTGAACTATGCTAATGGAGGGGCCAGGTGATATCAAAACCAGACAAGTTTGTCTACACCTGTTTGAATTTGAATACTTGCTCTTCTCTGTGCAGTCACCACTCCTGTGCTAATCCTAACAGTTTCCTGCTCAGCCATGGGTGGCAATCCCCTGCCACCCACAAAGTACTAGAACAAAAAAAACCCAAAACAAAAACCAACCAACCAAACAAAAAACCAAAAAACACCCAACAACAACAAAAAAAACCCAAAACAAAACAAAAAGTTTGAGCAGTGTTCCTGTTACCTTGAGCTGGTGTGGTGTGTACCACACTGCACTGCTGGGTGGTGAAGTTTGGTTTGGTGTTTTTACAAGGCAAAGTCAGTGTTAGAAATGTTCCTTTTATCACTGCTGTTCCTGTCACAGAGCAGCATCTGAGTAACTTGGATCTCATTAAACACATGCTGTTTCCTTAGGGCAGGAGGAGGGGGGGAGCCCCAGCTTTTCTCCCTCACTCTAACAACTCCAGCTGAACACAGGTAATTCTGATCACTCAGATGATAACTGTGCTCAGTCTACTGTCAGGTAGTTAACAGATGTGAGGTTTTTTTCCTATTCATTCTTTTGACAAACCATTTCTGTAAGTAAGAACAATGAAAAGCTAAGAAACAGACAGTGTCCTGAGCCTGAAATGTTTGGCAAACCACTGTTACACCTAACTAGAAATGCACACATGAACACAGTCTAATAAACAATTTAATTGTTTATTTGAAAAATGTTAACAGTACAAACTGGCATGAGCAGACTGGGCCTACTCAGCAATAGTAAGCCAGTATTTCTGTAGAATTTAATGGAATTTTAATTTTACTTTTGGGACCTGATAGAGTACTGCTGTCACAGATACAAAAAGCAAGCTGGTTACAACTGCTAACAATTTTTATGAGTGGAAGGGACCATAAAAATGTAAAGTGCTTGAAATATAAACCTTCTGTTCAAATTTTTGTTTTGCATATACAAAATGTCAGATCTTTTGAGTAACACAAATGTTTGGTAGTGGTATCTTCCTGGCAAGACACACTCGACCCTATGAGACCTGGAACCAGGTGGGGCAGCTTTACTTAGGTTTGCAGGCACAGCTGATATTTGCAGTATTTCCTCATATTTTTTAAAAGAATGCTACCTTAAGGACACCCTGAATTTCATCATCTTGTTAGTCAGGACAGCTGACTTGGTTTATGGGCATGAAGGCAGCCAGCATCCTGTCTGAGGTGTGGAAAAGTGACTTCACAGAAGTTAAAACCAATGGTAGCCCTCAGGGTGGAAAGCTGCTCTATTTTGAAACTTCTGAAAAGGCAGCTGTTCTACTTTGAAGCTTCTGAAAAGGCTGCTTGTTATGGAGAGGCACAAGGAAGTCAGCTTTGGGCCTCAGCCTGAGTGGCCTTTTATCAATTAATCAACTGACTTAGTTTTCTTAGCAGGAAAGAAACAAGGTATTAAGATCAGGTGCCAAATATCAGATCAACTAAAAGTGTGTTTTTAAAAACCAGTAACTCCAAAGTAAATAGTGTATTAAGTACATGCTTTCTCATCTAAATTATTTTTCCTGTCTGAAAGGTCTGAAGGCAGGCTGATGGTAGTCACAGGTACAAAGCCAACTTGATCCAGGAGAAGGATGCCCCTGAAAGGTAAGGTTACCTGGCATTAGAAAACAATACACAAAACAATTCTGTGTTCTAAAAATTAGACTTATTCTTAAACTCCCCAAACTTAGTTTAAATCAATGCATCAACTAAGTATTATTACTCTCATAATATCTCTTATATGAAGCTGCAAGGAAAAATGCTTCTAGAATGTAGTGGCTGTGGTTTCTGAGGGCTCCCTTTGCCCAGTTTCTACATCTGAAATGTCAGCAATGCAGGCTCAGCTGCTCAGTTTCACAGTAGCTTAAAACTGTTTGCTGTCAGGACCTGTAGCTGATTCTCCAGGACTCAGCAACAGCCTCCAGTTTTATCAGTAGAATGGCACTGAAGACTTGGGATGAGGTCTCAACTCACATCTGCAACTATCATTCACCAGATGAGATGTTCTGCTCATTCTGACTGGCTTACAATCCTGAGTTAAACCTTTACCATTCTTTAGAGGACCACTTTACACAGGTAGCAAGAAAATAACTGTGTGGTTTAGGGGTTGTTTTTTTGGGGGGTTTAGTTTGGTTTTTTTTAATGGATGGGGCAGTTCAATTTCTTTACACACTCTTAACAAGGCATGAGCAAGCCCCATGTTCCTCATCTGGAAGAGAAATTACTGCAAGGTGGTTCCTCTGCTCCATACTGACCTCTCCTACAGACAGGTTATCATCCACTTTGCTGAACAGTTTTTTGGGATTAGAATTTTCTTCCCAGTTCCACTTAGTTCAGTTTCATACATGGCAGTGTTAAGCTACTTACTGCCAGTGGTAAGCTGCTTACTGCTGGGGAAAGTACAAAGTGTTTCTCCACTGTCTCTGCTCTAACCAGGGCACTCCCATCTGACAGCACAGTGTGAAATGCCAGGGGAAGCACTGCCTCGTTTTTCACTGCAGTTTCCAACCTTCCTGATCTTCCAACCCTCCATTTTCCTGGTTTGTCAGAAGGACCAAGAACACCTGAGTGGATACATAAATTAATGCATGCAGGGCCACTCAGAGGCACAGCTCATCAGCTGCATTTGAAGCCATCAGCTGTGCCTGGGGCTGATGAAGCACGCTGCCCTCTCAGTCGCTTCCCATGGAACAGGAAGTTCCAAGGGACAGCTCCTGTAGAGCTGACTTAGGTTGCTTTAAAGTCCATGTCCTTGTCCATTCCAGCACTAAATCTACACTGATTTGTGACTTGCAGTTACTAATTCATCTTTCTGCCCCTTGCTCTGAGACCTTACTCTCCCAAAAATTGTTAGTGTTGCTGCTAACACAGCAAGTGGATGCAGCCTCTTACCAACTATGCCAGCACCAGTCACTCTGGCCTGGAAGCTGCCTACAGAGGTAGGTTCCCCCCCCCCCTTGGAGAATTCCCAAGCAAATTTGCAAAGCCAAATTTAAGGCCTTTCTACTGTAAAACTCCAACATAGTAGGAGTATGAAAAGACTTGGAGATGTTGAAATTGTTTAGACCTAGTTTCTACCCTCCTTTCTTGGAACTATGTTAATGGCATCTCACAATGTAGTCCTTAAAAGACTTGATAAAAATCTGGCAGTATGACAGCTCAGCTAAAGACATTTCCAATGAAATACTTTCCCATGTCTCTCTGAAATGCCTATGTGTCAGAAGTGCACTTGGAATGGAAAGTTACCAGTAGCTTTCTCGTTGAATTCTTGCTACAACTATCCTATAGAATGAGCCTGCTTCTCGGAAGATTCTTTTAGTCAATATTTTGCCTTTATCAAAGCAAAAAAAGAATTACAAATATTACTTACTTATTTTCACATGAAGGGAGAATCAGCTTTAAGACTTTGATAATGAGAGCTGCTCCAACAACTCCAACAACAACAACTTCCATGAAACTAAACAAGATAGGTAGAGATTGAAACCAGAATCTGCACAACCCTTTTCTCAAGTCTTCCACCCACTGGCACATCACCTACAAAACAGATAAAAACACAAAGATGGCAAAACAAAGCAACTGCTGAGTTTTGGGTTTTTTGGTTTTTTTTTAGCTACTGCTAAATCACATTACGTGGTGATAATTTTACTTAAACATACGTAAAAGCATGGTGGAATCGACTGGTGGCTCAGCTATCTTTATTGTTCAAAGTTTGAAACCGGTGAAGGTTTAGGTCTTTGTTCATTAAAGGCCCCTTTGGAAAATGAAGGACACTTGAACAGAGTGGTTGTAACTGTGTTTTGGCCACAGAGGAGGGCATAAAATCCAGCCTTTCCTAAGCTGACACTGAACTTCTCCAGCGGTTACTGTGTTTCCTACAGCAGGTGAGACCAGTGATCCATTTCTCAGAGGGGTAAGCACTTGGGCAGAGTCAGGAGAAAATGGTGGAATTCAAAGCTAAGCAATATTTGAAATTGTCATAAATGCTTAGCCTGGCATAATGTAAATGTCACAACTGACTATTGTGAAGAATCTGTGTGGTCAGAACGTGGCAAGACTTAGAAGCCCAGTGGATTCCTACTGGACTTGTCACTGCTGACAGTGGTTGATTTATTTGGGGTTTGTCTGCAAAAATCCACTGGTCTTAGTGGTTGTCTATCTTTAAATAATTGTATTTATATAATAATAATTATACTAATAATTTAAGCAAGCAAACAAACAGCAAAAGCACCTTGTAAGAAGATGGAGGTTCTGTCCTAAGAGGGGTCTCTGGTAACTTGCCAGGTAATGTCTCTTCATCCACTGTAGTTTCTACTTGCTGGATGAGGTACTGACTGGTAGTCTGCAGTGGATCTTGAGTATCTGAAGAAGGAGAGCTAGATTTAGGGCAGAGTTTGCTTTTTGTTCAACCCACTCTGAACGAAAATAAAGACATGCTAGAGACATGTTTCTCTTCAGAGGGTATAGATCTCACACATTTACAGCAGGAACACAGAAGGCTTTTTTTTTTTACTTGAGCAATGAACTTGATAAGAAGCAGAAACAGTGTTACAATGCAGCCTTTAGCTGCGCCCTTAGCTGTAAATTTCACCTGTCATCAGATTAAAGGGTGATGGACTAGATTAAAATATTCTACTCCAATTAAATCCTTGACAGTTTTTGATTAGACAAAACTGAAATAAAATTAAGGCATCAAGTAACTTCTATTGCTTTTAAGTTGTTCAAGTTTAATAACAGAAAACTGTTCTGTGGTTTGGAATTGACCCAGACAGGTATTTCCTCTACAGTTTTCTCTTTCATTCTCAGGAAAAAGGGGGAGCTGTAGAGAAACTTCCATCGCAGATTTGAGAGAGAAATTTACTCCTGTCAGATGTCTGGATTGCAGGCTGCCAAGTATCAAGTACTTCAAAGGAGAACAGATTTGAAAACAAACAAATATATCTAATATAAAGAGTTGAATTTAGGTGTTCAAAAAAAATAAAAACCAAGACCTATAAAATAGAACCCATCCCTGTTAATGAAGAAACTCTTTCACTATGTAGAACAAGGGATAAATGATGCTCTCTTACCCTGTAAAGTGATACTTTGAATATGGATGAAAATGCTACTTAAGAGCTGAGAGATACCTTTTCCTGAGAGGGTGGGCAGTGTAAATAACACGTCGTTGTCCCTTGGCATGGAGTACAGCATGCTCTCCTTCAAAGGGACCGTGTAGTTGGAATGTCTAAGTACTCTCAGGTCCTTTACTAAAATATCTATTTCTGTTACTTCTTCCTGCTGGACCTACAAAAGATGCAAACATGACATTACTGAGTTTAAAGCAAGACTGAAGCAGCCTGGCAGAGGCCAACAGTACATCCCAGAAAACTCCGGGCCACTAAGATGTACACCCAGAGCTGTTATAACATGAACTGGTATTCTTTGTTTTCACATATCACACTTCTGTAGACTATGCCACATCAGAAAATATGCTGAACAGACTGGGTCTTGCTCCCTGCAAAAGCACATGGTAGTCATTCCATGGGCTTTTTTAATCACTTACATGGTACATCACTGTCCTCTTGCAGGGAGGCATTTTAGGGCATGGAAAACTCAGATTTGTAGTGAAAGCACTTGTAAACAGTGAAATTCTTGCTAAGGCAAGACTGACATTTCTGCTTTTGCCGGAACATTGCTTGTTTTCAACAAGTGCAAACCAAGTGTCCTGTTTGAACTCCTTGTCTCCAACCAAGAGACATGCACTTGACAGATGGACCAGGCATTGTGTGTGGCACTGGCTGGATGCTTGCACTCTAGAAATGCTGCCAATGGCTCAATATCCAAATGGAGATCAGTGACAAGGGGTGTCCTCAGGGATGGTATTTGCACTGCTGCTGTGTAACAACTTTGCTGGTACGACAGACAGTGAGACCGAGTGCACCCTCAGCAAGTTTGCTGATGACACCGTGTGGTGAGCCTGCTGAAGGGAAGAGATGCCATCCAGCAGCAGCTGAACAGGCCTGAGAGGTGAACCCCTCATGAAGTTCAGCAGGCCAAGTGCAAGGTGCTGTGCGTGGGATGGGGCAAGTTCCAAGCACAAGTACAGGCTGGGCAGCAAATGGATAAAGAGCAGCCTTAGAGAAAAGGAATTGGGAATGCTGGTGGATGAAAAGCTCAACATGACCTAGGAATGTGCACCCACATTCCAGAAAGCAAACTCTGTCCTGGAGCTGCAGCAAGAGCAGTGTGGCCAGAAGGTTGAGGGAGGTGATTCTGCTCCTCTGCCATGTTTATGTGAGACTGCTTTTGACTTAAAGGAACAATCAAGAAAACAGCATTGGCTTTCTGCTTGTTTTTACTAGGTCCCTATGAAAATCTGAATTGCACTGTGGTGTCTAGTTTGAGGCCTGAAATACAAAATGCCATTGTTGCGTAACAACTGAATCAAACCACAATTCTTAGGCTATTAGCAGTGGCATAAAGACCTCACTGGAAAAGCTGAAGACCTTTCAGTGGGGCTTTCCACTAACAGACTAAGATTCTGACATGATACAGATCCCTGTAAAAACTACTGTATGCTGACCATGCAATTAATCAAGGATCAATGGTATTATGATTATTATCCTTTAAAGAAAGAAAAAGGCAGCAGAACACAAGCCACCTTCAAAAAAGCCTGGCTACATGTAAGATGCAGACATGCAGAAACAGAAATATGACACAGAAATAAGCCAGTTGCTGGCTTCAACAGCTGGATCTTTTCTACAGAATCTCTTTAGTTAGTAAATCAACTACACCATACAGGCGATTTTGGGAACTCAGTTCTGCACATTTCGACCTCAGCTAGAATTGCAGCCCCTCACACTGACTGCTATTTGTGCAAATAGTTAGAATCAGAGGGGTGGAGGTGCTTGTTCATCTCAAAATCCATGTTCATTATCAAGATTCAAATTGTCTTACATGCAAAGTCTTCTAAGACTAAGCTCTCAGGTGTTGTGGGCTTTCACAGTAAGCCCACTTGCCATAAGAGTTTCCTGCTGCAAGCTGTTCCCCATGCTACCTGCTTGAAACCTTTTGTTAGCTTGGAATAAACAATGGGGAAAACCTCAAGATGCAGAATGAGCCTACACCCCTTTTGTTAGTTTTGTACATTATTTTATAAATCAGCTCTTGCTTGTGAGTCTGGCTTTGCTTGCACAAGTTCACTTATTCAAAGTGCATGCGATATAGTTAATGACAATTATTAAAATATGAAAAGAAGCATTAAAACATGAAGTTTCCTCATGAGACACCCCCACTGTTATGCTGCCAACTCTGCTGTTGTCTCCCTCAGTACAGTGTTAGTTAACATTAATTATATACTTTGTGTTCTAATCATCAACCAGATACATGTAAACCTTGTAATCCCTGGGAACTACTTGCCTCTCCTAAATTAAAAAAAAGCAGAATGTTGTAGCAGGGCTTTTTTTACCTGTTTCCCATCAATTTCTGTCACTTCTTCCTGAATGACAATCAGCTGCAAATCAGAAGTGGATGCCAAAGGCCACTCGTGAACCATGATTCGAACACTGACGGTTCCCAGGTGCTGCTGCTCCGGTAAATTATCCAAGCTTCTGTTCTCCACTGTTAACACACAATGTCATGATTTTCAAAGAGAAACCACCTCAGTCAGAAAGCAGTACCCAGCCATAGAGAAAAGAGGTGCAGCTCTGACCCAGATGCCTCTGCACAAGCAGCACCTGAATGGAGAAGTCAGAGTACCACGAGCATCACACCAGAGATGCCAGAACAGGTGTGCTATGCTGATGTCCTTAACACTTCCAGCAGCTGCTTTTACCACCAGCAGTAATCTGGGCAACAGCTAAAACAGGTGCCATGATTTTTTTACCAGTATATCACCAAATCAGACCCAGAGCAGGTCTCATAACACAGCAGAGCTGTACAATCCCCTGACTCAGGGATTGTACTCACATCCCTGCCTTTGAGGTTTGCATTTAAGCACTCTAAGCAGAGCTTTTGGGCTTGGTTACTGCTGTATTCTTATTTCAGTTGTCCAAAGGAGTTCATAAGAGTAATGCCCCAGCCTCACCAGCCACCTGTGTAAACATCTTCATTTGCACAACATTCCCCTTCCTCTGAATACAGAAACAAATATGGTCTTTTCCATGCACACTGCATCTCCTGCTCAAGATGAGTGCCAGTTCCCTCCTACGTATTTTTCCGTCCCCCTCTCTGTTTTCACATGTGACTGTGGTGACACCTCAACCTCTCTTCCTACCCAAAAGCTTTCAGCTATTTCAACAACTTAATATTCTGCAAGTACAGACAAAATTGCCTTTCTACCCTGGTTGTTTCTGCATAGTCTCAGTATCCCTCTCCCAGGTACCACACCTCTGCTTCAGGTGAGGGCATGCTAGAACTGAAGTCTGGAATAGCACAAGAGTTGAGGTGGGGGATCTCTCCAGCATGCAGATACCAAGAGACATGAACTGAGACCAAACCATCCCTGCTGCTAAGCCACTGGTGCTGTGTGTGTGTCACTTGCAGCTCTGAAACTGTCAGGTCATGTGGGATAAGGCTCAACTTGGGTCTCTCAGTCACACAGTAACTACTCAGTGTGTCCACTACTTTTATGCTGTGATCCCTGTCCTCATAAAGCCATTTTTCTTATTTAAAATATAGAAAAATACTTTCTGGCATAATTTAGTAATGTATTCAATTGCCAAAATAAGTGGCAGAAGGACAGTTCCCTGCAGGTGTGAGCCAGGGCACTAACCTGGTTGCAGAATGTTTTCTGACTTGGAGCAGCAAGCATGCACTGCAGGCCCAAAGCCTCTGAGATGCCAAACAGCTGGAGCTCCCAGTGTTCCCAGCTTTTCCCATGTGTCAGGCTGTTCAATCACCTCTACATTCACAGGAGTGACACATACACTTCCAAAACTGACACTTGGGGGAACTTCAAGTGGGGATGTAGGTGCCAAGAATGATCTGACAATGATGTCAGAGTATGTGGTCTCCAATATTCAAAAGCATGACAATTAAGGTCAAGTTTTGTTTTTGTATACACTCAGGAGCATTTTCCCCTCTATCTAAAAATATCTTGATATTTCTTTGGCATTTTACAAACACTACCTGAATCTATTGTCAATAATTTAGTAACTAAACAGTATAAACATTACATTACAGGTAGCAGAGAGAGGTACCATGCTGGGGACTCAGACCCAAACATGGAGATAAAGAGCTCCAGGTTTCTAGCTCCCAAGTCCAAGCAGTATTTTCATCAATGTTTCAGATTCAAAACCAGTCACTGCAAGTGCTACAACTATGATCTGGGAAATTAATAGGAACTACAGAAGAGTGCTCAGGAGCTCTCAGAATCAGTCAATAAAATCATACCTATTTTTCTGGAGTGAGTTATTTTGCAAGTAAATGACATTTTGCCATGGTTTTGTACCAGTAAAAGAGAATTTCATTACTGCTCTCCCTCTCCAGAAAAGAAATACTGTCAAATTAATAACTGATCGTGCTTGGGAAAGAAGGGTTCAAGCAACAAGGTCACAGCTCAGAGAAGCAATTTCAAAAAGTGTTAGTATTCTCTAAGAGCCTGATGAGGATGACCTCAGGTATCAACCTAGAGACTGACTGCATCTCATGCAGCAGAAGATTGTTCTCAATACAACAGAAGCTTAAATAATGGTCCTTGTTTAATTGATTATACAATATGCTCTGTGGATCTCCAAAAAAAATCACACAGTACTTTCTGTTTTTTCACAAAAAAAATCTAGCATTGAATCAGTGGAAAAACAGCAGGTTCAAGACAATTTGAAATCATTAACTACTGCAGTCATTAAAGTTCAGTATTTGTGCTATAATATCCTATCCAGCAGAAACTTGTTGGTCCAACAGACAGAGAAGGGATGTCCTTAAAAAATCTTCCTAACAACAATTCATACTTTTGTTATTGAATCTCCTTCTGGATATATGCCAACCAACCTAGGGACACAGCCATTAGCAGGGTGGGGTTGCATCCTTCTGTTTACATTGTCTAGCTTGTAGTGCAAAACATGCTTTTGAAAAGATGGGCAGGGTCTGGATTTCAGATTAGACCATTTACACACAAGCCTGTTAATGTGACTCGAGATGAAGGCAGTAACATTTTTTTGATCCATTTTAATACCAAAATTGTTCTACCTTGGGAAATGTTTTGTTTCCACAATGCTCTGGTTTACAAAATACAGAACACATAGCCATTGTAAGCTTTGGTTACTGTACAACAGGGAAGCCAAATACCCCAGGGGAGGGAGGAAAATTTAAAAAAAAAGAAAAGAGAATACTCACATATTATTGTTTGGCATGTTATGTGGGCAACCCCGCTTTTCATAGGAAAGTCATTTAGATATACTTGTCCATTAACATAGGTGATGTTAAAAAGAACCTGAAAGAAAGACAGCCAGGATGAGTGCATGTTTCCTGCCCCTGTGCTGCAATCCTGCTCTCAGAGAGACACACTCCATACTGACTGATGTCAGAATAAAGGATGTACTTGCAGCTGCTGCAGACTTTGTTTTGCTGCATATTAATTCACTGAATAAAGAGAAAAACCAGACAAACCTGTACTTTGTGCAGTTCTCCACTGGTGTTCAGGATCATAACACCAACCCTAATTGCTTCCTGGAAAAAAAAAAACAAACAGAAGAGATGTAAGTTTGCGAAAACACATGAACCATTGCAACTTTCTTGTCCTGTCCTGGCAGAATGACTTCTTACTAAGCCCAGAGCACATTCCCAGTCTTTCTATCCAGCAGACAGAAGGAAAAGAAATATGCTTTCTTGTTTCATGTAAGGAACAGTCTGGTTTTTTCACACCTCTTTTTAGTAAAGAGGATTGATGAGAAAGAATGACATCTGCATTCCCCTATGTATAGTTTGTGGGTTTTTGTAATAAAGATAACAATAATCACTTGTTTCACACGGATATAATGGCAGTCTCTCATATCAGCTGAAAAATAATAGACCACAAAAAGTAAAAATCAGATTCTCTGTAAATGTTTTTAAGCACTTCAGTTGGTCTTCAAAGTGAAGCTAGTCTATACTACAGAACGTTCAGTTTTGTCAGCAGAAATTCTTTTTCTTTGGTTATGATTCCCAAATTATGACACATGGGACACCTCCTCACAGAAAAGGGAGATTTGCTTCTTTATTCAAACCCTAATTGCTGCAATTTATTGAATCACTCATTCTGTCCTCTTATTTCTCCCTTGTAATTTCAGGGGCTGCTTTGCAAATGAGACCTTAAGTGTCCCAGGTCTGTCCCTGAAAAAAACTACATACAAAAATCAAATCTTGCTTGCACATAGCCAAAAGTAATGACTGCCACACTGCCTTCCTCAGACACCTCTTAAAAATAATGTTAAGCTCTGTATTTGGCCTGTGGAAACCTTAAATCATTACAACTTCATTTCATTAACACCTGGATATGGCACTTAATGCTATGGTCTAGTTAGCTGGGTGGTGGTCAGTCAAAGGCTGGACTTGATCTTAGAGGTCTTTCCCAACCTAAATGATTTGGTGATTCTGAGGATCCATTTTCCTCTGGAAAACACCTCCATACCTTCAGCATCTTCTTTAGCTCTGTAGTTGAGTCATTGTTTCACAACCAACAGTTAAAAAGTGAGTCATGTCTCAATAAAAAGTCACACAGGCTCAGAATTTAAAATAAATTAAAAACGTAAATACACAGTAAGACTTAATTTTGTATTTTTACACAACACTAGATTTCCAGTCAGAAAATATGTGAAATATACAATACCTAACATAATACAGCCCAGTTCAGGAACAGAAAACTCTGAAGCGTGACAAGAATGTCAAAAAATCATTGAAACAATAGGTGTTAATTACCATCTCCAAGTAGCCAGAACTGTCAAAAACTGAAAAACAACCTCCAAGTCTGATTCAGCTTGAATTTGGCATCATGAGAAGAATGGTTCCAGACCTAGCACAGAAAACTTTTTGGTTCAAAGTGACTTGGAAATACTTCAGACCCATTTGGCATATCAGTAGGAAAACTCTGGCCACTGAGACCAAAGTGAAATCTCTTCCTCAGTGCTCCTTCTATGAAACAGGTTTTTATACTGACTTTTCTTCAAAACTTTAATCCTAGCTATTCAAAGGAAATTAAAATTACCAAATTAGTCAGACAAGTGAACTCTGTAACTGCAAATACAAACTGGATTATCAGTATAAACACAGGATATATTCTATCCTGTCTTCCTGTAATTTCCTCAAACCACTCATTTCCTTCTCATATTTTAAGAATTGTGTATATTAATAATAAAAATCCACCAAACTTTTAGATCTTTTAGCTCTTAGCATTCAGAGCTCTAAGTCTTTTACACTCTCAAACTGTTAAACAGATTACCAAAACTTTGTTCCTAGGTTTTTCTGTTTTCTGGGAATTCAAAGGGCACAGAAGATGGATTTTACTGGCAGTCTTAACAGTCCCTCATTTTTTAAGCCATGAATTACATCTGAGGGTTTTTTACACAGAAAATATTTCACAATCTTCTTTCGACATCTACAAAGAGACTCACTGAGATTACAAGAAAAAGGAAATGACTGATGAAAAATAGGAAAATCCCCTCCTTTTCTTTTTCTTTTAAATCAAATGCTTTATTTGAAAGTGAAGGCATGAAGGAAGCTAGATATGCTCAACAATTGACTGTTAAATGTACAAAGTTAGCTATACATACAATGATTAATTTCCTTCAAAACAGCTGTCAGCTCTGTTGACACAGTATCCACAAGCACTGTTATGAATTCTGGAACATACTGAAAACTTGCACTTGAAGAACATGTTACATGTTTAAGAAATGAAATATTTCAGTGGATCACTTCTGTGCTGTCAAAGGTTCAAAAAACAGATTGCAAGGTGCAGACAAAAATAAGACAGTTTAACCACTCGCTGCCTCTGCCACTGAAAGAAAGAGTGCAGATCTCTCCTGCCCATTATCCTTCTCTCTCACCCATCCCAAGTCAGTGAGTTAATTTAGCCATTAAATTGGAACAAAAACTTTCCCTTTTTTGTCAGACCATTTTTCTGTCAGTTGAACAAGCAAGGAAGAGCTGGACAAGCACAAGAGATCCAAGAACACAGCTGGGAAGAATGAGCTGGGCTCCTTGTTCTGATGCACACAGATCTTCAGACTGCCTCTGCTGCGTGATCCATCCGTCCTTGCAGCACCTCCTTGGCAGACATCTGTCCTCACCACCATCTCAGGTGATAGTGATGCATCTCCTTAATGCTACAGATTCATAAAGCTCCTCAGTAACTCAGAGCAATGATCAGTATTCCCCTACAGCAGCTGCATCATGACCTTTGCAATTTTGTGTTCACACACAACAGAGAACTCATGCTGTTGCTACTCCTGGGACTAGTCTGTTCACATCCAGATCCAACAAATTCTACTGAGATCTTCCCATACTCTGTACATCCATTCTACTCAGTTGTCATACGCTCTCATTTTGCAATCTATGAACAGGTTGTTCATTACTCTTCTTATCTTCCCACAGAAAACAGCAGTGCTCCAGCTCAGTCTTAACCCTTCCTTGAAGGTGGGTTTCACATTGCTGTCTTTCCATGGCTTCCCATGGTGTCTCCTGCAGTACCACACTCAAAACTCAATGGGTCCTGCTGTGGCCAATCTTCCTGACCCTACATATACCCCATAACAAAATCTACAGGATGGCAAAAACAACAAGATGCATGCCAACTGCGATGGAAAGCTGGGCAGGAGTGCTGGGGAAAGGAAGCAGCAGCTCACAGGAGAACAGAGCACCATCCCAGCTAAGCCACTTTCACCCACAGCAGGGAAGAAGGGATGCACAGCACTGCCCCTATTATCACAGGCCTGATTGGTACCCCTTCAATATCTGCATGTTGTTAAGTGCTCAAGAGCCATGAGTTGTTTATGCCGCCTAAAGGGGAGGGAAACAGATGTGGCAGGTCAACAGCTCTTGCACCAGTCTTTCAGGATGAAATGCCTGGTCTGACAAGCCACACTTGCTAGAAAGTGCTCCAGTGATAACTCAAATCCCCATCTTTCCAGTCCTAGGGCTGAAGACACACACACTTACAGAACATCCTTTAAGTTCAACAGAGGAATTTTTTTTTTATGTTACCATAATAAAATTCACAGCCTGAGGGTGAAGGGGAAGAAAGTGTTTTATAGTGCTTCGTAGATATGTCTTGTGGTTATGTACTTCAGCAAATAACTCCACATCCCTTATTTTGTAAAGGAATAGTAAGCCAATCCTGCAGTAACAAAGCCACTGAGAGCAGAACACGGGAACTCTGCCACAGTCCATACTATTGCCCTGTCAATTTCTGGAGAAGCCTCAACTGTGAGTGTAAAACTTGGCTGTACAACTTACAATACACTTTTCAGTATTAACATGCAAGTATCACGCAAGTTTCAGACAGGCCTGTAATTTAAAAGGTCCTGAATTCACTGGGATATTTGAAAAAGCAGTGCTTTGACAGAGCTAGAATGAAATTACAACGCCAAGAAGCAATTCAAGTCCCTAAGAATTGGGGTGTGCTTCCAGCTTACCACTGACCCCATTCCATACTTTGCAGCCCCTTGTCCCCTCCTGTGCTGGTAAATGCCTTCACACAAAACTCCAATGTGCACGAACAACGGCCCTATCATTCTAAATGCTCTTATAGGATGTAAATGTCTCTCCTGAGTTTTCCTATGATTTCTCATCCCTGTTTTAGTACTCCAGCAGTGATATTTAGAGTGGTAATGGCCACAGAACCTGCAAAGAGGACAGCAAATATAAGTCATTCTGTTTTAGGACAGTTAGGCAGCAGCTCTAACAGTGTGATGGCACAGGTTATAGTGAACTAGTGAATTTCTGTGAGCTTGGATCTGCAGAAGTAAGCAGGTAGTGATCAGTTTCTGTTCCTTTTCTCTTCCACTGTGTGCTACAACAGAATCCAGGACTGGTAACTGGGGCAGTATAATCGTAATAGCAGCAGAACAAAAAGGGGGAAAGATGTTAGCAAAGAATATAAAGCATCTGGCAAAAGTTAAAAGGGAATATTCATTAATTCTCAAAGACTAACACCATACAAATCTACAGAGAATATTTCACCTAATATTGCTTTGTAAAAAAATGCCGCAAAAGAAAAAGTGGATGGGTCCAATCACGCAGGAACTTCAAACAGATCTGATTATCTGATTAAAGAACGGGAAAAAACTTTATCCACAGGCAGTGAACACCTGATGGGGTGCACTGTAGAGTTTCTCCCAGTACAGGGTAACTGCTCAGTCCTACCCAGCTGCATCAGTCACACAAAGCCCATCAGGATTCTGCTGCTGGCAGCCGGCCCACTTGAAACACAGCTGTTCTCCATTGAGGCTCTCCAAACAAGGCTCCTTCTGCTCCAAGGCCTGCGGGGAGCCAAGTGGGCAGCCCTGGGAACAGATGGCACAATGCCTTACAAGATGGCCAGCTGTACAGAGACTTGAAAGAAAGACAATCCCCTCACAGCCTTTACACAGGCACTGCTGATATCCCGTCTGCGACTGAAAAATGTCAGGTTGCCAAACAGGTAAAAAATAGACAAAACCAATAACCTGTTTCTAAATTTGAGAAGAGATTATGGGAAAAGCAGTGTCTGAATAGACAAACAAAACTACCACACAAGCTCACACCACTTGAGTCCTGCACTCACATGGACAACTGGCTCCAAGCAGTGTAACTATATATTGCAATCCAGGGGTCCATGATCCATGCTTCACATAACTCATTTGTAAGAATCAAAACAGAACTATGCTGTAGAGTCTTAACTGCAATCAGGCATAACTGAATTGAGAAGTAACCATGGTAAAAGCTTGACATGACAAGATAGAATTTCACAAGTTTGCAGGATTATAATTTGTCCCTCACATTTTAGAAAACTTTTGTACAAAATTTTCTCCATTAAGATTTGGCATTATTAAACTGCATGACAGTATTTAGGGTAAGATAACAACATTCAGTATTTTCTTAACTAGCTGAAGCTGAACTCTTTCTTAATATAATAATCTGACATGATGCTTTTGCTTTACTTTGCTTTTCTAAAGAAGCACATTTACTTTCATTCCTTCCTTGTTTTACAATGATCTTATTATAAAATGGTTTAGCCTTCCCTTTCCCCTATGTGCGTTACTAGAATTAATTGCCTTTGTATCCTCTCTATTAAACCCACTCATACTATGATATTTTATCATGAGTTTTAAAGGTGAATACTCAGTCTCAAATCATAGAGACACAGTTGCATCATACTGCTTTCATTTAATCAAATATACATCGGAAGATGATGTCAGCTCTTTTAGGCACAAAGTTCTCATGTGCCAGGCTGCTAACAGAGAAACTGACATAAAGTGAGGGAAGAAACATTCCAGCACACTGCTATTTACAAGCATCTTCTTTGATTAAAATACATTGTACTCACTGCATCAAATGGTTGATGCAGTGAAGATTATTTCCTGCTGTTGTGAAATGACCCATCCACACAGAGGTTTCTTGCAGGCAATAAATAATATAAACTTTTTTTTTTTTTTCCAGGCAAGTGAACTAAACTAAAAAGAAAAAAAAATCTGGTAGGCAAGTATGTTATTTAGAAAGAACTCTGCTAGCCTAAATTATCAAGAGGTAAACAGAATAAGCAAATAACATGGTGTTAGCACTGCTTTCAGCCAGTTCCTATCAGCACACTAAAAAAATACTCTAAAGCACAAAACCTTATTCCTGACCTTGCACCAGAAACATTACTTTAATGTGAAAGTCAGTTGTCCTATTGCATCATTCCCTTTAAATTTTTTTAAAGAAAAAAAAAGCCCAAAACAACAACAATCACCTCCAAATTTTGTCTAAAATCAATCAATTTTTAGTCCAGTTTTGCATATCCAAATTTTATGAGGAGAACTAAAAACCAGAACAGACATGCTAATGTTAAAAAAAGAGTCCAGATTTCAAAACAGCTTTTTTAAGAAATTACAAGTATTGCACAACAGTTGAGGCGTTCACATTCCAAAAGAGCTGAACAGAAGCATTTCAGCCTTACAAAATGCTATTCCAGTATCTCAAGGTTTTTCCTCAGTCTTTCCACTATGGTTCTTGTAACACCACTGCCATCAGCACAGAGGTAAACTTTGACACCAGCTTTAATCCCCACATGGAAGAGTTAACAAAATGTGAAGCTGTTAGTAGAGTGCAGCCAGTGGGCTCACAGAGTTGTAAAGCACACTTGTGGTGCCCAGCCAAAGCAAAGCTCACCATGTTGATGCTGCCTGCTCCAACCAGTCTGCAGTCCCAAGCCATCCTGAGGAAACACCACAGTTAATCTGACCCTATACCCACTATCACTGAGACCATAGCTTCTGAAGGCAGCATGGCATTCCCACTCTGCCCACTCCCACTGCCAAGGCACTTCTGTTCCTAGCAGGCCACCAAAAAACAGCTCAGTGTCAAAAAAAATTGACTCTTCTACTCAAAATTTTCTCCAGATACACTGTTCCTTTTGCATCAAAACTGGTCCTATATGTACAAAACTAAATAGTGCAGGAGAAAACATGGGTTTTTATTTTGCTAAGTTTAACATTTAAAAAGAAAAAAAGCATTAAAGATTTGTGTGGCCCTTTTTGACTCTTAGAAGAAATTTTCTGCATATACTTAGGCCACCAGACCCATATAAAGCTAAAAGTGCAGATACTTCCAAACTAGCAAATCATGAGCTCACAAGACCACCTGAGCAGTAGGGCACAAATGGACAAACTCAACCCCACTAACAGCACAGCTGTGCCCATAAGGCACTACAGTTCCTAAGTCAAGCCCTACTCACACTCCAAAACATACCTGTTCTATCTCTGACCCCAAGCTGCCTCACATGGCACTGCTCCAGCACCCCTGTGCTGCTCACGCTGTCACATCCCAAGACAGCTGACACAAATGTGCCTCCGTGTCCTTTAAAACTGCCAGCAGTGACAAAGAACTTTAATACTATCAAGCTGTAGTTTCAGTGTGAAGTGTAACAGTTTCTGGGTAGAAGGTGAGCAAGAGCACAAGCCTGCATTACACTGTCACTTCATGAGCCTTCTGGCAAATTCAAGGCAGCACTCCCTTTCTCAGAGGGACAGGCAAAGTACCCAAATACTGAGCTCCCTCTGCTCTCTTTAGCACACCTCACTCCAGGCATTCAGGCACTTTTGTAGGAGTCTGAAGATCTAGATCCCCTGATCTAGAAATCAGAGCTAAGGAGGTCTCTCTTCAGAAGCTCATAAGGAGAAGCAGGAACCAGGAAGTGAGGCCAGGAATGAATCCTGCTTCGCAACACAGGATGTGCCAGCTCAGGGCCTCTGCCAGGCTTTTTGGAAATGTTTCACTTTATTACACTAATAAATAAGTAACTCTGGAGGGAAAAAAGACATAATAAATTTACTCAGGTAACTGGTCAGTAACTTCACATTGGCTAGACAAGTTGACTACAAACCTTCCCTCTGTGATCTTACATCTTGAGTTCACAATTATACCAATTTTAGAGGATGTATCTGATCATGATTCAAGCTCAGGCAGAAGTGCCCAGCTCTTCTGTAATTCTAGAAGTCAGAACTCACCTGGTGCTGTGGCAAATCTTTTTATTCCCACTGTAAAGCTCTCCTAAGTAGCACCCAAAATATTCCTTCCACTCTTTTTAAAAGCCACCAAATTTAAAACTGATGTCACCAAGATACAGCATAGATATTGGAACAGAAAAACAAGCAACACAATGCCCTGTGTGTTTATAGATATACACCAATACATCAAAGAGATATACACTCCTCCTCTTGGTTCGAATCACGAGCAGGCTAAGCACAAGTGTTGACCTAATGCAGCGCGTACCTCTACGGCACCGAACCATGGAGATGTACGGAGACAAGCCTGAAAACAGAACATAAACGCATCTACATTGCACAGGAGTGACCACCTTCCCCCTCAGACCTGTCAGATACGGCACATCGAATCCTATACGGACGAAGCAGCAAAGGGACAGGGGAAGCCCTGTCTGCCCGCGGCAGGGTCGGGCTCACCCCTGGGAGGGAGCGGGGTACGGGCCGGGACCGGGGCAGGGGCAGGAGCAGGGAGAGGGACAGGAACAGGGAGAGGGACAGGGAAAGTGGCAGTGGCAGGGCAGGGCTGGCCCCGGCGGTACCTGTCCCAGCGGCGCGGCCGGGCCCAGCAGAGCGGCGGCCAGAGGCGGCAGCAGCAGCGACAGCGGCAGCAGCAGCAGCTCCCGACGACCCAACGCCGCCTCCATCTTGCGACCCGGGAATTAAAAGCAAGTGAAACATCAACAGGCGGGGCAGGGAGGAAGCGGGGGAGGCGGCGAGAGGGGGCCGGCCCTGCCTCGGCCCTGCCCCTGTCCCTATCACCGTCCCTGCCCCTGTCACCGTCCCTGCTCCTGGCCGGGCAGCTCCCTGTCTCCGGGAGCTCCCGAGCTCGGCCTTGCGGCATTAAGCGCGAGTACGGAGCTGCAGGAGCCTGCAGGAGCCCCTCACTCTGAATAGGCGAACGCAGCCTTTGAAAGCACGAAGGGAGGTACCCGTACAGACAGCGTTAGGAATTGCAGCTGTTTGGGAAATGTCGTGAGGCACCTGCTGCTGTCAGCTGCTCTGCGTGGGGAGGGTCGTGGGGCCGGAGCAATACCGGGCTGCAGGAAAGGGTTCTGGAAAGCAAAAAGAGGCAGAGTACTCCAGGAAGGGCAGAAAGAGTCATCGGAAAGGAGGAAAGCACAAGATAAAGTTCTCAAGAGCTAGAGGTCATCGTCCTAAAGAAGAGGTAGCAGAGGGAAACTTAGTAGTGGCAGTCGAAACCATGGAAGTCTCAGGCAAAGGTGAAGAAAAGCTGGACCACCAAGTTCTCAGTGGATTTGAAGATAACAAGTGTTTTATTTGCAACAAGAAGGATTGCCATTACCTATTAGCAAAAAATGGTAATCATGGCAAATGTATGAACGCCTTGTCTAGGGAGGTTTTAATACTGCCATAAATTAACTGTCCTGTTGAAGCAATGTTTAGCCTGATTTTATATTGCTCCATGACTCCCTATTGGTTGATAATGAACATGAATCATAAAAGCCACAGAAACTTCTTGTTTTGTATGCAGTTTGCATTTGTGAGACACTGATACAAACATCTGGCACAAGGAACAAGGTGTTGGAAAATGAGGCCTAAGAGACTCGTATATTGCGAAGTATGTTTCACACACTTCCACGAAACCCTCAAATATGTAATCCCTAAGCACATTTATCATCAGCAGTTCCTACTGTTTTAGAGATCACAAAAAACCAGAGCTGACTAATTGCCTTTGTAATATCCACAGATAGCAGTAACAGAAGAAGGGATAAAACCTGACATTTTAATTTCCACCGCCTCTCTTCACTATCACCTAGTTTTCCTAATTTCTCGCCTACTCATCCTCAAGATTTTTTTTTTTTAAATCTGTTGTGTTTGGTAAATGGAAAAGCAATAGGTAAAGGATCTGTTCACTGTGCAGCCTCATAAGGCAGAGAACCATGAGGTAAGTGAGCTCCCCAGCAGGGCGTTCTGCTGCCTCTCCTGATGGCTGCAGGAGCATGTGCAGGATACGAGGGCTGCCAGGATTCTGCTCTTGTCAGTGCTTGCAGTCATTTGCATGTGCTGGTGGGAGGAAATTTAAATAGCCGAAATTCCTGAGTATGAGTTGCATTCTCTGGAACTCAGAGTGGGGGTTGCGTCCCAGCAGGAGAATAGTACAGTGTTTTTTGTAATAGAGTCAGTACCTGGAATATTTACAAAATGTACCAGAGGCATAATAATTAATGTTATCAGGGTATGTTAAAATGGAGGGAAGCAAAGATCCCTGATCTGCAGAGTTTATAGATTCAGCAAAATTCAAGCTGGGTTCTGAGCTGACCTTGAGGAGTTTAGCATCTCATTGAAATGGAACAGTAGATGAATGCCTTTTCATTTTTGACTATCTCTGCTTGCAAGTTTCCTGGTAAACTACCTATCAAGTAGCGCTTTCCTTCTGTTTCTGTTCCCATCATTCTTTCCTTTTTCTTTCCACTTTCTTTTCTTCAATCCTCTCTCTTCCTTTTTTATTCTCCTGGAACTTAACTAAAACTTCGAAAATTATGGACTAACAGTGCTTTCAAGTATTTCTGTTTTCTTCAAATTTCAAAGCTTTCATTAGTCTCACAGCATAACAGATGTCATAACAGTTTTATTTAATCTGAATGATAAAATCCCTTGCAATAACTAAATATAATGATCAGTTTCACAGGTGAGCTGTCCTTGGTGAAGGTGGAGCTACTCAGTGCTAGGAAAAGCTGGGAGCATAACAGGGCTTTCCCTTTGGGCTCAGCTGCAAGGCTCTTAGGCTCCTCCAGTCTGCCAGTGAACATGTCCTGCCATTTTATCAGAATATGAATTATTATGAATTTATTATTAGAATATGTAACATTTTTGAGTATATGGTATTGGGAATGACTACTGCTTGAGCTGCTGTGTGCCAGAAGTGGTATATTTAATTGAGTTTTTATTTAAGTTGGAAGTGATGTCTTTGACCTTTCTAAGTAATTGTGAAAAGCTGTTTTTTCTTTGACCCTTCATTGCAGGCATGGGTTATTAGGATAATAAGAAGCCAGAAGCCAGTGTAAAGAAGAAGGAAATTAGCATTTAGTTTCTTTTATGACTAAAAAGAGTGAGAAAAGCCTGCTCTTAGTTAGTAGTATGTTTTCTACTTTGCACTGAAGTGCAAAGTAAGAGGACTGAGACTAGCAAGTAAATAGTTAAATTTCAGGCAGCACAGGCTTGCATGAGACTGATGTACCATTTACATCCCTCCTAAAGTTTCAGAATAATAAATGTAATGTGTGCTATAGTGCTTTCTTCTGTCAATGACTGCCATATGGAAGGCTTAAAACCAGCCTTGAATCAATTCTGGATTGACATACAGTCTGGGAATAAGCTCACAAGAACAATACAACACTGCCAGCCACTCGATGACAGCACAAACAGCTTTGAGAACTAGCACAATGTGGAGGCAGAACACAATGCCCTGCAGTGCAGATCTTGGTCCCAGGACCAGCCCACTATGTCCCCAGGACCATCCTGCAGCAGCAGTATGGCATCAAAAAGTAAATTCTCTGCTTGGCAGTTTATGAAGGTGCTATTAGATCTGCTGTTACTTTTACTGCTACTTAAAGAGGAGATCCTGCTCTCACCAACCTACACACCTCTGCACTTCCAGCTCCTACTCCCCTTTTCCCCTTTGCTGGTTCCATTTTACTGTACAGTGGGTCAATTCTGGTCACTGATCTGGCAGAAAACAAATTCAGCGATAGAAAAAGATAAATAGTTCTACAGCAGATTAGTGACTTGGACAAACTCATTATGTGATGAGTACCAGAGCATGATCTGGAAAGAAGTGGAGACAGTGGCCTGAAGCAGAAGTTCTCTGTGCTGGGGAGCAGGATCCCTTCTTTTGAAGGCAGCAAGCCTGCTTAGATGAGTTCAGCTGTAACACACAAGCCCAAGAAACACTCCATGTGTACGTGTAGCTACATGTACATGTACTATGCTACATGTAGTGAGTGCATGTGCACTACAGGAAGGGAATAAATTCTGTTGTCTGTCCTTTCAGAGGTGCTCACACTACTACAGGTTATGTTGTGACCACATACAGTAAATATTGGGACTGTTAATCGTTTTGAAACCCTCTAATTAATATCTGTGAGGTAGACTGGGTAAAATAAGCACAGAGCCCCTCAGTGTGCACCACACTCAAAAGCTGAGTGATCCACATAAAAATGTGTACTCTCCCATAGGAGGTTGCTCCTGGGGTGGTGTGGGTGTGTGTCTTTCATTTTCCGTATTCCCTTCAGGACAGGCTCCCTGGCAGCCTACTCACAGCATTGTCCACCAAATCAGATTCATTACCTGATGTGCAACAAGCCTGTAGTTACACACTCATAGGGAGTGCCCAAGGAATTGATAAAAGGTATGTCCTGCCTTGGAGATGGAGATCAACTCTGAAAAGGATGTGTCCTATTAAAAACATTATAGTATTGTAAGTAAGCATCATCTGTTTTACTTGAAAGGTGGCCAGTTTCGGACAAGGCAGTCTCATAAAAAGCAGCTATTCATTGTATTCTACTGCATATGATCCTGAATGGAGAGGGGCCCATCCATATCACCATCACCATCATCTCATTCACACAGTGCAAATCCTGTTGGATGCTATCAAAGGCAGGGAATAGGATAAAACCTTTCCTTCTCTGTGAATCAGTCCAGAGGCAGTGTCCTGCACTGTAGCTGTGACACTGCAGCTGATTTCTTCTCAGCTAGTGAGATTAAATTTTTTTTCTTTGTGTTCTCATGGAATGCATCTGAATATGCATATCTGTGTAGAGAAGATGCATATTTGGAAAGGAGATTTCACATGAAAATAGATGTCAGCACCTAAATTTAATTTTTTTGTATTTTACAAACTAACTGTTGTGATACAGAGCACAATAAGCAATTAAAGCTCATTGTCTGTAAACAGGACTAATATTTTGTTTTCAACTTCATATGATTGTTGTAAAGCTGCATAAGTGAAAAGAATATTGAGTTCCTAAATGCAGACTTTTGTTAATTAACTTCATTTTCTGTGACAATCAGCACAAAATAATAATAATAATCAAGTAGAATAATTGTCTTGCAAAAAGCATATGAAATGTGAAACTGAGGTGCTCTGGATGCTGTTAGAAAAAAAATGGAGGCCACAAGTAGTTTGGGAATTAAGGTAAGGTTTCCCTGCATGGGAATTGATTGTTTCTCCTTGTTCTGACCTCATCACTCCTGCTGCACCTGAAATCTGTTCAGAGTCACAGAGCAGCCAGGTACTGCTCACCTCACTGTGACCTGTGCAGTTAAAAGCTGCCTTTTTGGTGCAACAGAAAACAGCTCTTACAGAAGTACACACTACTGAGGCCAGAGCTTATGTTGAGGAATTCACCTTTCTCCCAGCTCCTGTCAGTCTTTACCTGATTGTTTGAATATTGCCTGCTCCTGAGTGTTCTCATTTCCAAACTGCTGGGAGCATGAGTCTCCATAGAGCAAAGTACTTATCAGCAGACCTGGTTAGAAGCTTTTTAGATGGAAG
The DNA here is from genome assembly GCF_027579445.1 of Ammospiza nelsoni. Lineage (NCBI taxonomy): Eukaryota > Metazoa > Chordata > Aves > Passeriformes > Passerellidae > Ammospiza > Ammospiza nelsoni. The sequence continues at coordinate 57,580,535 of NC_080635.1, forward strand.
TCAGAGGGAGGTTTGTGTTTACTTATTTAGGACTCCTGTGGTCTTAGCAGAATGTGACAGCAGTCCCAGGAACAGAAAATCACGATGACTCTGGCAGTCTCCTGGGAAATGCAGGGTAGGGCCTGCTGTCCCATATTCCAACAAGAATCCTAATGGGAATCTACTAGGAAAAGGGATCATGTTGCAGAAGTCCCGGTGGTGTTTTAGCAGTGCCAGTGCTGCTCAGGCTCTGCAGAGCCCTGTTTGGAGGCACCAGGTGCACTGTCAGTGTTGCCTGGTGTGCCTTTGGGGTGTGTTTGTACAGAGGACTGCGAGCCTGGGTACTGGGAGCTGGACACTAGGGACAAATATCTGGGATTTGGTGCTCATAGAACAAACACTGACAGAGACAGACCAGAAAGCATAAAAAAAGCATTATGGACTGAAACAAGAGTCTTTATTTCAGTGCAGAACAGAGAAATGGGAGTTACTTTGCTTTGAATGCAAGTACCAAAACAAAAAAATACATTTGTGGAGAGCTAGGAATCCTTGGATGTCAAAGCAGTGAAAAATTATAGCTGTTATGCTGCAGCATTCAAATAAATATTTACATATCTTTAAACTAATGCACTACTACCTTTATTTATGTTATCTCACTGGTAACTTAGTTTCCGGCAGTATAAGATACTACCGCTGAAAATGTTGTCTTAGCCATCAGTCTTTTAGCCAGGAATTTCTTCATGTTTAAAATGCATTGGTACAGATGGAACACTCTTTACCAAGCCAGCTCTCCAAAACCCCAGCAAAATCAGTCTCTTGTTGTTTTTTTTTTCTTCCAAAAGAATGAATTTGATCAATTTTGTTAATTACATTGACCATTGGTTATGTATAGTAATACTGTAAATAGTGGGCCCAGTTCAAAATCAAGTAGCATGAATTCCTATTAAGGTAATGAGAAAGTATTGTTTAAAGAAAAAACATGATTGCTACACTGTCATCCTGCAGAACCAAACACAATGGCTGCTCAGGACTGGGCTTTTTCAATTATAGCACTGTTTTTCAGCTTGAATCAGGACAGGTCATTCGTTTTCCTAATAGATGTAGATGATTTACATTTTCAGAGGTACCAAAGCAGACTGACATAGTGGTTTGCAGCTGAGTCAATAGCCCCATTTACTGATTCAGGGATGCTTTTCTAATAAATAAGCATTAATTACACAGGTATTGCTGTGAACCAAGCCCATTGTCCAAAGGAAGCACATTTCTTGCCTAATTAAAAGCCTTTACATAGGAATATGTTTTTATAATGGATTTGAATAGCTGCTGTGCAAGTTAATAAAATCATATGCCTTCCTACTCACACTTTGTACCAACACAAAAAAAATGAATAAACATGCAATAAAATGTAGCACCATTTAGAAAATAATGTGTAAAAAAAAGATAGGTATTTCCTAGCACTGTGCTGGGACATTTTGCTTCCTTTGGTTGGGAGGAAGATAAAGGTGTAAGTAATGGAATGGCTTCCCTCTCTTGCAAGTGTTCCAAGAAAATCAACAGGTGCATTTGGTGGAAAATGTGGTCTTTTTTTGCATTCATAGTCTTCTCCCAAACTGTAGTGGATAAAGACTGTGTAAGACTTCTGTTCTGCTATAAGTTATGTGTTTGGCTGCTTTTTCAAGGCAAAGTCAATGAGTGTCTCCTAAGATCATGTTGAAAAGGAACATCTTTAATAAAGTGCTTGTGCAGGATGTATGCATGTGTCATGATTTTCAACCAGCCTTTCCAGAGCAGCGTTTCCAGTGGCTGCAGCTGTTAATGCTGCTGAGCTGTCCTTTTCTCTTGATCTGAAAGTGGCGAGCTTTAGCCACAGCACAAGCTCCCCCCTGTGGCACCACAAATTTCATTGTGCAAGGAACACACTTTGCTTTGAGGAATTTCTAAGCAAGAGCTCTGAACTTTGAGAAATACTTGAGCCTGTTCTGGAATGATTTGGATACAGCTCATCCTCCTGAACAGACCTCTGCATCAGGGCAGGAGAGCCCAGGGGTTTGCTTGTGCAGCTGGGTCTAGCTAAAGTTCTTTGAGTAGAGGTGAGGTGATGGACTGGGGAAGCATGAGTGAAGGAGGATGTGTGCCACATAGTTATTTTATTGTATTTTCTTTCTAAACAGTGAAGTCTTGTAGACCTTCAAGCCTTAATTTGATTTCCTCTGCCATGATTGAATCCACTGGATTTGTGTTTACTTTTCCCACAGAAGTGAGAACAAAACCAGGTCACTCATCTTTCACAGCCTTTCTCCTGTTATAAATATTCTAAATAGTGCGCTTTGTGCTCAGCTATATCTAAGAGAAAAGTAATTTACTGGCCAAAAATAGACACTCACCTGATCATCACTGCATGCTGCCATCTCCCAGTAATAAAAGGGGCGCAGTTCTTGGGCTGAGAGATGGCAGTCATCCTGTGTGAAGAGAAGTGTTTCATTTGATGTTTTCTTTTGCTGGGTGAGGGTAGCACAGGGTGCAATACATTTTATGTTCTGTTTCACAGCACCTTCTCTTGACAGCAGTGGATGTGGAACTTTGAAAGTCAGATTATGGACAGAAGTAAAATGTAATCATCCAAGCCATGGTCTTCCTCAGCAGGATATGGTGGCCAGCTGTTTCCATTTGTGCTGACAGATCTTCATGCCTCATTCCACATGGAAAGTAGATTTGACTATTATAGGTCATTAGAGCATTTCCCTTAAAGAGAGGAATTTTCAGTTTCTCTCCAATAGGACTAGTAGATGAAAGTTTTACCATATTCTTATAATCTTTATTCTTGGTATTGGTGAGTGACTTTAAAATTTCTGAAGCAACAAAGTTAGGCGAGTTTAAAATAAGAGAACAAGATCTTGCTGTTTTTCCTTTCTGGCTCTTCCTCCCAACATCTTTCACTGGGATTATTCGGGAACATTTCTCATCTCTAGTTCCATCAGGACTAGAACAGCGTCTTGTTAAGTTTGAGCTGAAAGGTATTAAAGACTTTGAAAAATTGTGCCAAAAGGAGCTGAAACTCTCTTCCATCTTTATTTATGGCCATACAAAATTACAGATTGTGTTTCTGTAGCTTACCTTAGTTCAGAGACACTTTACTGTGGCTAACAGTAGTTGCTGTAGTTTAGATGGGAAAAAAGATATTGATGTGATTTTGGCTTGTGGTATCTCTAGATGAGGTTTTAAAATCTGTGCCTGAGGTTCTTCAGTAACTTTAAGAGATTTCAGAAATGGATGCTTTGTCCTCTTGGTTAGCACAAGTTAGTGAGAAGCCTCTCTTCACAGGGTGCTTTTAAGCTGAAAAGCATCTTGGGCCATCTCCCTGTGTATTCTGGTTCTCTCACAACTTCCTAGAGTCATCCCATGATTCAGCCTCTGGTTATGGTCAGAATGGTTTTGATTTCTGTGTGCTCACTGCCACTACTGAGAAGAGAGAAAACTGATTAAAATATAAAGTCTATTTCATAGCATGACAGTTTATATCAAGCAAAGAAAATGGAACTCAACATGACAAAGCTACTTGATGCCTTTTAAAACTATTTTTTTGACACTTTGTTGAAGATCAGTGGATTCTCCTGAAGAATCAGGCATTTTTCTATTTTAGAGGTATTGTCTTGAAAACTCTTGTTTTAACTGGATTCGGAGTGTTGTCTCTCCCTGCACTTTAGCCATTGACCAGAAGGTGGGGCTTAAGGTATTGTCAGTGAGCTAGAATTGAAGGAATTTCACAAAATCCTTTGGATTGGAGAGTTTGGAATATGTATTATCTCCTCCCTGTTTTGCAGAGGAAATCCTGGATCAGCATGACAGCTCCTCAGGCCATAGCACCTCACACTCAGGAATCTTAGTGGTCCCAGACTGTCTGGTACCAGCACAATGTAATTAAGCCAAAATATCATCACCTAAGACACATCAAAGAACAGCATCATTGTACAAAAAACGAGGATGATTGTGTCCCTGCAGATGCTAGTGATGTTTTTGTTGGATTACTGGGAAACTAACAACTGGGAGAGAGAGGAATGTTTCCTCGTGTTTCTGCCCCAGTCCCAGCAGGCACTGCTGCTACAGAATGATAGAACAGTTTGGGTTGGAAGGGTCCTTAGAGATCACCCAGGTCCAGCTCCTGTGTCATAGACAGGGACACCTTCCACTAGACCAGGCTGCTCAAAGCCCTGTCCAACCTGGCCTTGACTTGTCTCCCCATGGGCCAGAAGCTGCTCAGCCTGATTCCCATGTGGGGGTTTGCCATGCTGGGCCCCACACACCTCTTGGCCATCTCGGGCTCATGCAAGCTCCCGGGCAAGACTCTCTCTGGCACCCAAACCACTGCTGCCTTGACATGGAGTTGACTTGTCAGCTGCAATCCCTGCACTGCAGTAACAGGAAGCCTTTTGGACAGCAGGAACCCAAACCCCACAGTGCCTCAGGGAGAAGTGTCTCAGATGTTGAACCTGAATCAATTCTCTGTGAGGCTGTGACAGAGCAGCAGGGTGTCTGCAGTGACATGTGTTACCAGGATGCTGCACACCAATGGGCTGCATGGAAAGAGCATTCTTGTGGCTTTCTACTTATATACACAAGTCCAGTCTGGATCATGCTAGGTCACGTTCAGTAGATAACTGGAAGCTGGATAGATTTGTCTAGTTGCTTTATGGATGTACTCAGGATTAAGACTTCATACTGAGCAGTTATTGACTAAAAGCACAGCACCTCCCTTAGCTTTCCTCAGCTCTCATTTGGGAGGAAGGATAACTGCCTTCTCTGCATGATGCAGGGAGTGTTTGCCTCAGAGCAGCCCTTGTTCATGCTCTTTCTGGGTTAGAAAGATGCAGTTGGGGTCCAGTTATTTGGTGGAAATTTTTGTAGATCCTTTTCCTAGACAATGTGGATGGGATGAGGTTTTGACCGTTTCCCTTATATGAGCTTTCTTCTGAAACTTTGACCTTAGTAGCTGCTCTCTGTAGTGGCAACACATGTTACAGCACCAGAAATATCTTTTTTGGGTGAAACAAAAGTTTCACCTAGATCCTGTTTTGTCAATGTCCTGTCTTTGGGAATGGCTAAAGGCTGATGCCTAGGGAAGAGGAGAAGAATAGAGCAAATGTACAGCAGTTGTTCCCTACAGTACTTTTCTGATCAGCAGCAATTTCCACCTGATGGACTCATTGAACTAGAGATGATGCCTTCATGTTCCATTGCCCTTTTAGAGGCTTGGAACAATTCTAGCAGGCAGTTTTCCCAGACCCTGTTAGTCCTAAGGCTAATCTCCCACCACCTCAACTGAGAAGCTGTAACGGACCCATTGGAAATCACTTCAGTGTTGAATGTAACAGATTCCCTTGGTTAGCCATCTAGGTGCTGACAACGCTGATTAGTGAAGATTCAATTCCTTCAATTTTACACCATTCCAATGAATGGTACAAAATCATTTCCTCAAGATAGGAAAACCCATGAGGGTTGGCAAAAATTTTGACCTATTGAACTGGAATGAGTGGTTTGATGTCCTCATGAAAAAAATGAAAAATAATTTTCTGCCTATTTCAAAATAATAGACTTATCTCTATTTCAATTACATGTCCTTTTTGAACATAAAGATAAGCTCTGCTGTGTATTCAAAACATCAATCTCTTTCCCATCCTGAAAAACAATCAATAGGCTCAAAACACTATTGGCACCTATCAGAAGCTAACCACAGCTAAGAGTGAGGTTAACAAGGCCAACCCAATTGGTCAGGAAGTTTTTGAGACAAATCTGAAACAGAGTGTTCCTGTCTGGCAACAAAGAATAAATTTAGTGTTTTTCTTAGCTCTTAAAATGCATTTAAATGCCAGCAGTCTCATGGGGGAAATTGGTTTCTGAAAAGAATTTGCATCAAAATTATCTTTGTACCCACTTCTTTAGAAAATGAGTTAATTGCTATTTATTTTCATAATCACTGTGCCATATATTCCAAGTATGAGGAAATACTGAATTCTGCATCTGACTTGCAGCAGCAGATTTGCTCAGACAGCCTCATCTCCCAGAAAACTGATGGCTGTTCCCCTTGCAGGGTGGCTTGGATGGAGTGCTGCAGCCCTTACTCTGAGGCAGACCTGCTGTAGACCTTGTTTGTTCTGCTGCTGCCAGAGTCCAACAGGGGTGGTCTGGTTCTTCCAGGCTTCATACAGCAGGAGAAAATAGATTAACCCTGCCAAGAAGTACAGGCAGAAAAAGGAAAGACATACAAGAGCAAGGCACCAGAGGCTACTGGGAAATGACCATGGTGTAGTAGGGGTTTTCAAAGGCCTGTGGAGGTAATCTAGATTACCTGGAAGTATAAGTGTGAAGGGAATTAGTTAAATTTCATCTGTCTGCACAGGTGTTCTTGTTTGAAGTGAAGATGACCTGGTTGATTCCATTAAGGCAGTTTCACTCCACAATTCTCATGAGTTCCACTGGATTTTTCTTGAGTTTTCCATGGTAGACACATCGTGGTACTCTTTTCCAAGCTGGGGCTGGAAGAAAGAAGGATAGAAGGAAGAGAAACTATTCTTCTAAGGGTCAGAAATGAGAGAATTGGGTACCTTGTTAAAGAGATGAGGCTTAAGCAGAAATCAACCCTTCAGAGCAATTTGTCACTTGCAGAAAATCTACACAGGAGAAAGGCAACATCAAAGGCTGAAGGATGACAGAGGCTGAGAATGGTCACCTAGGGAAGGTTTGAAAAGTAAAAAGAGAAGCCTTGGTGAGGTATAGCCAGTGAGTGCTAGGAAGCAAGAGGACAAAAATAGAGTTAAGAAAATTATTTGGAATAATGCTCTGAAGGGAGTCAGTGCAAGAGAGGACAAAACTGGAAAGGAAAAGGACTGTGGAAGGATGTGAGAAGAAATGACAGATTTTAGGGAGGCTGTGGAAGGTAAGAAAGGTGAGACATAGAAACAGTCATCCAGAGGTCAGCATAAGGGAAAGATAATATGCAGGAAAAGGGGGGAAGGGACTTAGAGGAATCTGGTATTGACCAGTCAAACACAGAGGGCAGTGCTAAAGCAGAGCAGTGAGGGGTAGTCCATGGCAAAGGTGAGAGCCATTCCAGCGGATTAATTTTCTGTGTGAAATACACACCATAGCTGCAGGGCAAATCAATGAAAGAAAGATGTCAGGTAATCAGATGGGCACCAGTAGGAGAGGTGAGAGTTGGCAAGGCTGTGGTTGAAAGGTAATGATGTGAGGGACAGGTGATGACTTCCAAGTTGTGCCCTCCAAGGGAGGTCATCCAAGAGTATCACAGCACAGAGTATCACAGTGTCAGGATGGGACACGCAGAGAAGTTGGATGAATTGGTGATGACAGGAAGAGGGTGAGAAATAGTAGAGAAGTGTTGGAATTATTGATAATGAGAAGAAAAGCCCAGTAACCTCTTTCCACTTTTTATCCCTGGAATAATTAATTGTTAAGAAATGTGGGAAAGAAAAGGAAGGAGTACAGTGACCACAAGAACAAAGAAATGGTGAGGTGCTATTTGAGGATAAGGAGGGAAAAGTTAATGAAAAGGGAGGAAATATGATTAGGGAAAGGGAAACTGAGTGAAGACAAAACAATCATGCTGGAGAGGACAGGGAGGCACATGCAGTTGGAAAAGACCTTTTGAAAATGCCACTTGGACTCCAGGATTCTTACAATTCTGAACAGAAGGGTGTTGTCATCTTATTGCAGGGGTCCCATGCTATTGTCTCCTTATAGCAAAAGTTTCATACCTCCTTGGTGTTTTCTCATGGGCTACTCCTCCAAGCACTGAGTCATCTTCTTCACAAAGCAGCCAACTGACTCCAGCTCCCTTCTTTACCCACCACCCCACTCTTTTATAGCACTCTTCTTCTCACTGGTTACAGCTGTGGCCTGCTAAAGTCAGGCCTGTTCCTAATCTTTGATAATTGGCCCAGCTGCAGCTCCTTAGGGGTAAGATTACTGTCTGCACTATCTTTATTTTCTTATATTCTATCCCCCCACAGAAGGGGTCGAAAATGCAGGTCTCTGTGACTCAGAGGTGACTCTGGAAGCTGCACTGTGCTCAAACCACTACTAGTTTTTCCTGTGACAGGCTGAGTTCCTTCTCCCTTTGTGGTACCTGAATGCCAACAGTCCATAATCCACAGTCCCGTGCCACATGTCTCAAATAAAAGTGCCATGTCCCTGAAGTAGAGAGAGAAACTTCACCAATGCAAAGCTTAATGATAGAACACCCTGAAAGACACAAATATCCCAGAAGAGCTTTGGCCTGTGCTGTGTTTCCAGACCGGTGCTTCAAGTATGCAGAGCCACCATGCATTGAAAAAACGTTCTTCTGAAGCAACAGCAAGAGAGCTGCACCCCTCACAGCGTGGTAGTGTCACATTGAACAGAGCATCCTCCGTGCCTGGGGCATGGGCACAGCTGCCCCTTTTTGGTAGTGCCTTCCAGCCCCATTGGGCAGCTCCAGGTGGGGGCAATTCTGCCCCCTGAGCTGCCCCTGTGAGATCAGCCAGGCAACACTGGGCCACTCTGGGGGCATCCATCTAAAGGAGGCCTTCAGGTGACAAGTCCTAAGGGCCAAATATCAATCAGGAGTAGCCAGCTCTTGGAGGGTGGCAGGGCTGCACATGGATCTGGCCTTCCTCATGGCTCTGGTGACAGGAAGACCATTCATGAAGAAATCGGGCACAACCCTTCAAAAATGTTTTGAGGATCTGCTTGTGCAATGGCAGCATTGTTTCCAGTCACCAGGCTGACATGAAGATTTAGTCATGGAGCTGCTCAGCAGGAGGGCCCTTTCTGAAGAAGAAGAAGAGGAAGCACAAACATCTCAGTGCTGCTGGAGACTTGCTTGGAGCATGTGACGAACCTGTGGGGCTTTGGCTAATTCCTGTATGCAAAATGAGCAGGAGGGAGGACACCTTGGCCAGGATTCCCCTTTAAAGATAGCCTTAAATAGTGTGCTCTGTGCATGGTCCAGAGAATTTAGTAGGTCTGAGTGACAGTTGATGCTCATCAAGCAGCATTTTGTAAAGCTCTTTGAGAAACCCTGACTTGAAAATATATATTACATTGCAGGGGTGGGGGGGGGGGTGTGGGAGGTGAATGATATTTTGGGCATGATTTCTTAACCTCAGAAAGTTAATTTATTATTCTTTTTTATTTAATTAATGAAAAACCATGTCTGTTCCACACTTTTTCAATTATCTGTTTAAGATCTGCAACCACAAATATTTTGAGTCTATGCAAGTCACCCTAAAGGTTGAAAATCCTTTATCTTTTTTCCAAATATCAGTAGATACACCCACAGTTAATTTCAGGTCTTAAATACGACAGAAGAAAAGTCACCTCACTCTGCAGATCACGGTCTGCACTTTACTATATTGTCAGGGTTCTGTTACTGAAGGATAATGTGACCTCAGCAATGTGACTGACAGTAAATTCATAGGGTCATGCTGTGTAGCAACTGGAAGAATTAGTCTTGACTAGTGAGATGCCTCTCTGCCTTGTAGCTGTCAAAATCAAACACTAGTTTGAAATTCATTGCACTGGGTGCCTGCCAGAAAATGTAGTGCAATGCAGTTTATTTGAATTCCAAATATCCTGAGTACGGCCGAAGCTGGAGTAAACAATATCCCTAAAAAAACACTGTGAGAGCAAAGCAGTTGTAGTCATTAAGGAAACAGTAAGCCTAAGCTGTGATCAATCCTAGTTCTTTTCTTGCCAAACAGTGCCATAACAATAGCCTTCTCTTTTAACAGAAGGATCTCAGAGAACAAATATCCTCTACTGCTGTAAAATTACAGTTGTCTTCTCACTCCTAAGTTTCCAGGAACATGAGTTTCATGGAGGTGCCTATCAGGCATGGGCTGTCACTCACTTCTAGTGGTGGGGCAACAGGAGTGTTAGGGCAAACAAGCTTGGACAACTTTGTAAATCAGTGCAGTTTAAATGGGCCCAGGAGACATTTATTGGTTGGGAGATGAATCCTCTGAGGCTCTCAAATTCACAAAGAACATCCTCTCAGAATCCTGTGACTGCTGACCTTGGTGAGAGCTCTTTCCCCACAGGAGCAGAGCTCCCCATCTCTGTCCCCATTCCAGTCACCCTCCCTGCGCCAGCAGCACACGAGTGTCCCTGCAATCACTGAGCTGCTGGCCATGGTCTCATCAGACAAAGAGAAGCAGTAAGGATAACCCCTCCTGGACTGTGTCCTTCAAGCTCCTAGTTTCTGTCAGAGTAGCTGACTGCTGTAGGAGTTAGGGAGAGGAAGATGAAAATGGGGATCTAGAAATCCTAAACTCTTCATCACAAAGATAGGCTGTGCTGCAGGGCCAGTCCATGCAGCTCAGATGGCCTCTACCCCTGGAATTTTCACAAAAATCTCCTTATTTTAGCAAAATGGCAAAAGTCAGGGTTTTGTGTAGAACCTCAAACTCATCAAGTCTCTACTGGAAGCTTTTTTATTCCTTATGTCTTAAAGTTACCACCATCTACAGTGTGGGGGTTACAAGCACTGTATGGGAATGGCAGCTCAGAATCCCTCCATGTGCCTTTCCACTTCAGTGCTCTTCCACTGTGGAGGGCTCAGTACAGAAGGATGAGGCATTTTTCCTGTTTTAGAAGCAGCCACAATCATGTTTTATTCGGAAGAATGCATAGTAAGAGTGGCCAAACTGACAGACCTTTTATTAGACCGCTGCTTGCCGTGATGGAGCTTTCAGGACTCAACACCTCATAGTGCTGACTGAGCTTTAGCAGCTGAAATGGCCTTGAACCTGGACAGGCAGTGCTGCATCTCTGATGGCACCTGCCATCAAAGCCTGTGGCAATCAGTCTCTCTCCTGGCAGTTCCCAGGGTGTGAGCACTGATGTCCAGGCATCACACTGGCAGAGATCCTGTACTACTGGGGATTGCATGCTTCAGGCAGTCAGCAGCACCCAGGTTTGACATGCTGCTGGACTTGGGTTTTGTGACTCCAGGCAGGAACACAGGGAACTTGTTCATGAGGCTTTAAATACAAATTTTGCAAAGACTTTCATAAGTAGCACTTATATTCTGCTATTTTAATGCTGACTAGTTGCAGTGTTGAAAGGTGTTTGGCAAGGCAGCAATGGCTCAGTTGTATCAACTCAGTCTCACCAAGAGATGAGGAATAGGGGATCATGACATGGCATTATTACATTCACTGTTCTGACAAACTGCATGGTAGAATAACACAGCTCTCTCCATATGCATAAACACTCAAAGGAAAATATTATTTTGCTCCAGAAGCTGAAGCAGTTTAACAGAGAGGTGCAGCATTACTGCCACTCTCTGCTGTGGCATGTGACAAGGAGTGGGAGAATTACAGGTGTGGCTTCTGTGAGAAGCTGCTAGAAGCTTCCCCATGTCTGATAGAGCCAATGCCAGCCAGCTTGGGAGCAGATCTGCCAGTGGTCAAGGTTGAACCCATGAGTGACAGTGGCAGCACCTCTGGGATGACATGTTTAAGAAGAGGAAAAAATTGCACAACAGCAACTTCAACCAGAGAGATGAGAATATACAAGAGAACAGCTCTGCAGGCACCCAGGTCAGTGAAGGGGCAGAAGGAGAAGGTACCAGGACTTGTGACCCAGCCCCAGAACACTGGAGTAGTCTGTTCCTCAAGGACTGTATCCTGTGGAGAGGACCCACACTGGAGCAATTCATGCAGCCTGTGGGAAGGACTCACACTGGAGAAGTTAATGGAGGAGTGTCTCCTGGGGGAGAGACCCCACATTGGAGCAGGGGAGGAGTGTGAGGAGTCCTTCTGTTAAAAAGGAAGGAGCAGCAGAGATGATGTGCTGAACTGACCACAGTCTCATTCCCCGTGTCCCTGTGCTGCACTGGGGGAAGAGGTAGAGGAAATCTGAGTGAAGTAACCTGGTGAAGGAGAGAGGGGTAGGGGGAAGGTGTTTTGGATTTATTTCTCATTACCCTACTCTGATCTGATTTGTAATAAATGAATTAATTTTCCCAAGTCAAGCCTGTTTGTCCGTGACTGTAACTGTTGAGTGATCTCTCCCTACTCTCATCTCAACCCATGAGCCTTTTGCTATATTTTCTCTCCCCAGCTGAGGAAGAGAGTGATAGAGTGGCTCTAGTGGGCACCTGGCATCCAGGAGGAGCTGCTAAAATGGAGCTTAACAAAAGTAGTGTTGGGCACTTTGTCCATAAAAGTCATAAAATCAGAGAATCATTTAGTTTAGAAAAGACTCTTAAAATCATTGAGTTCCACCAGCGATGATCTTAACACTGAACACTGACATTGCTGGAGAAGAATGGCATGGAAAATACAGGTTTTCAGACATAACACAAGAAACAAGTCATGCCAGCTCTACAGCTGCCTAAAAAACTTTAGTAACTCCTTGTTTGTTTGCAGCATTGTTTAATGACATAATCTCCTCTTCTTTAGTTTTTGTTTCAATGAGTCTACCAGATGGGCATACAAGAATTCTGATTCCACTGACGCTCATCTGGCATTTTCATTTAACTTAAGCAGGTTTTTATTTTCTTCTGGCAGGTTTTTTTTTTTCCTTTGGAATCTCTGCCTAGAAGCTGGATTGGGTAAATACCCCACATATCTTCAAGAACACATGCCTAAACCATTTTGTTATTATAAAAACAGAAATCTGTCTTTTTCTTTGAGTGGGAGGGTTACCAAAACATATAAATGTAAATAATTAACAAATACATTAAAGAAACTGTTTCCAGGCAAATAAACCAGTGCAAAAGGCAAAATTCAGCAAATAAATTATTGGCAACTTATGACTTGCCCATAACAAGTATATCTTCTATGCTGTCTTCTTTTTTAAAAATGAGCATTTATTTTACATGATGCAGCTATTTGTGCTGCTACCAACCTATAGCTCACACTGAAAAAGGCAGCCTGCAAGGAAAAGGAGTGGTTACCAGGTGCACGTAGTTTTACATTGCTGGAAGGTATTTCCTGTCTCTCCTTCTCTCCGTTAGTAGCCTTCAACAGAATTGTACACTTAAATAATTGCATGATTAACATGCTTTAAACTGATTCTGTTCATTTTGGAGTAAAATAGACACTTAGATTTATGCATTTCAATATTCCTAGCATTTTGTGCAGGTTTAGTGTTAAAGCAGGTGCAAAACATTTACAAAAGAAGGGTCTCAGATCCTTTAAACAAAATTGTGTGGAATAGTGGTTGCAATTAGAATAAGTGGTCAGAAACTTCTTGGCAGTCTTTAATGTGGCACTCCTCCCTTCTCATGCATAAATAAAGCAAATGTCCCTGGAATTTAGTAAAAGGCTGCTATGTTTTCACTTGGATCTGAAACTGTGATTGCAGATGGAGTAGAAGACACTTCACAGCAGATGTGGCTTTAACTGCTGGGTGCTGAGCCATGCCTGTGTTGTAGCCCATGCTGCCATAGCTGGGCTGATGCTGGGGCTGAATCCTGCTTGCTTGTATCCAAGTGAGCTGCAGCCAGTGCTGTAGAGAATTACAGAGGAGAGAAACTCTGTACAGAGCCCTTGAAATTGCTTATAAGTATCTGACAATTTGGCTTACTAAAATTCTTCCTTTATATGTCTCTGCCTCCATCTGTAAACCTGCCCCTACAAACCATTGGGAGTACCATTTCTATCTCACAGCCTGCAGCTATCTTTCCTTTGCATCGATGACAAATATTCTTGAAGTCAAGAGTCAGTAAGTTTATTCACCAAAGGCAAAAAGCTGTTCCATCAGCTGGTATAAATATGAAAGAGCTCTACAGAAAATGAAAGGAGGTGAGGCAAGAAGCTCTGCTGGACTGTGCCAGCTGAAGACCTGTTTCAATGGGTTTTCTAGAAATCCTGAAAACAATCTGCTGGTGCGTTGCATCTTCTCTACTCGGGATTTTCCAGCATATAGTGATTATTTATCTGGCCTCATATGGCTTCAAGAGAAGCATTTGCATAAACAAGAGAGAGAGAATCAGCAATCCCAAATATCCCTTGTCTGGGTTTAAACTAAAATTTAATCTTAAATGTTACATTAATATCAGCTGGGCTAATTACGGAAAATTAATTTCCTGCAAAGAACCAAATTTCACATTGCCATAGGAACAAGTCCATACTCATTGCACTATGGTGTCTTAGTTGTTTCCTGAGTAATCCACATTCTCAATGGAATTCTGTCTTTTAAATTAAAAACCTCCAGGACTGCACAGCCTATACAGGTGAGTATGGTGGATAGTTTCATCCAGACAAATGGCTGCACCCCTTCATGTTCCACCCTCTGTCTCTCCTGGATGCATTTGCATAGAGCAAGCAATGAAGAAACAACTGAGGAAAATAAAACCCCTTCCAGATTTGTGTACTCTGCAAAGATTCACCCTTTCCAATACACCTATATACTGTTTTGCCTCCAGTTAGTAAGTGCCATGGTTTTTCCCTTTTCAGAGCTGTGGTTCAAAAAGCAGCAAGTGGGCTTGAGCCTACTGAGTAATATCATGCTTCCATGGGGGATCCCTCTGCCCCCCATGACCAGCTGGGGGGTGAGGGGGGCTCTGTGGGTGCTGGAAGGGCATGCTGAGTCCATTCCTCCTGCCTTGCCAGGTACCACTTTCTCTTAGGCCGAGCTCAGACATCCTTGTCAGGGAGTGCTGGCACAGTCACCTTGTTCCACTAACTACATCCACTGCAATGCCCAAATGCCCCCCATGCACAATGACACCTTCCTCACACAGAACAGCTCTTGCTGCAGATAGCAGGCAGGATTTGGATTTCTGGGATGCTGAGATCCCTGACTCTAATAGGTACTCTTTACCAAGGTTTATTTTCTAAACATTTTGATCTGAATATCCAGATATCTCAGTGTGGTGGTTTTGGTTATTTTCTCTAGCTGTCATGCTTTGCTAGTGAAGTGTACTTTCTCTTAGAAACAGCTGGTGTCCCATGTGAGAATTGGAGGTCTTTAACCAGCCAGTGTTCAAGTCAGTCCTTGATTCACAATCCAGAAAAGGCCTTTCAAAGCTGCACTTTGGCGTTCCATTCCTCACAAAATGACTGATGCTCTTGCAGTGGGAACCACCTCCTTGAGAATGCCGCTTAGGAAGGAGAGAAGCAAAGGTGAAAGGGGATAATGAAGCTGTGATGCTCAAGCAGGAGGGGTACAGTGTTCAGAGCAATGAGGGGTACAGTGACCTGCTGTGATGCAAAGCCAGGAGGCTGCAATGGACAGCATTCTACTAAAAATGTGGTATTACAGATGTGCCTTAACTTGAGCTTCCTGAAACCCTGCATCTAGAGACTCCTTCTGTTTGCTATGCTGTTTGGTTTTTAAGAGCCTCTCCCAGGGCCTAGCAGTCAAGTTCTAGGAGGAAATATTCCAGGAGTGGTGAAAGACAGCCTTCTGAAGATGCCCACAGCTCAGCACTCCCTTTGCTTGTCCCAGTGTGGCTTCCTGCTTCAGTTCTGGACTACAGTCCCTACCATGTGCATGGCTGCCACAGTCTCAGCTTGCTCCCAGGCTTCCTTACAGAGAGCAGTGATCACCTTGCAATGAAACAAAACCCAGCTGTGGTTCTGCAGGAGGCCCCATACCCACTATCGTTATGCAGCTGCCAGGTTTGGCTCCCTATGTCCCACAGAGCTCTCCAGCACCATCCCACTGTAACATCACAGGGAATGGAGCCTACAGTGTGTTCTGCTGTGAACACACATTCAGCTCATCAGTTAACACTGTCTGCACCTCATTTTGGATGCTGCAAACTATGAAAATGCACATATGTAACATGCAGGGCACGAAGGATACTGGGTATTCACTGATACCAGTGAGGTCATGGCCATTATGCCCCTGTGGGCTGGGGACCCTGAGCAGCTTGGCCAGGAGGGTCAGAATGGTGAGTAGGGCTAGAGTCCCAGCAGCAGCTATGTCCAGCAGCAGAGATGTAGCCAGAGATTTTGGAGCCACTGTGTGCCAGTCCTCCATGGGCTCAGCCATGGAGCTGTGTGGCAGCATGCCAAAGCCAGTGTCTGGGCAGAGGCAGGTGTGGAGCCAGATTCCTGTGCAAACCTTGCCCCTGTTATTTGCCTTCCTTTGATTTCTATTTTTGTTTGTCTGTTTGTTTCTTTGTTTTTTAAAAAAATAAAATATGGTGTTTATTTTTTCTAGTATCTTTCCTCTCCCTTCATAGCAGGCAAGAACTTTTGTGTGCTCATTTAGTTTTGCTTTGGTTTTATTTTTGCTTAGTTTCCACAGCAGGGGACCCATTATTAATTGTTACAGAAATATCCTTCAGCAATGCAGCAAAAAGTAGATGAGGGGTGTGGGCTGGAGGGTTGTCGGAAGAGCCCGACAAGTCGGACTGTGAAATGCCTTGCAGTTCTAACAGTGTGTCCCTCCAGTGCAGGGCTACTGAAGCAAAAGCTCCGTCCCGATATGGGGTGGAAGTTCAGAAAGAACAAAAGATGATGAGAAGAAGGAAAGACAATCCGATATAGAGAGTTCTGTGTAGGGATGCCTGTGCCCACGCGGGACTGGATACCCACCCCAGCTGGGAGGGCACAGTGCCACAAAGGGAGGGCGAGGGTGCGAGTAGCACGCTGGGGGCCAGCTGAAGTTCCCCTGGGTGCCGAGGGGCAGGCTTGGAGCTCTTCGGCTCCTTGGGGAGACGCTTCCCGAAGGAGCCAGGTGCGCTCTCACCAGGGCAGGGGATGCTGCGGGCGCTGGCCGCCGGGGCGGGCGGGCCGGGGCCGGGGGGCGGAGGGCCGTCTCTCGCCTCCGCGGGGCCGCCCCGCTGGCTGCAGTGTCCCGGCAGCCCGGGAGGAGGAGACGGCGGGGCGCGCAGGCAGCAGCGGGGCAGCCCCGCCGAGACGGTCTCCGGGCGGGCGGCAGCTCCGCGCCCCGCCGCTCCCGCCGCCCGCGCCCCGCGCCCCGGCCCCATGGCGGGGCCCGCCGCGCCCTGCGCCGCCCTGCTGCTCCTGGCCGCCCTGCTGCCCGCCGCCCTGCCAGGTACGCGGGAGCTGCCGTCCCACGCGTGTCGCTGCCCGGCGGGGAGGTGCCCGGGGCGGGGGGCTCCGGGGGTACGCGGTGCTTGGGGGTGCCCGCGGCGCCGCTCTCGGCCCCGGCCCGGCAAGGGGACAAGCGGGGACACCCCGGCCGAGGCGGCCGCCTCCCTGTCCCGCGCAGGCACCTGCCGCTGCCCCCGGTGGGTACGGGCCCCTCGGCCGGTCCCCCGAGCGGGGACGGGAGCTGCAGAGCCGGGCAAGCCTCGGCACCGAGGGTCACCCGGCTTTCGGAGAGCGGCGGGACCCTCCGTGGGTCGGCCCGCTGCGGCTCTGCCGCGTTTCGGGCAGCTCCGGAGCGCGGGGCTGCAGCCCACACGGACGCTCGTAGCCAGACGTGAGCTGACGGCACCGGAGGGTGACAGCCTCCCGCTTGCCTTCAGCCCATGGATGCCTTTTTCCCCATGGAACCTCGTGCTGGTCCCACCGTCCCGTCGGGGCTCTGCTGAGGAGCCCCTCTCAGCCCCGGTGAGCGGCGCTGACACCGGGCAGCGCAGCGCTGCATCTCCCCGGGAAGCCAGGAGAGATCCCTCTCTTCTCTTCGTTCCCGCCGCCGGAATCCCGCGGATCGAACCCTGCATCAGCCTGGACGAGGCTGGAGCTGCTGTCAGAGCTCCTCGGCCCGCAGGCTCAGGTTTAAGCTGCTCTGGAGGTGGCAGAGGTTGTGGGAGGCAGTGGCAGATGTGCCCTGTCCTTTCCCTTGTGGAAGCAGTGAGCGATCACTGCAGCCCCCGCGGCGCTTTTTGCACCGCAGACAACGCTGAACCGAATCTCCCCAGCTTGTGGCCGCAAGGTGTGCATCAGATAAAGACAGGCTATAGACACCCATGCGGAGGCATTTCAGCGCCAGAATGTATCTGTCGGGGTTACAGTAGCCAGGGTGGCACAGGGACACTTGCCCCCAGCTCCGGATGTGGTGGCTGTCCCATCTCCAGCCCTGTGCTGTAGTCGCAGAGGAGCCGGCCGAGGACGGTAGCATCCTCCCTGACTCTCCTGCAGCTCTGGGCTGTGCGGCAGAGCCTGGGACTTCATGTCACCCGTGGCTCCTGGTGAGTTTTAGTGTGCAGCTAAACATCCAGACAGAAATGATCTCCTTACCCTGGAACTGTGGTCTCTCTGCAACTTGCTGTGCACATCTGGGTTAAGCTTGGGATCACACTCCTGGAAGCGGTTTTATAATAGTGCTCCCTTGTGGCAGTGGTAAATGGAGGGGGAACTGCAACTCTGGGGCTGCCTGCTGAAAAGTGAGAGGAGAAGGGAAGGGAGCAGGGGAGTTTTTGTTCTGCTAGTGAGGGAAACATTGTGAGAAATGTCTTAGCCTCTGAGGAAAAGTGTTAGCTGTTGAGTGCATGCAGGCTCTTGCTTCCCTGACTGTGTAATGTCTAAAGTGATTCTTGGAGATTCTGATACTTCACTAAAATTTTTGCATGTAATATCCATCTAGTCTTTCCTTGTTTGCAATCCCACACCAGTGTGCTGTAAAAATTGGGCCAATTTCTGAACAAACCCAAATGTGTTGGCATAGTGCTGCACAGAGCTCTGCGTGCTTCCCAGCTATGGAACTCTGGAGCACACCAAAACCTGCTGGAGTGGGAATACTGAGCTTTAACCCCAGAGTGGCTGGAGAGGACTGGATGTGGGCTGCATGTGTACTCCCTGTCCTTGTTGGTGTACTGGCCACATTGAGTAGACACCACTTTCCTTCTCCAGTCTAGAGAGTAGTTTATAAGCTACAAACACAGTTTATAAGCTATAAACCCAGGCTGTGTCCTGAGCAAGTGCAGTCTTAGACAAGAGGGCTGGTGGGTTCTGGAGTTCTTTTTCAGGGGGTAAAAGCCATTGCTGAGCATTTTTGCTGCCCTTGGTCCTGTTTCTCACATTCTAGCTGTGTTTGAAATGGTCCTGCTGACCACCTTTACTGCATGTGCTCTAGGGGACCTGTCCCAAACTCACTCTGCACTTTGGAGCCTTTGTCCAAGTACCATGTCTGTGAGACAGGGAGGCTGCCTTGGCTCAGCAGACAGGCTCCAGTGAAGTGAAAAAGCCCTTCAATTTCTGTCTGTGGAAAGAAAAGAAGGATTTTTCCCCAGTAAGGGTCTGGCATTGGGCTGGTGCTGTCATTGACTGTGTTCTGTTTATCAAAATAGAAAATCAGTGTGGGGCCTGTGCCCAGGATTGTTGTGGCAGTCCTCGGGCCAAGAAAGCGTAAGAGAAGGGTGTTGTGCTGGAGCCAGCTCAGGGGGCAGATCCCATTTGTGTATTGCCAAGAGGGATTTGTTGCTTGCTGCCAGATCCCACGTGTGGAAGAATGGATACTGACTACAGAAAACAGTAGTCACCCACCCACCTTATTAGCTTAGACAAACAGTATTCAGGAACCACCTGCGGCCAGCAGGAGCAATTTGGGAGAAATATTAAGAAGAGTCTATGGTCAGAGCAAGAGCCTTTCTGACAGCAGCACTAACTCTCATTTTCCTCCCTTGTCTAGACTGTCTGACACAAACAGAGAAAGCAGAAGGGTCTCCAAGGGAATTTTCCACTTCATTTAGCTCTAAGGAATGTATCTTCTCAGTTATTTAGGACAGTGCTGTAATGGTCTTAACTGTATAGCTCTGTACCAGCCTCTGGGTGTGTCAGATGTATGAAAGCTCCTGTGCTGTCCAAGTCTGTGATTCCAGCTCTTCAGACAGCACATGGACTGATTTTGGCTGGATGTGTGGTTAAGATGCTTGCAGAAGCTGATCTATACAGAAAGAAATTAGAAGGGGGGGCTGAGTCGATGATGCAGCAAGTCAAAGACACGCCAGCAGGGGGAATGGGATCTTGTGTCTATGATCCAGTGTCTTGAGTAAGCATTCAGTTGCACAAAAATGCAGCTCAGACACATTCAGTGATCATACTTCCCATGCAGGACACTTAAAAGTGACTTCTAAGTTCTCAAGATAACTTAGGTTGGACTTTATATCTGCTTCACATGGTATGCAGCTGTCTGCGGGTGGGCTGTTGTCTTCACATGAAGGAAGCATAGCAGTATTTCCACCAGGTGCAGCTGCTGGTGCATGTCTAGGAACGGTGGTTTCTCTGTCTGGGAGTTATGTAACACACCCTCAGTCTGTCACTGAGGAAGTGCTCAGGAATGTGGCTAAGTTGGCATTGGGATGTGCTGGCACCAGGCATTAGGTCTCTTAAGTTTATGCTGTTGCAGCTCAAGTATAATAAGGACTGGAACCTCTTCCTAACCAAAGACGTCTAGATTGAACCTGTGTTTAGTAGCTTGGATGTGATCCCAAATATGCAAAAAACTGCAGCCAAACCAACACTTTTTCCCCCCCTTAGTTTTGAAGAGTCAGGATCAGCTTATCTTTAACTTGAGTTACCTGTCTTCATAAATTAGTATTCCTTTACTCCCCCTTCACCTGCCCAAGTGAACCATGGCTAGGTGCATGCATGTATCATGGGAACATTTGCCTTTTGTTGTGCTTTCTGCTGGGAAAGAGGAGGGGACATGGATGAAAGGCAAGTCTCCCACAGACTGCCAATGCACTATGCAGGAGAAGTGGTCACTTCCCCAGAGGAGATGGTGTGGACATCGATGTGCCTTCCTCTTGGGAAGCTCCATGCTGCTATTTTCTCCCCCAAGCTGTAGGTGTACCACACTTTTGTGCAGCCTTGAGAGAATTCTCCCAACCCTGCAGACTCTGTACTGATCCTTCAGGCAGGTGCCAGCACTCCCAGTTGTCTTTTTCTACCCCTGAAATTGCCACCTGTCATTTCTCTTCCACAACTCCCTAAAGCAGCAACACTTTCACTGGTGTGCTGCACTGTGGGATTGTTTTTATTCCTTTGAATGCATGTGAAATTTAATGCACTTGCAACTATGAGTGTTTTCCTTATTCCTCAAGATGAGAAAGATGGCTTCATGTCTGCAGCCAGTGCCCCTGCCCAGCACGAGAGGGAGGGATGAACTGCTGGGTTGTGAAGCAGTGGAATCCAGAGGAGAGCAGCAGATTCTGAAGCTGAGATATCATTTCCCTCTGTAAAAATCCAAGTGTTTTGCTTCCATGTGTGTTGAGAACTTGAATTTTGGCTATGTTTGCACTAAACTTATAGCCTCTGAGGAGTGGTATGTCTTACATTTCCAGTTCAGTAGAGGAGTGATGGGTGTCTTGAAGAAATGTGAGGTTGTCTGAAAGATACTTTGCTGTGCATGACCCAACAGAAAACCTTTGAAATCATGTTTGCATTTTCATATATGTGTTTGCTATACTGCTGCTTATTCTGCTGCACTGTTGGCTGCAAAAGCTACAGTCTGTGTTGAATGTTCACAAACTGAAGTGCCAAAATAAGCACTGCCAAGATCAAGACAGTGGCTTAAATTGCACAAGATTTAAAGAAAACCAAGAACTGCTGGGATCTTCTGCTTTGCAGTCTGTTCTCTGAGTCTCAGGACACACATTTCTTATTTTCCTCCACACCCTGGATGCCTAGGGATTTAGAGGAGTGGTGTGGTGTAGTCCTGTGTCTCCACTGCTTGACTCTTACCAAAGAGGCATTTAGACCAGCAGGATTTTGCACTGCCCTTGTACCTGGCAAGACTGACTATGCACACTCTGACCCCAACTCTCACATTTATTCTTGCTTGAGGCACCAGCAGCTTTTGCCTGCAGCACCTCTCTAGTTGGATTCATTTCCTTTGGGGGTGTACAAGCACCTGGAAAGTGTCTGCTTTCCCTTTAGTGTCTGGTTCCTCTTTAAACTTTAGAGAAGGTTGTAATGCAAAATAACTTTTTCCACAGTGTACCACATGGCTGAGTGCTTAACTGCTGCACCAGTAGCAGAGTTAACAAGAGCAACATCAAACAGTGTTTACACAGCATCCCCCTCATTGCCTGCTCTTGATTTGCTTGGGGAATGAGAGCCTGTGCTGACAGCTCACGTGGTTCTGGTCCCCAGCAAGACCTGTGCAGGCTGCTGAGCTCCCTCTGCCTCCTCTCTGCTGGATGGGACCTGGTACCCACTTCTCTCCAGACCACTTTTCCTGTGTCCTGCCCTCCTAAGGCACGTGGCTGCTGGCTCACATAGCTCTGGAAATGGCAAATTCTCCTCCTCAGTTCCCTGGAACTGCTGTCTGGGATGTCATATAAGGTCTTTTCTCCTACTCAGAGTTTCTGCAAATGTGTGTTTAAATTTCAGCATGTTTTGTACTGTTCACAGCAGTCACTGTACCTCACTCTCATTAAACTCGTAACCTCTGGCCCACTGTTTGCTCTTCATAAATGACATCTGTGCAGTGGGACAGAGGCTTTTCCCACGTGCCAGGCTGGGTTGTGTACCCTGGCAATGTCACATCTCTGTGCTGTGGTCAGAGCTGAGCACACTTCAGTGCCTCTGAAATCAGCCTGAATGTGTCTCCATTTCGGTATAGGTGCTTGCATTTGGCAGGTCTGTATTTAAAGCCAATAGACTTAAGGAGTAGAGAAGCAAGGAAAAGTGGAAGAAAGACCCAAGATATGTAGAAATTGTGTGCTTTAAACAGAGACCTTTTCCTAGACAAAGAGAAATTGTTAGTTACATCAAATGTAATACTGAAATCCAGTGGTAAGGAAGGCAGTCCAAGCTTCTCCTCATCCTGGAAGAACCATAAAACGTACATCCAAATTTAACTATGTACACATTAAAAAGTGGTCTGGAGAAGTGTGCATTTTAAATTAACTCTCTTCAGTGAGTAACTCAGTCATCAAATCAGCTCTTCATTAAACAGAGTAAATTACTCTTTGAGGACTGTGGAGTGTGTTCATATTTCACAGTTCCAGTGCAGCTATTCCACTCTTACATAGTTATTAAGTCCTCTTGGGCATCCTGCAATGATCCTGGTTCCAGCAAATCTTTCCAACTGTTGTATTCTTCCTGCACTAAACTGATTATTTTTCCATTGGAGGAGTTGGTTGTTCTTAATATATACATTTGTTGTAAAATAAGAGGCCACTCTTCAGATGGTTCTTTGTCATGTTTACTGTAGAGTTGACTACAATATTTTGGCTGAAACTTTTTTTTGGAAAAAAGTGCAGGACTGCTGGAGCTGGAATGTTAGTGTTTCTTCATCTCTAAAAAAAAGACAGAAATAAGAGAAATTGAATGGTCAACATAATTTGTTTTGGTATTCTGTTATGAAGTGCTTAATCCCTTCTTTCAGAGTGGTGTCCTTGGAAGGGTGTACAGAAGGGCTGCTATCGGGGGAAAACTACTGAGTATGCCTTAAAAATCCCACAATGGAAAGCAGCAATGTAACTGGCAAAACATGCTGCCATGCATGTTTTATGGTACCAGAGAACAGCCCAAGCCCTGCTACCTGCCTGGCCAGCCCTCTCAGAGCCCTTGGATGCTCCTGCTGCTGAGGGAGGGGAGGGTGGGAGCAGCACCCAGTTCCCAACCCCAGCACCCATCCTGCAGCCTGAGAAGCATCCAGGCTTCATGTTTTCAGCCTCGGGAAGGCAGTGTTTAATTTTGCCTTTGCTGCTGAGATCTTGGGGCAGGTCTGAGAGCAGGACACAGGCTGTAGCCAGATGGATGGAGAGCTGGATTTAGATGCTGTAGCTCCTGCTGGGTAGTGTCTTGCTTCATGTGGCAGCCCCATGGAAGCACCTAACAGCATCAGAATCTGCCCCTGCATGAGTAACTGAGCTGCACTTTCACACAGTCTGCATGTCTTTCCCTTTGGTCACCTTTTGAAGCCATGCCGAGTTCAGTGACATAATTGTGTGGTCTTTAGCCCGGGATGTGTTGCAGATGGCCTCAGCCTCAGGCTCCAAAAGGCTGCAGCAGCCTGAGGCTGGGATGATCCAGTGACTTGGCCGAGGGCTTGCTGCACTTTGCAGGAGTGGCTGCTCTGGGTTATGTGTTTGCAGCCCTGCTGGCTGCATCAGCTGAGCTTCGTGTCCCAGCTGTGCCATCGCTCTCATGTTTCTGGTCTCCCAGAGGAGAGGTGCTAAAAACAGTTTAAAACCAAATGGCAGTGATGGAAATGCTCCATTTGGCTTTGCTGGTCTGAGACTCTGGGCTGATTTCAGGTTGCATGTATTTTTAATATATATATTTGATAAATGTCTAAGGTTGTGTTACTGGGGAGGTGGGTTGGGATCACAAGGCCTGGTTTCATCCAAAAGTCTGAGACAGACTTTGAAAGTGACATCTCACCTTTCCTGAACTCCACTGGCCCTGTTTTAAAAATGAGTTGAATGCTTTTTCCATGCTATGCTGTGCTGAAGAACTGCCCAAGCTAAGACCCTACTCCCTTCTACTTGAAATTTTCCAAACAAGAAGTAATGACTGATGTCTTGTGAATTGCCCAGTTGCCCAAAGCTGAATGTATGCAGAAGCAAAATTGTTGTCTGTACAAAGAAACAAAGTCAAAAGAATGAAATTAACCAGAAAAGCTTTTCTGTGATAGCACAGCAACAGTATTGAAAACCTATAAAGTCTAAACCTTAAACAGCAATATTAGCAAGCCAAATTTCCATGCTAGATGTGTACAGTGATGTATTATTTTGTTTGCAATGTGGTGATTGCTCTGCCAGGGCGCTGAGCTCCTTTTCTTCACTCGTAATGACTACTGTAAGTCAAGCCAGTCCTCCAATAGCCTGAGTACATGCTTAAATGGCAGTCAGGGGACTGAATGCTCAGTGAGCATGTACATGTTTTCATGAAAGCCCTTCCCAGTCAGATCAGAGCTGCTGGGTTTCAGCTGCTGAGCACAAATTTATTACCACAAGATGTCTCAGACCATATGTGCTCCTCATCTGCCCTCCCAGCAAGTCAGCCCCCAGTTCAGGATGTGCCGTGCCCCTTGGAAGTGCTGATTGCTGAGGGCCAGACACCTCTGCAAACACACTTTCTTTCCTCTGCAAAAACACCTGTTTAAATTACCCTCAGGGAGGGATGATGAGTGGTATGAGACATTGTGGGATTCTGGTTGTGTTTGGGATCACATGGGGCTGGAAACCTGATGATGTGACGTGAGAATGGGAACAAGTGTGAAACCTTGGAGGGATGGAAACTGATTTCAAACTGCTACTTAAGTGAAATGAAAAGAGAAATGGCTTTGAACTGGCTTAAGTCTTTCCTTGTGGTGGTGACAAGGCAGCTGTCCCGTGTTATGCTAGCACAGGGCAGTCACAGGCAGCATGGTGTGGGCACAGTGGGAGTGTGTCTGGGAGAGGATGGTGTCCACATTCCCACTGGGAGTGGAGGGAAGGAACCATCCATGTCTGTGTCAACAGAGGGAAGGGAGAAGGAAATACAAGAAAAAACAAGTTTGGTTTTTTTTCCCTAACACTAGCAGGGAGAGATGAAGGATTCAGCCCAGTGGAGAGAGCTGAAGTCAGAGCTCAGGTAACTGATGGACCTCAGGGTCTGGTGGCTGTAAGCATCAAAGTATCTGATGAGTTAGTGTGGATGTTTCTGAAAGAAGGTGGTGTGTTTGAAGATGGGAGAGTGATTTTTAGCGTATTCCTACTGTTCAACCTGTTGCTTTCCTTTGGGAGAAGCAAGATTTTTCTTAGGACTGGACACTTACAGAACAAGCTGCTAGTAATTGTAGTGAGAGTGGCAGAAGCAGACCCTATGAATCCAAACATAAGAGCCTCATAAAATTAGACACAGAGTTTGCAAGATTTTTGGCAATATGAAATGAACCATTTGGCTTTTTCAGCAGTTGGACCTTTTGCAAATATATTTTTTCTCTGCTTATGTTGTATAAATATATTTTTAAACCCCCCAAACTTTTATGCTTGCAAGTAGTCCCCATAAAAACCAAGAAGGCAAATAGTGAAACTTCAAAATGCTTGTAGTAATTTGGGGCCTCTTTGTATGGAAGGAAATCACTGTGTTTCAGGAAGCTTTGCAGCTTCAGCAAAATGTTTGTGCTACTGAATGGTAGCAGATGGCCAACCCGCAAAAGGTTAGCAAGTTGCTTAAGTTACTTGTAAAATAGCGCAAATTTCCTTGCCTTGCTCTTAGCAGCCAGCCTTGGTTTGAGGGATCCAAGCTTGGGCCTTGTTTCTGCTGTTGCTGCAGGGCTGCTTCCCCAGCACTGGCCACACAGAACACCCAGGTTCAGGCTGCCCATAACCCTGTTTGATAACCTGTCCTTGCCATGCAGATCTAGTCAAAGCCCTGAGACAGCAGAGATTGCCACTGCCACAGAAGTAAGAATTGGCTTTCATCAGTAGCTCAGGTTTGAAGAGAGAGGGAATTATTGTTCATCACCACATCATTATAGGTCACCAGCATTGGTGATGGGTGGGTCAGAGCTCACAAGCAAAGCAGGCAGTGCTGGGCAGGTGTTTTGGTGTTAGAAAGCTTCATTCCTCTGAGCTGCGCCAGTGCCAGCTTGGTGTCACAGGTCACCTCGCAGCAGTCACAGTGGCCTGATCAATGCACCCTTCCACTGCATCCTTCCTTCCAAGTCTCCTACTTTGGGTGTTCAAACACCAAGCATGAATAGCATAAAATAGGAGTGCGCGTACATTGTACATAGCTCTAACAGCCTGCCAGCTATGGCATGTTAAAGACTCTGGGAGTCCTTCCTGAGACTTGTTCTCCTGATTTTTGCAGAGGCTTTGTTAACAGGAAGGATTGATTTTCTTCTTCCCCAGAGGCTCCACTTGCTGTACATCCCACTGGTCAGGGATATTCTGTGCTTTGTGGGGAGAAGCTGCAAGTCTTGAACCTCAACATTGGAGGCAAAATCAATGTAGATATGTGAATTTTCAGTTCTAAATATCCCTGGGCTAACCCAAGGAAGATGGCATAGATTCTCTTTTACAAACCTGCCGAGCTGTGACTGCATCTTTTTTATATGTTCAGATGCTTTTCAAGGTTATTAATTGGGTAAAATCTTGGCCAGCTGTCTCTCAGTACTTGACAAATCATGATGAGGTGAATCCAAGTGGCTGCTGCCGTGTGTCTCAGTTGTGTCTGCTCAGCTATGATAGAACTGCTTATAACTTGTGAAACAGCCCAGGGCTTTGCATGAAGACATTGCTTTGAATATGACTGCAGAAAGTTGCTCTTTGGAAAAGAAATCAAACAAGGAAGTAATTTATCAGTAACGAAGATCTGTGCCTATCTGAGCCCAACCTAATACAGACCTCCAAAGAATAGCAATCATAGTATTCTGTGCGTTTCCCTGGCATGCACTTTTTCTGGGGTCTATGAGTTTTGCACTTTGGGAGCCTTGGAGGGTGTGCCACTAGCTTCCCTTTTAGGGTAGAAAGCTATATGTGTGCTTTCTGAAAGAACTTCTGCAATAAATAATGTGGAATAAAGTTAGAAGAATCAGAGCAGGTATTACTTCAAGACATGAACCGTGAGCCGTTTTGTATTAGAGATAGATAAATAATATTTTAGTGGGTTTTATTTGCATTTTATATTAAGAGGAAGCAGGAAAGGCTATGTTATTTTAAGATTTATGTTTTCCAGTCTCTGTAAAGAAACTTAATCTCTGACTGCTGCTAATGAAAGAGCAGAGACTAATGTTGAGCCCGAGTTTTATTCTTAGTAAACCTGCACCTTGGTAAACTAACTCTTCTGATTTATAAAAGGCTTTGAAATGTGAAATAAAAATGAAGAGTTTTAAATTTTATTTTCCTTCAATGCATGATGAAGCTTGAATTCCTACTCCCTGACTTTGTGAGTCTGAGGCATTTTTGGCAGTTTCGAATGGAAAATTGAACATGCACTTCAACTAGAGATGGAATGGAAAGACTTTACATAAACATATGAATCTCCAGTAGATTAAAAAATCTGTGCTATTTCACTGGGTAAGGGAACAAATTTATCTATATTTGAAGTGGTTTTGGAGAGAAGTGTAAATCAACTGTCCCAAATGTAAGTAGGATGCTTGAGGATGATTTGGTGACATCTGTGGTATGCATAAAGGAATGAACTAAATGCAGAGCCACAGCATCCAGACTGCCAATGCTTTGGATTCAAACCCAGTCTTCATTTCAGAAGTATCCTACTGATCATCTTTTCTTTTTTTTTTTTTATAAGTGAAAATCAGTTTTCTGAAATTTTCAAAATCCTAGATTTCTGAATAACAATTGAAGCCATGAGGTTTTTTTACTAGTTGAGGCTTGGTTAACACTTGTTGCTGTGTCCACAAATGACAGATGTAATCCATTTGCTGAGTGTTAAAGTAGCCAAAATTAACAGGTTTTTCAGGGGATGTGAAGGTGACTGAGAGTTGTCACTTTCCTCCACAGCCTGTCACAAAACAGTACAGTTTGGTTTGTAGGCTGTAGGCTCCCATTTGTCTCCTGCTTTGAGGATGGGCCATGAAACATCCCAGCAACCAATAGCTGGGAGAAATTTGGAAGGAAATTGGGTGTTTGGATAGAAGTATTTAATTGAAAATAAAATTAACAGATAAAGTGTATAATATGAATGAAGCATGCAAAGCTTTGTGCTTTATGGATGTTGCTAACCACTGTCTGATGAGGTTGGAGTGAAAGTTGGTGCAGAGAGCTGTGCTTCCTCCTGTGACTTCCCCTAAGCCTAGTCCATATCCTCCTCCAGGATAATTACATACAATGTTTTCTTCAGCCTTTAAGTGAGCAGGGCCTCATTCTTCACTTGAGTGCTTCTACAGCATGCCAGTGTTTTTAATGAGATTGCATGGATGTGAAAGGAGAGCAGATTTAGGTTCATAAGAAATGATCCAGGTGCACAGCATAAAGATGCTGCCACAGTTTAGTTAGCCTCCTAATGAGCAGTGCAATTTTAATGGGTGTGTTTTCCTTTCTGGAGATCTGTGGCCATGGCTGTGGGGAGAGAACAGAGCTTGGCTCACAGAAGCGCATGCTCTGGCTCTGACTTGTGTCCCTGCCAACCCACTTCAAAGCTGCCTGCCTCAGGCTGAGGGCACAGGGGAGGGAGCAGTGGTGGAGGGGATGCCTGACAGCCTAGAAACAATGCTCTCTTTTTTTACTACCTCACCTGTGGGCATCCTTTGAGGTCCAGCTAGAGGGAAATAAGCTGTCTCATCTGCAAGCCTATGTGGGGGTGACAGTAAATGTCCTGGGTAAGCTGCAGTGCAGTAACTCACACACCCAGGGCCCATGTCCAGTGTGGGCAGAGCAGCATCGTGCAAGCTCTATGCTGGTGTCAGTGCTGGAGAGAAGGGCGTTTGTGGGCTTGTAATCCTGTCATCCTTCCCATATAGTCATACCTGCGTGGCCATCAGCTGTGGTTGGAGTTTCACCTTCAACTTAAAGAAAGCTCTGCATATATTTCCTCATGTGGCAATGAAACATCTTCTCGGTGGCAGCTTCACAGAATGTGAGAATGCCACTTAGACTAAGTCAGTCTGAGCAAATATTCTGTCTTATTCCAGATTTTCATCAATAAGAGTGTTGCTGCTCATCATGGGTTGTGCAGCCGAAATCCTGCTTGAGTTCCAAGTGGCACTTGAAATATCCCCAAAGGGATATTCTCCTTTGGGATATTCCCAAAGGCTGCCTCTGACAGCCTTTGAAATGTTTGAGGGACAAGCAGTAGACTGGAGTAGTGGTGAGCAAAAGGGAGCCCTGCACTCCAGGAACTTGCATGAAAGAGCCTGTTGAAATCCCTAAGTTCGCCACAGGTATTAGTGACAGATGGATACATGAGTGCCCTTGCAGTGCCCTCAGGAGCCATGGAGCTGCTCAGGGGGATCCTGCTGCCTTGGAATCTCTCAAGGATTTCTTCTCCTATCTTCTCCTGAAGTCCAGGAGAGCAATGTGAGCTGTGCTTAAAACCCACTTCTCCCCACTAAGGAGAGTGTTGTCACTCGTGATACCAATGGGCTTCTCTAACACTGATTAAGCTGTTCCCAGGGCCAGTGCTGTTAAAGGCCCCAGCCTTTGTGGCTGTGAGAAGAGTGTGAGGATGGTACATGAGTGCAGGTGGAAGTCAGGGATGTCCCAGGGAAGATGTGGCTTCCAGGTATTCAGGACCATGTTGTGGGTTTCTCTTCTGTGCTGTCCACTTCTCTTCAATGAACAGTGTGTTTTCAATACCTTCTTCGACAACAAAAATACACATTAAAATGTAGTATGAGTCAAGTGTCCCTAATTTTAAAGAGGAAACTAACCAAAACTGTAGGTCTGTTAGCTTTGTGGCAATGTTTTGTTTGCTCTTAACTTTCCTGACATGGTTTTGATGTATTGTGTGCTTCATCTTAGACTGTTAGAAACAAAGAAGTTACCACAGTAATAGTTTATAGTAAATGAAGAACATGAATATGAAAACAACAACAAAGTGTAGGTGAAAACAATGTGGTGACTACAGTCATGAACATGGTGTGGAAAGACAGACTTTGAAGGGGGGTGTTTTATTGTGACAATGTCTTGCCATGGTATGAGTTGCTTGATGTGGGTTCATGTTCTAATTTTCTCGGGCAGGTTTCCTTCCTGTCACTGAACTTCTGACTAGGGCTAGAGCACAGCCTGTAAAAGGATTATCTGTGGGAAAACAAGCTCTGTTCTAACTTTGTCCTGTGCTGTTGTCATGTTTGTGGTTGCAGTCAGTTTAAATTCAGACTGCACCATTTGAGGCACCCTCAGGCTCTGATTTATCTCAGAAATAGGGCTTAAGATGTTGTAAGTTGATATTTGTGCTATTTCTACAACTGAATGTCCAGTAAAGCCAAGAAATGTGAGTTTCTTGCACACTAGGAAAAATCTGAGTGTCACAGGAGCTGCTAGTGGAGACAGCCAGGAGTCTCGTGAGGCAGTGTGGTGTCAGCACTGGGAAACCTCAGGTGCATTTCAGAGGAGAAGCACTAATATTCCCTTTATCCTGCAGATAAGGAGTTGAAGGGGCGCATATGGAATCATTTGGGGTCAATGGCTTTATCAGATCTATTGACACCTTAAGCTCTTCCTCTTTGTTGATTTAAAATAAATGGGTGAGCTTTGCTATAAATCTCTTTTTCTGTAAAATCACTGAGTCTCCCTTCTTGCAAATCAAATTTCCAGTGACAGGCCCGATGAAGTAGAGGTTTCCACTGAAGCCAGGGAGCTTCAGGTCAAACTGGAGTACCACAGGCATCCAGTCCCTCCTTACAGTGTTCCATTTTTAAGTTTAGAAAAGGTCAGATTTGAAGTCAGTAAACAAAGATTGAAAGGATACCTGTATTAACATTTGAAACTTAATCAAATAGTATAGATCTGATTTTTATTTGTTATCAAAAACTAAAAGGCTGTAAGCCTAAATCTGCTGATGGTACCACCTAATCCTCAGGCTGTTTTCTGGATTCTCAAGGAACAGCTGGAGTCACAATTATGCCTCTGTCCTGCATAGGAAGAAAAGTCCTTATGTTGTCAGTCATTTTGGCAGTACCTCTGGCTGATATGGTTAAGCCGTGTAAAAGGGAACAATCCACCGGAAACAAAATTATTTTCACCAGATGAAGAACTTCAAAGACTTCAAATGTAAGCAAACTAATATTATCAGGACCTTGAAAGATGCATTGGCAAGAATCCAAAAGAAAAATAGATTAATATCAGTGTGAATTGGTATTAGACAGCCAGGTGGAGGAAATGTATCTACACAAAGGGATAGTTTGAGTGATAGGTTTATAAGCCACCTTTCAGTGCTGGTTTTGGAGTAGCTGGTTTCAAAAACTCTTCCAAAATGGGTCTGCCAAATGTTCAACTTCTTCTGTATTTTACTTATTAGGGAATTGGGAATAATTATAGTTTTTATGACATACAAAGTACATTCTTCATAAATGCTGCTCCCATTTCTGTTAGCGATTGAGGATTTTATTTTAGAAGGGTCACACCACTACATACTGTTCTTGATTTACAGAGTATGCTATATCCATCCATATCCATCTCACTGCCTGATGTTTGGAAGCTTTCAGGAGGCCTGCTGCTGGAATAGGTTTCATGTTTTGCACTCCCAGAAGTAGCTGCTGAGTTGAGCAGTGGGCTGTAGTTCTGCAGGAGCTGAAACAGTGGCCTGATGTAAACCATGTGTTTTGGAGCTCAGGCCATGCATATTAGTGTGGGTGGCAACAAGGAGCCCCAGGGCCAGAGCTGTGCAGCCAGGAGAGCTTGAAAACCACCTGTTCAGTTCTTCTGGACTGTCAGGGGTTTCTGTCCTCCCATTGGACCTAAAGGAGCAATGACTTGGTGCCTCTAGCTCTGGAGCAGGGGTGGATTTCAAAATAAGTTGGAGACAAAGTGTGCTACCAAGGCTTCAGCTGGGAACTCGGAAGGTTTAAGCTGTGAGAGTAGTGAAGAGCTTTGAATGCAGTCTTGAATCAAAGAACTCGAATGTGGTGAGGGACATATTTAAGTGCTCATGAGACTGATATCATTCTCCAGGTGACAATTACAAGTGAAAAATGTATGCTGTAGTGGCACAGCTATGTTAAATAAAGCAAGGGGGCTTTTTTTAAGGCATAGCTGTCCACAGCATCTCTTGAGAAGAATGTGGAAAGAGAAAGATGGAAAATGCAAGTTTTAAAATTTTAACAGTGGGGTTCTGAGAGCTGTATGGCTCAGAATGGATGGCTTTTGCTGTTGCAGCTCTGGGTCCAGTTGGAGGACCTGTTTCCATAAGTTTTTGTTGCTTGGTTAGAGCATGCAGCAAAGCACATCTTCCTGAGTCTCAGTTCTTCCTTGCTAAGTGCCATGATTCTACCCCCTTGTCATGCTGGCTGAAGACACTATCCATGCCTTTGTAGCTATCATTTTAGAGGGAACCTCAGGTGGGCCCTAATCCATCCCTGCATTTCTCTGTGGCAAACCCTTGCCCAGCTATATGCTGTGAATGGTTGCACTGATACAAATGATGCTTTTCTGTCACCTGTGATGCCTGTTCAAGCCAACCAGTCACACCTGCAAGGCAGCAGGGTGAGAAGGCAGCTCTGTCCTCCTGGTGACTGGCAAGAGGAGGATGTCTTGCAAAGGAATGTGCACAGCCACATACCTGTTGTCCATACCTCACCTGTGGTTGCAGCGACTGTGCACTTCATCTGTTCTGGTGCTGGAGTTCTCTGTAGTGCCCATACCTGCCTGGTGAGCAACATGGTCACTGATGATGTGCATTGTAAAGGTTTTGGCTGTATAAATATGCTAGCAGATGTAGATGAGCAACATCATGATTAGAGCAAGATACCAAGGGTGCAGTCTCCAGGGAGAGCAGAAAATTATAGCCCAGTAAGTTAATGGAAAGAGACCCCCAGCTCAGTCTGTGAGTGAAGCCAGTAATGGTGAGGGCAACCCATGCCTTTGCCAGCTGGTTTCACCTGTTCTGTCCCCTCAAGGAACCCCCTAAGCTGTTGTCACTCCAGTACTACCTTTCCTCCAACTCAGTGAACAGGCAGGTGTTGGACAACACCCTGAATGGGCACTGCAGACCAGGGCCATGGCTGCAGTGTGCTCTGACAGCCTTTGTGAAGTTCCTGGGAGTCTTTGCACAGTGGTTTGATCACTGGAGAAGCCCAGATCTGAGGCCTCCAAAACCAGTGGGTGTGAGAGGCGGACACAGCCCAGCCTCAGAGGGCTCCCTTCAAAGGTCACTGATGCAGAAGGAAGCCTGTGCATTGAT
Organism: Ammospiza nelsoni; assembly: GCF_027579445.1. NCBI lineage: Eukaryota > Metazoa > Chordata > Aves > Passeriformes > Passerellidae > Ammospiza > Ammospiza nelsoni. The sequence goes on from NC_080635.1 coordinate 57,614,185, forward strand.
GTCAGTGGGAGAACGTGAAGCCTTTGATAACTCACTGTTGGTTTTTCCTAAGTTCGTAATACACGTGTTAATTGTGTAGAATTACATTCCTGAGTTTGGAAAGTGCCCTGGTCCACTGTGCTCAGCATTCAGAGGGCTCTTCAAAGGGAGCACTGGAAACTTCTGTTGACGCTGTCAATTTAAAGAATGTCCTCCGGATGCCAGGTAACTCCTCTACAGATGTATAATGGATCGCTTTCCTTAAATCAGACATTACCGCTGGATGCTGGTCCTCTGCCCGAAACTCCTGACCGGAGCCCAGTGAATTATGGCACAGATTCCATTGTGCTTTGCAGGAACTGAAGCGTTCCAGTCCCTGCTTTTTGCACCAAGCAGAAGTGTGTGGAAATGTGCTAAATGATTTTTTCTTTTTTTCTGCAAGAAACAAAGGATGTTTATGTCACTCGCCTCTGCTGCTTTAACTGATTAGCTTATTTCCAGGAGGAGATCTGATGCTGAGTGTATAAATTAGTGACATTACAAGAGTTGGTCAGCCCACACAGGGGAAATTTAACAGTGTGTTTTAAAATGTGAGGGGACCCACTGATCCTGTAAGCCTCAGGGTGGATTTGTTTTTCCATTTCAGTCCTACTTTTTCTTAGGTCATATACTTAGGCTTTTACACGTGTTAACTGCTGCAGTACTCTGAAGATCCCCACTAGAGCTTGTGTTCTGCTCTGTGCCAGGGCAGGTCTGAGGGAAATCACTGATCCCAGAGTCTTGTGCATTTAGAGCAATCAGCACATTGCAGTTCGGAGGGCCACATCAGCACTGTTTGAGCTGGCTCACCCACTGCAGGAAATATCTTTGCAGAGTGAACTCTTCTTGGGATGGCCCCAGTCCAGCCCTCATTGAAGCTGGTGAATTGCTGACATTTTCTTAACTGAGCTTGGGTCATCAACTTAAAAAAACCCCATCAACTTAAAAAAAATCCAGTAACACTTAGACAAAGTGGGGCATTAATTTTTTGGTGGAAAACAGCTATCTTCCTGTAATATTGTGTTTGTGCTCTTTCTTATTTTCTTTTCTGCTGATGTGTCTTGGGGGTAGCTGTATGGTGACAGGTAACAGTCAGAGTATGTGAAGGTGAGGAGGAGAGCAGCCACCCCTGTGTGGGTTGCTGGATGAGAAATGTGAGATATTTTCTTTCCCCTTTGCTTTTCAGTTATGGTAAAATGACATTTTTCTTTTCCTGTTAATGAGTAATCAGCAAAGGTTGAAAGCCTTAAGTTGTACAAAGGACTGCAAAGCTTAGATGCCTGGCTTTGCTGGTAAAGCTCTGCTTTCACCTTGTCAAATACACTCTGTTTCATAATCTATTTCAAATCAGGTGAAAAAATAAGATGGTGTATCTAAATTGCTCCAACCCTTAAAGCCAATACAAAAGTGATTTATCTGTTGGAAGATAGGATGTGAGAAACATCCTGTTTGGGGGAAACCTGTTGGGGACATGAAGAAGAAAGAAGTGATCATATTGCAAAGTATTTTTGAAAAAAAAAATTTTCCTGGTGAAGGTCTGGCCATGATACAGCCAGTACATGAACACTGCCACATGGATGTGGGGGTTTGCTCTCTGACTTTCCTCACAAGCAGCCCAAAAAGGGCACCTGTAGAGTTGCCCTAGGATGTGTTTGTCATGTGTGCCCTGATCTTGAGTGTCACAGCTCAAGCTGTTGCATTTAGGAGTGGCCAATACAATAGGTTTTATGAGTATGAATGTTTTACAAAGAGTCTTACCTCACAAACGGAATTAAATTTAGAATTGCCCACTAAGGAATTGAAAGATAGTGTCACTTTTTTTCTTGTTCATTAATTAACTAACATTTTTTGCTACAAATACTGTTGACATCTTCATGAGGTAGGGCTTGGACACTTATGGAAATGCATATTATACAGAGTGTTGTTTCCCACAGAAATGGCTCAGAGATCTGGGAACTGCATCTGGCTGGGGTATTTTGTAGTCCTGATGGTGGTTTTGAGTGGAAAAGTGCAGGGTGTCTGTAAACTGAGTTGCTCAGCTCTGAAATTGGACTGCAGATTGCCAGTGGTACAAGGTTCTTATCTCAAAGGACAGTTAGTTGAGCTTAGGGAGCAGTTAAAGTCTTTTTAAGACAGGAGTCTGCTTTTTGAGAAGGATAAATGAACTGAGCAGTTCTTTTCTTCTGAACTGCTCTTCTGAGCAGTACTTTTTCTTTAATCTTTCATACTGTTTTATCTGGTAAAGCAGCAGTAGTCTCAAGTACAGGGTTCAGAATCAGTAAGTCTCATTTTATGCTTAGAACTTAATTTAAAATAGTAATAAAAACCAAAACACCACATTTCCCCTAAAAAAAGCTGCAAAAATCCTGACAGTTTGCTGTTGCAATGCAAATTCTGATGATTTTTGGTCAAGTTGTCCATTGCAAAATTTCATTTACCAGCTACCATTTTTGGTCTTTTCTGATGACTTGTTATCTCTTAGCAGCTACAATTTCTGCCTCCAAGCTGTTACTTTGGTCATGGCTGGGTCACTGTACTCAGTCTCCCAGGCTTCTGCCTGTAAAAGAGAGATTGATAGTTGCTTATAAATTATATGGATGTTGTCTACTGGCTGTGCCAAATTATATGCCATCTCTGCAGCAGAACACATTTTTATAGGTCCAGTTTTCCAGTCCTGAAGTTATGGTGCACAAAGTGTAGAAAAGTTTTTGTTGACTATGGAAGGCAAAAGGAAAAATCTGTACCTGGACTTGCGGTGGTAAATTGAAGTGCCTGATTTTTTGTGGCCTCAAATTTCAATGACTTTTTGTACCTTAATAGGTTTGAGATGTCTTGTATGTTTTCCCCTGCAGTTATAGATTGATTGCTAGGGGTCAGTACTTCCCTTTTATTCTGGAACTATTTTGTGTTTTCCTTTGCTAGATAATTGATGAGACCCTCTGAAGAATCTGTATGATTTGGCAAATGCAAGCTGCCTCCTTGTGTGGTTGTTCAGAGATGTTTTACCCTCAGCTTAGACCTTGTGCTTTGGGCTTACATAATTTGTAAAATGCTTTCCTACAGTACAGAGACATTTTGGCAATACTAGTGGACGTTTCATCTGTGAGAAGTCAGTCTCAAGGCTTTAATCAGCCCTAAATTTTTAGGGCCAAGATACTGTACAGTTTTAGGGCCAAGATTCCTGCAGTTCTAAGTAATGTTGGATTTCTAGACTGAAGAGAGTGAAAGGGAGTGACTCTTTCTCATTTTCGAGACTATAGGAAAGCATTTTATTTTAATGTAATTGCAGGTAGATCTTTAGATGAGTTCTGAAGATGATTGCCAGTTGATTTAGTTTGACCAGAGTGGAAGTTCAGAAAGCTGTTAAATCAGTTTTGGAACAAAAGAGAAAATGCTTACAGGGGTAAATAATGGGCAGATGAGGAAGACCCAACCTTAAGGTCAGTCAAGTACTTGGTTACTTGGTAGCTAATTATTTTAAGACTGTTTAAGACTATTGTTCCTGGGGAGTTCAGTATCCCCACAGGAAGGGGCATCATTGGGAGATGAATGACTTAAATTAAGCATTGGATTTATTATTTACTCCTCCAATCCCTTCTCTAGTGAGTGTAGCTTGTTTAGGATAGTTCTGATTTTTTGGTGTGATTTTTGTTGGTGGTGGTGGTTCTGAGGGATTTTTTTGAACATGAATAAGCCTGGCTAGGAGGACAAAACTCTGGTCTTTGGGATACAATGAGTTTCTCTTGTTGCACACTGTCTACAGTCCCAGGGTTATCCTCCTTGTGGAAATTCATATTTTTTTCCCCAGAACTAAGATGAGAGCAGGAGACCAGGACAAGGGGATGCTGAGGGGCTGTAACTGCAGAAGACAGTGACTCTCTTGGGGACTTAAGGAGTCTGAAATGTCCTGACTGGGAAGTGCCAACTCTTTGGCATGGCTAAACCTTGCGGGACAGCAACTTTGTAGGTACTTCTGTGGGGAGGTGTGAACCCAGCTTCATCTTCCCCTGTGTGGCTGAGGTCAGGGCCTTCAGCCTTATCCCAGACCAGACTGATGGCTCCTAGGCTGTGATAAGCTCCTGCTGCTGCTCTTCATTTTTAATGAGAAGTCCCTTTCTTATAAAGCCTGGAACAGACTTCACACAAAAGCATTGGTTTTGATGGATCAGCAGTTATCAACAATGCTATTTTAACCATTGCTGATAACTCCATCTTGGGTTTTAACTCCTGCCGGTCAAACTGTGATGAGAAATGATAAATAGAAACTGGAGCTAACTAGTGGAATGGGAACAATGGTAGTAGAGTGTGGTGCTACCATGAGGAAAGTAATTGAATCCTTGGAAAGCCCTGGTTTTAAAATCTCAGCTGATCGCCTGCATTCAGCCTTAGGCTCGGTACAATTCTCTTTGCCTAAAACCACATTTTCAGATTGAATACTTTCCATATGGCTTTCTGGCTGGGCTGGTTCCTTTTGTATCCTTCATCCCTTGCAACTCTCTATTTTAATTGCAGATGAAAGCTGCAGCTTTGACTGGGGAAGCAGTGTTCTTCCCAAAACATACAGGGCTTCTGAGAGAAAACCAGCACAGTGTGTTTCCACTGCAGCCTGGAAAAACTTCAGGCACCTGGGAGAGCATGGCTTGTTGAGGAGAGGTGTTATTTCCCTCAGCCAGGGCTGGGATGCTCAGGAGAAATGTTGGGATCTGGGGATGTGGTGGCTACCAATGGCACATGGGCTCCAGTGAGAGCCTAAGGGAATGGGACTGGCTCAATCTGACAAACAGGAGGATAGGGAAACATCTCTCAGCAGCCAGCTGCTCCTTGATGGGAGGCTGCAAAAAGTCACTTCTTGGTGGGAGCAAGGCACATGAAGCCCTGTAATGCTGGGCAGCAGCTGCAGGTAGCTGTTTGGGAGGTTTGGGTTGGACATGAGGAAAATGTATGTGAAATAGCATGGCAGCAGGACCAGGAAAGGGATCATACCCCTGCACTTGGACTGATGATACTCAACTACTTTGAGTTCTGTGTCTAGTTTTGGGCCCCTCACTACAAGAAAGTCATTGAGGTGCTGGGGGAAGTCCAGAGAATGGCAGCAAGGCTGGGAAAGCTCTGGAGCACAGGTCTTATAAAGAAACATTGTGGGAGCTGGAGTTGTTAAGAATAGGTGAGAAAAGGTCTCAGGGGTGACCTTGTTAATCTTTACAACTGCTTGAAAGGAAGTTTAACATGGTGGGAGTCAATCTCTTCTCCCAAGTTGTAAGTGACAGAACAAGAGGAAATGGTCTCAAGGAGGTTTAGATTGGATACTAGGAAAGTTTTTTTTTCACTAGAAGAGCTGTTAAGCCTTGAACCAGTGTGACTTCTTAAAAGAACGCTGCCAACTTGTCAGCAAATGTTAAAAAATACCCAACTTGCATGAGATACCTTTTACAGTGCTGAAGGGATCATATAATGGGAGTTTGGGAAGTCAGGAATGAAGGCATGTGCAGAACAGATATTTTAGATATGCCTCTGTTGGAGAACAGAACAATTAGAGATGGGTTTACGAGAAAAGAACCTGCTTTTAATAGTAAAACTGTTCTGTGCTTCATTTTACACTGAACTTTAGCTCTTCCCAAAAAAATAAGGTACCGGTGTGCCTGAAGTGGGGAAAGAGGGTTTAAAAAAAGAAAAAGGAAAAGATTTAAACAGGAAAGCTACAAGACATCCCCAGTTTCTGGCAGGAGTCCTTGTATTATGATGTGTTTTCACTTTCAAGGTCTTGCACCAGTCTGTCTGAAGGGCCTGGGAAAAGGCACTGTTAAGTATTGTACATCCCACTTGGAAATCTTCTTGTTATTCCAATTTGGTTTTACAGAAACAATTAAAAGCTGTAAAATTATGCCCTTTGTTCTGATCTTTATAGATGTGCTTCCAACAGACATATGTGGAATGTGATATCATGCGCTCCATAGTAACTCTCACGGGGTTTGTGTGTGTGTTTGCTTATTTTGTGAAGAGAGAGGCATGCCAAGCAGACCTCTGAGAGCGCGAGCCCAGTCTCCAGATGGCAAGTTACCTTTTCGGTGGAGACCCCCTTATGGAGCAGGCTTCAGGGGTCCACACAGCAGATCCCAAGGCTATCCCCGTGGATATGGAGAGAGCAACCGAAGGATGAGCTACACCCCGATGCCGCAAGAGCGACAAAACCAGGAAGCAAGAAAACTGGGTGAGTGAAATTTCCCTGATAGCACCTGGCTTAGCTAGCACGCTTCTGTAGTCCCCTGCAGCTGCCAGGTGAGCACAGATAATGTGCTGTTCTAGGTATCAAAACCCCTTCTTCCTATAAATGAAAACACTTGTTATAATTGTGTCCTGTATCTTAGCAGAGTGAGGGCATTATGTAGAGAATTGTGTAGAAATTATAGGAGAACTTGATGCTATGTTAAAGAGACACCATGTGCAAGTTTGTTGTATTAACACCAGAGGGAAAGGGTGGAGAGAAGAGCCATAGCTCAGATTGTGCTTGCATGTGGTAGGACCACTCTGAAATCCATTCTTTCTTATAAATGAAAAAGGTTACAGGAAACCTTCTGTTTTTTTCCCTGCATGCACAGCCTCTGAATCAGTTCATGTGGTTTCACTACCATCAAGGGGCTCACAAGGAAGGAGCCAACCTGTCTATAGGTCATCTTTAACTAAAAGAAAAGTCACAGGTATGTTTCTTTCACATCTACTGTCAATGAGTGGAGACAATTGGATGCAAAGAGATAGCTTTGTGATTTTTACATGGAAAGTCTTTTGGTGCTAGAGCTACTATGTTTTTCTCTTTGTGGTAAAGACCTGGATGTATGTCTCTAATTCAAGCAGGATTAATAAAATAATATAATTTTGTAACATGGTTGGTTGAGTTTCTGAAGTCCTGTTTATTTTTTTTTCTTTAATCTTCTCCTCTCTGTCTACTGACAAATGTTACGCATTGCAGTAACTGCATGAGAAGACTTGATTAAATCAAAGCCAGGCCCCCCAAAATGATATGCCTTCTTTCTCTCAGATCCATAACCCCTTTTTTGAGGTGTTGATTACCAGAAGCATCAACCCAGCAAAAGTTTTCACTTCTATTGGAAAGAAGTGATTGCATGCTGCATTGCATGCCACGGTTAAAAAGGATGACTGAGATTCTGAACCATCTCCATACCAGTGTGCTTTTTCACCCCCTCACACTGTGATGTGAATGGCATGGGAATGGCAAAGTGTTTAGAAGGTTTTGATGGTGACAAACACCTATGCCAGAACTGAGAATTGTGGTTGAACTGTATTGAAATCCCATCTCACACCTTTTCCTTTCTCATGCTCACTTTCTTTCTTCAGGTGCTCCCATTGCAAAACTTTGTCAACAGGCCCCCTAAGCTACTTGTGGGTAGTAGATGGGTCGTCTTGGCCATTTTGTATGGTAGCTGTTTGGCATTGAAAACCTGGAACTGTATGAAAACCCTGTGCATTAAAAACCTGATGGAAGAGGGGCAACGTGGCTCCCTGCTGCCTGCCATTTGTGCAGGCAGTGCTGGGTTTTGGGCTAATGCCCTTCTCTTGCTGAAGAGAAGGGCAATCTCTCCCTGAATTTCAGTCATATATGAGTAAGATCTCTAGAGACTGAGATCATCCTCCAGAGTTTACTGGCTCCTTTCCTTTCCTGAGACATCGATATTTTTTCCAATGTTACTTGTCTATAAAACTCTGTCTGGAAGGTCGTGCCTTGTACATTCTGTGCCTTTCGGAGCCTTGGAAATAGTTGTCATTACACTGGTAAGGAAAAATATTCAATCTCTCATTAGCCAGTAGATAGACTAGACTAAAACAACTGTGATGGACAGATAGAAAAGGGAACCTCATCAAAATTAAAAATCTCAAAATATCAAATTAGTTTCACCTAATTTTAAAATTTTGTAAATTATTTGTGAAAGGTACTCTGATATGTCAAAACAGCCCACTTGAATTATTTTTAAATTTCTTTTCTTGTACACCATAAATAAATTAAAGCTGAATTCAAACAACCTGTTTGAAGCACTCAAAAACATTAAATAGACACTAATTATCCCTTGTAAAAAAATTTTTGAAGAAGGTGTTATTGCTCTTCAAAATGAAACCCGATTTTAAAATCTCAGAATTTTCTTTAAGACAAAATTTCTGCTCTCCAGGTACCTCTAGCAGTGCATTTGCTGCAGATGGTGAATATCAGTATGTTAGAAAACATTTGCTGTGGGTAACAGTTTGGGGACAAATAGAGTATTGAAGGACTGTAGAATGTATTAGTACTGTAGTCTTGCTGACACACAACTAACAAAAGAAATTATTTTTCCATGAAATACCATCAGTAATCAATGCAATTAGTTTTCTACTCCCACCTGTATTTCTAAATCAACTGTGCTGTGTGAATATTATTGCATCAGTTGAAGACATTTGCTGTTTTTTATGAGAACTCCAGTGTTGTTAATGATATGCTGTTCTGTTTTGCCTTTTCAGAGGAGGAAGAAGTGGAGGTGGCACAAGACATAACTGTTCGAGTTATGTCCTCTCAGTCTGTGCTTGTTACTTGGACTGACCCACTGTATGAAAAGAGGAAGGTTGCAGCAAATAGGTACTTAGTCCTGGGTTTTTAAATGAGTACTGAAGGGGAACTGCTTCCAATGCTCTACTGAATGCTTTTGCATTTATTTAATTGCTGTTGGTTATGAGAAAAATTTAGCTTGCCTCCTAGCGCCCTGCTCATTAGAATTTAGAGACCTGTGTGAGTGTTGTACTACCGGGGTTTACCTCTCTTTTGAAATGTTGCCAGCACCAGCTCTGGTATTTATTTGGCTATTCCAGTGTTGGTACACCACCACAGCCAGCAAATCCCCAAAGATGCATGGGCAAAGAAGGAGTGGGGGACAAGGCACAGCCCGCAGAGGTGAAGTGTTGGATTGATTGTCAAAGCAGACTACAGCTTTGAGATGACCATGCTGTGGGTGGAGTGGGAAAGACACATCACTGCAGTGGGAAAGACACCCATCATTGTACCCTGCATCCTCTGACCCTCCAGGAACCCCATGCAGCTGATGCTGAGCAGGCTGGGGCTCCTGTGAGTGAGAGCTTGGCTTGTGGCAGCATGCTGCAGCAGTTGGAGACCAAAACAAACAAGGAAATGGGCTGGAAACTGCCAAAGATCTGAAAGCACTGGATTGTGTTTCTCGGCCTGGGAACACTGAAGAGCTGTGCAAACTGGGGCTGAAGTGCCCTGAGAGTCACAGCAGGAAAACTAGTAATTTTAGATGTTCTCTGTTTCTTTGTGGAAGCAGTTATGTAGGCAGACAGATGGGAACTGAGCCACTGGTGCTGCTCTGGGAGCAAGGGCCTGCCAGCAATCCAGCCATGCTCATGGCCATGGGGCAGTGAGATAGGGGTGTGGAACCACCCAGCATGCCTGGCTCAGTTTTGAATAAGAATCTTGAAAGAACCATCTTGGAGAATCCATCCTTTGGGGTGAAAGCAATCACACTCCATTAGAGAAAGGAAAAAAACATGCAGGGTTTTGTTGTTGGTACTTTGTTGTTTGCACTTTGGTAGGTTCCTCCCCAAGCTCCAGCAGGCTACTTGAGGGCAAAGCATCCCTGTCCCACTCTGGTTCTGCTATTGCTGGGCTCCCACATGAACACTTTCCTTTTCCTGTGTTTCTGGTGCCAGGCAGTACAATGTTCGCTATCGGGAAAAGGGGGAATCGGCAAGGTGGGATTACAAGCAGGTGCCCAACCGGCGGGCACTGGTGGAGAACCTGCTGCCAGACACTATGTATGAGTTTGCCATCCAGATCCTGGAGGGAGAAAAGGAAGGCAAATGGAGCGTGTCTGTTTACCAGCGGACCCCAGAGGCAGGTATGCATTCAGAGGGTCCTTGGGCAAACACAAGGCATAGGGTTTGAGCTGTGGAACAGGTCTGACTTTAGGGAAAGCCAGCCCCAAGTGATTGCTTGGGGCAGCAGAGGGTTGAGAGTGTGGGAAATGCCTCAGTGCTGCTGCCTGCATCCCTGTGGTAGTGAAGCACACCAGGAGAGTGCACTCAGCTGCTCTTGTGGTGCAAGGAGAACAAGGGGAAGTGGCTTAGGTATTTTTGTGGGATGGTTCATCACCTTGGACCCCTGCAGCTATATGTGCCCCTTCCTTTGAGAAGAGCAACCTGGCTTCCATTCTTCTTTGTGGACAACAAATTAAAATCCTCCCTCCACCATGGAGAAGCTGTCAGGCCCCTTTGTACAGGGAAATGCTCCATAACAAACAAATTACCGTGTCATTCTGGCTAAGCCACCATAGCAGTCTTGTGTAGACTTCCTTTTCTTAAAATTATGGAATAAAATTTTGCTATGGCAGTCTGAGAGAGAGATGTGACAGAGACAAGCATGGACCTGAGCCATGTGTACTCTTCACGTTTATCTTTGAAGTAGCTGCATAGGAATCTCTGCTATGGAGCAAAAGGTGTATGCTGTGCTGATTCTTACTTGCCTCTTCTGTGTATGGCTGTTTCCCAGCTCCTGCCAGCGCACCTGAAAATTTGGATGTTTGGCCATTAAAGGGGAAACCAACCTCTGTAGCAGCATCTTGGGATGCTCTTCCAGAGAGTGAAGGAAAAGTCAAAGGTAAGTCTTCACTGTTGGTTTCTAACTCCCTCAAGGAGCTGTTGTTCTCAAAGGCAGACTGCTGCCCTGCAGTAAGCTGGAACCTTGGCTGTGCCAGGATTCTTTCATTTGATTAAACCTAAGCAAGATTTTCATGTTTCCAGCCCAGTGTCTCCACAGTGCCACTGAGAAGCCACTGTCACTGTCTGCCTGGCATGTCACAGAGGTTCCTGGGGTATCATGCATGCACATTTTATCTCTTCTTCCATTAATAGGCAGGTCAAAATGAGGCTCAAGAAGGAAGTTTCCAGAAGGATTTTAAAGAATTAGTTGTAGAGGAAAAAGTTGGGTAGTTGCCAAGAAAGTGAGTGAGTTTATGTTGTGTTTTATTTCTAGTTTGTCATGGAAGGAAATCCTCAGCTTAAGAAGCAAACACAAATCTGATTTCAGAAGATCTCAGACATAAATCTTGTGTACTATAATGTTATTGGACATAGTCATAAAGATAGTTTGCCAGTTGGCTAAGATTTGCATAGAATTAAAGGAAAAGCTCTTTCTGGGATTTTTCCCTGTTTCCCTCTGAAAATGAGGCTGATTTTTTAGCCTCCTGTTCTTCAGTGGTTAACGAGATTGTGTTCTCAAATTGCACAAGTTGTTGGAGGTCCCTTATCAGCGCTACAGCATTTCAGGATTTGAAAAATCATTGGCCTGGAGGGAGGTACACCATGTCTGCAAGACCTGCTTTATGTGTTCTTCAGGACAGTGGTGGAATTCCTTCCCTTTTTGAAGTCAGTAGAATCTTGCCAATTACTTCAACGGAGCTGCAGTTGTGTCCAAGAATCATTATTTCTGTAAGAAGGGTCATGCAGGGACATTATCTGATATTTCAAGTCTGCTCCTAATTTTGACCAATCTGTAGCCCTTTGTGCAGTTTTGTCTGCATTCTTATTAGATCATTCATCCAAGGCAATAAAGATACCTAATATTTAAGGGCTGAATGCTTATACACATCTAATATATCATTGTTTGAGTATGAAGTGTTACAGGAGATGTCTTATTTTTAAACTAAATAAATGACAAGATATTTTTACTGGCTAAATAAAATTACTGAATTAGCATTTCATGGTCATTTTGATACCATGTGGTAATAAGGAATTTTTTTCTTTTGATCCTTTTGTTTTTCAATCCTGTCCTTTTTTGTATTTATACCACATATTAAAATAATGGGAAACGGTGTTCTCCAGTAGTCATTTAAGAGTTATCAGAAGCTACACCAATGTCTCTGCTATGGAAGCAATGCTTGTGTAAAAAGAAGGAAAAGAAAAAAGATTCAAAGAAAAAGGATTCGTGCCTTCCGATACCTTGATTTGTTTTTCAGTGGAGCATTAAATTTATTTGCATATAAAATATCAATGATTTTTCCCTTGATTTTGATGAACTGTGCATGCCTTATTTCTTAACACAATAAATATGGGGTCACTTTCAGAAAAAAAAAAAAAGATGTTGTTATATTCTAGATTTTTCTCATTGTGGCACTGTGGCTCCTCAGGTATTATTGTGGGTTTTTGTGTAGACAGAGAAAGCTGGCAGCCTGTGAAATTTATTATCAAAACCCTGGTGTTGTCTGATACCTGTGCCTCTTACAGAGGATTTGAAAAGAAAACAGAGCTTGCACATATCTGACATTTCACCTGCACTTCTTGGGAGTATAATGGGAAGATTCCTCTTCATGCCCAGAATTGTTCCTATAGGGGTGAAATTTCTCTCTACACAGAAAGCTAAGACAGAGCACAGGTATCACAGTAATTCAAAACTCGAAGGTGAGAGCAAGGGGAGTTTCAAAGTGGCAACCAGACCTTGCTTTGCTCTCTCTGCCATGGTGTTTTACCCTAGCTCTGGCTAAGCACAGTGTGTCATATTTAGAATTTATTGGACAGATGTGATGTTGCTACCATTTGGCAAATCTGCAGCGCTGATGTTTTCTGGTAGAAGTATCTCTTCTGAATAAGAACAAATATTCAACTTAACCTACATATATACGTGTATCTCTCTCTCATGTCTTTATACTCCAGCTGTTGACTCGGCGTGCATTGCCAGTGTATTAATTTTAGTAATGCACGTTCTAATTCATCCTACCCATACAGTCTGTGCGCTGGAAACAGGACTGTTTTCAGTTTCCTCCTTCCAACCGTCTGCCAAATCATTTCAGAATACATTCTTTCATACGCCCCGGCTCTCAAGCCATTTGGAGCAAAGTCCATCACCTACTCTGGAGCTACAACATCAGCCATAATAGATGGTCTGCAGGCTGGGGAGCGCTATATTTTCAAAATTCGCGCAGCAAACAGGAGGGGACCGGGTCCTCAGTCAAAAGCCTTCAGTGTCGCCATCCCAGCAGGTGAGCACCAAGCCATGAACCAGTGCTGTAATTCACCTACTCTCTTGCCTTGGTCCCAGCTGTGTTAATTCTTACTGACTCAACTCCTCTGCACGCTGTCTGACCTGTGGGATTTGAGTTCCTTGGTATTGTTTTTGCTTGCTCTTTTCATCATTATATTGCCCAAATAAGTCTTTGTCACTCTGCAGCATGCAAAAAGTTATTTTTATGGACATTTTAGCGTCTTAAATAAATGCATGCCATAATCTATGACAACACTATGTGTTCTTGTTATCCAAAAGCCAATGAGTGCAATGCTCTGGGGTTTTGACTACTCTGTTCCTGACAGCTCCCACTCTTAAAAGTCACTTTAGTGTCTTAGATACTACTCCCTGTGTTTGGCTCTTGCCAAAAAGTTACTGTTGTAGGGACAGAATATTTGCTGGGTTAGCTAAAAAGATGGGCCACAGCCTAACATGGGATAATGCAGCACCGTGCCATCCACATGACTAAATTCTGCTGAAGATTTGGTTCCCCTGAAATGGTGTTGCAGTTCCTAATTTTAGATATTTCATTTTAATTGTTCTAAGTTTTACCCAAGCTACAGTAATTCCACATAGGTACCTTCCTACAACCCAAAACTTATCTTGGCTGGACTCCACAGCCTGGTTAATGCAGTAATAATTATTGTCCCATATTCTCATAAGTTTTGTTCTTGCTACCTGGGTGTTTTCTGCTTTTGGTCAGTTTTTATGAATCTTCTATTGTTGCAAATAAACACTTCTTTTTGCCTCTAGCTGCTCATGAGGATTCAGTTGCTCAGCAAAAGACAAATATCCAAGATAATTCAGAGGCTAAAAAGACTGGGAATGCTGGCTCATCTCCTTCTCAAAGTTCTTCTGTTTCTTCAAAAGCCCAGCTGTCACCTTCTTCTAAGCAGCTGCCTGTTCATTCACCTAGTGTTAGTGATAAAAAGAGTCTTCTTTCTGAGTATAAGAACAAAATCTTGACTCGAGGAGTCCTAAGTAAATCTCAGTTACCTTCTAGAAAGACAGGAGAGCTGGAATCTGACCTCCAATCCACTGAGGTGACAGATGATCGTGATTCATCCCAGGAAGCTACAACGTCACCACCAAAAGCCCAGGATCAGAGGAGGAATATTAAACCCTTGTCCCCGAGTCGGCCAATCCACCCTGTCCTTGCCTCAGGAAGGGTGTCTGTCCAAACCCACACATCTGAGGTGTCGAGCCAGAAGAGCACAGAGGAACGTGAGCCACCAGCACTGTTACCATCCTCAGCACGACACTCTTCTGCCTCGTCCGTTCCCAGATACACAGATAATGAAACCAAACAGTTGAGGCAAAGCAACAACAATGTGCCTTCTAAGTCCTCTTCCCAGCCTCTGCCTGCCAAAAGTAATGGTCTTGTGAGTAATGTGGAAGGGAAGCCTGACCCCGTGCTGGTGAAAGCGTCTTCTAAAGCCTCAGAGCCCGGTCGCCAGGCCTCGCCATCGAGTCGGCAGTCTGCTGTCTCTCACGAGGCTGTCTCAGGCCATCGCAGTAGGTCTGGCTCTCTAGGCCGTTCACACCAACCTGCTTCCAAATCAGCAGGCTCCCACGCTCATAATAGCCGTAATGAGTTTGACAGTGAAGAAGCAGAGGACAGAGCAGAACAACCAAGTTCTAGGTCACAGCAAACAAGGCTATCCTCAGGCTCCAGTTCCCGCACATGGAAGGATTCGAAATCAGCTGCGGCGGCAGGCTCATCAAGGTCTGCTGTTCCTGCTTACACTTCACCTCGTTCTCGCTCCTCCACCAGTGCCAAATCCAATGGAAAGGATGTTGATAAGAATTATAGGGAGGACTCAGAAGAGGAAAACCCCTTATTTCCTTCTTTGCCCTCTTCCAGGCAGTCTTCTTCAGCAATCCATTCCAAGAGAAGAAATCCTGGTCCTGATTCTCGCTCCAGAGAGACATATGGTGAAAAATCACCACACTCTGACTCAGAAGAACAACAAAGCCAAACAGCTGCTCCAGAAAAACATTCTCATTTGCAGTCATCTCTTTCCAAATCCAAACCTGAAGAGCAGGGCAATCAAGAGGTAAAAGAAAAGCTTGCTCGATCAAAACCAAGCGAGTCTTTGCCTAGAAAGACACTCTCTTCTCGGCTGCCAGTGGAGAAGACTTCCCACTCAGAGCCTCCACAGAGGGCACAAACCAGTCCTTCCATCCTGCATTCAAGGGGCCGACGCCTCCCATCCCACCGCTCCGTCTCATCCCAAAGTAATGAAGAGTTGCAGGAAGAGGATGATGAGGATGAAACAGAAGGCAGTGACAGAGCAAGCAGGCACTCTGTGTTTCTTAAAGAGGTGTCTTCTTCTAGGGGATTATCTGCTTCTTTCTCTCAGGGAAGCTCAAGTTCATCTCAATCAAAGCAACAGCAGACAGGTTCTCAGGTACCTTCCTACAAGCCAAAACACACTCAGCCAGACTCCAGTTCTGCCAGTGATACAGCAAAAGACAGCCAGTATAATCAAAGGCTGTCACACACTTCAAGACAAACTTCGTTGCCTACTCGCTCAGGGGTTGCTACAAGAACAGCATCCCAAACAGAGAAAAAAAAGGGCTTGTTGCCCTCAAAAATGTCTAACACTGAACTTCCTCAAAAAGTTCCTTCCCTCTCTTCATCTAAATCTCATCAGTCAGTTTCTAATGAAGAGGATGATTATTACAGTGAATATGATCAGAAAGAAATGGAAGAGAAACCCACATCTTTGGCTGCAAAACGGTCCCCTTCTGTTTCTAGAGGTAACAAAAATGTATATGAAGACACTGCTAGCAATAAAAGAAAATCTATGGACACTCTTCTACCTCACAAACTAAGTTCTGAAGAAGAAGAGATGGAAAAACCTTCAATATTAAAAATGTTTCCTCCTGAATCACCAAGAAGCTCTGCCACAGCATCACAGACTACTCAGTCCTCTAAAAAACATACCCCATCTAAACCAAGCTTTGTCTGGCCACGTTCTTCTGCATCTACCACCACACACACCATTTCTCCAGCAGTTTCTTCCACTTCATCTCCTCGTCAGCGACTACTGAACTCCAGGCTAGGGAGCCCTTCCCAGCGCCAATTTGTTAGACCTCCTTATAGACCAGGTATCCTGCCTTTGTTGTACTAATGTCACTAATTGTGTTTTTCCTAGAGTCAGCAGTTAGATGAAAAGTCCTCCAGCAGGATACAGGTTCAATTATTTAGTATAATGCGTTGCTTTTTATTTTGGTGGTAGCTGGGAAGCCCAGTTCTTGGGGATATTGCCTATTTGGTGTAAAGTGGTGCCCCAGACCCTTTCTCCTGTGGTCTGATCTGCACAGGATCCCATGATCCGCAAAGAGGGTGACAGAGTTAGGTGCTAAATTGGAAAAGTTCCTTATTGAGCAATGACTTCACCAAATGCTCATTGAAAGCTCATTTGTACTCAGAATATGCCAGCCTCTCAGGTACATAGCTCTTCATCATGGATTGCTAAAAGCCCTTTGTAGGTTCCATAGTACCACCTTGCCCATGCCTAGACAGTGAAGTGTTTCCTCATGATGCCCTGGCATTCCATGTTTTCTTTGATGATTTTTTAAGTCACTTTCCTCTTTTTTCTAACCAGCAGCTCAGGATTGCCCATATCTGTTGCCTATACCTGTTGCCCATCACAGCTAGACCATCTAGTACCGTTATGGCTGTGATTTCCCCAAAAGTTAGAGGCTTGTTTCTGACAGAATATCTGCAGACCTAGTAGAATAGAGGGTCCACTACAGATCAAGGTATTTATTCTTCATGTCACCTGTGGAAAATCCCTGACAGCCTCAGTGACCTTGCTAGGTAGAAATACCTTTTCTCCCTCCAATGCATGGACATCCAAAATAGTATTTAGTGACTGGAATGTTTTAGTAAATACCTTCTGTGTTTTCTGTAGGTAGTAATGTTTGGTTTGAAGTGGCCTTCCTGTTCCACAATGAGGACTGTATATCTGGGCTGTTGCATCTGATATGCTTTAGTCAGACTCAGTGTTGTGTAGAGATTCACCAGCTTAAAGATCTTTAAGGTGGGAGTAGACCTTGAATAATACCATGGGGGATGAGATGTATGACTGAAAAAAATAACAGATTTCTCTATGGAGGTTATTTAAGGTTACTACCAGCAATGCAATTGTGAAGTTATAGCCAGCAAGTGTTCAGTTAATTTTTTTTCCCGGTCTATATTTTTTTCCCACTATATTTTTCTGGAAGCAAGTCTCTGAGATAAGATGTGAAAGTTGCTACCCTTTCAGAGCTGGGGCGCCTACAGCTCAGTGCTACTGCTTCTCCACTTCTGACATGACTGTACTTCTGTTTAGCAGTAGTTTTTTAGCTAGAGAAGGAGATTCCTTCATTTTCCAAGTTAAAAATATAGGAGTAGAGATAATTCCTATGCCTTCTCATTTCAGTTTGTCACTACAACTTTGTATAAGGATGACTGAACAAGTGGTTGTGTTTAATAATGGTTTCTTCCTTCATCTCATGTCTGAAAGATCATTTACAAAGATCACAAACATTTTAATGACTGTAGTGCCATGAAGAAATGTTGCCCTGCTTTCTTAAGAAAAAAAAATAGACCAAATTAACAAGATAGAGATGAACAATGAGTGTTTAACCTCTTCAGAAGAACAATTTCAGATTCTTGTGTCAGTTGCAAAAATCTGACAGTGTCACAACAGTTGCTCCAAGAAGAAACGGAGTGCCTGGTTTGTGGAGTGTGGTGAGGCCTCTTTCTGTTCTTGTTTATACTCAGATCAGCCAGAAAATGCATTTACTTGCAATTTAAAATATGGCTTGCACAGCTTTCTTCAGAATAGTATGTTTTCTTCCCTGTTTCAGGTTATAATGGCAGACCAAATCTTACAATGAAAAATGGAAATGGAAACGGAAATGGAAATGGTAAAGTAATTCCTGGTAATAATGGAAAACCAAGCGGACAGAAAGTAATCAATGGCCCTCAAGGAGCAAAGTGGGTAGGGTGACCTTCTCTCTAAATTCAAGATGTTTTGACCTTTTATTGTACTTGTATTTTCATTAAGAAAACGCAGGCAAGCAGTGCCCTCAGTCAATGCAGCTTTAAAGTGAAGCTATTCTTAGTGGTTTAGTTTCCACTGTTCCACTGAAATCTAAAGACAAATTCTGGGTTTTGTTATTTTAACATTTTAAATTTAAATTTAAATTTAAATTCAGTCTGATGGGTTAAATTTTAAACCATAACATTGCTCCTGTTAAATTTAGAGAAACATTTTTTCATCAAAGTCAATGAGATTTGTGCTCCCCAGTGGCTTGGGGACTCTTGACACTGTGGGCTCTTTGCTGTGCACTGTGAGTGGAGATTGCCTGGAATAGCTGCTGTGAAAGATGTGCTCAGCAATGCTTCTCCCAGACTCTCACTCCAGGTAGAAGCTCCTGAGCAAGACTTCTGAAATAAAAAGTGCCTCCATAACTGTCACAATGCTTTAAATGCACTTATGTAGATTTTTGTTTCCTCATGTTTCCCAAGGTATATGCAGAAGAGCTCTGATACCATTGATAGGAAAGCCTCACAAGCTGTGTACATGCCCATACATTGTCTTTTAACATCCTTTACAATGAGTTTTTAACCAAGGAAAGCAAGGGAAGGAGCTGTTGCTTCCTGCATGTTTTCACAAGAGCTGAGCAGTAGGATTTTGTGATCAGCCTCCCTGGCATCAGCAGAGCTGCTTGCACCTGGCATGACACATAAACACATTTATTTTATGGCCACTTCAGTCTTACCCTTTTCATTAGAGGAACATTAAAAAGTGCATCAGGTGTGTCACATTCAAGGGAGGCATTTTGACAGGGATACCCAAAGTCCTTCAAATGGATTCCGGGAAGTGGGCTAGTGAGGTCCTTGGAATGCCATGAGGCATCTCTGCCTCTTGAGGGGAAGGCATTGCTGCTAGCAGGATGAACACCTTGCAAAGCAAGAGGATCTATGCCAAATCTGGTGCCTGGAGGGCTTCAGAGACTGATCTCATAATCTGCTGTCCTTCCTGCTGCAGTCTTTTTCTCAGCACCAGATGTAAGTCTGTCTTGCCAAACTGGAATTGCTGTTTCTGTCTCCTTCCCAGTTTCCTCACAGTACTTAACACCTTTTGCATTTTTGTGTTCTGTGGCTGTGTCTGTTACCTCAGGTTAAAACAGCATAAAGTTCAGCTATTTTGGGTTGAAATAGCAAAAAGGACTGAATTTTAACTTCAGTTAGCTCTGGAATTCAGTCCAAGCTCTCAGACATATTTGCTTTACGAGACAGAGGCTTTTCTTCAGTCTCCTACCCCAATTAAAATCTTAGCTACTTTGTTTTTACTACTGTTTCAAAATAAAGTAACTAGTCTAACATTTAATTTTTTTTTTAGTTAGACATAATTCTAAATCCCATCTTCAAAATGACTCAGCGTCATACTGAAATCAGTATTACAGGAATTCACCTTAGGAGTGGTGCAGCCCAAGAAAATCAAAGGATTTGCTCATTTGCACACGAGAGCTACAGTAGGTGATATGAATATGACTGTGCAGCTCTGGACCCCAGTTCCTGGGAATCTGCTTTCTTCAGCAATTGTACTTCAGTGATTACTATACACTAAGTTTTAAAAGTTCCAGTGTGCTGTAGCTATTCCTAAGCATCACACTTAGAGTCTGAATTTCCCCAGGATTTCTGTTTCTGCAAATTGAAATTCCGTTGAATTTATTTTCACCTCCTCTTGCATTAGCTAAACTTGAGTCCATCTATTGCTTTTAGATTGTAGATCTTGACCGAGGGCTGGTGTTAAATGCTGAAGGAAAGTACCTCCAAGACTCCCAAGGCAACCCTCTCCGAGTGAAATTAGGAGGGGATGGACGTACAATTGTTGGTAAGTTACAACTTCCTTCTTACAGAGAAAAGCTCTGTAGTTGTTGTACATATGGTACAAATATTTGAGCTGTTGAATGCTTCAGGCATCCCCAGGTCCCCTGCAAGCCATTTGGAGTGGCTTGTACCTCAAGTCAGCACATTGCAGGACCTGGGGAGGCTTTGAGTCACCCGGTGAGACTCCAAGAATCACTCAAGTTCATCTCACTTGTATAGCATTAGAAAGGACTGCAGAACTGAGCCAGAGCTGAGCCAGACTGATGAGTAGAATAAGGGTTGATGATTGTTTATATCTTTGTTTACATAGGAGTAATTATTTCCCACTGCTAGCACTGTACCAGCCATATGGATGTGTTAGTTTCATTTTTTTCTTCTAAAGCTGACCACAAATAGTAAGAAACCCTGTTTGTGTTCTCTGAAGACTGCTGTTTGCATGTCAGTCCATCTGTACAGATCTCTTGAATACAAATTCAGTGCCCATTGTTAACCTGGCCACCATGAATATTTACAGTACCAGAATTTGGCACACAAGCTTATCTGCAGTGATAGCATCTTGCCAGCTCATCCCAGATTTTCCTTGCATGTGTTTGACATTAAGGAACAGAATATGGATTCATCATACATTTCATCAACAGTTAGTTGATGAGAGTGACTTAGATGAAATGCCATTATTGTCTGCACATTGTGATTCTGAAATGAATCCTCCCTGGAGTGTTTATCAAGCAGTTGAAAAATGTGAACACCACTGCGGTTTTTTTGAGGTTCTTCTGAACCATTTTCCAGCTTCCTTAGCCATGGCTCTTTCCTAAGTAACACTCTTCTTCTCTGTTAGTTTACTTACAGAAGGCTCTATTCACTCTATTCAGTGCTTTTGTGGCATCTACTGTGATAAAACACAGTAATGCTTAATCCTATAAACCTGAAGTGGATTAACGGTGAGATTTTTTGGTTTTGTTCTTTCTTAGATGAAAAGGGTGCTCCAATGGTGAGTCCTGATGGATTACCTTTGTTTGGACATAGCAGATTTAGTAAACCTGTAGCGAGTGCACAAGATAAACCAATAATAAGCCTTGGAGGAAAGCCTCTCATTGGTCTTGAGATGGTTAAGAAAACAACCACTCCCTCAACTACTACTACAACAGTACCTACAACAACTACCACGACCACCACCACAACCACTACAACAACTGTTGCTACAACCACCACCAGCACCACGACCACTCCAGAGCCGACCACCACTGAGCAACCCACCGAGAAACCCGCACCCACCTGTCCTCCAGGCACCTACGGGGAGTATGATGATGAAGGCAACTTGCTCCTGGGCTTGGATGGCCTGCCAGAGTGCAATGCAGAAGGTAATTTCCTTTTGTGCTGTTTGAATTCCCGTGGCTGTGCTGTTTGTCTCAGCACAGTTACACAGATGTGGAATGGTGAAGAATCTGCCTCTGAAGATTTTGGTCCATTTGATAAGGTAGGAGCTGAGATTACAGCATATGAAGAAGTGTTTGGGTGATAAATGGATTTTCACTGGCAAATGCCAACTTTCACCAAAGCTGAGGTTTTTTGTGAAATTGTGTTGTTTTCAGCAAATTTCTTACATTGTGTTGGATCCACTTTTATATGTTCACTCACAGGGGTACAAGTCTAACCAGTAGCTTTGTGGTCAAAGCAATTACATATAAGTTTTTCTCATTCCATTTCAGGCCAGGGAAGGAGCTGGAGGAGCTATACATTTTGTCTATGTTGTGTTCGCTTATCACAATGAATTCTGAAAAGTCTCTCTCTTGAGCCATGGTGGAAACAGCATTTGCAAAGTGAGATTCTTGCTCTCTTGCCAGCCCTTGGAGATAGATTGTCTAGCAGGAATGCAGCACAGCACAGATGAAGCTGGTGAAAGGCAACCCAGGCTCTGCACAGATAAGGCAGAGAGTTGTACACTAATTTCTTTAATATCTGAAGATATGAACCAGTGTCAGTGCATGTCATTTTTTGCTGTTGCTGTTATAAAAGCTTAGGTTGTGGTGCCAAACTGAAATCCAAAGTAAACACATATAAATGCACTAGAGTCCTTTGGTGTTGAGCCTGTTCCCTGTGGTGTTTTATGCTTTCAGCACCTGGATTGCAAGTGAGTTAGCTGCTTATTTTAATCCTCAACTCATTCTACCAATGGGCAATAGCAGCACAGCCATAACTTTACCAGCTGGTTGGCAGTCAGACATCTGACAACTGCAGCAGCCAGTTTTAATGTCTAGTGAAGCCCCTTTACCTTTCTCCTATACACCTGTGTCTCTTAAGTCAAAGTAGATTTACAAGTAGGCCATGAAACCATGGCCTAGGAAGCTGAACTATCACTTTGAAAAGGGCAGTGATATAGAAAGGTGCGGCTCCAGCAACTCACAGTGAGTCTAAGGATGGAAAGACCTGGGAGAAGATCTCAGAAGCAGAAAACAAAATTCCCTTACCCGTGGCCCATGACAGTTAATGAGTGAGAGATGTCAGCTCCTTGTGCAGGTAAAATTACAATGAGTTATAGTGTTAGTATTTATTAAAATTAGCCACCTCTGACACTGTGCAGTTATAGAAGCATGCTTGCATGTGTAGATATGCACGGATGTCAACAGACACACACACACATGTAAAAATCATATCATCATTAAATATTAATATGAAGAGTTTTGCTTTTCCCTATAGAAAGTTCATAGTTCTTAATTGTACTTACAAAAGTGTTACAAATATTGTTATATATGGTCACTCTCATACTTTCAAAGTTGCCTAAAGGGAGCCATGATTTTTGGTAGTTAGAATCCCTCCCACACCCCGCAGCTCCTTTTGCTTATCTTAGATGTTGATTACATCCTGTAACGTTTCCTCTTTTTTGGCCTGTGCTATTTGGTACCTGGAGGACCTCTTCTGAGAATTCACATTGTAAGAACAGTAGAAGTTCATGACATACATCTGGGGTTAAATCTGAAGGTAGCCTCCAGAAGATGAGCAACAAAATCCTTTGCAGTGTTAGGTTTAGCAGAGTTGTGGGCTGGGGAATTTTCATGTGATTTTCTGAACACATAAAAAATTCTGCTTTTTGCCTTCTACCAGATGGGCTTGTTGAATCTTTGAACTTGATAGAGGCACGAATGAAAATTAAGTTTTTAGTCAGGCTGTGTGTTCAATGAGAATGGCCTTGAAGTAACTCATAAAGTGCCTGGCATTTTGACAGTGTGTCTGCCAGTGCCTCACAGTGGAAGGCTGAAACGATGGTGCTGGGTTTCTGCTTCTTACCTGGTTCTTAAGGCTAATTATCTTATAGCTTCGACAATACTAGTCCCTACCTGGGAATTTGGAAAGCTTCTCTGAAGAGACTTTTTCAATTTTTTCAAATCTTAGTGACCTGCTTCAGGATTAGATAAACACAGGAAAACAGTCTGCCTGTTCCACAAAGAACTTGCTAGAAAAGTAAAGATCTTTGTGGTATTTATTTAATGATGGCTGTTACTGTTTAACAATGGAAGTGTATATTTCAAGAGAGCTAAACTACTACTCAGTTATCAAAACAATGCAATTTTCACTTGACCATTTCCAAATTACTTTAAATTATAGTTTTATCTTGTCTTTCCCTTTAATCTGAGTCTAGAAATTACTCCACATTGTTTAGTGAAATACTTTTTCTGCCAAAGCTTGATATTTGTTGCTAAGGGCTTTATTCACAAACAGGGTCTGCAAGTGCCAAAACCCAGCTCCAAATGTTCTACTTAAGCTTTGGCAAATTCTTTTATCTCTGTCAGGATTTCTTCTTGATCCAGCAGAATTTATTACCAGCTTTTCACTATATTCATCAATCTTTAACTCTCAAGGAGGAGTTTGGCCACACAAGCATGATTTGTCAGTGAAATCAACTCAATTTTGTTCATGAGCTCACAAAGCAAAAAAACAGGTGGAGACTTAACCACGCGTTACTTGTGATAAAATCAAGTGATGGAATAAGACAGCTAGACTATCCTTACAGATGCCAAAAGTCTGTGGCAAGTGGTCATAGGAAGATTTGGCCCCATTTATTACAGGCAGGGTTTACTCAAGAGATTCAGCAAAGGGTGATGGTGCAAAGTGAAGAACTGCAGCTGGAGTGTGTACAGAAAATAATAAAATGAGAGGTCTGTTGGAGAGTACTCTTATTGTCACCATGACACAGCTAATGCTAAACAAGCACAGTAACTGAAATTGAGTACAAAAATAGAAAATTAAATTTGGCTTTGCTGGGCTGTACATAGGCCAAGGACTTACTAGCTAATACTCATGGATGAGTTGAAATCTGCTCATGGAAGATTTCAAATTTCTGCATATCTGATCCTCTTTATTCCTTGGATATAGGCAGTCAAAGGTAAGTGCATACGTTATAGATGTTGGTTGATGTTGGCCAGTTGTGGGTAGATGTGCAGAATTCAGCAAAGAATCTACTTTGGGACTGACTGCCCTCAGAGAAGACAAGTGACTTCCAAGGGGATCATCTCCTGAAGAGTGCTGCAGAAGTCTACCATGAGGAAATATCAGATTCTCATATATGAAAGTCTGACAAGAATGAACCCATTTCCTATGTTTTAAAGCATATTTTGGCATTAAAATCACGCAGTGTATTTAAAATAAAATTATTTTAGGAGAAAAAAAGCAGTTATACAGTAATTGTTGGTTCCAAAAAAAAAAATCAGCAAAATTAAAATGTATCGTTCAGATTATATTTGTGAGGTTTTTAACATTGGCAGTTGAAACTTTGCACTATTTGCAGTTCTGGTTTAGTTGAAAATAACACTATTGCTTCCATACTGAGTGTTACAGGAGTGTGACCAACGTGTGTGAAGTGTCTGGAGGTCAAAGCTGTCTTTCTCTTGTCTTTGTTCCAATGCTGGCCACTCCCCAGCCCCAGCATTGCGTGGGAGACTTCTGATGGTGCCTGCAGTGGGTTACAGCACAGTGCTTTTGTTTTGTTTGCGTGGCTTTTTATGACTGTGCTGAGCTTTGGGTACCCTTTGGCTTCCCTAAATAATGTGGAGAAACACTTTCCTCAGAGTGTGCAGGAAAACCTTTGGGATTCAACAGATGAGGTACTTGATGGTTGATGTATCTGGTGCTGGATTCATGTCCTGCAGAGATAATGAGATAATATCACGGAATAGTCAGCTGGGAAATCTATTGGTGCATCTGCATTGGGTTTTGGGGTGCATCAGTAGAGAGTTTTTGATGTGCACCTCATAATCATCTGTCCTTGCTGTGCTTTCATTTGCATCCTGGAGCAATCTCACTCTGATTTCCTGAACTGAATTCATGCTGGGTGAAACTAATGCAGAGCAGTGCTTCAGGATTACACCTATGTGGCCCAACCTGTAATGGGCAGCCATTCCATAGGATCAGAGTAGAGCTAGTGCAGAGTAAAACCCCAGAAAATCCAGCACTAATTACTTCATTCTACAAATCCTTTCCTTTTGGGCTGCATTTCTTGCAAGACCATTGACATGGGCTATAAATGTCATGGCTCTGTGGGCTGTTTGTTTTTATACCTCCATAAAAATATTTGGGTAGAAATATTTAATTCCTTGGTTGGTTTTTTTGGCATATAATGTTTTCACATTTGCTGCTTCTGAGACTATAAAATATTGTCAAATCCAGATGTGATCTTTATATAGTTGCTGGCAGCCTACCTTTGCTCCAGAGCAGCTGGGGCCTGGGGCAGAGCTTCTGGAAGGTGGTTACTCTTAGTTTTATGTAGTAGCCCTGAGCCCATTTTTCCCCAGCAAAACTCCTGACTACTGCACGCAGCTTCTCATCTGTTATTCTCAATGTACAGGGCAGACTGTCACTGCATTATTTGGAACCCAGGAAGTTATCTTTTTCTTTACAATTACACTGGCTAAATATTTTTATATTAAACTTTATTCCAGAATTATTTTATTGAATTCTTACAGCATTTTTTTTTTCTTTCTCTGTCAATAGATACATTCTCAGGACTGGATTCAGATGTGACAGCAACTCCAGAAGCTTATGTGATATATGATGATGGTATGGGTTAACTGTAGGAGTCTATTGCAAGTGACATATTGCCTTTTTCTCTGTCTTCTTTCTTTGGAACTGGGTTCAAGGAGGCAGATTGGTAAATGGGAGCTTAAGCAAGTGATGCTGAGCTGGAAAATGGTTCTGCATTACATGTGAAGAGAAAGGATCTAAAACCATCTGTTTCTGGACATAAAAGTCCCTTTCTATCAGTCCTGCAATCTAACAGGAACCTATTGAGGAAATAAATTACTTTTCAGAGCTGTGTCATACAGACACTGCTTCAATCCTAGATTTACTTTCTCTGGTACAACTTCTAACTCCAGCCCCGTCAAAGTCAATTGCCTCCTCTAAAATACAAAATCCAGATAACATTCAAACCCTGAACAATCAAAATACTTTGGTGAGTTGTTTCTTTAATGTGTAGTCTGCATTTGGACAATTAAGCATGCTCATACTGAATAAGATCACCTACATATAAAGTAAATAATCTGCTTAATTCATGTGGAATTTATATCAAAGAGATTTAAAATCAGATTAAAGGAAAAGAGGGAAATAATTTTTTAGAGTTAGATTCATGCCATCTTGATATTGTAATCAAGGGCATAACAACCTTAGCTAAAGAGGAAGTGTCAAGTCACAGCATTTAATTGTAAGTTTGCACAGGGAATGCAAATTCTCAGTTATTGGAACTGAAATTCACTTTCTGCTATCCGTGACATCGGATGTTCTATCCCTCTTAGTCCTCAAATTCCTGCTCCTGCCCCCAGATATGGAAGTGGATTAGTACAAACCTCAGTTACACAAAAAGTTTTTTAGTAGAATTTATGGTTCTAGAACAATGAAAGTTTTTTTTAATTTGTGGTTGTAGTGCTGGATCTTTAGTCTAATCAACAACAGAAAAACATTTAGAAAGAGAGTGCAGCAGCTGAGTGGAAGATATTATAGACATTTGTACTTTTAATGCTGATCACTTCATACTCAGTGCACAGGTCGTTTCCCAGGCCTCCCCTTAGGTGCAGGTCACCTGCAGAAAACACACGCTTTAGCAGTTTAAGCACAAAACACTCAAGGACATGAGCTGAGTTTCCCAGCCTACATGAGGTCATGGCAGAGTTGCCAAATGCTACTTTCCCTTCGTTTTGTGTGCCAGTCAGGTAGCACAGCAGCTTTTCAAAGAACACTGAGTTAAATAGGACTGAACGTAATGAGGCTCATGTGGGACAGTTTGCCTTCCTTCATGGCCACAATTGGAAAGTTCCGGACTCCGCACCTCCCGTCACAGGAGGGTTTGAGAGCAGTATTGAACCACCTCTAGGGCTTTAGAATTGCAACACTGAGTTTTCTTAGAAAGTAATTTTTTTCTCTCCCTTCTCTACTTCCTTTGACATCTGAGGGCTTAGGCCAGGATTCAGTTACTGCGCCATCTTCTCTTGGGGTTTGTGAGAAGAGGTGGCAGATACACATTCAGGATATTGCTTTACAAATACATTTGTTAGTTTTTGTCCTGTTTAACTGTGTGAGTGAGGTCTAAATCAGCAGTGACATGAGTATTCTGGGGCAAAGACTCTTCTCTCTGTCCATGACTTTGGTAGAAACTATTGCAAGGCTGAACTTTGACCAACCTCTACAAAGAGTTCTGTAAGGAGCGTGCAGTAGCCCCACTGGGCGGGGTGTGTAGCACTTCTTTGGGACTGTGGCCATGACAGAATTATTTCCCTTCTCATAGTTAAGCCAAAATTAGATGAAGCATGCTAACACTTTCATCTTGTATTTTCTCTGAAGACTACGAGTTTTTTGAGAGCACTTTGCCACCAACCACCACCACTGCCACCACTACCACTGCTTCTACCACGACAGAATTGGAGGTTGTCTATCCAGAGACCGGTGTTGGTGGCACTGGCCCTGTGTCAGAATATGACATTGCTGGGAAGAAACGCTTCACTGGTAAGGATGCTCTTTGCCTTATCTAGCTTGCTACTTGTGCTGCAAAGGATTCTTGTTCCAGCTAGGCCAGCCCTTCAGCTGAGACCATTGCACAAACACATCCAGTAGACGTGTGTGTGGTCCTTTTAAGGATTGCCACCTTGGAAACCCAAACAGCAGTAGTTATTTCCTTGCTTCAATGCTTGCATGTTTATGCGTGGGCCTGCAATGATTTTGTTGAAGCGGTAAAAACCTCTTTGTACTCTTTCAGTGTAAGTGTTCTATTCTGTGTTCTGCATTGTGTTTGGTCTAGCTGAAGTGAGTAAGAGAGCAAGAGTGTCTACACCAGTTCAGCTTAACTGCATCTGACTTCACACCAGCAGTTCCAGCAGGGCAAGTCTCCATGTAGGTGTGAGTCTTCCTCTGGGGGACCTGATTCTTTTCCACTGCTCTGTTCAACCTCGGTGATTTCACCCACCTTACACAAGCATGTGTGCTTCAAAAGGTGCTCCAAAGTCAAGGAATGAATGGCCCTTTGGATACGAACTTTCAAAAAAATAAATCCATTAGAGATAAATATGATTTTGGTATTTGAACATTTTCTCAGTAGAAGGCATTTGGTGCAGGAACCCCCATTACATGAGCCATGTCTCCTGTGTACATGAGCCATTCAAGTGTGTACGTTGGTGTTGCAGCACTGACTTCAGAGCTGCTCTGCTTCTTTGTCAGCTGGGGGCCAGAGGAGAGGGATTTGGAGATTGTAGGGAACATTCCAGCTTCCATCCCAGGCTGGTGACACCCCCTGCAGCCCTTTACATATTTCTGGCACTTGAACTGAGGTCAAGTCAGCTGCTGACTCACCTGGCATTTCAGAAAAGAGTTCAGGGGATGGAGAATCATCTTTGACATATCTTGGCTTCTCTTCCAATATCCACAAGCTTCATGTGGCTTAGAGTGAAACTCTGCTGCTGGAGAAAAAGATTTGTTTTTATATATGCCAAAACTTTTTCCAGTGCATCTTCAGTTTCCCTGTCCAAACAATTTCATGATGTTTCTATTCAGCTCTCTCACTGACAGTGCTTCTTGATTCATTTAGCTGGAGAGGCTAAAATTAACTTCATTGCAAGATCTGGAAAAAATTCCTTTAGGGCATGAAATCCAATAAGATAAACCAAGAAACGTTGGTTTATGAACATTTCAAGGCACTAGGGAAATAATATTACCATTTCAATGAATTGTATTATTGCAACTGAATAAACATTTCCAAAGCAAGTTTTATAGTCCTTCCTTTGAATGTTACGGTGACTTTTAAGGCAATAAAAAGATGGTTTAATCTTTTCCTGAACTGAAGTGCAATTCCAGTCAGTATAAAGCTTTTAAAAATAGAAGTTACAGGTTGGGAGCACATGCCTGGAAGGTAGGCACTCATAGCTCCTGGTCCCTTAGTACCCAGGGGACCACAACAATCCCTTTAAACTGGTTGGACTGCACCTTGGAATTACTCTTCATGTTTCTTTTGTTGTTTTGCTCCAGCTTCAGGATGTTTGTGTAAGAACCAACCACTTAGACCTGTAAAGTCTTAGATGATTGAAGGCTGTGTCAGGGATCTGTTCCCATGTTGGAAAGGCAGAATTTGGGTGACATTTTCATCCCACCTTCCAGAGGAGCTGGAGGTAGCGAGCAGAGGGTGCTGCAGTCTTCTGCCTCTTGTAGCAAAGACAGTCCTTCCATCTTTGCATAATTTGGTAATAAAGTTGTGGGTGTGGGGTAGGTAAACCTGCATGTTGATATCCCATTCCCCCTGCTCATCAATCAATTTGGCTGTAAGCCATGCTTTGTTGGCAGCGGTCTCTGGCCTGCAAGGTGAGGAATTTTAAAATGCACCACAAAACGTGACTCTCTTAAGGAAATTGCCAGCCTGTGTGCTACTCTGGGATCCCTCAAACTCCTTACTAAATGCTGCCCTTCCCTGTCTTTTCTAGCTCCTTATGTGACCTATCTCAATAAGGATCCAGCAGCTCCCTGCTCCTTGACAGAGGCCCTGGAACATTTCCAAGTGGAGAGCCTTGATGAAATCATTCCCAATGACTTCAGAGAGAAAGATCAGCGTCCCCTGAAAGCCCCTCACAACATCACAGTTGTGGCAGTCGAAGGCTGTCACTCCTTTGTCATTGTGGACTGGGCCAAACCTGCTCAAGGAGACATGGTAACAGGTACTCTCCTGAGGGTTCCTCTCCTGATGGGAGAGAGGAGAAGGGGAAGGTTTTCCTAAATGACCACTTGTACTGGTGTCTGCACAATCAATGTGTCACTTAAAACAGTGAATGCATTACCTCTCATCTTTTTGCCTTTACTGTTTTTAAAATCAGAATTTACTACTGGGTGCTGTCCTCTGATGTAATGCTCCATCATTATTAACTAATGATAAGAAATTCTTACAGGCCAGGATTTTCCAGGAGAGTTAGGCATGGAATCACTTTCATATTCAAAGATGTTTCAATTCCTTTTATCCTTAAAATGTACTGTGACACCTAGGGATATAATTTATTTAAAATTTAATTAGAATCCTCACAACTATTTCTCTTTCCTGTTTACAGGCTATCTGGTTTACAGTGCATCCTATGATGACTTTTTAAAGAATAAGTGGTCAACCAGGACTGCAGGGTCTACTCATTTGCCCATTGAGAACCTGAAGCCCAACACACGGTAAGGATTTGATCCACTCCTTTTCAGTTCTGTTAAGGAAATAAAACAAATTTTGAGAGTTGTCAGTTGTTTTTCTTGGTCTTAGTATAAATGTTTATATCTGGTTTAGATTTTACTCATGCTGTTGGACAGCAAATTGTTCTATAAACTGCACAACAGCCTGATATCTTTACGGTATTAACCCTGGAGCAGATAGTAGTGTGTACAAACGTTTGTGTGTATGAAAACACATATCAGTAACAAGGGAAATATTGTTTTAAAATGCATTTTCTAATCTTTTAGATAATCAAATGTTGGGGAGAAAGTATACTAAAATATACTAAAATATGCTAAAATAGACCCGTGGTTTGACTTGATGTGATGTGGGCCATTCCAACATATGTGTGGCCAAGATTTGATGCCTAAAGGCTGCTGGGGAAGTGCTGCCCACTCATCTGTTTTTACTTTCTGTTCACATAAATGTGCTGGAAGAGAAGACTTGGTGGTATAAGGTGAGCTTCTGGCAATTGCTCAGAAGTCAATTTAGCAGGAGTTTTAGGTCTTTATCTTACAAAACATCTGACAGAAATGGTGGAACACGAATGCATGCTTCACATGATTTGTGAAGATTTGTGGAATAATTTGTGGTGACTGGGGGCAAAGTAAACAGCTACAGAGGGACTGCATTCAGATTACTCCTTCAGAGAGATGTGCAGTGTCTCAAATACTTGTCTCTCAAATTCTGAGCCTGAAATTCTTTTGGTGCTCCCTTGGGCTCAGCCCTTCACACACTGCTGTCTGCAGTCTCTCAGGCACTGGTGGAAGGTGTTGCTCACACAGTGGAAAGATGCACTGGGATTGTGGGCTGGAATTAGTATGCCTTACTTGGTGGTGATCTGAAGATCTGAGCATTGACTTCTTGGACAGGCACATAGGGTTTGTGCTAGGACAGCACAGAAGAAAGAAATGGTGTCAGCCAAAGTATCTTTTCTTTCCAAGACAATTTGTAGGCAAAGGGAAGGTTCTGAGCATTAAAAGTAGTTGATTGAGAACCTCAACCTAGAAAACAGAATTTTTTGAGCATGGTCTTAATCTAAAACCTTAATAGACAAAATGATAAAATAAGATAAATAAATTATGAAAAGCCAGAGCTGTGTAGCCAATTGGGAGGCATATGATGAGGCATATTTTTCTGACCGCATCATGACAGTTCTCCAGACTCCAGCATAGTCTCACACAGGTTTGCCCCTGCAGCTGCTCTTGCTATCTGGGAAACATTCAAGCACCAAGAAATCACAGAATGTTTAAAGAAGTCTTCTCCACAGAGACTTCCCTCCAGCCAAAGAGTTCTGAGGACATGATATCTCCTTGGGAGGGCTAGAACCTGAGCAACTTCTGCAGCAGCTCCTTATGCAGCTACACAAGGGCCATGTTCAGCAGAGGACACCTGCAGTGTCAAAGACCTGGAAAATTAGCAGGGGAATTCTAATTATGGAGAAGCAGGACAAGCACCTTCAGAGCACCTACAGAGTTAAAAGCAGATAGATAAGATGTTACAGGAAAACATGGTCCATCTTATCCCCTCCTGTTCTGTCTACCGTATTGTCAATCACATGCTTCGTGAGGCATTTTCTTACATATCCAAGAGCTATAAAAAGGCCACTTATTCAGAAGATTGGTAATCTAGACCTTAATGACAATCTTTGAGTCTGGTTCCTGGTGTGTTAAAACAAAATTACTTCACAGTGGAGAGCTTCAGTGGTGTACTCTGTGTCTGATAGTGCTCTCCTTACAAAACATTGTTGTTCCAAATGTACACAGAGTGGTATGTGGCACAGCTCTCTGAGGGTTTCATCTGTTACAGCAAGATGGAAGAGGTTTGAGATCTCCTGTTCCTAGATAGTGATGGAAGCACTATGGGATGCAGACCCTTCTGCCTTTGTACATCTACATTCTTATGACTTGAGGACTCCCTTTCCCTAAACAACTCTCCTCTTGCTGCTAGAACCTTTTCCTGCCTCCACATCCCAGATTCCTCTGTATGCCCAGCCCTTTTCCCCTTCACCAGTATTCATTCCTCCACTCTTACTTTGTCTCCCATGCAGGCCAGGGAGGCATTGTCTTTACACCCCTGCTTCTCCTGGCTGCAGCCCTGCATTTCTTGCTTCCAGCTGAAGCTCCTCACCTCTTCAGTCTTTCAGTCACATCTCCCTCTCTCTCCTGATGCCCAAAGGACAGTGTTGAAGGCCAGGGATAACTCTCTGCTTCTCATACCAGCACCTAAAGGGCTCCAGAGCACCAGAAGGAGTGGTTGTAGTGAAAGCTCACAGGAGTTCTGCAGCTGCTGTCCATGCTATGCTCAGTGCAGGGGAATTGGTGGGAGTAAAGCTGCCAGCATGCCTGAGATGGACATTAACTCCAGGCTTCAGGTCACAATTTGTCTGTATTTGAATGGAGTTTTATAGGAACAGCAAGGTTATGGATTCATGCACCTCCATGAGCCTAGTGACTGTCTTGCTGAATTAAGGTTTCATGATAGGGAGGCTCAAGCAGGTGCTACTCATTTAAGCAGATTGTTTCTCCAGCATCTTCCTGAAGATTATATAATCCATTGGCCCCTATTGTATGCTCTGTGAAGGCAATGAAGGCTTCATGTGGGGACTGTGGTGGAGAACGAAGGATCTTTATAACAGAAATTTTATGTATCATTTACATTCTCCAAACCCACAGACTGAATTGATTGCATACTTTTTGTCTTAAAAATAACTCCCTAACCACTAGGAGAAGATACCATGCCTAAGAAAATATGGGATAAAAGTTTAAGTTAATCTAAAGATTTTGTGTCTGCATTGTTAATGAATTTTGTGAGAAAAGTCTGATTAGGTAATTTACTGTAAGCAGATGCTGTTGGCTACTGGGCATCCCACAAGGGGCTATGGGTGGTGCAATTTTGCAACATGCACAGATATGAGAAGCAGGTTGGCATCCTGGCTGAAGTCAGCACCAGAGAAGATTTCAAGCTGTCAACATATCCTGGAAAACATCTGCCTGTTATTTAGGTTTTACAAACAAAACAGAAATCTATGTTTAATCCATGTCATAAATTTTCTCCTGAGGCCTGGTCTGACCTCCATTTGAGAAGTGGAAGTTTTTCCATTAGTGAAACTCTGGTCAGCTTCAGTGGGTACAGGAGCTGCTTCCTTGTGATTTGTGATGGTAAACACTAAGATGACTTTATTAAATCTTTAAACCAGTAGTTTTGACAAGGTCCCTTCCCTAACTTTAATTCTTAGCTGTAACAGAAGATGATGCAAAGGGCTGGACAGCATCTGCTCAACCACTAAATCAGTCTTATGCAGTCAGAAACATTATAATCCTTGCCATAAACATTCAGTCCCTGTCCTGAGCATGGTTAGACTTTTTCCTGCCTTTTTCAGGAATGCTGTGTCAGTGCCTGATGGGAGTAGCTAGGTAGTCTCATTATTTAAAACACTGTTCTTCACCCCCATATCTCCATGTCTTCTGAAATCTTTCTTTCTGTTCACTTGGGTTTTGTTCCATCTGGGAATATTTTGATCCCACAGTGCCTGCTACCAATCCAGTGTTTTACAGAGTACTTCATAGGAGGTTCTTAAACATTTACTCAGGGCTTACAACTGCAAATGGAGCCTGGATCTTCTGTTTCAGGGGGCCAGATGCACCAAAAATTCTATTTCCTTTCTATAGCTCCATTGAAACAAAGCCACGGTATGTCCAACAAGCAGCATCAACCACAGATGGCTGCTTTGTGCCACCAGGGCCACACAAAAGAGATAAGATGTCCATGAAACCATTGCCCTGTGCAGGTGGTAGACCTATGTGGCACATACCTACCTCATACCAGCTCTGCAGGAAGCTCCTCTGCCAGCTTGGCTCTGATGTCTTATAATAAAATTAGTTGTAAATATTGATGAGGGATGTAGTGGTGGGCCATTTCAGATGGAGAGAGACACTTTGCATTAGCCTGTGAACCTGCAGGCCCTCATTTACCCTTTTTTCTTATGGAGGAATGGTGTAGTTGTAGGCAGAGGACTTTAGCCTTGGCTGTGGGGGCGTATCCTGCCATCTCAGCCTGCCACTGAGCAGAGTGCAGGGTGAGGATCCATGCAGACATGCCTTTGGCACATCTGGAAGAAGGAATTTGCAGCTAACCAATTTTTTTTTAAGAAGCTGCTTCCCTAATTATCATGCTGAATGATTATCTCACTTTGTGCTGTGAGTGCCAGCTATTTAATTCCAACACCTTGAATTAAGTCAAAGAATAATTTTGCTCTAAATGACAGGTGTGTTGAATGATTAGTCATGTAGCCTGAATGACAAAACATGCTATATATTCAATGCCCTGTTACAGTCCACTATGTCCTTTCTTGATGTGTCACTAGAATTGGTATATAAAATCTCAAAGGAAGTTTATTCGTAGGAGGAAAAGTCTTTTTGTTGCCTGTATTGAAAATGAACAACAAATGGTACTGCATCTGTTGGGATTCTTCTGTGCCTAATGGTAGCAATTCATACAGTTCTGGCTAAGCAAAGTGTAAATCAAATTATATGTTGCAAATTTTGTTCATGTTTCTATGTGATGAAAACCAGTCAAGTTATACTGATTTGAGATTTCCTGGCAAATTCATCAGCTGAAGGATTCTGACTAATGAAAATGTCAGATTCCTGGACGTAGAATGGCTTTGGCAATTTGTTTTTTTATTTGTCATGTCTGAGAAAGAAATATATCCCAACTGCATTATTTTATTGACCTTCTTAATACAGCAGTCATAGCATTGTCTATGTTTAAATCACAGGTCAGCAAATCATGAGATCTGGCTCTCTGTCTGGTACAGCTAGAGCTTTCTTCTGTGTATAAAGGCTTAGGAATAAATTTTGCAATTTAGTGACTTCATCACTCTTTTTTTTAATCACATAATTTTATTTTTTTTTAGACAGTCAGGCAGGCAACATGAACCATCTTATGTCCTAGGTGGGCTTCTAGGTGGGTAAGAGACAGCTGAATGCAGTGTTGTCCTGACTGCATAGGTAATCTGTTCCTGCATCATGCATTGGCAACAAATCTGTGTGGTTTTCCCCACTTAAAGAGGTGCACAAGGTTCTTGGGCTGCTCTCTCTCTGTTCTGAGGGGGATTATGGCACTCATATGTCTGATGGGAATGCTTTGAGGCTACCATTAATGCACATGTATTAAGTGTATTTAAAGATACCCAGACAGTGCCACTGTGTTGAAAGGTGGTATCTGATTATACTTCTTTAGAAACAGTGGGAAATCAAGCATCCATACTTTCCACTGTGCTTTGAAGGGTTATGGGAAAGGTGTGGGCTGGAAGACATTTTTTCTCCTGCTTTTCTGAAGCAGTTACAGCAAACACTGAGCTAAGTCAGGTAAGCTTGGTGCTGTGTTGCAGCTCTTTTGAGAACCACAGTGAGGAATTGCTGCCTTGTGTCCCATCCCTATGGACAGGCTTGTGCTGATCACCCCTGTCCCAATCCAGGTGACAAGAGTGCTAGTGAAGGAGGTGTGGAGGAATGCAGGTGCCCCACGAGAGCACTGGCAACTTGGGATTAAAGCAGAGCTCAGGCTGCCATGCTCTGCTTGGGTGGCCAGAAGTGGAGAAGCACATGGGAGGTTTTTTGCCTTCCCTCCTCTCTTTCCCCAGACATGCTAAACACTCTTTTATACAAAAAATCTAGTTCAGCAGTTAAAAACAGGGGCAATTTTTTCTGCCAGCAAAAGGATTGTGCTGGGCATGAACAAAAAGCACAACCTTGCTGAATTCTGCTATTTATCATGTTTTCTTTTTGCCACAGCATATGTGTCTTTAAAAAAATAACTCCTGAGTTGTTTGTGAGCATCATATACTCATTAATTGAAGGCAGAACTGGCTGCAGAGAGCAATAGAGGAGTGGTTTTCTGGTTTCAGCTGCAGGACATGGCAGGGACAGGGGACATGTCCCTCATGCAGATATGGGAACGTGTCCCACAAAGGGTCTGACCATGCACGTGCTCCAGGTCCAATGAAGATACAAGGTAAAGCTGTTGCCATAGGTGAAGTCCAGAATATTTCAATTCTGGTAGCTTCCACGTTGATTTCACCTAGATAACGTACCTGCAATATTTAAGGAATAAACGAGATGCCCTGACCCATAGCCTGGAGATAACCACCTTGCTTCTTGGCAAAACCCACTGTTTGCGTGACTACCACCCTTTGGCCAAAGAAGGAGGATTTGCAGATAACTCCTACCTTTTCATAAAGATCAGTTTGATTTTAAGGCAAAGCAGTTCGCCTTACTTGACAAAAGACATTCCTTTTAATGTAAAAATTAATCCATTTTGCCAAAGGGCTGGTTCGACCATGTCCCCTCTGGTTTGTCACTGTGAATGGTTTCAAATGTGCTGAGCTGTGCTTGGGTCAGAGAGGGGCCTTTCAGGAGGGACCTCCAGGCCCTGCTATGTGTTTAAGTCTGAGAGAGATTCACCAGGAAGAGCAGCCTGATGTTTTTGATGGAGCAGATTCCCTTTCACCAGCTGTGATACATCAGGCCTGCCATTCACGTGGGACACTGTCATGTGAGGTAATCCAGTGCTTGGTGGCAGCCATCCATGAAGGTAACTACTTGCCCTGTTATATGTGTAGAGCTTTTGGACATGTCTGCTTTTGGATGAGAGGCTAAATCAAGATCCAAATGCTATGTGGATATTACAGAGGCACAGTAATTTTAATTTTTTTTAATAATTTCTTTACAAGAAATTGAGCAAGCATGCAAGAAAGGAAAACCTAAACTCAGGAATTTAAAAAATGCTGTGCTGGAAAATTTTAACTAATCTTCCATTCTAGTTAGTTTCTGTTGAACTGATACAAATATAAAAGGAAAAGAAGAAAACATGAATCTGGGGGAAAATGTCGGGGTAGGCATCAACTAAAAGTCATTGTATAAAAATGTACTTAAACATATTCTTCTCTAAAGCTGAGGATAAATTTGCTTCTATTGAGCAAAGAATGGAGTTCTACTGGTGATTCATGTGCTTTGAGTTAAGCATGTGATTTGAATACTTTGGAGGAATCAATAATACATCATGTGATGCTTTCTTCTTTTGCTCAAGTATTGTGATCTTAATGCTGCTGGAGTTTTTACAGAAAGGTCAAAAGGTTAGCTTCTGATCTCATGTAAGTCTGATGCTGTTTCTTTTTCTTTTAGTCTTTTGCTGTTAGTTGTTTCATAGAAAGTGGATGTCGTTGTGTGTGGTTTTTGGAAGAGAGATGATACATAAATAAGTGTTCCAAAAATATGCATGGGAGCAATTGCAAAAAGGAGACATTTGTCTGTAACAGCCAGCTCATACTCTGGCTCAGTATCTAACTCCATTTAATGCAAAGGATACTCAGTGGAATTCTTCTGGTTTGATTCTTACCCTGTTTTAGTATTATTTATAATTTAGCAATTGCAATGGAATCTGTTTCAATATTATCTCCCCTCTCTTCTTGTTTCAGGTATTATTTTAAAGTCCAAGCAAAGAATCCCTTTGGTTATGGACCTGTTAGTTCTTCAGTCTCATTTATCACAGAATCTGGTATGGTTTGCTTTTTATTTTCATCTCAAAACTTATAATAACAGATGTGGCAGGACAATGACTGAAACCAACATGCCAATAACAGTGATTATTCTGGACTTGCTGCTTTCATATTATTTTTGGGGTTTTAAAACTTTAATTATTTGCTTTCAGTTAAGCTGGGAAAATAATACTCACTTCTAATGCCACTATGAAAATGTAAGTGATGTTAAAGTCAGCTCCAGGGGAACAGGAAGTTGAATTTCAAAGGCAAAGGGTTACTGTTCAGCAATACAGAAACAATGGGAAGTTTAAGGTCTTTGATAGATTGTCCAGACATTTAGTAAATTAGTTTCCTAATTGTGAACAGCTAAACAGTTGGAAGCAGTTGTCTCTGGAAGAAATGCAGAAAGCAATAGTTCCATCAGACAAGCAAAGTTCTCTGGTTTTTTGTTTTGTTGTTTTTTTTTTTTTTTTTTTTTACAAGGAATGCTGCTCTTTAACAGGGTTAATAGTACATTCAAGAGCAACACCCCCTTCTAAAAATAGTAGGCTAAATGAGCTAGTTTTTGCCTGTTTCTTCTTCTACTTCCATTGAGACAGAGGCCAGTGACTCCACTGAATAATAAAGAGCAAATTTTTCAGTCTTTACTTGAGTGAAAGGTCTTGTTGTTTCTTGCAAATTTTGCCCTTTTGGTGGCATACGGTTTACACAATCTCTGCCCTGCTCATTTGACTTCCCTCTGTAGTACTCACTTCAGAAGCTCCACTAAGAACTGTGGAAGTAAATTATCACAGAAAGGAGACAGAAATGTGAGATAATTCAATGGTCCTGGATAACATATTCAGATTTTCATTAAATGAATAAGAGGCTCAAGTATTAATCCAAGGAAAATATTTAACATTGTCCCAGATGGCCAGGAAGGTCAATGGCATCCTGGCCTGTATCAGCAATAGTGTGGCCAGCAGGACCAGGACAGTGATTGTGCCCTGCACTTGAGGTGAGGTCCCACCTCATGTCCTGTGTTCAGTTTTGGGCCCCTCACTACAAGGAAGACTTTGAGGTGCTGGAACACATCCATAGAAGGACTGCCAAGCTTTGGAACAGGCTGCCCAGGGAAGTGGTGGAGTCACCATCCCTGAAGGTATTTATAAAATGTGTAGATGTGGCACTGAGGGACATGGTTTAGTGGAGGAGTTGGCAATGCTGGGCTGGCAGTGGACTCACTGATTTTTTTCCAACCTGAACAATTTCATGATTCTGTGCTGTATCTTGCAGATAATTTTTCAGCTGCCAGCACAGGGGCTTGAATGCCTAGTTTTCCCATCCAAAATCAGCTCCCTTGTGAGCTTTATTTAACACATTACATACACCAAATGTAAAGTTTTGCTTGCAGCACTGATCTTTCATTTGTCATGGCCAAAGGTGGCTTTGCAGCTGGCACAAGTACAAAAACCAGTTTCTAAATGCGAGGCCACGTGGTATAGTTACAGTGATGGAATATGTCATAAGAGAAAGAAATTGCTAATTCAGATTAGAAAGAAGAGAAGAAATTGCTAATTCAGAATTGCAATTCAGAGATTGCTAATTCAGTGCTCTTCTAATGCAAGTGTAAGGCTTAAGCTGATGAGAATATTCAATAAAGACTGCCATCACAGGATGAAGCACCTTATTGAAAATGTTCAATCAGTGACTCCGTATGTTTCATGTTATAAAACAAGGTTTGGAACAAAATACTAATTTTTTTATGTTTTTTTTTTTTCTTCTAGACAATCCTCTCCTCATTGTTAGGCCACCTGGTAAGTCTTACTCTGTTGTTTCATTCATGAAGTGCATAAATCCTGTGCAAAACAGTCCTAATATAGGAATTAGAAACATTTAAACATGCAGTTTTAGGTACAGTTTTAAGTGGGAACAAGTAGTAACAAATGGGACTAATTCATAAAACATTTTTTGTCTTAGAATCTCTTACTCTATTTTCTGAAGAGAAACCTTGTAAAGATGTGTTCAAGGAAGCACTTGATTTTTGCCCATCTTTTTCCCTGGTACAACAGCTTTAATTGCTTGTTAAATAGCAGCAAACTGTGTTGCTTCAGTATCTGTGTCCTTCAGTTGCCTAAGCATAGCTTGAGTAGCAGGATCAGGTTTCTCTCTCTCTGCTTCTGGTGCTCATCTGTACAAATCATCATGCCCTTATAAGTGCTAAAAAATTCAAGGATTTATTACTGACCTGAATAATATGCCACAAAGCAGTTTAGATTGCTTTGTATTTCCAAACTTGCAATAAGCTAGTTCAGCCCATAAACAGAAGATCTAATTTCCTGGTGCTGGGGCTAACCTTGCTGACATGAACATTGGCAGTGTAACCCCAGCCAGTACGTGCCCTTAGAAGAGATGCAGGGAAAAAGACCTCATGGTTACTATGCTCTGTTAGCTTTCCTAAGGAGCTAAAATGGTTGGTTCTGGATTTTTTGCCACACTTTTCATGAAAACAGAGTTCAGTATATCCCTTCCTTCTCTGTTTTATTGTGCTTGCTAGCCTGGTTTCTCTGTGTCCTTGGAAGTCTCTTAGGATTGCTGATCAGTGATTGCTCCTCACATGCAAAGGTTTGCAGGATTTGGTCCATGTGCCCAGGGAGAGGAAGACAGACTAACAGAAGAAACTTCCAATCTCATTTGTAAACCACCTAGAAACAGCAGAGTGAAAACAGAGCTTCGGGCTGTAGCTAGAGAGAAAAATACCAGTTATCACATTGGAAGCTTTTTGTACCATTCTGTATACATTAATACAACAGCAATTTCAAAATAAATTATATTGTCTTGGCAGTACAAAGCAAATATTTAGGTAAGCCAGTAGGAATATTTATTCTTTTGCAATACAATTAAGCAGTCTTACCTTATGCAGCAATGCTCTGAGTTCCACAGGGAAGGTCTCCCTTGTCTATTATTGGAAACTAACCTGTTTTGATGTAGTCTGCAAAAAAAATTCAGAAAAGTATATTTTTGTATGATCTTTTAAACAAAATAGCAAGAAGAGACTTCACAGGCTATTGCTCACCACAGAGTTCTTAACATCTGTTCTTCTGTAAAAGGGTTGTGTTTTATAATCTTAAAAGGCAAGTCACTGTCAGACCTAAGATCAGGCTGTGTTAAGAAGAGAAACTGTGGATACTAGGTAGAGAAGAAGTCTTACTGAAACAATTAAGACTGTTTACTTAAAGCTGTGGTTCAGTACATGAAATCAGATTTTAATAATTTTAACAGTTATTTTTGTCTACTGCCTAGGAGGGATTTAATAAAGTCTCTAACTTTATTTTTAATAATATTTTTTTCTTGAAGTACTATTTCTGAATATAAAAAAGTCACGCGGTAATCTGTTGCAGCATGTCTTCTGAAACATATTATTAGACGTTAAACTCTGCAAAACTTGGACTGAAGTGTTAAAGTCTGTCCCTAATGTGGAATTTATTTTTTTCTCTGAGGGGGTGAGCCTATCTGGATCCCATTCACTTTTAAATATGACCCCACCTACTCAGACTGCACTGGCAAGCAGTATGTGAAACGAACTTGGTACCGCAAGTTTGTAGGAGTGGTTCTTTGCAACTCCTTAAGGTACAAAATTTACCTCAGTGATGACCTGAAAGGTAGGCACCAAGATTGATTTCCTACTACACGATTAATTGTCTCTTAATCTTCTGGTTTTATTCATTTCATAAGTGTCAGAATTGTGTGACCACTATGTGAGAGTCCTTCTTGCAAGAAGAATTAGCAGTAGCTCTTATACAGGTGAATTGCCTGAGATAATGAAAAAAACTTTCCATTTTATTGAGCTGGGGTAATGGGATCATCTCAATCATCTTACAGGCTGTGCTCATGACTATTGTAGTGCCTTGGTATAGTTTCAATACAGTGTTTGAATAATAAGAGATAAAGGGTCCTGTCTGTTTGAGAAAGAGAGCTCCATAGTTTTAAATTTTCATTTGAGACTGAAGTCAAACTAATGGCATTGACATATTGATAGTTTTTTACTTTCACATGATATATTTCAACTAATCCAGTTGAAATTTTCTCCACCTGTCACCTGTAGTGCACTGCCCATGGACTTACAAAATGGGGACTACTCCTTACTGAGCTGTAACCCATTTATTTTCCATAATTTCTGCTTCCATACTGTGAAGGTAGCATGCTCCCTCTTTCTGGTCACTGTTTGTTCATTGGTAATACTGTATGTGTCGCTGCAACATTCTTCCTGCTTTCTTTCACACCTACTTTCCTGGTGGTAATGAGTATCCCAGATATAAGTATTGCTGAGTTAACT
Source organism: Ammospiza nelsoni (assembly GCF_027579445.1). Lineage (NCBI taxonomy): Eukaryota > Metazoa > Chordata > Aves > Passeriformes > Passerellidae > Ammospiza > Ammospiza nelsoni. Next base: position 57,656,709 of record NC_080635.1, read on the forward strand.
AATCTGCTTGTATCTCTCTTCAGATACCTTCTACAGCATTGGGGATAGCTGGGGAAGGGGTGAGGACCACTGCCAGTTTGTGGATTCACACCTGGATGGAAGAACGGGACCTCAGTCGTACATTGAAGCCCTGCCCACGATCCGAGGTACAGCAGTGGGGGAGTGGGATGCTGGCCAGGAGCCTGGTAGCCCATCTGTAGGATTAGGGGGTAAGGAGCAGAGCAGGGAGTGGAGCTCTGTCCACAGCTGCTGCCAGCTCTCTAAAGAGTCCAGCTGAGAACAGATTTTGCAAGTCCCAGAGGACATGTGGGTGCAGAGAGAGAGAGAGACAGAGACAGAAAGAAAGGAGCATATGATGCAAATACTATGCAGCAATAAAATGCAAAAACGAAACAAAAAATAATTGTATAGATCTGTGAAACCTCTCTCTTATTAATTAGACCTGCTTCACTGAATCAAGATGCAAAACCTCTTCCATGTGCCTAAAGGGACCAGCTACATCTTTGCAGATACAGCCTTTGTGAATGATTTCTATTAGTTCATTCAATGCAAAACATAAAGGAGTATGTCTAGTGACTTAAGGTCAGTACTTATTCTGGCCTGGTAGACTCCTGTCTCAGAAGGAAAATTCTTACCTTGAAGGAGTTCCTCTGAGCAAATTGCTCACCTCACATCAACAGGTAGAAGACAAGTTGCTTCCCAAAATGAAACCAATCATAGAAGTCAGCCAGTCTTTTCAGTAACCCTGTTGGTTTAAATTATTCAGTTAGCTTTAGTGGTTTCCATGTTAAATTATGTGTTGATATTCTTTGCATGGTGCTGTTACCAGGAAGAAACTGAAATAGTCATTGATATTTATATATCGTGGTGAAGTACTGCACTTCTTAGTTCAGAAGACAGATGACTAATCCAGATGTGTATATACTAGGTCTAAGAGATAGAGAGCACACAGAAGTTTTATTATTGGCACAAGCCAGGGGTGTTTCAGATGTTCCAACGCACGAGCTATGCGGACAAGAATGCTGCACCTCTTCTAATGCTTTAAGCAGTCACATTCTTTCTGCAGATGAATTAAAAGGGGAAGGGAGGGCTTAACTCAGTGTTTACTGCATGAAATGATACGTTTTTGTTTTGTAAAAAGCAGACTTTTGCTGATAGTCTCTTAAGTCCTGTGAGATAATGTGATTTGATGGTATTTTTTGCCTCAGAGTCCTTCAAATATTTAAACTGACTTAGAAACTTCATAAACACCGCTGAAATATGCCCACCTTTTGGAGTGAAATGCAGAAGCTCTTTGGCAGACCATAGCATTACACAATAGTTAAAGAGATTTTGAGCAGTAAAACCAATCAAAGCTACAAGAAATATGAAGGACCAGAGTTAGATCATTCAAGAAAGATCTTGGCTTAATACCAGGGCTAGCCAATACCCTTTTGATGCAACTCCCTGCCAGACAGTTTATAAATTTTCGTTTTCACTGTGGGATTGAGTCTCACTGCATCTGCTACTTTTGTTGAATTGCTGTGCCTGTGTCCCGGAATACAGACGGGTGCTTTTCTCCCGACAGGGTATTACCGGCAGTACCGCCAGGAGCCTGTGTCCTTTGGCCGCATTGGATACACAACCCCCTACTACTACGTGGGCTGGTATGAGTGTGGTGTGCCCATCCCAGGGAAATGGTAGCTTGCCCATCTTAGGCAGACCATGCTTTTCAAATGAATTCTACCAGAGGACTGTGAGCAACTGATTTGGAAAAGGAAAAATAAAAAGATGAATGGGGCAAACCAGTGAAGACCAGCTGCTCAAGAAACCACCGTGAAGACAAACATGGACACCCTTTACCAGCCTAAATCTGTGGTGCTACTTGATTTCTGCTTGGAAGCAGGGATAGGATATAAGTTTCCTTCTTTCCTTCCTCTTCTGTGTCTTTAAGGCACAAAGAGAAGGTTGCAATGTGTGCAACCTGTGAAAATTAGAACTGTATTAGCCATGAAAATTTGGAAGTTTATTATATCTTACAGGAATGACCTAAGCATGCTGTGCTTGCTTAATGGGATGCTAAACTGTCTTTTGCTGCCCGATGGGGCTCCCCTATGCAATCATGCCATGTAACTGGCCACCCACCAAAGGCAGTATATTCTCCTGAAGACTTACCCTGTGGGTTCATCCACTGCTGGACTAATCACCAGGTCACAGTGTAAATTCACTTTGAGATATATCTGTATCTATATCTATATAAATACAGTACTGTACATCTGCAGAAATACTTCTTAGAGATGCTGAGATCTTCTTGTTCACTAAAAAAATATATTTGGAATTTTTATGTAAAAGGTGCTGTTAATTCTTTGAAATATTGCTATGCACAATATATTAACTGAGGAAAGAGCTGTATTCTTCTTGTGAGTACTGTTAATGTCACATTTGAATTATTGATCAAGACCTGTGTCCCACTTCCTTGGCAGCCTTTGGACTGGATATTCAATGGGTTTCTACTCCTCTATCCGTGTTAGAGTGGCACTGTATAGTCCAGTAAAAACACATACACAGCAGTTCATCAGCATCCGTTACACTTTCTATACTTTACTATTTAAAAGTTTTAGTGCAACTTTCCTTCAATCCATTCTCATCTTATTTTGTATGTTATTTATTCCTTGTCAGTATCTTTCATGTTACTGCACAGAGGCATAGGACGAGTAACTTGGAAATTAGAAACTGCTTTTAACTTATTTGCTCTCCAAAAAGAAGCCCAAGCCACCTATACAGGAGTCACCTAGCTGGAATCTCATTTGACCATGGGGACAAATTGGGATACACTTCTTTTTAAATACTACCAACATCTCTTCCTAGCAGAGCAGAAAGCAGAAAGTGACATGAATGAAAGGTGTAATTATTATATTTTGGAAGGCATTTGGAAGCTTGCAATAATGTTTCATGGTAACATCTCAAGAACCTTTGCTCATGTTAGTAAGACTCACCTGTTCTGGCATCCTGGGGGAGTAGCAGTAACCTGGGGGACAGATCCAATCTCTGGTCCATCTTTCACTCTTGTTCCAGCTTATATGTAGTGTAGGTCTAACACCTCTTGAGTTGCTTCCGGTAGTTATTTTAAATTGTATGGGGGCAAAAAAGGGAATTAAAGTGGTTAAAAGAGCATTTTATTTTTCATGGTAATTTGGGTTTTAACATTTTACTTTTGCTCACATATTTTTGCTTCAGTACAGTGCCAAATATATGGTCTTGAAGTATAACTTTTTTCCCTAATAAACCTATGATACATGGGTTCAATTTCTATTTCATCCTTTCTGGTCATCTGTGTCAAGTAATCTACGTGACAAATTGCTAGCTTTCAAAAAGTCTCCTTGGGACAGGACTAAGTGTCAACTTTGTGTAAGGGACTGTGAGCATGTGAATGTGTTGTTCTCTTTAGAAGATGGTTAGCAGCTAGTGTGGAGTTACCAAGGGCAAATCATGCCTGACTGATTATTGTCTTCATTGAAATGACTGCTGCCATGCACAGGGGAAAAAGGGGAATGTCGTTGGCTCCCAGAAAACACTTGGCATAGTCTCCCACTCTCTGCTTGTAGAGAAACTGGTGGAATATGGCTTGGAGAGTTGGTCTTTAAGGTGGATATGAAGTTAACTATTATCTGAGGCTCAAAAGGTTGTGCTCAAAAATAGCACAAAGTCCAAATGACAGCTGGTTGCAAGCACCACCCCCAGGGGCCAGTACTGGGTCCAGTACGGTCTAATGACCTGAACCATGGGATGGAGTGCATGGATGCAGTGCACCACCAGCAAGTTTGCCACTGATACTAAACTGGAGCTGGAGAGTTGTTTATGTGCACAGAGCTACTCAAAAGAGGAACTTCTATGGGCTGGAGAAATGAGATGTCAGGAAACTCCTGAAGTTCAGCAAAGGGAAGTGAAAAGTCCCTCATGTTGGTCCTTGTAGCAATACAGGCTGGGATGACTGTCCAGAGAGCAGTTTTGCAGAGGAGCTGCATTATACCTTCAGAGAACACAGGTAAATTCTGATTTGTTCATCTGAAGAGACACAGTTCCTTCATTCCCTGCTGGAATGAAGGGTTGGGACAGTCCCGTTCAGAGATGTCACTAGGGGTGAAGATCTGAGACCGTGTTTTTTTCTGCAGCCTCAGCTGAGGAGAAACTGGCCGATGCTGGGGTTGGCACTCTTCTCCTCCTATATAGATCTTCTCTGAGGCTAAACCAGCCAGGGCAGAGTCAGTAGTAGGGCACAGCAGGGAAATACATGAAGCACAATGGTACACCATCTGCTGCCTTCACTTTGAGGTCTGGATAAGTCCTCTGTGCTGTACAAGGTGATCTGATTGACACATTTGCATCCTTTGCCCTGTGTGTAGGGTAAACATAAACAGGTAGTTTCTTGAAGAGATTATACTGATCCTGCTGTTTGCCCATCTCAGAGGTGGGGGGATTACAGAGGTGACTAAAAGCTGTGGGTCAGGAAAGCCATGTCCCAATCCAGATCCTCTCTCCAAGGCCCTGTCAGTGTCCTGAACAATGGGCAACCCTCCCCTTTCCTTCCCTACTTCCCTGCTGTCCCCATGGTGCGCTGGCCTGCCATGCCAGCACAGAAGAAGCAGCACACCCCCTTGGGAGGCAAACTGCCTCTCAATTGATGCAGCTGTACAGCTTTGTGGCTGCCCTGCATATCAGGGAGTGCCAAACAACTTTGGGTACTGCTAATGGGACAGAAATGTGTCCTTTCCTCTCTCAGCTCTCCTCCCATGCCCCTCTTACTGGCAACACCACATCTGCATCTGGTTTTCGAGCTCTTGGCGCCAGCTCAGAGAATGCCATGTCCCTTCAGAGGCTCTGAGGGGTGTTGCACCACCCCTCTTTCTTGTCTAAGTGACCTTGAGGGAACAGGATGGAGGAGGAGGATCCCCGCAGAGAGAAAATTCACACAGCTTGGGCCTGCGTTGCCTCCGGTCCAAGTCTCTCAGGGGTGGAGGGATGCCAGGGCCCTGCCTAGTGGGGAATTGTACAGAGCTGAAGAAGAAAGGGATAAAAACACAACAGAGGAAGGGGTGGAGAGGAAAAGACAAGCAAGCTGCTCAAAGTATTGTCTGCCCTGGTCAGTTCCAGATGCAAATCTCTGATCACTGTACCATATTTTTGTGAGAATTGGGATTTCTGCCTCAAAGGCAGCAGAAACAATTGCCAACATGTGACAAACGCCAGGGGTTCTCAGGGGCAGCCAAAGCCCTGCATGTGGACCCAGCATGTGAACAGAGAACCTCCTTGGTGATGAAGAAAGCCCTGAGTGTCACTTGGAAAGATAATAGAAGGCCTTTGTGGGAGGTAACCCAACCCTCTAAAGCAATGTGAAGTGATCCTTCCAGTTCCTCTCTACAAGGAACTATACAGTTTTCTGTCTGCAGAACCCATGTCCTCTTTTCTTACCAGGCAGATAGATGCTATTCAAGTGAAGAGCTGTCTTCCTCTGGCAGAAGAGAAAGAGGAAAATGCAGAAGGGAGTGAGGTCAGTGTGGCAGTAACCCAGCTCTGCTTCCTAAGGCAAAACTGGCATCCATGGATGTTTAAAGTCCCACCCAAAGAGCCCTGCCAGCCTGCCTGAGGGCCCTTAGCTGCTAACATTTGAAAACAAAGCCTTGCCTTGTACTGCTGCTCTCTTTCTCATCATGCTTGTGTGACCCATAAAGCAGGGAGCACTCCCACAGGACTCCTGCCCCATCACTCTGCCAACTGCATCGCAGCAGTCAGTGAAATGCAGAAGCCTGGTGAGAATGAGCACTCAGAGAGAATAACACCGGAATTGTAGCTGAATGTGAAAATCCTGATGTCAACACCGGAGAGTCAAGTGTCAAAGGCAACAGCCTGAGGGCCAGGTCCTCAGGTACCATCATAACTCCTCAGGGCCAGTTGTGTCACAGTGGCAGTGTCACCCAGCTCCAAACATGGCCTGGCCAGCAGAAAAGCTGGAGAACCACCATGTGTCCCATGCTAAGGAAGCACATAGTTGTGTTAGTTAAGATGAGCCACAGACCGAGCTGCATGAGCAAGGACACAGCCAGAGGGCTCAGAGATGTACTTCTCTCTTCAGCAGAGGAGAGCCTGCACATGGAGTACCTTCTGCCCTCCTGAACAAGGCCAGCTGGAGGACATCAATGAGAGGATGACCGTGATGGTTAGGGCACATACAGGGACATACAGGGAAAGGCTGAGCACTGGGTTTGTTCAGACTTGGGAAGAAAATGCTTGGCTGACAGTGATTTGATATCTCAAATGGCCTAATGGAATATTAAAGAAGATGGACCCACAAATTTGTGAGTCATGCACACCCTGAAAGGCTGAAGGGCAATGGAAACAGACTGCAACATGAGAAATCTAAGAAATATTAAGAAAATGTGTGTATCATCAAACATATCAAGTACAGGGACAGCAGCCCAGAGAGGTAGGGAAAACTACATCCCTGAAGGTGCTCATGACTGGCCTGGATAGCACCATGAGTCACCTGATCTAACTTTGATGCTGACCTTGCTTTGAGGTTCAAGTGTGTTGGATCTGATCTTCAAAGCTTCCTCCAACCTGGAGAATACAAGTCTATGAGTGATACCATAACTGCTCTATTATGCAGCCAGACAAAACAAGAACAAAAATTTCACAAAAAACTAAGTTCAATCTCCACACATTTTCCACAGTGGATTTATTTATTAGACAAAAATAATCATAAATTCACAGAATGGCCGAGGTGGGAAGGGACCATTGAGTCCGGTCCTGCTGAAAGCCAGATTAGCTATAGCAAGACCATGTCCTCTTGCATTTTAAAGATCTCTGATGATGTGGAGATCTCTGATCTCCACAGTTTCTCTACAGCCCGGGTCAGTGTTTAACCACCATCCCACAATAAAAAGCAATTTTCTTTTGTTTAAATGGATTTTCCTATATTTGAGTTTGTTGCCCACTGATTTTTGTCTGTGACTGGATGCCACAGAGAAGAACCTGGCTCCATCCCATCAGGGATATGATTCCACTGTGCTTTCTCTTCTCCAGACTGAAAAGTCACAGGTCTCCCAGCCTTTATCAGAAGTGCTCCTGCTCCTAAATGGAAGTTGCAAGATTATTTTGTGAGGAAGTGAGGGGAGCCCTGAGGGCAAAAGCAGGGAAGGGGTGTGGTCTCCCAGACTCCCATGAAGAATTTCTGACCTTGGTTTCTTTTTGTAAGTAGTTCCTGCACATGCATTCCAGATATGACTTGTGGAAGCTCTCAACTGAGCCTGAGGATCAGGTCACCCATGGCTGACTGTGGGCAATACCTTCACGGTTTGCAGAAGGCCTCTGGATGGCAGGAGATGCTGTTTGGCCAGGACTTATAGCAGGTCCGTGCTGTGGGGAATGAGTGGAGGGGCAGAGGAGTGGAGGTTTAGTTTGGATATCAGGGAAAATATTTTTTCACCCAGAGGGTGGTTGGGCAGTGGAACAGGCTCCCCAGGGCAGTGGTCACAGCACCAGCCTGACAGAGTTCAGCAAGTGTTTGGACAATGCTGTCAGGCATGTACTGTGACTCTTAGGAGTGTCCTGTGCAGGGCCAGGAGTTGGATTCAATGATCCTCATGGTTCCCTTTCAACTCAGCATATTCTGTGATTCTATTCTGTGTTCATTCATAATTTCACACACATTGTGAGAAAATTCTTTCAATGAAGGCACAGTTTTGGTTCAGGGGCAGTGAAGTCTATTCTCAGGTCTTAGAGAGAATCTTCAGGAAGAAGTCCATCCCTCACAAGACAAAACTTGCAGCCGGCTCTGTTGGAAGCTTTGGAAGGTTCTAAGTTGAAAGAAATACAAAAACACTGTGATCCTGCTGGGCCTTCACTGGTGATAATTTTCCCAAGGTTGTTGCATGCAGCGTGATTTTCTCAGGAGTACTGTGGGCAACAAGAACCAGTTTATCTTGCAGGAGGAATGAAAGCATTACTGACTAATTCCAGGAGGCTTTCAAAGTCTTCTTGAATGTAATAGCAATAGTGTTTCTGCCCACCTAATTGCTTTCCACGCTTCCATCCTTCTGAAAGTCTTTGTTATGTGAAGGTCTTCATAATAATAAAAAATATGGGCTGAGTTTGTTTAAACTGCTGATAAAATCCCAGAAGCTTTTGTTGATTCTCCAACATTTCCCTCTATTTTTCTCCTTCCTTTAATTTCTTCCTTTGGTAATTGGAGATTCTTTCTTGGAGCTGAGTGTCTTTCTTGAAGCACTGTATCTTGCAAGTATGATCTAAGCTATATCCAAAAATATTTCACAATTTCACTCAGAGGTTATTGTTCCGCCCTGGCACCCCTGGGCATGATCTGTATTGTCCCACTCAGTGCCTGCTAGCAGATGTTTAACCTGCCTTGCCCACACATTTCTCTCCTGCATAAACACAGCAGATGTTAATGCCATGAACTCCAAAACAAATGTAGCAGTATTTCCCCCTTCCCTCTGGTCAGTAGTATCATGAGGGAATAAATCAGAGGCAATAAAATGTGGAGAGCCTGGTTCAAGCATGGCTTAAAGAAAGAGGCCATGAAGGTATACAGCTGATGGGAAAGTAAAAGGTAGCTGTAAAGCAGCAGTTCCCAGGCTTGATTTTGTAAATAACTAGGTTCTCAGGCACCTTTTCTATACACAGCAGGATTCTCAGACAGTCTTCTCATCATAACAGTCCTTGGCTGCTCTGGGAACAGATATGAAGGTTTTGAGAACAGATATGAAGGTTTTGAGAACTTTTCATATCACAGTGAGAACACTAATTTTGGTTTCAATAAACAACCACGGGTATTGTAAACAAAAGGAGGGGTTAGAGTTTTCTCTGTAACCTATCGTGAGCTCGGATTTTGCAATATGCATGAAGTTAATTAACACTATTATAAAAGATGACTGATTTGATCAATAAATCGGAGTCGATGCTGATCAACAAAGATGGGTCGTCTCCCTTCTCTTTCAAAAATAAAACACAGGAGAGGGCCTGTGGTCAGATCTTCTCTGCTCCTCCACCTCGACAGTCAGAGAAAGGCAGAGCCCATCTGCACAGCTGCATCTGGCAGCCCCACAGACATCTGTGGGCAGATACTGGGAGTCCCTTCCCCCAGGGCAGGGCAGGGTGAGAGCCCAAACCTGTGCCATGGTGACCCATAAAGACAGAACTGCTTAAAGGCAGAGCATACACAGGAGGGGCTGCCCAGAGCAGATATACTCTGTATTTTTTTGTTCTCTACTGAATCAGCAGAGTATGTAAATACAAGTCAGCTGAGGTCTATTTAGTTTATGCTGCTAATCAGCAGTGAATAAACAAGAGAAAATTGTTCCAAGCTCTGAGTATATTACAATTTCCTCTCCCTAAATGTGAGAAAAAACAAAACCTACAAAATTAATAGTATTGTCAACAACAGCTTTAGGCGGTGCAACCTAAACAAAACAGAGAAGTAACAAACCAGAATGAGGATTTGTCCACTCATTTCAAGCAGCATTATGACTTACTGTTACATCTACGCTTTGTTTTTTGGTACTCTCCTGCTCTGAAACATTACCTTGCAAAACTGCACATTGACGGTCTTGTCCAGTGTGCTGCACCAGCCTGGCTCCTGCACAGATCATCCGTGGTGATGCTGCAGCCCCTTTGCTCCCCTACCAGGTACTCTGCTGGTCCTCTGCCTGCAGAGGCTCAAAACTGATCCTGCCAACAAACATGGAATGACTTTCAAGATGACAGGGAATCTTCCTCTGAGGGGAAGACTGGTGATTCTTAGTTTTACTGCTTACTTTTTGCACAGAAATGGTCTAGGTTAGGTCAGGGCTGACCATTTCCCAGTTACCTTCACTGCTGCTGCAATTCTTATTTTACATTTTATGGTTGTATTATTTTTCTGGATTTTCAGCTTCCCTACTAGAAATATGCTTTAAGATCTTTTATTACAAAGAAATCTCTGCTTTGGTTTCTTCCTTTTGAAATTTTCTTCTGAAAATTATTCTGAAATTGTGTGCTGAGAAATCTGCTTGGACTGTTTTTCCTTAAAACACCAAAGGTTCAGAAACCAGAAAATCCCTGTGTTGCTTAGAGTAACTGACACGCCATTTTTTCATACAGTTAGGGAATTGTTATATTTATTATGTAGTATATTATAATATTTTATACATCAATCAATATATCACAAGACATTTGAGTAATCTGTACTGAAAACAGAATTGCTTCAGAGACAGCATATAAGATATAGGGATAAAATGTTTTATGAGAGTTGAGTTGCATCTGAAGAGAAAAATGTATGACACTGAAGGATATAAAATGGCAACACATGGTATATAGCAAATTCTTAGTGAGTTCTAGTGATATGCTAATATTTCTAATAAGTGGATTAAGTGGATATTAGAAAAATTATGATGCTTACATCTTGGAAAATTCTGAAGACATTTGGAAGTCTTCCACTGTTTTACCTTTTACAGCACTCTCAGGAGACTGAATGTCCCTTGGTACTGCCAGTTACTCCAAACAGCTTGAGGTTAATTAAGCTGAGTGATCAAAATGTGATGCATTTCTTGTGATCCCTCAAACTTCTGAGATTCCCAGGCCTTGGCTTCCTTTGCAGAAAGAGACAGACCACAGTCTGCCAGCGGAAATGTTCTTGGCTCAGGAATCTTTGCTGTGTAGCTTAAAGCAAGCTGCTGAAGATAGGTGTCTAGTTTTACTGTGCTGGGGGATGTTCCTGTCATCTTGGTATATAACTGCAGATTTCCTTTCTCATCATTCAAATTTTCATTTTTACAAATCATTGTGTTCACCTGAGAGTTCACAGCTCCAAAGAAGAGCTTCAGACTTGTGAAATTTTTTTCTTGAAATAATCCTGTAATGTGTCACTTGGCAGATAAAAATGTTGTGGTGTGGGTAAATATCCGCACCACATAGAATGTTGAGATTTTTATAGCTGGTAAAACAAGTGAGATTGCCTAATTTGCCTCTCTCCCTTCAAGGCTTTGGTTGTTGGCTCCATTATTGTGGAGATGAGCATGCTTCTACATGTGGGCATTCACTTTTCTATAGCTGTTCTCTTCCACCAGCCACACCAAAACCAACACATTTGTTTTCCAAACAGAAAAAGAGGCAAGAATTAGTACAATGATTCTTGGGCCTGGTGCCCTCTGGGGCTTTGCTGACTTTGCCAAGTCTCCCCTGTTCATCCCTTGCATGCAACTGAGCCTGAGGTCTCCTTATGTTAAACACTTTGCATTTCATTCAGTAGCAGTGCACCAAACCAATGCTGATTTGATCCTCTTGGTTCTCACTCTGCCAAAGAACAACAGGAAAGAAGATTGCAAGAATGTCAATGGAACAATGTCTGAGGGTTTTCCTCAACAAGAAAACCCCCTGATAAATATTATCCTTGTCTTAACGTTGCTTCATGCAATTACAGAAGAATAAAAGGGACTCTTTGGAATCCTCGCTGACTCCTGATGCTTCACAGGACTGTACCTCAGATATCTTGGGGATCTCTCAGCATGGAACAACATCTGGTCATGGATTTCTGAGTTTCACTGCTCTGTAGAGACTTGTGCATGGTTTAGGGAGTCCAGTTATAGGAAAAGACCCTCAGTATGGGGTCTTGTTTTCAATCTTGCATCTTTTCTGCAAGCTTTTGTTTCTGTTGTTGTCACTGAGCCTGAAAAAACTTTGTAAAAAGGCACTTTGGTACAGACTCCACACATTTCACACACACGGGTCTGTAGTCCTTTCCAAGGTCTCAACTAACAGCTGGAATTGCAACTTCCTCCTTCATTTGGGCCATCAGGGTGTGGGTTAGCCAGCTGCCAACAGCTGCAAGGAGACAGTCTGGAGCTGGAGGCTTCAGACCAGATGATTAATCCCCTTCCTATAAACCCCCTAAACCTCCTTTTCACTTCTTGAAAATGCAAAATCTGCCTTCTGCCTTCTGAAAAGCTGAGGTTTCCTATTCAAAAAGGATCATTAATTAGTAGTTCATGGACTTATTACTGGACTGGGGACAAATTATACTTACATTTCAGTTGTCAGCCTCCACAAAAGAACATTTAGAGATCTTGAATTTAAAATGGTATATAAAATTGGACAACTAACTTTTTACAATAAATTGAATACTTTTGTTCAGTCTCACGTTGTAGTTTCTGCCCCCATGTGCTGGCAGGAGAGCAGGGCAGCTCGGACCACAAACTCATGCTGTGGGTCAGCAGAGATGCCTCTGTTGAGCTTCACCTGAGAGGGTCATTACTTTGAGGCCAGAAAGTGACTGAAGAGAAATTAATATTTGAAAAAGAATGTATAGTGTCACATAAGGGTCTGTTTGCCATTTCCCCCCTTCCTGACTGATTCTAGGCATCTGTTTTAGTCACACAGCTAATATGGCTTTCTCTTCATGCATACTATTGCTGTTTCCCTATTTTATGACAAATGTTTATTTGGCTACTGTTATGTTGTTTTGTGTTTTGTGATGTTGAACTGGGAAGTGATTCTTCTCCAATATCTGAATAGATCTAATGGGAAATAATGCACGCCAGAATATACAGGCATGGTTTGACAGAAACAGTCAACGCTCAGATAAATTACAGTTCTTGCACTTAGGTAGGAAATGGACCCACAGAGAAGCCCACAGAGCAATGCCAGAGTTACATTTGGCTTCCCTTTGATGTGTGGATGGTCTAGTTGATGTCCATGTTGACATGTGTGACGGTGGTCACAGGGGTCTTAGGATGAGGGAAGAGACGTAGATCTGACTCCATGTTACAGAAGGCTTGATTTATTATTGTATTATATATATTACATTAAAACTATACTAAAGAGAATAGAAGGGAAAGTTTCATCTCAGAAGGTTAGCTAAGCTAAGAATATCATAGAAAAGAATGCTAACAAAGGTAGCTGCCTCAGACTCACTGTCTGAGCCAGCTCTGCTGTGATTGGCCATTAATTACAAACAAGCAGATGAGGCCAATCACAGATGGACCTGTTGCATTCCACAGCAGCAGATAACCATTGTTTACATTTTGTTCCTGAAGCCTCTCAACTTCTCAGGAGGAAAAAATCTTAAGGAAAGGATTTTCATAAAAAGATGTCTGCAACAGACATGGACAGCTTAAACCACTCTTGAATTCCAGGAAGAGCCCAAGGAATGGTACATCCACATCTGAATGTGTCCTACTTGCTTAGACTTGTATTCCAGAGCTGTCAGCTTTTTGTACAAAGCTTGAGTAGCCACATTCAGACACATGAATTTGCTTATCCAGTTTGTCCCTATGAAGCCAGCAGAAGCTAGGCAGCTGTCGAGGGGCTGGGAGCCAGCTACAGAACAGACTCTACTGTTCCTGAGAACAGCCAGTCAATCAATCACATGCTTTATTCAATGCTCTATGATGAATACTTCATAGGAACCAGCTACAGGGGAAACTCCATATAATAAATGTTGGCACCACTACCAACATTTGATATTTTCCACTTGCAAATGGTCTTTGAAACAAACTGCACTGTGCTTCCAGAGTTTCTGAGCAAACATGCTCAGACAGTAAGTAACTATAATCTAGAGCTGCAGGAAAAGGAAATGGAGGGTAAAAATGCTTTCTCATCCTCCAGAAAATAAAAGGGGTACAAGACAAATTAGGAACGTGAATATGGGTGTTAAGAGAGACCTTTTGGAGGTCTGCCATTAACAGAGAAGGAGAGATGTGAGCTAGGGCAGTGCTGGGATTGTGCGTCAGGGAGATGTGGGAGTTACCTGAGACCAATGGACTTTGTTTTACTGTAACCTCTCCATGTGCCTGACACAAGACAGAAGAGCTGCCAAATGCCAAGACCTTCACTAGAACTCTTCTTCCAGTGGCCAGAGAGTTTCTCTCTGAGGTGGTAGCACAGATGGTAGTAAGCAAGAGGAAGATACTTAGGTATGGTTAAGACATATTCCCACAGGAGGAACAGTTGAAAGCAAGGAGATTTGAGTGTTCTTCAATGGCCAATAAAATTGGGACAGGCCCATAGCAGACTGCAGCTGTCCCAGGAAAGATTTGGAGATGAGAAGACAGTCCAAGGATGGGATGGTTTAAAATCCATTGTCTTTCCCTTGAGGTTGGTGCGAAAAAGAAGTAGCAGAAAACTTGGCATCCAGTGTGTGGAAAGCCAGCTTCTATAAAAGTGGGAGGAAGAAGAGTTAATTGCTGAGGGAGGGAGGCAGAACTTCACACTGGGAGGTTTTACTTATTTTATGGAGCTTTTTCTGGACTGTAGAACTTTTATGGGTCTCTGAGGCAACATCTGAGCTAGCTAAAAGTCCTGCTGAGCTGGAAAGAGCTCAAATGTGCAGGGAGCTAGAGATAAGAAAAAATATTTAACCCAATTCATATTTCCCCTTTTTGTAATCCACACATTATTCACATGCCGATAATTGCTCTTTCCACTCCATCCCCCACCAATAAACCTTTCAAAACACTAAACCATCAGATTTTTTTCCCTAAAGGACATTGTAAAGGTCCTTAATATCTTACACTGAAAAATAATTTTGCATTCCTAAGCCTTGCCATTTCCAAGATGTTTAGGACAGGGATAAAAATCCATCAAGAAATGAAAAGTCTTCAGCATGGTTTGGGGTTTCAGTGGTTTCACTGTTTAGCCTGTGCTGAGGAGGCATTCCAAAGTACACAGCTCCTGCTAATGCCACTGCCAGAACACTACTCCTTCATCCATGTTTTAAATAGACCTTCCAAGTAAATGAAGTAGGAGAAAGGGCCAAGAGTGGAAAGTGCAAAGCCCTAACAGAGCCAGAACATTCTGAGGTGGGTATCTATGTTACAGCCAGACCATGGCTGGCCAGGATGGGTTCGTGTCTGCCCTGTACTGCCAGTACAGCACACAGTGGTGGTATGGAGCAGCTCTAATGCTGTGCTTTTCAAGCCAGATCACTTTCCTCTGTGATTGAGACATCCTATTCCAGGTCCAGGCCTCCCTTGCCTCCTGCAAGTCACAGGTAAGTTTGCTGTAGTAAGTAGTTTCTACGACTGTAGTTCATTTTCCATTTTATAAATACAATGCTGAAACTAGAAGGCTATTGAAATTCAGACCCACATTAAACACCCTGTTTGGCACTTTGAGGTACTATAACAAGCCCTTTAGAAATCTATGGAGTGCAGCAATCACCAAAAGAGCCCCAGCACCCCCATCTCTATTAAGTCTCACTATGAATCCAGTGTTTACAAAGACTTGTTCTGAATTTAGCACCTTCTGTCAAGGAAATGCTGAGTTATATGAACACTTTTGAAATGTGATGTTTTCTTCAGAGCAGGGGTGAGGAACATGTTCCTTGCTGAGAGCCAAGTAGGCCCAAGCACTCTGGCAGGCCAGGTTCCTTGATGATGTCCAGTAATGGAATGGCATGAGCACGGAGGGAAGTCAGATGGCTGGGGACTGTAAGACTGATGTCACAGACCACAGCTGTCTCCTGGACAACCTGGTCACCCATACCTTCCTTCACAAATTAGACCAGAAGGTGTGGGGGGCTGCTCTCAGGTCTCACTGAAACTCTCTTCTGCAAGCTGAGCAAATCCAGCTCCCTCACTTCTACTCACAAGAAAAGTGCTCTAGTCCTGACCATTCTAGTGGCCTTCCACTGAAATTTCTTCAGCTTATTGATGTGTTCCTGGTATTGGAAGCTTCAGAACTCCATGTGGTATTCTGCACATGGTCTGTTCAATGCTGAGTGGAAAAAGCAGACTCTTCTTTGAATGAGGGCTGTGCTTCTGCTCACACAGCCCAGGTAGCTACTGGCCTTCTCTGCTGCCCTTGGACAGAAAGGACAAGAGAACAGTCCTGCTCATGCTTTGTGGAGGGACGGAATGTAAGAAAACAAAGATAATTCATAGGTAGTCTCACCCCTGAGGAGTTGCAGCTGTACTAATCACCAAAGATTAGGAACAGGCCTGCCCTTAATAGGCCACAGCTGTGTCCAATAAGAAGATGAGTTCTACAAAAAAAGTGGGTTAGCTGGGTGAGGAGAGATGATGGAATTTGTTGGTTGTGTTGTGAAGTAGAAGGAGTTAGTGATGTGAGGAGCTGTCTGTGAGAAATCACCAAGAAGGTATGGGACTTTTGCAATAAGATGACAACAGTGCTTAAATTAGTCACTAATTTTATCCTGACAGGCCTGAGAGCAAAATTTGGATCAGAGTAAACAGCTTTCAGCCTCAGTACTTGAGTTCTGTCTCCCTTCATGAGCTAAGGAGAAGAGCAACAGGGGGATGCAAAAACCAAATTAAAAAAATAATTAAAATACTTGAACCAAAACCTGATGAATCTGTAAACTGCTAACCACTAAAACTTCAAGGGATGAATGTAGAGGAAACTTCTGTTTATCTGATTCATGCAGCTAAACTCACCTCCCAGCCCTACACCAAGACCTTTCTGGGCAGGGGCCTCCTCCCTGTGGAGGTGCAAGACCTGTGGAGGTCCATGGTGCTGTCAGCCTGAATCTTCAACTGCTCATCCATTTTCCTACACATCCATGTGATTGGTGCACAAAACACTAGCCATGGGTTTTCTGGGACTTAATGGACCTGCACTCTACGTTTCCCTCAAAGCTCTGTCTTCTGAGGTCCCCATGCTCCCTTGTAAGTGTGTCCATATACTGAGCTGCACGACGGTACAGAGTCCCTGCTTACAGTGGAGCTGTATCCAGCATTGTAAGACACAAAAGAGATACAGACGTTCAGAGAGGTGGTGAAATGTTGGCTTTAAGAAGTCAGTGAGAGCCAAAGGAAAATGTTTTTATTCCTTCATCAAGCTGAGCTGACTGTTTACATCTGTGATTCCTTCTTCACATACTTATGGTCATGATGCTGCTTGGGAAACACTTGCATGGGCTTGAAGTGAGCTGCCTACAGGATCCTGAAGGCCTTGGGGGACTGTTGCCACCAGCCAGCAGGACAATGGCATTACTCTGATGAGAAGCCTTGGAGCAGTGTCGTGCTGCATTTCAGGAAACAAGAAGACTGAAGTTACGAATCTGCTGAAGGGCTGACTGCAATGAACCTGGAAAGGTTGGCCATTTCTGGTACTGTATCATATTCTTTCCATCTGCAACTACAGATTGCATTCTCAGCAAAGTTTGGTTAATTTAATTTCCAGTGGTTTTTTTCTTCTTCGTGATGCTCTTTGCTCTTCAGGGGTGTGACTAATAGCAGAAATGTTACAATTCTTTCCACTTACTTACTGCTTGTATTTGCATCCAAGCATTGTCCATCCACAAGGTTTATGTAAGTATAACCAGCATTTTGCTGGCCATTGCCAAAAATATCCTTATAGCTAAACCATCTGAAACACTTTCACACAAGAGCAATTTCCACAGGTGATTTCTGTGTGGTCCTGGGAATCTGCAGAGGTTCTGGCTGACTGGAACTGGTGAACACTGTCTCAGTTTTCAAGAAGGGAAAGGAGGAGTGGCTGAGGTCACTTGGTTTGTTCAGCTTGGAGAAGAGGAGACTGAGGAGAGACCTCATTGTGGTCTTCAGCATCCTCACGAGGGGAAGCAGAAGGGCAGGTACCGATCTCTTCACTCTCGTGGCCAGTGAGAGGACTTGAGGAAACAGCGTGAAGCTGAGTCAGAGGAGGGTTAGGACAGGTATCAGGAAAAAGTTTTTCACCCAGAGGGTGGTTGGGCACTGGAACAGGCTCCCCAGGGAAGTGGTGACAGCACCAGCCTGACAGAGTTCAAGAAGCATTTGGACACTGCTCTCAGGCACAGGGTGTGACTCTTGGGGTGTCATGCACAGGGCCAGGAGTTGGACTCGGTGATCCTGATGGCTTCCTTCCAACTCAGCATATCCCATGTTTGTATGATTTATTGACTTATGGGCATTTGCAGGATCAGTACATGAATTTATTTAAGAAATTTCCAACTTAAATGGAGGAGCTATGTCTCTATGGATCCTGGAAAATATTTCAGGTCATTCAAGATAAAGATTCTGAACTCTTTTCAGGAGTGAGAATCTATTCCTGGACATAGAGACTGCAAGCACAAATGAAGTACTGACTTAATTTAGAAGAGAGATTGGAAAGAGAGAAGAGCTTAGATAGCCCTTAGCCTTAGAGTGTGCTATTTAAATATTGCAACTCACACAAAATCACCAAGAGTTAGTCTATTTCTCACTCCAAAGATAGTTGTGTAAATTAAACATTTTTTTAAACAACAAATTCACACTTCTCCTCATTTACATTCTTGAATTGGAGCATTTTGCTCTCACAATGTTTCCCATAAGATTGCAACAGCTGAGCTCAAGAAATTGAATGCCTCTGATACACTTCTGCTACTTTGATTTCAGAAGTTAGAGGGCAAGCAGAACACCAAGCACTGCAAGAATTGCCCTCAAAGATGGCAAACGTGTCCCTAAGAGCTGACAGTGCTTCATTTGGGTAACACTTGCATGACAGCTCCATCTTCCACTGAACTAACTGCATCTGTCATCCCTGTAGGGGTAGAGATGGCTCAGTGATCACAGGGAGGACAGAGCTGCAGTGTCTTCCCTCTTTGGTGCCTGCTCCTCCAGGCAGGAATAGTTGTATAAATTACAATTAAAATGAGCCTGAACTACTGACTCCCTTCCAGCTCAGTCCAGAGATTAGGTGATTTATGCTTTTACAGGCTGGATGAACTGCAAGCATCCTGGCAGGTATTACTCACATTCCAGCAGGTAGCTCTCAGCACCTGAGTGCAAGCTGAGCTGTTGCCTTTTTAGCTAGGCTTGTTAGCACTGATTTGGGAGAGGTTGCTGGAAAGGAGCTTTCTCCCTCTCCCTTTCTTAACAATGACAGCTTAATGTTTAACTAACTGTTAATCACTTCCTACACACTAGTTTCTGTACTCGCAGATATTTTGGATGGGTTAGATCAGCATGGTTTGCTGTGGCTTGTGGAAAAAATTCAGCTTGTGGAGCTGAATATAGTCAATGTCCTAAAGGCAGCCACATCCAGCCCTGCAGGCTCATTTCACTTCTGGTGCCACTGACACATCCTGGGCAGCGTGGCTGTGCCTAGGAGCACTGTGGTTCTGCCTGCTGTAATGGGGCCAAAGAGGGAAGTTACTCTGCTGTCCCTGCATTACAGAAACCTGGGGCTGTGCTGACACCAGCATTCAGCTGCAGCAGGAGTGTGGTTTTGAGGTGTGTTTTTGTGCCTTCCCTGTGCACAACCTGCAAATATTTGTACTGCAGACTGGCCTCAGGGAACTCAGACTGGCAGGTGAAATGAGTCTGAGAAGGGTCCCTGGGAGTCCTTGGAGCATGTGCCACATCTCCATGGGCATCTGAACCAGGCTGGAGGAGAGCTGAGTGCTGTGAGGTGGGTCCTCAGCACTGACCCAGTCCCAGATCTATTCCAAGTGTGCTGCACTGCATGTTGGTGCAGACAAAGTCATGGCCTCCTCAAAAATCCACCTTGCTTATCAAGAACAGAGTTTTGAAAATAGCTGAGCATTCCTTGGAACAATTACATACAGCAACAGGAAAGCTAGGAAATAATAACTAAAAACTAATCCTGCACACAGAGAGTGAATCTGGGAAATCTGGTTTGGATAAAGGCAGCCCAGCCCCGACCTTTCACCGAGTTTCAAGCTGCAGTCTCATGCAGTTCAGAGAAATATGTTCACCTTGCCCTGCTCTGACCTCCTCCAGAACCACTTCTACTCCTAAGAGCCTTCTGCTGCTTTTTACTGCTTTAAAATCACCTTGGAGCATCCCTGTGCAAGCACAGGATCTTTGTGGGTACTTCTGCCCCACTTTAAGATCTCAGAGAAACTTGTCTGAATTTATGCTGTGATGCCTGATCTAGTCCAGCTAACAATCATATGCTGGAGAACTAGAATCTATGGAAATAGTTTGAACACAAAAATTAGGGGTAAAATCTTGCCCTTACTGATGTTCATAGGAGACTTTCCATAATTTTTGGCTGGGTGAGGTTTCAGCCTGCAGCAGTGCTTGCCTCTAACATCACTGTGAAGAATGAATGTGGAGTCACAAGGTTTTTAGCAGACTTCAAAACTAAAATGGGAAAGAAATGCATGCTAGTCAGTGTTAAAGAAATTTGTCAACCTGATATTTATTTTAGAACAAACAAGATAATTTCCCTCTGTTCTCCCCACCTTAAATGGCTAAAACATTTCCTTGCAAAGAAATCAATATTTCCAATAATTTTGCCACACAACCATGAAGAACCTCAATGTTCATCTGTGTGGTGGTCACAGCATTCTCCTAGACAGGGGGTCTCCAGCACCTGCAGCACAGCTGGCTGGATTTCCTGTGCAAAGGAAAGAAATTGACAGGTTTTGTGAAGAGACTTATCCCATCCTGAAGTGGGGGAGGGAGGTAGCTCTAGGCCTACACCTGAGTGCTGGTGCCTGCTGCTTCCTTGAGGTAGGACTCAGATGCCTAAACAAGGCCCCTCCCTAAGGTGCAGAAGTGTATGTTGTGTGGTCCCTAGAGATGAGCCTGGGAACCTGTGGGTCACCTGTAGGTCTGGTGTTTTACCCCACAGCCCCACAGTGTGCTTATCCTTAGGCATCCATATTTAGGCAAGGGAGTGAAGGTGAATGCATGGGGTCTGCAAAATTCTTCCTTGCAGCACCCCTGACACTCATCACTGTGAACCCTGCACTATGGTAGGACCAAAATCTTTGTCTTCATTGGTTTTGGTGTATCAGATGCACAGTGAGAATAAAGGCAGAGTAATTAGGCCTGTATTTGCCAATAGCCTAGTCAGTGAAACCAAGAGATATCCCAGACAGTTGCCTCCACAGGGTCAGAGAGAGAGCACCACCAATACCTTAGAAATCCCCACTTGCCAGAGGACCACTTTTGAAATAGAGATGTCTTAAAATTAATGCCAAGGACAGCAAACACATGTAGGCTAAAGGACAAATTGCTGGATGATTGCAGACACAGGCTTTCTCTGTTATTTCAGAATCCAAATGCCATAAGGTTTGTTACCAGTTTCAGACTTCAGTGATTTTTTTTTTCTTGACTGGAGAGGAATGATGAAAACCAAGAAATTAGTAATAATGTTCTGCATCTGCTTGACAATCAATTTCTCTTTGCTTTAAGTGTGTTCAGCAGCTCTACATCTCTACTGAGTCAAGGATATTTAGTGAGCAGCAAGGGTGAAATATATTAACTTCTAAATAGCTCCATTAAAATTGCAATGAGAAAAACAGAGAGAGAAAACTTCAAAGTTCTAACTCTTGTATGAGTTGGCATGTTCCCCTTTGTTTATTATCTGTACTGGTACAGTGCCTGCATAAGGGAGCAGTAGCCTGCTGTGCTTTGGAAAAGGGCTAACAAATGTGTCCCTGCTCTGTGGCCCTGACAAGTAAAGTCAGAGAGGAAGTGTAAAATTGATGGAATTCAGGTGACACGTAATTGAGAGAAAGATAAGCTTTAGGTCAAGCTTGTGGAAGAGAGAGAGAAGGTAGAATCTTTGTTTTCAAATGACAAAGCTGTAGGAAATGGAACACAGTGTAATCCATTTTCAGCACTGATTTTCTTTAAGACATTAAACAATAACTTTTGTTCTCAGTATCTTTTTCTATTGTGGTGGTTTCCTTTTGGGAGCAAATTGCTCAACTTGTGTATGGTCCGAGGGCCCATTCCTGATATGAATGATGTGTGCACACAAGGGCTGGGTGGGAGAGGCTCCTCCAGCCCTATAAGGACTGTCAGGATCTGACATTCTTTTCTGACTAGAAAAGAAGAAATGTTGAAGTCCTGGAAGAAAAGAAAAATTATACATAACCATTTCAAAGGAAATGAACACTTCGCACTGAGTGACTGGATTCTCTATTTTCCAAATCTTTATTTTGATTTTGACCTTTCAAAAAATGTTTCCAAATGTTTTTTATTTTTTCTCAAATAACAAATCTTTCAAAAGGGAATGCCATTTCAAATGCTAGAAAGGAAATCCTTGGGATGCCAGAGAGTCCAAATGTTCAAACTATTCCCCAACTTTTCTTTTTGCGCCGAGCCGTACAGGGGTGTGGGGACTCTGTGCAGTGGCAGCTCCCTGTCAAGATGTGGGGAAAGCTAGAGACAGGGGTTTGCCCATGGCATGGCTCTGGTCAGCTTCAGGAGGACCCTCACCCAACCACCCATGTTGCCTCCCACTCCATGCAGAAGATGAGGTTTTGTGTGGGTGAGGTTTTGCCCCAAAGCCATAAGGACTTTTCTTCCTTCCAGCAGCTGTGTCAGCAGTGACAGCTGGAGATACTTAGAGTATTCAACAGCCCCATTTTGTTCCCGTTTGCTTCTGACCACATTAACCTCTCTTAAAAGGCAGGTGTTGCATCCTGTTCCTTTCAGACAGGACCCACATGTTCACTCACTGTAGAGATGGGGGTTTCCCTGCTCACACTGGCTGCCACTGTATCATTTCAGAGAAAATTGCTGTGAAACGGCAGCCAGCAGAACCATGGTAAAGCTGCCAGGGAAACATCCTTGGTTCTTAGGGAGAAGTAGCTACTTGGAGGGTTTTAATGATATCAAAGACTTTCTGAACTGATCCTCAAATGGTAATTCTTATCATTAGGGTTGCATCTCAGAATGATATGTAAAACAATTCCATTGTTTTTATCCACCTGCCTATCATAATCAATGATGCTCCAGCTTGCCCTCTCTGAAGTACAATTCATGACATCTTGAAAGCCCTAAACTGAGTTGGATCGCATTCCCGGCATCTTCCAGGCATCCCAAATCTGAGTTCCCAGAACCGCTCTCCCTAAATCCTTCCAAGCTGGGCTCCCTTACTCAGTGGTTTTGGCTGCCACAGGGAATTTGTGGCTTGAACCTTGATGGAGTCTGAGTTCTGCTATCAATCAAAGGAACATTTTACTGATGCTGTGAAAAAAAGAGAAAGAAAAAAGATAAATGGAAAAAGGAAAGAAAAAAAGAAGATGAAAAGAAAAAAAATAGAGGATAGCATGTAAATTTAGAAAGTATTGTGACTTGGGAAGCAAGTATAGATTGGAGATTTAAGGAAAATCCCACAGCGTTTATGTCCCAAGACTTCACCCTTCTGAACTGGAAAGGACAATAATGACAGAATGAATCTTGGAAAGAGTTACTGGCTGTGAGGTGTTTATTTCCACTCCATCAAACAAGTGAAATACTGGACCGTAGTCATTTCCATTCCAGAAAGTTATCTATGCAAGTAAATGGGAGAAACTCAAGTCCATCAGAGGAGGATGAGTCCTTATGGCAATCAGCAGTTTTGTAGCTCATTATCTCTTTCAGCTCATAACATTGTTTTCCCCATAAATATTTCAGCATCCAGGAGAATGTGGTGGGAAGCCAGAAGCCCAGCATGCATTCAAACCTTCTGTCATAAACTTGGTCTCACACTGAAGTTGTCCTGAAGCCTGACCCAACTGTGAGTATCATCTTACACAAGCTTGAAGACAGGAGGACAGCTGGACACCTTCAGATGCCCAGCGTAGCTGTCTGCCTTAGCCAGATAGTCTGATGCACAGAGATGGAGGGTGAACCTGGCTCCCACCCCTCTATCTGGACAGCAGAAGTGAAACCAGGCATCTGCCTGCTGGTGGTGCTGGCAAGTTGAAATAATATCACACGTTTTCACATTTTATCCACGTGGCCACTGAGAAGCAACATTCCCAAACAGACTACTTCAGATGCTTAGAAACAAGTTCTACAGGGGAAACACCAGCATATTTTTGCATAAAATGTAGCTGAGCTTTCTCCCTTTCCTTGCAGTGGATGCCCTGCTCCTGCTCACCACCTCACTCTCCTTCCATTCCTTTCCAAACTTTCATTTTTCACAAAACTATACAAGCAGTGTTATTCCTTACATGGAACAACAGTGCAACAAGCAAAAGAACCTCAGTTATGACCAGGCATTCTTCCAAGGAAGAAGAAAATTAACAACTATGGCTCCAAAACTCTTGGAAGGGCTGTGTTGAACATATGTCTGTGGTAAACAGAAATTTCCAAACCTTAATAAAACACCTTCCTTCTTATAACACAGATGGAATTACTGGAAACTTACTGTGCCTGGTAATTGATCAAGCTGTTTAAAATAGTAAGAGAAAACATCAGTTGCAATGTCAGTGAAAAATATTTGCGAAAGTGCTGATGAATATGATTTTAATCCCATATAAAATTCTGGTGAGAAAAAGGAAATTTGTATTGGATACTCTCCACAGTAAACCTAAATTTTTGCTTGGTATTAATCCACCCTGAATAGCTTCTGATCTGATTATATTTTACAATAATGTGGGAAGGCACACAAGGCAAATCATTCATTGTGCTTTGTTCAGGTAACTTTTCCCATGAAAAGAGAACAGGAAATTAATGCTGGGGGGGAAAATATATATATATATATATATATATATATATGGACTTCCCTGATCATTTTAAACCTTCCACAGTCCCAGAGGAGAAGGTGGTAACAAATGAGTGGTCCTCCACTGGGAGACTGGTACATTTCACAAGCAAGACCCAGCCCTGCCAAACCCTTGAAGGAGGCAGACATTACAAAGACTAGTTTAAGATTCTGGTTTGGTTTCTTGTCCTTGGAGGGGCTGTGGGGTGTAATTGCAGATTCAGCTGGGTTTTTGCAAAGCTAATGCAGAACTAAATATAATGAGTAAATTTCAGAAAAGTTTAAGTCTGGCTTCCATTTTTGTTCTCCTAAGTCAGGAAATTAGATTTCCATGGGAACATCTACATAGACCTTGGTTTATTCAGCCTAGAGGAGATTGAAGGGAAAACTAATACCAGTCTACAGCTTCCTCACAAGGGGAAGTGGGGGTAGGTCTCCTTCTCTCTGGGCACCAGCTGTTAGACCTGATGGAATTATATGAAACTCTGTCACAGGCAAAGTTTCTTCACCCAGAAGGTGGCTGGGCACTGGGATAGGCTCCCCAGGGACATGGTTACAGCACCAACCCTGACAGAGTTCAAGAAGCTTTTCAAGAAGCTCTCAGGAACACAGTGTGATTCTTGGGGTTGTCCTGTGCAGGGCCAGGAGTTGGACTCAATAAATGACCATTGTGGGCCCCTTCTAACTTATGGTGTGCTATGATTGAGTGATGATTCTATAGCAGAGCAACGTGAGTACAGACATACATAAGACGACCTGAGCAAGGTGACCTGAGGACCAGAAACAGGGCAGCCATTGCAGCATGAAGGCTGCCATGAATTGCTTTGGAGATGCCTGGCTCAGCTGAGGTGAAGGTGGCTGTCTTCCCCTTCCCTATAATCTCGGAAGAAAACATACTCCCCATACTTCAGTCCCATCAGCCCCTTCCCCAAAAGCAGAGGCTGGGGTGTGGACACCAGACTTTTCCATGGAAAGGTCCCTGGGAAGGGTTGTAATTACAGGATGCAAAGACAAAGTGGTCATGTTCTCTGCTGCTAGGACTCTTGTTTGCCTGACTCATCTGAACCTTAAAATATTGAGTATCACCTCTCATTTTTTGTGGCATTCCCACTAGAAGCAGCATTGTTTAGTTCATAACATTATGGGTCCCACTTATTTTAATGATGTAAAAAGCTCCATTTGCAAACAATTATGGTTTGGGTATCTAAAGCAAAGATGAGAAAGTGCACCAAAAAAAAAAAAAAGACCCTCAGCTCTCTCAGATTTAAATATTTCTCATTTTATGCTCTGGATATGAAAATGAAACTTGGAGGAGATGAGAGTGGAAATGACAGTGCTCTTTTGAATTACAAATTGCAGTTTGTTACAGGAGCACTGAAGAGACATTATCAGCAAGGTGTCTATAATTTGTTGACATGTACAACAATTTGGAATTAGGTACATTTTAATATAGATGCTTACTTTAATCACAGTGTGCTATCAAGGATTTTCATGCTGGGATTTGACCTCTTCTCTGTGTGAATTCTGTGTTCCCTAGTACCAGAAAGGCTTATAAACACTTTCAGCTGCCCTTAGGATTGGAGCTGGTGCTTCTGCACAATGGTGGAGGAAAGGTCTGTGAAGAGCCATGCAGCCCTGTAGCTTTTTGACTTCAGGAACACCTTTCCCTTCCATTCATTTTTTCATCTACTTGTGCAGTTTCAGTTTTCCTTTATTACCCATTTGCAAAAACTCTTCTGTAAGGAAACAACAGAGTAGGAAAAAATCTCTTTCATAATGCTTCCTTCTACCATGCAAGCTGTGACTATTTTAAATCCCCAGGACTGGGGGTGATGAAGTTTATCAGGTGAAATCACAGGTGTTTCTCCTATTATTTAAAGTATTGTTCTTGAGAGGGAAGGGTGCAAAGCTGCATCTCAGATTTGGCCTTTTGACTAGCAGGGAGTTTTGGTTTCTGTTCTCTGTGGTTGTTACATATTTTCACATACCACATCCAGCATTAGAACTAGTATTGTAAAGAGTGCACATTGAGCCATTTAATAACATGTTATGGTTTATCTTCTGCATTTGTGTGGCATCCATTAAAATGTGCATTTGGCCTGGACTGTCCAAGAAGTGGGCACTGCAAGAGTTCCAACTCTGCTTCAGGAAGAGAAAAAGATTCAGAAAGTTAGTTATGGGACCAGTTCCTGAGTAGTGTCCTCCTGAGGTGGCAATTCACACTAAATGAAGGTAGTGAAACACACAACCAGTTCACATATCTGATCACAAAATCACCAGGAAAAAGTCAAGTTAAAAATTGTCTCAAGATCATGCCTCATAGGAAAGAAATCCTCTATTCATTCTTAGAAATATGTAGGTCAGCATGGGGAAATAGGGAAATTGCCATGGGGAAATTGAGGATGGGGAAATCTATTGGAGGCATCAAAAATCCCTGCCTCAGTTGCCAGAGTTTGGCTCATTGCAAACCAACCCTCACCATATTCCCTCAGTGTGGCAGAAGAGTATGAAAACAGACGTGAAATCTGAGCATTGCTAAACTACCTGAAATGTGAAATTGCTTTAGAGAAAATTTCTAAAGAAAGAGGTGGGAGAAAAACAGCGCTCTTTATAAAATTGTCTTCTTTTTCCCAAAAGAATGGGATGGCAATAGTCAACTTGATTTGCCTTGCTAAATCTCTGAAGGCTCTGAAACAGTGAAACCCACCTCTGGTGTTGTCTGGTACAATTAAGCAACGTTGGGTCTGGAAAAACCTGGGCCTCTGGGTCCTGTCTTTGGGACTGGCTGGTGACCAGGGCTGGGCTGTGTGTGCTGGAATGGGTGGCAGACCCCACATACTGAATGCTGGTAGCCACAACCCCTTACAGCAAATTTCAGACCTTCAGCAGGTAAAGCCCGAAGCCAGGAATTCATCATATGCCTCAGGAAAGCAGAAGCCAACGTCAGGTACTGCCAATGTCCTCAGCCCATGTAACAGCAGAGGATTAATTAGTTAAAATCAAGACGGGCATTTCAACTTTCTCCAGAGTTGCAATGAAATAGTCTGTAAAGCAGCAGGAGTTACCCTTCTGCCACATTGAAATTTCAAACCTGGAGGAAGCCTGGCTGTGATACTGATGCTCACCAAGCTGGGCCCACAGTGATCTGTTCAGAAGGGGGCTTGTTTCCCTCTTTTTGCCTCAGACATCAGAAACAGTTGATGGGGCTGTCCTGCAGAGACCAGGAGCAAGACTTAACTCCACATTGAAGTGCCTGGGGCAGGGTGTGACACACCCTGTGAGTGTACACATGTGCCACACTGTGGCTGGCCAGGTATGGTGCAAATTCACCCACGAGCATCTGAGCCTGCTCAGTCTCTCCAGATGCATGAACTGGAGGGTGGAGACACACAGAGGCACAGCCCATCCCCAACCTGCTCCCTGTGGTTTTCCTCTTGCCAGAGGTGTGCTGCCTCTGTACCCCTTGCTGCATTTCATCTCTTCAGGGGCCGAGGACTGGGAACAGCCACTCCTGCACGCTGCTGGACACTGCTGGCTGGCAGCCCCTTGGCCTTCTGCTGCTCTGTGACCAGTGGGTGAAGTCATGCAATTGTCTGCAGCAGGGAGAAATTTGAGACACCAGCCCAGCTCTAGGCTGTAAACACATCCATCTTAGTGCTGTTGTCACTTGCATGATTAAAAGGGGGAAAATGGAAAGAGACAAAATGTCTTTGGAAGACCAACTTGGTGAAATGGGAAAAAAAGATCAAAAAGGAGCTTGATTAATGGACTTGCATCCAGGCCAAGAGATACATACACTGAGAAGTGCTTTGACTTATTCCTGTCCACTTCTCATTTTGAGGCACATTGAAGTAGGGCTTGAGTGGCTTGTGCCACGTGCACACTGACACTGCACCAGCAGGGACGAGGAGATTTACACAGACTCGTGTTCCCTTGCCATCTCTCTTTCCTTGTCTGTCTCAAGAGGGATCTGGACAGGGATGGGAAGCAGAATCTGATAAACTTTGGTGTTATGTCTCCATTCCTGTCACACTAGTTTCCAGTTTCTTGTAGCCCTGAAGTGACTATGGCCCAGGATGAACAGTCAAAACTGCTAGAGCAAGTAATGAAGTGAAAACTTTGCAGTCACTGAAAGCTGTCTCTCACATTTAGGCATCATGCTGTCTCTTTCCCAGACTTGGCAGGAGCATGAAAAATTACGTGTCCAACAACACCTCAGCAGTGATGAAAGTGCAGAGTTCTGTGCATTGCTTAGTAAAACCTTCAATTCTGCTGTCCAGGAGAAATTCTGAGCCTTCATTTGGAGAAGATGAGCAAAAGATAATCTCTCAGTGTGGACTCTCCTGCCTGCCTGGATATTAACAGCAATGGATAAGGTGGGCTCTTTCTGTGTGAGGTTTGCTAAAGACTAAAAGCAATACTGTCAAAGAGCTCTTTTGGTAAAGCTTGGCTGAACAGTGGAGTGACAATCTTTGTCACAAAGCTTTGGCTTCATTCCCATACAGCTGTTCAATACTTTCCTTCCCAGCTATAAAATGTATGGTTCTAGTTTTACTAGCTGGAAAATGCCATCAGGATTTTATGCAGAGATTTCGCTTGCAGTTTTGCCTTGTTAAAAGTTTGGTTTGTTTTCCAAGTCAGAAGACCTTGTTCTAATGCAGGTCTAAAGAGCATATAGGCTGTCAGCACTACCCAGAACTATTTTTTCAACTTGTCATGTACTAGAAAGACGACTTCTTCAACCCCTTCCCCAGGGGAATTCTGCTGGTGGAGTTAGAAGAAGGCAGAGCAGCCTTAGAGTGAATGGACAAGCTGTTAACCTATTCTTCTTGCAACATCATATCAGAAATACATTGAGGGCCTCTTTCACTAATTGACTCTAACCATGGAAGACATCCAGTCATTTCTAAAAAGAGTATGTCATGGCTTTTGCTTTTAAGAATCTGCAAATGTCTGGATGCCCAGAAGAACAGATGCTGAGGCTCATCAGTAGCTTGAAAGCAAGGAGCTACCACTGGCAGGCAGAGCTGTGAGAAGTCACATAATGGAAAAAACAACACATTTTCCATGTAAAACTTCTCTGTTAAGTAGAACACGGCTGCATGAATTTTTTAAGTATTAAATAGTCTTCAAATCTCATTCCATCTCCCAGAAAAGAGGAAATATAAACAGGCCAAATGCTGGGAAGATGGAGGAGATGGAACTGATGACTTGCAATCTGGTTGCGAGGAGACCTGTGCACCATGAGTGATCAGAGATATTGTGTTGAGTACACGCTGTTGAATTTCTTATCTGGCAGGCACAAGCCATGGGGCTGAATTCTGGCTGATGTGAGGCTTGCTGAAGCAACCGTGTTCGTGCCAACATGCAGAGCCATATATTTGTACATGGCAGCTAGCCTTGGCATAGCACATGTGATCAGTCCTGCCTTCCCCTCCCCACCCCAAGGGACATAAAATCTGCATTCCTGTAGGCTGAAACACATCTGAATGAATGAACAAATGAATGACAGAATGGATCTGAAGGGCATTGCATTGCATGGCCAGGGACATGGTCCAGTTGATGTGACTGAAGGAAGTCGCTTGGAGGACAGTTTCCCTTAGGGCAAGAGCCAGTTGTAGAAATGGAGGATCTCTGACATGACCCCATTATGTATCCCTAGGGAAGGCTGGAAGCTCCATTTCCCAAAGAGGAAGGAATAGTAGAAGTGCCTTCCAACTCAGCTGTTCCCAAACTTGCTAGCATGGCAGCTTGTCAAACTCAAGCTGCCACCCACATTGGGCACAAATCCCCCTGGCTTTGCCTTTCCAATAAACACCCCAAGCCTGTTTCCAGAGAAAGTCTCTGCCTGCTGGCTGAGGCTGCCTGTGATATGGCTTGCACCAGCCTGGCCCCCCGATTCTTTTCCTTAGACGAAAGGGCTTGACAGCTCTTCAGTCTGGCAGCTCATTCTTCCATGGCTTAAATGAGGCCTGTAATTGTTATAGGCTAAAGTATTTAATTTTGGATTGCAGAAGCAGCCAGTAATTGGATAGGAAAAGTAGGGGTATTTATATTGCCTGTCAAATCGACCTCCCTCTTCCTCTCCCTCTCTCTTCTCCCACAGTATCTCATTTGTGACTTTCCTCTACTTCTCTCCTCATTGGCTCCAGGTACCACCTCATCCTCCTGCAGAGGTCCATATGGCTTTTCCTTCTCCTGCCTCCCCAGTAATGCCAAATTTCCCCTACTCTCTTTCCTAGGGGTGCCAGATGCCATCTCCCTCCCTGCCTGGTGCGTTGCCCTCCCAGCCCAGGGCACACAGTGGTGGCTCCTACCATGGCCAGTGACCCTGCCTGCAGAGCCAGGTCAGCCAAACTGGAAATGTCAGTCTGAGAGGATTTTTAAATTGCTTTCATTTTTCAGTCTGACTGAATAACACAGGCACAGTTCCACAGCAGGAGACTCGTGTTGTTAAGCAAGCAACAGCCCAAGGAAGGCCAGGAGCCTTCCCAAGTGCAGAAAAAGTTTCAGCTCAGCGAAGCCATAACAAATGTACTTCAAGTCAGGGAAGTGATTAAGTGGTCTGCTGTGTCAGAGCTTCAAATTCTGCCACTTCAGGACAGAAAAGAAAGACATCTCAGCAAAATGGAGCCAACTTTCTTTCACAAAACTTGTGACATTCTGGATACAGTCTCAGAGAACAGCTGCCAAGTACAAAGACCTATATGACTGCATGTTGATATCAATGTGCTTATTCATCAAGCCCATTCCTTCATGGGGTTTGCTTCCCTGAGAAGATTTTTAAAAGTGAGAATTCGTCACAGAAAGGAAAAATTTTAATTCTGCTTGAAGCAAGTTATCAGAGCAGAAAAGGAAATTTCACGTGCAGGGTCAACTGCCAAGCTGTGCTTTGCTCTGCTCTGGGCTGGCAAAATGAGAAGCAGGTCTGTGTCAAGGCCTTTTTTGCATCAAAAGGCCTCAGGAAGGCAGCTGGGGCAGTGCTGAGGCATGGCATGGCAGGCAGAGCTGAGCACAGCGGTCTCCTCTGCTATCAGAGGCCACAAAGCACCCACAGCTTGCATGGTGGGCTGGTGTGCTACTGGTCATGGTGCTGGTTTTAGTCTGGGAAATGCTGGTTTCCGCTCCTGTCCCAATGGCCTAGCACTGTATTTTGCTGGACAAGACAACATTTTAAGGCACTCTGCAAATTTCTTTGTTTAATCAGGCCCTGGCAATCTCAGTGCTGAGACCTGCTGATGGTTTGCTCAGGTACACTGAACTCAACAATAATGATTGCAAACAAACTGAGAGGTTACTGCTTGACACAGATCTTCAGATCTCCAGCATGTCTACCAGGATAAATTAGCCTTGTGCAGGTGCTTAATTTTTACTTTTCCTTCTGGGCCTTTTGTATAATAACAGTGTAATGGAAATATCCCTGTAGGGTCCAAGGCCAAGGCAAGATTTTTGCATTATAAACCACCACAATTTCAGAGCAAGGAGGTTGCTCTGGAGGCTTTGAGATGAAAGGTGCTGGCTGAGCTGGCAGGTGCATGCTGACACTCAGTGCTGTTCAAGCCCCCAGGACTTCAAAGAACGGAGACAAACTAGGAGCTGAGGAGAAGAGGGAGAGTGGAAAGCAGCTTAAGCAGCTGTGTCACTTGGCAAGGCATTTTATGGGCAGCATCACACATGAGCCTGGCAGCACAAGGCAGACAGGATTCTGCTCCTGCCCCAAGCAGAACTTGTGCAGTTGGTAGGGTGGCTGTTTCTGGTGTGTCATGTTGATGCCCTTTAGGCTTGTGGCTGGATCCCTGGGCTGGTGCCTCAGTTTGAAGGAGCCAGCCATCCCACAGACCAGGAACAGAACACACTTCTGGCAACAAGGCTTTTCCATTCCACTTTGGTGAATGAAGTACCCTCTGTCCTCATGTTAAAACCATGAGTTGGTTCTTTGCTTGCACAGCAGTGGCATTGCAGGCTGGAGCTGCCCTTGCAAGGCAGAGTTGGACCAAACCCCTGGGCCCTGGTTTTGCCAGCTCCAACAAGCCAAGCAGGCTTTCTAGCTTAACAGCTGTCTCCCAGTGAAACAGATGTGGAACACACTTTGAGGGGCAGCAGTAGGTTGCCTGCAGTTTAAATCTGCTAACAGCTGAGGTGCTCTGGCACAGGGCTGTGCAGGGGGAGAAGCCAGTCCCAGCAATCTGCCACCAGGGGCTGAGCTGCAGTCAGTGCTGAAGCCCAGCTCAGTGAGATGCTCTGCACTCCCCCCACCATGGCCAGGGAACAGCTCAGCTCTGAAGGCTGCACTGCTCCTTGGGCATTACTGCATGGGTGTTATGGGTTTTTCCCCATTTTTCATTTGCTGACAGGTTTGTTTCTGAAAGCTTTTGAGTGACTAGCTTTGCCTGCTAGTGTCAGTCATTTATCACAAAGCACTCTTGTCTAAGGTGCCTGTTGCACAACTCACAGTCTCTCCGTGCTGCATGACCACACGGCCTTGGTGGCAGTACTGGAGTCAGATCTCTGGTTTCCAGGAAAAATCCATGCATGGGTATGTCTGCTTAACCTGTTTTCTTCTCATCCCCACTGGTACATAGCAAGCATTTTCTGCCGTCATCATGTCCTGTCAGCAGATTCATTGATCTCAGTTCTGGAGAGCACAATTGGATCTGATCTGTTAATTTTTCATGGTTGTTTTCCAAGTGGTTTTTTTCCCCGGTAGAGAAACATGTCTTCTTCCAGTTCTCCTCACAAGTATTTTTTGTAGGACGCATTCAATTATGGGCTAATAGTTATCCCAGCAGGACACCCCTGGAGGCTTGGGTTCCTCACTGACAAAGGATGCTGGTTTTTGCAGAGGTATTTCAGCATACTTCAGCATTTCAAGACAATCAATATCCAGCCTGAACATTGAGGAATGGCTTGTTTCTGGATGAGCATCACTTTTTCCTGTATGCTGTAGTCTCATAGCTCCCAAGCAGACAGGAAAGTTTGGACTCTAGGAGTGGAATATTTTGCTGTGAGGAAAGTGGATTACTAGAGACACGTGACATTGGATATCAACATGTGAAGGGCAAAACATTAATTTTTGTTTTAAAAATGTGCTGTTAGAAATTGCTCTCCTAGCAACAAACCACTTTAGTTTGCCAAATGCTGAACCTTAACAGCACCATATTTGTGCTAATTCCATCTGTTTCAGTTCAAGACAAGAGTTACTAAGTGAATCAACAGCAAGCAGTACCAGTATAATAAAAGGTATAATATAATTTTCATGCAACCTGTCATTTCTTTGAAAAACTGAAATGCAGTGATTGTCCCAAAGCTTCTGGATCACAGGGAAGAAGCAGAGGAACCCTGGTATGAAGTGTTACTGACTTTATGCTTCTCAGTGATACACTGTTGGACTTAATGCAGCTATAAATCCCCATTTTTATGTATTTCCCCAAAGTCTTGGTTAATGTAAACAGAAGATTCTGAATAGTTAGATGCATGGAATAAATGTTTTCCTCATCTTTTTACAGTGTTTCTTTAAATAGCTTTGCATCTCTGCTGGCTACACATTCTTTCCTTGAGGAGAAGAAACTGGGCTGGTGGTTTCTAAAGGCTGCAGCAGTGAACATCACTGCAGTACCTTCAGCTGGGGCAAGGCTGCATTGCCTTCTTCATGAGGAACCCTCTGCAGCTGAGGGGCATTTGATCTCACCAGAGACAATTCCTGTTCCTTCCTTCCATCTTCTCACAATTTCAATTGCTAATTTCATCTACCAACAAGCAACTTCTTTTTCTTGACCTGTAGTGGCTGGTGTCCCTTCTTAAACTGCAACACATATTGTTCTGAAAAGAAATGGGGATGGAGTAGGAAGTTGCTTTGTTGCATAAATTTTAATACTGACCTGGCTTTCCTCTAAGGCCTTGGGTACACCTTTTAATTATTCTCTTCATATTTCCTGTCTGCTGGATGGTTTCTGACACACAAGGGCCTAATGAGAAACATGCTGGAAAAAGTTTTGAAGAGAATTGTCAAGCTTCTGGATAGATTCACTGAGGACAACAAAGGTCTGCTCTACCCAGACGCAGATTTTTCTCATTGGGGTAAACTCATGGAACCAGAGACAGAGTGGTTGAGGAAGATCTTGGGAATTCTTCACTGTGAGGGTGGTGAGGCACTGGAGCAGGTTGCCCAGAGAGGTTTTGGATGCCCCATCCCTGGAAGTGCTCAAGGCCAGGCTGGATGGGGCTCTGAGCAACCTGGCCTAGTGGAAGGTGCCCCTGCCATGGCACAGGGGTTGAAACAGCTGATCACTAAGGTTTCATCCAACCCAAACCATTGTATGATACTATGAATTTAGTTTGAGATGCAACAGAGAGCAATTCCAGCTGTAGCACAACTTATCCTGAGCAGCCCTTGTCTATGATCAGATGAGAGAGGCAGAAAGTGCCTGAGTACTTGCAGAGCTGAGGAAGGGAGTGCATGCCTGTGGCATCTCCAGAGGAGCAGATTTCACTGGTGCCAACTACAAACTTATGTTGTTATTGTTGTTTGTTCCCTTTTAAAGCATAGTTCACAGGGAGATATTTAGAAGCAGCAGAAAATTATTATAAGCTTAAAAGCTTTGCTTGACATTGTCAGTGTCCACAAGCAGGTTCAAATATTCCTCCTTCCCTCTTTCCTGTCACTGTCCTTCAGTAAGATTTGGATGTTTTTACACAGAGCTAAATGTGTGTTTCCATTTGGTGTGACTGGTTTCATATAAGCAGTAAAAGAAGGTGCTAAGATCAACTCTAAACCCTATTCTCTTGTGCTCACTAAAATTTACTTAAGAAATATTTGTAAAGTACACAAAGTCATAGGTCAGGGAATGATTTTCAAGCGTTCACACATTAAATAAAGTGAAGATACTTAAAAATGCAATCTTTTAAAAGTATCTTTTTCCATAGGAAAGCATGGTTTGGGCTTATTTATTTATTTAGAACAGATATTTAGAAATATACACAGCTGAAAATGTCAAAAGTTTTTTAGCACAGTAATGTTGGTCATGTCAGAAGCAGTAAACACATCTCACCCAACAGAAACAGACTGCGGCTGGCATCATAAAATAACCACAGTTGTTCTCATTCCAGATGAAGCTCAGTTTAGTCATAATGTTAGCTGTGCCTTCCATCATATGGGCACTTATGTTTCCAAAGGAATATTTGTAGAGAAATAAAGCAAGCAGCGGATTACAAGGAAATTGATTCATATGTTTTCCAGAGAGCTGAACTTCTGAGCTTGCAGCGAACATTGACTGCAAGTCACTTGGGCTTATATCGGTCTGATTACACTGATTCCCACAAGGAGAACTGCATTTTGTTCCTGCTCTGATATCCAAAAGCTCTTCAGTAGTTAGCTGAAATGCAAAAGACTGTAAGCATTTTCACTCTCACCTATCAAATAGCTGAGAGAAAATTTGTCAGGAGAGGTGGTTCAAATTACCATTATTATTTCTGCCACAACTTATTACACAAACAGGGTATTTAGCATATGATAGGAATAGAGATAAAATTAGTTAAAGGAACCTAATCTAAATTTATTCCCTGGTCTAAAGTGTTTAGTTATATTAGTCTCAAAATGGAGAT
Organism: Ammospiza nelsoni; assembly: GCF_027579445.1. Taxonomy (NCBI): domain Eukaryota; kingdom Metazoa; phylum Chordata; class Aves; order Passeriformes; family Passerellidae; genus Ammospiza; species Ammospiza nelsoni. Next base: position 57,692,736 of record NC_080635.1, read on the forward strand.
GTAGAAATGGGCTGCAGCCATTTTCAGTGAGGACAGCTTGTTGTGACATACCCTGAGAAGCATTGCCCAGCTGTCAATGTGTGACAGCCACACCAAACAGCATTGCACAGGTGGGATGTAGAATGCTTCCAAAAAAGCATTCCAGCTCTCTGAGCTGGAAAACAACTCTTCCGGATACCAGAAGACCCTCAAGGCTAGATCCAAAAGGAATTTAAACAAAGTTGCACATGGGCTAAAAACCAGCGCAGGATCACACGCTCCTATTAAGGAGAATTTCAGTTTTGTAAGTAATAGGAGCTCTTCTGAGTACCAGCCTGCACTACTCATCTGACAACTTTTTCCCCTAGAACTTCTCAGATTTTAGGCCCTTGAAATAAATTTTCAGGTCTTTCACAAACCTATTTCCCACTTTTTCTTGGCATTTTCCTTTGTATTTTAAAGCTGTTTCTAAGGAATAATTCTTTCCTGTTTTCTCTCACTTTGTGTCATCACATAGTGATTAATAAGAGTGTCCATAAACTCCCCTTTCTGGGTCACTTTATAGCCTACATGCTAAACTTCATACCAGCTGAGTTAATAGAGTGCATGTTTTTCTCTCATGAGGCAGCTCCCAGTAGGTTGTAGGCAAATATTTGTGTTTCACTGTATGAAGATTCATAAGCATCCTTTTAATTGAACACTGGTACTCAGCAGAGATCACTCAAGACTGTTCATTTTAGGCGCTGTGGCATTGCGAGAATAAATTTTTCATTTATTCCCATCTGTTTCCAAAATTTTTTTTTCTGGGAAAGTGATAGGGGGTTTAATGAAGCCCGTGAAAGGTCAAAAAACATCTCTAATTGAAAGCGCGCTTGGGAATTCACTTGCAAATAATCCTCTTCATTTTTTTGCCTCCCTTTTTGGTTGCCAGTGTTGAACCACAGAGTTAATAGCAGCCCTCTAAAATAATCTGGCTTGTGTGCTGGGTCAGCCACAGTCATCTCCCTAAACCTTTCCATTTGCTGGTAGCAGAAGAGCAATGGAGAAGAAGCATGGAGCTGTGGTGGATGTGAGAAGTGCCTTCCTTTTGGCAATAAACCCCTGCATTCCAAAGGACCGTGGAGTGAAAGGAAAGGGCAGCTGATGGTTGCTTCAGAAGCTCTGCAATTTGCTCTCCTACCTAGGGCTCCCAGGGTATAGATTTTCCTCCAGGTGTCCCTGCTAGTCTCAGCTTGGAAAATCTCAGAGTGAGGGAGACAAGCTCCAAACCCCAAAGCAGTGCATGATGAGCAGTGCATGACGAGCAGTGCACAGCAGTCACCACGCGGCCAGGCAGGAGCAGAGGCACCAGCGTGGTCTCAAAGGGAGGGAAGGCAGCAGTGCTGTGGCTGACTCTGGCTGGCCTTAGCCTGCCTCTCTCAGGAGCTTGCAGGACTGGCTCACAGCAGGCTGCCAGCTTTGCCAAGAGGCTGCATAAACAGTAATTAGCACCTTCCCCATAGCTTAGCTTACAGTGAATGGGAAAGATGGCCAAATCCCACATGATTTCCTGCAAACCCTCATTTCAACATCTTTGGTGCTCCTCCAGCTAGTGACAGCTACTGAATGGTCCTCCCATAACTCCAACTTCAGTGATGAGCTGAGTTCCAGACATGAGGATTTTGTCATTTGCTGGCAAGTCACTGGAGAGACCCAGTCACCCAGAGGCACAGCCACGGAGACGCCATCCTCTTTAAATTTCAAGCTGGCAGACCAGGAATGAAATGCCATTAAATTAGAGTATTTTAGTGGGCTGCCAAATTTTCTACAAAAAATTTTCTACTTGAAAAACTTAGCTTTGAATTAATGAACAAGCATCTTCAGATATCAAAATGGATTGCATAGTATTTAAGACATTCAAGTTCTAATTTTTATTATTTTTAACAGGTGAGATTGGCCTGATGTGGTTTTCTTCAGCCAGTTTGGTCTCATTTTTAAAAGATTTTTGAATATTTTGCTGGCAAACAGGGGAAGACTAATACTAAAGGAGTATAAAGACCAGATCCATAAAAGCCCACAAAATAAAAGAAACTTGTTAATTGTAAGAACACAGGGTTTTATGTATGTAAAGGCTGCTTTCTGGTGCTATAAACTTAATGGAATAGATGAAAGATGGTCTTCACAGCCTTATTTGTATTGCTGTAATGATTCAGTTCTATGGAGCTTTATACTTCACCAACATGGGAATGGTTTACCATTAAGAGCAGTAAAATGAGAGTGAGTTGTATTCATCTCTTCTGCAAGCATTTGGACAAGCAGACTTTTTCTCATCAGGAAACAAAAGGATTCTTCATTTCTACAGTGAGGTTAAAGCTGTGGTGTCTGTCCCGCATGGCAGAGCTCTTGCCACTCCCCTGGACATGAGATGCCAAAACCTGCTGTTCCAGAATTTCCTATTTGAGGATGCTGACAGCCCAACGGAGAAACACCATTCCTTCAGAGTGTGATACAGCACTTGGAAGCTCCTCAGCCAGGCATCACACACATGCTATTTGCAGCATTTGGTTTTGGTGTCCCATTGGGAGCTTTCAGAGAGCCGGCACTTGGCATTGTAGCCTGCAGTTGGGCTCTGATCATACAAATGTTCCAGTAGGATTTAATTGCCATAATTCATAATTCACCAAAAAAGAAAGTGGGACAAGTCAGACTCTGGACACAAGTAATGGAGAGCAGCAGCCAAGTGAAGACAGCAGCCAAGTGGCCAAGGCTCCATTGTGCATCTTTTTCAGAGCTGGGTCTGCAACCTCTGAAGGGATGTGACAGGAGGGATGGGAATGTAAGACATGGGGATAATTGCTTGCCATCCCTTCTCCTTCCCTTTTTCTCTCCTGTAACAGGCATGATAAGATCTCATGGCTCCAGACCTGTCCCTCCTTCTTGTGGCAACCACTTTGAATTTTCCTCCACAGGTAGGAAGCTGAGCACAACTTTGGCAAGAATAGTTCAGCCAGTGAAAATACTGTCTAAGCTGATTTGCTCCATCTCTACAGCAGCCCTGAGAAGGTCAGTGGGATGTACAAAATGTCCACTTTTATTAATTTCTCTTGAAACGTCAACTAGAAATATACCTAGAGCCATGTATACAGATGAACATACCTGTGAAGAATTTTTAAATTAATACAATCATACTTTAATGGCAGAAGCTTTTCTCCTTGACCAAAGCACAGATGAGCCATTATTTCTTTGCAGAGAGAGATGGGAAATAGTCTTTTTCAATAAAATCCAGCTGTTGATTTTATAATACAGGCAATAGCTCTGCAACTTCAAGAGACACATGTCCTTGCTGCTGGATCCACAGCTGTTCTCTTAATGTTCTCTTAACCATTGGAATGTGGACTGATTTAGCCCTGGGAGATCAAGCCTGACAGATGTTCCTCACATCTGCTCTTCAGAGCTTCCAGTAGATAAGATCCCACCATCTCTCCATCACAATCTTCACTCATATTGATCCAAAGCCTCCTTTGTCACAAATCAAGTAGATTTCCTTTTGTCCTCCACCATAAGTTTTATAGGGAACTTGTGAAAGTGTTATGAGGCAGAAGTGAAAGGCACAGATACAAAGAGGAAAGCATTCAGGCAGGCAAGAATGTAACAGAGGTCAAATAGCTACACACCATCAAAAATAAAAATTAGTCTAATGCAATTTCGGTACTGGCTCTCTTTTTTATACAAATAATTTAAGATTTGTTGCCTGCTTTTGTCTGTCTTGTGAATGAATTTCACAGGAGTTCTCCCTACACCAAGATCCAAATAGAAAATAGAAAAAAATCTAGATCAGACCTTAGGATTTCCTTTTTGAAGATATCTGTTTTGTTGGACAGCACGATACACAGGTGACTGCTCCTTGCACATAGATCTAAAACTGGTTGTGCATTGTGGTTCAACTGAGATTATTTCACTTTTTTTTTTCACAAAAAGAAATCAGGGTGGAGAGTGCAAAACACTCAAAGTAAGAAAATTTTGCTTTTATCCCCCTTTATTCTCCAGATGGCTTATCCCTTCCAAGGAAGAAACTAGATTTGTCTGAGGCAGCCAGTTCTTGACAAGGTCATTCTGATGCTTTTATATCCCATCATTCTCTTTCAACCCTTGTTAATTGTTTTGTTAGCAACCGTGGTGGGAAGGACATCATGCTGATGTCTGAGTCATGAAAAGAGCATAAGATTGTCTGCTTCCCACTGCTGTCCTTTGATGAAGGGCCCTGGGTCCTCTGCGTCTAAGACAACAGATGGTTGTGAAGCACCTGCCAGAAGAGCAGGAGGGGATAGAATGATGCATGTGGTCGTATCCTGCACCAGAAAATTAATAAAACCCAGAGCTTGACTGTTCATTACTTCAATGGAAAGCCAAAGCTTAAGTGAACATCAGAGAGGATCTTAACACATTCTTGTGGCATCCCAAGCACACTGCCCGAGTGTCCTTCCAAACTGGTGAGTCCTCTCCAGAAGGATGCTGGCTTGGGCAGTGTCTCTCAGTAAACACAATTTTTCATGCCACAGATGACATGTCCTCTGAGTCACCCCAGTACAGTGCACTCATCCAGCTCACCACAAATCCACTGCACTGTACATCCTGATCTGTGGGGAGGGCTCAGCATGCTCGTGTGCTCATGGCCCCCATGCTAAGGAAGGTGAGGAACAGCAGGGCTGGGGCTGGGCCTCTGCCCTCTCTTTCCAGTAGGTTGTACAAGCAATAAGGTTGTCCCTCAGGTGACCTCCCCTACCTATCCTCCTGGGGTTCCTGGAGGAGCTGGGAGGGCAGTGCAGGGATGAACCCTCTTATCAAGAACTACTGAATGCATGTGGATGGGGCTGTGAAAGCATATGTTTCTGCCCAGGTTTTGCCTGTGCCCTTCTCTCAGACCAAGGGGAGCAGAATAACTACCAGATTTGTAGATTTCCCTTGGCTTCACCACCTGGGGACACTCCAGACTGGAAGGAACTGCTTTCCCATTCACCACAGAACAAGACATGAGCAATCTGCAACCCCTTTTTTATGCCATGCAACAAAAATCTGTCTTGCTCCTCACAATTTCCCTACTTCTGTACCCTTCTTAAACTAGGTGGGCTCCCTGCTATGAGAGGTTTGGACTCCCAAACATTTACTGCTGGCAAATACTCTCTGTCACTTGGTGTTTGTTGAGGCTGAACAGTGAAGTTGAATGACTGGCTTTCAGCTGCCAGCACCTTGGCAAAACTCTCAGAGGAAAACAGCCAGAAAAGTTTAATATCTGAAATTAAGACTTTTCAAAATGACTCAGAAGCAAATGCCCTCATTGGTGTGGAGAGAATGGGAAAGGAACCTAGAGAAAACAAAAACAAAACAAAAAAAGATATCTCTAGGAAAGGTGTCAAATTCTCCTGCTGGGGGCTTCTGAAGACATGTCTCTTCAGAGTTCTCTAAGATTTTCTCAATTTATACATTCTCTGATGCAACTGACCCAGTGTCTTTCTGAAAGGAATACTAAAATGTGGAGCACTTCCAGAATAAAATTGCTTATCTTTCAAACAGCAATTTTACTAATGTTCGCTCATAATTACTTAATCATGAAGAAGCTGGAGGTCCAATTTAAGCTTAGAGATTTTTAAAACCATTGTCCTGAGAGTGTTGCAATACCTTAGCCCTCAGGTGCTATCAGCATGTAATAATAAGACTTATTGTCATCAAGGTACGAACCTCCCTGAGCTACAAGACAGAGACAGGGAGCAGAATGAAGCCTCCACAATCCAGGAGGGAATGGTCAGTGAGCTGCCATGCAACTTAGACCTGCACAAGTCCATGGGGCTGGGGGATAAGAGGCTGGAGCCCTGCCTGGGACAAAAGGACCTACAAGTGCTGGTTGATATAAATAACTGTTGTCATTATATTGCAAGAGTTCTATTGTCATTACATTGCAAGGGTTCCATATTGCTAGAGTTTCATACCTCCTTGATGTTTCTCATAGGCATCTCCTCTAAGTACTGACTCTTTACTCTTCTTGTAACAGCCAACTGAGACCAGTTCCCTCAACCAACCACCCCACTCTTTTATAACACTCTTCTGATTGGCTACAGCTGCAACCTGTAAAGTCAGGCCTGCTCCTAATCTTTAATAATTAGCCCAGCTGCAACCCTTTCAGGGGGTAAGATTACTGTCTATACTACCTTTATTTTCTTATATTCTATACCCCTACAGCTAACCACGAGCTAGTGTGTGCCCAGCTGGCCAAAAGGCTCATGGTGTCCTGGCCTGTGACAGCAATAGTGCCACCAGCAGGACCAGAGTACTGACTGTGCCCCTGTATTTGGCACTGCTGAGAGCACACCTCAACTCCTGTGTCCACTTCTGGGCCCCTCACTGAGGCACTGCAGCGATCCAGAGCAGGACAACAGAGCTGGGGAGGGTCTGGAGCACAAATCTCATGAGGAGAGGCTGAGGGAGCTGGGGCTGTTCAGCCTGGAGGAAGGGAGGCTCAGGGAAGACCCTGTTGCTCTGCACAACTTACCTGAAAGGTGTGTGTCAATCTCTTCACTGAGGCAACCAAGGACAGGACAAGAGGAAATGCCTCAAGTTGCAACAGGGGAGGATATTAGGAAAAAAAATTTTGCGGAAAGGGTTGTAAAGCATTGGAATAGGGAAATGGTGGAGTCCCCATCCCTGGAAGTATTCAAAAACTAATGGATATGGCACTTAAGGACATGGTTTAATGGTGAATATAGTTAGTAGTGGTGCTAGATTGATGGTTGGACTTGCATGTCTTAAAGGTCTTCTCCAATCTTAATGATTCTATGATCCTACTGTCTTGAAACATTTTCTGGGCAAAGTTCTTTTTTTACTTACATCATTACCTGTTCTATTAACTTTAATAGGTTGGAATGGGCACAGTTCTGCCCCTTGCAAATCAAACGCAACCCCTGTTTTCAGAACATAGACTTCAAAAAAATGAGAAATGCCAGTTTGTCATATTGGCAGTTCCAGCAGTTCAAGAAAACCACCCAAGGGTCCTGCCTGAATAAGTGTATGCCTTATTATCTCAATAAGCATGATAAAGCCATGGTAATATTTAGAGAAGGCTGGGAAACTTGGAAAGCAGATTCCAACATGAAGTTTTAAAAAAATCTTTAAAGGCAATATTTAACAACAAAGGAGGTTCAATAGTTCATTTCATAGGTCATGATGTCCTGAAACTTGTGTAATCACCAAAAAAGTTGTTTTAAGTTTTTAGGCAAACTGGGGTAATATAAACTAACACTATAAAAATGTGGGTGAGGTTTTCAAAAATACTTGAACAGGGTTTTACAGAGTTCCTTCCTGTATTGCATCGCATTTTGATGCACAAAAAGTCAGAGCCAGACAAGGATTTTGAAAAGTCCTTCATCTTTTCTCCAGCCTTTAGTTTCAGTGCTCCTGTGTAGGAAAATAATACGCTTTCTTATCTACAGACTGTAAAATCATGTATTTCAGTCTTGCTGATTGAAAACGAGCTTATTTTGGATGAAAATAAAGGCTATCTTGCACTTCCTACCACTAAAGCAGATGCTGGATGGAAAAGATGCTCAGATGATAATTACTCAGCATTTTACTTCAAACTTCAACAGTTTCTGAAACATAGATTTATCTTACCCATTCTGCAAGACCACAGGGGTTTCATACCTCTGCTCCTTCAGCTTCTGCTTGTGGCACTTGAAAGGACAAGAAAGACAAGTATCCATTCTTCATAAAGGCTTTTATTACAAGGTTGCTCAAGGTGCATTGCTGAAAGCCCATAGATGAGAGGATGCATGTGATATTGACAAAGGATGTTGAAAAAGAATATGTAAAGGCTGAGACATTATATTAAAAAATAAAAATCTGAAACAGAATATATTTTCCTTTCCTAAATTAATTCCAAGTTTGCACCTAGTTTGTATGCTGCAAATTAAGATATTCCATGTGTTGGTGGGTGCCAGTGAAACTTGATTTGCTTTAAATTGCTGAGGCTCAAAATTAGTTTCTGGGCTCTTTCTAGTAAGGGAAGAGTTATACTGAAGTCTTGTCTTTTTTGGTGGCACTAATAAATTCAGCCACTCTGGTACAGTCATGTCTTTCCCTGAAAAATGAAATTTATATCTGCATCTCTCCTCTGTCAAATCTGAGAAAAACTGGCTAGGTGATTCAAGACTTATTAGGGATACATATGCAAAGGTATACACCTACATCGCTATCACTACAGAAGCCTTAATTCCTCATGAGCACAGACTGAAAGTGTGGAAAATTAGGCTGAAATCAAAGTTTAGTGAAGAATTCTTCTAAGATTTTGGTCAATGCTAAATCTATTATGATTTTATTATGTTTCCTATATATTACAATCACTGGTGGGGTGAGCTTTTGTTTTTGACAGCATTTGCTGCAAGCCAGTGCTGATTTATCATGTAAATACAATATTTTCAACAATCTTGGCTGAAGAGACACACAGTGCCACATGACTTTGGCTAACTAATTGGGTAGCTCAGATATTGGAGCTCAGATACATGAACAAATAGCTGTGGTGAACAACTTGTGAGCCAGTCACAGACAGATGTTTACTTGTGGAAAACTTTCAGCTAATAATACGTATTTCTGGAGAAGTCATAGCCTGTTTTACAGGCAATTTCTGGCACAAAGGAACTGTATTCATCAATTAAAATGTTTAGTCTGAATTGGTTTCCAACTCTAATTGAAATTAAATGAAGAACTGTCTAATCTGGGTTGCAGCACTTTTCTTTTAAGATGCTCCAACACATATGCCTCTTCTTGATGTATTGGTAACTATGCATGAGTTTGTCCAATTTTGTCTTTTCTCAAGGGTGTGGTAAACATGCTGCTTTTCTTGACCTTCTGTGCTGGTTGACAGGTTCTTGGTGAAGCCTCTCAAAACTTGAGAAGGAAATCAGTAAGAGCAGGAAACTGAAGCTTGTCCAAATGATGCTAACGATATTGCATAGGTTTGCCAAAACGTGGCAACTCACAGCTGATCACAGAGTGGGTGTTCAGCTTAAGTAGGAACATCCTTACCTTGTGCTTTCCATGGAAGCTTCTCTCTAACAGGAGCCTGGCTGACTGGGACTCCTTGGCAGGCTGCACCACTTGCTCTGCCAACAGTAGCTGTTACCCAGCCAGGGAGACCCTACTTTCCCTGGTTCATTCCTCCAGTTTCTGTTGATGCTTTGTGTTGTGAAGGACAAAACTCATGTAGCCATGTAATAAAAATAATCCACTAGATTACTGGTTGGCTGGAAAATCACTATAAATAAAAAAAATGTTGCTGGCAATAAGAGCCTTGGGGTAGGGGGGCAGAAGACTCTGTAGTTCATGGATGTTGCCAAAATTCTTGGCCATCCACGAAATGAGAAACCCTTTGAAAGTTCTGTCCTGAAGGAGAAAAGGCATTTGGGCTATGGAACAGAGGTGAGAACACCACCAGAATGCTCAGACCACCACATGATACTCTCTTCTTTTGGAAAAGTCCAAAAGCTCTCCCCAGGTGAGGCCAGGCTGGGGCAAAATCAGTGGGTGCCCCTCCTTCCTGCTCTTGCTCTCATGCAAGGCCTGGGTCAGGTGGGAGACAAACCGTGCACTCTCAAGATAGTTCAGGCTCTTGTCACTTCATTGCCTGTAAAACTATCAGAGCTATCAAAGGTTCATATAGGCTGGTTCAAATTAGTAGCATTGATGAAACTAACTATTGTGGTTGCTCACTCTTGTGATTTTCCAGGCTTTTGAGAATGCGGGATCAGCCTATAAGGGAAATGTGACACACTGTCTTAGTTTTGCTGTTGTTTTTGGCAACATGGAAGCATCTTCAGCATGCTCCATTACCCAGTACCAGAAGCCTTCTCACAGATGATATGGTTTCAGCTTGTATCTTACTGTGCAATGAGCAAGACAGAATTGAGAAATGTTACATTTAATGGCAGTTTTTTGATGCTTTGGAAAACATCAACGGCAAAACTGAAAACAAATATTGGTACTCAAATGTCTCTAAAACCGTGTAGCTTGTGACTGGAGCCAAGAAATAAAGCCAGTATTCCCACTCTGTGTGGATTTAGACAAGAGTCATTTGGGATCCATGGGTGTTGATTGGGGTGTTGCAATGATAGAGGGTGCTGGACTAGTCACAGACAAGTTAATATCTCATAAAACAAAAACTAGTTGGTGCTTTTTGCATAAACTTGTTACTGAAATGTTGGAAACCTCTTTGTCTACTTTGTCTTTTGTTTTAGCAGGAAAGCCAGTTGCAGTAAATTAGGTAGGTTTGCTGGGTGCAGATCTCAGAACAAAGGTTTTCCTTTTGGCCAACTTTGTTTGTGCCAATGATGACAAATACCAGAGGTCTCAGCTGACTAGAAGAATGTGACTAACCTTCCACAAATGTGTCCCTCAACTCCACGGTGAAAAATTAATAAAGAAGCAAGAGCAGTGACTACTTTGGTGCAATATACAATGTTATTTTTCTCAAGACGCTGTTCCAGGAGAGTGAGGGAATTCTGGCCTAGAACTTCACTAAAAGGTGATTCCAGATCAATGCAGCTTGTAAAATACTGTCATGAAGACTCACAAACCTTGATGCAAGGAAACAAAAGCAAACCACCACATATATATTATTATTATTATTTCTGAATTCCCATCATCTCCTAAACTGATCTGACCTCAGACTCCTGGGCATTGGGGCTTGGCTGCAGATTAGAGAAAGACACAGAAGAGGTGGCAGAAGGTGGTTCAGTTCTCTTGCTGAAGTTCCAGCAAGAGGTGGCTTGGCTGCTAACACAAACAGAAAGCAAACAACACTCTTAGCCCCTGCTGGAAAATGGTGTTGACTTATGCCAGTGGAAAGAGCAGACCTGAGCTCAGTGTACGTTTGTGGGTGAAGACAAAAGACAAAAGCCTTCCAGGCAGAACTAATAAACTAAGGAAAGTCAAAGAGGAAATTCTTGTGGGAGTGGTGTCAGCATTACTGTGATGGATGGTGACTGTGGTCCCGGGAATGGGCCCCACACAGCTCAGACACAAACACCCTCAGGCAAACACTATCCAAGGGGTGGTGCCCTGTGCCCCTAGAGAGCCCCAGTGCCTGTCCATGCACTGGTTTGCCTCTGCTGCTGTCCCAGTCCAGCATCTGCATATCTACTGGTTTGGGTAGCCACCAAAACACTGCTGCAAGCCAGAACTGGCCAGGGGTATGGCTGATTGGGAAACAGGCTGGGGTGGGCTAGAACAGTACCAGTGAAACATCAGCTCTTGGAAACCTGATCAAGATTTCTCAGTATGCTGGCAGCTCTCTGAGATAAACACAAACTACTGAGCCTCAAAAACTTCTAAATGATATAAAATAATTGTGAGATTGGAGAGCCCAGCCAAAACTAGCTGCACAGAGCTTTTTCCCAGAAAGCTGGAAGTGTGTGTGTGTACACATTATAGACTTTTCCTTTCCTTCGGAGCCCCAACACCTTATTCGTCCTCAGGCTTGGCTGGAGGGATGCGAGGCTGAATTCAGCTCAGGTACAGCCTGTCCTTTGAAGGTATCTGAAGACAGGGCATGCCAGGGGAGAGCTGCAGAGCCTGTGCTCCCATGTGCTTTCCTGTCTGGCACCAAACATCCTCGTTAGTTTGAGCGACAGAGGCAGCGCTGCCAAAAGGAGATAGTTTAATTACTGTTTTCCTCTCTCCTCTCTTATGAAGTGGCTGTAAAACTACTCACTGCTGAACCTGAGCCATCCCAAGGAACTGACTGAGTGAAATATTTAAGAGGGCTATTTATTTAGGCGTCAGCTTCACAGGCTCCCTTCATAACTGTCTGTGCAACTCCGAAGCTACTGGGTACTTCCATAGCAAATAATACGATTTATGAGCACTGTCCTGGTTCCTGGGCACCAACTGTCTCAGTCATGTACAACCATGCACTCTCTCACCCATTTCACAACCATGGATGGTGTGAAATGGAATGAAATACCAGATGAGCTGGTTCAAATCAAGGGACCTCCATATGGAGCCTCTCCCAACTAGAAGGCACTCAGACCTGGGTTTCTGAACTCCCCTCCTCTAGAACACTACAGCTTGCATGGAGTCTTCATGGGTGGGACAAAATGGGATTGGTTTATGGGAAATAGGAAGTCAGCCTGCATGTACTTGCTCTGAGTGCTAGCTTGCTCATAGGATCTATGAATGTTTTTCCTTTTGGTAAAAAACCACTTTAGCTGTTTTTCCTTTTGGTAAAAAGCTACTTTAGCTGTTGCAAGACTGAAGTTCCCTTGTGTTCCCTGCCAGCACACAGTGTATGGAGTATGCTGTTAGCCCTTCAGTTGGGGAGCCCCACAGCAGGGAAGTGGCTGTGATTAACAGACAAACAAAGCAGCAGATGGGAATAGCATGGAATCCACAGACCACCAAGAGAGCTGGTTGTCCAGATAAAAAAATTCTGAAGCATTACCACAATGGCTTGGGTCAAGTTATTGAACTTTGAAGGGGTCTGGTAAAGAAAAAGGAAAGGAAGCACTTTTCTCTCTCCTGCATGGGGTACATGAGCAATTAATCCAGATCTCTCAAAGACAATTTCAAACCATTCCTCATCCTTTCAAGGACTGAATGACAGGTCTTGAGAAGGAGGTGAAGCACAGATGCAATACATCATGGCTTTGTGGTGTTTTCTCCTAGAGAAGATATCCTTATAAGACAGCTTGGGAAATGGGAACCAAGAGGTTGCAAACTGGTCTGGAAGCCATGTACAAGGAGTAGCTGCCAGTGGTGCAACACTGCATTAGAAGCTGGGTACAGAAATAAACCCCTTCTGTGGACAGCAGTATTCAATGCCTTCCTCAGTGACCAGAAAGATGAAAGAAGGAGCATGCTTATTAAATTTAAATCTGGTGCCAACTTTTCAAAATGCTGGAAGACTGGGTGAGAGTTCACAATGTTCTTGACAACTTGGAGCAGAGGCATGAACTGATGGAAAAGGGGAGCAACTTGGGAAGCAAAATGTAAACTGTAGGGGTGGACACAAGTCTCCTGTTCTTTCAGGTCTAGCTACAATTAACCAGCACCTTTCTAAATGCCAGGATTCCTGCAGCTCCTAAAACTATTGGCAAGGATTAGCGCACATCACACAAGGCTTGCTGTCCCAGATAGCTGAATGATCTGCTCCTTCTCCAACCAACTGCTGCATATAGCAAAAAGTGCCTTCTGGTAGAGGAATTGCTATAGGAAAGGAGTTGAGGTGATTTAGATCTTCAGTACTTTGTTTTGTAAAAGGTGCAATTTCTTCAGTTTTCCTTGAGGAAATCCAGAAAACTTTTGTGTTTTAATTTTTTTTTTCATGGGGATCAGATGTTCTTCTCAATGGCTCTCCACTCAGGACGTTTCTTGTGAAAACTGGACAAGAATTTCCCTGCTTCAGAAACCAAGAGTGAGTGGGCAATCCTCTCCATAGAATAACATTGATGCGCCAGTGGAGACAAGGGCATCCAGGTGACCCTGCCAGGGCCCTGTGCCATGGGGACTGACAGCAGATGGTCCATGGTAGTGCAATGCCCTGGGCTCTGCATGCATCCAAAGCATCCCTGAAGGAAGGAAGCAGGAACAGTGCAGACAGCCACAGAAGTCTGAAGGCTGAATGTGATCCTAGTGATGAGAGAACAGCATATTCAGACTTTCTGGTGGGGTGTAACAAAGATCAATAGCTGGAAGTTGGAAGCGGGTTAATTCATACTTGGAATAAAGAGGTCCCTGCTTTCTGAAGCAGGAAGGTAACTATAGTGTGGATTTTTTTGCTGCCCAACTTCTTGAAGGAAAGATTGGGTATTTTTCTGAAGGATGTGCCAGGATGCAGGATAAATATCCTGCCATCTGTGTGTGCAGCTGGTTCAAGCCCAGCAGCCAGCAGTGTCACTGAGCTGGTACAGACCCTTGGAAGCAGTGGCCTTCCTTCACTGATACCTGCCACGCTGGCCACCTCTCACCCCATGGACATTTTTCCAGGGCTACTTCAGCTGTGGGATGGGTGTGTGGAGTTTGGAGGTGGCATGCCATGGCTGGCAGCTCTGCATACACAGGCAGATGGCTGTCCCAGCCTCCCTGCAGCCCGTGCCACAGCCACCAAGGGACACTTCTCTCCAGCAGTCCCTTACCTTTCTAGTTTCCCTTGGAGTAGGGACCCTGCTGAAATCATAGCCCTTGCTAGGAGATAAACGAGTGAAAGAAGACAAACTGCCTATGACACATGGGAGGACAGCGAGTGTCCCACCTTTGCTCACTGCGCTCTGGAAAGTGCACCTGGGCTGCAGACAGCAGCACATATAATGAGTGCCACACATACAATGAGTGCCACACATACAATGACAGCCGCACATATAATGAGTGCCATCTGCCGGCAGATGGGAAAAGGGTATTGGAGATAACGGGATAAACAGCAGCGAGGGCTCTTTGCGCCCTGCGCGCCTTCTCTGCTCTTCCCCGCTGCAAGGCTGTGCTGGCAAACCCCGCTTCCTACTGTGCCAGTGATGGGCAGACGGACAGAGGGACAGCACCATTCTCATGCCATCTTCTGCATTCATGAGCTGGTGCTCCCCGCAGCTGTGTCCTGACTCAGACAGACAGACAGCTGCAGGAGCAGGAGCCTTGGTGTGCAGGTCTGGCCATGCGTCCCATGCATCCTTGTGCATGGGATGGTGCATAGGAAGGTGGAGGATGGAAGGCACCCAAGACCCTACAACACAGGATCCTTACAGCCTGTAATGTGTGGGCAGCGGTTCACATCTCCTAACTTGGCCTGAGAACTTCTTTACATTGCTCACTGCTCTGCTTTAGGCCAAAACCAAAGGGATTTTCAGGTTATGTATGGAGATGTCTATATGGTTTCTATTTATTATATAAAAATCAAATCATGCACAATCTAAATAAATCTGTCGTGTATCTTTGTCAGTGAAAACCTCAAAAGATAAGAAAATACTGGTCACCAAGTATCAATTTTCTGTGCCAATTCAGAGCTATAATAATGCAGTAAAACCTAACCCTTTGACAGGCAGAAAAGTATTTCTGTGCAGGCACTTCCAAAACAAATGCCATTGGAACAGCATTCTGTAGGAGGTGTTTGCTAACAGATGTAAGGACTGAGCAGCACTTGGAGGGGTCATTTCTCTTCACTGACAGGATGGTGCTAATCCCACTAGAAAATAAGACAGCCGTGTACTGTTTATGAGATAATTATACTGAGTGATGGGAGACAAAGCCTAATTATATATAACTTATCAGCTAAAAGAGCTGAAGTGTGGTGTTGACTTAGAGGGGACTAAACTGCAAAAAAAATTATTCTGTTAATTATAACATGGACTTATTATCCCTTTTATTTGGCAAAATACTTGTTTCCTTCCTGCCAGTTTTTCAGGGAGTGTTGTTGCTGTGCTTTCTGCCTGAGGATGCTGGAAACTTCTCAGAGAATAAAGATGTGTGCAATGCATATGAAAACTCCCGTTCATAGTTTTCAAGCGAGCAGCCTAACTTAGGCATGCCTTCCTTTTCCAGAGCAAGCAATCACTATTGGTGGTATGTGACTCCACCAGCACTATGGATTTTTAGGTTTTTCTTGCTTCAGTTATGGAATGAAATGTAAGATTAAAGACCTGAGTTAAAGAAGGTTGTCAGCCTCAAGAACCTCAGTTCATCTTGCAACACCCTTTGGGTGTGAATGTGAAAGCTCTGAAAAATGAAAACCATGAGCAGTATTTCTACTGTTTGGCTTGAATTCTTATTGGAATGTTTGTTCCACATATTTCAAAACAGAACAAATGGAACAAACACTTCCTGAATTCAGATCTCCAATGAACCTGTGAAGATGTAATGCAGACAAAATGGGGAAAAGAGGTTTTTGACCACATCCTTCAAAGGCCAGCTTAGTCCTCTGCCATGTTAACATGTTATGGGCAGTGCTTATAAAAACATTGCTGCCACAAACATGTTTAGATACTTGGCTTTTGTAGGATGCAACAATAAATTAAAACTATAAAAAAATTGGGGAGGGGAAATTGAAGGAGTTATGTATCACCATACCTAGCAGAACATAGAGCTCTGACTTGAGCTGAGATCAGTGGAGGGATTTTTTGGGTGGGTATCCCATGCAAGTCCATTGAGAAAAGGGATGTGATATAGAACATGCACATTATGCCCCAGTACAGACCTTGGCTTTGCTCAGGGGGCTAAGCAAGCTCTGTAAATAAAATATGCTTTACACAGGGCTTATACCCACAGGTGCACCTTTGCACATGAGATCCCAGCTGAGAGAGGAAAGGCTGTTAGTGCCCCATATCTCTCCTTGCTCTGTGGGATCTCTAGTTATGGAAGCATGAGGGATAAAGAAAATAGCTTGCCAGTTGTTAATGTCATAGCCTCTCTCAACCCAGTTTATTTATACTCGAAAAAATAAGAATGTAAACTTCTTCCACAAGACAAATATTTACTGTTTATTTTTACAATGTGTGTATTTATGAAAAGGGATCAATCTCCAAGTGAATTTCATGATTACTGTTTTTGCTCATGTGGTACATACACGTGAAGCAAAGGCAGATGCCTCGTGAAGGGGGCTTAATTCTTTGAGATGAGTTTTGATGCAGCTCAAAGAGAGCAACCCACTGCTTCTAACTGAGAATGACACAAAGATCCTAGCTGCATAGAGTCAATAAATATAACCTAAATAGATTTATAATAATTTTTTTAGAGATTGTAAGTAAACAGAGATGCCTTGTTTATAGACAAACCTGTTAGTTTCAGAGAAACATGCATCTAGTTTCAGACACCAGTAAAGTTTCCAGAGGATTTTGCTGCTGCTCTTGTGATCTCATGTGCTTGAAGTGAAACTTAGATTTCCTGTTTCTCCATGCTTAGAATTTTAAATAATAGCATAAAAATCTGAAGTGGTTGAGAATAAGAATGAGCAAAGTATGTTGGACTGGGTTTTTTGTAACACATTTCCTCCCCTTGGAGTCTGTGCTGGTGGAAAATGGATGGACTGAATCCAGTGTAACATGGACCGATGTGTGCAAACTCCAGCTCAGTTTTTAGGAAACAGATGTGAAAATCTGGGCTTCTCAACCTCTGTTTGTTTCCCCTTGCCTTAGCTGTCCACAGTGCATTTTCCCAGAGCCAAGCATCTCCGTTCCAGGAGGAGTTAAGCTGTGCCTGTTTCTTTCAGTGTGAGGGCAGCCTGACCAGCTCATGCAGCTCTTTGCTGAGGTGGATCCCAGGAATGCAGGATGCCTCACTCCAGCAGTGCCAAGCTCTGTGGCCTCTGTGACCTACTGGGACCATGCACTTGTCATAGTGTCCCTGTGTCCCAGACAGATAACCTTAGTCCTGCTCACTGCAGAGGAGAGGGAGTTGGGGGGCAGAGCCTGAGGACCCCCAAGAAGGCACAGAGGGTTCAGGCAGCCTTGCAGAGCCTGTGCCAAAAGTCACACTGCCCTTAGGGCCACATCCCCTGCCCCACCAGAGAGCTGGGAGCCTGGCTGCACATCCTGCTGGGGCACTTGGGGTGTGGGAGGGCAGTCCAGGCCACACACAGAGAGCCCTGCTCTGCACCAACATCACACTGGAGAAGATCCTTCACACATGAGAGCACCCTGCTGCTCTTGGTATTGGAAAGGCCTCTTTTACACATCTCTCCCTGGAAAAGTGAAAAACTCTTTCCAGACATATGGCCTAAGTTTCTTTGTCCACTCTCCCATTTGCATGTAGATACCCTCTACCCTTTCTCTACTGTTCATATTTTTGCAGGAGCAAAAATAGAAAAAGATAGTTTACTTAATTTTGTAATGGATAGCTGAATTTTCTGTGGGGACGAGGAATGTGGGAAAGAGAAGTTTGTTTTTGTTTCAGGATAAATTTTTTGGACCTTGTTACATTTTCTGTTTTCCCTATAATTCTTGGCAAAAAAAAGACTTAAATAAGATGAGGAGAAGAACTCCAGATGAATAAATCTGTGTGAAATTAGGGATTGTTGATTTTCATTCAACAGAGGCTAATGAATTACTACACATGAATTATCTGTTCATGGTGTCCCCAACTTCTGTTTTGCAGACACTCAGTTCAGAATGCTGGGTAACACCTTTGTATAGAGGTCCTTGCTTTGAAGACACTATGAAAACTGGAAATCTCAAACATATTATGGTAATTTTCAGTACAATTGTTTTTCCCAGCAGATGTCTGAATGTTTATAATGCACATACACACTTATGTTGCACATAAGCATCTTCAGCTTACAAAGGGGAAGTTATAACAGATGAAAGGAGAGTTGGCTTGTGTTGCTCCAGGAGTCCTGTGAGTAAACCTGACACAACCACTTCTGTGTCAGCTCTGCTATACTGGATAAACTACCTTTAGATTATTCTCTGGAGTATAACACTGTTTCTTCACTTAGCTTGAAGAAATGTCATCCAGCAAGGAATGTGGGTTCTGGACCTGCTATATAAAACAGATTTTAGAACCTTAATAAGGAAAAAAAGGAGGCAAGATGTAAGGAAAAAAACGTAGTTGAAGAATGTACTTTTATTGAAGTACATTCAATAAATTAAGTAAAAATAAAGTCCACGTTTGGCTATGTACCGAAACTTGGGGAATTCTGGCAAGCAAACCCCCAAACAGTCCTGTGTTGACTCTTGGAGATAAAAAGAAGATAATGTTCATTCTTCTATCTGAAGCACTTGGATGCTGACAAGTCACACTAACAGAACTTGCAGCAAAGTTCCCTTTACACAGAGTAGCATGAGATCAGCCACCAGTGAGACGCTGGCTGCCTCCCTTCTCTGCTGCCCCCCTTCTCTGCTGCCTCCCTTCTCTGCTGCCTCCCTTCTCTGCTGCCTCCCTTCTCTGCTGCCCCCCTTCTCTGCTGCCCCCCTTCTCCAGCTCTTGGGCTCACCCACAGAGAGCAAGGGAGAGCAGCAGAGACACAGACACACTGCTCAAAGAGTTAGCACAAACTCTTTTCTAGGTGGGGGAAGTAAAATCCCCTTACTGCAGATATTGGGAAGTTCAAGCAGCAGTGTGGAGTCACACAGCATGAAGATGGAGTGCACAGGTGCTAACTGTTCACAGTGCATAAACAATGCAATATGGAGCTGCTCAGTGACATGGAAAGGAAATACAGGGATCAGGATCATGCAGAATTAAATTCAAGTCTCCTTTAAATTAGCATCATTGAGTAGGAATGAATCTGTGCACATGATGGCTGGAATTGACCTTTTTAAACAGCTTGTAAATTTAACATTATTAGCTGTACCCTTTTTTAATATGTATTTTTTCCAGTTTGCTCCCATTTTAACTATAAAACTTTTATTGTCATTTCCTAATTAATCTTTAAAACCAAATGAATCAGAAAGTAACACGTGGTTTAGCACTGTCACTGGAGTTGCAAGTTTCTTTCAGGGTACATGCAAAACTACTTGTGGACCTCTGAATTAGTATCAGAAACAGGTACCTGAAAGCAGAACTGGGGACAAACAGCTTCTGTCTTGGGGTTATTGATTTTTAATTTCTTGATGAAAGATTAAATTGAAGATCCTGCTGACATAAAGTGCCAAGCGAGGACTTACAGTGGAATGAAAGTATTCTGAACTCTCACCCTGCTTCTGTGTCCATCCCAGCCACTGACACTGGACATAGGCATGTAATAGTCCATCTGTGTAGGTGAAATTTGGGTCTGATCCAGCATGTCTACTGATGTTTTTCTACCACAATTTAGCAAGGAAAATGTTTTATTAACTTCAGACACATAAAAGCACAGGGGTCTGAGACACTTAACGCCCAGACCTCTATTCCCCCAAGCATTCTTCTATACCCAGTGAAGAAAAATGGGTATCCAGGTGCCTTAAAGGCATGAAGAATTACACTTGAAAAAGGCATTTTCTCCCCAGGAGACTTGAGGGGACTGACCTGGGCTTAGATGGCTAATTTTGCTTATTACATAAATGAGGTAATAGAATTTCCACCCATCCTAGTGCCAGGTGTGGAGAAAGGTCTGGAGGACTTTTGTCAGTTTGAGTAATACCAGCTTTCACTCAGATCACAAGAGCTCTTGGCACCCAATAAAAAGAATAGAGTATGTTTGAATCAAAGCCTTCCCCTTCCAGCCCTATTCACTTGCCTTTTCATTTTGAATGCTGCTGCCAGGATCTGAATTATCTACAGCATACTGACTGGCATGGTTCCCTCCAGCTGAAAGACAAGTGGGAGAGAGAGGGAAGATTACCTCTCCAGCTTGCCAGCAGGCTTGCATTTTAAACTAAGCCACAGTGTTGTTGCAGCAGGGCTCCTGTAAACTGCTGTGTGTGTGCAGGCAGGGAGGCACAACTGGTGCACAGTGCTGGTGCCAGCCCAGCCACTGCCAGATATGCCCGTCTCCAGTGAGCAGCAGTGGTGGAGATGCTCTGTTCCCCTCTGGTCTGCCTGTTCTGGAATGGCCTGCCAGGGGAGGTGGTGGAGTCACCATCCCTGGATGTGTTTAAGAAAGACTGGATGTGGCACTCAGTGCCATGGTTTAGTTGAGATCTTAGGGCATGGGCTGGAGTCCATGATCTTGAAGGTCTCTTCCAACCTTGTGATTCTGTGAATTCTGTGTGAATTCTGTGAATTCAGCAGGCAGCACACAGCAAAGTGGAGTACACTCTAACCACATAGTCAGTGGGATTGTTCACATTCTGAAAATTAAGCATGTGTTAAAGGTGTGACAGCCCCACCTTATCCCTGTGAAGGTCTGGATGCTGCTCAGGACTGCATGGCTTTTGAACTCTGAAGTGTTCATTGCTTTGCAAACTGAAGATGCTCAGCTGTACTGTCCAGGCCACTTCCCTGGAGTAAATGTCTCTGCTTTGCAGTCTCCTCCTGTCTCCAGAGGCCTCAGAGAGGATATTCAATGATCCATACCTTCCGGTGCTCAACTCTGAACACAACTCTGAGCACTCCCGTGAATTCATTCTCCTACAACCTGTTTGATCATCTCCCAGAAATCACAGCATTGTAGCAAATCCATATCATAAAACTGGCCATGATAAGGATGCAAATCCTTATCACAAAACTATGCCAATGGGTTAGCCAACCTTCTGCTGGCACAGCCTCTTAGATTTTAATAAAAAGCCACACATGTAGTTCCACTGGACCAGAAAGTGTCCTTCAGCCTTTTATCTTTAAGCCATGCAGTGCTAATGGAGGAATTAAACTCCGAAACTGATGTACAGACATGTGTTGTGTAGAACTACACAGAAGGAAAAGCTACTAACTTCAATAACAGCTGTTGCATTTGGTTAGACTTCTTCTATCCCCCAGACACATACAGCAATTGTGCATGTCCACCAAGGGTCTCATCAAGCCTGGAGCAACTGCTCCTGACAATGTCCTCAATGAATGCCAAGCCAAAAATGGCAGAACAGAAATTTACAATCTTAGGTCAACCCCCATCATTTCCAGCAGACTGTCCTCTGAAAGGAGATTGGATGGATCAAGCTGGTCTTTCCCCAGCAGAGCCAGACAGTCTGCCTTCCCAGAGGAGCAGACAAATCCCTCTGCTCAGATCCAGAGATGTTATTTGGCATCAAGTGGGGAAAAATGCACCCTTTCTCGTAATCTTGGAGAATTTCACATTCTCATGGTTTCTTCCATCATGAGACAGATATTCGAGTACAAGCACAAATTGTTTAAATTTTATTTTTATTTTAATTTTTATATAGTATAAACTGTATTAGCTTCTTTGCTGGTGGAAAATACTATAACCATGATCTAAGCTATAGAGGTGCCTCATTTTCCATCATTTGAAGATCCAATGGTCTAAGCCAGCCCTTCTGAAAGAGACACAGCAATTCATTCTGTATAGGTTATGACATTATCCTGTTGGCACTTTAAAACTCAATTCAGCAGCTAAAATAGTATAAATGTATAAAAGGCCAACAGCTGGTTTCTTGCCCCCAAGACCAAGATTTCTGGGTATAAATACTGGGAAAATAAGAATATAAATACTGAGAAAAAACCTTGACATCTCTCTCATCAATTAGCATTTCTTAGAGTTGATATAGGAAAAAAATACCTAGCTCCATGTAAGAGCAAGATAAAGTCTGAGATATGGGGCCATATGAAATCTGCAAAAAAAGATTTCTTTAAGGTAGCTGCCTACAGAGACAAGTTTGATTGGAGGCATGAAGAGAGACAAGGATAAATAAAATAAACTACCCATAAATTATTTTAAATTTATTTTTTATATATATCAGGTATTTTAAAATAATAGGGAATTATAAAACTTTCTTCTTTAGATATCACAACCAATATTTGAACCAATCTGTTTACCTGTAAAGTCACCTACTCTGCATATTTGTGGTTCAGAAAAAAAGGTTCAATTACAGTTGACCTGTATACATTTTCCTGCTTTTCTGAATGTGATATGGTGTGCCAGATGATATTTTTGACTGAGCAGTGTGAGCAGATGAAGGGCATCCACAGGGATAATCTGACTAGCATGCTTAATCCATCTGCATCACATCAGCTTTTTTCCCCCTCACAAAGGACATAGAAAAGAGGCAAAGGAAAAACCTGATGAATTGCTCGCTCTGGTTAGTTGGCCACTTACATCAACTTCAGGCTCATTTCATAAAATATGGCCCCAAGTCTCTTCTAACCTCACCATACTTCATGATTTCCAACTGAACCCACTCAAAAGCCTATTTAGAATTTATGATGCTCAACCAAGCATGTGAGCAAAATTTCCCTAAGGATCCCATCACACAGAATGAATTCTAGCAACTTTTAGAGAATACTTATTGACTTAGCTCAGCTACTTTAAAGTTATGTTTTACACTCATTAAAATAATCCTCTTGCTTATTCAGGACCTTTTCAGCAATGAGATCATTGATGAGAACAGCACATGAAAGCTCTGTTCTGGATGAACATGTGTTGCCCTTGTAGAAGGAGAGCAGCATGGCTGTCCACTCTAGTCCCATACCCCTGGCTAGGGAGAGCTAAATAATGCCTGACTGGCACTTGTCCAGTCCCTTCCTACAGACCTGAGGTGATGGAAACTCTATGGGCTCCATGGGAAATATGCTCCAAAGCTTCACTGTCCATTATGCTGAAAAGTTATTCCTCATGTCTTTTCCTAGTTAAGCACTGAACATCTTGGTCGAGAAATATACTCAATTTTTTCTAAATCATTTGAAGAATCCCCAAAGTAAGCCTTCTGGGATAGATTAAGTCAATTTTTTTCTAACAGTGAGGAATGTGTTACAGATATTCAAGAGAGCAAGTAGATACTTGATTAAACAGATGAAAGTGCAAAACTTCTAAACTGTATTCCATGCACAAGCTGAACCTCTAAAGGTTTCAGCAGCTTTGTCTGCAATTAATGCAGTGCCACACTGCCTAATTGACCTTTTCTGATTAAAATATGTCATACAATCATGGGTAAGGTTTTCTTGATGAACAATAGCAATGAAAACTCTTAATTCACCAGAAGCCCCATTTATTCAGTAACAACTGTACCTGGCCTCCTCTGTTTCATTGTGCTTTGTTGTATCAGAGGACTCCTATGACACAGGATTACTTTTCTCAAGTGTTCCCTAAAATGCTCTTTCCTTTAGCATACTGGTAGAACTAATTTCTGCTCTTCTTAAATGTTGCTTTTCTGTCTGGGAGCCTGTCATATGAGCCTGTCATATGAGGGACACTTAAATATCTTCCTCCATGAAGACAATACTGCAATATCCAGCACGCAACCCAAGACTTGGGTGCAGTCACCCAGTCTTTATGGTTGCTGTATTAATCCTGTGTTTTGTCCCATCAATAGGATTGTACATGTGGGAAATACTGTTAGGATCACAACCTGACCCTCAGCTTTGGGATACATGACAAAATGTGTTCTTCACTCTCCCTCCCACTTCTTGCACAAGAAAAAAACCCACTGAGTTTTCTTATTGTAGTGGGAAAACCTACAATTCCCAGTGCTTTAGAAGCAGGATTTTCTTATGTAGAAGCTCCTTCCTGGCAGAATGATTGCTGGTCCCCTCCTTCTCCTGCCTATCACGCACAACAGCTGGGACTGATGTGTCAGAACCCATCTGTATCTGCTCTTTGTGTACAGAGCTGAAAGGAAAAAGCAAGCTATAGGACTTGGCTCTCTTTGAGCAGCAAAACACAGCTTGGTCTCTCAGGAGACCAAGAGAACTGATACTCCCCATCACAGGATGCCTCAGGAATGGAGATGCTGTCTAAATTGAAGAGGTCTGGTACCACATGTTTCCAAGAAAGGAGAATGAAAACTGGTCTGCTTAAATTGTTTTCACAAGAGTCAATAAAGCTGTACATTTCTGGCCTGCTTTTTACTTGCTGACCAATACTAAGATGGGATCAAAGCTCACCCTTAGGGAGATGGAGTTCTAATAAGCCTGCTGACCTGCCAGCTCCAGCCCTTTTGGGGGTGACAGCTGCCTCCATGAGCCACTTGCCCCTCTCCTGCTTCCTCTGCCTTTTCATCCTCGCTCCCCACGCTCTGAGGTGCAACATGTGGGGGGCTCTGCTCCCCAGATTGCTTAAAATTCTCTGTGTATGGTCACCTCTACCCTAAATCCTCTCCTTGCAGAGATGACAGAGGCAAGTTCATTATTGTAGCTCTCCACTGCCTGTGTTTCCTCAGGACCTTGAGACCCTCACTGTTTCCTACTTACAGGTTCATGCCTCCAAAACTACAGCACCAAGGAGCTTCTGCCTCTCCTTTCTTGTTCCAGTAATTCCACATGAGATATTCTGATGCTAGTACACCTGAGCATGAGATGTTCCTCAGCAATGGACCAAAATTGACTGAAATCTGTTGCTTTCTGAAAAACAAATGTTGGCAAGCATGTGTTTGCACACAGTGCCCTAAATTTTAGTTTTCCCTGTCAACAGAAAACAGCACACAAAAAGACAGATATCTTCCCACAGAACTTTCTCCCAGAGCCCTGAATTGTCTGGACATAAATTGCCATTCAAACTATTTCTTTTCTGCTTGCCCATCTGTGAGCTTCTACAGGGCTTTGAAACTCAGTGAAGCAATGGTGACCTGCATGTGACACGTTATGCCCACAGGAAGCAGTTATTGATTTAAGGCACTGTGTAAATGAGTCAAGACTTTGGCACCTATTAGTAAAACACCTTTAGGTTTTGAGATTTTCTGCTGTCCTTTCTAAACACAGATTCTGGGGCTCCCCCCTCTATTATGGTGTGCCAGTTCCCATTGGCATTTTCTAACTGGACTTTCTCCAGCAATCAGATTTTCCTCTTGTACAAGGGAGGCAGGACAGCTAAAATCTTCATGAGGCCCTGGTACAGAAGAAGACCAAGGTCTATGTCCTGGATTGAAACCAGAAAATCTGTGCTAAGGGATGGCTGCAGGCTGCTCATAAATGGCAAATGATGGTGGCTGGCAGAACCAGGTGTGCTTCAGCAGCTGCAATTCCAAGCAGGCCCAAAGACAGGGGAGATGGCAGATGTGTGAGCAGAGGTTTGCCAGGCCCCTGATTAGTGCTGGAAGCCACTTTAGCCTCCGACTGACTCCGTGCCAGAGAGAAAAAGGTGTCACAGGACTGTTTCTCATCACCTACAAATAACTGTGCCCTTTGCTGCTCTCATCTTAAGCCTAGTTTGATAAGGGCTGAGCCCTAAGCATTTCTCACAAGGAAGGCTGGTTTGGTTTAGTTTGAGCACTGAACAGCAGCTCTTGCTGTGCTGAGGGCTGCTTGTAGCGATTGATTATTCCCACATGGTTATCAACAAGCCTGAGCAGCCTGCAATGCAGCTAACTTCACACCAGGAAGATGAGGCACTGGAGGGTCCCATCAGGGCCGGGGGGCTGCACAGAGAGGGTCACCAGGTCCAGGAGACCATTGCAGGGTCAGAGAGCACAAACAAAACAGGGAGTTCACAAGGCTGCTCATGGCAAATTGTTCTCTGCTGAGGCTGAACCCTTTCCTACAGGCAAGACCAGCACATCACATTGCAGATGTCTCCTTCTCTCTCTTATTTTACAGATGTCAGCTAGTTCTGAACCTACTGACAATTTCCAAAGTCTGTCTCAGACAAGTTGCCTAACCTCTCTCGTTTTTCTCCCCAAGGCTGCCATCAGGGAGAACTTTTCTTTGTGCTACACAGCCAGTGTAGCAGTATTCAGCCAATGGTCCAGCTGCAGACACCTTCTTTTGGGGAGCAAGGATCTCAAGTCACATCCTAGCACAAAAAGGCAGGGCCAGTCAAGTTCCAGAGCTCTGCCTGAAGTTATTAATTTGTGAGGAGATACTCTTGCCCTTTTTCCCTTCTATCTTCCCCTTGCCAATAATGATGTGGAATTTTTTCTGCTTCTCTCCTCTCCACGAACGTTATAGTGCCAAAACCCAAGTTAAGAACATGCCTCTGTAAATATATCTCAAAATAGTCATGTTGGTCAAAACATATTTCAGGACTTTGATTCAAATGCAGATGATCTCATAGGGGGAATTGCAATGAAATGAAGCCATTTATTAAAGACAGAAGACCTGGGAATCAATTAAACCAAAAACCTAAGGAAAACAATTTTATATACATCCATTCAATACATATTTTCTTTTGATTTTTCCAGAATCCCTGGTCCCTTGCTAAGACATGTCTCAAAACACTGATGATGTTTTCCCATCTCCATTCAACATAACAGAGGTCAAATAATGGAAAGTGGTATTTTTTCCAGATTCTATGTGGAAACTCAAAGGGGTAAGTAAAAGATAGCCATACATATAGCCTAACTTCTGATATTTCATATTCATCTTGACAAATGCTAAAAGATGCACATTGCTGTCAATAATAAGAATAAATTTATAAATTGGGACTCAACTACACTGGCACTGCCTAGAACACATCTGGGTATTCACTTTAAAGGATGACTAAAACTAGTAATGTAGAAAACTATGGAGTTAAAAGAGTTACCTACTCTACTTCTGTAAAAGAATTATAAAATTTACCAGAGCAAAATCAGCATGATTCAGTCACTTTTAAAGCCCTAGGAATCTTTTTTCAATTCCCACCCTCATGAATGAGCAAAATCAGGAGGTTAGAATTAAAGTAGCCTAAACACTTTGCAAAGTCAAACACAGATAAAATATTCACTCTCAGGCATGAAAACTTATTCTTTATCATCTCACATTCAGTCTAAAGAAAGGACTGAAAAATGTCCCACTTGATGTGGAGTCAACAGGGAAGTAGATATTCATTTCATACTTCTACACATAAGAAGAAATCTTATCAGGATTGTCAATTTGTGCATCCATGCCCCCAGTACTCAGATGTATGCCCAGCTGCATAAATGTAAAAGACCCCTGTTCAGAACTGAGGAAAGCTAGAAAACCTAATCACAGGCTGAGGAAATGAATTCCTGGGAATCACTTTGAAGAGAATGGTCTCTCCCTGAGGGCCAGGGAGTGCTGCCTGCTGAGGAGGAAGGGCTTCTATCCCAGAACACCTGGGTTCCACTTAAATGATCTCGGTAATAAATATCACGAAAAACCATAAATTATACCTACTTGAACTGTGTGCCTTAAGCAATTGACATTTGCAAAGCACAATGAAATCCTTTAAATGAAAGAAAGCACATGTGGTGCATGAAATGAATTATGCCATTGCCTAATTTCATTCCAGAAGAAAGCTCCGGCTACCTGGAATTGCAGTGTGTGTGCTGCAAAGCACACGTAACATATGGGACATTTCCTTTCATGATGAACATATTTTTACCCTAATAAAATTCACCAAAAGAGTGTTTTTCTCTGTATCTTTGAAGGAACACTAAGTAGACATCTTCCTCTCAAAGAGGGAAAGAATAAATCCTAAAATTCAGATCTGTCTACAGATCATATGTTGGTTAATTCAAGGAAGCTGTTGTGATTTTACTGAAATTCACTAGTCCTAAAATAGACTGAAAAATTTATGTCATGAGCAGTGAAATACAAAGAAAGGTTAATGTTTGTTATGACAGAGGTTTCATACAATCATAGAATAGTCTGAGTTGGAAGAGATCCAGAAGAACCATCAAAGTCCAACTCCTGGCTCTCCTCAGGACACCCAACAATCACACCATGTGCCTGAGAGCATTGTCCAAATGTTTCTTGAACTTTGTCAAGATTGGTGCTGTGACCACTGCCCTGGGGAGCCTCTTCAAGTGCTCAACCACCTTCTTGGTGAAGAACCTACTCATAGTATCTAAGCTAAACTCCCCTGGACACAGCTTCAGGCCATTCCTTAGGGTGCCACAGGGAAAAGATCATTGTCTGCCTCTCTGCTTCCCCTCACGAGGGAGTTGTAACTGCAGTGAGGTCTCCCCTCAGTCTCCTTTTCTCAGGCTGAACAAATCAAGTGACCTCAGCTGCTCCTCATACAGCTTTTCCTCAAGGCCCTTCACCATCCTCATGGCCTCCTTTGGACACTCTCTAATGGCTCGATGTCTTTTTTTACACAGTGGCACCAGAACTGCCCCCAGCACTGGAGGTGAGACTGCCCCAGCCCAGAGCAGAGCAGGACAATCCCTCCCTTGCCTGGCTGGCCATGCTGTCCCTGATGGCCCCAGGACAGGGTTGGCTCTCCTGGCTGCCCGGGCACTGCTGGCTCGTGTTCAACTCGCCATGGACCA
This sequence comes from Ammospiza nelsoni, assembly GCF_027579445.1. Classification (NCBI taxonomy): domain Eukaryota; kingdom Metazoa; phylum Chordata; class Aves; order Passeriformes; family Passerellidae; genus Ammospiza; species Ammospiza nelsoni. The sequence goes on from NC_080635.1 coordinate 57,721,391, forward strand.
GGACCCCCAGGTCCCTTTCCATGGCTCTGCTTTTCAGCATCTCATTCCCCGGTCTGTACCTACATCCAGGGCTGCCCCGTCCCAGGTGCCCCATCCAACACTTAAATGGTGATTGCTCAGTCTTCTCATTTGTCAAGGTCTCTCTCTGCCTTGGAGGGAGTCAACAGCTTCCCCCAGTTTAGTGCCATCGACAAGCTTATTTCCTATTTCTTCTCATCCTGCATCCAAGCTGGTTATGAAGATGGGGAAGATTCACCAGTCTTTGAGATGTTTGAGGTTTCCCACACTGCAAGAAGCCTGGGGCCTACAGCCTGTCCCCACATGAATGTAGACACCTTGGTGACATGCAGGTGTCCCCATTTCCCATGACCTCAGGGAAGGCAGCAGACTTCTCCTTGACAAAGTCCATCTCCTGCCCTGCATGTGAGAGCTCTACATCCTGTGGTCAAGATCCTTCAACATTAAGAATGGTAACCTGAAAAAAGTATCCGAATTGCTTTTTCTTTTTCAATTGATGCCTCTAATTCTGCATATTCAGGATGAAAAGTTCTGATTCTCACTTTAAGGTAGCTGGTGCTGTCCTGAGTCTGAACACAGCTTTCAACACATGCCTGGGGGAATTGAAAGGCCCTTGTTCTAGCCCATGAGAAGTCCTTCCAATAGCTACAAGAGGCTCTGAAAAAAATGTTGCAGACATATTCAGTTTCCCACTGGCCACATAATCTTTTCCAGGAAGATGATGGTTTCTTTTTTCCATGTGTGCTTGAGAGAGCTGAAAGCAGGAAACTCTGGGGCACTTGTATATCATCAATTCAATTGCCTGTGGTGGGCTGGAAACAGAAGCATCACAGCCAGGGTCAGATGAATTTAATATAACATGAAAGATGAGGTCATCTAGGGAATTTGCATGGGTGTTCTATTCCTTTTCATGGTTCATTCCTCAGTTTCTCAATAATCCACCAAAGTGCTAAAAAAAATCAGCCACCTGGTCAACACTGCTATCTGACTCGGCAGGAAGTGATATGGGACAGAGTTATGAGGGAGCCTAAAGCTGTTTTTGTTCCAGACTGGGAAAAAGCCAAAATGCTTTCAGAAAGCAGAATGAAGTCACATCTCCTGTCTCCATATTATTTGCCTTTATCTCAGTGCCTCAGGAGTTATCCTGTCAAAAAATACATTTGAGGAACATTTTCACCCTCAAACCAGTATCTAGACATGAAATAAAAACTGCCATTAAAATGTTGAAAGCAACTCTTCAGTGTAGGTTTATCTGACTGCAGGAGCAGGTTATCCTTTATACTTTGCAAGTTTTAAACACTTTTTCCTCAGATATTTGACTGAAAATGCAGAATACTTTATTGCTAGAAAAGCACTTACTACTATCCACGTTTGAGCACACTGCAAAAGCATGTGACCCAAGGAAATGCTTTTCAGAACATTTTTGTTCAAAAATTCTGTTTTATTGAAAACCAAACAGAAGCATGTCAGTATTGACCAACCTTGTCTTAAGTCTAGGATGGGATTTTTGCTGGAGAAAAGCTGTAATGCCAGAATAACCTGATAATTATCACATACTGTCCTGCTTCAGCCAGAGCAGTGAGGAACCCAGAACAGACAGGACCCTACTTCTTGAGGTCCTACTGAGGGCATCTATCACTTAAGAAAACATCTCTGGCTCACTTGAGTGTTTTAATTAAAAGTTTCAAACAGATTGGTGTTTTCAGCTTCATTACTACAAAAAGCAATTAAAAACCCAAACCAGAGTTATTTTCCCTGCAGTACATGAGCTGCTGTCTCTGGAGAAGGTCCTGCTTTCCCACCCCAATCAATGGCTGGGATAGCAAAGACCCAGCATGTTCACACTTGCTCACAAAAGCCTTTTGAGGCAGAAAGCTGCAGCTTGAGACAGCAAGACCCTTGCCCTTTCCTCAGCAAACACACACACACACTCTGTTGCTGCTGCTGGAGGCGTGTTTCCTGTCCCAGCACGACCGTGTCATCTCCGTTTATCTCATATGACTTGATCAAGTCAGTCTTTGATAGCTCGTAGGGAAAATGGGGCCTCATTCTCTGTCAGGCTGTTGACAGCAAAACAAGATCTGTTTTCTTTGGGCTTGTGGTATTTTGGTTGGGTTCTTCTTAACTTTCACATATCAATCAAAGAAGCGGCCTCAAATATGATGCTCCAGCAGTTCAGTGCAATAAATTAAACATCTGCTGGTAGAGATGCTTCATGCTGAGGTTGAAATTGGCCCTGTGGGTCTAGAAAGGATGCTCTAGCTTGTTTTCCTCACATGAAAACAATAAAAAGAAACTTTTGGGGGCATTTATGGTCAAATTTCTGAATTTTGCAAGGATTTTTTTTTTATGTTTTTGAAAGCTTATCTGCCATTTCCTTGTAGATCAGCAAGTTTTGAAAACAGGGGTTCTTACCTGTCAGTTAAATCCTATGAAAGTGCTACACCCTGGACTTCTGAGGGAGTTTTGGCATCCTGGGTTAATTATGACACCTCATGCAGATCCAGGTCTGTCACCAGCTGTCAGAGCAAGCTGTGGCAGATCAACAGGCCTCTCTGCACAGGCTGAGCAGTGGCCCTTACCCTGTGCATGTCAGCTGGAATTGCAAGGTGATGACATTCATCCTAATCATTTTTCTCCTGGAACTATATAAAGATACCTCACTCTCTCTGCCATGTTCCAAGAGCACCTGCAGGACTGTGACCATGACACAACAGACAAGTACCTTAGTCCTGGGAACATAATTTTTTTATAGATTGGCTGTTCGTGTGATTTAATTTTCTAAGCATCTGTATCCACTAAAGAGTGAAACTGCCAACCTGCTTATTCTGTTTCTGCTGCCATAGTTACTAACACTGATTTTTTTACTAATATTGCAATTATTTTTTATTTATCAAAATACTGCCATGGAAGAAAGCTGCTGTGTTCCAGTCATTTATGCCACAGAGGATGCTGTCCAAGTAGATAATGCAGAAGAGAAGAGGTGAGTTAAATGCACAGGAGAATTCAATGGTGTGGAGGCAGACAGTAACACATGAACGGTACCCTGTGATGGCTGTCAGGGGTCAGGAGGAAAGGCAGTGAGTCACCTGCAAGGGGTTGAGCTGAAGGGGAGAGGTGGTGGGAGAGGGAGATTTGCACTGGTAGGCTTTTATTCATACAGTCTCCCTTTCCAAGGTGATGAACACCAATTTTGATGGGAGAAAATGTAGAAGTTTCTCTTCCAATCCAAACAAAACTCGTTGAACTGAAATTTGTCCAATGATGGTGTCAGAGCAGATAAAACTAAACTCCTTGTATGAAGAAAGAGCATAACTAAAAATAAAACCAGATAATTTCTTATTGTTGTATGACACCCATTCCCTAGCAATCAGGCACTGCTGAAGCACTGTGTTAGAGAAATTACTGAGAGTGTGGGGAAACACCATCTGCTTGAATTGCTTGTTGGTTCTTTAGTTTTGGTTCATTATCACTGATCCTTTATAAAGAAGTGTTGTTCCAAAAATACATCTGTGTAGCAAACCTGACCATTTCCTCATGGCTTGGCTTCACAACACTCAGCTCTGCACATCCCCCCATCCTGCTCTGACACTGTTGGGACAATCTCAGTGACAACTGCTGAGTACTGGGCCCTCGGTCAGCGCACAAATTACTTTCTTCAGAGAGAGAGAGAGGAATGTGATCTCATGGGAGGGGTTTCTTCAGTACCAAAAAGGAGCAATCCTATCTTTTGTGTCAAGGACCAAAGAATAAGATAAGTCCCTATCCAAATGCATGTCAGTACAAGTTCAAGACATTTTTATCTTTGTTTCAAGTACCACTTTGTGCAGTGGAGTATCTAACAGCAACCACAGCTTCATGGCAGGTCACAATGTTGTTATCCAGACATACCCCACAGTAGCTAAAAATTAGATTATTTTTGTCTGTAAAACCCATCTGTGAGAGGTGGAGAGCAGCCAGTCATATCTCTGCTCTGCTCTGCCTTCCATGGCTCTGTGCTTGACTTCTGCAAAGCCAATATGAGCACGGGCTATCATTAGTTCAGAGGCTTGCCTAGTGACAGGCAGCACACCCACCCAGCACCAGCAGCAAAACCTACCAGATGGATCCATGGGATGGATCCTACCACACACATCAAGAGAAGACTGTCAAGGATTTCAGCTGGCCTGTTAGAAACTCCCCAGTTGTTCATGGGATTCTGATTCTTTCAATAAAGCTGCTTGCTGCTTGCTGGAGCCCAGGCGGAGAGGGGATGACTGTATAGACAATTAACTTTGCCAGCACTTCAAGTGCCTAAAGCAGTGCCCAGAAATACAAAACTAAAGGACATGAGAGAAAGAGAAATCAACTTAGATGTCTGTAATACCCCTTGAGCAGAGCATTTATTTACACAGGAGAAAAGCTGCCTTTGCTTAGTTTCCCATATGACAATGCTCAGTCTTATCTTGGAGTGACTCATAATATGGGTCAAAAGGTGAAGAGAAACTTTATGGTAACCTCTTCATAACCCTCTTGTAAAGTCTGTTTACTTTGGCTCTCCATTTGTATTGGTAATCAGTGGGCAATTTCCCCTCATCTCTCTATTTTCCACCCTTCTTTTTTTTTTTTTTTTAATTGAAAACTTAGTAAAGTGAAGGCTCCTTTTGTACCAAAAATGCCCCCCCTCCCTTCCTGCCTCGTTTGTCATGTGCATTCCTCCATTTCCCTTCAGGCCACATCTTCAGCTTCTGAAGAATGGCAAAACTCCATCACCTCCCTGGATAAGTCCATCGGTGCTCCAGGAGGGCTGCTCTCCTGCCCCAGGGAAGAGCAGTGCACTGACATGGCTGGATGCAGTCCTGGGGGCTCCTACCCTCTCCGTGCACTGGGTGCTTTCTAACTTCCTCCAAACACAAAATCACTCCTGCTTGAGATAATACATTCTGATACCCTGAAGCATTTCTCATCCTGGCTTTGGGCTGGAGGTGAACAGCAGATCCACTCAGGAAATGTTCTTGGGAAAGATGACAAGAGCTTCCCAGCAATGGCTTTGCCTCCATTCTCTCTTTAAGCAAAAATAAGGGCTCCTCCCAGCCATTCAGCCACTAAATCCAGGTCTCAGAAAGAAAGTTCTTATCCATTCCACTCTGCACATCCTTCTGCTAGATGGAAATGACCACCAGTCCTTTCAAGCTAGCAGTCATGACTCTGAATCACTGCTGCTGACAGAAGAACAACTACCCAGCAAGTGTGACACCCCCAGCTGCCAGAGTCACGAGACCGTAGGCAAGCCAACACTCTTCTGAACATCCATCAGAGTGCATCTGATTCTCAGTGTGGCCTTAAAGACCATTAAACCTAATGGAACTGAGCATGTGGATATCATTAAACTTAAGCTTCAGTACTTCACTGACAAATTTAAGCAGGCATATAAATATTTTGTTGAACAGAGGCTTGTGAACACCAGCCTAGAAGGATATTTTTGTTTATTTTTCAAGTACTGAGAGTTGTTCTTAGTCATACAGAAGTACAGCAGTGTCTGCTGCAATGGACACATACCAAAGGGAGGGAGAGATGGGCAGAGAAAGCTGCTTTCCTAGATTTTTCATGTATCAGTGGCCAAGCATGTGCAGATGCCTGGGAGATGAGTCTGGAAAATGCAAGCAAAACAAACGTGCAGAGTGAAATGGAAACAGTTCTTGCTTTTACAGTTACATACAGCACTGTTACCACCTCAGTGTTAGCAGCAGCGAACTTTTCCACTCCCCATCTGCTAGCATTCATTTTAATTCCTGCTGTAGTCTACTGTGGAAAATACGGGGTCAGGGAGTCCTTGCTTTTTTCTTAATTCATCTGTTTCTCTTTTCACCCTTAGAGGAAACTTTTCTGTTCCTACAGTATGGCCATTTTCAATGATTTGGGTTTTTATATCACTCAAGAAATAAAAAAAGGAAAAAAAATAGCAGTAGATATTTTTGTATAGACCTAATGTCTGAGTCACAGTCAGGAAGAAGGCAACATACCTTGTTCCAAATGGCATCAGTGTTGTGCCTTTCCAGACAGTTATGGGGTTTTTTTCTCACAGATATATATAGGAAAAGTAGGATGTCAGTTAAAATTAAACTTCTAACAACCATGTGATTTCTTACAGAGGTGTGGTATCTGAGAGCCAAACCCTTTGCTGCTCTTTTGAAAAATGATCAGAACAAATGGCTACAGAAGAACTGCAAAAAATTATGCAAAAAGATTCAAGCAGGTAAATTCAGGAAACCCTTGGCATCGACAAATGGAATTAACAGTGCTGACATGTGGTCTAAGGTGGTTGGTTTGGCTATGCAGTGCCATGCTATAAAAGGCTAACAGCAAAAAAAAAGCTTTAGATTACAAATCTCCCACAGGCCTCCTGGCTTTCTGTCAGGCAGCAGCTCCCAAAGAAGTTATTTTGGTTTTAAAATAAATAAATTGTTTTCTTATGGATAATGGCAGAGAGGCAGGTTAAAAACTAGGTAAGATAGATGTAAACCTCGGTGCTCTTTTTCAGTCAAGTAGGACTCAGGAACTGTGTATATTGTTAAAAACTAAAGAAAGAAGGTTTTAAAAAAACCCAGCCAGTGCCTTTATTCCTGATGGCCTGGCTATTTTGAGCTGCATGTCCCTACACTGCAGTCCATAAGGAAAAAGGCAGGTATAAGTGCCCAGCAAGTACAAAAGCATCCATCTCAAAATGTCCCTTTCTGAGACTTGTTCCCTCCTGACACACTGTGTTTCCCTGGTGTGCTGCACATTAGAAGAAAACAGAGGCAGGAACAAGCAGCAATAAAACATTTTCCGGTTAACAAGGGATTACATCTCTGGCAGCATACAGTAAAAATGAAGGATATTTGAACAAGCTGGTGAGCGTGCTGGAGGAACAATGTTTTTTAATGAGTCAGGATGCTGAGCCATGCTCCCGTTTTGCTGGCCTCTTGTACATCACAGGAGCACTTTCCATCCCTGCGGCAGCCCTTACAAGACTGATACACCTGAAAAAGTGAGCATCCACCATTTGGTTTACAGCAGAGTAGTGGGAAGAGTAAATGTCATCAAATTCAAGGTTTGACCCACCAAGCCCTGCCAGCTGACCAGTGCCACTGGATACATCATCCAGGAGCTGCAAAGAGATCACTGGGCATCCCACATTTATGTCCTGCCAGTCCAGAATAACAGTAAAGAACAGCAGGAACTAAACTATCTGTTACATGCCTTGCAACTAAAATGCTTTCATGGCACCATATATGTTGTCATAAGAACAATCATCTGGATGCCTACACATTTCCCAAACCTCTGCATAAATTCCAAAATGCTGTATAAACATACTTTGTACAGCACTCGTGGATGACAGGAAAATTCTTCTCATAACAACTGGCTTGTGGTTTCCTGAGTAGCAAATGTATGCCAGAGGGAGGCAGAGGAAAAAGATGTGCTAGAAAAGCCTAAGTGCAAACTGAGAGGAGAATCAGGAAGAAATAAAAGAGGCTAAATTAGCCACTTCAGTCGCTCCCCTGACAGGACTACAATTGCAACAGAAGTGAAATTTAACCCAAGAAATAGTACTGACAGACAGTGTTTAGCAAGTGCAGGGATTTATTTGACAGCTGCAGAATGGTTCCTTGAACAGCTAATCATGACTACATTTCTGTAAGCCAGGCCTTGATCCCCAGCTTTGCTCCTGCTCACATCCATCCCAACACTGATGAACTTTCACTTTGAACTGTAAGTTGGGGTGAAATGCCAACTTACAATTGTGATTGCCAACTTACAATTACAATTGTTATGCTGGATTTAGTCCAAGACCTCCAAGAACACCAGTGCCAAAAGGACTGTAACCTCAGCAATCTACTAAACAAGGTCTGGCTCTGTTTTTCTGAAGCAAAAGAGGTTTCTTTTTTGGTTGCTGGGTTTTTATTTTTCTTTTTAATTTGTTTTTTTATAATATGATAATGGCTTCAGTAAGAATACAAGAGCAAACTTTCTTGTAAAACTTAGCCCCCAAAAATCTAAAACTCTCTTTGCTTTAACTGACTAAGCAAAGCTGTTTCCAGATCATTTAAATAACTTAGTTTTTTGTTGTTTTTTTTTTTTTGTTTTTTTTTTTTTCCCAAAATAAGTGAGTGTTTTCATCCTCCTAAAGATGTAGTTTTCTATATAGTGGGGACAATGTTCCCAGTTCTGCAAGCGCTTGTTATCTGGTGCTTTACTAACAAGTTCAGTCTCAGGAAAGTCCACAAAACTGTTCATAATCTTAAGTATTTACAGCACCCACTACTCAGATTTTCTGGGAAGTTCCTAAACATGTCTGTATGGGTCACAGCTGGTCTAAGGTCTAATGGTCCTTCTAGACACAGAGGTGGGATTGGTTTTCAAATCTGGCATAATTGTTCAATGAACGATAGAAATTTCCTGTGTCAGAAGTGCTCCAATACAAATTTTTTGTTGTTGTTGTTTTCTTGGTCAGCAAAACAGAAGAATCAGCAGTACACTGTATTCATGGAACTTCTCATGCCACTGGATTAGGAACACACTTTCCTGAAACATCATGTTCTGCACAGTCCTGTTTTCCCTTTTGTAGTTATTCACCTTGCTACTTGTGCACACACAGAAAAAATGTGGGTGTCCCAAGGTGGGCAAAACCACACCACCCAGCTCCCAGGGATCCCAGGGAATCACTGTGAACAGCAGGATGAATACCAGTGCTCTCTTCCCTGGGTCTCCTGAGGCTGCATTTGTGCTCACTAGTTGTGTTCCTGCCTTGCCTGCTGCCTCCAGGACAGGGTGGCCACTTTACATGTGTATGACCCAGGAGCAGACAGGCACCCTTGACCCAAACCAAAGCTGCACCCATGAGGGGCTGCTTGGTCTGTGGGCTCAGCCCTTCCCTCCCTCGTAGTGCCCAGCTCCATGGCCCTCATCCCCAGCACACTGTGGGGCTGGGGCAGCCCCACTCCCCCAAAGTATGGAAGGATTGAGTTCCAGGATCTGAAGCCCTGTGCAGACCCCCTGCTTCACGGGGAGCTGGGCACGTGGGCTTGGCATGATGTAGTGCCACCTGCCTCTGGAGTGCCCCAGGACTGATCCATGACATCCTTTCTGCTGTGCTCCCAGAGGAGCCTGGTGTCACCTCCAAGAGGATGGGGACAGGGAGCATAAGGCACCTGCCATGCATCAAGGTACACTTTCTTTCATGTGGAGCAATTTACAAAACCTGCAGGGCAGAAGAGCTCACACTATGTGAAACACAAATAGCTAAGAGACTTGACTGTTTTCAAATTAAATTTTTATGGTTATGGTCTATTCTTCTAAGTTGTGGGTGTACAACCTTGACACTTGGATCACTATGAAGGTAAAAGCTTGACAACAAAGGGGAAGCGATGGCTAAAGATTTAGTAAAATTAAGACTCACTCCTGGTTTATTTTTCATACTGAGTCCAATTACTAGTAGTTTCATATGCCTGAAAAGTAGGAAGCAATTTATTACAGTGATCAGCTTTTGAACAATGTACTTATTTTTAATAACAACTCTAGTGTCAAGCTGCAGGTGATTACTCTAGCTTTGGCTCAAATTCACATCCTGGATTTGGATAATGTCTAGGAGTCGTGCCACAATTTTGTAAAATTTACACAGATGCTAGAAATGCAAAACCTCTAGCTTAATCTCTTTCCATCCCAGGGAGTGGCCAATGACGAACAGTAATCCACCACTCTGGCCTGCTCAGGAAAACCAGGTGTGTTGGGATAGGAACCATCACATCTCACTGCCCAGCTTTCAGAGGTGTTTTCTCAGCCACAGCAAAAATGCTTGTGTGCTGCCCTGAAGGCTGAGCTGCCCCACTGCCATTCCCCCACTGGAGGGATGGACATTCCCATGAGGGAAGCTGTTTGTCCAGCACAGAAGGGTTGGGAAGGCCAGCCAGACACTGGCCACAGAGGTCAGGTAAGGACAAGGCAATGGGATGGGAGGTGCACAAAAAAGAAGAAAAGCCATTCTAAAGCTGGTGAGCAGGAAAGCAGCCTCACTGCCCTTGCTCCTGCTTCCTACACAGAGAAAGAGGAATGAGGCCTATGGACACTTATGGTAGTGATGATCCTCAGACAGGATGCTGATTCAGAAGATTGATCCCCAAAATATTAGACTGTAACGGTAATGATTTGGCATCACTGCAAGATCTTTGGAATAGGATCCTTGAATAGTGTTGATATCAACCCAAAAATTGCTGTTAGCAGAAGTGAAGCTTGCTGGGGTTTAACCTTCATCATCTTGTCCCATTTGAGGGTAAAGTCCCATGTAACCTTAGCAGATGCAAGAGAAGCTTTCAGCTGCCACTCAAGCAAGGCTGAATACCTGATGGGCTGCAGCATGTTTTTCTAGTCTGTGATCGGACCAGAAACCAGTATTAGGACATGGAAGGAGGTAAAAAAAGGAAGGGATGTTGGCCATACAGAAAGCTAAGGGGGCATGTCTTTCCACTGCCTGGCCCCTCATCACTCATCAGAGTTTAAAGAGGTACCAGTGGATCAGGATGGAATGACTTGATGCCTTTTGGGCACTGTTGAGAAAGATGAAACTGGAGAAACACAATTGGAAAGTGGTTTGCAGAAAATCAATGTGTTTGTTTCTACTCCCTTCTGTCTCTTCACCCAAATTTCTGTGGGTAGGACCAAGAATTTGAAGATCTCTGTTCTGTTCTTATCCATGTTCTAGAGTCTCTGCAGCCTTTCTTGGAGAAGGAAAGTTCACAAGCGTAAAGGAAACAATCATACAGGACATCTGATATCTGGTCTTGTGATGAAAAAAATGAATTATTCTCCTTCTTGCATAATTTCTGGTTTATGTTCCAGGCAGGTATTTGGTGACAACACAGTTTTAGTGAATTATTCCATTTTGTGAAACAGAAGAAGAGCAAAGATGCCCTACTCAGTTACTTAAAGCACATGATGTGCAGCAGTGAGCATTGGAAACAGGGACATTTGTTACTCTAAAAGGTCATACTTCAAAATCAAATCACAGGTTGTATTCTGTGCCTAATGTGAATGATAGCAAAAAGATTAATTGCCTTTATTTATACTATAAATCAGCTCCACTGAAACCACCTCATGTTCAGGTTCTCTTTACAGCATTGTTTTAAAGACTGTGAGAGGAACATAAAACTGACATCCAAACCATCTGCTCATCAGCATTTCATCTCTTTTGCTCTAATCTCCAGACACACAGGAAAATTATCCAGCTGTCTCTCTAAATACATGGACATATGGGATCTTAAACATGCAAGGATTTGTGATATCCTTTCTGCTGCCAAAAAAAATTCCTGTGCACATTACCTGGTTAAACCTTATCCTTCTCTGCAACAGAGAAACTACCTGAGCTGAGAGACTGAGATCATGGGACTTATACTAATAAATGCTGATCCAACTTCATGTAAAGAATTTGATTTCAACACGTAAAAGTGTAATAAAGCATTTTTAGGTGACACTAAGATACTGGTCTTTCAGCCAAAGTTAACAGAAACAAAGTCTGCAGAAATAAAAACTTCTACTGAAAAAAAGATTAAAATATAATATAACATAGATATGACTGCTACATCACCAGTAAAATGCAGCCAAACCTGTCTATGGTTTGTCCAGGATCCTGTCCTGCCTACTTTAAAACAGCAGAAGACTTGAGTAGGAGTGATTTGTTAAGTTCTGAAATTAATTATAATGCAAAAGCCTTTCCAATAGTACCGAGTAAGCCACGATCAGAACCTGATCTCCACAGCTATTGATAGAGCAAAGGGAGAACATTCCTGGTCTTTCAGAGGCTCATCTAGCATCCCCAATGGTAGCAAAGGGTTAAACAACAGACACTCATGCTTCCAGTCTTGAAGCCAAAAGTTACTTCACATTCTCAGGAGTAAACTATTTGCCAGACGCACATAGGAGTAGATCCATGTGTAAAAACACAGCACAGAAACATTCCTAATTAATGAAGGGTTGCACAGTCAAAGCACCCACACTGCCCAAGGTTCCTGCAGGACCTACCAAATACCCAGCTCACCCAGCCCAGGCAGTAAGTCATTTATATCACCTGCAGGCAGTAGAAATGCAAATTTCTCAATGACAGAGGTCCTTGCTCTTTGGGCAAGGCTTTTGGTTTCTGAGAGAACCAACGCCATGGAGTGGGGCGAGGAGGGCTGTGTCCCAGTTCACATTCATGGCACAGTCCTACCACAGGGCCAGGCACAGGGAAGAACCATGCTGGACCCATGGGACAGGGTATGGAGGTGCAGAAGCCAGTCCTTAGCTCAGCTCAGAGGTGGGGAGGGCTGAGCTGCAGCAGGGCACTGCCCTGGGCAGCTTCCTGGCATCTCTGTGTCCTGCTCCACTGCTGCCCATGAATCTTCCCACAGTGATAACTGGTGTCCCCTTGTCCTCTCAGGCCTCACCACCCCACTTTGGGTGATCCAGGGGACTGTCAGTGAATGTATCCAGAGGAAGGGAAGGTTGGTCTGTGTATGTGGAAGCTGTGATGGAGCAATGTCAGTCTCCCTGGTGAGGAAGAAACCTACCTGATACATTTCCAGCCCTGGCCCTTGTGCCCCAGGGCACCATTGAGTTGTTGGCCAGGTGCCTTTCTCCTCCATCCATGCCCCCCTTACCTGCCCACAGGACACCTGTGGCTTTGACAAGGGAACAATGAGAATGTCTCCTGTGTTTTCCTTTCCCCTTAGGCTTCATTTCTATTTGAATTTTTCTGCCTTTGGTTTCCAGTCTTCGGTTCTTGTTATTCAACAGGATTAAATTACTCTTCACAGCCTTGGATTTTCTCCCCGAGGAGGAATTCACAGGCTATAAGCAAGCTGTTTTCAAATTGTTTTCCTTGTTGTTAAGTTGTGATAAATTTGTTGAGCCTGAAGACACTCACTGTAAGGGATTTTCTTCTCTACTCAACTGTCTTGTGTGTGCCTTTCCTCCAGGTATCTCAGAACCTCTGAAAAAAACTTGTGCCATCTTCCAAAAAAAGTCTGTTTGTCTAGTGTCCTGAGACAAACTCACCCTCTCATCAGTTGTCATCCAAACATGTTTGAGCAAATGAATGGCACAGACAAAACATTTGATTTCTCTTTACAGCCCTGATTGATTTAATGCCATCCACAGAGGCACTAAATGATCCCTGGTCAGGTATAAAAGAAGGAGATTTAGTTTAGATTAGCAGTAATTTGTTTTGTCATAGTGGAAACTCTTCACAATCTGCTGGGGCAGCTGGTCCTTTCTAGTCCTGCAGTCCTCCTTCAGAAGTTGCATTTCCAGGCCCCTGTTTTGCCTCAGCTAAGCCAGTCCTGAGTTACCCCTTCAACAGACTTGATCTCCTTTCAGTCGCACCAAAATCTGATGTTCATCACGCCATCACAAGTGCATGTGGAATCTGGGCAGGGGGAAATCCACTCCAGGCATGAGTTGCAGCAGCAATACCCTGGTTGCCACACGTTTTGCTCTGTGCCGTTTCTTTCAGTGACCTCTTGAGCTAAATCCTGACCTGAAGTGCAAGGATGCTAATTTTCCATGCTGGGTGTTCCCTGAACGTCATCATAAAATGACATTGCAGGATCACAGTTGTGCTTCACCAGCATCATTACTGCATTATTTGCAATAATCCCAGGCTGACACAATGCCAGGGCCGGGAAGGCCCCTCTGGAGATCCCTCAGACTTTGCTGCTGTCTGGGCTTGTTCCCCGGGGCAGGACTTTACATTTCCCTTTGCTGAGCTAATGAGGGACCTCTCATCCCATTCCCCAGCCTATGGATATCACCCTGGTTGTCAGCACAGGTCCCTGGTATCAAACATCAACACACTGAAGTACCTGGCTTTAGTGATCCCTGCAAATTAACTGATCCTAACACTGGGCAAGGCAACTGCCATCATGGGAACAAAGCAACACCCATTCCCAACACCTCTTAAGTCTGGGCTTCCTAATGTCCTTTAGCTCCCTCTTAGCCCGTAGAATACACTATACACCAATTTTATTCTTGCATCTTTTTCCCACTACATGTGTCTGGTAGACAGGCTCAGTGGAGCAACCTGGAGAAAATAACTGCAATAACAAAAAATGAAGCACAAACTAGCACTATGGAACTCTAATGCAGTTTTGGGGAAGGATTTTGGGAGAGGCAGGAAAGGAGACTGGGATGTGTGGACACTGTAGTGGTGCATGGGTGTGACTCAGTAAATGCCAAGTGGTGGCAGAGCTGTGTGTACCTGACCATGCCCCAACAGCCTGCTGCTGAAAAGATTAAAATGCCGTGCAAGTGTTTATGGCAGAGGCCAGTCCTGCTGAATACAGGCAAGTCTAATGGCACCAGGCAAGTCCAAACATGACTTCTCGGACTCAGTGTTCAAAATCAATCTTTTGGGACCAGCTGGCTTCTCACACATCTTCATTACTCTTGGAGTGCGTGACTTTTTCTTGTTTCTTTTAAAATAAAGCCAGCCAGACAGTTCCCAGGGGTGCAGGGCAGGAGTCAAAATGCTGAGCAAATGTAAATGCCTGCCAAGGTGTGTGCTGATCTGGCAGGACCCTGGTCCAGGATTCTCTTCTCCTGCTTCAACAGAGCTCATTTCCATCTAACATTTAGGAGTATGCAGTTATGCCGACTTGCACATGCTACAATGGCACCCCAAAGCTGCAGGAGGCTTGTGACTTCCCTGGGAGAAGATCTTGATCCAGAAAATTTAAATAAACAGAGGTCCATGTTTGCCTCTTCAGTGACAAAATTCCCCAGCAGATTCAGCACACAACAGCATGAAGCATTGCTCAGTGTACTCTGAGCTCATGTCATTGGTAGCCAACTCCATGATTTATTAATATAATAGCATGAAATCAATGGAATAATGGGAAACCCTTTCATTTTTGACAGCACAAACCCCAGCTGATTTCATTGTGTGATGGCAAGCAGAACTATTAGCTATTCAAGCAAAACAAACCCAAACAAAACAGAAAATTGCTACAGAATAGAAAAGTAGTTTTCTAATAATCTGTCCTAACATTCAGGGTGGATGAAATTCAAGGTTTAAAAATCCTCTTTTTACTTGAAGTTTCTGATGCCTTCCTCTCTCTTTTCACTCACACACAAGTACTCATATATCATGTTTCAGCTCATGGCCCTGCTATTCCAAAGAGTGAACACAATAAAGAAAACTTCTAAATATAAATAAAAAACCTATCAGAGATGTTTGATGCCCTTTCTCTTAGGTGAGACAAGATGGTAATCATATATGTAAATTTCTTTGCTTCACCTAAAAGACTTTCTTTCTCACCAAAGTGTTTAGAGGAGGAGTTTTGGGGGTCGTGGTCGGAACATTACTGTAAAAAAAACTTCAGTTCTTGAAAAACCATCCTGAATACTTTACTTTCTGAAGCAGAAACAGCAAATCATGTGAGGAGTTGCCTGTGGGAGCCAACAGACTCTGGGTATCAAGGGCAGAGAAGGCCCTTCTGAAGAGGAGGAATAATTATATAACTTGAAGGAAAGATGGTGCTCCCTTCATTCTCTGCTAGCTGCAAGGAGGCAGAATGCCCCTTCAGCATTTCTCTGCTGGGGATGACACCACATGCAGCACTGCTCTCCAAACCTAGGATGACATGGACTTCCCAAGGCTCTTCTGTGGGAAATGGCAAAGAAAATAGCAAAGCTCTTTCTTTATCAATCATGGGGGGAAAAGACAGAAAAATCAGAGCACTTGTCAGCCTTCTTCAGCTTGCAGATCCTTCAAGAACTTTAAAAAGAAATCTTCTAGCACTGCCAAGGAAACTGTCCAAGCAGAAATGTGGGCTGCTTTTAAAGCCTTCACACAACTTATGTCAGCCACCTTTGCATCATGGTAGAGGACCCAAGCCTTTCAGCTTGGTTATGTATCCCAGATTTCTCCATCCCTTATGATTTCAACTTTCAAAGTCATCCCTGAGTCCAGTTTACATCAGCACAGGCCTGCTTTGAGCTAAACCATCCCCAAGAATCCAGGCAAAAGCAAGTACTATCTGCAAATCAGATCAGGTTAACTGGATTTGGGGCACCTGTTCTCCCACAGCTGCCTCAACAAGGATGTTTGATCTCAGGAGGGAACCCAGTGCAATGAGGACTTGGGTCAAAGGGAAGGACAATGCATCTGTTGCAGAAGTGTAATTTGGTAACAACTTTATTTTACCTGCAAGCACGGGCATCCTCTCTGAAGGAACACGGACAGGTTCTCTTCTGCAATGACAGAAATCATCCTGTGCCAGCTGAAATGTGAGAGCTGATGCTCAGGAGACAGCCAGAGTTACCTGACAGAGTGCCTGGCAGTGCTTAGGGCAGGGTAGTGGGAGAGCAGGACTTGCTGCTCTAGGGATGCACGTGGAAGCTGCACGATGCACCTTGCATGTGGGATGGCTGAAGAGCATCTGGTTATGATCAGAGTCCAAGCTGGCTTGCCCCAGTGGCTGTTTGAAGTAAATAAGTGCTGTATATCCCCTCACAGTGATTGCCTCACAAGCTGTTGTTGAGAGGGAAATGTAAGCATGTTGTGTAGGGTTTTAGTTTTCTGGGGGTTAGCTGAGTGCTCTGGCACCAGTGGCCCAAAATACATTTGGTGTGCGTGCCTGACTTACAGCGTGGCTGTTCCAGGGCTGTGTGTGCTGCTAAATAACTTTCCCATTGTTTCACTGGTTACATTGCTCTCAGTATTTGGCTTGGCATTTGTTTTATGTCCCAGTCCTTTTAAAGCCTGTCTGATGGAAAATGCACAACCCTTTCCTGAATCAAATTTAAAAGTGTTTTTTTTGTCCATACTTCTGTGAATCTCCCTCTTCCCTGGCAATTCTACATGTCCTGTCTCACCTATACAAAAATACTTACTCTTATGACTTCAGAAAGAAAAGTTTATGAAAGGACCGTGAAATGTTATAATTTTATTTATAGAAAATTATATATAAAATACAATTTTATTTATACAGGTCCTGTCTACAGGATCATGTTAAACACAGGAAAATGCTGCCTGAACAATACATACAAGGGTGAGCCTGGGGGAAGCATCTATAGGCAACTGAGAGGATGGACAAAGTTTCCTTGGAACCTTATAAGCTGCAAGGTTGAGATCCAGATGTGTTTGGTTTGCTGACTTTCTCCACTCCTGCAGAGGTTGCTGTTCAACATCTCCAGATGCCAGGCCTTTCTTAGGGACAGAGAGCTCCATCTGGGAGACTGTTTTTGTGCTCATCCCTGTTGGAATTGAAGGTATCTGCTCAGTGAGAAACTGAGAGCTGCTGACTGGTTGCTGAAAAATCTCCAGGTACCTTCAAACTCTCAGTAGACCTCGGAGTGGGCAATGACTTTAAAAAAATCTCATGCTGTGATTCTGCACCCATTGCAAGGTGGCCTTGACCCTGTCTGGAACCAGAATGACACAGTCTGACATAAACCCAAGTGTCTGATTCAAATAGAGCACACAAAGTGGAACACTTTCTGTCCATTATTCTCACAGCTATTCCCTGAAGGATTAGGCAGCAACAGCCTGACTTTCCTAAAGGATGCAGAAAGAAGGCAGTGCCCAGAGTTTCTGGTGTTGCTCTGGGTGCAGCATGCCCACTCTGATGCTTCTACACAGCTCTCTTTCCCCAAGATAAATTTTAGCCAGTCCATACAATGCAGCACTCACACAGTGTGACAATATGACATTCAGCCCTGTCCAACATGTCACTGCTGTGCCTGGCACTGGCCAGATGACCAGGGCTGATGGAGACCTCACCATGGAGTCTGTCAGCCAAGTGTGAGCACTCCCTGCAGACCTGGCAAGGAAGGGACTTGTGGAGGAACTTGTTTTGGCTGGTTGGCACTTCGTTGGAAAGAAGACTTCCCATAATTACAAGACTTCACTGACACGGGCCTGTGTGTGGTGTATGTAAAAGGAAGGGGCAAAGAGAGGAAGGGATGGGACCACGAAAGCAAACTGCAGTCCCTGAGGCTCAGCTGGAGCACTGCTAGTCAGCAAACCATGGGTTAGAAATATCTGCGGTGAGGAGTTTGGATTGCCCTCCAGTGGCCAAATGGGATTTCAGATCCCAGCATAGGTCAAAGGTAATGTCAAGGGAAAAGAAATTTGGAGAAAGAAAAATCAGCCTGCTGAATATTTGGTGGTGGTTGTGTTACCATCATGGCAGCACATCTATTGCAGATACTTCACATTTGTCTTCTTCCTTTTGAATATCAGCTTCCACACCCTGCTTTCCTGTGGGCACACAAACCTTCACAGCTGTCCCCAGCTGAGCACACAGCTGCAGAAACCTGCACTGGTGTGACAGCCATGCACACGAGGCTGAGGTCAGCAGTGGGTGCTGCATCCAGAGAGACACAATAAATACAATTACATACAGCAGGGTAAACAGTTCCCTTGGAAGCCCAAGGCAGCGTGCCAGTGACAGCATTCATACAGAAACCAGTAGAAAATGTATCAGAGTGGAACCTGGCATCAAGGGCCCTTGGGCTTGTTGCATCTCTTGACCTTTCTGACTCTGCTGAGAAGAAACGTGGGTGCTAGCACAGTGATGCTGTTCTGATCATGTACCACCATTCACATTGCCCTCCTCTCTAAAAGTAAACACAAAGCCCCTGAAGGTCACCTGCACTGGGTATGAAAGAAAGACAAGTTTGGTGTGCTCTGGGTTTGTTTGTCTGCTTTTTTGGTTTTGTTTTGTTGGGTTTTTTGTTTGTTTGGGGGTGGGTTTTTGTTTGTTTGGACAACACTTGCTCCACATCCATTTTGGCTAAAGACTAAGCTTTTAACTTTTGGCTACACATCTCTGACCCCTAAGCATTTTTCTTGCTCTTGAATGGAGTTTCTGAAAGGTATTCCAACACCAAGACCTTGGCGGGAAGAGTGCAGGATGGGGTGAGGAGACCATGTGAAAGGGAATAGCTCCAGGTGAATCCTGGATTTGTTGAACTTCCTTGGCAAAATCTTCCCAGGAACTGCCTCCTCTCTTGGTGTGCTGCTGCAGGTCTGATTCAGCTGAGTGATAGATAATAAGCAAGGCACAAAACTCTGTCACCTTTTGAGACTTGAGTGACAGCCAGGCTGTCTTCTCCTCAGAGGGCAGAATAAACTGTTTGATACTTGGCCAGCCTGTGAGTATTCCAAAATGAAGCCTTTGAAATCTGGGAGCTGACTGCAGTCCAAAGCCCTGGTTCAGCAAAGGTTTAAGTCCCATAGAGACCATGAATCACAGGAATTGAGGGATGGAAGTGATCTCAAGAGAACACCTTCCCCACCCTTCACACAGAGGCAACCTAACAATATCTTGGCCTCTCCTGGCAGATGTAAGCCTGATCTGTCTTTAGAAGTCTCTAATCACTACAGCAACATGTCTTTCTAGGTATTCTCTCCCATTTCTGGATTTTTCTGACAGTAGGTGGTGTTCCCTAATGCCTAAACTAAATCACATTTACCATAAATAAACCAGTTCTTCCCACATCCTTATGAGCACCATAGTTTTTCAAAACAATGTTTAAAGTACTGGAAGTACTTTAAAGTAAATTAAAGTACTTTCATTGTGTCCCATCTCAGGATGCTTTATTCCTAGATTAAAAAAAGAAAGAAAAAAAGAAGAGAAGAAAAGATAACAAAACCAAACACATCTTGAACCTTTCCTCATAGGTCATGTTTTCCAAACTTATCATCCACGTTGGTATCCTCTGGCTCTTCTCTTTGTGTCATCAAAGGCACAGCCCCAAAGCACACACACTGCTCCAGTAAAGACCTTGCCCATACTGAGCAAAGCTGAAAAATTACCTCCTGAGGATTACACAACACATCTACTATTAAAGATATATGGACTATAAAGTCCAGCACAGGACTGGTTGTGGGCTTTTTCCATTGTCCTTACAACCTCCTATTGTTAGTCTAATCATTAATGAATTTTCAGTCCTTAGAGACACACCATGAACTTCAGCTACTGTCCTGTAATGCTGTTTAAATGTGTTGATAAATTAAGACCTAAACTGGAAGTAAATCCATGCAAATAAATGGCATAGTAAAAGTAGCAGGAAGGACTGTCAGGACCAAGTCACAGACTGAATATTGGTGTACTCAGATTTCAGAGCCTATTATGCCTACTATGTCCTGACTTTGCCTTCAGTAGAAATCTACAGAGAACTTGGCCATATCCCTACATATGTGTATTGGTAGTTTTATTTATTAGCAGCTCCCTCACCTCAACTTGTGAGCATCTGTAAGAGCAGGTTCCTAAATCCTGCCCTCATTTAGCCCAGGCAGGGTTTAGAACATATATTTGTGGATCACTGAAGGTGTGGATGTCCAGATAGTCACAGTAACCTAAGAAAATAAGCACTAGCTTTGAAAATATAGTCCTCAGGTTTGACTTGCAATAGTTGCATGTTGTAGTCATAACTAGTGCAGTAGTTATTCACTATTTATAAGTGGAGATGCTGTGAGTAGGTTTTATGAAGTAATATTTGGTTGTCTCATAGTTTAATAAATACTGTTCTGTAACTGCTTCCATCTCAGTCAGTGTGCTTCAAAACAAGATTTCTATAAATCTTTATAATGCAGGGAGTGCACCCAAAAATATTTGGGTCAGATTTTTTCCCACATAAAATATGTTTTATATGCTGCCCATCAAAAACACCCACAAGAGACACAGAACTATGCAAGCCATACAGGAGGAAAAAAAATCCTTTGTCTTTGTTATTATATTCATATCACTAGTCCCCAAAGAGCAAAACTAAAACATAGACCTATGCTAGGAAAGTCCAGAAAGACAAGAGAAATCAATGCATCAAGATTTCAGCTAGACCAAGAAGGGAGAAAGTTTGTAAATCTGGCCAAGAGGAGGTCATTGGTGACCCTGAATATTTAGACATATGACTCATATAGAAAAGAATAGTCAAACTATCAAAAGATTAACCATCTGCTTCTCTTCAGTCTCCCTTCCCTGCAAAAAAGAATAAAAAATTAAAACTTTCAGTGATTTTTCCTCCCTTTGCATTTAATTATTTTTTTAAATTTACATTGTAGTAAAGCACCAGACTTGGACTGGCAGGAATGAGTAGCCTCTAGCTCATAGTAGCAGACAGCAAGCAAGAGGTGTCCTTGGACACTGCAAGAGGGATATGGGACTCACTCTGCTGCCTCCCCACTTCAGCAAGTGCTGGTGCCTCTGAGATTTCATAAATCCAGCACCAGGGGAGAACAGGAGCACAGCAGATCTCAAGCAGAGGAGGTACCATAGAAAAAATCATGAAAAGATTTGAGATTATGCTATTTTTAAACCCTTCCTTTCAAAAGCCCCAAGAAAGATGATATTTGGGCTCCTCACAGAAAGTGTGTAGATGGCTCAGAGGCATCAAGCCACACTGGATGTGACAGATGCAAAGGATCAGGATACTGGAAGAGGCTCTCCAGTTTAACAGCATTACTCAAATATCTCTGTGGACTCAGACAGATTGCAGGATTCAACTGGACTGAACACTGCACTGCATCCTCTGTATGGCTAATTGGCAGCACTGCCTGGGAGCCAAGAATTATCAAATACAGTTCATGTTTTGGCTGAGAGTCTCATCTCTTCTTCCAGCCTTTCTCTGCTGTGAAGCTGTACAGACTTTCCCACAGCTGTGCCACAGATTTACCACATCTCCTCTACCTCCTGCCACTGGACAGTTTGCCACACATCACCAGACCCAGCTTCTTTTGTCCAGGGAGTGTTGTTATATCAGATGAGCCTGTGCTCACTGAGATGAGCTGTGAATAAAATTAGGCAGCTGGTCTGAATCCCCAGGTAGTGCAAACTGGGAGATACAGCTTACTTCCTGCACTTTGACAGTGAAAAACAGAAAGGGGTTTCTTTTTCTTTTTTTATCAAATTTTTTGGTTTGGCTTCTTAGCAGGGTTCTTTCTTTGCTTACACTTGACCTTGGGAAGCACCTCACCAAACTCAAATAAAGAAATTCCCTCTGGAGATCAAAGGCTGGTGTTCTTGTTTCCCTACAGAGCATGGTTTTGATCTGAAAGTTCATGGGATCACTAAACAAACACCTCACATCCGTTATGGGGAGGATTTGTTTCTTTTAGCTGGGATAACCTTCCTCACCCGGCTCTTGAAGGCTGCAAAATTCAGCACCATAAATCATGGAGGAGCCACAAGTATTTGGGAGTTTCTCTGAATCATGCTGTGGTGGAATGGATTAGCCCTAGTGGCATGGTACCTCTCCTCCCTCCCCCATTTGCTACCAATCAAAGAAACTTTTTTTGAAAAATACAAAGAAGGTCATTGTATTATGGTACTGTCCAACAGCTCTACCTGTTACCATAGACTGAAATTTGCAGCTTCCTATTGATACCACTGATTTCTTTGGGAGGAAGTACTGAAAGGTCTCTTGAAAATAGACTAAGCCTGACATGGCACATTGTTAAGAGAAAAAGCTGTCACAGTGGTCACAGCGAGTGTTTCTGATGGAAAAGGAGTACATGTAGTAGCTCTGGCAAGTATGTTAAAACAGGTGTAAGGTCTGATTTAAGAGGCAACAAAGTCAGAACCTTTCAGAATTCTGTCACTCTTTGGATAAAGTCCTCACACTGCTTCACACACAGTGGGGAAATTGCTGCTGTGCACTGCCATTTACTGTACCTGTCTCAGTCACTTACTGAGTACAGCTGCCTTTCCTCTAGACACAGAAAACTTTGACCTCATCAATCCAAACACCATGTCATGATGTTTCAACATGATGCTCATCTTGGATATAATGTGTTACCTCATTTATTATTTTGATATAGATTAAAGGCTATAGATCTAATATAGATCTAATTGCCTTGGAGCTGGTTAAAAAGGAATGAAGTATCAATGTTTCTTTTTCTTTTTCTTTTCTTTTCTTTTCTTTTCTTTTCTTTTCTTTTCTTTTCTTTTCTTTTCTTTTCTTTTCTTTTCTTTTTTTTTTTTTTTTTTTTTTGACACATGTCACATTTATCCAGTTGTGAGTGTTTTATTTATTTATACTTTGTTTGGAGAATTTGTTTACTTTGTTTGGATAATTCCAGGGGGAGTATCAAAAGAGTAATATTCGTTTACCATCAATTCTTACAAGTCACACCCATAGTGATACCAAGCAATCTGCCAATACCACCACAGGACAGTGATCCTGTATGCAATACACAATGCACGCAATAATGAAATTTGTTGCTGTTAAAACTTCCATGGAATCTGGGATAATAAAATTAATCTGCGCATGATTAATGCTACCTCTTGCAATTCAGTTTTCTTGTACTTTGCAACATCTGTTCCCACAGTTCCCCACTTCTATCCCACCTCCCTGTCCCCATGGTAGGACAGTGCTCAGTGTGTGGCCGTCCAGCACTGCTGCTGCACACGCTGCACATGAGGAAAGGAAACAGGATTCTACTAGATTAAGGAGCAGAAATCTAGGATTTTTAGGAAAAAGTCTCTCTGCCCCCAGCATCCTCATCAAGCGGTCCACATCCATCAAGAGGTATGAACTAAGAATCAGGGGTCTATGGAGATGCACTAAATTACCTCACTTCTATCAATCTCTTGGGGGCCATCAATCCCTTATCCAAAATACTGAAGAGTTTTAACATACCTGGTAATATTTTAATACCTTCATGAAGCATATGTATTGTGAAGGACGCGAGCCACATCCACAGGAACAAGATGTGAACACCAGGAGTCTGGGGATGGTTAAAACCACTTTGTTCTCCTGACCATGTGTGGTCCCAGGTGACTCTCCTCTGGCAGCTGCTTTCCTTGCAAGAGGGTAACACAAACTCCTCCTACCTGCAAAGTGGTCCAGCAGTGGGATTCCTCTGAGCTGCTTTCAACTTCCATCCAGGGAAGATGAAGATCAGGCACCACAAATAACAGATTAATTAGACTCAAGTGGCACTTCATTATGCTAAGTAGATTTTAAAAAGATGTAATGTTACAATTGGCTGGGTCAGCCACTGAATTTTGAGTAGGTTTTGGGAACATTTGAGCAAAGTTTTGGGGTCAGTTACAAACTTAACTTAGTCAGTCCAGCAGGAGGGACTCTACTCTGAATAACCCAGCTATTCCACATGACTTATAATGGGCATATTCATCTGAGTGCATATTTGAAAGTTTATTAGCATTTCTGCATTCTCCTCAGCTTTTTGTCTCCTCCTTGTAATTAAATTGATGATCAGTGGAGACAAAGAGTACTTCCATTTATGGGCCCACTACAAACAGCAAGGCAAAGATTTCCAAAACAAAAATGTCTAGCCTGACCCATTTACCTTTCAGATCACTGTTTTCAAACTGTATTTTCCCAGTACACTTTGTTGCAACTGAAAGATGCCAAAACAACTGTTTTCTTTTACATATAACTATTCCTTTCCAATGCTTTTTTTATGATGATCACAGAAAAATAATTTGCACAATGTCCATATACATCAGGAAACACTGGTTTTAACTACAGGAGATGAAAAAGAAATGCTTTCCTTCCACACTCTCAGACAGTCCAGTCCAGCTGCCATCTCTGCATTGTTGGTCTGACTCTGATTGCTTTCATTTCTACTCAAGAGCCCCCCACGAATTAATTAAGGGAGGTGGCTTCTTTCTGCCCCTCTTATGAAGAGACAGTTTGCAGTGTGAAATCTTCAGTGCAGTTAGTGTCAAGTCTCATCAGACTGCCTCATGTATCAGGCACTTTACTCCTTTGATTCTTCAGGGGGCTGAATCCAGTCCTTCCATTCTCCAAAAGCCTCCCAGTTCTCGCTGGAACTCAACCCTTAACTGAAAAGTACAATCCCTGCTCCCAGAAACAGACCAGAAAAGGTAGGAGGACAAGGTTAGAAGTATAATTCCACTAAAACACAGGTTAAAATGATGTTTGAAGCTTTTCCTATCTTTTAAAATCTCAATATAGAAGAAAACAGTATAATGGCATCTTGTGTGTCTGGCTAATGCTGTGCACAGCCTGGTTTATGTTCCTATTCAAAGCACGAATCATGTAAGTGGCATCTTCACACTAGAGCATTCACCTCAATTATTAGTTTGCTTTTACAAGGTTGGAAATTAATTTTGGCACTGATGTTGCTCTATTATCAGTGTTATAGCTTACAGACATACAGATAAATTGTAAGAAGACTTAGTGACCAAAAAAAAACTTGAAAAACAGTCCCCCAAACCAGAAAACTAAATACTGAGTCTGATAGCTCAGAAAACCTCTCTTAATCCAATAAAGTAAGTTGCTTTATGTTGGCACTTCAGACATTTAGATACATGCCCCTCAAGGCAGATTCTGTATCCTGAATCAGGCAGCTCTGTGATGGTCCAGGAAAGTGGCACTGCAAAATTAAACCCAAATAAGTGTCTGAAATGGCAAGCAAGCTTATGGTATGATGCAGAAGAGGGGGAAAGTGATCTGTGGAAGGCTTTGAGATATGTGAAAAAGGAGAGGGCTAAGAAGGTAACTGAAAATTTGGAGAAGATGCATCAGGAATGTGCCTGAATAACATGATATCTTTTATTTTATAATATGGACGCCTTTCAGATGGGAAAATACAAGTCAGCCAAACCTCTCTCGACATCTCTATGGTATCACAAAGGAATTATTAACTAAAACTGCAAAAATGGGAATCAGCACTGAAATGGACTAGGAGATGAGGACGTTCCTGAGAAGATGACAAAGGGTTCTCCCACAAAAAAATACAACAAACTCAAAAACATTTTTCAGGAGTGAGGTTAAGCATCATTCAGCATGATCACTGGCAGAGAAAATGGGAACATCCAGTAGTACTTACTGATAAAACAGGCATAATCAGCATAGAAGACTCATGACCTAGAAGGCCAGGCTAATAAATCCAAACAAAATTGAATAATTTACAAAATCCAAGTTCATGATACAGGGACAAGTTACCCAAGTGTTTGCAGTCATTAAGAGTCCTGGCAGCTGAAAATTAGCATGGAAGGAGACCTGTGTACACAGGTGTTGTCAGAGCTCTGACCTGGCTCTTGTCACTCAGCCACTTCTTGTCACTCTGAAGCCAAACTGGGCAGAAGATGGGAAAAGGCAGGTGCATACAGAAATTTCCAAAAAAGGCAGATAAAGAGTAGTGCCCACTGGACATGGACAGCCCTGGAGAGACCTCACAGGCCTGCTGGGCACAGCTTCCTCAGCTATTTCTGTGTTGAAGAAACAGAGGCAGTGAACATGAAGAGGATGCTGACCGTGGGCTTGCTGGGGAGGCTGTGTTAACACACCAGATGGGACAAGTCACAGGAAAGCCAGGGCTGAGAACAGACATGACTGACCTTTGTAAATGCAGCAGTAGATTAAAAAGCAGAGAGGGGAAAAAAGCAGCTTGAGCCAAGTACAAAGTTCAAATGAGTATAAAGCAGCCATAACTATCCTTTACTCTGGAGATCACGAGCACATTCCTCCCACCTATGGTAGCCCTGTGCTGAAGCAACCTCCCAAATGTGCAGCAAGGACACAAAGTCTCCCTGATTCCTGGATGGACCTGGCTAAGGGCTTGGACACAGTTACATAATGGTTGTAGATGAGACAACCTTCATGACCCAGGAAAGGTTTTCCAGGCCCATTTGTTCCATTTCAGCTGCAGAGGAAGTGCCAAGGAGTCAGTAAAAGTTAGAAAAATATGGATAGCACGTGCTCAGAGATGGGCATATGGAAGAAGGACAGACCATTGAAATACATGGAGAAAGCCCTAGTGGATGGCAGTCCCCTATAAGCAATAATATTTGCTTGTGAGAGTCTATAACTACAGCCATAATTAAACACTACACTCTTTATCCACTGATTTTATGATTCCTATTAACTAAAATATCTAGTAAAACAATTAAAAACACTGTTTCCTTGATTTGCTAATGACATGGGAACAGAAGTAACTCTACCCGTGCCAGTTTGCATGACACAAGTGTGCACCCTCACTGTGCAGTGCAGAACCTGCAGGACAGCACCAGCTCCTGGCCTCCTTTCCCTCCCACAGGCTGCAAGGATCCTTCAACAGAGTCACTGCAGCTCATAACTCCACAAAAATGAGATGGAACATTATGTTGAATTACAAATGGTCCCTAAGCACCTTGTGTAAATGAGTAGAGAGCAAATAAAAATTGACTCCGAAGTAAAAATAATCAAGAGAAAGTGCAAAAGGAGCAGCACTGAATTTATTAAACTTGACCCTTTTTGTTTTTCCATTTAGAAAATTTTTTTTAAATCTCCAGGAAAATCCAGTGGGCCAGACTGCTTTTGTTCCACTTGGATAAGAATCTTCCTGAAAGCCCTAAGAAACAGCACAGAGTGCAGCTTTGCCTTTGCAGGAAAAAGTCATCACTGCTTGATAAAGAAATCACCAAATGATCTGTGCCCAGGGCTTCACTGTTTTGCTTATAGCCTGTTTTGTCAAGGAGGAAGGAGAGGAGCAGAGCAATCGGCCAGGTTAGAAAGGGGATGGAAATTAATGTGTGCAAATCTACAGTGTGCTGAAAGTACTTAATGAACTTAAATAAAAGGTTAGCTGCCAAGGACTATGATTTTTTTCCATTTTTCATATGGCTGTTTCTTTGCAAGAACTGAACGCTGAGTTGTTTGCAAAAAAAGGACTGATTTCTACTGAGAGAAAGAGGCTGGGGATTTTTCTCTTTTTAATTGACTTCATCAAGTACTTCTCAAAGAGGTAACCAGAGAAACAGAAAAACACATGCTTTCCAGCTCATGTTTACAATGTTTTCTCTCTGAAACTCATGCACTGCTGTAAGACTGTGTAATACAGTAGTGCCTGGGGACAGAATGGAAGTGAGTGTTGGTGTGTACCTTGATCCCTGGAGGAAAATATCCCCTTCAATATTTTTCACATTTACTCAGAAATACCTAAACCCACTGCACTCCTTTCATGCCAAGAAGGGAGCCAAAAACTCAAGGATATTTTTTTCTTCTCTCCAAATAGCATATTTCCCCACTCAAAAGAAAGAAAAATCCCATCAGTCTGACAGACTTCCAGGAAACAGGGAGATTATTTTTTAGTTGCTAGGGTCCAAGCTCTGTTTCTTTAGGCACTGACAAGAAAGGGGCTCTTCTACATCCCTGTTTACATAGCTAATGAATATAGGAGAATGCTTAGCAACCTTTTGTCAAGTGGCATGAGGTTCCCTTTCCTAAAAACAGATTCATCAAGATGTGGTGCAATCATTTAGCTCTGTTTCAGTGTGTGTTAATAGAGGAAATTATTACTTTACTTCAGGTTATACAGACATGGTTTTTCCATGTTCTCTAAAGGCTTCAGGTTTTATAAAGTACATTTTTTGTGACATTATTCACCTATTTCCCCCTTTCTTCTCAAGAAGTCTTTTATCTGTTATTTCCTTGTTAAAAAAAGAGTTTATTATTCTAAGAATATACTAAAATATGCTATAATCTCCCCATTCTGTTTCACCAGCAAGGAGCTCTTAGAGAATGGAAAAAGCTGTTTGGCTTCAGGAAAAGGAGACAGATCAAATGCAAGAAAGAGATTATACAGACAGATTTTTAAGGTGCTTCATAAAACTGAACCCAAATGCCAGAACTGCCATCTCTAAACTTACCTTTCTGCAGGGACTAGCCAGCAGCCACTGCTTTCTCTAAGGGTGTAACACCTCAAAAGGGTGTCACCCTTTTTCACATTTACTCAGAAATACCTAAACCCCAGAAGGGGGTCACCCCTTTGTAACCCAGCAAGGGTTGTTCATATGCAAAGAGCAGGGTCCTGGCACCCAAACATGATAACCAGTTTGCACAATATCACACCTGCTCAGTATGAATCCAGGTCCATCTGGGCATGAGCCAAAAGCAGAGACACAAAGCTCAGTGGCTCCCACACCTGACTGCAGCCAGGAACAGGGAGGACAGGGCTGGATTTGGGACCTGCCATGGTGACTTTGGTCTTGCAGGTAGTTGATGGGCAAAGAGGGGATCGACTGGTTTTGACTTCTGCCTATGGGCAAACCAGTTCCCCCCAACACATCCCAGCTTGCTGTTTTACATCTGCCCATAGTGAAGCAACATCTCTCTTTCTATTGAAGTTTTAATTTAAAAGTGTTTCAAGCACTCAAAGAGGCACCTGGTTTCCCAGGCAAATTACTGAAATACTTTCTTCACACTAACTTTTCCCTTCGCCCTGAAGCCAGCAGGTGACATCTGGAAAACATACAAACCAAAGAGAAAATGGTCATTTTGAAGGCATTAGTAACTCCATTCCATGTGTGTGGGCGCTGCAGCCGCGCTGACCCCCCACACCATGGGGCCGGGAAGCTCTGCAGGAGTGGGGCCAGCATCCTGGCCATGCATCACTTCCCCAGCACAGACACCTCAGTGTGCCTTGTGTCAGAGGGAGCAGGAGCGTCTTGAGCCAGAAGTGAAAGAGCATCCTGTGGAGTGTAGCTATAACAATGCAGTTTAAGGTGCTGGGTGGTATGACTCAGTTCTAGGAGGGGATGTTTGTGGTGTGGAGGGAAGTCAGTGTGTTGCTTGCAGGATTCTACTCTCAATATTCTACTCTCAATATGTTGGCACACAGCTCTGCTGAGAGCTGGAGATAGCCACACCTCATAGCCAGCCACAAGAGACCCTTCTCCAGCTTGTGAGGTGTGGTACTTTTGGAGTCCCCCATTGTGGGGAGGAAATGATGAACTTGACTTTGTGTTCTTAGAAGGCTATTATATTATATTATATTATATTATATTATATTATATTATATTATATTAAAAGGATACTTACAGAAGGCCTAACAAGATAATAATGAAAAACTCGTGACTCTTGCCAGAGTCTCGACACAGCTGGACCATGATTGGTCATTAAGTAAAAGCAAATGAGCAATTTGTTGTTTTGTTGTAGAAGCAAATGAGATAATTATTGTTTTTCTTTTTCTCTGAGGCTTCTCAGCTTTCCAGGAGAAGAATTCTGGGCAAAGAGGATTTTTCAGAAAATATGAATGTGACAGTGAGGAACGTGGGTATCAGTGGCAGGAGGAGCACACAGCACAGTCTTTGTCGCTGACCCCAGCGCTGCTGCTGGCTCAGGACCCTGCAGTGGGCCTGACATGCAGATCTGCATTCTCAAATGCACAGGAGCAACAGGAGAGGGATATAAAGACAAGAAAGAGTGAGACAAATGAGTAGGCAGAGGATACACAAGCTCTTCCTTCCAGGTCAGTGTGTCATACGTTCACACAAATTGTGCACCATGACTGCATTTTGTCAGGTGTACCTGCAGTCTCACCAAGGGCTTTCTTTTTCTCTACCAACTCTGCACATTGTTAAATCACCTTTACTCCTTTCTTGTCTTTTCCTGAGTCCACTGGCCTGGGACTGACCAGAAGATTCCTCACTGCTCAATCACCAGTTACTTCCACAGCCTCGGGCTGATTATTGCCTTCTTGTGAGCCTGTGTAATGGGGAACACCTTTGTGCTTCAAATACATAGTAACAGGTTAAAAAAAAAAATTTAAAAAATAGGTACTTAGGGTACGTGGCAATGAGTACCGTAAATACACTGGAGATCTTTTATTTAGAGAGACGAGATGCTGCAGGGCTGTAGATTTGTTTTACTACATGAAACAAATCTGGTGCATGTGACAGAGAGGCACTGAATTTGCCCTCTCTGGTGGCACTTAGTGCAGCCTGGTAGGCTTAGCTGGCCTGTGCTGGCTGGCTCAAGTGGCCGTGAGGCCAGGAGAAGGTAGTGCCTTTCTGCACAGTCAGTTCCTGCTCTCCTAGGGCTCATAAATAAGGAAAAGCACAGCATAAACAGCATCCTCTGGGCCCCATATTCCCTATAGCGTGCTGTGCAGGTGAAATGTTATACACCCACACTTTCGGTGTTTAACAGAAACACAAGAGCTCTGTGAACTTGCCTGGGTTTGCACAGTGGGAAAGAGCCAGGTGGGGAATTCACCTGTTTCATCTGCCAGTCCAAGAAATTAGCTCCCGGGGCAATGAGTGCAGGGCCACAAGCAGACTGGGATGCCAGATTTTGCCACATTTTGGCCCCTCTGGGGATGGGGTTTGGCCTGAGCACAATGCTGTGCTGGCATGGCTGGCCATGACCAGAGCCAGTGCTTGTCCTCTCAGCTGAGAGCAGGAGCCACAGAGCTGGGAGCATCCAGCTGCACCTCACTGCAGGAACATGTCCCTGGCCTGCAAGACTTTAGAAATGTGTTTGATAAAAGTGCCAGACTCCAAGACTGAAACAAGAGCAGGGGTGAGATGGGACCTGCTCGAGCCACATTACTCTCATCATCTTTGGCAAGTACTGAAGTACAAAAATCCCTGTACTATGACTAGGAACTAATTTTAAAAAATGTAGTCTTACTGTAAATGCACTAAAAACATAACATAAAAGGAAAAAATATTTAAACTTTGCAGAGACTTGTTGACTTTGACTTGTCTGAGCGACAACGAAAAATGAGGGTGAGGAACATCTAATGCTTTTTTACTATGGACTTTAAAGCATGTTAAAGTAACATCCACAGCCAGATATTTCCAAACAATGCATAACATTCTGTAGTAAAAAGTAACAGTAATATTTAAATCACATTTTCTTTCAATGCTGCTGGCGTTGTAGTTGAGTTCAAAGTCAAATTAATAACAACAAATGATTTAATGAGCCACATTATGTTGTGTAATGACACATAGGAGGACTGGTGCTGGTAGTTCAGAGGCCATTACAACCATATGGAGTGATTACATCGTACTCCTGTGTCCCACTCAGTCCTTCACGCCCAGAGACAGAGCTTCCCTTTGGACAGAGCTCTGTGGCAGAGAGAGTTGGTGTGGCCAGCAGGAGGCACAGGTGGCTCTGTGGTGGTCAGAGATGAAGAACAGCTGCCATTCGGGAGAAAAGCCAGATCGCCATGTGTATGGAGACTTTTCTCCCAAAAGACATGGCATAATCAGAAATAAGAAAACTAAACTCAAAAAAGAAAAAAAGCACAGCATTCTCAGTCCCTTCAGCAGGCAGTGGGGAGCTGATGAAGGAGATGTGGGTGAGAGGTCTGACTTGTGGGAAAGAAAAGAGGGCCTGGAAGGTTGTGGGGAAGCTCTGCAGTGTGGAATTCTTCACTCAAGGTCACCAAATTGGTGGTGTTCAACGACAAGGGAAGAGATGAGAATCTTGACTCCATGTTTCAGAAGGCTGATTTATTATTTTATGACATATATTATATTAAAAGAAAATTATATATTAAAATGATACTAAAATAATAAAACAAAAGGATTTCATCAGAAGGCTAGCAAGGAATAGAAGAGGAATGATAATAAAATCTTGTGACTGACCAGAGAGTCCGAGCCAGCTGATAGTGATTGGCCATTAATTAAAAACAACTACATGAGACCAATCAAAGCTGCCCCTGTTGCATCCCACAGCAGCAGATAATTATTGTTTACATTTTGTTCCTGAGGCCTCAGCTTCTCAGGAGAAAAGATCCTGGCAAAAGGATTTTTTATAAAACATGTCTGCGACTGCAGGAGTGGGGACACTGGGCCAGAGGCAGAAGCAGGAGATAAGGGCAGGTACATGAGAGTCCCAAGAAGCAGGAAGTAAACAGCAGGGGACTATTTTTCTTTGAACCATCATATCTTGAGTGTTCTCTGCAGCTTGTATTCTCCTCCAAGCTTTTGAGGAGAAAGCTTTAAGTAGTAGAGAAGACAGATCAGTAAAAATCCAGACAGCCCGCACAGGAGACCTCTGAGGTAGACCAAAGACCTCTGAGGAAAGTGACCTCCTGAAGCTGTTGCCAAACAATACCATGTATACAATATAAACACTCTTTCCTGCACTCTGGGAAATTTTCAGGAGATAAATATGCGAAACATGATCAGTGCTTTCCTCTGCTGATAATTCAGCAGCAACAAAAAATGGCATGTTGATTAATTGGACTCGTTTGGTTTGCTTTATATGTGGTCTTCCAGATTGCCAGGCACACAGATGCTGAAGCAAAATCAAAACCAAAAATCAAACTCAGTCAAAATCAAACAAAGTATTTTACCCTAAGGGATACAAGGGAGGTCACAGATTCAGATTTAAACCCCAGGCTTCCCTTCAGCCTTTGGTTCCCAAAACCCTGGGGGACTGTCTAACCTGCAGTCACATCTCCTGTGGCAAGGTTTAGTTCAGGACACAGGAAACATGAAAGATCACAACAAGGTTCTGTGAATTCTCATCATTTCTAGACCCATCTAGACATCTTTTCTTCAGATTTCCCCAAAGCCTGACCCAGTTCTGAAGACTAGCACCACAGTGCAGAATTCACATGGAAGACACAGCATCTGCTGTCTCTGAACATCTCCTTGGGAAAAGGGAAGTTTTGCTAGAAGCTAAAGCCTGCCCACTTTTATACAGCAGCATCTCTAAGTACATTGCATCCCATCCCCTGTCACCAAGCTGCTGGCCAGGAATGAGATATGTTATCTCCCTTTGGCTCTAACACACCTCTATAACAATTCCAAAGAATGTGTCTGGTCACTCTGCTTAGCATCCCTACCAACAGTGAAGCTGTCCAAACAAAAATTAAATTTCCTGAGCTGGCACATCTCACCCAATTAATCTTGCAGCAGCCTACCAAAGTCAGGCTGCATTTTCTCTTTGGTTTTTTTCATCCAGTACTACAAATGTCAGAGAAAACTTGCTTACTTGGATGTCATAACAACTTTTCAGGAAACCAGACTATAGGAGATTCAGAAAACTGAATTGAAAGTGTATTTCTGAGCTGCCACATAGCCTGTGTCTTCCTTCTGTATCATAAAGGGATAGCATAAAGTCATGTAAAGAAGTAGTTTTACTTACTTGGGCAGGCTAAGTTTAAAACCATGGTTTCTAAATGTTTCCTAAAGAGCCAACCTGTCCAATGCTCTTCCTACATTTTCCTGGATGACATATGAGGCCAAGGATTTCTAGTTATCCAAAAAGCCAGAAATGGTGCTCAGAGTTTCTCCAAATGAAACTCTTACTGCAATATTTTAAGACATCTACGCAGCTTCTGACCAACCAAACTCCCTTACCCTGGAGGGCAGGCTATGGCATGGAAGGAAGACAAACCAATGCTTTCTATTTGCTGTCTGTGAACTCAGCCAAAAAGACTGAAGCATTACACATGCTATGGCATGCCCACAAAAACTTGCTGTGCCAACAAGAGCTAACAGCCTGGAAGGCTACTATACACTGTAAAAATCACAGAGCAGTTGCTGTGACATTCTATGCGCTTATATTCCCAGAAGCAAGTAAATTAAATGGGGAATGTCTTCACTTTTCACACAGCCCCCTGTAAGCCTTGAGTTATTGCTGAGTAAGCCAGTAGCTGTGCTGCACACACCCCCCATGTTTCCCTGACAGCCTCCACTGTAAAACACTCTTGAAGCTTAACCAGAAGTTTGCCTGTCTTTAAATACTTTGAGCAACACTTTCCTGCTGTGAAGATGGTTGATCTCATCTGCACTGTAGGCCCCTAACAAGGTGCCTAAACCTAACAAGGTTAACCTGTGCAATGGATGGAAGCAGGGCTGTGTGAGAGGCTGAGAGGCCGCACTCAGGGGCAGCTGCAATGAGCACCTGGTCTGTCCTCCCTGGGTGTCTCTGCTCCAAGGCAGGTGAGAAGGTGAGCTCCTCCTGTCCCTGCAGCTGTGATTTCTGGTGCTGATGGCTGTGAGGAGGCTCCAGACCACAGCAGAAGGAGGTAGTTTTAGAGGTCTCCCAGGATGGAGAGGGAATAGCATGCAAAGATTTGCAACAAACTCCATGGTTCTAAGGCAAAAGTTGGGAAAGTATGATTGAAACCGATCTGAGGAATAACTGGGAGTGTGGGACTGACTACCTGAATCAGGAGGCAGATCTGGGAGATGGGAGGAAGAAGGGGGAGAGATGTATGCTGTCACTGCAGCTGTGAGGCATGTTTAGGGTCAGGTGAGAGCATGTAACCTGATAGGTAGAAAAAGAAATTTAGGCTGGGAGGTGGGATGAGGGGAAGACTGAGATGTGGAAGAGAGAAAAGGTCTGCAGCTGGCAGCTAAAGCAGGAGAGAGGTAGAAGCTCAGACTAAGAGAAACAGGAGGCTGGAGCCAGTGACAAGATCCTAAGAGAGAGATGGTGCTACCAAAACCTCAAAGCTGGCTGGCACAGGAAGCCTTAAACCTGGCTTTTCCTAAGTACCAAATGCTGGGCTTGCAGTCTGTGCTGTTCTTTTAAAGTAGACTCCGCATTTAATGACTGCACAAGGGCTGCCATCCATGTCTGGGTGCTGTGACTTTTGAGGTGGACAAGCCACCATGCTGGGAGGCCATCTCAGCCAAGTACCATTGGCATGTACATGCCAGTCAGGAATAGAGCCCTAAGGACAGGAGCAAACCCTCCTCAGCCCACGCAGATCTGCCCCCCAGGAGCACCCCCACAGTGACCACCCCTCCAGGAGCTCAGCCACAGGAGGGCTGCCAGGTTCTGCTGTTCCTTCTGCACCTGCAGACAGAGATGGCCCAGGGACTGCAGGGCCAAATCAGGTGTAGGTGTCCAGATCCTGGCAGAGGGAACAGGGAGCACACATGCAGCAAGGCTGAGCTGGCAGCAAGTTGCTTTCTTGTATCAGAAACCTCATAATGGATCTGCAGGCTCAAAGGAGTCTTTCCCCACCACTAGGAGAATCCCCCAGAATGTGCTGCTTCTCATTCTAGTAACAAAGACCAAGCTCTTTGCCTGGTGACCAGCTGGCCTCTCTGCCAGTGCCTGCTGAGGAGTGATTTCAGCTCTCTGTGGCTCTCTGCACAGTGGCATGTACACTGTCTGCAGCCTGGCATCTGCTTGCAAAGCCACCAGCCCAATTGCTCTGAGCCATGATCCCCTGAGGCAGGTACAGGATACCCTTTGTCTCCATGGATTTTTTCCTTTTTTGGGCTGAAGGAGCCACACTTAGAGTAGTCTCATGTCTCCCTCTGCCACTGAAAGGACTACATCCAGCTGTGTACCAGCTTTAAAACAGGTCTTGTACATCTCATGGTGGCACCTGAGGGCCCCTGTGGAGCAAGGAGTGCACACAAATGAGCCAGCATGGATGGCATGCAGATGAGGAACCCAAATGAGCAGGCCGTGGAACCAAGGTGATCATTCAATCCATGTGACCACAGCCTCCCAGGGACTCCAAGCTGACTGTTTCTTCCTGCTAACAGCTGCATTCAGATCAGGCACATGCCAGGAGCCATCTCCCTTGACTGAGGTGGAAGACAGGATCGATCTCTCTGCAGCTTGCTGTTGCCCACAGCTGAACAAGGAGCTCTTCATGGGGCCTGCTCACCAGCACACCAGGTAGGAGATTCTTGTGTGGAATCTGCACAGCATTGCAGTGTCCCTGCAATGAGGACTGAGGATTTTTTGCAGGTTGAGGAGTTTTTGCGAGACAATGGACACATTCAGCCAATGCATAACCCAGCCTGCTTGTAGTAATGGACAATGGACATGTTCACAAATAATGGATAATGGACATATCCAGAAATGGGGTCAGTATATCCTTGAGAAAGATACAAGAAGAAGAGTCATCAAGACTCAGCAAGTTTGTCAGCAAGTTTGAGAAAGTGAGAAAAAAGAGAAAGCAATGGGTGGGCCAAATGACCACATCAAGATGCGTGAAAAATGAGATGATCCAACCAGCATTCTATTTTAGACACATGAACAGCTAGGATTATGTATTAGCTAGAGACGCGTGGACAGTAGAAACTTATTATAAGTACAGCCCTTTGGGGATAATAAATTTGGCTTCACTTGATCATATTGATTACGGTGTGATGTCCCTGACCCTCCGCACCCCGCGTGTCCCCTCCTCAGAGCCCAGAAGGTAGCGCCAGCTGGGAAAGGCCAAGGCCAAGTATCCAGCTTTTCCCACTGCTTACACAAGCCCAGTTTGGCAGCATATGGTGACATTTACCCCTCTTTTAACCAGACAGAGACTGTGCTAGCAGAAAGCCAGCATGGAGCAGGCCCTGAGCACACCTCCCGCCAGCCTCACCTGCTGCTGCTGCCTTAGCAGTGTCCAACAGCTTTTTCCAGAAGAGCAATGACTGTGCAGGAGGCAGGACGTCTCCCTGCCCATGGCGTGCCAAGCCAGCTGCTCTCCGTGGGACAAGGCCGGCGCAGGGATGTGGCTCAGGCAGGAGTCACCCGTCAGGACACAGCTGGTGGCACTCAGGGGTGCTGGGCACAGAGCCTCCCCTGGGCTGAGAAAGGCCTCAGCTGGGCCTCTGTGATGGGCTGTGTGCTTCAGAGCCAAAACTCACGGGGTTTGAGGCCAAACAGATGGACTTCACTGGGAGAAGGGGGAGGCCACCTGAGGAGGGGTAACTCAAGCCAACACCAAACATGCGTAGGGCTCCTTAGCAACAAGAGATTAGCCTAAGCATGCCATTGCATTGCAGACCTCTGGATATGCACATGCTCTCCCTAAATCACACATGCTAAAACCCTCCCAGGACTTTAGCATCCTCAGTGGCCTCCCTCCAGCAGCCTCCCTGTGCTGCTCCATCCTGCTCAATGGAGCCCGTGAGCCAAGACCCGGCACTTCTTGTCACTTTCCCACACCAAGGGGTGTAATATCAAGCACCAAAGGTACCTCAGTCTGCCTTTTCTTTTCAGCCAGGGATATCACAGGCTCTTCCATATCTTAGATCTATGAGAGGAAGAAGAAAGCACAAGGGTTTCTAAATGGGTACCATTACCACCAGCAACACACAAATCGTGCCACAGTGCTGATGGCTTGTGGACATTCAAAAATGCTGCTGGTGTTGCTAATTCAGAACAGCCTTACACTGGCAGGTGATTCCATCAATGCTGCCCTTTACCTGAGCCCCAGCACCACCTCTCTGAGTTCCTTGGAATTCAGTCCTTTACCTGACTGCACACAAGCTGTCCCACACTCCTGCATGGAGTGCATGGTCCCCACTGCCTGCTCTGATTGAGAGGCCCATGGCAGAGACACAAGGAGGAGCAAGCCAGGGAGCCTTCTCCTGGAAAGCATAACTGGGAGCAGGGCCATGCTCAGTATTTGCTTCTTTCCCATATATAAAATCCTCCCAAAGATGGGAGTGACATGTGCAGCAGAGAATTCTGCCTTCCTCTCAAATGCTTCTCCTTGGCTTGTTGCCTTTCATAGCAAAGCTGTAACTCCTCCAGTGATTTCCTCTCATCATGCATGCAGAGCTTGTCCTCTTGCTGCTACCTTTCCCAGCTGTGCCAGTGCCCATGGCAGTGTAATCCTGTCCCATGTGTGCAGAGGTACATAAACAGAGCAGGGCTAGTGAAAAACCCCCTCTCCCTCCCTATCTGGATCATGTGTTAAAATCCAAAACAGTTTGGAGTCATCACTGCTCCATCTTCTGGGTCCTGTCATCAGCAGTATGTGCTCTTACCAGGATGTAACCCAGCTGGTCTATCTTCTGTGAGCTGCTCCCTGCTGTCATAATGTGATTGATGAGCAGAAAGAGCCAGACAGAAGAAAGACAATAGGGAGCAAAGAAATGGCAGAGAAGGCCATGGATGAGAGCAGTGGGGAAAACCCCTTGTAATAGTGAAAAGCAGGCAGAAAATGAAAAAGAAGGAAGGCAGACGATGACCAAGTAGAGAGAAGAAGGAAAGAAAAACTAAAGATAACAAAGAGTTTAAAACAGCAGGAAACTGAGGAAATAAAAAAGGGAAATAGTAGCTGAGGCTGTCCCCAGTCTTGAAGACAAACAATCTGAGAGAAAGCCTTTGGCTAGCACAGGTAAATAGCTCGGTCAGGAGGAGCAGTTGCTGCCCTTTCTGTGGGGCTGGGGCAGTCATTTGTCACAGGCAGGATCAAAGGCATGCCAAGAGACTTTGAGGGAGTTACCGCAATAGGATCAGAGGCAAAATCTGTCCTGCA
Organism: Ammospiza nelsoni; assembly: GCF_027579445.1. Classification (NCBI taxonomy): domain Eukaryota; kingdom Metazoa; phylum Chordata; class Aves; order Passeriformes; family Passerellidae; genus Ammospiza; species Ammospiza nelsoni. The sequence continues at coordinate 57,760,350 of NC_080635.1, forward strand.
AGCTGGAAAGGGTCATTAAATCAGTTATCAGAAAGCTGATCTGTTGCAAGCTCATGCTCGGTTTGTTTGGCAGCAGTGTGTTTCTGTGCCCATGTCCTGCTCACTGGGGAGCACAGAGAGTTCACACACAGCAAACCAGCATGAAAACTTTCTGCCTCCTGAGAGAGTGGAGCCAACCTCTGCTGCATGCACAGATCTGTGCTCTTCCAGTGTAGCTATCCAACTAGTTTTAAAGCTGGTCTCTCACAAAATAAAAGTCTGCTTGAGCTCTGCTTAATATATTTCTGTCATTGCTGAGATGAAAACCTTATGATGAAAGCCCACATTTTACCAATTTAAGGAATACTAAAAGAAAGAAATGCTGATACATTAAATGTCAAATCAGAGGAAATTAGTAAAACCCCCTTTATTCTCTTTATAACCTTCTGAGGATACACATGCTACCAACCCAATTCTGACTTCATTACCTCCATGCACACATGGAAGGAGGCTGCAGGCATGAATATAGGGGCAGAAGTTGTACAAGGAGGCTGAGGGAGTTCACAGCACCGCTGCTTTTATCCCTGTGAGGACAATTACCCCGCTGAAGCACATGGTTGCTGGCACACACTAGGATTGCTTGGTCAGAAAATGCTGGAGCCCTTCCATGGACTCTTTGCTTTTGAATCTCAGCTCTCTGTGTTCAGAGTCACTAATTACACTGGTTTTTGGAAGGAGACTTTACTAATCTGCAAGACCCATTGTAAGTTTTTCCAAAAAATCCCAAGGAATTTAAAAGCACTTCTTCTTGCCTTCTAGCAGAGTGTAGATGTCTGCACTGCTCTAATGCACCACCACAAACCAGAAAATGCTCACCAAACTGTGTTTGTACATCCTTGGTAAACAGCCAGCAAAAAAACAGGAGAGGAGACATGAAGTGTGATCCTGGCCTCTGTGTCAGTGCAGTAGCAGAACTAGGGACAGAAACCAGCTTCTCACTGCCTCCAGCCACTGCCAACCATCCAGTTGCTACATTCAGCAAAAATAAAAACAAATTTTCCAAACACGATTTATGTTTTGGCCTGACATGAGCATTGGAAACACTCCTGTTGCAGACTCTGTAGCCATGAAATATTTCTTTACTGAAAAGCTTCCTCAGTCATAGGAAAAATTTCCTCACTGGAAGAGTTGTCAAGCACTGGAATAGGCAGCGCAGGGAGGTGATGGATACCATCCCTGGAAGTGTTCAAAACCTATGTAGATGTGGTGCTTAGGACTATGGTTTTGGGACAGACCTGTCAGTGTCAGGTTAATGGTTGGACTTGATGATCCTAGAGGTCTTTTCCAACATTAATAATTCTGTAATATTAATTAAAAATATTCATTCTCAAATCACAGCAGATTAGAAAAGTTAACAGCTGCTGTAAACTGATACCCCTGTGCAGGAATCAGCATTGGCTTCCTCAGAAATGGCTTTCAGGGAGCAATGGGAATTTACGCCACATGAACCTCTGCCTCTGAGTGCCCACTCTTCACATATCAAACCACAAAAAACATCTTTAGCATTAAAGGCTGAGCTGGAACTACAAAGTCAGACTCTTCATTAATGAAAAGACAAGTTATCAAGAGATTAATACAGTTACAATAGAAACACTATTTCTGATCCATTAAGGCATTTTGGAGGTCTTAGTTTAAAGCACTACTTGAATCTGTCCCAGAAACAAAACAACAGGGAAGCAGCAATAACATGCAAATTAGACTTGACTAAATGAAGGCTTTTGGTAAGTAGAGCAAATAGTTCAATATTTTTAAACTTAGGATTAAGTAAGGATTGGGACTCATTTTTTCTTAGAGCAGTGTTGGCATAAAGGCATTTATAGGCATAAAATAGAGGAGGGAAAATTTTTAATTGCATCAGATACAAAAACATCCTTCTACACCCACAAATATGCAGGTCAAGAAAAAGTGTTGTGTCAAGAAAAAACAACATATACGGTTATATTGTTGGTTTATTTTGTATGTTTCTTAGATCAGCAAGCCTTTTAAATCCTTTTACAGTCTTTCAAAAAATCACCTAGCACTGAGGGGAGTTATTTCTGTTAGATAATGGGGTGGTTTGTTGCATTGTGGTTGATGGGTGAAGGTGTAGAGGGGTGATGCCATCAGGCAGTACTTCTCCAGGGTTCCCCAGTCAAGGTTATAAAGAGCTCCCAATAATTCTTCATTGGCATTGGAGAAAGAAGAGCCATGACCCTCCTGACCCTTAAAGCAGAGTGTTTCTCATTTCTGCTGTTTCTCCTGTTGCTACCTCGTCAATGCAGGCTGCAAGGCTGTGAGAGGGTACCAGCAGTTCAGAAACTTTTCTCCACCATGACACTTGAGCCCAGCCCTTCTTGCTCAGATCCACAGTGCATGTGATGCCTTATAGCTGGGTGTGGAGCTGCTACACTTGAACATCTCAGCTCTCCCTCGTGCAAAGTCTTTTCCTCTCCTGACACCACACACCATCCTGGAGCCAGTATCCCATCCTGAGGTGGTGGCCACTGGGATTCAGCTTTGCAGTCACTCCTACTTGACGTGCTCTCAGTAACAAGTGAGGGGACTGGCCCTGCAGCCACTGACCCTCTTGCCCATGTCATTATCAGATCCAGGCAGTGGCTTGGTTAATTAACTGTGGTTGTGCCTTGGGCTCAGTGGAGCAGCAGTCTCTGGGAGGGGAGGGGCTGCTTCTCTCCTTTCTGGATTTCTTCCTCTGGCCGTGCCTTGTAGGTGTCTCTTCTTCAGGTCTCTCTCTATATCTTTGCAGCAATTTCATGCCTCAAACTGTGATGGTGCTCTTTCAGTTTTACCCCTCATGGTAGCAGGTTTGTTTTGGACATAGTTGGCCAAAGTTTTAGCAATGTGTTAATAGGAATGTGAAGCTGACATTTTCTAGAAACAAACTCAGGAACCACCTCATCTATTTTCAGTGTCTAAACTGAAAAAGAATGTAATATGTAAACATACACTGTATCAACTGCCACAAGCTATTTGAAATATTTTTATCTTTCGATTTTAATATTAAAAGTTCTTGGTCATAACATCACAGAAAATGTTTATTATCTTTAAAACAATAGCATTTTCTGCATTCTTAGGAGATGATTTTTGTGACGACTGGCACTCAAGCCTTGAGATATTCAATCCAAAATGTTATAAATGCATATTCACATAGTTCTTAATAATGAAGCTAATCAGCATGTTATTCTTTCTCCAAAGGATTAACTTTTTCCTTTGTCACATCTGACTTTTAAAAACATCAGTCTCAGCACTGGGTAGACTGCATTAACAGAAAAGATGAAATCACTTCATGACAAATACACAGTGTACTGTTATATGCTATTATTTCAAAGTCTAACTGCAAAATTCAGCTTTTACAAGCAGGACGCTGGCCAAACTGCTTAGTTACCAAATGTGTTTGCACTTGTGTTTACAAACTGAACACAACCCTCCCTTCTTTTAATTAAAAAAAAAAAAAGAATTGTTGTAGTTTATTAAGCTAACCCTGCACTTGCTCGCCAAAAGTTGAACAGGAATGTCCCCTCTAGTCAATCACCACAATTAGCAGTTCTCCCCATCATCCCTTTGCCACACCCTGTGTCAGTGGAGACATCTCCACCCCACTCAGAAACCAGCCATCTCCTCCTGACAAACACAATGATGTATGCTAGAGAAACCAGCTGGGCTTTGGCAACTGCATTTTTCTGGGCACTAGAAAAGCTCCCATGCTTTTGGTGTAAAGGGGGGTGATAATTCTTCCTTATCTGGCAGGATTATTGTGAAATTACTCTGTTTATGTTTGTAAGGAAGTCTGATATTCTGTGCAGTCTGGAGGAGAAGAGACTGACTGAAACCAGGGATGTAGCTCTGCAGGGGATGCTGGGATCTGCCTGGGAAGAGGGATGGATTTGTCCAGCAGAAAGGACATACCAATGGCATGCAAAGCTTCAGGAGAAAGTGAGCAGTCATCCCTGTGCCCCCAGCCAACAAACAAACAAACCAAAACTAAACAAAACCAAAAAACCAAACAAAAACCATGACCATAAAAACCCCCAAATCCCCACACCCCCACAACTTGTTCATCATGTTGCTACAGGAGACACCAACCAGGAGTGACAGACCGACTGATTGGACTGGCCAGCACTGTAAGATCACATTTTCCAAGGAGGTTGTGCTGGAAAACAAAAGTGCACACCGAGGGCAGTCAGCTGGGATTGTCTGTACTGACACAGCGCCTTTGGAGAGAAACCACAAGTGTCACATGGCCCTGGGACCTCTTTGGCATGTGACAAACATAAATGGGCAGCAAAAGGGCTCTTTCTGCTCCTTCCCTTCAGAGAGGCCTTTCCAGGCTTCTCTGTCCCTGAAGGAGAAACAATGCAATATAGCTTTGCTGGAAAGCATGTAAACAGATGTAATAGCAAATACTCATTTAGCCAAGCACTGAATTTTCCCTGGCACACATTACTACACAGTTGCAAAATTTCATATGAGTCTGTAGGGGAGATTCCTATCCTGCATGATCAGAGACAAAATTCCCACCCAGTTCAGCAGGGCTGGAGTTCTACCCAGTCTCTCATTCCTCCATGCCTTATTCTGTTTGGAGGGGGAAGTTTACATTAATCTTTCATATCTTGGGCTGATTTCTATATACACTCAGTTACACCAAGCCACAACTTGGCTCTGTACCATCCTTAAGGTGCAGCTCCCCACCTTTGTGCCCTTACAAAGAGCAGCAGCCAGAGCTGAAGGATCATACTATTGCTTTCAATAAAAACACTCCTGTGGCCTTCGGATTTTTCAGTTTTGTTACTCCAACAGAGTCACTTTAATTTTGTATTACTTGACCTGTATTTCAAAGTACTTTGTCCCCTTTGGGATCTGAAGTAAATGAAAAGTTAGAAGTAAATGATAAGCTAGAGGACTTAGAAAAAGTGCTTGCATTATCTGAGCAAATATGCAGAAATCAAATTCATTGCAGGGTTCTTGCCTCACAGAAATCCCCTTGATGTGCAATAGATAACAAGGTTGCCTGCCAGACATTTATTCTTCTTTCTCCCCACCATGCACATAAAAAATCAGGGGCTAAACCACAGTGATAAGGATCAAAGTGACAGCTCAAGCTACTGTAGCCAAAAACTGGCAAGAGTCCCCATGATTCCCCATATCAGGGCAGTCTGGTGGAATTCCTGTGGCACCAGATCCCTCCTCTGCTGCCCAGCACAGGGAGATGAATGAGCTAGAGAAGAGCCCTGCTGGATGCAGGTCCTACAGTGGGGAGTCCATGGCACTGCTGGATCTCATCGCACTGCTGGGTGGGGTGCCAGGAAGGAGTGCCCCATTCCCACAGGTGCTGGCCTGGGTGCCACTAAGGCTGGCCAGCAGGGAAAACCAGGAGTGTAGCTAGCTGCTGCAGCATCCCAGAGAGCAGGAGGAGTTCCCTCTCCATCCCTGTGTGTGCCCTGTGCTCACAGCCAGGCACTCAGCCCCTTCCGAGTGCTGACAGCAGCAAAGCCATCTGCTGCTGGGGGTCTGATCCAGGTGTCCCCACCACTGCTGCACAGCATGTTCCCAGTGGAGCCCCATGATCCCCCTGCCTGTGGGAGCCATCACCCTGCACCCCTGCTCAGAACACACCCGGATCCCACCTGGATCCAGGCCAATCTCCTCGGGATGCCAAGGCCACCAGCTCTGATTCCGCCTCAGAGATGTGCCTGAGAAGGCCCTGCTCTGGCCACCACACTGGCCACCAAAGGTGCTCACCAGACTTGACAAGGGCAAGACATCCAGAATTAATGCATTTTTAATATGTTTTCCTTAGGAGGAGAAAAAATACCACACTAAGAGAGAATTTGTGTGAAAATTGAACAGACACATGCAATGCTTTGCAAAGGAGGCCTGACTTTAGGATTAGATCATTTTAATAAGCCATGATAATAGTGTCTGCCAAAATACTTGCCATGGTAAGTGTCTCTCTGTCAAAGGACTGAGCAGTGAAACCTGTGTGCTGTATGGCAACCCTAATTACCTTCCAGAAAATCACATTTACCTCCATAATTTACTTATAAATGGTCATCTGACCAGTTCAATTAAACTGCACTTAACTGATGTCTATTGCATTTGCATGTCAGTGTTACTCTAAGACACCAGCCAAAACTGGTGTGAAGAACAGTGAAAGCCTCAAACCACAAAAAAGGGCAAAGATTTGCTTTGAATGAAGTAAAATGAAAAGTATTCTAGACATAGGTTTGTAAGTTTTTGACACAGGTACAAAATCTACTCTCAGACTGTTTTAAATAAAAAAAAATTATACAGAAGGACTGCATATCTAACAGATTAAAATGCTAGCACAAAAATTAGTATTACCATTAAAAAAGGGTAAGCACAAGCAAGCACAGTCTGTAGGGCATGGGAAAGATGAATTAGTCAGTAGAGATGCTTATGGTTAAAAGTTCCCAAGTATAGAAATTAAAAAGGCAAGTAGTTGTAAAGAAATGGAATTTTTTTTCTACAATGTCTAGAAGGTGGAAGGACTGAAAAGTGTGGCTGATGTGCAAAATGGAGAAAGTTGAAGTGAGGAGTAATCTAGACAAGTGCTACAATCTGAGTTTTTAATAAAGATCTCAAACATGGGAACAAAGATGTAAGAAGCTGACACCAGTTGGAGAGAGCGGGTTCCCAAAACTAGGATGTAAGTAAATTTGAAAGAAGATAATGCATGAAATGTTTATGGCACATAGTTTCCTTCCTCGTAACCCTGGAAAACCTACAACTGGAAAAGCGGGAAGCCATAGTAACTAAGGGCACTATGACAAGCAGAAAAGGCAGTGAAACCTAAAGTGTATTTATTTAGTAGGGCTAACATTTTGGGGTACAGGACAACTGCTTTCTGGAAGAAGAACATTCAAAAGACCTGTTCTTTTTGAGCTCAAGTAAAACATTTCCCACTGCATTTCCTGTGGGGATAGCTGCAAGTGACAGCAGACTAAAAGCAGAGAACAGACTGTGTTGGAAAGGATTGGTGAAGTTCATCCAGTGGAAAGTATTGGATCTCATAGCAACACTTTCAGAAATGACCTGAATGACCTCTTACAGTTTTTCATGTGTTAATGAAATTTTTGCTAATGCAACATACAAAGGAACTGCCAAGAAGCAAGGGCTGCAATGTCATTTGGGAAAAAAGTGGATGACCTTGAAGTCTGGAACAGTAGAAATTAAATTAAAAGTACAAAGTCATACACTTAATGTCTAGTAGGAAGGATCTCTGCTATATCCCAGGAGTTTGTTTGTGTGAGATGATGGAGGAGACAGACTGAAGTGCATTATTTAGGGTGATGTCAAGCCAAAAATGTGGTGCATCCATAAGAACAGAAGATGTGATCACAAGATGAAACAGATATTTCGAGTACAAGGACTCATGAATCAGTGGGATTACACAAAGTTCTTGTGACACCTAATTTGTACTGCTGTGCACAATTTTTTTGTAAGGAGTAAATTAAATTGGAGTAGTGCTAAGCAAGGTTACTGGGGGGATCAAGTGACCAGAGAAGTTATTCTACACAAGAAGAACAGAAAAATAAGGCTGAAAGTGTACAATTGCTCTCTAAAGCTGTATCAGTTAAAACACATCTGGGATGGAATATACATTTTTGTAAAAGAAAGGTAAACTGCACAAAACCCCCAGTCAATAAAAATGGTCCTTAAGTGTCAGGATTTCCTGCAGACAGCTCTGAAAAAGGGTTTGGGACAGGTATGTAGGGTTAAAGCAAAGCCTGACCTACTGATTCTACTTATTGCTTTCAGAAGGAGAGGAGAGGAGAGGAGAGGAGAGGAGAGGAGAGGAGAGGAGAGGAGAGGAGAGGAGAGGAGAGGAGAGGAGAGGAGAGGAGAGGAGAGGAGAGGAGAGGAGAGGAGAGGAGAGGAGAGGAGAGGAGAGGAGAGGAGAGGAGAGGAGAGGAGAGGAGAGGAGAGGAGAGGAGAGGAGAGGAGAGGAGAGGAGAGGAGAGGAGAGGAGAGGAGAGGAGAGGAGAGGAGAGGAGAGGAGAGGAGAGGAGAGGAGAGGAGAGGAGAGGAGAGGAGAGGAGAGGAGAGGAGAGGAGAGGAGAGGAGAGGAGAGGAGAGGAGAGGAGAGGAGAGGAGAGGAGAGGAGAGGAGAGGAGAGGAGAGGAGAGGAGAGGAGAGGAGAGGAGAGGAGAGGAGAGGAGAGGAGAGGAGAGGAGAGGAGAGGAGAGGAGAGGAGAGGAGAGGGAGTTTAAGATGCAGTAGGAAAAAAGTTACCTCTGAAGTGCAGCTCTTACTTCACTGTAGAGGTCATTGGGTTTCAACCCCACCCAAGGCAGCTGTGCTCAAGCTTTTCAAACCAAGCCCAAAGCTTGTGACTGTTTTTGGCTAAAGGAGAGAACAGAAGACTGCTTGAAAGGAATTCTTGGAAGGAACAGGGAGGGTGGAAGAAGAAAGCTGCACATGATGGGCTGGTCAGGGAGGATGCAAAGGGGCATCCACCAGAGGTGGAATAATGGAGGTCCTGCAATGGCTGGAAATACCTGAAAATCAAATGGATAAATCAAGGGTAGACAATATGCAGCAAATGGGCATGCAACAAGTGTGCCTGACACAAATAGCACAGGCAGTTCTGAATACCTCTTCAAAGGCTTTTTTTTTTTTTTTAATATAAATGAAATTTAGGACTCATCTGGGATTTATTTCAATGTTATTTTATTTTGTAAGGAAATGCTTTACATTTTATCTAATCATTTGCAAATGGATGGAAAAGGTAGGATGTGTTTAGGAATCCCCAACACACGTTTTACAAACAATCCTGCAGCTCACCTCTGTCATTCCTCTGCTCAGGGTGAGTCACCCACAGACATAAAAGACAAGGAAGGAAGCACTGGGGTTAATGAAAAACAGCCTGCTTGCAGACTTAATTCTTATGTTAACAATCAAAGAAAACAGAAGATACAGTATTCCTTCCAAAGCAAAAACACACCATTTGTTCAGAGCAAGCCAAAACCAAAACAGGAATAATCTATTCCCCAGGGTTGCAGAGGAAGAAAAATGCAGAATGAATACATTATGCATAGGAAAAGTCCTGAAATTCCTGTAGCACTGTTGGTGGTAGCAGGAGCTGGTATATGCGGATAAGGAAAGCAGCTCCCAGCCATGGTTAGCCTTTGAGTGGTTATCCATGTACACAATCCATGGTCACCGGGTGGCCTTGCAGATGTTCTCAACATCCAGCAGTGATGATGAGTGGATGTTCATTGGATACTGCTGTCAGCATCCCCATCTGAGCTGCCCTTTTAATTTATTAGGGTCCTTCATTTCAGAGATGTGTTTTTTCTAGTTTGCCCACATCTTCTCACCCAGAAATGGTGGGCATACTGGGAAACACAGAAACTGGGAAAAGGAGACCCTGCAGAGGAACAGGCAATGAAGCCTGACCACCCAACAAGAGCTACTGCATCCTGTGGCCCTTATTCTCATTACTGTATGTAAATCAGTACTTGTATCCTCTCCTCTCTACTACTCCTCAGAAGCCTTATTTAGTCAGAGGATCCCAGATACTTTCAGTAGCATAAAGAATTGCCCTTTTCCAAACAGACCTGCCCTGTGAATGTATGCCAGTGTAAGGATGTCAGGTGCTGCTGATGCAAGTACAACACCACCAGTTGTTGGGACAGCTGGGCTGGGCTGCCTTGGTGGCATTCTGCTGGCAGGGTCAGCACTGCCTGCCTAAAACTACTGCTGCATGGTGTGCTCCCTCCTCAGAATTCCCAAAAGTGGCTGGGCTGGCTGTTCTTCTGTGCAGAAACCCGAGCTTAACATCTCATCCTATTATGTTCCCTACACCAGTCAGAACAGGATTTCATGCAACAGGAAAAGGTCCAATACCCTGGGGCATCTCTTTCAAAATAAATCTACAGATCCTGCCTGTAAACCATATCTTGTGTGTCTATAGCAGGAAAAAGAACTCAATCAATCAATCAATCAATGCACCTATCTCAATCAGCATCTCCCATCCTTTATCAGCTGCTCAAATGATCAAATATTCACTTGCAGTCAGGTCATTAAAGGGCAGTCTCTGCTTCAAGGCTACATTGGACTCACACCTCTACATCTACCACCACTGTTGTGCTTCTATCACATCTGGCCAAGTGTGACTCTTTGTTACACACATTCTGTCAGAAATTGTTGCTGCTAACTAGAAAGGGGGCTCCTGCAGATGAAAGACAGGAATTCAGCTGCCAAAGGAAGCACACCTAGAGAAATTTCCCCAGAAAGTCTATTTCTTAGCCCACATGTCATATTATCTAAAAACTTGAAATTTATATAATTTTCTGAAATGGATAAAAAGTCCTTTCCTAAATGACAAGTTACTTCAGGGCCAAGCAGAGAGTTAAATTTCTGTGGTGCAAGTTACTTCTCCTCCAAAAGTCCTGAACCGTAAGGCTTTGCACCCTGTATCTATTTCACTTACTGGCCTGCTCAAAGGTCTTTATTGTCTGTTAGAAAGACCTTCAGCTTGTTGAAATTATACTGCCAGTAAATGCCTTGTGCCTTCCCTCAGCATTCAGTCAAATAAGCAAATAATGTGTGAATAAAAACCTTTTCCTTCTTAACAAGAAATCTTATAAACAATAGAAAAACAAATTACATCTTTACAAGTACCAGAGAAATAAAACTAAATCTTAAAAAAATCTACTTCTGTAGGAAATATTATGAGCTGTTTACCCTGAAAAACAATTGAGAGCATTGACTCATGTTTCACTAGGCTAACAGTATGGAAACAAGTTGCAGCAGTGGAAACTGCAATGTGCATCAGGCTTGTTTAAGCACAACCCACCCTAGAGATGAACACAGAAATCCAGGCAGTGAGCATCTCTGCCCATTCTACTCTGTGTCTGTCCATAGCACAGAGCAGCTTCTCTCCTGTGAACAAAGCTCTTAAGTGAGATGATACCACTAAGCCTTTAGACAATGATTAGGTCTCTTTTCTTTCACATGTAACTATGACCAAGCATCCACACCATGCTGGGTGGTGCTATTTGGACCAGTCTTTAAGTCCAATCTTTAAGTCCCTTTTCTGAGGGAATATGAGGCTTGGAAACAATACGGGCAAATCTTCCTCTACAGGGGTGTCTGCAACACTGGTGGGATGAAAAATGTTTTTCCTGATCTTCCTCTCTCACACCTCTTGCACTCCAGTATGCTCAGGCATCCTGGGATGAAGAAGAAGTGGTTCCAGCCACTGATGTGGGAATGGGAGCAAGGCCATCCCTGCAGAGGAGGTCTGTGCAGGTGGCACCATCACAGTGGCAGGGAGGGGGACCAGGAGAGGACACATTTATGATAACTGGAGTTCACCAAATAATTTCCATAATATGAGACACCTCTAGAAGAAACACCTGAGCAGGTGCTATGAGACATGGTACAGTTCACATGGTACCTGACATCCCTCCATTGAGAACCCAGCAGCTCTGTGATGCTGATAGAGAAGTGCTGACCTACAGCTCTGAAGCAGCTCCAATTCAGAGTGATCAAAACCACTGACAGACAAAGCCTGTGTGTCTTTTTCCAGGACAGCATTGATATTTTTGATATGTCACACTGATACATCAATATCTGACTGGAGATTTCTCCTCTAGTCCTATTGATACTATAAATGTTCTGCAAGAGGACAAAGTGCATCACTTTTGCCTCAAAAACATAAAAGCAGACATAAACACATAGCAGAGAAGGGATCCACCCTGAAGTCTGTTTCCTTTATAAGTGCTAAAAATATTTGAGTAGGTCTTGATGCAGTCCCACAGAGTTAAGTCATTATATGCTATTGACTTTGATGTAATACATTTACTATTATCTACTGACATGTTTTATGATAGTTTCATACCATGATTGACATAAACCACTACAAAACCTCATATCTGAACTCAGATCAAAAGAGATTATGCACTAGCTCAGACAGATGCTTTTTTATTCAGTTCTCTCAGAAATGCCTGGAATTTCTATGGCAAGCCTTCTTGGGACTTTCTGCAGATAGCTGGTCATGCACTGAGCAGTCTGCAGATTTACAAAGGTTGCTGCAGAACTTATAAGAGCTGGAAGGAAACTCATTTTCCATAGCCCAGGCCACATTTTTCTCTTGGAGAGCCCTGCATTCCATGGGTTTCACTGTCTGAGTTTAATATATATGACATTCAAGTTTCTAAATGTGTTCTCTGTGAGATTCTTTTTTTTTTTTTGCTACCACAAATACTTTAAAGCAGGCATCACGATAGGAAAAACAGTGGAGGAGAAGTGTTAGATGATGGAAGGGTGAAGTAACAGTATCATCATTTCCCAAAGGCTGATGCACTCAGAGAAGTCTGCACAAGATGGCCATTCATTTAGAGAGTTAATAGGATATAACTGGCAATTTTTTTTTTTCCTGGAGCTGAAAGTCCCAACCCCTAATGACCACCAGCTACGCCTGGTTTCAAGGCTTCTCAAGGTGTGGCACTCCTTCTGACACAAGAAACATCTTCTCTCTCAGCAGAGCAGACATGGAATTTCTGAGCATATCGACAGCCTTTACATTTTCTGACGATACCAACAGTCCCAGGAGGAGTTTCCTGTGAGCACCAGCAGCAAGTGCCCTATTTCATAAGCCTGGAACACAGTTATTTAGATCAAAATTGGATCTTGTCACACATTCCCCCCTCCATACCAGTAGAGCTGGGGCTGAGCACTGGGGCTCTGCAGCGACTTGCTTGGCTTGTGCTCCACAATCTCCATGGTTGCTTGCAAAAACCTATTGCTACCTGCTTATCAGTGGTTACTGCACATGCTGTGAAATCTGGCAGCAAGAATTTGCTAAAGTGCAAGACAGAGTCTTGTTTCCTGTGCAGTGCATGCCACTATGTTGATGACACTCTTGGGGACAGGGTCCTTGCTATGGCAATTCTGTGTGCAAACCTTTATAGCCTTGTTGTGCCTCTGCACAGCCTTGCTGTGAGGTCCAGGAGAGCAGAAGAGCCTTTCTTCTCCCTCCTCCTCCTCCTTCACACCTTGATCCCCTTGGCTCCTCAGCCAGCCGAAGGCAAACTCAGAATCCTGGGGAGGTCCCAGTGCTACTGACAGTTCTCACAAGCACCCTTAAGTCACTGGCCACGTCAGCAAAGCTGGAAGGCCAAGCCCAGCTGTGGGAAGGGTGACTAGAACAGGGCAAGGACTCAGTGACAGCCATCTCAGCAAACACTCAAAGCCTCCTTCCCAAATACTGCCAGCTTCCAGATGGAGGGGTGGCCATTCCAGGCTGTCCTGTGCCCAGCCCTGACAGCATGGAGGGGAAAGCTGTGAGCTGGGGGAATGAGGTGTCCCAGGGCTTGGATTTGGTTGTGATCCATCCCCCCCTTGGATGCAGGCAAGGGCATTGAAATAGGAGGAAGAGCAGTTCTGCCTAAAACACATTTCTTTACAGACAGCAGTGACATGGAGAGCAGTCCAGAAACATGATGTCATCCTTTTTATCATCCATAAATCTCCTGCTTTCTGTACTCCTAGCCAACTCTGCCACGTGGATCAAAGTTTTCTAGAGAAGGAATAGGAGCCCACTTGTTATTTCTCATTAAATACCCTGTTGATCTGCTACAAAGGGATATCAAACACTGTTTATCCAAATCTATAAATCCTGTAAAACTTAACATAGGGATTAGGATATAGCTTCAGTGCAACTCCATTATATATGCTGTAAGAGAAATAATGTTATCCTGAAGAGATGGAACTTGCAAGTTTTGAGAAACCAGTCCCATAGACTATCCCCTTTGCTTCATATAAATACCCTCAATAAAGTCTTGAGCCTTTAGCTCTATTGAAACCATCAGACAGATAAATGTTCCTTTTATCCAGATAAACATCACGGGGGAGGAGGTGTCACCCTGAATTTTAGGACTGGTTTCATGTAAACAAGGCACTGTAGAGCAGACTGAAATATTATTTAGACAAAGATATGTCCCCCCAATAAGTATCTTTTTATATAAGTATATGTTTTATCTGAGATACTGCTGTCAGTATTGAAGTATTTAAATCTCATAGGATTATGAGTAGCATTATAGTATTTAAATAGTATGGTATTATAGTATTTAAATCTCATAGCAAAAATCCATATTTAGCCAAGGTCAAAGAGCAGTTGACCACTACATGAAAAATGAACACTCAAGAACCTGTTCACCTCTGTTGCAATATATTGCCTCAGTTTGATTGGCAAGTCAAAAGAAACATTTAACTTGCAATGTGAGTGCAAAAATGTTGATAAGCTGAGAAGCCTCAAACACTCCAAAGCAAATGTGACAAGCCCTGTCAGCAGTCCTAGCATAATGCATGTTTGCCTCATGCAAAAGCGACTGCCCTAGGAAGAGGAAGATGCTTGTCTGAGGCAGAGCCTGAACTTAAAATCTCAAGCAATCCCTAAATTATCTTTGTATAGAAAACCAACTGTGGCGATCCAATGTCAGTGCCCTGATCCCACCTCTCTCCCTGTGGTACCTCGTATTTGTGACTTTTGCACATTTACAAAGAGTTTGCTAAAAGCAGTTTGCAGGGCAGTTGTAGCTGTGGGTGTGATGTGAGGTTGATGCCTGTCAAGTGTGGGGCAGGAGGAACAAATGTTCTGCTACCCTTTCCAGACTGAAGCCTGATTCCTACTGCTGCTCTTGTGGACTGGGCTCACCCCGCCACATTTACACCTGCACTCACCAAATAAAGAATAAATTCAGGTTTATTATTATTCTTCACAATGTGTGTGAACTCAGCCACACAGAAAGGTGCTGAAGGACCTGAGCCTCAAGGTGCTCTTGTATGTATCAGAAATCCTTGAAGAACTGCTCATACTTTTAAAACTAATATCCTTAAGGGACTGCCAAAGTTATGGTTACCAACCACATAAATGGCAGATGCATGAGAGAAATGTGACTTTGCAGCAGGACTGGCTGCCAGAGCTAGCTCCTGCAAGCATTTTCTGACTCACTGGGTAACCTCACCCTTGCATGTCACTGCTGTCAGGCCCAGCACATAACCAGCTTTCCATCCGCAAAATCAACAGAGTGACAGGAGCACAGATGAGGCAAACATTGGAAATAACAGGTGTGTTGTCTGGCTCTTGCTGGGTTACACATCCATCCTCAGCTGGACTACCATATACAAAAACATGCTTGCCTTTGAGCCAGGAGATCTGTACCTTGGTAAGGACTGACATCAGTATGTGAGGGGTATTAGCAAAATCACATCCCCTTCCTCACTTCAGTTCAGCTTAGTGGTCTTCCCTTCATTCAGGGACAGATATCTTTGATTCTTGTCATGTTTAAAATCAGGAGGAAAATCTATAGTGTTAATCCAGTCTTTGTGGGAAAGGCATTTAGGTATTTTTTCCTGAAGAGCTGTGCAGAACATTTTTCAGTGCAACGAAGGCAAAGATCATCCTCCAGTTCCCCACATGATCTCACAGCAGTTCTGCCTATTGAACATTTAAACCAGGCTTTTCTTTGAAAAACAACATATCATGGACAACTCAGTCCTCAACAGGATGTGTGCATCAATCTTTCTTTTCCTGCAGAAAGGATGGAACAGGAGATACGTGTTGTTGTGTGAAAAGGACAATTTTATCTCCCTGCTGCAGGGAAAACACCTAAGACTCAACCTGAGCATTTTGTGACCCACCAGCATCCCATGCCTGATGTATCCTGCCAGCACACAGTCCTTGCCAATACGTGTGAAGTCATTTCAAAAGGAGATTGCTTTGGGGAGGTAGAGCTGCAATACTGTGCCACCATGGACAGTCAGTGAATCTGGTCACAGCTCAGCGAGCACGACACAAAGGTGCTGTCTTGTGGGGTGTGGAGTGGGAGATGCCTGTCCCTGTGTCCTGCAGCCCTTGGCAGGTTACGCTGGATTAAACGCAGCACTGATGTAAGAGAAGGCACAAGCATGTGTTGGGTGCAGGTGCTGACACTGCAGAGTTTGGTTACAGCACACTCTCCCCCTGCATCTCACCCCTTATCTCACCTGGCATCAGTGGCTGTCCAGAGCCATGTCCTCAGTAAGCAAAGGGTACCTAAAATCTGCATCACAGAAGCTGTAACTATTTAGGCTGTTAATTGCTGGTATTTCTTAAACAGTGTGTCTGGCTATTCTCACCACTTGTGAGGCTGGAGCTCTTCTGTTTTTTACTTAGGCTGTTTACAGGAACATCAAACATACTTTTTGAGAAGTATAGATTATTCATATTTATTTATATAGAGGAAGTGCCTAGAAATTCTAGGCATGGACCAATGCACAGCCTGGGGTGGTTTTATTCAAACATAGAACAAAAGGATTCTGCACCCCACTTCAAGTCTGTGGCCAAAACAAAAGATATAACCAGAGCAGGCACACACGGACCATAAGGAAGCAACATCTGTGTATGACAAATGTTTACTGTACAACTTTGATTGATTAAATGTTTACTGCTGGCTTTGATTGATTAAAGACTGTGAATGTAATTTTGAATGAAACATCAGAATTAAATATAAGAATGGTTGTGCTGCGTCAATATAGGCTGCTGAGTTCCCTCCTGACCATTGTGCATGATCTCCTTGTTTTTCCAGCTCCAGGGCTGATACCTTTGCTGGACTTCTCTATGCCAATAGCTGTTCATGCAAGAATGACAGCATGTTCCCAACCATCTTCCTTCCCTAGAACTCCACATTCAGAAGAAGTGCATTGTGACTTCGACACCAGTCCCAGAGGGAGTTCAGATCCACACACAAGTCCCAACTTGGGAATTTCCTCTGATCTGAGTGACTGCAACAAAGCCCAGGTTTGACCAGTGTACTTTATATAAGCTGTACATCATAGTCAGGTGATGATGGTGGTTTAAAACACTCTCAGAGGAATGCAGAGCTGTTACTGATTTATATAGCTGCTCTGAAGAAAAATCCCTTCCTTCCTTCCTTCCTTCCTTCCTTCCTTCCTTCCTTCCTTCCTTCCTTCCTTCCTTCCTTCCTTCCTTCCTTCCTTCCTTCCTTCCTTCCTTCCTTCCTTCCTTCCTTCCTTCCTTCCTTCCTTCCTTCCTTCCTTCCTTCCTTCCTTCCTTCCTTCCTTCCTTCCCTTTGCTCAGTGAAACACCTTCCCCCCATCTTTTAGCTCATTCACTTTAAAGAGAATATTTAAACGTAGTAGAAAAAAATACAATTTCTGTAACAGTGCTTCACTTCCAGAAAGATACTGATGAAAACAAGATGCAGGTGTGCATTTCTGCCAGTGCCTACACATCAGCTGCTCTTTCAAAGATGAATCCAACTGTTGTTCTTAGTTTTCCATTACTACTTCTTGCCCTCCCAGTGGGTTTCAAAAGTTAATAGAGCTTCTTCAAGATGATGATAGTGTTCCCTTTTCTTGAATAACAGGAAAATCTGGTACTCATAGTAATGGTTTATTTGAAAAATCTTTCCACTCACCTACAGTTATGAGTAATACTTAAACATACTGTAAGATCATCAGTCTGAGACATCTGAGCAAAAAATCTTATTTTTCTGATATTTTACAGTGCAACTGAGGCTAATGGGATTTAATAAAGACATTTATACAAAGAGAGCAGTGTTAAAGGAGAGTGTAAGAGCACTTTACAGGTGCAAAATGTCTGTCACCTGGTCACCCTCTCAGCAGAAGCAGGTGGGTGGCTCCAGGGATGGAAATGCTTGTGAATATGGCACTCTCACCTCCTGAGAGTCGGAAAAAAGTAGGGGTCCATTGCCTTCCTGTCAGGCATCTTGCTTGTAGTTGGTAATTTCTTTTCTTTTCCTGCAAGTTATTGAAATAACACATTTAACCTGGAGTCAGAAGGGGTATTTCCTGCCAAACTGTGTAGACTTAGTTTGATTCTGCTTCACTGGGTGAGAAACCAGACTTCCTTTTTTACACTACTTCAATCCAAAGCTAGATAATTTTTTCCTTTTATCTGGTTTGACACAGCTTCATGAAGAACAAAAGGCACAGCCATGCCCCACACCACCAACAATTCAAGTGCAAGGAGAGAGGCAGGAGATGAGCACAACCCTCTTGATTCCTCCTGTCTTTGAAGAAGTCACAAGAGTGGACAAGGTCTGTCCCTCGTCCCCAAATTTATGGCAAGGGCTGCTGTTCCAAATGCTGCTTGCCTTGGGCTTGTCTCGTCCTTTATTCCATCATGAACCTTTGTGTGGTGTCTGACATCTCATGGGCACCTGGGATGAGACAATGACTTGGAAGACCATCTCTTTTCAGATATGCCAGAGACCAAAACAAAACTGGCATACTGACTGAAATAAAGAGGATCTTGGTAGTAGTTACTGACTTTCTTACATCTCAGTAGCTGCCTTCCACCTTGGCATTTAACCCCATCACCAGGTGTTTCTCCCTTACAAGTGAAACACATCCATCTCAAGCTACAAGGATGTTTCTCTGGTGCATTGATGAGGAAGATACATCTCACACAAACACACAGCAGCCTTACTTGGTGTTCAGCAGGTGTTTGTGTCCCAAGCCCCTCAGGAGCTCCAGCCACCCCAGTCTGCAAGCAGAACAGCCTCCACAAGGAGCAGGAGGAGCCACAGTGGCAGCATCCTCCTGCCAAGCCTGTTCTGTGCTCCAATTAGCTTGTGGGTGCCTCTGCCCTGGCACAGGCACCCTGCTGTGGGCAGAAAGCAGAGTAACTTCCCCCCAGTGCTTCCTCAGCAGCTTCCTCTCTTGTGCTGCACATCTGGAAGCATCACTACAGCCAGCAGTGCAATCTCCTTCAGGCTGCTCAGGAGCAACACAGCCATGTAGCCTTTGCTGAAGTGCTGGCACCTCATACAGGGCAAAACCAATTTATATGGCAGTAGCCAATCTGTAGAGGAAATCTCCCCAAAATGCCTGTCTCAGGGTCTGAGTGCTTGGAATTTTGGTAGAGGGTGTGTAATTGATACTGCAGAGGAACGGTCAGTGAATTGAATGCTTGTGGCTAGAAGGGCAAATAGTTTGGCTGAGGCAATCCCCAGTAACTATAAAGATCACTGTAATTAGGAGGTTAATGCTGACCCAGGAGCCTGGAAAAGGAGCTGTCTTCCTGCAGGGGTCAGCAAGGAATTTCCCTCACCGTTCCCCACCATGCAGCATTGCTTTGTCCAGAGGGTGTCCTGACAGATATCCCAGCCTCCAGCCCGGGAATCTGGTGGCTAGCAGGGCAGCACAGCAAATGATCAGTGCTGAGCTCCAGCCCTCAAGGGGAACACCACAAACTTGAGACCACCATAGAAATGAGCCATGGAAAACCTTTGTCTTACAGCAGAAAACACAGCCATGCCATTAGAGAGCATCCTCTGTTCCAGCGGTGACCACCCCAGCACCCTACTCTGCCTGTCCACATGGACCAGCGTTGCTTGGCTTGTGGCACATCAGTGCTCCAGTCCTCTTTGCAAAGTCACTCTGGTTTACCCAAAAAGCAGTTCCAAACATCTCCTCTCCTTCTCTTCCCCTGGCCTTGCAGCAAGGCAGCATTTTGGGAAAGTGCAACTGAGACAGGAGGTGTTTGTCCTACAGCTGCAGAGGTAAGTGACAGGCTCAGGCAACAAAGCCAGACCTGAAGACAAAGGTCTTGTTCAAGGCTCTCCAGCTTGCCAAGACCTGGTTTTGGGGTGGGACATGACCTGGTTTTGGGGTGGGACATGACAGTGAGGAGGATGGCATGAGCTATCTTCAGGACTTCCTTGTCAGGTATGGAGCTGTAAGCATGGACAGATACTCTTGATTATACAGAATCATGTATGTATATATAAGTCCATGTACCTAACTATAGCCACGTGTGTACAGAAGAGATCTCTGTACATGGCAAACCCATCAGTGAGCAGCCCTCCTGTTGGAGCACTCTAAGACCTTGGCTCAGATCACATTATCTATAAAGAAGTAGAACATTATTTTTCCAACCTGTAGGCTGAGGTGACAGGCTGGGTTTTCCTCCTTCAGCTGAAGAATACTGAAATACTCAGAAGTCCCAGGTGAAGGGTAAATGTGCCAATTCCTTTAACTTCCTTAATCATTGTCACAGCATCACCATGAAAACACATTTGTCCAGAGGTGATTTTTTCCCATAATGGAACAAACAGAAGTATCTGTAAGAAGTATTGTGCCCCTTCCTCCTCCCACAGAAAGCCACATGAGAGACCAACAAGGACAGGAATCTAATGAATGCCAAAGAACCCAGTAACAAGAGCAAAGGTCTCTCTGCAGTGGCCTGGACCCAGCCAAAACTTTCCAGCTGTTCAGTTTACCTTCAGCAAGCACAAACCTGGCAGGTAAAAATGGAGAAACACCTTGGAAGTTGTTGCTTTGAGTTCAGGTCTTCCCTTCCTCATGCCCCCCATTCCTTGGGAGCACACCAGCTTTTGCATTTTCCTGCAAGCCACCATCAGGCTACATGGACAGGAGATGACAGCCAGCTCTCTGAATTAAAACAACATGTAGAGGCTTCCAACTAAATTCCTGTTTTCAGTGCAATTACTTCAATTCTCCTTATTAAATTATCTGTCCACTGCAGCTAATCAAACAGGATAATGTTTTCTCTGTGAGTCAGGGAAGGGTTTGGTAACAATGAAAGATGACAAACCCACATTTTCCCTTTGGTAATTCAAGCTGACACAGCCCAGAACAGTGAAATTTTTTGACTGCTTGACAGTTACAGTCTATATCTTCAACTGGGGCTCTTAAAAAAAGATGGGGACAAAATTCCCCTCAGAAAACATCATTAATGGAATTGATGATCAGTCCCACACCATGGGATGGCTACAGTATAATTCTCTGAACAGAAAAGGAAAACAAAGGAAGCTGAAGTTGCTGAGAACCAATGGACACACTGTGAGATTTTACCAGAAAAGACCTGAGGGATAGATGCAGGTGGATGTAGAGAACTTGCTTCAGGAGTAGCAGATGTACCACAAAGGTGCATGTTAAATGAAAATAAATTGCAAGGTGGTGGAAAAGGCAACACACACTGTCTCCAAGGGGAAGCAGGTGGAAAAGGCTAATAACAGGATTTCAAAGTATCCATATCAGGATTTCATTATTTTAATGTTTCTGAATTCCTATTTCGGCCACTGAGCATAGTTGTAAAATACCAGTCAGCAGATGCTCTAAATCAAAAAATACATCTCATTCCAACACTTTGGCAGCAAGTTACAAACAAGTTTGTTGTGTCAATGACATGCATTCATGTTCAAATGTTTTATTGCATCTAAAGTTCACTTTTCCCCGTCAAACAGGGATTAGAGTGTGAGCACTTTTAAACCTCTAGAATAAAACCTTTTCCTAAAAACACATTCCTAAGCCCATTGCCCGACTGAACTTTCAGCTAAGCCTCAGCCAACCCAATAAAAGAAGTTATTGGCCAGTCACTAATGATTAACAGTATGCTGTTGATAGGAAATGTTTCAGGAGAAGGAGATCCCATTGATGATCTTGGAAAAAGAAAGCCCAAGAAGTCCAGTTGCTGAAGCACTCACACCCCCACACCACTGTGTCTCCAGAGAGGACATCTCCTCTGCAGAAGTGCCACATTTTCAGCACTAGAATAAAGAAACTTCTTAGGCTTTTCTAAGTCTCTAATGTTTTGAAGCAACAGGAATAATTGCTCTTGGCAAGCATTCTCTCCAAAATGTGCAGATAGTTCCTATACAGTAAAAATGAAAGATAAAATTGCACTGTGCAAGAGGAAAACTTATAAACCAGACCTTCCTGAGAGGAGCCAAGCTAAACGTGTCTAGCAGTCCTCAGGAACCTGCTCTGCTTCAGCTCCTGTTGCTCAAACCACAGGGCAGTGCTGGGCTTGGCAAAACCCTGAATGCTTATGCTGTTTTCCTGGGGATCCTAAGAGTCCGCACTCCCTCCAGGGGCACTTGGAAGCCAGCACCATCATCTTTTCTGTGACAGGGCCAGGGACTGCCCTATCACACAGCTTTGCTTGTAGAGCAGTACTTCTATATATCTCCAGGCTCATAATCTTTGTTTCTAAAATCTCTCATGTCCTTTCTCTGAAAAATTTCTTCCCTTCCCTATCATCCTGAGGGGTCTTCAGGAAAAAAAAACTATATCTTCAAGCTTGTCCTCCTTCCTGCTTCTCTAGTGAGTCTACAACTTCTCTCCTTCTTTTTTTCACAGGCATCCTGCCCACTGTGCCTGTGACTGGATGAGCTCAAACACCATCCAAGTCTTAGCTGCTCCATCAAAAAACTTCATTATGCATGATGCTTCTGGCTGCTGGCAAGCTCATGTCATCCTGTTCTTTTTACTGGGTGGCACACGCCAAATCTGCCAAGGTGCATCTGCTTTCATGAACCAGCTGAAACTGCAAGTTTTTCTTCATTTTCTCATGCAACCAGAACAAATTTCTCTCACAACAAGGCTTAAATTTATCCTAAGTATTCAAAGCAGAGCTTTTTAAAGAGTTTAACATAACACAGCGATGAGTGTGAGGTCACATCAAAAGAAGTGTGACCAGCAGGGTGAGGCAGGGGATCCTCCCCCTGTGCTCTGCTCTTGTGAGACCCCACCTGCAGTGCTCTGGGATCCCACCATGGGAAGGAGATGGATCTAAAGGAATGAGTCCAGAGGAGAGCCATAGAGATGATTAGAGGGCTGGACCTCCTCTCCTTTGAAGACAGGCTGACAGATTTGGGATTGTTCATTCTGGAGAAGAGAAGGCTCTAGGGTAACACTTGAGCAGCCTTCCCATACCTGAAGGGGCCTACAGGAGAGTTGGAGAGGGACTTTTTACAAGGGTGTGTAGTGACAGGACAAGGGGGAGTGGCTTTAAACTGAAAACAGGTGGGTTTATATCAGATATAAGCAAGAAATTCTTTCCTGGGAGGCTGGTGAGGCACTGGATTAGGTTGCCAGTGGAGCTGCAGATGCCCTATTCCTTAAAGTCTTGGGGAGGACAGGCTGGGGCTTTGAACAACCTGGACTAGTGGAAGGGGCCCTGCCCATGGCAGGGGGATTGGAACTAGATGATCCTTAAGGTTCCTTCCAACCCAAACCATTCTATGATTCTATGAAGTGCCATGGCCAGATGTTTCCACTGTTGTAAGGAGGATTGCTGTTGCACAGCTGCAGCTCCATTGAGGCCTGTCCCACCTGCTGCTGCACTTGGTGTCAGCAGCCATTGCTGAGTTAATTTGAACCATCTGGCTCTGCCATCCTCTAAC
Source organism: Ammospiza nelsoni (assembly GCF_027579445.1). Classification (NCBI taxonomy): domain Eukaryota; kingdom Metazoa; phylum Chordata; class Aves; order Passeriformes; family Passerellidae; genus Ammospiza; species Ammospiza nelsoni. The sequence continues at coordinate 57,783,596 of NC_080635.1, forward strand.
AGCCACACATTTTCTGCATATTTTCCTGTCATTGCAGTGCTGTGTTCCAGGGTCTTTGAGAAAACATCTGCCCGGAGGCTCCCCCTTTTAGAATATCTTTAAAATATGTCACCATCTGCTCACTCTTAAAATCTCTTCCTTTACCCCACCATAAGTACCTGGCCCCTCAGTGACCTACCATTTATATCAAGGTGCTTGAGCAGGAACATTCATTTCTTTGCAGTGCTCTGTCATGCTTTGATCCACTGGTTTGTTCAGTGTATAGCAGAGAAAGGCCTCTGCTTTAGCAAATGCCTCTTCTCTTGGCTGTTGTAGGCTCCTCTGTTCTTGGCATGGGTGCAATGTCAGAAGGAAGATCTCCACCCCATTTCCCCCTGAAGCAGCCCAACCCCAGGCAGAAATTCCTTTGGTTCTTGCATTGTAACAAACCATTTTTTCCAGTGCCCCAAAACCCATCTGTAGCACATACCAGCCATGACCACTCTGGAATCTTCACTGTTTGTTCCTCCCCTTGTCACCCTGTTTCTCCTCTGCCACGTACGTGCCACGATCTTTTGCTGCACCCTCTAACTGCCCACCATGTGCTGTCTCCATTCACTTTACCTATTTTCAGGCTCATTTTTCTCAAGCAGTAAAAGCCAAAATGCACTGCATGTCATGTCCTTTGGACATCACAGAGTGGCTGATTCTTAACACACCCCTGTTGAATGAACAGAATAGTTCTTCAATTCCCTATTCTGAAGAGAAAAAAATTATGAAAATTGATTGTGAGGGCCCAAAAGCTGTTTTCTCATGCCCAATGGGCATGGTTCCCCATGTAACTATTATTTTACAGCTAGTTCCTGATAAGAACACTTAATATCTGCTATAAGATGAAAAAATTATCCCCAGGTCTTCTCCACAGCCCAGCTTTTAGCTGGAATTTTCTCATGTTTCACAAAGAAAGCCGCCAGAATGTTCACAACTGCTAGGCAAACTGTTAGCATTTTAGCTCCAGACTATCAAAATAAAGAAATACAACCTCTTTTTCCAAAGATTTGAGAGGCATGAAAATCTGTCTTGCTAATTTGTCTTGAAACAGAGAACAAGGAGTAAACCTCCCCTTGCATCTGTCAAAACACATACTTTAAGAAGTGCTAAATGATTTGGTTTGCACGCAAATACAGAAAGATTAGAAAAACAGACTTTGATTTCCTCAAGTGAGTTTATACACTGAAGGCAATTGACTTAGCTAACTTGAAAATGTGAAGTATGGAAAGGATAAAACAGATCTGTAAGAAGATGTCCTGGGCAAAAAACAGGGAGGAAGAACTGCCCAAAAGGAAGGATGTCACTGGCACCAGCAAAAGGGTGACAAACTGGACTTAATACCATTAGCTTGCCAACTGGGAGAAATCCCTGGGCTGCAGTCCTGTGAGGCTGAAGGACACCCCCAGACCCTGCTGGGACAAGGAGAGAAGAGTCCCCTTGGCTCCCCAGAGGGGTCTGCTCTGGCAGCTGTGGCTCCACAGCCCCTCTGGCAGCCCTCAGCACAGCCTGCAGCTAATGTGTGGCAGGTGCTGTCCTTCTGCATCTGAGAGCTGAGCCTTAGCCCAGCAACCCAGTTGGTCCTGTTTAATCAAAACACTGCAGAATTCTAGAGATAAATTCTAGCATCTTAGAGACCTCGAGGATGCAACTGATGTCACTGGACATTATTTTTGTTTGTTTGAATGCAGCATGCTACAGCATTATCTGTGTTACTGCAAGGATCTGAAACTGGAATCTTTGAGATGAAAAGAAGAAATTGGTTGATTCTTCCTTTCCTTTTTTTCTTTTTCTCCATTTGCTTTTAATTTATTAAAATACTTGTGAATTTTCCTGGAGATTCACCAGGAATAATTCCCAAGGGACTAATACTCATCATTTTTCTGGATCCAATTAAATCTAACATCCACTGCCCTCATCACTAACATATGTTCAACAGAACTAAATATTTCATCTTATTATAAATTGCATATAATTTGGCTTCCTTGTTTTTCTTTTGTGGGCACTGATAGCTGTTTTCTGCTCTGAATTTGTCATCAATAAACCAGAACTCATCCAGAGAGAGCAGCTAACTGCTTGTGTAAAGTAATCTATCAGAAGAGGTTCCCAAAGAATGTTTGTAATGGACATTACAGACAGTTACAACCATTTCTAAAATGGGGGAAATGCTGCAGTTCCTGCCACTGTTCATTGCACAACTTGGCTTCTAAAAACAATGGCAAACAGAAATATGACACTGCCAACTTTTGCAATTGCATCTAAGTTCCTAATACTGAACTTTTTTTATGAAGTCCACACTCCTGAAAGCATATGGATTAGATGAAAATCTAAACTTTCATTTGTTATAAAAACACATTGTCTTTCTAAACCACATGGTTAGAAAAGCTTGGTAAAACATGGGTGTCATCGTATCTGGGTATACTGATGATACTTCACACAATCAGGTCACCTACTCCACTCTACAGTCCATGAAAGAGGCTGGTACCTCCACAGATTATCCTGCTGGTACCTCCACAGATTATCCTGCCCTCTCTACTCACTGAGAGCTCAAAGTGAGCCTGAGCTCAAGGAGGTGGACAGAACTCCTCCCTTGTGTTCACACATGTCCTGCATTGAGCCCCCCCAGCCACCTGATTCAGCCCCCAACAACTTGATTTCTAAGGAAATCCAGCAGTGGAAACAAGAAACAAGTCCATGTGGCTGTGTGGCCCCACCATCACCAGCATTTCCTCTCCAAACTGTGGTCTTGTCTGAACCCTCAAATGCTGGGTGTTGCCGGAGCCACAAGAACCATCAGCTGCCCTGGCAGAAAGGTGTAAGGAAATAGAGGCGGTGGAGCTGTGAGCCAAACCAGTCCCATGGGTGCCAAATCATATAGAAGAAGACAAGAAGCACAGATTGTGACATGGGAGATTTTTCTTAATATCAGGAAAAATCTTTTCCTCAGGAGGCACTGCAGTGCTGGAGCAAATCCCAGGTACAGGGTGTGCTTCCCTTCCCTGGGGGTTTCCCAAGGACTAATCCAGTCTGGTGTCAGTACAGAGTAGGGCTGAACTAGGTGTTCTTCAGGGTTTCTCTCCTGCCTGGGTCAGGAGATTTCATGATATTCTTACCCTGAAAGAAGTGGATTTCCCATGAGTGATTGTGCCAGCCCTCCCTAGAGAGAACTTCTGACACATTCCTCAGGTGCTGCTGGGAGTCAGCAGAGAGCCCATTTTGAAAGGCATGAATTGTGCTCCATGTGCTGGAACATGTTCCCTTTTCATTTTTAATGCTCATCTTTTGTCTTCACTTTCTTAGAGCAGCCGTGAAATAAGTCATAATGTTTTAAGATCTCCCTTCAAAAAATGGTCCTCTCCTCTCCTCTCCTCTCCTCTCCTCTCCTCTCCTCTCCTCTCCTCTCCTCTCCTCTCCTCTCCTCTCCTCTCCTCTCCTCTCCTCTCCTCTCCTCTCCTCTCCTCTCCTCTCCTCTCCTCTCCTCTCCTCTCCTCTCCTCTCCTCTCCTCTCCTCTCCTCTCCTCTCCTCTCCTCCCAAATGTTTTATAGCTCCAGAAGACTTGTTTGAGAGTTAGGGATGTTTGATGATGACTGGAAATATTGTGTTAACTGAGGGAAATGCAAGTTCTGTGAAAGACAAGTATTGTGTGCTATGCAAATTTAATAAAAGACTATTTGAAAGATGGTTTATACTAGGAAAAAGTGATTTTGAAAGAAGTGATGGTTAAGAAAACCTAGTACTCGCTCTCACTTTCTAAGGAAGATTCAAAATTTTAAAAGCCCAGCAGACACGTGGAAAAGAAGATGTTTTTCTATGTAAGATATAGCTAGACATGGAAGCTCCTTAAGTATGCTACTGAAAGAGCAGGAAATGCCATGGGAGGAAGAGCAGAGTAATTTCATAGTTTGAAGCTCAAAAGCTTATCAACATGAGGAATGCCAAAAATCACTCTATTCTACAAAAATTCACTGCATTCTGCTTCACCAAAACCCTAGATGTTCAAAATACTGCATTTAAAGAAAACATAGGGAACAGGAAAAATGTCATCACAGCGCAGGTATCAGGCATGTCTGGACACCAGAACTGGAAAGCAAACTGAGCTATTTGGGGGCTGGACCATCAGCTGCACAGGTTTTGGGGTGCAGCACCTGAAACACCATAAAAGATCTGCTATAGAAGGCATGCAAGGCTAGGAATAAGAAGAAGATTTTTTTTTTCCACGTCAAAAATTGGTGCAAAAAAAGCAAACACAACCCTACCCCAGTGGAGCAACAGCCTATCATTGTGCAGTCTTACCTCTCAATTTGGCATCTCCACAGCAGCATTACCTCATCTTGGCTGTTTGGGTTGTGGAAGAGCAGAGGCAGAAACATGCTCCTAAGGTCACATGCACACTTAGAAGTTACATTACAGAGTACCTGCGTTACAGCCAGCAATAAACAATCTCTGTCCATGTAAGTTTGCTTTCAAACACAAATTCTCCATGTGTCCAGCACATGGGGAATGCCCTGGGGAATCAACACACTTACAGGCAGAATGAGCAGGAACACACACAAGGGAGAGGCATCAAGAGCAGTGAAAAATTCACCCTTGATCATCTGTGTGCTTTTCACAGGCTTGCAACAGAGTTTGTAAATGCAGAGCTCCAACAACCCAGCTGCAGCAAGGTCTTGGTGGGACATCCTCGCTCTGAAGGATAACTGGTGCCCAGGTAGATGGCTGGGCAGGAAATTAGTTTAGCCTTCCATTCCTGAAGCCACATCGTTCACATTTGCTCAGGGAAAATTGCTGAGGGGATCCAAAAGCCCTTCAGTGGCTGTCATGGTCAGCCAGGATTGAGACTAGGAAATGGGAATGCAACCCCTCTTCAACCACAAAGGAGAGAGCTGCTGCAGCTTTGAGGGCCACTCTGCCCTGCTCAGAGGGATGGGCAGAGGCACCCTCAGGATACCCACGTGGGCTTTCGGAGCAAGGAGGAGGCCAAGCCACTGCTGGACAATGAGCAAAGTGAAGGGTAGCTTTGAAGGATAGATTTGTAATGTTTTTTACATTACTTTGCTGGCTGGACAGCAGCATGGAGCATCTGTTTCCAGCTACAGAACTGCTCATGGAAAATACTCTGGTGATGGCAAAGGTTCCCTTCTCCCTCCCCAAAGCCTCCCCCCGAAGTGCACAGGGCTGGATTGCAGGCCTCACTGCTCAGGGCATTTTGCCTGTAATCACTGGCAATAGATTTAGACATGTAGTCCAATTATGTCCCAGAATTTGTGATTATAACAGAATGATTTATGCTGCAAATGAGAGAGCTAATGGGTCACACGACTTGTCTTCCTGTGTTTCTATTTGTTTCCCCAATGTTTGGGTTTTTTTCTTTTTCACTTTTGGAAAGTTGGGATTTGGGTTTTGTTGCTGGTTTGGGTTTTTTCCTGCCAGAGGAGCTGCCTCCTCATGGCTTGACTGTACCAGGCAAGAGGGAGGAGGCATGCCAGTGGCAAGCAGTGACTCGACGTGTCTTGTACGGTTAATTGGTTTTAATTTATGAGCTGTAGGCAGATGGTGGCTGCAGCACATTAAAGCTTCTTTAGGAAATAACACATAGATTTTTCCCTCCAGTGCCTGAAAATTTTGCATCCTGAATAAAAAGTTTGAGGCTGCACAGCCCAGCATCAGCACTGTGGTAGCACCTGTGTACAGCTGATGAGCCTTAGGCTCCGTTGTTTTCCAGGGCTTTTGTTGCATGAAGGCTGCTAAAGAAGAGCACAAGAGCTCCAACAAAATCAGAAAAGCTGATGACAACAGATGCTTGCTCCCTCTCACCCTGTGCAACACTGTCTCCCTATCTATTTATCTTCCCTGAACTGGTGAGAAATCTCAAAGGAAAAAGAACAAAGTAGAAGCTAGCAGAATCTTGGAAGAGAAGAAGAGCTGATGCTATGATTAAAGGATGCCAGATGGGAAAATCACCGCACAGAAATGCAGTGTGGATCACTACAGCAGGAAATATGGCTCTGCTGGTATACCTGGACCATGGAAGGCAGACCTAGCTGCAGACACCATGTGTCAGAAGCTTGGCATATACTATTACTGTTACTAAATATTTCATCACAGGTCACTTGGAACCTCTGGTTATAGAAAATATTTGCAAGAAGAATGAGCAGCTGTCTGGATCTCACTGCTGACAACTGTAGAAAGGCAGATAAAACCTTCAATTCTGCTCATGACATGAGGACTCCTCCATCAATATCTTTTCACCCCAAACAAACTTGGCACGGGATGCTGCAGGTATGAAAGTCTACTTGGGTTCAAGTGACAACTTCACACATTCATGAGCCAGAAATACATCAAGAGCTATTACATACTCACTTCTAGCTTATACACCAATTTCTGGAGGACAGGAAAGCATCCCTGTGCATTTGCCCCAGTCTTACACCATTCCCTGCCTTCGAGTGCGAGTAGTGCCAGGGCTCATCTTGCTGGGCCGGGTGAACCTCTGTTCTGACCACTTGGTTGGTCTTATGTTCCTATGAGATGCATTTTATGACAAATCTGGTAAATTATTGGTAGATCATTTCCACACTTTGTCCAAGATCTTCCTTCCATGAAAGAGCACATCAGATGTTACCTACACAGTAGTTTTCATTGGTGTAGTAGCTATTAATGTTTTAATGAGTCTGGTTGAGCCAACGAAAGCTTATACACAGGCACAAAGTACTCTAATAGTCTATTTGAACTTTGACCTTTTTTTTGTTTCCATCAAATAAAAAGAAATCAGAATAAACCACTCTTTACCCCCAGTAGCCTGCACCTATGCTGTCCTATATAGCCGCACCAGTTAAACTATGCAATGTTAATTAATCCCTGATATTTTTCATGGAGAACAGGCCTTTCTTGCAGTTCCTTGGGCATGCTTTGTTCAGCACCATGAAACCACAGCTGCAGCTGTGGACAGAAATTTTTGAGAGAATATATAGAGGTGATACAATGTTAGGGTCTAGCATGTCACTCTGCATGCACAGGGTTCCACAAACCCCTCTCTGGTTGCTGGGGGATGAAACACTGCAGCATCGACACTCTGCACTCATGCCTCAGATTTGAGGAGCTGGAGAGACATCTTTTCCCTGGAAAGGCTGCTTGGAGTAACAGAATGCCTTAGAGGCATCAGTCCCCATATGGGATGAGCACTTTGTTCCACTGCAGTAAGGAGATCAAACCTAACTTGGATTTTGGACTGTTTTAGAATACAAGTATAAATAGGAATTATACCCAACACATACTTCACTCCTTGCAGTGACAGAATGTGCTTAAAATTGTTCTTTCCATTTGTCTGTCCCTGCTTCCAGTAAAATGATTCAACCTTGCACACCATTCAGAGCTTGAACCTTGTAGGGGTTATTTAACACGCACATGTCTGCAGAGATGAGAAACTCTTCTGGCCATAAGGCCATACTTCATGTGTGAAAAAAAATCATATGGAAAATATATTGCAAAGAACCATATGGGGAATCTTAAAGCTTACAAAATACAGTATTTAAAGCAGCTGACTTCTATTGAAGAACAGTGCAGAAGAAGTTGGTAAAGACTCGTATCCCAGACAAATCTCCAAACAGAAGACAACTCCCTTCATAATCCCAGTTTGATGTTAACCAGCCTCCTCACACTACAAGCAATGTATACCCTGAGGTCAAAGCAACCAGCTTTACCAGGTCAACACATTCAAGCTGCCCTTGTGCTGAAGAAAAGAAAGCATTGAAAGCCTCCTGGGCTCACCACAAAGAGCAGGACTGTGCCAATACACACCATCAAGAGCGAGAGCAGAGCTTTTGCTGGCACCACTCTGTGTAACTCCCTGCTCAGTGCCTGCTGCTCCAGAGCATGGCACAGCCTCTGTGGGCAGGCTGTGGTGCTGAGGGATGGTGCTTCTTGCACAGATCCATCCCTGCCCTGGGCACCTGCAGGTGCGACAGCTGCCGTGGCCTCCCCCAGGCTGCAGCTCTGGAGCAGTGGGGGCAGAAGGCCGTGGGGGCTGAGCCCTGTCCCTGCCCTGGACACAGGGAGAGGGGAGCAGAGCTCCCTCAGAGCCTGGGAGTCCCTTTCCCACAGCCTGGGTTTCCGGGAGCACTGCGGTCCCCATCCAGTGGCTCCTGCCAGCACTGCTGTTTTCTCTCTGGGCTCCTCTTGGCTTCATCCTGTGCAGCTGTGCTCTCCACATCAGAAGGGACTTTTCATAGAAAAGTGAAATTAGCAAAAATAAAGATAGTTGAATGCATTTTGTCTCACCAGAAAGACTGCTTGTGGTTAGCAAATAGACATGAAATGTTATAACATAATTTCTAACAGTACCCTATAGAGATAACTTGTCTGTTAAAATGAAATAAAACTGGCAGGAAATCACCATATTGACTTAATAAAGCATAACATTAACTGACACCAAAAAGCAACTTAGTTAAGAAGTAGAAAACTTCACAACCTCAGTTATTTGAAAAATACAGAGGTAGCCCAGCAATTAAATTGAAAGTGATCATTAGGGTAATTTGCTCTATTTTGTTCACTGCGATTAAACATGATGCCATGAATGCATTGGGTTGGAATTTCTTTGACTCCGTTATTCTCCTGACTAGTCCTGATCAAAAACATATTAAAATACTAACTGCCAGTTGAAAACCATACACTGTTTGGCAATATTCACTTAGAGATATTTCTAGCTGAAGCAATTAAGGCATCAGAGATTATAGAGCACACATCTTCCCAGGCCACAATGGTACATACATTCTTGACTTATTCTGTGGCTCAGGCTGGATAACTAGAGGAACTGCCTGGGTCTAAGTGAGGCCTAGGTATTGTTAATCCCTTCTGTATTTTAACTGGGATTTTGCAAGAACATCTGTGCCCAAAAAAAGAAGAAAAACATAGTAAGATGGTAGAAGGTAGTTTCTAGTTCATACTTATGTTTATGTACTGTGTTCACGCTGGTCCTGACTGAACTCCTTGTGCCATGGGGCCAGAAGAGCCTCACAGTCTCCACTGTTTTGCCTGTCATCAGTAGCTTTGTGGAAAATCACAGGATGCTCAAATGGCTGGTGAGGTGGGATCAGTGTGCAATCACAGAGGGGTCAACATCACTTGTTCATGCTGCGAGCAGGCCCCTGTGACAGTGCAGCTGTTACTATTTTAATTGCAGTACCACAGCCCCAATTCCTGATTGTTTGTGTAGGGAATCTAGGGTACCAGATCATCTCCTGATGACTGCCAGCAAAGGGCTGCTATAACTTCACCTTGAGGTGGTGCATGACATGGTCTCAAAGCATACCATGAGGGCCTATTCCATAACTGGATGGGCCTTGACACTATTCCTCTCTATTCTCCCCGCTGTCTGAGGTATCTCCTTTTTATCACAGCTTCTCTAATTGCACAGTTAGTCATTTGCTCACTTTTAGATGTACAGCTTCCCTAAGAGAATCAGCAACTACTCCTTTTTTTGCTTAAGACAAGCACAACCCATGTTGGGGTATCAGGGCTGCTTCCAGCTGCCTCTTTGCCAGGCTGGTGCAATACTTCAAACACCCCTGGTGTGCAACAAGAAATACAGCTACTGTAAACATTTTCTCAGTACTTAGCCACAGAAAGAGAAAAGTGGGAGTTTTTTGGTAATTTAAAGAGTGTCTAGTACCATGGATTATAGCAAGTATCTAAGTCTCCTAAGTGGTAAAATATAAGGAAATTAATTAGGAGAACAAAGTAATTATATGGAGTAAATATATAAGAGCAATTGATTCAGCCTTTCTCCTTGAACTCCAGAGTTGTGGTGCCATTTGTCTAAAGATAGAAGTCTTCAAATGCCAACACACAAAGTTTTAATATGCTTTTTCCCTAAGGCTAAACTAAAGAAAAATTGGCTGCACTTTCCTGGAGTTAACAGGTCACATTTATCATGCTGCCACTTATGTTCAAGAACCAGCAATTTAACTGTTCCTAACTGGCTTGATTCAGCCCTCCTGAAACTGGAGATGGGCTGAGGTTTTTAAGCAATCTTATCTGCTGGAAGTGACTAATATTAGAATAACACAGGACTACAATCTTGGCATTTAGGAAAGCTGGCGAGATCCTATCCCCAAATTCTCCTTAAATGCTGCTGCTAAGTTCAGTAGTGTTTGTGTTATTACTATGATTTTTATATATAGATCCCAGATAAGTTTCCCACAAAGGAAAAGATAATTGACAAATTCTCCACTAGTCTTCTGAGTTGTTTTTTCCCCTCCTGGGATCAAAATTTCTTTAGAAAAAGGATGATTATTCTCTCCCCGCAGCTATAAATTCCTCAGCCAGCTCCTCTGTTACCATGCAGTCTGCTGGGCATATTCCAGAATTATTTCTGAAGTTTTCTCAAACTTCCATATAAGTAAAAAAATTCCATAGTCCTGCTCCATGCCAGCATGACAGTCGACCCTCACTGCTTGGTATAAATTCTTGAGACACTCAGTTCTGCTGATGAGGAGCAGCCAGTTAAATTAAGGACACAAAATCCACACAGTGCTTTGGGAAAGTGCTGCCACAATAATCACATCCATCTCTCCAGAAGCTGCAGTTCTGTGTTGCAAACCAACCTGCCCTGGAAACCATGGGGGCACAAAGCACCCAGCCATCACCACATAGGCTAACACTGATCACCGCCAGAAGAAGAGGTGTTGGGGGGCAGTTTTAAAAAAAAAGTGGGGAAAAACTCGAATATCTGTGCAAAAATACATGAATGGTACAAAGCAAAACAATGCTCCTCCATTGGAGGCAAATAAATCACTTCCAGGCTACAAGTCATGCTTGACTTGAAGCACTTCATGAAAATAGATGCAGCATTCCCAGCATGGTGGTGTCCACAGTGAGGGCTTCCTAGCAGAAGCCTGGTGTCCCAGGCATGGTGTGGCTCCCACGCCTACCCCAGGCTGGATGTGCAAGGCCAGCATTTGCTCATGGCCTGTGCATCCCTGTTGCCTGCTAAAAGAGCAAGTTAGCCAATAACAACAGTGTCTGTCTTGTTGCCATCTCAGTAGACGCTCTAATAGAGCTAATAGGAAAAAGAAACCTCACCAGAGAAGGGAAAGGTCAGCAGGCTAATAAAATAAATGCAGCTATTGTGCGATCCCTTGGCAATTCATGAGGGAGTGTAATTTTCTCTTTTTCTCTTCTTCAGCAGCATGAGAATCTTCTAATTAATCCAAAATGAAATTTCAGCTTTCATGCAAAGTTTATTACAGACAGTCACACCATTGCAGAAGTAGGAATACTACAGATTGTTAGATTCCCCCCTCATTTCATCTCTCTGAGATGAAAAACTTTTTCTGAGTTTTTCTTCCAGTCAGCTCTGTCTATCAAAGAGAAGCAGTGTCATACTTGTTGGCCAAAAAGGTAACTTACCCCAGGAGTCCTGTGTTGTTCTTGAAAGGCACAGCTGGCTAGCTGCTGCCCTTTTAATAGCACTGCCCATCTAGGTAAACCATGCTTGGTTGCTCTTTAATCTAGTGAGTGTTCCTCTGTTTATAATCAAATACCTGATGAAGTGTTTGGCTGTTCTAGGGCTTTGAGTCAACAAAACACAGTTTGATAAATGGTTTTCTTCCAAGCACACTCCTCTCCAGCACTCTGCTGACACCACAGCGCTGCTGGATTCAGGGACTGCCATTCCTGAGTGTGTCTGTCCCTCTCCACTGTGTATGAGAAGAGCAAGGCAGCTGCTGTAAGGGGTCTGAACTCAGGTCGTGGTATTCGAAATAGCACAGCACAGCACATGCTCAGGAAGCAAGTAGCCTGGAAGGCTGCAAAATAAGCTGCATGGCCTCACTTAAGGAGGTTTGTTCCCAGGAACCACAAGAGGAGGCCACCTGCTGCAATGGCACTCTCAGATCTGCAGAAGGATGCACTCAGGCCAGCCCTCCTCCCTCCTACAGAGCCGTCAGTGGAATCAGCAGCATCTGCACTTCCCTAATGTCCAAAGACATGGGCTAGTTTAAAAACTTATCAAACACAGGAGAAGGCTACATCCTGGCTTCTTGTATGGCAGGCTGATGGAAGAAAACATCCAGGCCCCGTGCCCTGGGGTGGAAGGAGGGCAGTGTTTTGGTGTAATACAATTCCCTTCCCAGCATACTAGAGGAGAAATTCACTGTACTAAAGAGGAAAACCCAACTGACATAGCTTTTTCCTAGGTAATGTTTGTTACTTTAAAGGGTCCACTTTGTGGCTTTTCACAGCCTGAGATTCTCCACAGAGTAAATGGGATGCTATGATAAATTAACGGGATATTAAGCATCACTCAGAGGTGCTTTTACCCTCTGCACACAGCTCTGGTGAAGGCAGGACAAGGAGAGATGTAAGTACCAGGCTGACAAGCATTCATTCAAAGGGATGCTGAAAAAAAGCAGGTTCAGAGATCTGCTACAAGGCAAATCTCATTTTTGGTTGGAGACTGTGTTCATACAATTGGTGACAGAGCATGAAAGAGAACTCAGTTAAACAAAGCAAAGGACAGGAACACAAAACTGGTTTGTGAACATCTTAAGCTTTTGTCCACATAAAAACCTACTGCTCATCACGTATATCCTATCCTCTTGGCAACCCAGGTCTCCTGCCTATATTAGTAGTAAAGCTCCTTAGTTCTCCCTGAAAGTTTCCTATCCAAACTCTCCCCTACAGAAAAAAATAAATTATATTACATCAGTGTGATTGAGAGGAAGATTAGTTATTGTTACCTCTAAAATAAGATGTCTTAATTTCTTTTTGAGGCTCTCTTGTATCACACAGAATTGGTTGGCCTTGGAAAACCTGGTTATTCCATGCACTTCAATGCAGAGGCTCAGACTAGCCACAGACATCCTTCTTTACTGGATTATACACAATAGAAAGAGGAAGGCAAGGATTTGATCAAAGTTTTCAGCTTCTGCAAGGAGAGAGAACTCAACTTCTCATCAAGAAGAAAGACAGAAAGAGTAAACAAATGATGTAGGAAACAAGAAAGGAAAGAAAAAGATTAAATTTACAGGCTTTAAAACACAGACAGACACTGTGATGATCCATTTTGCATAAATTCCTGCATAAGCCAGGCCATAACACGATTGATTACCTCCAAATAAATAGGTGGTTAGTTCCTCTACAGCTGTAATTACAGGTGTTTTCTGAAAAAAACCCTTACTTTTATGCTACTATAGCAGTATTTTACCAGCATCACCCATGCATATTTTGGGAATATATTCCTATATCCTGTTCCAAATATGAACTTGTGCAAAAATACCTCAGATATGGTTAATACATTCACTAGGGAATCTCAGAAGAATACGGGATTTCCCAAACCTCTTTGTTAGAGAACATATATTGCTATTCAAACTACATCTAAGTCAGCATCCCTCTGAGGAAGAACTGTCTCAGATTCTCCTGGCAGTTCTCATTATCACAGCAGTATTTATGGCTGTGCCTCAGGGGAGCAAGCAGACAGCTTCAGCCATCCCACACACAGCCAGCAGTTCCTGGACCCTGCTCACACAGAGGGTTCTTTTAATACTAATTTTATCTCAGGCCACGGGTTCAGGCAATGACCTTCTAGACACCACCACAGCCCCAGCAATAATTGCTTGGACTGTTATACACATTAAATATCATAGCCTTAATCTGCCAAGTGGTACTGAAAGAAGAGTGAGAAGCCATGAGGTCATAGCTGTTCTAATCCAGCCCTAGCAATCAGACATTCACAGACCATTGTCATGCTGCTGGGGCTCCTAAGGACTCTAGCAGTTCCCAACAAAAAAATACAAAACACTTCTCAAGATACTCAAGCCCTCTCCAAATACATACAAATCTGATGCGTTTTCAGAAAGCAGCAGCATTTTTTCTGGTCTCTGCTGCTTCTGTTCTTCTGAAATGTATTGATGTCCTGTTGTAGTGTGTTCTGTTAGTTTATTTAATTACTCCCCTATTTTCTGTATCACTCCCCCATTTTCCGTAATGGTTCTGCCCTCACCAGTTCTTCCCGCCATGGTATTGTCTGTCATTTGGTTACCTTGGTTACTCACGCCACAGTTTATGTCAATCCTCTCTGTTATATGATTTCCCCTCCCCTGTGTTTCCTTATATGTGAATTTGTTCTCCTCCCTGGGCCCAGTCAATCACTCCCCACTCCTCCTAGTTTGCCAGAATCTTCTGTGCTTAGGGAGACTTGATTGGCTGTGGCTCCGGGGCCCCTCCTTTACATTGTTTCTATTGGGTTTTCTCTCATGCCCATTATCCTAAGTCCACTCCCTTGCCTTCCCCTATTGGTTCCTTGTAAACCCCTCCCATGAATTCCTCCCCCCTTTATAACCCTGTTGCACCCTTTGTTCGAGGTCACTCACTGGCTGACGCATGTTAGGTATCAGTCTGGTTGTCACTTCCTGGTTGGCACGTTGGGTTCTACAATAAATCTGACAAGTCCCCAGTGAGTGTCCGGACTCTTTACTCTCGTCGGCCAGCAGCGATTCCGTCCGCTGTGAGCACAGCCTGAAGCCTTCTGACGCCGAGGGGTGCTCACACATTTGCAGTTGGGTGTTGGCCGCCCTCCTGCCAGCCGGACACCTGACTTTAAGGCCACATCACACTGCAATGTCGTATGTCTTAAGGAAATTGCAATTGAAGTTTCCTGTAGGACTTGTTAAGAATGAAAGTTTTACGTGCTGAGGATGCAGGACAGGACCAGCAGGCACCCTCAAGGACCTCAAGGACTTCAGCAGTGCTAGAGATGTGTTGAGACTGTTGGAAAAGAAATGAAATTTAGCAAAATGTTTAATTATAGTGAGTTGTGTGTGAACTGGTTTGTTAAAAAATAGTTTTGTAGCCGTTGAAAGTGTGTTGGGTTTTGTGTGTAACCTAGCAGGTAGTCTTAGGGATTTAATAAATATTTAAACTAGTGCAGGAAAGTAAGAATGCTAACCTGTCTGGAGGCAGCATACAATGCTCTTAGAATAAGATAAGCAGAAGATTAATGATCTTGTTTGTGAACCAAGGAATGTATCACAAGGGGTCTGGGACTAGGCAAGGGGAACAGGAAACTGTTTCTTGGAGACTTGTTGTGAATCGCATGTATAAGAGGGAAGCACCCATATGTGAAATCGGGGGCTCGGGCTTTGGGACGTGAGTCCCCCAGCTCCCCAGGCCCTTAATAAAGCACCCACAAAACTTATCCGAGTTTTGTGTCATTTATCAATCGGGCAGCAAGACTTGCCTTATAGAGAGGTCTCTGAAATGCAGCAGGCTTTTTATTCCATTACACTCTTAGCTGTGAACACCACATGTGAACAATTTAGCATAAATCAGAGACAAATAGATTTGTTCAGAATTTAGACCTCTACATACTGACATATGAGAGAGCACAAGAAGCAGATGGGGTTACCATTGTCTGTTCTCTTCTCTCTTTTGCCACACGGCAAAGAGAGTGACATAAAATGGATTATTTTGTTTCTATGGAAATAAATACCATCTCCTGCTGGAAGTGCTCCTCTCTGCCTGTGTAGATTGTGGCTGAACATGCAGCTGGTCTGATGGATTCATCCAGCTGCCTGCTCTGCTTGAGTCATGGGGATCTGGGCTGTGCAACTGCTGTCACTCAGGAAAGGTTGATGTTGGAAGCTGGAATGTCGACACATTGGACAATAAACCCCACAAGCAGCTACAGGCTCTTCTGGGAACTTTCCCTTTGGTGGTAAGGAGCAGCTCCCTCTGAAGAGAGCAGAGGGTCCCTACATACATTAATGCTGCCTATTTTCATGTTACTTCAATTTGAGAGTGAAAATAATGTGGCAGTAGGATATAGTCTGGTCTAAGTGGGGCCTCTCTGTTATTTGACATATTTTTCTTAAAGATTACTGCTAACAAGGCTGGGGCATGCTTGATAATCCTTGACTGCAACCTGAGAATTTGACAAATGATGGCAATGGAGGTGGTGGGTTGTTTTGAGTGGATGGTGGTAATACTACTGACTTCTATGGGCAGCTTTAAATCTCCACCAAAAATATCCTCCAACAGATAACCAACATACTGGCTTCCTACAAGTACCTTTTCTGTTTTGTTTTCCAGTTATATTCTTTTTCTGATTCCTTCATTAGGGCTTTTTTTCTCAGAAAAGTTTTACAAATTTTTCACCATTGTCTAGAGCTTTGCAAATTAGTATGAAAGACAAAAACAGAACCTTTTTCCTCTCCCTGTCTCTTCTACTGCATTTATTTTTCTGGTCAAGGTGAAGGATAAAACCTGATTGTTCCTCCAACAGAAGGTGAGGTTATGTGGCTTCAAAAAAGAAAAGTAGTATTGCAGTTTTCAGGCTATTGTATTTTTTTTTCCCTTAAAAAATCCAAACTATTGGAACTTTCCAATAACTTTCTCCCTTTGGTCTGCAGTCTGGCAGGTAGTTCTTTCTTCTTTTTCACTTATTTTTCATGTTACTAGTTCCTACTTTGTGCTAAATTTAGTTTTGCACTATATTTAATTTTGCTTTTATTAATAACCCAAATGTCACTGCCAACTGCCACCAAGACAGTCATTCTGACTTGAGATGAACAAATTCATTGTGAATTCCTTTGGAAAAGAAACATTCCACAGCCTGAATATCTGTGGAAGACAGAGTCTAAATTTGATCATGACAAAAATCAGAAAATCAAAGTTTTTGTTTAGCTGCTGTTACATGTTCTCTGACTCAGACAACAAATTTATTTCATTCCTCTTCCCCTTTCAAGCCAATAGAAAATAGTTTCATGCAACTGAAAAATGCTTTGGGCAAGACTGGGAGAAGCAAATAACTTATTTACTGAATATGGGGTGTTGACTGATTCAGAATGTCTCGCCAATTCATCCAAAGTCACCAAATGCTTGGAGCTGGAAAGAGGATGTGGGGCTCAGTTAGTGGAATGAGATCATGCTGAGGGCAGATGGTTCCCCTTGAGCAGTCAGGATTCTACCCACAGTATTTTTTTGACATCCAGATTGTCCTTGTTAGGGGAGTATCTTGGGTACTGGTCTGGAGGAGGTCACCTTTGCCTGACCACCTCAGCTAACCAGCAGTTCAGTCATTTTGGCTGCAGGAACTCAAAACACACCACCTCCAAAATGCTCCTGCCATGGCAGATAGGGCACACCAATGGGAGATACATGTTCAGGCCCAAGTCAGCAGAGGAAGAGTTCCATGCTGCTCTCCTGAATTTTGGAGTGTCCAGAGTGCCTACCTAGACAGCAGAGGCTCCAGCATCCACGTCCTCCTTCCTTGCATGAACTGCACTGTCATCCCACCCTTTTCATTCATCCACAAATAAATCAAAGAGGCAATACACAAGGTCTAATTTCCTTGCACGTGTGTGTGTGGTGTGTAAGGAAAACAAAGCACATTTTTCCTGAATTTCAGTTCAGAGGCTAACTGGAAGCATTCACTTTATTGCATTCACAGTGCAGGACTGACATTTCACCTCTACAATATATCTGGG
The DNA here is from genome assembly GCF_027579445.1 of Ammospiza nelsoni. Classification (NCBI taxonomy): domain Eukaryota; kingdom Metazoa; phylum Chordata; class Aves; order Passeriformes; family Passerellidae; genus Ammospiza; species Ammospiza nelsoni. Next base: position 57,801,104 of record NC_080635.1, read on the forward strand.
TAACTGCAAGCACAGTGCCAGCCCAAGCAAGAGCTTTAAGGCCAAGGCTTTAGTGATGAAGCATTAGGAGAACCACACACAAATACTGCCACTTGCATTACCCTGGAAACACGTCCATGTAAACAAAGTCTAATGGTGGACACCTTCTGTCCTTCCAGCACACTGTCAGATCACACTCTGCCACGAGGGGCAAGTTCCTCTCCAGCACTCAGTCGTAGCAGGGAATCAAAGCATGGAAACCACATGAGCAGAGATTACACAGCCTCTCAAGTCTGGCAGCCAGATGTTGGCTTGCAAGAGTGAGTGCAACCAGATGGTTTTTCTGCCATTTTTTTCTCCAGACATTCAGAAGAGGTTAACAGAATGACACATAGAGATAAGTTTGTTATCCTATTTGTATATTTAGACACACAGACATATTAGCCCCCTTAAAACTGTAATCCCTAAGGATAACGGGCAGGACTAGGATTTTCAGATGTCAGGTCCAGCTCAGATTCTGCAAGAAGCTTCAAGTGAGTAACAGCCAGACTAGGTCTTCTCCATATTACTCTTCTGATGTCAGGATCAGCCTAAGGGTGCAACCCACAGAATCCCTTTGCAACCACTAAAAAACATGCCCCTGGATGCAGTATCAGGGGACAACGCATCAGCTGGACATGGGCAGCTTTGCTTTTGTTCTACCCATGCAAAACTGCCTTACAGTGAGGTAACTGCTTGGGATTTGGAATGAAAAACACAGCAGGAAGATCACTGCATTGTTGTGACATAGTGGCTGCTGATGCAAAATGCTCAGCCAGAGGAAAGAAGGCTTTGATGGGATTGTCCTGCATCCCAACATGATCTAGCTGTTGGGTACTTCTCTGAGGCAACAGAAACATGCTACTTTCTAATGAAGCTGACATCAGAGCCTAGTGGAGAGAAATTTGGGCAGGTTAGCTCAGAATCAGTAGATGCAGATGTTAATTTCAAGCATCAAGTTTCAAGGCTGAACCCTCATCACTAGCCCACACCTCTATCCATTTCACAGTGTCTATGCCAGACAGCCACATCTGGAACAAAAACATTTTGTTCCACTCAATATCCTGTGCTTTTCCCTGTACAAGACATGGGTTTGCCACTCATATACTCCATGTGCACTGCACAGTCTCACACCAGCTGGAGAGAACGCCTTTGGGACAGCAAGGAATGTCAGTAGATGGACAGCAACCAACACTTAACTGCTATGACTTACATTCTAATGAAACAAAATCCAGGGACAACTTTAATTCCCAGCTAGATAATACAGAAAAGCAGCAATTCTGGCCCTGAGCTGCTTTTAACTGACCTGGATGTCATGAAGGCAAGTAAAAACTCCCATTGGAGCATTTGACCCTCAGACAGGCTAATTCAAGTTGATTATTCCCATTTTATTTAGTTCTGCAAACAAGCATCAAGTCCTACATGTGAGCTTTTATTAATCATATCCCTTCATTCCCAAAAAGCCCAGGTGAGAGCTTTGGTTTTGTGTCTCCTATTCTTTCATAAGAAAAATCAATAAGCAGAAACTAATGAATACATTTCCTTGAAAATACCAGTAGAACCTATTGCAATTAAACCCAGGAAGAGGTGGGGGAGCCCAGATGGAAGAAGAAGTTAGAGTCCTTCTGACACAAGTTTCTCTCAGTGACTTGTGAAGCAAACTCAAACACTCAAGGGACCCAAGAGCCAAGCTCTTCTCCTGGCAAGCTGGCCAGGTTTGTGTGCATCTTTTTCAGGAGGAAAAATCAAAGACAGCTCGATGATGCTTCCTTTGAAAGACTGCATTTCCTTTCCTCCCTACAGCCTCTTAACACATTTCTGCTAGAGGGATAAGAGTGGCTAGAAATGTCCCAGTGAAGCATTTAGCCAGAAGACAGAGACATAGAGAGACAGAGAGATTTCTCAAACAATACCTTGATGAGCCTAAAATGTTTTGTTTGAAACAGCTTTATGCAAATGACCTTTGGAGAAGCCTGAGGCTTGATGCCCATAACAGCTGCCCTGACAGACAAGACACCAGACTTCCCTGACAGCTATAGGGCCTGGGGAGCTTCTGGATTCCTGGAAACACTGACAAGTTTTCAATTCTATCCAGTTTTTACCACAGCCAAATTTCAAAATTCCTGAAAACTGGGAGCCCTTGCTTTTAGCTACCTCAGGTCTGAATTTCTAGAGGCAAAACAAGGATTGCAACATCACCATTTCCTGTTGAGTTCAAATATTGAAACAGTACAAATTAGTCCTTGTCAGAATTGTGAGATTACCTTCAAATCATGATACTTAAATGAACAGATGTTCTCTTGCCTTCTGATTTGCAGACACCTAATGTGTCAGTGATACTTTTGTAGTAACTGCACAAAGACTTTTAACTTTCTCTTACAAAAACAAAGCAAAACTGGAATTCCTGTGCAGTAATCTTCTGAGTGTTGCAAAGGTTATGGATAAAAGTAGCTGCATCACCATGCTACTTGTTTCTAGATCTGACCTTTTAGAGCTACAGTCCTAGTGCCAGTAGCATAAAGGACAAGCCCTTAAGATGCAGCACTGTGGAGCAGCTGGTGAGAAGGAACACAGCTGCAAGGAACACAACTGCAGAGCACACTCCAAAGGAAGTGGAGCTCAATAAGGGACCTCAGGAGAGGTAGGGAGAAGCCAGGGAAGTACAGACTTTGTTTCTGCTCAGAAAAAAGGTGATGAAAACAAGAAAGGACTAAGGAATTGTAGTCTAACTGTAGACAGACCTAGACTTTTCAAAGTTTTTCCAACTGGGACAAAATTCCCTCACAGGAAGTCAGATTCTCAAAGCCTCCAACCTGTCTGCATATACCACGTGCAATAACCAGCAACTTTTGTATGTTTCTACACAGTTCCACAGAAATCAATAGTTTCAGAAAACTGACATTTCTTCTTCAAATTTCTATGCAACAGGAGCCCATAACTATGGGGACTGCCAGTCACTTCACACAGCCCTAATGTCAAGACTTCCCAAGTACTGTGCTATAGGGAGTTCTCTGAGCTCCAGGAATTTCCCATCAATCCAGACATGCTTTAAAACACTGCTGTAGGACACATGTTAAAGCTGCTTCTGTGGTGTCACAAGGCTGTGTGGGTCCACCTCCAGCTCTGGCAGGTCCAGGCAGTAGGTTTATTTCTGGGCTAATTTGTGCAATTTGTGCAAATTGGTCTATCAATCCTCTTAGGTGAGAAGATCCAGTGAAAAGCTGATGCAGCAGCATTATAAAGGAGCACAGTTGTAACTACAAAGCTCCATCCTCAGGTTGTGTGCTCCCTGCAGACTTGGCTTAATTACAGCAATGTGACAGGCCTCATCCCCTGCAGTTAAATCTGTGGTCTCTGGACTTGAAAGACCATTCAGGATGTCATGTACCACAAACACACTTAGAAGTATCTTAATTTTAATTAAGAGTACCTCCCTCTAGCCTCTGCCTGCCTGCCTCTAGTTACAGTAAATTCTATATTTGACTGTATGCATTACCACAAACTGCCTTCTGCATAGCAGCATTGTCTCCTCCCCAAATACTGTTCACTAAAGAGGGTCACCTCGATTATTTACAAAGTGGAAATCCAAACAGTTCCCCTCCTGAGTAGTGAGAACACCCAGCCAGGTTCCTAACCTGATTCTTGGAAATTCAATTCAGAAGCCCAAGTCAGCAGAGTAAGACAGACAGACACTCCCACCTAGTGGGGAAGGCACAGCTCTGGGCCTCTGGGACTGGAGCTGCCTCAGCTCTGCAGGTTCACACACTCCTACCACAGGAACCTTTGCTTTTTGAATCAACAACAGTAAAAGCTATGACGCAACCTGAGAGAATTACTTTTAATTATTAAGCAGAAGAAAAGCAGATTAAGCCTACCAAGTTACCAGTGCTTTTATCTCTTCAGTATTAGACATGACTGCAAACACAACTCTTTCATTTTATAGTAGTGTAATAATTAACTTCTGCAAGGTCAATGCAACAGGCATGTAAAATAGCTGAATGGCACAGTGGCATTTTAAACCAACTTTACTACCTAGAGAGAACTAAATTCTTGAATGCAAAATACAGACAAATAAGTCTTCAGTATGTAAAGAGCCTTTAATATCTAGGAGAGCATTTCAGCTCACAAGCTGTGTCACTGTGTTTTCTGGAGACAGTTTAGGGGTTTACTACTTTGGGGGATTTTTAATACATGCTGTAGATAAAGGTAAAATAAAAAAATTGTAAGGTGGCAATTAGAAGCTAGAGGAGAAAAGACCCTTTGATCTATTTCTATTTCTGCATGCTCAGTAAGACACCCACAGACCTGTCCTGTTTTCCAGGAGGATGAAGGTGCCATCCTGAGGGCTCACTGGGACTGGACATGGCATTACCCCATGGCCTGCCACAAGGGGTGGCAGAAAGGATGTTTGAAATTCAGTTTGGCTGGCCTGAATTACTTTCATCTGTTCTGGTACAGAATGAGATACACACTTTGTGATTCCTATTGGCCTTCAAATGCTTTCTTATAGTCAGCAAAAGTCACAAACACGTACTTGCATTTCCCAGCTGGGTATTGACCTTTTGGACCCAACTGCATGTTTCTGAAAAACATTCAGCCACCAAAATCTGCAAGGTGCAAACCAAAGTCTCTGTGTGCACCTGCAAGTATTTATTATGGGTTCACCCTGATGCACACTGTTCTTTCAGCCCATGACACACTATAATTTCCCAGGTTTTGGGTTAGGTACTGCACTTTTGCCCTCTTGAAAATTATTCCAAGTTTTTATTTTAACATAATGTGGCCTACACACAAATTAACTGTGTCTACAAACACGGCAGTGACATGCCTAAGCCCTGGGGTCTGTCAGGATGCAATTTTGCACCAAACTCTTCTGTTTGGTCCAGGTCAAAGACTAATGCAGCACTGAAATTTGCAAACTCATTGCTCCTTTCATGTAGATCAAGTCTGCAAATAATTCCATGCTCATTGATGATACTGTGCACAGTTCAGGTTGGAGATGACTTAACACACAGAGCTATTTTTACTACTGGGGTTAGGAAGGTCTAGATAGAACTAACTGGTAATTTCATGTTTGACTAATGGGTCTCAGACTTGTCCACACAAGGCATTTGAGATCAGCTGTGAGGCTTTCCCTTCCTGTTTCTCAGTTCATGTAGGGAGAGACAGACCTGCCCACCTCCACAGCAACCACAGTAACACTAAGTGCTAGTTCTCAGCAGCAATTCTGAGCTTACTGCCTCACACAGATTAGTAAGAGGTTTATGCACTTTCACTGCCCAGTCAACAGCTTTGCTAGCACACTTGCTAAATTACAGGAACATACTCCACCTCATAGTGCTGCAAGAACCACTTTTTCCAGATTTCACAGCAGTACGGAATTAAGACAGTTTAAGCAAGTTGTTACTTCAAATGAACCACGTAAGAAATCTTTGTTCTTTCTGGTGGACCACTTGTCCACCAAAACACACATTAAATGCTTTCCACTGCTTCACTGTCCCTACTATTTGCCTTCAACAGTTACGAAGTTCCCATCTTCCTATTCCACAGACTTTGCTTCTGTATAGAGCTGAGGACTGGGCACATTCAGACCTAGACAGGACACAAGGTAGCAGGACCGACTCACCAGCTGACTGGAAGCAGGAGATGAGTGGAGCTTCTTCTTAACCTGGTGCACAGCAGAAACTGAGCCTTACAGCATGTGCTGGGTCTCACACTACTACCTTTAGAGCTGCAGCAAATGTTGGCTGTGCTTGAGGATCACTCAGTGGTTTGAAGCCTCACCACCAGGAGCTAACTCAAGCTTCCTCCTAGCTTAAGCACTCCTTTCCAGAGCACCAGTCTACATGCATTTACCTCCTGTTCCTTTGGAGTGTGCAGAACCAGGATGTGTGGCACACACGTTACAGCACTCACCACCAAAGCCCTGCCTCAGCAGTCACTCACGCTGAGGAGCATTTCACCACTTTGTTTTTCATCTCTGCTATGTGGTACTTCACTGTATGTAGTAAGAAACAGAAAAATCTCCAGTTTCCTTCACCTTCAAGCAGACACCATGGTAAGCACAACATACCAACTATTTCAAGACCATGGGCATGCTCTTTTACAACAGAGGTTACTTCATGCCTGCCTTCAAGCATAAAGTTTAATTTGTTACTACTGCTTCAGCAACACGCTGTGCAGAGACAATCTGTACTTGATATATGCATGCAATCAGCCCCTTTAGCTAAAGGATGGTCTGAGACATACCTGAACAGTTAGTTTGAAATGAGTGCCACATGCTGTCATTGAGGCCCTATGCCTGAGCCAGTACTGTAATCTCTGCCCAAGGTAATGCTTCCAGGGCTCGTGCACCAGTGTGACATAAAAACCTCACATAAGAAATGCAGGAAGGGGTAGGGATGACTGAAGACAGTCAATTGAGGCAGGCACAGGAACATCTATTTCCATTTATCTTTTCAACCTTTATAGAAAGCTCTGCAGCCAGTAATATAACAAATCACAAAAGGCATTTTTCTCTTCCAACTGTTTTAAAATCAAGTAACTAGACCAGATATTACTAAAAATGAGAGTCTCTTGTAGACAATTATAGAAGATTCTTCTTTTGAGTTTTATTTGTTTATAGTAACAGTAGCACATATTTCCACTTAGGTATTTCAGTGCAACAAGGAAATCCATTAGGCTTCAGCAAGGTGACCTATGTTTCTATATGCAATGGAACAGATTAAAGTGCCTCCCTTTGTTGCACAACAGTTTAAAGCTTCAGAACTCTAAGTAAATACCTTTCACAGAATTAAACAAGCAGACACTTTGCTTGATTATGAAATGCTTTTGTTGGATGAGTGAAGTGCTTTCTGCAGTAGAACAATTCATTTGTAAGCCACAGGCACTACTACAAGAGTGGTATCAGAGTAGAACTTTTGACATTTTAGTAGTCTGTGCAAGAATTCCACTCTACTTTTTGCAAGTTGCATATCTTGAAGATACATTCTCCCAGTTGATCACATTCCAGATGGCTTTCAAATAATCAGGTCGAACATTTTTATATTGAAGATAATAAGCATGTTCCCATACGTCAATGCCTAGCAAAGGAATGAGACCTGTGAAAAAAAGAGGGTAAATATATGAAAACACACTTAACACACTTTACATGTAAAGTTTTATATTGCATCTTCAAATTGTACCCAGTTTCTGAGTCTTAAGCTGCAGGAAGACAAAGAGCTCTGCAGAACACTGGTCTTTACTGCAGTATTTTACAAAACTGTGCTCACACACACACACACAGAGCTTAAACTCAAAGAGCTGATTTGGGTAAACACACATATAAATATTCTTGAACTGCCTTGAAGACATAACTGAAACCAGATGAAGTAATTTTTGAAAGGTTTCTATCTTTTGCACGCTTATGCAAGCACTTTCATAAAAAATTACGTTATGAAGGTTTCTTGTGATGCCAGCTTGCTTCCAATACTTTAATTACAGGCTATTTGTTAAGTACCTAATTACCTACTTGCTTTTGTGCTAAAACACCCTTGTCACTGAATTTTTTATGGTAAATTTTCACAGGAGGGAAGGTGAAATTCACTCCCATTATAATCTATGTCCCTATACTAAATCTATAATTTCTTTTCACCCTACTGATAGGCAATACACAGACTGCTGGCAATACATGAAATTCCTTGCCATTCTCTATGAATTCTGCAGAAAGTATCTGCAAAATGATTTGGACAAACTGTCACTGCAAGCAGATTCTCACTGAACATGACCTCTTCCCTCTGTGAAGGGTGTCCAGTCTGCCATTACCACTTTCATGTCTCTCTAAAGAAGTAAGAATATATTGCAAAGAGATCACTGCCAGTCCTATGCTGCTTTTCCAGCTGTAACACTTAACCACATCACAGACTAATTTGGCTGACACTCATTACTCTTATAACTATAAAGGAAGCAAATTATAAGGCTCCATTTAAAACCCAGTCTAGATGGGAACAAGAGTTATGATGTTCATCTTCCCCTCTCATGTTGTCGGGCCTCCACGGACAGTGCTGTGAATAGCTCCTCTGCCAGAGAAAAAAAATCTGAAGGCAAAAGGCTTATATTGCTTGATATGCGCAAGTTACTCCAGTTACTCAAAAATCCAAGGAAGCTGAAGCTAAAATATTCACCAAGCAAAAAGCACTTTCACAACATGGCCCATCTATTTTTCCTTGGACTAGAAGGACACTTAATAATTCTGCTGTTCAAAGTTTTTAAGTTCTGCTTTACAAATGCTGCTCTAAAAAATGAGTTTTCACTTCTGCTAGAAGAGACATTTGGTTTTTCACATCTATTTATCAGCAATTTCTTCTCAACATTTTCCCAAATCACTTTTCAGATGTCATACACTTGCCTACCAAATCTACAGAAGCAGAGGGGAAGGAAAGAAACCTGACCTGTTGTGCCTTGCAAAGGGTCTTGATTTGCACAAGCTGCTATCTGTAGGCGCCCCTGCTCCTTGTTATAGCCAAGCCACCCCCAGCCTGATCCTTGGACACCAACTGATACAGCTGTCAGCTTCTCCTTGAAGTTTGCAAAAGAACCAAAGTCACGCTTGATGGCTTCCATCAATTCTCCTTTAACAGATAAAAAGCACAGTAAGATCACAAGCATATCAATCTCAATCCAAACCTCCCAGGTTTATCACAGCAGCTTTTGTGAGATCTGTACTAAAGGGCCTTTAATTTAGGTCACTTTAGGGAATCAGTACTGTATCCTCACCAGGAGGATTCTTTCCATTAGGCTTTAACTGCTGAACTATCCCTACCCAAACTGGAGCATAACTCCAGCCACTAGGCTGGGTGGGCCTGCAGCACATTTCTTCCCTTTCTGTGAATTGAGTACATAGAGCAATTTAATTAGCATGGCTTACTACAACTATTTTCTCTTATGAAGGTGGAAAGGGTATATGCAGCAGAGACCAAGTATTTTGCAGTGTATTCATAATCAGCTCTAGAAATTAAAAAATACTTTGAACATTACTCATTTTTTATATTTCTGGCTTACATCCAAAACCTCCCCCGAATACCTCAGAATTTTGGTAATTGTCACATAGAAAGGTGAATTAACTCTGAAAAATAAAGATCCTTTAGACTCCTTCAAAGAGAGAAAACATCATCAATTCTACCTGTAATTAAAACTGTTCAATAAACCACTGTAACATGCACTAACCTTTAGGTTCTCCTCCTCCATTAGGAGAAAGGTTTGTCCAGAAGATGCTGTGATTGATATGACCCCCACCATTGAACTTCAGGGCAGGCTGAAGTGACACCTGAGTTGTAACATCACCTAAGGATACAGAAAATAAAAAATATAAATAAAAAAATTATCATCACTACAACAGGCAATAAGTTTCTACTAAGCCTCCATTGATAGCTAAAATCTTTCTACAAGCATGTAACTTATCAATGGAAAACAAAGTTTGTACTGTTATGCATATTTTAGACAGTCACAGACAAACTTTATTGAAGACTTACTATCTTTGACCATTTTTATGCTGTAATAAGTGATCTGCAATATTGCAACTATCAGGCAGCCCACACTACACATCTAAGACTTACTGCCACTCTACAGTAGAATAAAGCAACGAGCACAGCCAGAACTCTTTGAGGACCCAGAACTTGTAAATTTGTCAGTATCATCACTACAATGCAAAAATATTACTCAACCATTAGCTCAATGATTTGGAAACTAAGCATTTTTAAACTTCTTAAAACAATTTACAGGGCAAACAGCCTGTGCTTGAGAAAAGTCAGTAACTACAGTGAGCACATACACAAAATATTCTTCTCCTTCCTATCTTTTGTTTCATTTGGAGGGAGAAATGAATACTCACAGAAAAGTGATTGAAATAATTTTGCTACACGTGACAGAATCCTGCATCTGAAACCAAGATCAAACAGCTCTGTATTTCCAGAGAAGAATTCTTGAAGAATTCACTGGTGCCTTGTGTCTCTGAACAGTCTTGTACCACTTCAATACAAGTCTTTTCATTACTATTTTGGCTTTTAAAAACACTGAAGCATTTCAAAGGTTCTAAAGCTTTTTCCACAACTCCAATGCATTCTTTAGTTAGGAATCAGTAGGGGACCTGTTTTCTCCACTCTCAGGACTGAGTTGTAGAAATTTTCTGAGCCACCTCAACAACACAGACATGAAGACAATCCTCAAAGAAGTAGTGCACCTCAAAGCAATCTGTTACCAAGGCGATGCCTCAGGTTTTAACTTTTGTATTTTTGAGATCTTGTGCTGCTTTAGTGTGTGGGTCTGGGCTTCACATTAGGGGATGGTAAGCTCTCTTCACAGAGTAGGCAGACAAAACAATTCCTTCTCTAGCTGGGGACCAAGGACAACTGATCCAGATCTGAGGCCCAAAAACATAAACAATGGTGGACCAAAGAGAGAAAAACAAACAGGATGGGAATGCATGGGCTAATGCTGTAATTGGACAATTAACTCCAATGTGCTAATGGACCAAAACTTATAGAAGTGTGACACCCTGCGACTGGCTGTCCATTTTTTTGGTGACCATTTTGGGTTCTCCTGGGTTGTAGCCCTGGCTGGGCTCCTGTGCTGCTCAAGGTGGATCTGTTGAGGCTTTCTAATAAATTCCTACTTTAGCTCTGTCTAGTCTCTGTTCTAGGACAGCCTTCACAAGGCGTCAAAGGTTTTAATTCAGGATTTCATGTTCTCAGCATTTCCTCACAACTTCAGAGAGGAGTGCAGCACTGAAACAAAGCATCCAATGCTTTGTTTGTAAAACCATTATTTGCTGGATTTAGGTATCAGGTTAAGGATAAGAAGTCTCTCATGGCCATTCACATGGCATCTTAGGGACATTTTCCCTGAATTTCTCATGCCTTAATGACACTTTCAAGTTAATCCAGGGCATACAACATATAGCAAGCCAGAAATCAAAAGGTAACTTAGAAAGCCTTTAATGCATCCAAAACTCTTTATTGCACCATTCCTTAGAAGAACCCACTCCTCAGGACCCCTAGAAACCAGAGACAGCATTTCACCACTGTCCTTAAACAGTACTTGTGCTGCTGAACTTTGCATTGGGGAAAAGAAAAAAAACAATTGAAAAGGGGTAACTTGCCCTTAAGTTACAGCAAAAATATACTGGAATTTATTTGTACAGAACCCATGGACAATTCAGTAAACCAAGACAAGAAGCTCAAAGGTGCTAAAGAGAGTAGGCAGCTCAGGTTGTCAGCTTAAATAATTTGTTTCCTTGTAACAGTCCAATCACAGGTTGCATGGTGGTCAAAGAAGAGCAGGGAAAACTATGGTAGGAACAAGTTTTCAATGAAAATGAGATTCAAGTTAATATCCTTCAATTAGCAAATCTGACACATTTTGATGGGCCAATAGTTAGGACCAGTTTATGTTGAAACAAAGTTCTGCGCTGTCACAGAAATGTAAATTCATTTTCAAATGAACTGACAATGTCAGCCAACAGGATGGCTTTGAGTTTTCTATGCAAATATAGATAAATGAAAACATGTTAAAGATAATCTGAAGAAAATACTTTGCTTTCTATTGCTGAACAAGAGACATTGACAAGGTTCTGCTGTCCAGAAAAGTTATTAGATAGTGATCAGATGCGCTATGTAACCCAACACTGATACACAGCCCAGCAAGATTTTTGGCAGTGCTCAGTTTTAGTATGAAAAAATAACAATATTGACAAAATGAGGTGGCAGTTCAGACTTTGCCCTGGTCTTAGAATTTCTTCTAATGAGGGTCAAAATACTGCACATGGTATACTGAGATACCAATCAGGAAAAAAACAAACTAACAAACCACCCAATCACCAATATCCCAAGCAATTATTTGTCTGCTTTGGTGTGCATGACCACACCGTCAGTCACCCATTTGGAAAATAATCTCTGCAGAATCCTTAAGGAAAAATTAATCTCTAAGTAATAAACATTTCAACACAAGTGATGAGATGCTATCAAAAGCTGTAATTCCTAAAAAACAACTCAAAGGATCCACAACAGTGCAGATGCATCTGATAACCAGAAAATCTGCCTCCACTAGCAGCTGAAGCTTTTGTAATTTAACAGCATCAGTAACAGCAGCAGCACACACAGTGTCTTCTGACACTGCAGGTTCCCTCCCCAGTTGTGTTTGCCCTAATTACATCTCCAGAATCCACCTTTCCTGGATCTGCTACTGGCAGGGCAAGGCAGCAGGCAGCCCTGATAACCTGCTTCTTAAAAGAATCTCATTAGTTCATTAATTCAGACTGCACAAGGTATTTTTAGGCTCACTTAGGTACTTGAAAAGCCCCATTTTCTATTCAAATACACTGGCAATTAACTATCAAGGGACACATGGTTCAGGTTTACTTAGACATCAGCAATTCTAACTTTCACCCAAGTCCATGCATTAAATTCCACTGTGAAGCCACCTGGCAAGCAGACAGAAGTGAGTCTGTACAGTAATCATTTCTCTGAGATAAACTGATACCTTTTAAGTTCATCACAACAGAAAAAAAAACCCAGAATATATTCCACCTTCTTAAAAAGACATACATGTTATTTCACACACTTTTATCAGTCCAACTGAAAGACTCAGAGTTTGGAAAAAACACATCTCATGTTTCAGCATAGCTCTGCTACACCTGCAAAGCTTTTGCAAAAAGCAGTGTATCTCAAATTTTGGGATCCTAACAAAAAATTCCATGATGGTTTCCTGCATATTTTCCTGTCTCACATGGGCTTGTCACCTACACAACCATTTAATTTGACCCAGTGATATAACTTACACCCAAATTCAGGTCTCTGCACTGTGTGTTGTATACATTAACAACATGTTTGTCTTACCTCAATTGCAGGCAACTGAGATTATTTACAAAGATTGAGCAGAGCATCTGATGTGAAAACTATCAAGGCACGCATCTTTCACTTTCTCTAACTTTGCCACTAACTTTTTATTGCATAGTACTTGTTCAGCAAAATGACTGCAATTTCCTACTGACTCAGTCTTTGTTCAGGTTAAGTTACTAATGGAGTATGGACTAAACCCACAACAATCAACAAATCTTCTAGTTTTACAGCACTACAGAGAACAGAATTCATGCTTTTTACTTACATTCCATTTCCAATTATCCAATTATTTGGACATAATCCACAGCTTTTCAAAGAATTTATCTTGCTTCTTTTTTTATTTTGTTCTTCTGTATCATCTATGCCAATTAGCTTCCACCTCACCTGTTGACTGTGGAGATACAAACCTTTTGCCACTGCCTCTTTGTACTTCTCCTCAACCACGTTCAGGTTGTTCACGTAGGTGGCATGATGCTTGCTGTGGTGCAGCTGCATGATCTCTGCATTAATATGAGGTTCCAGAGCAGCATAGTCATATGGCAAGTCAGGAAGAGTGTGCTTTTGCCTAGAAATCAAGCACCCCAAGGGCGCTACCAACTTGGCACTGCTTCTAGAAGAGAAAAAAAAAAAACAGAAAGAAGCAGTTTTATTCAGTAAAACTTGGGGTTCACTAGTGAAATAGACTGCATACACTGCTGTTCTGATCAGCTGCTTTAAATACCTGGGATAATATCTCAGCCAAGGAAATAATATTTCCACTTCTCAAGTTTAAAGCAGGCATACTATGCAGCTTAACTGCAAAGATGAATTCACACCAAGGTCACATAACCAGGGCTTTGCACTGTGAAGCTGCTGCTTCTCAATCCGAGCCTCCAGGCCCTGCAGAGACTCATGTATCCTCCCAAGCATGCACGTGGAGGAAAAGCAGGGACAGCAATGAAAAATCAGTAGTAACCTGATGACATTCAAAGCTTCACCTAATCTTTATTCATTAAAAATAGAAGCAAAGATGTCACCTAAGCGTCCTTCCCTCGCTATCCACAAGGTCTGTGCACGGGGAAGTGCTAAAAAACCTGCACAGTGACGGGTTTCCAGGACTGAATCTCTCCAGCACTAACACAGACGTGTTTCCCTGTCCCCACACGGCGTACCGGGAAGCCACAGGGGGCGTCACAGCCGCGATGCCCGGCACAGACACCGCGCAGGTTGTGTTACCCTTCCCCATTTTAACACCTCGCACTTGTCATGCGACACAAGGGCCAGGACGAGAGGAGACTCGCCGGGCCGGCGGGACGGTCAGCTCTGAGGGCCGCCGCCGCATCGCTGGTGACCTTGACATAGGCCAGGGACACACCGCGAGCGAAGCCCTCGGGACCCTGAAGAGCAGCCGAGAGCGGCGACCCCGGCCAGCAGAAACAGGAGTGTCTGCCAGCACCGTGTCAGGCCGCCAGAGCTCCTCGGCGGACGGCGGAGGCAGAACCTGAGAGCCCTCAAGGACACCGGCAGCAGCCCCCGCCCGGGCCGGTGCCGACCCGGCGGGGCAGCCGGCAGTAGCGCGACCTCCCTGCGCGCGAAATGGCGGGGGGCAGACACCGAGGGGCGACAACACGACCCTCCTGCCGCCTCCTCCCCCGCTCCCGCCGTCCCGTCCCCGGCTCGGCTGCAGAGGGCAAGGACGGTGCAGCCGCCGCCTCCTGGCGCGGGGCTCTGCCCGACCCCGCGCTTTCCCCGGCGCGGCGCGGCTCTCACCTGCTCGCGGCGGCGAAACGGCACAACATGGCGGCGTCTGCAGCCGGGCGCGACTGTCAGGGCGCAGCCGCGGCCCGCCCCAGCCGCGGGGGCTGAGCTGGGCCGCGCCGCAGGTGTCACACCCCGCGGCCAGCCCCCGCCTTCCATGCGGGCAAATACCATTGCTTAGCGATGGGAGCAGCTTGTCCTTATGAACATAGCCGCTCTAGATTCGTTATCGTAAAACTCAGGCCCGCTGTAGTTCCAGGCGAGGCGAGGCTGCCTTAGACCCTAGGAAAGAGATAAAATGCCGCCTGTGCCCCGGCAGGATTCAGCAGCACGGCAGAGCCCGGCTTTGAAACCCTGCCGCGCAATGACATGGGTCTGGCAGCACAGCGACGGCACCGGCAGCACTAACGCTACCGTTTCAGCTCTTTTGTCTACGACTCGCTTTTGTTCGTTCATTTGTGCTCTTTTACCCATTTTGTGGGCATCTTGTTTTCCCCAACACGTGCTTTCCTGCATGTAGCAATTCAGCGGCCTCTGGTGCTCATGAAAATCCTTTACCCAGTTTAATGCAAATGAGTCCAAAGACCCATTACAAACTGGCTCTCCAGCGAGGCCAGGGAGGAGAAACTCATTCCTCAGAGCTAGGAGGCACTCTGCAGGCAAGACAAACATCAGGTAAAATTTTAATTCCATACAATTTATCTCTGCTACCACAAAACCTTTATCATCATATTTTGTCATTCTAAATAAATACACATAGCCTTAAGATCGTCTAGCACCCACATTTATCAGACTGTAAAAATTCAAATTACAAAATTTCAGTGGGGGCTAAGCCTGAACAATTTTGTTGAGAATAAATAACCTCATCTTGCCAGTTGTGAAGAAATCTACCTGGAAAGACCCACAAAGGGAATCCCAGCCCCTGGAAGACACCGTGCTTCCACCCCTCACTTCTCGAGGCATCCTAGAAAAGGACAGTAATTGAGTTCCTCTGATGAAGAGGAACCAGCGGTACTCTTGTGGGAATGTGAGCAGTGAAAATAGCTGCTTTAGCAGCAGCTAAGATAGAAGGCAAATTGTCCAAAATCAGTGAGTTGTTTCTTCATCCCTGACTACTGAAAATACATTCAGCAAGACATATAAGTTATATCTAATTTTAAAGAGGAATATATTGTCTTTATTGGATCAATATCATTTTTTGTTAAAATGAACCAACTACATTCAGGATTATTAAGTGTCATAATACAGGCACCAACAGCCAGGCAAAACCATGAATATTACAGGCTTTTAGTAATTAGCATTTGCATATGCAGTATTACACTGCAGTTCACTAATGTTTGTAGCAAGTGTTCCATGAAAGCAAGTCAATTATGTAATTATATTTCTAATTTTACTATTAACTGGCACAGTTGCTGGGTTGCTTTCATTTTAGAAGGAAAAAAAAGAAAATCACACAAAGCACCCCAGCCTGCTTATTTAGGAGACACCTTCTAAGCAGAGGCGTCTGCTTAGGGGAATGGCTTTACACCATTTTTTTTTCCAAAAAGTTAACTTGAAGGCTGATGGTATAATTTGTATTTCTGATTATTCTTTTACTATTTAAAAACTTGAGAAAAACCTCACATAAAGGTAATTTTGAAGTAATGAATGTCCTGTAATACAAGACTAAGTAAAAAGTCATCACCACCTAAGTGCTCTACCATTTTTTTAATGACCACAGATTTCCTCAGTAGGCTTTTTACCATCTGATCACATAAAGCCTGATTATTATATTGTGTTATCAGCATCTGAAGCTTCTTAAAAAATATTGTATTTTAACATGTACAGGATCCAGGATGTACAATATATACATGTTACATAAGCAAGCAATATGATGTTATGATCAAATAACATTCATTATCAGGGACTTCTGTGATCTAAAAATTCCTTTGGGTGCCAGATGCCAGTAGCATTTTTGTATAGGTATTTGTCACTTCCCTTTCATGCATTCAACCATTCAACTCCTATTTTTCAAGCAAAAAGGCCTGAAGCAACTTTCAAAAAGCAACAAGGAATCACCAATGGAATTTGTGTGGAATACTTCCAGTGACCACTACCAAGTGGTTTGAGAACACTGATATGAACCCTATAAAATTAAAATAGAAGTGGGGCTAGCTATGGACTAGCATGATTTTAATACAGACAAGCATAGCTAGTAGCATTTTAATTACATCCATTTGTCTTGGACAATATTACTGCAGATACTAATTTGTGCCACTTAAAAATGCTACCACAGAAGCCCTTCTAAAAGAATTTACTGTAACTGTAAATTTAAACCAAGGCAAGTGTGCTCTAGAACTTGAGAGACTCCTTTCAAACAAGTTTCCACAGTGAATTGCACAGCAGTTAAGCTACTTATAATTTTAATAGCTACATATGCAATAATTTTATTAGTCACCTGGTAATTACAAGACTCACAGGTAGAAAAATGTTGAAACTGGAAACTCTTTAGTCCACCCTCAAATACACTACTAAGTACTTTTGTCTTACCTTGAACAGTGCTCTTTCATCTTCTTGCTCATGTGCTACCAACACTAAACTAGCAGATCAAAAATAAATACCAGAAACCCAGGTTCTGAAAGTCACAGCTCATTGCTACTGAGCAATAAAAGTATATTTAATTAAAGGGAATTCTTTCACTCTCTGCACCTGTTAAGAAATCAGTTTCCTCAGGCAGGCATTTAAAAACGAAGTTAACCAGTTCAAAAGGCTGAATTGCTAATTCCTTATGCTTTTTAGTTTAATTTGTGCATTTACCTGTTACGTACTTCAAGCTTTTGAGTCTGGCTTGTTTTTTGGGTTTTTCTTTACTCGTTAATAAAACCGGGTTCAAACTCTAAAGCTTACTTTATTAATTTCTCCTTCCCACCTCCCCCCCATCCCCACCCTTTTTCTGCCAGTCAGGACAAAACCTTTGGAACAAGCACTATCAGGCTGTCTTGAAATTAGTACTAGCACACACCTACACCTTCATGTACTGGGCATATGCTGTACCAGAGAGGATTGACACAGATACAAACTCAACTCAAAAGCAAGGACTATCAATACACCACATACAAATAAGCCACATAAGCCAATGCAGAACAATGAAGAAATTACATTATTAAAAGTTTTTATTTAGGTTTGGTCAGTACAGGTAAGATAATATTGGAGTCACAGAGCAATATGCATCAACAGGATACAACAGTTCTTAAAAACTGAGTAACTATGCACACAATTCATAAACATTCGGTCACCTAAGGAGAAAATGCACAGATGTATGGTGGGAAAAACTGTAATTAACACTGAAACTACTACAGGACTCCTTCAGTAAGTCCATCTTTTTAGTGATAAAACTACTGTACTGGGCAAACTTGGCAGTCAAACCCACAGCTATTATGACAAATCTTGAAGGTGGTGTTAAGTATAACAGTATGAGTAAGAATGCCCTTACACAGCACAGGTTCTAGATATACACAGATTTGTACAGACATCATTTATGTTATACTTTATGGAAATAATTTCCATTTCAACTTCACATTAACTCATATAAAAATAACTTGAGCTACACAAACATCCTTTTAGCAACATTCAACGTAATTAACTGTTAAAATTTCCAAAGTGGCAGAGGTATTGAAGCAAAAAGAAACCCACAAAAAGGCAAAATTGTGACAAGTATGCACTAATTTAAACGGCTTCTGGACAGTATCCTCTCCCAATTTCAATGACACTGTATAAAAATTTTGCAGAAAAATGTTACAAAACTGAACCCTGCACATTTACACTGGAGTCCAAACCATTCTGGACATGACGAGAACCCACAGTTCTGTTACCTTTCATGCTCACTGTTTTCTCCTCTTGAGGATCATGATTGGAGTCTGTGTCATTTGAGTGGTGAGTGAGAGAGTTTTCACTGCCAGTGGGAGAGTCTACACTTTCATACCCAGTACTGAGCTGGTTTATGTAGCTACCACTTCCTCTACCAGTTCTATCTTCAGAGTGGTTGGATAGCTTATTACCATTCCCTGGAGAAGCCGGGAAGTCATCTTCCGTGCCGCTACCCTCCCTATAAAATGCAGGCGCAGACGTCCGCTGGTGGGAGGAGCTGCCATTGCTTGGTCCGTTTGCCAGGCGGCTGCAGTCTTTGCCCGCCACCTCTCCCTGCTCCGCGGGCTCGGAGGATGGAGTCCTGCTGGTACCTGGGTTGGGGGCCTGCGCCTGCTGCTGCTGGTACTGAGCCAACTGCTGCCGCGTCTCCTTCAACTGCTGCTGAAGAACTAGAATGGTACTCTGCATACCTTCCACCTCCTCATCAAGCTGGATGATGAAGTCATTCAATTCTATGTAAAGAAAACACATTGGTTGCAAACACTTAATAGCCCATATATGGTTTAAATCTCAGACAAGAAATTAAAATCCCGTAACTCAACATTTTATGCTGAAATTTTTCAATGAACTATTGTCTCAGCCATCAGGTATGCACTGGTTTTGATACTCTGCCTCTGAAGGAGAAAATGTGGTATCTACCCATTTTCTAAACTGCTATTGAAAATATATGAGAAAAATTTAGCTTCTGAGCAAGAAAGGAAGATATTCGGGAAAAAGCTCAATTGCAGTAATTAATATTGTGCAAGTAGATCCTATTGTGTCTACTTTTACTCAAGTATAAATCCCTGGCAGAAATACTGTAAAAGTGACCATGAACCATATCCATACATAGCAAATCTGAGTTACTGCAAAACCCTATTCAATAGCCAAAAGTAGTAGTTTTTCATCCTGTTTCAAGGAAGTTTCAATTCTTACTGTGTTTAATCCTTGAAATTGTTCAAGAGAGAACACAAAAATACCTTCTTACCAACAGAGGGTTAACTAATTTCATAGCGTTTTAATATTTATGTATCAGAAAAAGGTTTTTACAATTAGTATTGCATTCTGGAACAAAACAAATTTGACCACAAAACAGTGTAAGAAACACTGATTCAGTCTTCAGTTCAACTGCAGCATCAGTATGCCAGAGAAAAAAAATGCAAACTGCTTAATATTGTAATTTTTTTTTTAAATGTTCTTGCTGCTACAGAAAACAATCATTAGGAGAACTCTTATTGCAGGAGTAACATCATCTTCATTCATATATGGGGAAGAAGCAACTCAATGCTGGAAATTACTACATTCAAAAGCAGCAGTCTTTAAAGAACATCTACACTTGCTTTAATTATGTACTTGGTAAATTTTGTTGAAGTGCATTATCAAAACAGTAGTTACTATTCCCACAAAACGATACTATACAATCATTTCTTTAAGAGTTCTAGTTATTTTATACTGCTGCTTTCTCAAAGAGATGAAAACATGATTGGGGAATATGATCTACTCCTAAAAATGCATCTCAGATGGGATGCCATACCAACTTTCTGGCATCTTACAATCTTCAGATGCAAAACAAACAAAAAGATATTCAGATCTATGTGATCTATAGGTTATAACCCCAGGACTACCCATATAGGTTATATTCAGAACACCTAATCTAACATTCTATGAAGAGCCACTGACACGACAAAGAATTTGAGACTGAAGAAAGACTTTTAAACCTGCATTTTCCCCTCCATTTAAATTGTGCAAGAGGTCAGAGTTTTTAGATCATTTCAATTTAGGCTTATGGTGTTGCAAAATTTAGATTATAAACACAATGAGACATTTTCATTCACCTAAGTTTCCAAAGGGAAAAAAATCAGTTTTTCATATTCTTAAGCATTGTTGAAAAGTTGAATTTTTTAAAAAATTCCAAATGAGTCAGAGTTAACAAGAAGCTTTCTGCTCTCAGTGCATGCCTAGGCTATATGTTAACAGCTCTCATCTTGCCAATTCACCAGTAATGTGTGCAATCTAAACATTCCCTATTAAATAGCAAGATTTACAGTATAAAAATCTCTATTGCAAGCACTGCATTATTGGAGCTGTGAATGCCATGAGTTCCCCCAAATTTAAGGATTTTGTTTAACTAAGACTACCAATTAATACTTACTATTACATATTTTACTCAATATTGCCCTTTCATTCTGGCAAAGGTGATTTTGTATTATCTATATCATCACAGAATTAAACTTGCAGAAGTGCAAGGCAACTTTTCTATTTTTGTTAAAAAAATCCCTTACCATCCTGACTGCTTTTAAGTTCCTCACTATATTTCTTCTGTAAAGCCAATTCTGCCTCAAGCTGTGCAATACGTCCTTGGGACAGCTGCCTTCCAAGCTCTTGATTCTCCTGGATAAGCATTCGACACTTCGCCATTAACTTTTTCCCTGTTTGGCTGCAAAGGAAAGAGCCATCTATCACAAAATGAATATAAAACCTTCAGTTATCTTCCTCAATCACGAATAAAGACAAAAAGGAGATGCAATTTCTGCATGTCACAATTCAAGGAACATTGTGCCTCAACATAATTGTCATAGCAGAAAGTCTCCCTATAGTTACCACGTGCTGTTCCAATGCCAGGTGATCTTCTGTCGCTGTCCCACAAAGTGGAAGGCAAATTTTATTACTGAAAATATGAATAAGCATATTGCACTTTTTAAATACCAACATCTGGATTATCAGTATGCACAATCTTGCATGTGCCAATTCTTAATGTAGTTAAATACTTGATTAAAGATGTGTTTCTCAATTCAAAAAAATCAAGGACTGCATACAAACAAGCAAATTATAAGCAAAATCACTGCCCATTTGTTGTAGTAATGAAATTTAATAACTGAATTTGGGTGAAGAGAAGTTGCTTGGGGGAAATAATCAATCTCATGTTCATTTTTCATACTGACAACCGTTTTTCTTTAATAGGTTTAAACATTCATTTAAATGCTGTCCAGGTACTCTTGTTTAAAAAATGAGATGTCCATTTTGCAACTCAACTTGTGTTTGACAGTCATGCAGAGTCTGCTTCATGATTTCTATGGTCATAAGTACATCTTGTATGGTGAAGAAGAATGAAAATGTATCTGGACATTGTAAGGACATCAAGGAAGGGGTATATTATCTATCTACTTTCTTTAAATTGACAGATTTCAGAACGTAAGTAATGATCATTAGGACACAGTTTCTGAAAGAAACATGAAACAGGTAGAAACTGACAAGATTTTCTTTACTAAATTGGTAATGTTACACATCTTTAATCTTCATTATAAAAATCTCATTGTAAAGCATTATAGGAAGTAGTATGCAAATTAATATATAGGCAATACAGCTGACTCCATGAAAGAAAGAAATTAAAGTCCTTTAGGACTCTCAGTCTGCCAAGACAGGATAGCATCCCCAAACAATTCTCCTTTTAATAGGGTCAGCACCATAATGAAGCTGTCTTCTTTTCTACAGAGGTGTAAGCTCTGGCAAAACCCCAAACTTGAACAGTTTTATTGTGAATTCAATAGCAAGACTTGTATTACTCTTCAAGACCAAGAAGGTCATTTAATTTTTTGTAGGCTTTTAAACAAGTGACAAATACTGAAAAAAACCTGAGGATTAAAAAAGTAGAAGAGCAAATTTCTGCTACAATCACAGCCACAGTTCTCTCCTGCAACCAAAGTACAATAATTTAAAACAGCAATTCCTTATCAGCTACCTTCTGAGCACTCAAGCCTTAAACAACTTTTAATTTCTCTGCCAACTCTGCCCCATTCAACATTTTTCAACTGACTTTCCCAAATCTTTCAGATGGGCTGCTCCAGAAGGAATCTGGCTGTGTAAAGTCCTGGAGGCCTGAAAATCTGCTAAAGGCAGCAGCCTGTTTTCTTTCTTGATGTGATGTCCAATGCCAGGTCCTTGAAGTTTAAATTGTGCCGACCTAATACAGTCCAAGTCGCACATTTAAGATGCAAGTTTCCTTAGAGATGTTCATTCTGTGCAAAGCAGGACCACTTTGGAGATAACCAATGTGACAGATCCCAAAAGTTATTAGGCAGACATGATTTTTAGCCATTTGCAAATTCCTGTTAATGTATTCACCATCACTACAAATAGAAAAAGTTTACAATGCTTGTCATTGAATGCTTTTCTCTTCACAAACCAACATCAACGGCAGAATCAGCAAGTACCAGTTACCTCAGAATTGGGACAATTTTAGAATCCCATTAATATCTTCAGGTTAATTCCTGCCAAAATGTTAAATATTTATTACCTGTATAGAAATTTGCATAGTTACCTATAATGCTATTTCTTCTCATCAAAATTTTTCCAGATGTTCTGAGCTAGTAGAGAATAACCCTTGCAATTTACAAAAAAGACAGCACATTCAAGAAAATTAAATACAGTAAATATTAAAATAATTCATATGAACTGTAAAACTAAGTTCAGCATTGTTTTCACAAATCCTCTTGAACATACATGCAACAAAACCTGTAAGAATATAAATGGTTAAATTTCAGAAGACTAAAGTTTGTTGTACTACACTTACTGCAAAATGGCATTTCAACTAATTTTTATTCCAAGCTTATACTCTGCTTAATGACGGTTAAAATGGCTTAGCATAGCCATTCCTTTGATTACATGTCTTTTATTTCCCCCCTCCAGACATCAGCAATGTTTATGCTGCACAGCTTTACCTACATTAAGGTCCAGAGCTAGCTCTGCTTAGGGCTGCAGTTAATGTGTTAACCACCTGGAGAACACCAGTTTAAGATCTGAATAGGGCCATTGCTTCTTTCAAAAACTAGGCCAGATGCCATGAAATGAGTAGTCGTGTACAAAAATGGACAATTAAAACAATTGGGGGAGGAGGCCCAAGATGCAAAGAGAATGAAAAAAACCCTACAAATATTTTACATCAGCCAATTTCTTCACCTTTCAAGAAATAAAACCAGTAAAATCTTAACCCAGTTAACAAAGCCTCAAATATTTACCAGGAAATAACTAACTTTCTATATCCCTGCCACTGCATGTATGAATTATGCACATTCACACCACTGACTTAAAATTATATTATGCAAATTAGGGGATGCTGTAGCTAAAGAAACAGCATTTTCTTTTGACACTTGGGTTTGAAAGGCAAGTTACTTGTCTCTCCTCAGTGGTACTCACGCATTCAGAGCCTGAAGACTTTGGAAAACAACCAACCTGTACCTACATGTATTAAATAAATTTCTGAATTCCAAGTTAGAAACAAACAATCTGCATGGCATGCCTCTTTCAACACACTGCAGTGAGCTTTACAAATGTCTTGGTAACACATTAACATTTTATTAATGTAAGTCTTACCTCTGTTTTGATGCTAGATCAATAAAATTATGCATAGATACTGCTATAGCAAAATCATTCCAGATATATAACTTTTTAAAAGGTAAAGTTTTTCTGTGGATTTTTCTTTTGGTGTTAAGTCATTACTCATGCAAAAAAAAAAAAAACCTGCATAAGTATACTAGTCTTTTATCCCATATTAATCATCTGAAGCACAAACAGTTAAAGATACTTCCAAGTCAAAATTATGTAATGGAATCTTAATAAAAGTCAGCAAAACTGTTAGAATACATCACCTTCTGTGACAGCTGAATGGCTCTTTAATTTAAAAACTAATTTTTAAACTGAGTCATAAAACGCTGCCCAACTGTTTTGAAAAATCAACACCTCAGATTACTAAATAGAACTCTCTTTGCTATGGGAAGAAACAAACACAAATGCTACACCAGATCTACATTTTGCTTTACAGACCTTAGACATGCACTCCCAACTGTCCCAGATTGCTACTCTTACAAGTAACTTGGAAGGACAGAACAGAGGCATCAGCAGAGTAGCAAAACCTCCTTCACTGAATCCACCAAAGAAAATGCATGCATTTAAGGTTTTTTGGTTTGTTAAAATACTGACTTTGTTTTCAGCGAACGAGACAATGCAGAAATAACAACCTGTTCAATTCTCGTTCATCCCAGGAGTTTCACGATACAACAGTAAAACCAGAAGTGTTCCTTGAACTATGTATTACAACTATTTCAAGGCACATTTTATAGAGAAGCACAATACAAAAAACCCCAGGTGTACAACGGAATAAAAGCACCCCACCAACACTGAAGACAGTTGCCATCATGTGCCTTCTGTATTAAGCATTTGAGATCAGTTCTTAGAATGAAGATCAAAAAAGTCTCATTTCTGCATGAAAACATGCAGTGAAATTCTAATCACAACCAGTTTTTCTTATACATGCTAGTTGTGATCAAATATATATTGCTTCAAACAATTTTAAAGCTGCATTTAGATGGAACGTACAGTTTTGTACAGTCCTAATTTTGAGGCGTCCACAGTATTACCAACCATCCAGAAAACAGTTCATTATTTAGAAACAGTGACTTAAGGCTGCATCAAGTGCTAGAGTGCCCAAAGGCTAAACAGTCAAATGTGTACACTACCACTGTAGTGATATCAAATAGCACTCTTGTGGCTATTCAAAACTGGTTAGCAAATAAACTCTTTAATGCAAAATTCACCTCATCGAGTTTTGACCCAGCAGTTCAGTGAACAAGCAGGAAGTCCACAGTCTTATTGGCAAAACTGACTTACAGTGTCTCTAAGTCACTAGGCTCAAGGTTATGAGCGAAGCATATTCCACTTCTACATTTTTTGGGAATTTTACATGTTCAATTCATGATTTATAATCTCTAGGTTCTCTCTCCTCCAAACTGTCTGTAGACACAGTGTGCCACAGACTTAAGACTTCTGTTTCTCCCTCTATTTTCTTCAAATAGAACAATTTTGCAAATGTCTACATGTTCTAGAAAAGATTTTTTCGAAGATGGCCATTTCTTCAGAATAGTCCGACGTTGTCAGGCCTCTGAAGCAAAGGGGAGAAAAAAGCTGAAACACAAGGTTCATCTGGTAAGTTTTACATTAAGCATTACAAGCTGGACAGTATAAGAATGTGGCTTTTGCCTCAAAACGTCTGAGTCTTGGTGTGGAAACGAGTACTTGGCTGTCCCACCATAGCATTCTCGTAGTGGGACTGTCAGGGAAGTCTTGACTGGGGAGTATTTGTTTTGTTTACCTATCAGGCGTAAATTTCCAGGCACTCAGTTCATTTTGGGCTTGTTCCAGTTTGTCTTTAGTCTGTTCCAGTTCACCTTTCATTTTTAGGAAAAACAAGTTGATGGCTGGGTCTACCATTGTTGATCGCAGTTGGGCAACACTAGGCTGCTGGACTTGCTTGAGGTACTGAATCTGATTCTGCATAAAATAAGAAAAAAAGACTGTTATTCATACAATATTAAATAAAAATTATGAGTCCTTTCAATACCAATAGTTACTCCGAAGTTCACATTAAGGTAGCTTGCCCTCTCTCACGCTGTAACCCGAAAACCACAGGATAACAACCACTTGTGCACACCTTGCACCCTTGTCCATGGGCCTGCTCACCCAAGGCCCCATCCTAAGCACCTGCCATGCTTTACCTTGCATGGCAGACTCCCCTCCAGGTCCCAAGATTATTTTCTACATGTCAATTTACATTTGTCAGAGCAATATCCGGAACATTAGAATGCTCCCTTTCTTTTCTATCTCCCTGCACTCCTTCTGGGGAACAAAGAGCATATGGAAAGAATTACCTGCTTAAAACAGACAGTCAATTCCCACTTAAGTTCAGTGGAAGTTACTAAGGAACATTACAGCAGAAATCGACAAGAAATATTTACAAGCAAATAAAAAAAGCTTTTTAGAACCTAAGGGATTTTGCAACTGCAGTAGTCACTTATGATGCAAGATTGAGTATCTCTAAAACAAAAATTTAGAAATATTAACAGCAATTAAAACAGATTTTGGTTGGATTTTATTCTCTTTGCAAAAAACTAAGCCAAAGGAGTTGCAATTTTATATGTTTGAAACACTAGCAATAGTCAACATTTCAGAAGTAGTAACTGAGAGGTTTCCTTTTAAATATAGTATTTATTGTTCAAAACAAATGTAAATAAATAGGATTAACTTTAAAAGTTTCTTCAATTTTAATCCCATCACAACAGACATATCTAAAATTGTATGAAATGTACACATTTGGAACCCTGCTAATCACCAATACTGCATAAGCCTGCACAGAATGTGTTGATTCCTAAATTCAATTTATGATGCCCCCTGTATCACACACATTTCTTCATAAGCAAGAGGTGAACAGAACCACACACTGTTAAAAGGCATTCATTGAAAGCCAGATGGTTTGCTTCCCATGCAGGCAGTCCTGCAGACTTGAGAGCAAGAGAGTTTAACTGACAAAACCCTAAAGGGGAAGAGTCTCCCTGCACTCTCTCCTTCCCTTCGGACACACAGCACAGGCAGCAGCACTGACAGCTCAACCATGTTCCTGTACAGGCAGCTACTCTCATGGGGTCTTTACACAGCAGTGGTGAAGAGGAAGTACACAAGTCCTACATACATTCAGTGTGCAGTAGCAACCTCAGTCACTTCTAAATTGAGTGTAACATGTTTTAATTTATGTATTGTTAAGTAGTAAAATTTCCTGGATTTTATTTCAAGTGGTTTCAAAGGTGGAATAACAGAAGTCTTTCCTTGGACACATTAATTTGTTATTATAAAAATAAAAATACTTGGCTACTTAAAATTGAAATCATCATACTTTAAATTTTAAACAGACAAAATTCTATATATGCAGAAAGAAATATAAAGGGAATAAAGCACTGCATATAAATATTTTAAGGAAATAAAGAATCCACATGCAACGTGGGTAATGCACCTAGAAACAGGAAAATCCAGATAAAGGTTATGCTAACATTTCTTGGATGGCATTTTACCTCTCGGGCCTTTGCCTTACTGAATGCAAATATACTGCTCACTGAATAAAGGTAAATTTTATTCATTGTTATTGATTTATATTTCCTATCCACGCAATTATTTGATTCTTCTGCTACTGAAGTATTTCAACAACCTGTCAATTCTTTGTGATGGCTAGAGCTAGTAGACAGTAAAATGGACAACTTCACTGGCAACATATTTCAGATATATAATCATGATACAGCAACATTGTTCCCAATCCATTTTTAAAGAGACATCACTACCTGGGGGGGGGGGGGAGAAAGGCCACATTTCTGGTTTTACCAAGGCCCAGAATCCTCCCTCTTACACATAAATCTAAAAACTGTAATAGATTGCCTGGATCACTAGCACACAGAATTGGTGCTGCTGCTCCTCACACCAGAAATGCACTTAAACACTCCAGAGGACCCAGCCAATGCTGTGCAATGCCAGTTACTTAACAATCTCATGGGGGTCTCTCCAGCTCACACTCCTGAGCCCAGCAG
The DNA here is from genome assembly GCF_027579445.1 of Ammospiza nelsoni. NCBI lineage: Eukaryota > Metazoa > Chordata > Aves > Passeriformes > Passerellidae > Ammospiza > Ammospiza nelsoni. The sequence goes on from NC_080635.1 coordinate 57,829,017, forward strand.
ATGGCACCTGCACAGGACTTCAGCTCAATCATCATTTCTAAAGCAGTCATGTAAAAAAAACTTACTTAAGCTTAACAATCCTTGCTCATTCCCTCCCCAAACCTCAAAGACCATTCTTTCCCTCCACTTTTTCCAACTTAAATTTTCTCAATTCCTCCACAAGTGTTTTCTCCAGTTGTTAACTCCAGAGTTCTCATCTGTCAGGCTCTTCATCCATGAAGACCTAACAACCTCCTCCTCCCAAGTATGACCTGCTCCCAACGTTTGTCTTCCTGCTTAGCCAGTCCAAACCTCACATTCTTGCTCCCTCTAATCACTTTCTGGTATGAGTCACCTCCCACTGATATTCCAGGTGGCAAGGGTTAGGGAGCAGGAGAGTTTGCCTACAGTCAGGCCCAACCTCAAGCTATAGCTGTACATACAGGAATAGTCATGTTCAATGCTAGACCCCAGGGAATGCCCACTTTAACACCTGAAATGCCTACAGACTCTTCATGTTCCCAAACATGAAAGCACACACCAGCTGGTATTTTTCAAAAGCCTAACAGATGGACAAGTAGAGGTAATTTTCACAAAGATAATAAAAATCTTGCTTTACATTAAGCATTACAGCTTTCTCTCTGTTCCAACCCAAGGCAGGAGAGCACTGAAAGCAGTCTATGTATAGGGCTGTGTGAGGTTTTGTTCATATGGATTTTTATTATTTTGTTAAAGACAGACAATAACATTTTCAATCCCCCTAGTTCTCACATTCTTGGAAACAGTTGCATGCTTTCAGCTGAAATCATCCAAAGATAGCTATAAAAAACAGACACTCTAACATAACAAATTTACAAAACAGATCACAGGTGCCTGAGAGAAAGCATAAGCAACCAAAGTCAGATCAACTGTATATCCTTCTTATAAGGAAGGAATAAAGCACACAACTAAGAAGAGAAAAAACAGAGCTGTAATGTAAACCACAGGAGTGATGACTACCTAGTGCTACAGTCCAATTTGCATCCACAGAGAGTTCCACTCATCGTTATCTGTTCCATGAAAAGTATATTTGAGCAGCAAGTATTTCCAAATGTCTACCCACTGACTCTCAGTGACTGTACAGTAGCCTGGAAAGAGGTTAAGGCCTTTCCCTGAAGTGGCATTAACCTGACCACCACTTGTGCCAGAAATAAAGCTTTATGTAGAAACCACAGCCAATACTACTGCCAAAGAGCAGCAACCTCTTCTAGAGGGCTGTTCCTGCTGGGGGAAGGCAGCTCGAGGCTGCTGCTGACAGCAGGGCACACAGGATGTGAAACACCTGTACTTCAAAGTAGCCCTTAGTGACTCTAAAACCACAGAGTAACTTTGCAGCACCTGCCACAGACTTTTACTAAGCTGCTGGCTCTGAAGAAATCTATATATTCTCCTGCCAGACTCAGCACAGAGCATTAGAGAATGGAGCTATGCAACCCCCTCCCATTTTCTTTCTTCAAAAACAGCACTGACACAGAATAAGTGCAATGATTCTGCTACTCTGACATGCACACCTACACTTTAAGATGACAACTGGTGACTTTCATAAGCTGAAAACACACTAAAAAGCTACTATTTTTTAAAAGGGTGAAAATTATAACACCAAAATAGAGCTCATCACACTCTGCTTTAAAACAGAGCTGGTGTACTTCAGTAAGCAAGGTGTTCTACACAAGTGACCAGAAAACTCAGTCTTTGCCAACTACTAGCAGTTGAACATGGTATGGTATTAAGTTTTTAACCATTAAAATTTGAATGTGGTAAGTCTGTAAAAATAAAATGTCCCAAAACCACATCTGCAGATTTTCAAGAAACTAGACACCATAACAGCTCAGTCTTTCTAATTACAATGTGACAGGAAACACTGAAGACTTACATATAAATGTTATGGTATATTTTACCACTAACATTAAATGTTAATATAAATGTTAATGGTGTATTTTTGGATTATAAAAGAATTGTTAACTATAATAAAGGTATGGAAAATTTATTTTATAGATTAAAATCAGGCATGTCAAGTAACATCACATGATTATTAGCTTATTAAATGATTTAGCAACCTGTAGCTTTGCATCTTATCCAACATGACATTTTTCTACTGTTACTGTAGTGGAAAAAATACTCTCTAGTATTATGAAGGAAAGCAGTCCTTCAGACCTTCCTGAAACTATGTGCATTTTTAAACTTGAAAATACCTAAACGTGACCACGTCTCCATTATACACCTCCAGGGTACCCATTTTACACCTCTTCTTCAAGGATGCATCTTCCCACCACCATGTGCTGTGGAGATTACATCCTCAGTGTTATTCTTGAGTCAAGAGCAGGAGAAATATAAACCACCCGAGGGTGTGGGCACGTGTCTGTTTTTTATTTCTTTTTGGTAGGTTGTTACCCACCCTTTTTTTCTTTTTAAAAGTAAACTGTAAATAAAAGCTCTCCAGAAGTTCTTCTAAACAGATGTTCTGGAACGATTATGCAGCTATAAACATCTAACAAAGTGCAGCCAAAATCCCTGTGGTCTTCATGATATTCAAATCATTCATGATAGCCAAATTCAAAGCATTAAATACTTAAAGTTTATAACTTCAAGGAAGGAACAAAGGCAAATACAGCACACACAAATTTGGTTTTGGTGAAAAACTTGTATTTCTTTTTATTTATTTTTAGTATTTACTGTTTTAGCTATATGCTAAGAAGCTCAAAAGAAAAAAACCTATTATTACTGCTGTTCCACATAGCAGAATTTATCAGTACAACTGCACAAGTGAAGCAGGACCAATACAGTAGCCTTACAGCTGGGGAAGCATTGCAGTCCTGTACCAGAACAGATCTTCACTGGCACCCTGGGCTGCATTAGCAGAGTGCTGCCAACAGGCTGAGGGGGGTGATCCTTCCTCTCACTTGACACTGGTGAGAGATCTGGGGTACTGGGTCCAGATCTGGACACCCCAGTACAAGGGCAACACAGACATACCAGGGTGAGGCCAATGAAGGGCTGTGAGGCTGATTAAGGGGTTGGAGCATGTGACACACAAGCAGAGGCTGAGAGTGCTAGGGCTGCTCAATCTGGAGATGCTACCAATGTGCATAAATACCTGATGGGGAGTAAAGAAAGCAAAGCCAACAGTGCCCACTGAAAGCACAGAAGGTGATGGGCACAAGCTGAAACACACGAAGTTCCACTTAAACATAAGAACACACATTCTGCTGCATCAGTGGTTCAACACTGGCACAGGTCAAAGACTTTTGCATTTCTCTCCATTTCACGAGATGCTTAAAATAGTGTGCAGTCCTGAGTAACCAGGCCTGACTGACCTGCTGTGAACAGGCAGGCTGGACTAGAAACTGCCAGGCTCTTCCAACCTCAATGATTCTGGGCTTCATTTTTTGCCACTGCAAAGTAAGCTTAATCCCCTTTATTTCTTCCTTGTTTATAACACCGTGAACCAAAGTGATCTTACGGTCTTAACAACAGTGAAAATACTGTGTACAGAGTTCAGTCACACTACTATACCTGACTGCTCTGAAAAACTTCAGGCAAAAAAGAAAGGAAAACTTAGGAAAACTACAACACTAGTTATTAGTTTTGCACAGAGCTTGTACTTTTCATAAGAGAAGCTCTAAAGAGTATATTACTAAAACTAGCAATAAGCTTTTTACATTCCTCTCAGAAGCTGCCAGATTCAAGCAGAATGAAAATTATGTTAAGAAAGCAATCCAATATGAGATAGTTTCCAAGAAACCAAAACTAAACACAGATGTAAAAGACACAGAAAATGGCCAGAAATGAAGAAGCAAGAAACAAAGATCAACAAAATACATATTCAGAACAGCAGAAATTAAGCAGACCTGCCAAATTGCAAAAGAACTTTAAACAAGTCAGTAGCAACTTCATCTATCCAGCCAAGAAGGCAGAGGCTTACAAATAGCCTTACACTGTTAGCCAAAGGCAATGTGTCAGCCTAAAACCTCCTAAATGAAACCAAACAAACACAATCATATCCTTATGTTTTCATTTGTTCCTGACTCTAATGATACTCAGAAGTAAGATTTTTGTAGATAGGCTCTGCAGATAAATGCTAGAAAAGAGTAAGCATGGCACATGCAAGAATTAGCTTGGTTTGAAGCAAACCAAGCTTCAATCACAACTGCTGCTGAAAATCAATAGCAATAACTAGTATTAAAAAAAACCCCAAACTTTTAAGAAGTGATCTTTACTCATTCAATTAAACTACCCTGCTGTGCCTTTAAACACAGAAAATGTGATGGTGTAGATACACAAAAAACATTGCACAGCTCGTAGGTACTGGCTCAACAGCTGATGTTGCTACAACAGCTTGAATACATTTATCCTTTCTGAATACTTACAGTACACTCTTGCATCTCCTGTTCCTTAGTTGCCAGCCTCATCACCAGAATATTTTCTCTTCGGGCAGACTCTTGCTGTTGCTGTTTCAACTTCTCTTCAGATTCTCTCAGCCCCGTCACATCATTAGCTAACACAAGCAACAACAGAGAAAGCAAGTTTTATAGTACCCTCTCATAGGAAGTTTTAAAAAGACAGCTAAAAGAATCTAAAAACCAATTTCATAAACAGTTACACTTTTTGCAGGCATGTTTATAACTAGCATAAACAAAAAACAAAATGTCATTAAGTATTGGGAAAGCTTAACAACAGCTGGCTTTAAAGCCATATTCCTGGTCCTCCTTTAAGACTTACTAAAACTTTCAAGATGTTTCCATGTCTGTATAGGAAATAACTTTGTGCTGCAAAAATCAATCTGCAGTCTGTAAAACACTGCTGTTTATGGGCAATCCTCAAACTGGCCTCAACACTCCAGGAGCAAACAGTAAGACATTCAAGAATATTCTGTTCCAACTAGAATTCTGATCCACGGACATTTATGAAAAATTATATATGAAATACAAGAGAATGCAGCACATTTCCAAATTACTCAAACAAAAACATGCAGGCAGCTCAATACCAACTGTGTACATTCACTCTACTACTTGCCATATGTAACACAATTAAAAACTTGAAAAATTTAAATTTTCATTTTTTCCTAATTTCTGGAGAATAATCAGTTGTAAATATAACCTGAGCATCAAATTGCCTCAGGACAATGATTTCTAAATAAATCCTTGCAGATAGTACAGGCCATAGTAGTCAATGTTAATGAATTGTTTTAAAATCAAGAAACCAGGAATGTTGAAACAACTTATTTATCTATGTTTAGACAGTTTGAGATGTGAATGGAACCACCAGTTTCCATGAGCTCTATTTTATTCTCTACAAAATATTATGAGACAGCAGTAGAAAAAGGAGGTAACAACAGCAAAAAAGAGGACATCCATCTGGACTGACAGAAAAATGCCCTTCAAACTCAGTGGTACTACAGCTCTAAGTATTTAGACTGAAAAGGTGAGTGGAAAACACGAAAGATACCATCCCTAACTGGCAATACAACTTTTAAAAGTGACTTAGGACTGGGTGTTCAGTCACTCCCAGAAGGTATTCATATTTTATCATTTCAGAGTAGGATGTTTTCCCCACATTATCTTCCAAAAGACCAAGTTTTAACTATCATGTAAGAATGACAATCAAATTTGCCTAATCAGATCAAACAATTCTTGGGGACTCATTTTAGACATTTACCCCTAAACACTGTTTCTCCTCCCAGCCTTATAATCCTGTAAGACTAATAAAGACACAGACATTGCTGGAGTATTTCAGTAGACAGAGTTTCTTTTTCTAATGGTCAAGTTCTGAAAGTACACCTATTTATGGGGTTATGCTTTGAAGCTTCCCCCTGCCCAGCAGTCTGTGTCCTATAGATGCAAAATAAAGACTTTTTACATGGTGGGAGAAATTTGCAACTGGAAAAGTTGGTAAGAAAGCTGGGAGAGGCTGAAAACTTGCAGTAGAAAAAACAAGGGCTGTTTTCCTAACAAGTAGCGGACATAACAGATTATTATATCTTACTTCTAGAAAGCACACATATTATTTTATACATTCTGATAACATGCACCATTTTGAAACCCAGCTAACTTACAATTAAGGTCTGTGTACTTGCCCTCCAGAGCTTGCACATATGCTTCATATTGTTTCCACCTGTCACAGATATAAAAAGAAAAAACATTTCTGAAGCTCTGTTTATTAAATCAAGGCATGTCATTCCTAAACTTTCAGAGCACACACTGATACCATAATCAGAAAATGTTAAGAAGGAATTACACAATTGCACAAAAGACAATTCCAGTTTTAAAAAAGGAGCTTTTAATTGTGGAAATAGTTAAATTTGCTTTGCATCTCAGAGGAACAAAATGGTAGTTGTGTATTACAACACTTAAAACATCTTAAAAATCAGTATTTTAGACAAACATTAGGATCAAACACTACTTATTTTTGTTATCTTTGTAAAGTACCCTATATGCATCTTACTCTCATAGCAAAGCAATTCAAACAAAATTCTGTACCAAAGTGCAATACAAATACAACATTAAGTATGTTACCAAGTGAACAGGACAAGCAGAAGTGTATCATAACACTAGAAATGGCAGTCTAGGTTAAGCAGCTGTATCAGCTCATTCAGGGTAAGACCACTCTCTGATTACATCCACCATCAATAAGCCAAACAGCTTAACAACTCTCTGAAAACACGTTATTTAGGAAATTCATCCGCAGTCAAACATCACCTAAAAACAGCACTGCATTTTATACAAACCATCAAATCAGTAGCAAATAAAGTCTGCTGTGAAGTTTAGCATGAAATGCTTTATGAAAAAGTTCACATCACAGTATTTTTGGGATTTTTAAGTAGTACTCTGCACCTAACTACGTGTGTTCCTCATGATGGTACAACTGCACATTATAAAGAAAATTCATCTGATAGCTTACCACTATAGGAGGTGTCTGCTCCCTCCTCCCCATTACCTTCTCTCCCTGACATGTATTTTATGCTAGACTCATCACAAGTGCTCCATTTTAACTCTCTAACCTATACCACTACTTGAATTGAAACTATGAAATCTACCTATAGGTAATTTGGACCATTTAGTGAATTCCAACAGTACACTGAAGGGTCTAAAAAAGCATCAGAGAATCAGAGATCTGTAACAGCAAGCAAGACCACATCACTGGGAAAAGGAAATGAAATCACGAGATCTCTTCCTTCAAGCAACAACAAAATTTTACATCTCTTCAGCTGAGCATGGCAACAGCATGAACAAACTCTCAAAGCTCTGTAAAAGAGAGCAGTAGTATTCATACTTAACCCTTAAACTGATCTCTCTGATCTAAGGAGTTTCACCATTTGACCATTAAAAATTCTATGTTAATTCAGGAGACTTCAATCTCCCAGAAGTAAAACTGAAATGGCCTACTAAACAGCAAGTCTAGAAAGAAAGAACCTAATTTTACATTAAAAAACTGACATGAGTATATTGAACAGTTATATTCATTAAATCCATCAAGTGCCCTTTTTGAGAGCATATTAGTTTTTCTACACACTAAGAAGATGATTCAATAGCAACATAGCTTTAATTAGCAAATTCCCTTCTGCCTCTTCATCAACACAGGTGAGCTGCTAACATACTTTACCTCCTTGCGGGCATTCCATCACATTCTCTCCTGAATATGTGCTGGAAACGCATCTCTTCTATGTAGCAACTAATGATTGCAAGTTACAAACTGACTACAACTGACAGCCTGTTCTTGTTTTCACACTACCAGTCAGAAAGCAAGTGGCACACAATCTATGCTTTGGTACTTTCACATTAATTTTATTGCAGCAAGTTAAGGGCACAGGTTTGGAGACTTAGGAGTTTTCTATAAAAAGGATCACAGGGCCAAAACCATTTATGAAAGAAGCAATTTTTCTAACTGTTTAAATACATTTTTCTTTACAACCCAAAAGACTGGATACTCAGAAGCAGACAGAAACTAGTTTTAAACATATGGAGCCAGACCGTTTACTCCCTGGAAAAACAACTGTCACCCCAAAAGGAGCTGGCAGGACAGTTTACCCAGAAGGGAGAGTAGCTGATCACCATGTACACTAAGTGTTGCATATGTTAGCCCTTGTTTCCATACAATTTAGTCTTTGTTCTATAAAACAGCAAAATTTACCTTGAGACCCTAATAACACTAATAACTCCGTGTACAAGAAGCCAAGAACTAATGCTTACCACTACTTCAGCAGATAAACAGACACCTCACAGAAGACTGGTTTGGATAGCTCCTGGCTTACAAATCAGGAAATTCAGGCATACAGAGACAAGTGGCCTGGGGTGGTTTCTTTAAACAGATGGTATGTTCAACAGAATTCCCCATAATTGTTCCTGTCGTGACACTTAAGCCTTCTAAAAAGTTAAAAAGACAGCCAGGTTCTTTCTTATCAAAGTTCTAGGCAATGAAAGCTTCATTTTAACATTTTTGTGTTAATATCTGAACATGCTGAGAAGAAAAGTGCAAGGACTGAGAAAGCGTAAAAAAGTACTGGAGAAGTAAAGAGTTGACATTTTTCTGATGTTTAAAATAGCTTGCTATCTATCAAGGAATGCAAGCAATCATATCTTCTATCGTTAGGAGTGAAGAAAAAAAATACTCGTACTCATGTTCTACAAAATACTATTAAGGATTTTGCCTCTTGGGAAGAAGTGTTCCCTTCCAAACTACAAATATTTGAGGCAAGAGGAGAACTTTACAGAAGAGATACATTATGAAACAAATAAAACTGTTTTTCAGAACAAGGATGCTGAAAGACAACGAAAGAGTAAATTCACACATCTTCCACAGAAAGTTCACAAAAATGTTGAGATGGAAAAAAAAGACTTTTTACATTACCTTAGGATAAGCTCATCTCTAGGTAAAACCTTAAAATCTGCTTCACTAAGGCGAACCTATGAAGCAAAAAGAAAAGCATAACTTATCAAGCTGTCCTGATTACCTGGAAGGGTGAAGTCACAAGTAATTTTACACATACCTTCTTTGGGAGAGGTTCTTCATTCGTCATTGTGAACTCTGAAGGGAGAGGAAAAAGAGGAGTTTTATTTAGTGTAAACAGAACACTGAACAAGTCAGAAACTTATAGCCTTAATTGTTTTAGTTTGCAATATTACACCACTGAAATATTGGTTCCGCACAAGGCAGCACCAGAGTACAAAATAACACTATGACATGTTTGCTCCGGTAATCTAGATATAGTCAGCTGCATTTTTTTCTAAAAGTTACCTCAAACTTTCTATTTCTATCTAAAAAGCCAATCAGTAATCAATCCTTCCAATTTAACTAATCAAAACCACCCAACTTGGTATCAAACTGACATTTAGTATGCATCTACATCTACAAAACGTATTTTACAAGGTAAAGGATAATCAGGGTCTGAGGAAAGCAATTTATACTACTGCTCCTCCTCTTTGGAATAAAAGAGAATAATTTGTGAACATTACAACATGTTCTTACAAGTACTTATTCTCTTAAGATTCAAACAAATGGGAAGTACGGTTATTTTAAAACCCGTGTGAATAGTCTCAAGAAAAGTAGAATGCAAACTAGCTTAGATAGGCCATCAAACTGAATTCCTCTGGCGCACACAGAGCACAAGGGGGCTGCATTTCGCGAGGTTAAATATTCGCACTGCTCTGAGTTACAGGACATGCTTCCTTATCTCTAAAGAGTAATGCACAGTATTTTCTACAACTATGATTATGTAAGAAATACTGAGTTCCTAAATCTTACAGGCATTCAAGTAACAATAAATGCAGGGTTTGCTGGTGGCATGCATCTTTGCAATATGCTTTCCAGTGGAAAAATTGCATATAATACTAAGAGTTGACAAGCTTGTAAAGCTACTGCACATGTACCAGGGAAAGGATGCGTCAACTCCTTAGCTGTGAACACTGAGCTTTAAAGAAACAATGCTCTTAAAGAGTAGATATTCTATTTTCTCAATGATTTTTATGGATTATCTTAGTATTTCCACAATGATACTCAATGAACCAATTTAACTTTTCCAAACCCTAAAACTGTTGGTCAGTAAGACAAGCAAACACATTCCAATGAAGCAGAGTTTTCAACCCGCACTAAGTGAGACTGCTGACAACTACACAGCACGCTACCAAACAAGGGCCTGGTTAACAACAAACAAAACAACCAACACTCACTCTCCCTTCCTAGAATAAATACTGACATTAGAACCCACAGAAAGAAAACATTCAGTAGAAGCATCTCACTGATGAATGGCAGCTTCCTGTCGCTAGGCTTAGTAACACACTAAGTGCTTCCCTAAACTAAGAAGTGCCCTTCACTCCCACCCCCTTCCCCCTGCTAACACGAAGTTATTCAAGTATTTTGCTTCAACTTCTGCATGCAGCTCCTTATTTGAAACTGTTTTACCAAAAACATACCTCAAATAGAAAATACAAGCATAAGAGGCTGCTGATACAAATTGCCAGTGCCTAATTCAATCATTTAGAGTAACCTGAGATTACACAGGGAATGCTTGTGACCCCTGTATTTAAGCTGCCTACCTTCCCCCTCACTGTAATTTTTCCAAAGATTTTTAGAGCTTTTAACTCCTTTGGAGTTTGGAAGTAATCTTGAAGATCTCAGCTAGTGTTAAGTTCCTGACAGAGAGAAACATGCTTTTCAAATGTCTCACACAACTACACCTAACACTGATTAAATGGTGCACACATCATTATGTGTGTGTTCCCCAAAAAAGTACAGAAGCACACAAGTACCAAAAAACGTGAATTTCCCCCAAAGATCTGGCTTGTAACCCCTGCTGCAGCATATGGCAATTATAAACATACAATTGCTGTCACAATCAAGAGTACAAGAAATCAAAGGTCGATGCTCCAATGCAATGGTAGTCAAACCCTGCATCTCCAGACCTTATACAAAATTCCAGCACCAGACTAGGCTACTCTAACTCTACATCCAGCACATCACTGTTTACAAAACCACCTCTTGCTTTCAGATAAGAGCACGAAAGACTGAAGTTATGGGCCACTGCATTACAGAAGTTACTCCTTACTGCCACCTATTATTACTTGCTATGATAAAAAACACACTAGCTAAAAATATTCCATAGGTTATTCTGGAAAAGTTAGGTTGATAATATCTACAGATAAACACTTAATGCTCTTTCCACACATATAAATTTCACCTTGCTACTGCCCTGCAACAGCTTTTTGGGAACCTGCAGTAACTCAGCAGAAGCTTGAGCATTTACTACTGCTGAATACTGCTGTCGTTGTGCTCCGTGTTTCTCAGAAACAGCAGCAGCGCCAGGCCGGCTGCAGCAACAGTCACGGTGATTTTCCTTAGTTTTCTGTCAACAAACAGGTGAATCTGGATGCTACAGACACAACTGTCACTGAAATGTTCATTATTTTAACATAATACAGTAACTTCTCAAGCACTGCACATCTTCTCACTCGGCTCACCTCTAGAAGAAATCATCTCTCTCCTACCCATATCAGAAATATCTTGCAAGAACATGATGAAGAGTCACTTTCTACAATAAAGAGTCAATGTAAACAACATTCCTACATAACTGACTGGAATTAACACAATTGTATTTGTGATTTATATTATGAACAGCTTAACTGTACTGTCCTAACTAAGCACTTGCATGATTTTGCAGAAACAGTGGCTGCCACACACCACTCCTGCATGTCTGCTCCTGGCAACAAGCAACACAAAACCATACTCCATACTTAGAATAACAGGCAGTTAATGAATTTTCAGAAAAACTCAATGTTTTAGGCTTCTATGGCAGTTTCAATTAGAAAAAATGTGAAACAAGGAAAGTACATTTTAATTTTAATAACTCTGATAGAAGCCCACACAGCTTTTCCTACAACGTTTATAAAACACAGGATTTAAAAACTTTTTTAAAAACCTCAATGAACAAAAAGTAATTGAATCAGGTATGAGGTTTTACTTGTTATACACAAACTGAGAGTTATTTTAATGATACCTAGAAAGAGTTCCACGGGGAAACCCCAGTATGGGCTCCCAGCTCCCAAAGCACGTACGTGTGTACATATATACAAACATATAATTTACACAATCGCTAGGGCTGGAAGGCCCTGTCCCTAACAAGGCAGGGTCACCTAGAGCAGATGACACAGGAACGTGTCCAGGTGGTTCCGGATGTCTCCAGAGGGAGATTCCGTGACCTGCCTGGGCAGCTGTCCCGAATGAGTGTGCCTGAGATTGCTCAAAAATTTCTCAGCTCACACTGCAGCCTGGAAGGGAGTTCAGGGGGAATGCACCACCACGGCAGCCTGTTCTTCCGCCCTCAATGCAAAGAAGTTCTTCCTCATGAGGTGAAACTTCCCGTGTCTTAGTTTATGGCCACTGACCCTCGTCCTGCCGCTGGGCACCACTGAAGAGTCTGGCACCTTTCACTTTAAGACAGCACCCGCCTTTAGGATATTTGTATGTATTGATGAGAACCCCTCTTAGTCTTCTCTTCCATAGAGTAAACAGGCCCAGCTCACGCAGTCTCTCCTCGCAACAGAAACATTGCAGACCCCAAATCGTATCTGTAGCCCTCCCCTGGACCCCCTCCAGTATCTCCTTGTCTCCCTCGTACTAAGGAGCCCTCTGACGTTTAGAAAGAAAATCTTCACAGCAGCCCCGTAACTGCTCAGCCCTCACACTCGCCTCAGCAACAACCGCGGGAGTCCCACCCCCCTCCGAGGGCCGCAGCCGCAGGTGTTTGACAGACCCAGCTGCTGCGGCCGCCCCCCGGCCCAGGCAGTGCCCGCCCCGCCGCCCTCGCTCCTCTCCCACAGGGAAGCACCAAACGCGGCTCCCGGGGGCGCGGCGGCAGCCCAAGGCCGGGGGAGGATCCCAGCCGCGCTGCCAGGCCAGGCTCCGGGGCCTCGTACAAAATGGCTCTAAGTGCTTCCGCTCTTCCCTCCCGCGCCCGAGCTGAGGGATGGAGGCGCCGCAGGGGTCGGGCACCCCGGGCTGCCCGGTCCGTCCGTCCCGCTGGGGCGGAGCGCTCGCACGGTCACTCACCTCCCGCCTGCGGCGCGGAGGCCCCGCGCCCCTCGCACGCCGCTTGCCTGGGCCGCGCTCCGCCTCACATCGAGCAGGGGCGAAACCCGCCACCTCCACGCCTGCCGCCACCAGCTACGCGGGCGCCTCCGCCGCCACCAGCTCCGCAGCCAAGACGGCCGTGCCTCCCCCCGCCCGAGCTCCCCCGCACGCCGCTCCCGCCCGCTCTTTATTTGCGGGTTCTCTGCGCTACAAAATGGCGCCCAGGGAGGAAATGAGCGCCCGCCCCGCCCCGCGACCGGCGGCTGCGCGCGCACCCGGCGTGGGGGGGGGGGGGCGGCAGCGGCTCCGCAGCGGTGCAAGGCCGCGGCCCGGGTACCTCGGCCCGGGTACCTCGGCCCGCCTGCGGGGCGGCTGCTGCGGGGGATCGCCGCTCGCCCCGCCGGGAAGAAGCGGCTCCCGCGGGTTATTAGAGCGCCGATTTAAACCCTGTCAGCCGAACGGACCGCGCAGCGCTCGTGTCCCTGGGGTGCCGCGCGGCCTCCTGCCGGCGGGGGGCGCCGCTGTCCGGCGGGACGGGGCGAGCGGCGCCCGTCTCCCGCCAAAGCGGCTGAGGGGAGCGGGAGCCGGCGCCTCCTGGAAGAGCGCTGGGCGCCTTCCCGGAAGGCTGCCGGAGAACATGGGAGCTCTGGGAAGGAAAACTACGCGCAGCGCTAAATAAAACGCAAGATGGGTGCCGGGCTGCTCGGCGTGGCTGCCGGGGCTGCCTACCCGCCGGCAGTGCAAGTCAGTGTCCTCGGCCACTGATGAAAGATACAGGACTTAAATTTCAGCTGCTTCCAAAGAAGTGAAACATCAGTTCTCGCGTTGGGGAATAAAAACCGATAAAGTTTGCCCTTCGTTGAGGTCTAACAGTGAGCTGGTGCTTTAAAATAAAGTTTATCCTTCTTACTGTCGTGATTTCGCAGGCTGTGCTGTTGGGTAAATACTTGTGCCTTTTGTCGACAAAGTCGAAGAGCTGCTGCAGGCTAAATTAGTCTGTCACATGGGTTGCACAGATGAAATTGATTGTCACTCACTGTGACAGGGCTGAAGGTGCTCCAGAAATCTCTCCTGACTCTTCATGGTAGCAGAAACAATATAATCACTACAGAATAGAACCCAATGCACGTGGTCCCACATCCACATGTAGTGTATATATGAATACACAGAATTTTCAGTGAGAACTTAAAATGTTTAAAAACCTCACTGCAAATGAATTGATGTAGCTACCCGAGGTAGGGTGGTAAGGTGACCACAAGGAGAAAGGACCTGAATAGATGTCTTTGAAATCTTACCTCATTTAAAAGTGACAAAAGATGCACTGTGATTACTGTATTGTTACCTGCTCCTACTTTTCTTGCAGATATTTGTTTTAAGCATTCAAGATACCAATTAACAGATGAAGCTATCCCAGGATATGGCAGCATGAGAGATGAACATTAGAGTTGGCCTTAACAAAAACATTAATGTAGCAAATTGACTTGATTTCCTTGAGCAAATGTAACCATTACGATACTAAAAATGCATATTAACCAAGCAGGAGAAGAAGCTGAAACTTTTTCTACATAAAATAGGTGCAGACGTATGCTTGGGGCTTCTTTTATTCTGTGTGTAACATATCTAACGTGTTCTGTGTATCAGTGGTGATTTAAACTCAAGATCTCCCAGTACTTTGTCTAGAGTTTGGCTACTTTTTGTTATGTTCAGAAACCAAAACTCCTTTGTGTCTTCCCAGTAGTACAGATAAAGGGTCTAGCTCAGATACCCTCTAAGGTGTGGGATGGTAAACCTTCCACAATTGTTTGTGTTCATGAGCATGTAGAAAGTATTCCTGCGTTTTTTACCGCTTGTCAGCACCTAGTTATTTTAAATTTATCTTTACAAGTGTAGATTACATTTGTGGGAAATGTGCTAGCTGAACAAGAGGCAGGCAGCCAGGGACATGTAGAGATAAGTGGAATCAGCCTCCAGAGCTTAATATTCCGGGCTTTCTTCCTTCTGTACTTTCAAGTTGGTAAGTGTATTATCAGGCTACACCTACAATTTTTGTTTAGGGAAATAAGGGCAACAATTTGGTAACCTGTCCTCTGATACTTTTGGGAAGAGGACATTTAACTGAAATACTCCTTTGTTCTGTTTGCACATCTCTTACACAGGGAGAACTTACCTGGGACTTTTTAGTGCTGCTGGAACAAACGTGTCAACACCCGCCTTGGGTTGTGTCTACAGTGTGGTAACTGGAGTAAATTAGCTTTTCAGGTAATAGGTGCTGTCATAACCCCCAGCAGCAGCATTGGTGTTTGGATGAGAGGGCATGTCCTGATCTGTCCAAGCATCAACACAGAAGTCAAATTCATATATTGATTCAACTGTAATGATAAAATGGAATAGAAACCAGATTATGAATGAGTGGGCAGCAGAGTTCACTGGGTTTTAGGTTCCTTGAATGATGGTGTGTTACTCATTAACTTAATTGTCCATTAACTGGATGGCTCCTCCTTGGTTTTACTGGCTCAGTTCTGGGTTTCTGTTCCACCCCTTGGTTTCACACGGAAGCCATGTGGACCAACACAATACTACAATGTTTCCCAGCTCTGAGGGATGCTATTTGTCCCTGGGGAAGGCAGGCTCTAAGGGAAAAGCTTCCTAGTGTAAAACACTTGTAAAAAAAATTAGTCTGTAGGTCAGGAAAATGAGGAATTAGGGGAAAAATGACATAAAGCCTTTTTCAAAAGTTAAAAAAAAAAAAAAGTTGGGAGTACTGTACATACTCTTGGCGTTTTAAAGGACCTTGAAATACCAGGAACAGAAGAAAGGCCAGTGGGCTGTAGCAAAGGCTGTCCTTGACTTGCAAGGACAGGAGATGGAGCAAGGCAAACCCCTGGTACATCTGCAGCAGAGAATGAGCTCTCAGGAGCACTGGAAAAGGCTGCTGCAGCCTACAGGTATGGGAGAAAGATAAAATCTGTGGATTGCACTGAGAGGAAAGGGATACAGAGAGGTCCTTCAGGTAACTACTAGGTAAAGATCTAGGCTGCAGAAAGTCCAAATTTGACATCAGAGAACTCTCTCTTTTAGAGAAGTTTCCTGAATGTGAGGCTGCAGGCTTAATGCTGTCTTTATATCCCCTGCTAACATGCTTTTATGGGTCTTAGTGGAATTATCACCTATTTTGCTCACATCTTTATAGCAAGAAGTAAATAAACTTCTTCAGAAAGCTCTTGCAATAATTACTTTTTATTTAACAGCAATTTATATATAGAGAGAGTGAGTGAACTCCAGAGCCTCTCCTGAAGACATCCCCTGACTGATAATCCATCCAGATACAATTACAACCAAATTATGACTCAAGTTAAATTCATTTTTGGGGATGCTTGATGAATACTGCCAGCTTGCATTTGGAGTACAGGTGTGCATATAGTTGCTAAGGATATAAGCCCAGGTGTTTACTATACTTTTTTTTTTAAACCATAGAAAGGTCAAGATAGTTTTAGTAGTGCAAATGTTTTCCTGACTGAGGGGAAGACTACATTTTTTAATTAAGCACCAATTATATTCCCTTTAATTAAGCACCAAACATTCCCTTACAAAAATGGATTCAAGGAAAACACAGATTGGTCTTAACACAGCCAAGGACATTTCGTTCCCTTGATTTCCAAGGACCCTGTCAGTCAGGTGGGAGATTGAGAAATTTTAGAAAATGTAGCTCTTTACCTCACTGGGAAACAGTGTGTCTGTCTGTTTTTAAAACAGGCCTTCTGTGCTGAACCTACTCATAAACAACTGAATGTCAGTCCACTGCTAAGAAGACCCAGAAAAAGAATGAATTGTCTTTATATCAATGAAGAAAGGTCTTGAAGTACTAAAGGCATCCAGGAAGCCCGAGTTCCTATAGCAGATATTAGTACCAATATTTGTGTATAAGACTTAATAGACTAGAGAATTTGCTGTTACAGGAAA
Organism: Ammospiza nelsoni; assembly: GCF_027579445.1. Lineage (NCBI taxonomy): Eukaryota > Metazoa > Chordata > Aves > Passeriformes > Passerellidae > Ammospiza > Ammospiza nelsoni. The sequence continues at coordinate 57,846,054 of NC_080635.1, forward strand.
GTTTTGAAATCTATTTTAAAAAATAGAATTATCTCATATTGAGATTTATTAAAGTAATTGGATTTTGTTTGGGTTTTTTCCCTTTAAGAGGTGCAGCTTAGTTTTTATTAAAATCACATTCCCAACAAACCTGTTTTTGTGAATATTCATTGACCAAATGTCAGATTTAAGGAAAAAAAATCAAAGGCTTCAGATTTTGGTAACCATACTGATTTTTTAAAAGGTCAGATTTAGAAAAAAGTCATTTAGCAGGAGACTAAATCAGTGAACACTGAAATCCTCTAACTTTTTGTCTATTTCTAATAAAACAGAGCCACCACTAGCAAATGAAAATGCAAAAATCCTTGAGTATTAACCAAAGGCACTTGTCCATTTGATTGTGTTCATAGCAAAGTAGTAAATAAACTTTGTGCAACTGGTACAGGTGAGATTTCTGTTCTGAATCGATTACTTCATTTCTCAGAGTTTAGATTTCTGAGAAATGACAAAATGTACCAGCATGAGGCAGTAGTTTGTTATTGAGTATTATGCTGCTCATTAACTACATTGAATTTAAAAGCACAGCTGCCTACTCCCATTCAGAAGTGTTTTTTCTGCATTTAAATAACTCAACTTTGATCTGTACCATGCATGTTTCATAATTATTTGCCTTTGTGTGATTGCTACATTATTTCGCTATGTTACATGCCCCTTTTGTCCATTTGGATATCAACCCTGGACACCACCCAAGCAGAGTTAATAGAATACTGCAAACCTGATAGACATACCAGGATAAAATTCATCTCTGTTGTTTTGGGGTGCTCCAGCCTCACAGCCTGGTTTGTTACTAATGCTGAGCTGCAAAACTCTTCTGCTGTTTGGGGCTGAGAGCAAAGGTGCAGCAGGTCAGCTCGCTGGGGTGTGCTGGCCTCAAGGCCCTAAGGCTGCTTCATATTTGAACTTTTTCTGTCTGCTAGTGAACTGTGGAGAGGGAAGGGGCTGAAGCCTCACTTTATGTTCCATTCAATATTTGTAAAGTTTTAAAATCAACAGAATCCTGTTCATGAGGGTTACTTCATGTGTAGTGTCAGTTGTGGACTGTGAACACCTGCTGACATTTAATCTGAGCTCATCTCACATTATTGACTTTGTATTTCCATTGATGGCCTTAAGTTGTAATCAGTCAAATGTTGCATTAAGAATGACATTTTGGTATATGGTACAGTTGATAAACAACATTACTTGGTGCTGCCCTCATATGTCTGTGTTACTCACTCTCTACTGAATTTTGAAAATGTGCAGGGACTATATTCAGTCATGCAGGTTTGCTCAGGAATTGTACAATATTTTTCTAAAACAATCACTGTATTTCTTAATATCCTAGAGTCCTAACTTTTGCTTTTATGTTAGTTCTACTACTTGCTTAGTGATAGCCTTTTGAAAAGACACAAAACATGTTTTTCCCCTCCAGATTTAATCTTACATTTTTGTCAGTGTTATCGGCTGCTCTGAGTGCACAGCACCATTAAAGAACAGCAGTGCTGCATGCATGTTGCCAATTAACACATCCTTTAATGCATCATCTTAGGAGTCTGGTACATCAGTCTGCCTAAGCATTTAGCTGCCTGCAGGATTTTCCAGCAATTTCCTTTCCTGAAGACACCTGATGGGGATTCATCTCTTGCTGAAAGCTGGAAACCCCAAAGTAACTGAAGAACACATGGTTTTCTGCTATGGCCTTATCCTTCACAAAGGCCAAAATACCTAAAAGGTGTCGCTTTCATGTTTCTCTTTGCTGATTTATGTCCGGAGATAGCTCAGGGATGCCACTTGCTCGGTTTCTCGGCTGTTTAGGTGGCCTGGAAAGGCCCAGGAATGGCCTTGAAGAGCCGACGCTTCAAAGGACGAGAAGAGACTTCTGATCTTTTCTCGGTCTCGGTGTTTATTAATTGTTTATCTAAAAGATTTTCTTTCAGCCCGACAGAGGTCTGCACAGCAAGCCAGCCATGAGCACACTGAGAGCCCCCGGGGTGGTCACTTATCTTTATACCTGAAGTTACGTATACAATATTTATAATTTTTCCCCAATACCTTCTACCCTTATTAACCGGTGCACTTTTAGTAATAACCAATCCCAGAGTGCCACCATCACCACAGAAGATGGAGGCCAAGAAGAAGAAGAAGAAGAACAGGGCACGCCCCAATTCCTCCATCTTACTTCTTTAGACCCCCCTGTACCAAAATCCTAAACCCTGTGTTTTACACTCTAATTAACTTATCCCTTTACCATACACCCAGTGAAACCTTCCCAGTCCTCATACAGGTGTCGTCTCCTGTGTCGGATCAAAGTCCAGCCACCAGACACTTCTGGCAACATTCCAGGACTCCCGAGCCCCCCAAGGGTGTTCTTGGCCACTCTGCACCTCCATCCTGAGGTGCTGAGATCCCACAAAAAGGAGGAATGCATTTTGAGTGTTGGAGTCCTGCAGCATGATTTAGCAGAGTTATTGGTGAAATCTAGGCCAATCTTGCTTTCCATAGCTGAAGTAGGATTTTTTCCCTGTCTCGTAATGCTATAGTTTTTTACATTTTAAAGCAAAAATAGAAGCTGATAGGAGTCAGAAGACTCCAACTCAGGGATTGTAGTGCTCCTTTTGCTCGTTGTACCCTCACAGAAAGTACAGATGCATTTTGTGGATGCAGATTTAATCTGCCAAATTCAGATTAGCCAACATGCAGGATGTGAGCACAGGTGTACTGGTGCATTCACTGCATATATAACCACATTTATGTTTGTCAGTGTTTGTCATCACATGCTGTGTGCTTTTTTAGGACTTAATTTGTACTTCTGTTCTCTCTGTGAAAACCTACAGAATTTTACTACCTGGATAGAAAAAAAAGTCTCCCAACTTCATAGCTAAGGTAGGAGCAACAGCACATTTTCTAACCATCTTCTTGGACTTCAGATGCAAATTCAATGCAGTGCTTTGGCTGGCATGTCTCTTAGGCTGGGTACCCATGAATGAGGATAGAAGGAGTAAGGACTGAAGTTCAAGGCTGTGCAATAGACCAGTTATTTCAGCCCGTGTAAATTTTTTTTAACTGTTGTTAGTTGTTACTGTTGTTAGTTGTAACTGTTGTTACTTTAACTTACTTTCTTGCTTCCTCCCTTTATTCTATCCCTTCTTCTTACAGATATCTTAATATTATTGCTTCCCACCTACATTCCCCGCAGAGAAACATTCCTGCCTGCCCGTCCGGCTGTGGGTTGCGGCCACTGCTGCGGCCGCCTCCTCTCCTTCCAGCTCCTGCGTCGTTCCAGACTACCTCGCCTTTCCCCTTGCAGCATCGCTTCCCACGGAACGGCCTGGGAACAGCCCCCTGCTTGCCTCTTTCGTCAGGTCAGGCAGGAACAGCTTCTGGGCCAGCAGCGGAGAAATATAAATATAAATATAAATATAAATATAAATATAAATATAAATATAAATATAAATATAAATATAAATATAAATATAAATATATGTCAGGCTTCTGCTGAAATTAGGAAAAACATAAAAATATTTACATATTTAAAATATTTTAATATTTTAATATTAATGTGTTAAATCATGAATTAAAATATTAAAATATTAAAAATATTAAAAGGGTGTTGGTAATCTCTGCACATCAGTTGCTGAGCAGATCAAACCAGCGATCGGCAGTTTTGTATAGTTTTACTCAGATTATTATTCTTTTCTCCCTGCTCACGCAGATCCCAAGAAAGGCCGCCATGAAATAAAGAAACTGTCCTTAAAGCCACAATATGACAAGGTAGCACTTGACCCGCACGCTTTATTTTGTAAATAAATAATCCAGCGGGAGCTGGCAGCCGGCGCTGCGCAGGCACCGGGTGTGCGAGCGGGGGACTCGGGGAAGTGCCGGAGCCCGGCAGCCCCGGTATACCGGGCAGAGCCGCTCCTCTGTCCCGGGAAGGGAAAGGAAGGGAAGGGGCTGGCAAGGAATCGGCCGAGGCCGCCCCATCGATCGCCCCAGGGCGCGGCCCGACCACGCCACCGCCCGCCCGGCCCCCGCGCCGCGCTCCGGTGTCCGGCGGCGAATCCCGTGCCCGGGCTCCGTGCTGCCGCCCCGCCCGGCGGCGGCGAGGGGCGGGACCGCCGCCGACTCCGCTTTCGCTCCGGCCCGGCCGCCGCTCCGCTCGGGCTCCCGCTGCTCCGTTCCGCTCCGTGCCCGCCGCTGCCGCTGCTGCCGCCGCCGCCATGAGCGCGGATCCCGTCGTGTTCGTGTCGGCCGCCAGGACCGCCGTGGGTGAGAGGCGGCGGCGGGCGGCGGAGGGTCGCGGCGGGGCCGGGCGGGTGTCCCGGGAATGAGCTCTCCCCCTGTGTCCCCATCCAGGCTCCTTCAACGGCGGGCTGTCGTCGCTGCCCGCGCACGAGCTGGGCGCCGCCGCCATCCGGGAGGTGCTGCGCCGCGCCGAGATGGCCCCCGAGGAGGTGTCCGAGGTGATCCTGGGGCAGGTCCTCACCGCAGGTACAGGACAGCGTCCCTTCGGGGCTGTCCCATGGGAACGGCTCCGGTTTCACCTTCCAGGGCCGTATGCCTTGCCATTGGGAGCACGGTTCCTTAACAAAGGACTTGGCTGCTTCTCCCTACACTCTGGGTGATCGAAAGGATGGGGTTTTGGAAAGGAGGTGTTGTGGGGAATAGTTCGGGTTTTTTTAAATCTCTGAAGTAGCCAACAGTGTGCGTGTGAATGTCAGTTTCTTTTCTTTGTTACAGCATCCTTCTCACCTTGCTCATCTCAGCTGCTAAATTTAATATCCTAAGTAATGATAACTGAGGTTTTAAGAGCTAGGCCTGCATTTGTGTTAGTCTGCAGGACTGACCTGCAAGATCTTGTGATGCAACTTGTTTGGAGACAAATATTTTGATTTAATGAAAATGTAACTGGCAGGGAATTGTTTGTTTTGAACTTGTTCCTGCTCTTTCCAGGGTAATGTTTAATCATTAGGCAGCTTTGTATTTTAAATGTGGAGAAAGGAAATATATCTTTTTGTCTCAGATGATTCAGATTCCTCTGTATTTTCAGTTTGCTGAATGATGTGCTCTCCTTGTCCTTTTCTTTGTGTACAAAGAGCTTTGGCCTGGGGAGATGCAGATCAAGACTCTTTTCTTTGAATATAGTGCTCCTATTATCTCCATCAAGATCACAACAAAGACTGGAAGATTTCAGGTCCATCTGTGCATAGTTATGCTTTTGGTTTCCACATGAACTGTCAGGAAAAGTTAACTGCTGGTGATGTACAGAAGATGTCAAAAAGAAACTCTTCAGAAAGTAGCAATTTAAATGATTTCTCATCCTACACATACAACAGGCTAGGGCTGATCTGAAGTAGTGTTTCCTCTCACCTGGCATCAAAAGCAGAGCTATATATATATAGAACTATCAGTAGCAGGTATTTATTGATCAATATAAATGAGAGAGGTTATCTGTTTATGGATTACGGCTGGGCACTTCTCTACCCACCAGCTAAAAGTAGGAGTGAGCTTTAAATTTTTGTGGAGTCGGGGTATTGTGACCAGTGACAAGGTGGATTTGTGTTTTAAGAGCAGCCAAAAGCACAATGCTCCTGTTCCCACAGGTGCTGGCCAGAACCCCGTGCGGCAGGCCAGCGTGGCTGCGGGAATCCCGTACTCCGTGCCCGCCTGGAGCTGCCAGATGATCTGTGGGTCGGGCCTGAAGGCTGTGTGTCTGGCTGCTCAGTCCATACTGATGGGAGACTCCAGCATCGTGGTGGCAGGGGGCATGGAGAGCATGAGCAAGGTAAAGCAGAGGGTTAGACTGGCATTGTGCTGACGTGCTGGGAGCAGAGAGCCCCGTGGTGAGACCCTGGGTCTCCAGGCTGGCACCTGGAGCCAGATCAGAAGGGTCGCTGTGCTTGTGAATGAACTTACATATGCAACAGTAGCACACTTCTTTTGAAACAAGACTTCATACTGTAGCTACTGAAAAGGTGCCCTACAAACACACACTGCATTTAAAATTCCATCTTTATTTCCATCTAGCCCTGTTATGGTGAATGATTTTTTTGTCATCTCATTATAGGGGTTCCATGCTGTTGTCTCCTTACCACAGAAGTTTCACACCTTCTTGGTGTTTCTCATGGACAGCTCCTCAGAGCACTGACTCTTTCTTCACAAAGCAGCCAACCAACTCTATTCCCTTCTCACCCAGCCCCCCCCACTCTTTTATAGCACTCTTCTTCTCATTGGTTACAGCTGTGGCCTATTAAAGTCAGGCCTGTTCCTAATCTTTGCTAATTGGCCCAGCTGCAACTCCTTAGGGGTATGATTACTCTCTACACTATCTTTATTTCCTTATATTCTATCCCTCTATAGATTTTCCTGTGACATATCACAATAAACAGGATTTTTGTATTGTTAGAAGCCCAGAGAAGGAATAACTGAAAATGTTATTGCTTGTCAAGAAATTAGAGCTTGGAAAGAAAGCAAAGCAGTTTTATTTCAAGGTGTTCATCCCAAGGCTGTGTTCAGGAATGGGTCTGAGCTGGTGATCTGATTCCCAAGAAACAGATGACCTCTTCTGCCAGGGCTCAGCTGCCTGTGCTGAAAGTGATGTTAACATTCCCTGGCAGCAGAGTGCAATTGGGAACTACCTGGAGGAGGCTAGTAGGATGGGAGAGCTACAGCCATGTGGCCCAGGAATGACAGATTTGGTCTGTGGAGAGGCAACAGCACTTGCAGTGTGGTGGTCTGCTACCAGGGGAATGCACAGGCCAAATGGCACGCCAGCTGGCAGCCTCTGGAGGGACAGGGAGAGCAGGCAGCTGGAGAGACTGCAAGGGTTTGGGATGGGTACCTCCAGCCAGCCGGCAGGAGTCTGTCTCTGCCATGGTCTGTCTGAATTGTGTACTGGAGATGTGAATATCTCACTCCTTTCAAAATATGCTTTTGCAGGCTCCTCACGTCATTCACATGCGAGCTGGGGTCAGAATGGGAGAGGCTTCCTTGCAGGACACCATAATCTTTGATGGCCTTACAGATGCTTTTTACCAGTATCATATGGGCATAACAGGTAAGTGATGACAGTCCATAAAATGAAATAGTCAACTGGAAGAATTCACTGATGAAATTTCAGAAACCTGAAGTTACAAATAACATGTTTCAAGCTGTCCTTATGTTGTAGTCATGAAAAAGAAAGAAAGAAATACATAATATTGAAAGGCGTTGAAGGCATTTTTCATTTTGTTTGCAAAGCTGCTGCTTTGGGTTTTTCTTCTGTCTGAACTAATCTCTCTGCATCTTTTCTACATCTGAGAAATTTAATTTCAGAAAAAATATAAATAAAATAATCCCTGTATGTGACTGGAGCATTCAGCAGCACAGGTTTACAGTGGGGGGCAGTTACGTAAAGTGCCCTGTGGATATGCTTGGTTCTGCAGCTTCAGGTTATTGCACCCTGGCTGGGATGGTCAGCCAACTGCATTTCCAGACCCTGCTTGTGAAACAGAGTGACTGCAGAAGTGTTCCCTTTCCTGAAGTGGCTGTAGAGAGATCTGAGCATAGTACTTCAGAGAAGCAATAAACTACAAAAGCTTGTTTGCATTTGTTTTTAATTTAATAATATCATCTGGGAGGTGATTCCACACGGAACATTTTACCCTCAAGTGAAAATACAGTAGAAAGTCATGAATAAACAAAACGAGGAAATTGGAATGAAAAGGGTTCAACAAACTCAGCTGCTTGCTACAGCAAACATTAATGACTACCTTTGTGCTTACAATTTTGCAACTTAAAATTTTGGCATTTCCTGATGGCAGTTTGCATTTTGTTCCTGTTTCAGCTGAAAATGTGGCCAAGAAGTGGCAAGTCAGCAGAGGGGAGCAAGACCAACTTGCTGTACAGTCACAAAACAGGGCAGAGGCAGCACAGAAAGCTGGCTATTTTACAAAAGAAATAGTTCCTGTTCTTGTACCTTCTAAAAAAGGTAGGTGTGAATGGATAACGAGAGCTGATTTTAAGGAAAAAATCTGTTTTCTGCTATGGCTCCTGTAATCAGTGGATGCTTTCCCACTTACACAGCCTTTTTGTAAGCAAGTGGCCTGTTGCTCTCTTTTTCAGCTTTCAGTGGTTATATTTTAAATAACAGAGAAGCAATGCAAATTTGGAATATCTCAGTGTAGCTTTCTGCAAATAGTAATAGTGTGTTTATTGGATATAGAAGAACAACCTAGACAAAGCACTGATTTAACATAGGCTTAGATATGGTACCAAAATCAGTGGTTTTCATTTTCTTAAGACTCCTGCTGCACCAAACTTAAAACAGTCATATTGATCTGGCAAACCTTGCCCACCTAGTAAAATACAGATTGACAATAATTAGGGTTACTAGTTAATTATGTAGTCAGGTTACATATAATGGGTATGCTTCTCTTTAAATTTGTGAGGGATAGACCTATTACAATGTCTGAACTAAGGTCTCTCTTGAGCAGGGGACCTTGTGAGGTAGATGCAAAAACTGAATTTTCCAAAAAGAAATCAAGAATCAGTTCTTCAACAATTCCATTGAACAGACCTTGCAGAAAAAGTCCTGGCTTTATGCTGGCTACAAACTATTTCATGATAACAGTTTAGATTATCATATTCATTGACATTTGACTATTCTTTGTACCAAGATTACTAGAAGTATCATTTGAAATATAGCCTTCTGCTGAAAGAGAAGGCAATAGGTTAGGAACAGCAAGAACAATACTGACTTTTGCATAACTAGACAGCTTTTTAGCTGCTAGTGTTTGTCTTAGGAAACCTGAGCTGTCTGCCCTGCTAGAAGGAGCTGGAGGGTTACAGCTGCTTGTTAAACTGCCCTGAGTCGGCAGCTGTCTCCAGTGTAAGAATGCCTTGTTGGTTGAAAGGAATATGGTGTATATTCCCACTCAGCATGTTGTTTTTGCTGTCTTTCTGTTTGAGATGTGTTTGTGTGATTAGACACTCTTGTGAGCATAATGCTCTGTTTTGCAGGTCCTATAGAAGTTAAAATAGATGAACACCCTCGACATGGGAGCAGCCTGGAAACAATGTCAAAGTTAAAGCCCTGTTTCCTGACAGATGGAACTGGGACAGTAACAGCAGCTAATGCTTCAGGTTGGTCCACCTGGCTTAAATGACATGGAGAAGAGCTGTAGCTGTTTGTGGCTGAAGGCAGGGTCTCTGTGAGGGGTGTGGCTGCTGTGTGTTCCCTGCTATGCAGGAAATGGCAATGTGTTTGCCAACATGGGTAGAACTCCATTTTAGATGTGGTGGGGGATTTCTTTAGAGAGTTGTCTTTTGTTTCCTTGTTTTCTATGAAACAATACAAGAGTTTGGACAGTAACAGCAATATTTGATAGGCTGGAAGGACTATTTCCTTTTAAAACTGTGTAGGGGTTTCTGACACTGCAGGTTTGGACAGTGGAAAACTTAATGATTCATGTTTGAAAATGTTACTCCTGTGGGACTGACCCAAGCAGCTTTTAAACATCTTCCTGTGTCTTTATGCTGCTCCTTCCAAAGCCTGCCAAACAAGTCTGATGTACTTATTTTTCAGATTTTGCTTTGATTCTTCCACCTGCTGTTTTCCAAATAGAATCACAAACATGTCACATTTACAGCGATATAGTTTCAAGTGTTTGTGGCAGAGAACAGACTTAGCTGGTATGAGCAGTACCGACCTAAACTAGTAAATTATTTGTGATTTTTGTTTTGTCTAGATTGTGATTTTATGCAAGCAGGAGAAAGTGGTACAGTAAAAGCCATAAAGTCCAACAAATAGATACAAGCTGTTTGTTATTCCACAGGTTTAAATGATGGAGCTGCAGCTGTTCTTCTAATGAAGAAATCAGAAGCTGCTAGGAGAGGTCTTATGCCTTTGGCTCGGATTGTATCTTGGGCTCAGACAGGTATAGATCCATCTATTATGGGAGTAGGGCCCATTTCAGCAATAAGGAAAGCTGTAAGTAATCATTTATCTATGTATCCATGATGCTAAAACTCTTGGTTTTAATTGCTTTTTGTTTTCTGACCATGTTTTGGTTTTGACCTGTTCTAAAGAAAATTTAGTAGAAAAAAGTAAACTATGTGAAAAGCAGACTCAAAATAGTGTAGTATATAAGATTAGGAATCCTAGTGCTACTAGCCTAGCACCTGCATGTTGGAAAAAGAAAACCCAAATGCATATGTGTATAAATGGACTTCAGAGTATAAACTAGTCAGGTTTGTGGAAAGGTACCTAGATAACCAAGGAGGCTAAAGATCAAATGTCAGGGATGCTGTAACTAACCTAATTCAGTGATATGGTTCTCATGCTGTGTGTGGCCAGGTTAATTTTCAGATCATTGCCTGAATGTATTTGCAATAGTACAACACTGAGGGAAGGGCCACTGAGTGCCATCTGCATTAGCAAATGGGACAGTGCCCTTTGTGTTTCAGTTTGGCCTGCAAAATGCTTGCAGCTTACAAACTGGATTCCTTTCAGGTGCAACTAAACAGGAAGGTGTATTCCAAAACCACATCTAACGTGCTCAGAGCATTACTGAGCCACTGATGTGCTCAGTGCTCAGTCCACAGGACAAGGTTCTCAGTGCCTGAGGGAGTAGCCCTGCTGGTACCACACTGCTTGCTAATGCATCCATAACCCATAGCAGCCTCACATGATTATTTGTTAAAGCTTAGCTATGAAAGTGAGCATGGAAAGAGCTAAGAACAGATTTGCTTCAATGTTCCTTATTTTTTTCATACTGTGTAAAGGTCTTATTTTGTTCACCTCTGTAATGTCCTGGTGATGTGGAGATATGACCTGAACTCATCCAAGCTCTGTGGCTTTTGACAAGAAAATCAGAACTATCATGCTAAAGCTTCTTCGTACCAGATCTCAAAGCATTCTTTCAAATAAGGATGCAGTGGCTGCATATACAATACAGTTTTAGTATAAACTGTGGGACAGACAAGCTGTACCTATAACTGTACACATACTATGAGAAAGGGCACACTGCTTCATAGAGCATGGTCCCAATAACACCGAGGCTGTGGCTTCAATCCCTTCATGGGCCATTTATTTAAGAGTTGGACTTGATGATCCTCATGGGTCCCTTCCAACACAGAATATCCTGTGATTCGGCAATTAAACTTTGTAATGTGTGTTACCAAATGTTCAGACCCCCCATGTATTGTTTATCACTTCAGAATTTTAGAGTAGCACTTTATAGTAAGAGAATGACTATGTTATACATTAAGTGTTACAATAACAATTGTGTATCTTAAGCTTTTCCCAGAAGAATGGGATACTCCATATTGTCTATTTTATCTATAGAAAAAGGCTCTCTTCCTTGACTACAGTCTCAGAGGTGCACCAGTCTGGCCAGCCTAGGTTGTGAAACATCAATAGTGATGATTATGCTGATAAAGTATTGCTGTTAGAAACAAAGCGAGTGGAAGTAAAAATGTACACATGTGAAACATGCCTACACCTGTACCAGAGTAGGCAATTGCATCACAGGTTTCTCAAGTGAAAACATGAGCCAAACCATCTTCAAAAATAGTCACCTGTGAAAAGCTTAAAGTGCCAGCTTTCAGTGTAAAGGCAGGAGAGACTGGACAAATCAGATGTGGCACTGAGCACTAATGGTTGACACCGCACTATGTCCTGTTTATTAAAAAGTCTCCCTAATGGAGTCAGACTATGTCCTAAAAAGTTGCTTTTGATCTCTTAAAGTCTGCTTCTGAATGCAGTGTTTGTTGTAGTAAGGGCACCAGATACAGTTTGATTCTCACAATTGCACCACCACTGCTACTACGTATAAAATCAGTCAAGATTTTTATGAGCAGCCAGCATTATTGTATTGACTTGTACTGACTTGTCTGACACTGTGGTCTTCAAGAATTCTGTCATCAACAGTGGCTATAAAAAATTGTTTTCCTTCAACTTTACAAAGCTTCAAACTACACAATTTACATCTTATGAAAAACTTCCTCTGGTGCTGAGGAAGAGCTAAAAGATAATAAGGTCTTATTTGCACTGTTTTCTCAGATTGACAAAGCTGGCTGGACTCTGGAACAAGTTGACCTGTTTGAAATTAATGAAGCCTTTGCGTCACTATCTATTGCAATTTCAAAAGAACTGAAAGTAAACCCAGAAAAGGTAATGATTTGTAGGCTGGCATTAGCTTACCTCCTGTAATTCAAACTTGTCCCATTCTGTGCATGTGGATTGTAAAGATGAGTACAGCTCTCTTGCAATCCCTTTGGTATAAGCAAATAGGGTGGGAGCCCTAGCAGGCATTTCCTCACACTGCTCAGTCCACTGGCTTTGCTAGCAGTGTCCCAGCTGAACAACTTCCAGGGTTGCTGCAGTGGATTTTTATGCAAATGTAGGCAACTGCTCAAACATACTTAATTCAGAATTTGAAACTGCTGCCTCAGGTATTATTTCAGTGATGGCAAAAAGCATGGGTATTATTCTCCCCTCCCTAAATTCACCTCTTTTCTTCAGAGCAAAGACTGCACCCTTGCAGAAGAAATACTGATTATTACCAGCTGTATGCACTTTCTTGCATGAAGTGAGGTTTGGGATTTCAAGCTCACAAGTAATTAAGGGCTAGATCCCAGTGAAGTAATATATGTTGAAAATCAGCTAAGCCAGTTAAATGTTCTCGACTGTCTATGTTGGCTTTTTTTTCCTTTTAGATCAACATACAGGGTGGAGCTATTGCTCTTGGCCACCCTCTGGGCGCCTCTGGCTGTCGCATCCTTGTAACTCTCCTCTATGCATTGGAACGAACTGGTGGAAAACGTGGTGTTGCTGCTCTCTGCATAGGAGGAGGAATGGGAATAGCCATGTGTGTTGAGAGATAAATGTGAGGGAATGAATGAACAGCTAGTATGAACTAGCTTTGAAGCATTTTACTAATAAACTTCTAATAACATTTTAACAGTTCACATTTTGTTTTGCCTAAATGTAAGTAAGCTTACACCATTACTTTTTGACACTCAAGCACTGATTTGACAAAGAGGTCAGTGGTTACTGCAGGCACACTAGTTGTTAACACACTCTAGAGCCTAAATTCTCACTGCAAGGACCAAGCTCACTTTCAAAAATTAAGTTTGTTCACAAGAAAATAGCAGCAACATTCAACCACTTGTTTTATTAACATTTTAGTTATAAGAGTGGGAAGTGTAAGTGAAACAAACATAAATAAAGCCTAAGTTATTCTTCAAGTGCTCCAGACTGAACTGCATCCTCATAGCACCCTCCTTTCTCTTCTTTAGTTTCAGGGTGCAGTTTAATAAGATCATCAATTCGAAGAATAGTAATTGCAGCTTCTGTTGCAAACTTGAGGCTCTTCGTTTTGACCATGGTTGGTTCAAAGACACCAGCTTGCTTATTATCACGAGGTTTTCCATTGATCAAGTCAAGACCAATCCTGGAAAGAAGGAATGCTGTCAGATGGAGAGGGAGAAACAGCAGAAATACAGCTGGGAGTATGCTGGGTAGCTACTGCTTCATTACAGCAATACATACACACAACTGAAGGGCAGGGGAAAAGGAGTTCACTGATAACATACATACATTTATTTTTTTTACTATGCAAATCATGGTTCAGTAAACTGGGAGAATAATTTTCCATGTAGGTCACCAACCCACATCACTTTTACCAGCCCTCTACCAGATAGATACTTGCCATTTCAGATTTTTGCGATCTGGGTTAACTTGAGCCTCGTTGTGGAATGCTCTCAACTTTGCAACAAGATCTGTGGCATCCTGAGCAGCATTTACTGCCAATGTATTTGGAATTACTAAGAGGGATCTTGCAAATTCTGCTATTGCAAGTTGTTCACGTGATCCCTAGAAAGAGGAAAAAAGTTTTTAAACCCATACTACAACAAGAGAGGAAAAAATAGAGCCACAATCCAGAACAGCACTAACAGGTAGGGGTTTTCACATGCAAAACCTGTGTTTGGGTCAAAAAAACCATAGAATCTAATTATGAGAGAAAGAATTAACTAATATCCTCCATTTTAAAGAACCATCTTAGATTCTGTAAGGTGATTATGTTTTCATGAACCACAGAAATGACTTCTAGTAGACGAAAATAAACACCTGGAGATTCATGGTGCAAGTCTAACACATACACAACATTGCTGCTTTGTGCAAGACTTACCATGCTGGTTGCATAATTTTCAAGATATATTGAGAGTGCTGCCTCTACAGCACCACCACCTGGGACAACAGACTTGGATTCCAAAACCCTTTTGACAACACAGAGAGCATCATGTATAGATCGCTCCATTTCATCACACATGAAGTCATTGGCTCCTCTCAAGATAATTGATGCTGAAGTACGAGCCTTTGTACTAAGAAGAAAAGGAATCAGAAGTCAGCTGTGTTGGATGGAACCTAGATTAAAATTCTTCTTGGAAATTTTTTTCTTCTAAAGCCAAGTTCAGTTCAGCCTCATTATTTCAACATTTAAAATAAAATCTTAACATTGTTATGTCCCTTGCAGGATACATACATTGTAACTTAAGTCACCATTTTAAAGTCTAACATGCATGGATCTAGTTTGAATTTTAATCTTTTAAAGAAAGACTCAAAGTGACATGACAAGATGTTTCCCCATCAAAGAGGGGAAAGCATACTTAGATAGCAAGAAAGATCCCTTTTGGACAGCCCTCAAGTAAATTAATGACTGCCAATGTTACAGAAAAGGCTGTCACATGTAGCTGACACACAAGTGCCATGGGGAGAGTGTCATTCATGCTCAAATGACACCACAGGAACATGAACACCCAGAAGGGATACTGAAGCAGCGGGAAAGTTATTATCCAAAGTATGTTCTTGTTAAATGAATTGATATTTAAGTCTTCAGGTACCTGACAGCAGTGACAGCAGCAGAAGTGAACACTGTCTTTCACAACAAATGGAAAGATTTAGCTCACACCTCCTTATTCAAATGAAAATACTCAGATGGCACCTATTTCCCTTTACCATCTCTAAAGGGAAGCCAGTTTAGAAATATCTGTTTATTAACAAAAATTTAAGTAAAAACTGCCTAGCAATCTGATTGTCTCATTTACTGTAGTTCACAAAACTTATCCAGCTCCAGCAAAAGATATTAAATACTGATACTTTCACCTCTAATTTGCACTGGATTTTTGTATAACTATTTTCCTATGTGTATAACTACTCCAACCACTCAGATAGCATCAAGTAAATAAATGCAATTATATCTCAAACTTAGTAGAGAACAAAACTGAGTATTTTTAAAAGGATCCTTACTTCTTGATTAAAATCAGCTCATCATCACAGATTCTCTCTTGAATCACTTCCTCAGCCTGTCCCAGCATTAATGCCTCAAAACTCTCCTCACCTTCAAGGTTTGCAAGGGTTGAACATATGGTTGCTTTAACAAACAAACAAACAAAAAAGTGAAGTTAACATTCAATTCCTGCACATAACCCTTTGCCCACTTCCCAGAATACGTGTACAGAAAGAAAAGCAGAAATAAAAGCTGTGTTGAATAGATTTTTCTTAAACAACATTTCTAGTTCTCAGGCAGCAATTCAGTAGTTCTAACTGATAAACTGCTCCTTTTGTTCAACTTTTACAGCACTTCTTTTTTCACAGCCAGTACAAGTTCCCATGCTTTACCACAATGAAAAAGTTTTCTTCCAAATTTAAGAACTGACAGATAAAAATATGTACAGGACCAGATTTTTTTAAAAGTATGATTTAGTGATTTAGGAGTTCTTTATTCATCTTCAACTATCCAAACAATGTACTTAACTGTCTAAACAGAGGCTTATGAATGCAAGCATAGTAAAGACTTCTAAACAAACACAGATTATGGCTCCTATTTCCACAAAAGGCCAGTCTTCACAGTGCCAGGCAGCTTCTTCTCCTCCCACAGTAACAATCAAGTTTTACAATACTACTACTTTGACAAAGGTCACTTAAAAGCAACAGTAAAGCTAAAAAGAAGTGGCTCAACTTTACTCATGCTGACCTTGAAGTTTAAGAAGTTGTGTTTTAAAAATGAGTTAAGAAATACCTTAACAACAGCTACTCTTTTGAAGAATAAATTTATAAACCAGTTATTCTTACACAGACATACCTCCTGATGCCTTAGCAATCCGCTTAAGGTCCTTTTTGACGACTCTTCGTACTGCCATAGCTCCAGCATCAACAAAGTATTTCAGACACATATCATCAATACCTCCAGTGGTGAGAATCACATTGGCACCAGTGGCCAGAATCTTCTGGATTCTTTCTTTGGTAATATCTGACTCTCTGCAAAGATTAGCGCCAAAGTTATAAAAAGGTATTAAAAAATGTAACATCACATCTTGTCAGCCAACTTCCTGAAACCTTAATGCAGAGCTCTGCAAGAATGGACCACTGCACAAACATACTTGTATTTCTTGAAAACTGACTTAATACTAGTTCTGCCTCCAGAAGTGAAGGCTTTTTACATTACTATTTGGTATTGGTGGGAAATGTTAGCATTCAAAACATTTTTTACCTCTTGCACTCAGCCAAAATTAGATTGAGCCACCTCAACTGAAGAGACCAAATCAAGCCTGTGAAACCCCACTGCCTCAGTTATTCAAGCTTCCACACACCTCTGCCTTATCTGGTCCAGCTTCTCAGGGTCTGAGATAACAACCTGAACACCGAGCTTCATTTTTGCTTTCTGCAGGCTGAAGTCAAGGCATGCAATCTTTGCATTAACTATTCTCTTGGTCATACCTGATGAGGAAAAATAAGCAAGAAGAATTTTGTCAAATTGATTTAACAGAACATCAAGTCAGCATTAGAGATTAATATTAGCATTATTTTCACATTTCAGATTCCTACTGTTTGCTTCTCCACCTTCAGTTCTGCCCTACTGCAGAAAAATGCCAATTGAGACTTTCCTGTGTTACCTTTTTACATACCCTGTCCCCAAAATGTGCATGACCATGACAATCTGACCTATTGGTCTCACATCCTCTAAGTCACCTAATCACAGCACAGCTCTGCTAAATGAACAGTTCCCCACAAACCTGGCAGTGGCTCCCCATAAGGGAAGCATTTAAGTTCCACCAGACCACAATGCTACCTTGCTGACACTGATCCAGGGAAACTACACCAACACTTTGTGGATCACTGCTAGCTGGCAGGCTCTAGTCTAAGAAACACTGGGGAAGTGCAGTATTTTGTATTCCTGTTTAATTGTTCTGGAACTGAAAACCCACATGATTTGCAATGAACACAGCCAGTAAGGAGAGCGATGCAGAAAGATGGAGAGGACTGAGGTGAGATGGAGGATTTCTGGAAGCCTGTCCTTACCCTGAGAGCCCACGACGCAGTTGAGCGCGTAGCCGTTGACGAGAATGCTCTCCTTCTGGCTGCGGCCGTGCGCCTTCAGAACATTGACCGAGTTGATGGGGTACCGAGCCTGACCCTTCTGGTCTGTGTATTTAACTGCCAGGGCAGCATCCACCACCATATTAGCAAAGAAATCGCCATCACTGACAGGCTGTTAAGGTTAGAACTGAAGCAGGAAACTAGTATTATGCTTAAGGGGAAAAAAACCCCCAAAACAAACCATGAACAGAAATAACTGACAGTGCCAAAACTAAGTTTCCAGAAAAGAGCTTCAGAAAGGCATGTAAGTGCTAGCTCTCCTTACCACTCTCTTAAATGAAAGAGTAATTCTAAAAGCGGAAACACTGGTTGGAAATTATGACAGACTAGTATGAAACCTGCATTTTACGTACCTTTTGTTGCTAAAGAAAAATGTGTATCCTACGGTCAGTCTGCACAAAAGCTAAACATGCAGGTTTTTCTGTGCCCATGGAGTAAAATTCAACTATCTTTCCTCTGATTCACTCCCAGGTACTTCTGTAACACTTTCTTCTATTCACAAAACTCTGTATCTAGTCTCCCTAATAAGCAAAGCAATTGTTAGGGAACAATACCCTTTAAAAGCTATCATGATGGGCCAACCCAAATTTAAATAAACTGTGAAGAGTTTGAACATGCTTTCCTATGCCAGGTCACAATACCTGTAATATGCCTGTTATAAACACAACAGCTTCAATACTGTGTCATGTTCATAAAAACTGCTGCCAAGGATACTCTAGCCCAGCTACTGAAGCTTCCTAATCAACCACTCCCACTTCACTCACTTGATCAATTTAAAGGATACACTCCTATGATTTTCGAGGACATTGATGTTTTAGCAGCATTAATTAGGCACTCCCTGCCCAACTCATCTGTGTTAATAACAAGATTTTCATTGATGTAGCGAACAGCTTCCCTGTAAAATAAAGACAAATACACTAGTAAAGAACCACTCCCATAGAAACCCAAAACCTGCAACAAACCACCATATTCCACTTGGCACCAACAAGTCTGTATTAATGCAGTCACAAAATGCTGAAATTCAACTGTATCAGATTCTTACTTGCAGGCAAGTCTGTATCCACCGATAATGGAGGTAGGATGAATTTTCTGTTTCACCAGCTCATCTGCATTTTTGAGAAGTTCTGCAGCAATGATTACCTGTTTGAAATACAAACACTAAATAGGTGCATTCCACATAAGCAAAGTAACTACCTTGTGCAACACAGACCTAAAACCAGTTTCTGATGTGAGGTGAGAGCTACCTAATTCCAACCCCCACCAGGCTATCTAAAGTCTCAGGCAAGTTTTCAACACTCAGTATCCTTGTTCATATTTCAGTTCTTTCAGTTGTTAAAAACTCAAAACCTAAATTCAGCCTCTATGACCAACCTCCAATATAGGAAAAATCAATAATGAAACAGAAGCGGTCAAATTCCCTTCTGAAGCATCACTTGGTATATGGAAACTATCATCTACGGAAAACACCAAATCTAAACACTGACTTTTGATATATCTGCCTGTAAAACTTGCTACCTACCACTGAGGTGGTCCCATCACCAACTTCTTTGTCCTGCAGGTCTGCCAGCTCACAAAGGACTTTTGCAGCAGGATGTTCCACTTCCAGGAGCTTCAGAATGGTCGCACCATCATTGGTAATGGTCACGTCCTAATTTTCAGAAATCAAATGTGCATATGAGGTATATTTCTATAACACTTTCACTGTTGCATTTCATAATGCTCATACAGAAAGAAATTAATGACTCTTTGCAATTGCCCATAAAATAACTATTTATAACAAAACTTTCCTGCTTCTTTTTAACGTGGAGTCCCATCCTAGCAACAGAAATGTTACCAGTGCAGAATCTGCCCTTTCTTTTGATCAGAAAAGCCTTATGGTACAGAAATTTATTGAACATTTTGCAAATACTGGATAAGTAGTCATGCAATGACTTCCCTCCAACAGTATTTTATTACATCAGCCTGGAAAATGACAAACTTTCTTCAACTGCTTGAAATATTTCAAAATACTGCTTAAAAGTTTATTATTAATTACTTGAATTATGTCAGCACCTGTTAAACCTGACTTAAATGGTGAAACTGTCTTTTTGCAATCTGATCCATATTTTAAATGGTTACAAAGACTTATCTACAGAAATTAAATAACTGTAACACATACATTACCACAATAGATGAAACTAAAATGATGTAACACACAATAGCTAATTTTACCACAGTTCTCCTACCTTTCTCAGGAAAAAACAGGCACATGCACATTAGGCACATAAAGCACACTAAGTGGGAGCACTTTTACACAGGAATACAAGCCCTCCTGACACTTGCTAAAGTAACATTACTTACCCCAATATCATCCACCAACATCTTATCCAGACCAACTGGCCCAAGAGAACTCTTCACAATATTGGCAATAGCAGATGCAGCAGTAACTGAACACATGAAACAAGTAAAGAAAAAAAAGTTTTATCTTCCCAGCTTTAAGATGATTCTCAGGTTTGTAAGGAACAGTGCCAAGAACCAAGAGATCAGGAATTTGACAACAAGTGATCTAATCTAGCATTACATTTCAGCCTATCTAACCTGAGGCCTCACCTTACTTTGCTAGGCTTGCTGCTACTAAAAAAAATACAATCTGCACCAAACCTCACTCTTCCCTCCTGGCTGGTTTAGCTAGCTAAGCTGACTGACCAGAAAAAGAATGGTTTCTCTGCTGTCTCGGTAAGATGGAGGACAGGACTGAGGTCAGAGGAGCAGTGGTGTTAGATCAGGAGGGATTGGTAGCACTGCTGCTTTTGGCTGCAGGAAGCTGTACAACAAGACTTCACTCTCACTTAGTCCTCAGTTCTGGGCAGACAGAGAACAAAGGCATCACCACACATCAATCAGTAAAACATCCTCTGGTCCTTATCAGGCCTGTGACTGACACAAAACATTTCCTTCTGCAACTAAGTCACCGAAAAGCGACTTTTCAGTCACTACTAAAACAACAACACCTCTAAAACACTGACTTGTTTAAAGGTTGTTCTGCCATCTTCATATAGGAAAAAGATACAATCAACCTTTTCCTTCAGACCATGGCAAGTTTTTCTCTATCCCACAAGCATAGCCACTTAATCTGGAAATTGAAAAAGTGGTAGTTAAATGGGAACAGTTATAACTCAAGAGACCTTAAAACAACACAACAATTTATTCTGCTTAGGCGGATTAATGTCAGCTTTCTCGAAGAAAGAACCAAAGGTGCCATTATCACGTGGAATCTCACTCGTGAATTAAAGCAAGGCTCGTATATTTTCAGTAGTTGCCTAAAGTACTATCAGCGCTACAGGAAAGGATCTCAGTTCGATCGGGAAGCAAGTTTTGGCTTCTTCCTTTGTATTTTGTCTACTGAGAATCTGAGATCGGTCTCGGAATTTGCAGCCTTCCCCCAGGACTTGGGGTTCAATCCTGAGCAATGGGTAACGCGTTTGAGAAATGCAGTCACAGACACGCATTCCGAGAGTGATCCCCAATTTCCAAATCAGGTTATTTATTCCTTGTGCTAGGCGGCAGGGACCCTCCCCAGCTGCCCCTTCCCCTGCAGAATTCCCGGCAGGCCTTGCAGGCTCAGGCCCTCCGCGGCCGGGACGGGGCAGAGAGGCCTCCGTGCAGCAGCCGCAGCCTCAGCCGCCCCGGCCCGGCGTTCGCTGCTTCCAAGGGACGGAGGGGGACGCGGGGCCGCCACTCAGACTCCTGGAAGAGGCGCGGGATGGCGTGCGCTCCACTGCCGCCTGCCTCCCTCCGTCTGCTCCCTCCCTGCAGGCAGCAGCGGCCCGGGACGGCAGGAATCTCTCGAGAGGAGCGGCAGTTCCCGGGCAGAGCGGGGCGGGTGAGCACATGGCAGGGGTGACCATGGCCGCGCCATGTTCGCTCCCTGCTGCCCCTCCCTTCCCCCCCCCCCCCCCCCCTCCCCCGGCCCTCGCCGGGGCGCCCTGCCCTTACCGTTTTGCGTGCGGACCGTGTCGCCGCTGGTCCGCTCGCCGAACACGGCCAGGGGCCCCTCCATCGCGGACATCTTGCCGCCCGGGCGCGGCGCCACACGCACAGGGAAGGGACGGGAGGGCGCGGAGAGGCGGGATGGCCGGGGCAGCGCGAGGCACGCTGGGAACGCGCCCCGCTGCGCGCGGGGGCGGTGGGGGGGCACGCCCCGCGGGGGGCGGGGCCGCAGCCCGAGCCTGCCCAATCCCGGGCGCGGCGCCGCCCGGCCTCGAGCCGCGATTGGCGGGCGCCGCTAAACAAAGAAGCCGTGAGACGGGGCGGGGCTGGGGCGCTTCCACGGGCTTCTAGAAGGTGTCGCGGGCCGGGGCGCGCAGGCGCTGGGATTGCTGCTGGTGGCGGGGCAAGGGAGGGGTGCGCGAATGGCGCCTGCTGCTCTGCGCTGGGACAGAGCCAGCTTCTTAAAGTGGGGACTTCGGCATGCGGGGCCGTAACTGCCCTTCTCAAACACGTTACTCATTGCTCGGGATTGTATCCCGAGTCCTGGGGGCAAGGTGGGGAAGGCTGCAAATTCCGAGACCAATCTTGGGTTCTGAGATGGCAAAAGATGAAGAAGCTAAAGATCTGTTTCCTGGAGAAACTGAGATTCAAGCTGATACTTTAAGCAGAACACTTTAATGAGAATGACCCTAACTCATGATTGCGATTGCACTTGATAATGGCACCATTGTATAGTTTGAAGATCAATGAGCTGTAACTGTTATCCTGCCACTTTTCAATGGCTAGCTTAAATGGCGATGCTTGTAGGATAGGGGGAAAACTTGCTACAGTCTGAGGGAAAATCTCAGGGAGTAGTGGGGAGATGGGGAACCTGCAAGGCTCAGGCTGAGCATTCATAGGGCATGATGTGAACAAGCTTCTTGTATTTTGACAAGCAAGTACCTTGTGTGGCCAGGAGCAACCTCCACTGCCGGAGTTGTACCAGCGTCGAGTTCCCCTGCCAGGTGGTGCCAGGGGGATCTCCAGGCCTTCACTCTCCTTTCAATGCAGTTTACTCTTACATGGCTCATTAAAAGCATTTTCAGGACTACAGCAGTTAAATACAGCTCCAAAGTAAGGTTCCTGCGCGGTCAGGCTTGCAGGAGGATGCTTCGGGAAGGCAAAGAAGCTCTGCTATACCTGTGTGCCGCGGGAGCAGTTGGAAAGAAGCCCAAAACGGGATAGTGGCAGTTCCTGAAACGCCTATTGTTGCTCTTTACCCACTCCCCTTTCCTTTCCGCGCCTTGGTCCCTCTTCCCTACACCCGTTCCAGGAAAAGCCGACCCGGAGGCCGGCATTCCCCAAAGCCCTTTTTCCGCGGAGAAGAGTTAAAAGATGATCCCCCGAGTCGGTGCAGTGTTATTAGCTCAGTTTTACCAGGCATGAGTAGCACACGGGCGCCCCTCCCACGGGAGCTGAGGCGGCTCAGCCGGCGGGGCGGCCCCGGCCCCGCGCTCGGCGCTTCCGCCTGACCCCTGGGCTGGCGGCGGCGGGCGGAATTCCCGCGGCCGCTTCCGCGGGAAGCGCCGCCCCTCGCGCATGGCGGCGCTCGGGTGTCCCTGAGCGGAGGCGCGGGAGTGCCACCGCCCGGGGCTGTAGCGGCTCCGGCTCCCCATGGCGCTGAGCAGCCGCCTGCTGCAGGCTGCCGGCGGGCTCCGTGCAGCGGGTAAGCCCAGGGCTCGCCGTGCCGGCCTTTCCGGGCTGCGGCTCCGCGACCCCCGCGCTCCCGGGGCCATCCGGCGGCCGGGTGTCTTGGTGCTCCGGCGTCAAGGATGAAGGGTTTATAGCTTGTTGTTTGGTAGCGCTGCCTCTGGTTTCTTGTGTACTTCGCTTTCAGCGTTTTGTAAAGCTTTGGACCTAGGGATTTCCTAGTAACGCGTGAGTTTATATTTTATATACAAGTTTAGAAACGGCGTTAGTATACTTGCCGTTCACCTCATAAATTGGGGAAACAGGTTGAGGTCTTGTCATTCAATTTTAACTGCTTAAAAAATAAAAGCAAGATGATTCTAATGATTCTACCCTGCTGACTTCTGTAAGCTATGTCATTCTGTACTGTATCCATTCTGTTGTCTGCACTGCATGTTTTTTTAATCTTTGGTGGTTTTGTATCTGCTCTCCACCCCCAAGGTTTTCGTTTTGCATCAACTACAGCCAGTCTCAAAACTGAGACTGAAGTGGACACAAGTGAAAATGAGATTGTTGCCCCAAACTTCACCAACAGAAATCCTCGGAATTTAGAGCAGATGGCCCTGGCTAGGAAGGAGCGGGGCTGGAAGACAACATGGCCAAAGCGTGAGTTCTGGCACAGGTGAGTCAGTTAAGCCAGAAATTAAGACTCTGAAAGAAAAAAACCCCTCAAAAACAACAAAACAAACCCCAGAAACCTACATACAAAATATGCATTTTGGGTTGCTGAATCAGTTAGCACATTAGTGTTAATCAGCAGGCATCCTCTATGTTCAGAGAAGAGTAGACTAGTAGCACGTGAAAGCATATGTAGTCAAGATTTTTCCATCTATTGTTAAAGCAACAGTAATGTTGCTTAAGCAACAGCTTTTATACTGCATTCTCTCACTCCTGTGCTTACCATGCTTCATGGTTTTATTTGAGGCACCACAATAGTCTGTTTAGGGTTGTTTTAAATTTGTGGGTTTTGTTTTGTTTTAATTTACTTGTCCTCTGGAAAATAAGTTCATTTTAAGCTGGCATTTCAAAGTCTTTATTTTGTCCTTGTGGGGAGAACCCCATCCAGTTTGTTCATACCAGGAAAGCCGATACTATCTCAGTGCAATAAGAAATAGTTGCTCCTAATAAATATTCTACTGTTCTGTGTGGATGCTTATGGGGTACCACTTGCAGATCTCAACAAGTTGCTGTGTCAGCCCAAGCTTTTAAAGGACTGAATAGTGACCCCAAAATTCCATTTCTGTTGGAGCAGTTCCCCTCATATATATCTGTTCCACGCTTTACATGTGTATAGTGCTTGGTTTGGAGTGGGTGCTGCTCTGGGGCAACATAGGACTGTGCCCTGAGTAACTGATGAGAAGTTGCTCTTGGAATTTCACTCTTCTGAGCTACCAATAGGAGTTGTGTGAGTCAACACAGGCAGGCTGCTGGAATGACCACAAAACTATGGCTGAAATGCAAACAGTACACTTAATTTCATTACCTTGCTAACTGAAGGAGCCCAAAGCAACACCCAGGTAGAGACACAGGCAGGAATGCAGGCACTGTTAGGCCTAGTCTGTGCAGGTGCTGAGCCTGCCGTTGGCACCCATTTATTAGGGGCATTTAGGTTTGCCATCATGCTATGGTCTCTCCTGTGCTTTTTGGATCTCTGAGCTTTGATGGTCTGTCTGTCAAAAGAGGGAGCTCAAGCATGTTCATGAGAGAGCCTCCAAGGCTCTTCAAACACCTCTGTTACCTCCACACAGAGATTCTACTTCTCAAAACAGTCAAGAGGATAAACAGCAGTAGGCATAATATGTGGGGTTTCCCACAATGTTATTCTCCAGGACTTGGCATTCCCAGCTGCAAGGTCACTTGAGAGAATCCTCCTTGATATTCTTCTGCTTTTAACCCTTTCCTCCCAACAGGCGTTCTATTTTGTGTCTTACTAGGCAAAACTTGTAATATAATGTAATATATTAATACACTCAATTTTATTTCATAAAGGGAGTAATTTAAGCATTTGACCCTGTTCTCTGGAAAAGACATTATAATCCTCTTTTATTTCTTTCTTGCCCTCAGATTACGGCTAGAGCGGACGCAGCATTACGTAGAAGCCTTTGTCGAGCGCTCCAACGGGGATGTTGTGGTATCTGCCTCTACCCGAGAGTGGGCCATAAAGAGACACTTGTACAGTCCCAAGGGAGTAGCTGCATGCAGAAACCTTGGCCGTGTCATAGCACAGCGCTGTTTGGAAGCAGGAATCAACTTTGTGAACTTTAAAGCCATTATCCCCTGGGAACACCGCTGTGACTCGGCAAGTACCCATCTACTTATTCCTTTGGCCCTTCTTTCCTTTTTAGGCATTCATTTTACTTCCCTTCACCTTCAATTTTCTTATGTAGCTTGACAGTCCTTCCTTGCAACACTCAGAAGGGCTGCAGTTCCTGATATTATGCTTCCATGAGGCTGTTAACCTCTGCCCCTCCTTATAACATGTTCCCACTGATATTTAAGTCCTGCTGGCTTTCTTTTGTATTTATTTGTGTCTATCTTTTAAACAAGATCCAGGAATTTGAGAAAGCTGTGAAGGAGGGTGGTGTTGTTCTGCATGAACCAAGAAGAATCTACCGGTAAAATGGAGATTGTTGGGAAGACTTTCCGAGGAACAAGGATCACTTCTTTGGGTTTCTGTACTGGCAAAGGGAAAGTCCAGAGCTGGAAAAAGTTGGAATGTGTCATCTTATAATAAAATATTTTCAAATGGATAGGAGTGTGTCATATTCTTTATTCTAAAATGATCAACACCTTTAATGCTAGAATAAACTTACCATAGTTCAGGCTTGACAAAATTTATTAATAATTCAATGTTTTAAAAATATTTTTTTATTTTTAATATTTGATTTTGTTTGTTCCAGCCTGAACTCTGGAAATGCTTTGATATTTGATCCCTGTATACTGCCAGTCTAACCTAGCAAAGTGTAGACATTACATTAATGTTTAGAACTGTGATAAAGTGATAAAGATGTGCAAAGTCTTAATGAAAATATTAAACTCCCCCAACTCATCTTTGCACCTTTCTTGCAATCCTGAGGTTCTAACTGCTTAACCACGTGGATAGGTCTAGAAGGCAAGCTGCAGAAATTCATGCTATAGGGAATAAGAAGCCCCTTTCACCCCTTGTGTGACTGTCTGCTGCTTGGCACAGGCTGGTGCTGTCAGCATCTCTGCCTGATGGCTCGGCAGAGCTTCCAACCACGACCAGGCTGTGAAATCCCCACAGAAAATGTGTTGGAACCCTCTGACAGACAAGTTCAGGGCGGCCAGCCTGGTCAGTGCCACTGCTGTGCCTGTGTCCCGGCGCTGTGCCTGCTGCCTCGTGTGTGCGCGCTCTGGGGCAGGAGAAGGGAATGCCGAGGGTCTGTGCCGGCATTCAGCAACGTGCGAGGTGAGCCCGGCCCGCTTCTGGCATCTTTATTAAATCCTCACACATAATGAAAAAAACCCACTGTTTACTGGATTTTTACCAAGTTGTCGGTTCGTAATAATAGCAGATAGCGACAGCCCCTGAGCGATCTGTATTTCCAGCAGGCGCGCAGTGGGAGCTGCCCCTGCGCTCCCTGTGAGCGGGGGCTGTGCCGGGCGCCTTCGCCGTCTCTCCAATTTCCAGCCTAAACCTCCCAGTCTCTCGTTCCCAGCGCTCGGGTCCCGCTGGAAACTCCGGCGGCGCTGCCTTTCCCATCCCCTGGCGCGAATCGGGCCCGCCCCGCGGGGCAGCGGCGGGCACGCAGGCGCGCCGGCCGCGCCGGGCTGCGGGAGGGCGGCGATGGAGGTGGGCGCCGAGGGCTTTGCCCAGCACCTGCCGCGCCTCCGGCGCCGCATCCTCCGCGCCGCATTCGTGGGTGAGCGTCGGGGGCGTCTCGTCTGGCCCCCAGTGCTGCCCTCGGCCCCCCAGGGCCCCTGCCCGACGTGGGGGCCCGGGCACTGAGGGGTATGGCAGCCGATAATGGCGCTGCTGCCCAGAACAGTGAGCGCTGAGGCGAGGGGATTCAAACGGGGAAAGGGAGCCCCAACCGCGGTGCTGGCCTCGGCTCGGCCGGCTGGGGGTCAGGGGTGTTGGGGTTCGGGCTGGGGCCACGGACACAGCACAGGGCGACCAGGCCCCTCCTCAGGGGCCTGCGGGAGGTGTCCCTGCCTCATCCTGCCCCAGGAATGAGGCAGCTGGAGGTGTGAGCCCCACAGCTTTTTCTCTTGAGCCTGCTTCCTGTGGTTTGACAAAGGTTACGGTGAAGAGAAGCGTGTGAGAGACCCCCCGTCCTGGTGGTGTGTCGAATTCAGATTTTCTTGTGTTCTTTCCACTTGAACAGCCCTTGATGTGGAGTTTACTGGTTTGCATTCAACTTCCCTACAAAACAACGAACCCAGGTAAAGCTCTTGGACTTGAAATGTGAGGGAGACTTGTTGCTCTAGCCCTGTGAGAACAACCTGTGTATAGCAACCCTTCTTGTGTCCCCCCTCCCCAATTCTGGTTTTGTTCCCAGCCTGTTTGACTCCCCTGCGGAGCGGTACGGGAAGGCCAGGCAGAGTGTTCAGCGCTTCACTCTGGTTCAGCTCGGTAAGTGTGGCTCTGACACGGAAAGTGATCTCCCGAGGTCCTGCAGGTAACTGGCCTTTTGCTAACAGTGCATTCTGCAGGTGCCTCTGCCCTTAATTCACTCATTCCAGAGATGTTTGCTTGTTGGGTTACCCTCAATCCCCCCCCTCGCCCCGATGTTTAACACTATCAGCTTTTTAATAAATAAAGTCAGGTGGGCTGTATTGTTTTTACCGGTCTAAAGTTGACCATATTTAAAGGTCACAGTTAAAAATACAAGGCTTTTGAATCAGAGGATGCAAGCAAGAAGCGTATGACGGCAGCTCCTGTTCAAAGCTGTCATTTGATACAGTGCATTATGAGTAAGGGGACTATGAGAAAAATGAAGGCTGCTATTTCTGTTATTCCTAAAATAACAAATCAGCATGAGAAAGGACCTGTGGAGGAGAGCTATTGGCAGTTAAGAGCCAGTAAGGGGTCATGAAGCAAGCTTGAAAACAGTTTGAAATATTGTTGAAAGTCTTGGACTATGTAAGATCTTCATGTGCCTTTTAGGGATTAATAGAAGAAAAAAGACCCTGAGAAGTAAAACCCATGTTTCAGTCCTCTGTGGTGCCCAGCTTGTTCCAAACACTATTGTAGTGTAGTTGGTCCCACAGACTCATCTGTGTATGCACAGTCAGAGACTAATCACCATCTCACCTCTTGCCATTGCTCAGTCTGTTTGTTGTTTAATTCAGATTGGACTCATTTTCCCACATAGCAGTGAAAGCTTGTCCTGTTCAGCTCTCAGGAATCCAGGGAGTGGCCTGGCAGTTGCTGCTAGGATTGGCACAGTGACATTCCTGAATGGAAAGCATGTATTTCTTGAGGGGTTCCCCACATTCCTCATCTCATTTGCAGGCTGTCAGTAGACATCCAGCTAAATGCTGCCATCTCAACAGAGGTTTCTTTCTTGCAGGGCTGGCAATATTCTCAAAAGAAAATTCAAACAAGTAAGTCAAAAAGCAATTTTCTGTTACAATGAGGACAGTGCAGTTAAAATTTTATACGTAATTCCCTTTGGGAGGAGTTTGTTCTTGTAATTATCTTCTAGAGAAATTTTTCTTTTCATTTTAGGTATGTGGTGCATTCATACAACTTTTTTCTCTTTCCCTCAACACTGGGAATAAAGGATGTGGAATTCACCCTCTCTGCATCTAGTATTCAATTCCTGTCTCATTATGGCTTTGACTACAATAAGGTATGTAATCTCTGCCAGAAATGCAGAACAGAGGAAATCTGTGCAACTGGAGAAGAAATCAGATTAGCATCCCTAAATGTTAACATTTTTGGGGTAAATAGCATCTTCCTAAAGTATGAATGCATCATGCAGTTCGTTACCAACAGGGGTAGTGAGTGCTGTTTTTTCTGAGCTAATGTAAAGGCAATAACCACATCCTTGGCAGCATCAGACAGATTCTCCTGCCTCAAAAAAAACCCCAGACCTTATATTTGGTGAGTTACGGATTTGCTAAACAAACCCTGGTGGGTGTCTTTACTATCCACGAAGGTGCAGAAGTATCAGTTTACAGCATATTATATATTGCCACAATTCCCATCAAATTCAGACTCTGTCATCCCATAAGAGTGCTGTCTTGCAGTTCTGGGCAGGAACCATCTTATTAAAGGAAAAGTAAAAGAAGAGCAAAAAAACTGATTACAGTTGACAAATACCCTTTTCTTTCCTCCATACCTGTTGGATTAGCTACAGTTTGTCCTGACTAATCTGCTAATTCTCTAATGTGCTGTGGGAAAATCCAGGGGAATGTAACCAAGCTGGCATTTTCTCTCCCCTCAGTTCCTCAAAGATGGAATCCCGTACATGAATGAGGTACAGGAGAAGATCCTTAGGCAGCACCTCTTAGCAGGTACCTGGAAAGTCTGCAGGTGAGCACTTCTCAGTACTGTGCCCATGGCTCAGCTTCACTCACATCACGTTTTGTAGGAATACTGAAACCTGTTGGGCTGAACAGCTCGCTGCCAGCTGTTCCAGCATGCCATGGTGTCTGAAGGAAGATTGAGATCACAGGATATTATGTGGAGAATTGGTTGCATGTTGGGAAATGAAGCTTTTGCATTCCTGCAGCAAGGCACAAGGCTTCACCTGTAAAGAGCTTTTCTCACACTGCCTCTTTGCCATCATTCAGCACCAGTAATGCAGACAGGGATGTCCTGAAGAAAGCTATTGATGAAGTGACCACTTGGATAGGTGCAGCAAAGGAAGAGGATACTATGGTTCTGCAGGATCTGAGTGGTATGAAACAGTGCCTCTCTTAGGTGCCTGTGGGCTCTGAGTGGCTTCATCATTTCTTGTGAACCTCTGGGGCTATAGCTGTCCTTTCTTCTGTTAAATTGCTCTATTGAGAGGGAAAGCACCAGTGCCCATCCTGCCTTTACAACTCTTTACCACAGTTTATACTTCACCTCCTGTCAGCAATTCATCTCTGGGCTCTTCTGCTCTGCTCTGTTGGGGTAGTGGGTCTTTCTGAAGCAGAAGTGGATGTCTGGATGCTTGGAGCATGCTTTGTTGTAATTAACTTCCATTTTGTGCTTCTTCTGAGCAGCAGCTGGAGAATTAGTAGTCACTCTGAATCAGGATAATGTTTTACATGCTTTAAATCCTGGGTGATTTTTTTTTTTTTTGTTTATTCTCCTCCCCTCCTTTCAGAGTTGAGTCCCTCGTTGGAGCAACCAGGAGCCCCATAGAGACACATATATGCCAGTGGGAATAAGCAGGTCACTTAGGTTGTGGGAGCACTGTAGCAGAGCTGAGGAACTTCTGTGCTGACTTGAAGAACAGGGAAAATTTGCAGGGAATGATTTGTAGGTTTATTCACAGAACCCAAAACTTCATCTTCTAGGTCATATAGAAAAGGTTAGGGAGAAGAGAGTATTCAAGGCTTTGTCTGTTGAGTTTTTTTGGAGAGTATGCAATAGGAGGGATGGAGACTGTGCTGTGCTTTTTATCTGCTTTGTCAGCTAGATATAATACTGATATTTTAATAGTCTGGTGCTGGTGAACACCTGTGATAAGAAAGACATTTGTTTAAGTAAGCAAGAAGACTGATTCAGGTGTCTCTTTTAGTGCTGTTCAGAAGAGGACTGGGTTAGTTTCTTGTCAGCTGTGGGGGAAAATGCATTGCTACCCTTTGTGTGCTTGGCTTCTGGGCCTGTTGCTCTGAAACTGAAACTGTCCCAAACCAGACTGCGTCTTTTTCAGAGTAGTAGCCTTCCTCCCTCTTCAGTTAGTCTTTTCGTTTTCTCTATCTCCTTACAAAAGCTCGTTTGCCTGAAATTTTCACTGTGATTTTTGGGTGGTTGGGTGGGGTTTTTTTGGTGTTTTTTGTTTTTTGGTTTTTTTTTTTTTTCTGTGGGTTTGTGGTGGTTGTTGATTTTTTTTTGGGTTTTTGTGTGTGTCTATGTTTTTTGTTTGTTTTGTTTTCTTTCAGTCATTGTGTGTGGTAGTGTACCAGGATCATATGTTGAGGAATATTTTCTATATGTTGTGGGAGAGACATGTTAGTCCGTCTGTCTAGAGGAATGGTATGTTTTCCTTAATGGGCTTGTCTGCACCTCTGGAGCTTGTACTGCCTTTTTTTTGTGTGTCATAGGCTATCACATGATTGAAGTTCAGCTGGTTCTGAGGCAGGCTCTTGAAAATGTTTGGACAGAGCCTCTTGGAGACAAGAAGGTGAGATGGAAATGTGGACCTTTTGAAAAGAGGATTTCTCTCTGGGCAGATAGGACTGGTATTCTTGCAGGGACTCTGAAATGTTGCTTGTACTTTTAATAATAGGGTCAAGGAGCAGAAGAAGGCAATGACAAAGGAAATGTCGATTGTGAGATATTAAAAAAAGGGATACAGAAAACTGAGCAACTCTGGTTTCTGTTTGTCCTGTAACCCCAAAATCCTTTTAAATGGAAGTGCTTGTTCCTGGAGCAATTCTGGAGGCACCTCTCTGTGTCTTCAGACTTAAAGTCCCTCCTTCAATACTTCCACGAGAATATACAGTTTTAGCATTTTCTGTGGTTTTCCTTTGCTGACTCCTGCCATGAAGTTGCTTTGAAGACTTTTACTCTGTGATTTGCTGTTTTGCTATTCATTACTGATATTTTACATTCAGTACAATATTTTCTGTACTAAAACTATGGTTGTAGACTTCTCAAACTATGGGTTATGGGTATGGTATCAGTCAATTGCTTAGAATTAGCTTACAGAAATCTTTTTTTTGCATTAGTCCTGCTTTGGTCTGATAACCAATGCCTCCAGAATGTCAGATTTACCCAGCCTTCTTATCTGAAGAATTGCTTTTGGCAACTCTGCTTGTATGATTGCTGGGATTTTGGTACCATGAACTTACCATATCAACTTACATATGAACTTACCATCAAGTTAAATTGAATTAGGTTAATTTGTGCTCAGAAAAGCCCTTTGGTAGGAATTGTCCTCTTGGGTAGAGAAGCACAATTAAGACTCACTTTGAACAGGCCTGTTTAGTTACTGGAGCACTGATCTCCATATGGAAGTGAGACAGTCCCAAGGTCCCAGGGGATGCAGTTTTTCAATCCTTCAGTGCCTTGAAGCTGAACTTGACCTCAGCATTACTGACCCCCAGTAAGCAATGTACATACAACTAACATGGGAGGCTGAGATACTCAGTGACTGTTCTTTTCAGGTAATGGTGAAAAAAGTGAGTCCAGCGCATCGTCAGCTTCTGGAGAACTCTTCCTATGACCGCTGTCAGAAAAAGCTCATTCTCCTGTCTGCCCGGGGCTTCACCAACCTCTTCCAAATACTTGTTAAAGTCAAGAAGGTAAAATGCCTTAACCCTGCTCTCATTTTTATTTTTTTTTTAAATTTTGCTGTGTTAAATGCAATATTAAACACCTTTGTGTTACAATTTGAGTCACCATCAAAGAAAGATGAGCAGATTCTTGCCTTTTGGGCAAGCTGTGCTTTTCAGCATGCGTCAGAGGAGTTTATTGGACCTTGTGGACCATTGGTCTGACTTTGTGTGGAAATTCTTATGTTCTGTATGCAGCTTATCAGATGGATTTCAGCTTTAGAGGACTATGAGTGATGTGCAGTAAAGACCATCCCTACCCTTGCAAGTGAGCATATAAATCTGATGGCTGGAACCATGTTCAGCTGAAGCCTGAATCCACTTAGCTCCACTGAAAATAGAATGCTGCTGAGACAATAGCTTCTCAGAGGGTCCACAAGTCTGATTTCTTGAAGGCAGTAGTTCTCCAGTGAGCCTTGCTGCCTGGAGCAGCAGGAGCTTGACTCCTGTGTGAGTGGGTGTGGATGTTGTGTGCTGGAGGAAAGGATTACAGCTGTTGAGTGTGCCTGTGTTTACCTCTGAGCTCTCTTCAGAAATGTGCTCCAATGGGCTGTTATGTTTATATTCCTCCCGTAGCCCCTGGTGGGACACAACATGCTTATGGACCTGATGCACCTCCACGACAAGTTCTACAGGCCCCTCCCAGGTACTGCTGTGCAGAGCTGCTGTCCCGGGCTGCTGCCTTTGCACTGGGGCTGGAGCAGGACGTGCAGTGGCAGTTTGCCACCACAGACACCTGCAGGGCTTAGCCAGCAGCAGGGCTGGTTGCCTCTTCTGAGTTCTAAATGCTGGACAGAGCATCATTGCCTGCTGTCACTCTCTTTCCTATTACTTTGTGGTTGCATGGGATTTTCCTCAGTTTCCTGATGCCTTTCTCCACATGTGCTTTGCTTTCAGAAAGCTATGAGGAGTTTAAAAGGAATATTCACAACCTGTTTCCTGTCATCATAGACACCAAAACTGTAACAAAATCAATGCAGAAGGTGAGATGCTCAGGTTTTTTTGTTTGATGTTTTAACTTGTGTTTCACCCAAGAGAGAGGATAATTTTCCTCAGTGCCCTGTGATAACAGAACTGCAAACGGTTCTCAGTGTTGCCTCAGGAAGTTCTAATTTTAGATCTCATTTAACAAACTGGCAATGTAAATAATTGAACTCACCATAAGGTCTGTCGTGGTTGGTTTTCTAATACATTCTTCTTTTATAGAAATGTCTGTGTCCTCGAGTATCTAGTCTTGTGGAGACATATGCAGTTTTGTGCAGGTAAGTGGTGGCCAATAGAGCTTTCAGCAATCCCTGTGTCTTCTTTGGAAAGATATTTCACAGTCAGCCACTTCCCATGTTCATACTTTCCCTCCTCTCAAATGCTTTTCAGTTGGATCCTTGTCTTTCTAAATTTAAGAGCAAAGGATTTGCACATCTTTCTTATAAAGAATTTGTGTAGTAAATTATTTGTTCTGAGTCACCTCTCTCATTGAATTGCCATTATTTCATTGGTCACAAGTTTGGTTTGCATACAACTGTACACTCAGCTTGAGAATTATGTTGCTTATGCCATGTTCTGAAATGAGTAAGATGCAGTTCTTGGTGAAAATACATCCTAATTTCAAATGCCTGTCCTAAGAGACGGCTGCACTGAGCCCAAAGCAGCAACTAAAGACAATGTTCAAATGGAGCACATGAGTAGATGTTGTACCTCATGAGCATAGTCATGATGTGGTAGGAGACTTAATTCACACTTCTTTTGTGAATTAATTTTTTTGCATGTCAATTTTGCTAAGGAAAGGAAAATTTTGCCTGTTTCCCATTACCTCCTAGTCCCATGAAGGAGATGCAAAATTAATATTTTTTTTAAAAACAGTACTGGGATTCTGAGGGTTTGTTTATTAGCAATTTCAGACTGCGTATTCTGCTTGAACGTTCTTTGTTTTATTTCTGTCATTCCAGGGGTATCTGTTTAACCCCCAGGGTTCCCCGTTCAAGTAGAACCATCTAGTAAACCTCTTTCCCTGCAGTTTTAATTCTGCTCACTTTTTTTTTTTTTGTATGCAATTAGAATAAATTGCTGCTTACAAGTTTTGAGTGAGGGAAGGGACTGAGAAAGGATTTAGGAGTTAGTTTTCAGGAAGAAAAACTGGTATTTTGAAAATACTTACTTGAGTAGATATTACTCCAGTAAGTATTATAGCCTTTTCCTGGAGGCCTACCAAAATTCACTTTAAAGTCTCCAGTAGCTTTTTTCTGAAATTAAGCTACAGGTCACTAGAGAACAGTAACTTTTCTCTAACATACTGAGAAAAGACAAAAATATCACACATCCACTTGTCTTTAGCAGCAACCTGAATCCCAAAGGTCCACCGTGCCCTGTTATAGCTCTTGCAAGTGGCTGCTCAAGATACGGTATGTTCTTAAGCAAATCTTCAGAGTCACATAGATCAAAAGAGCTTTGTTGCACTCTCTGGGTGACCACATACAAAGGATGAAGAAATGCTAGTGGGTCTGCTGAGTTTGTCCAGAGCTGCTGATACAGATTTTTGTCCAGACCCAGAGCCTGGGCTGCCAAGTTCTGCATGTCCCTGGTAGCTGCTGAGGGAAATGCAGGGCAGGTTTGCCTCATGCTGCTGATACTGACAGCATTTACACTGTGTTGGGCTGAACTGAACCTGACTTGGACTGTGAAGTCAGGAGCCCTTGGGAGGGGCAAGGGGAGGTGGGGAACAGCTGTCTTAGAAGGGAAGGTAGAAGGAGCTAATGGCAAAGTAGCAGGAGCTCGGTGGCTGGTCCAGGATCATGGTGTGATACTGGCTGTGAGGCAGATGTTTCCTGGCTTCTCCTGGCAGCATCGTGTCCTGCAGCACAGGGCCTCCTGTGTTTGAAATGGTTCCCATACCACCAATAACACAGACAACACAGTTTGGTTTAGACTTTCATAAAAGTTAAGTTTTTCAATGTGCATCTTGCTAAGGTTTTCAGGTATTCATGTAACTGCTGCTTCTTTTTTGGTGTTTTAAAATGCATTCTAGAAGCACAGCCTTTTTACTGAGTGTCAAGTTTTCAGGGTGAGGAAGGAAACAGAGTTGAGGGGAGGGGGAAAAGAACCTTTAGAAGAGTGGATCTCATGAATTAGGATTCTGCAGTGTAGTAGTTTTCACAGCATGCTAGATGTGTTTACTTCTTCCTGATTTTGTTGGACACTTACAGCCGAGAAGAAATTTCCTCATGAGGCAGGCTATGATGCATTTCTCTGTGGTTCAGGTAAAATGCTTCTTAAAAACTCCTTCAGAGTTTGTATTGGGATTTGGCAATCTTTTCCTTCTCTCTAGATCTATTTGATGCTAAGAAATATTTGTTTATATGCTGTCTGTTGCTCTTAGTAACTTAGCTGCACTTCAATGCATTTTTGCTTTCTATGTATTTAGCTGTGTTTCTCTAGCTTTCTTCTAATGCCACCTCATTATTCCTTTCTCTAGTTCTTCTGATGTCAGCTCATTTGCTACTGTGCAGATCCACAGAGTGAGTAATGTTTAAGTGTTGACTGAAAATTGCATTACAAGGGATGTTTTTCCTATGGAAAACAGTCTTCTGTTTGCACTGACTTTTTGTTTCTCAGACCGGTCTTCCTTTTGGACAAAAGAAAGTGTTATTGGAAATGTCATGTCCTAATTTGATTTTTATTTTATAAATCTGAAAGTAGTATTTATGTCAAAGTTTTATGTCACAGCTGACATTTTAAAAATGAAATCAGGGGCCATGTGATGGCTCAGAGGTTGGGAAATGACATTGTGACTTCTTTATTCTTGAACAAGCTCTCTCAAGTTCAGTTCACTTGGGTAAGGGTCAAATAATTTTCCATTAGTTTCCATTTTTGAAATCTGTGTGAATCAGTGCCTTCAGTTAAGTTCCCTTCCCTTTTCTTGCAGTTTTTTGACTTCTGTAGGAAGATACTAAGATCTGAAATATCTATTCTGTCACTAGTTGAAGAGCTTGAACTGTGTAGCAGTGCAGTACTGGAGAAACAGAACTTTGTTCTCTTTTGTTTTCTGATGCAGTGGTGCGGTGGAGGCTGAGCCTTCTTTCTCTCAGTACCTCGCCGTGTTGGCCGAGCACGTGAACAAAGTGAATTTCATCCGAGGTGGTGTTTCAAGCATTGTGCGTATGAATTGCAGGTCTGTGACCTGCGTCTGGGGTGCTTGATAGCTTCCTTAGAGGAGAGCAATCCACTGGTGCTGGGGCCCACCTTGGCAGAAATTGTCATCGCACCAGTGATGCAGTGGACCTTTTGAAATGGCCAATGAGTTGAATTTCTGCTTTGCACTATGTATTTATGCTGTTATTCTGTAAGATGGCATTAGCCAGTTTACATAACTGTTTCTCAGGTAGTTTCTCCGTGGTAGTTGTGACAGTTTGCTTTTATGACAATATTTAGATGAATTTTGAGACAAAAAAGAAAAAACACCAACAGCAGTATTGTACAACCTGTTATTTATTTATGATGTTCTGCGTATTTTCTGATTATATTAATAGTGGCTCTATAGTATTTCCAAATTCAGACATGTCTCAATACTGTACATTTTTCAGAATTTTTCTGGGGAAGATTCTCCTTGCCGCCATCCCCCTGCCTTGGTTGTTCATGTCCGAGGCTGGCCAGGGCTGACCGAGGGACAAATTTACCAAGAGTTTAAGGCTCGTTGTTGCTTTGATGTCAGACGGCTTTCAAAGAACCAGTTCATTCTGCTCTCCAATAAATACAAGCAGTAAGAGATCAGAAAGTCTTAACTTTGAGTCCTCTCTCCCTCTCCAGGCCTTTGTCCCACCCTCTCTCTGCTGTGACAGCTCTTAGATAGAAATCGCTGCCCTGAGCTGTGGGGTGCTGTAAGCAGCCTGCGGGCTGGGCTCAAGGCGTGCTTTCATTGCAGGGTCAGGCACGTCCTGCGGGATTACAGGCACCACCCTCACCTGCAGGTCTCTGTCTATCGCCACTGGAGGCACTCGCCGAGCGTGAACTGCCTGCTGCAGTGAGTTGCGGGGGCGGGGGAAGCATTCCCTTCAGGTCGGAGCCCTGGCACCGCAGCAGCCGGCCTGGTGTTTGCAGTGTCCTCCTGCCAGCCCTCGGAGGAGCAGGTGCTGGGTGGCTGCTCCTGAGCTTTCAGCCCTGGGCTGCTGGACTTTAAACTTGCTCTTGGTTAACCCAGGAATGTTTCCCCTAGGATAGCACAAAACTATGGATGTGCTGTCACATCAGGGAGGTTGTAATCTTAATGAGCTGTAGCACCACCTCTAATAAGCTTGGTGAGAGGGAGGCAGAATCTCAGGTGTGGGATGGATGTGGGATTTTTTCTACAGCTGAATTGAAAGCTTGGCAGTGGGAGAGAATTCCAGATTGAAAGTGCACCCTTCTTGTGAGATGGTGACAGTGATGCTCATGAAGGGTGAATTTTTGCCTTGACATATTTTGAAAAAGAATCTAAGCTCTTAATAAACAAAAAAATTAAGCCATCCATATAAGTAGCCTAACATCATTTTATTATTCTTGTCTCCTAGAATCTCTGGTATTGTGGCACTGTGGTCTCTCTTGGCCTTTGTGCTTGGAGGAGCTCGCAGCTGTTGACTCTGAAGGACTACTGTAGAAATGAGATGTGAGGAACACTGATCCTATTTCTTGTGTTTATCCGTTTTGTTTTGTTTCATTCAATAAAATGAGGAAAGAAAAAAGAAAAAAAAACCAAAAATTAATACTGTTTGAATTGTTTTCTTGGAAATCTGTTTTTTAAAGGGGGTGTGTTGCTTTGCAATTTGTGGTATTTTGTAATCTGCTCAAAGAATCATCTCCTCCTGAAGGGGAGATGATTGTTTCGGTGCCTAATTTTCGTTGGTCCTGTGTAGGTTCTTCACACCTATTCATATCCTCAGTTTGTTCCCAGTGCCGGTGCTTGCTGCATAAAACACGTTTCTGATAAAGTTCAGAAAGTTCTGAAATGAAAGATGCTATTTTAGCTTCAGTTGTAAAGCAGGGGAAATGTCACTGTTTACCAAATGAAAATGGGCAGAG
Source organism: Ammospiza nelsoni (assembly GCF_027579445.1). NCBI lineage: Eukaryota > Metazoa > Chordata > Aves > Passeriformes > Passerellidae > Ammospiza > Ammospiza nelsoni. The sequence goes on from NC_080635.1 coordinate 57,884,698, forward strand.
TTGATGGAGAAACCACTCTTGGGGCTCATGACAGATTCTGGAGAATAGTAAATAATTTGCAGTGCTGTCAGTGCAGTATCATGCACTGGTATTTTCAGTGGCAGTGTAGCTGAGGTTTGCACAGATAAGTGGAATTTATCAGGTTCCAATTTGTGGAGTATACAGAGGTCAGGTGAATCAGCACACATTTCTGTTTGCTTCTAGTGCTCAGCATGTGAGCAGTCCTTTGTCCAAAGCAGCATGAGACTTGCTTTGTGGATTAGTTTCTCTTGATAGAGCTGGAGTATTTGTCAATCCAGGGAATTTGGTCTTCAGAGATTTTTTTTTTTTATTAATCCCCTCTTCTTAAAAAGAACCTGTTGATCCAGGGTTTCCATATAATGGTTCTTAGCTGTCATTAGTCAGACTTAATTGGATGGGGCCCATGCTCACCTAATAGAGAGAATGTGCCTTTAATTGCCTGTAACGTGTGGGCTGCTGCAGGGGACCTGAGGCAGCAGCACAGCCCTGCTGTGTGCCTGAGGATCATGTGCTCTCTGCTGCTCTTGAGGGGAGGAGGGCTGCACATCTCCACATGTGGTTCTTGAGTTCTGCACAGCTGTGGTGTACAGCTCTTGTTTCACAAACAAGACAAGGAACAGACTTCTTGATGACCTTTTTTATGACCCTTTAGTGATGGGGTTCTCTGTCACAGTGTTCCTTCAAGTACCAGTGTGTCTCCCTGCTTATTCTCTAAAGTTAGTTTGTCTTCTAGCATCATTAGACACCCACCTTGTGTCAAGGAGAGCACAGGCTCTTTGTGTTGTGTAGGTTTAGGAAGATTTCCACTGGGTGTTATATACAGTAGCATGTGTTTTCACATAAAAACACTCTTCTTGGGAAACATAATACCCTTATTCTCTGAGGTCTGGATTCAGCTAGCTGTTTAAATGTGGGGAGACAAAGCCTCACTTGCATCTAATCTTTACAGTCTGGGCATCATGAAGAAACAGATGCTGTTAACTGTGAGAAGCCCAGGAGTTTCTAAGAGAGCATGCACTTTGAAGGAACAAAGAAATTGTTCTGTCTTTAAATTTTGTTCCTTCCATTTTCTTCTCAGAGTGGCATACAGACACATAATGACTCAGTTCCCTGCAGTGTTCTCTCTCTTGGCTCACCTCTAGAGAAGCACACTTCCCCGTGGACAAAAGTAGAGATCCTCTCACCCTTTTTTGGAGAAATAGCCCATGGGTCTGACCATGTGTTTTCCATTTCCAAGAGACAGACACACCTCATGTAGCAACGTGGTGTAGTGAATCAAGAGACTTGATTTTCCTGCTTTACAGCTGGGAGAAGGGACAGTTACTGTAGAACTACTAGATATTCCCAGTATAAATCAGTTAGTTTACATGCAGAGTAAAAACATGAAGAGATCAGAGTGAGTTAAGTATGTTCTGATCTTCCAAGGGAAGACTTCACAGAAACAATTTGCCTTCTCTAATAATCAAGGGTCTTGATTAGAGCCCGTTGAAGGGCTCATTGTGATGTACTGGCAGTCAATTCCAATGAAGTGTGTTAGCTGGGGGCTAGTCAAATCAGAACAGAGCAGGATTTGGTCCTGGGAACAGAGCAGCAAGTTTTTCTGAGCTCATGTTGATCAAGAGAAAAGCTTCCTGAATATGTCAATGTGGCCATTCCAACCTCAGCCCTTGCTTTTGCTCCAGACTAGAGAATTCTTACTAATTGAACTTGGAAGTATCCAAAGTTTTTCAGGTTATACCTGTTCTTACCTGTCTCTTGCAAGAAGGAGATAATTTAGACAGTAGGAGATAATTTAGATTCTTGTGAGGCCAATTCATGGTGGTGCAACCTGACTTGTGACTCTGGCCCTGAAGAGATGCATGTCAGAGCTTCTGAGTTGTTCTGAGGGCTGGCAGTTCAGACAATCAAACCTTGGACAGTGGTAAAACCACAGCAGAGTCCCTAGGAGCAGTTACAGCCCACCTGCCTCTTAGCTCTGAGAAAATTGTACTTCAGCTGCAAGGCTTGAAAGATAATTCCAACCCTCAATGAAAAAAATTTAAAAATTGAAGTTGTGAAGGTGTATGCTAAAAATACAGCCCTGCAAATGGAACACTGCAGATCAGAATATATTTATTTACAAGAACAATTTGATTTCTGATACATTGACTTTTTTTGATGTGTTCAAGTTTAAATATGTGAGTTTTGATATAACATCTCCACTCCAATGAGAAGGCATGGAAAAGGCAGAACTATCTCTAAATATTCCTTTGTTCTTGCTGCAGCTCATAGCTTCTGTGATAGTAGGCCAGATTCCCACTGGCACTGGAGGAGAGGAGAGCAGGATTTACCTCTCTGAAAAGATACTTTTTCCATATAGAAGAAAACTTTTTATAGTTCTGTGGTTTTAAATGGTGTGAATCAACAGTTCTTCACAGTTTGTTTTCATTCAAAAGACATCATAGCAGAAAACCTTGGAATGGTGAGGTTGCAGATGTCTTGCTGGATGAATGAAGTGCAACAGCCAAGTGCCAGCAGTGCTCAGCCCCTTGGTGGGAGGTTCCCTCACAAGCCAGAACAGCTTTGGCTGTACTGCAGCACCACAGCTGGGTCAGAACTTTGTGCGCTCATGAAGAGACTCATGGAGTTTCCATATGCCTTAGACATGGGAAAACCCTGCTGTGCAACTGCTCTGTTAACACATTTTTGTGGCGTTCTTTTATATGCAGCAGCAATAAAACTTTTATTTTCTGGTTTTTAATCTCTCTTTTTCCCATGGCTTTCCCCAACTGTCCCTCTCCACTGGTTGCTGTAGTTATGGGAGTGCCTTTGGGCTTCCCTTCTGGGAAGGATCTTGGCACAGTCCCATCTCTGAGGGGTACCTGGGCTGGGGTTGCTCCATTTTAAGCACAGACACACTATGCAGATATGTTCCCACCTGACATTCAGACCCCTGCCCTGCACCTTGGGCAGGGGAATGAGATTCTCATCCTCAGAGAAAGTGGATTCAAATCCCATCAGCATCCTAACAAGCAGGTGAGTAGTTGAATCCTCTTGAATTTTCTCCCCAGCCAAATGAGAATATAAACAGACGTTTCACCAAAGGTAAGATGGAGATGGGACTCCTGCACCACTTCCTCCCCATGCAGGCCAGCTAAAGACCCCCTCCAGACACAGGAGAGATTGGCACTCATTCTCCTGTTTCTGGAGATGGCTGTGTTAATCCATTGATCTTCCATGGTCAAGCTTTAAAAGAAGATGGCAGCAGCAAGTGTGTTGGCAAAGAACCTCATTAAAATATCTGTGGGATGGAAATCTGTGAAAGGTAATAGCCACTGTGCAGGGGAAACACATGGTGCCCCGGCAGAAACACATCCAGTCTAAAAGGAAAATAAAAAAGAGTGCTATTTAAAACTTAAAGACAGCTTATTAAACAAAAGGTGCCCACAAATTAAGGAAATCCTAAAGTTCTTCTAAGTTTGGACCTGGTCCACCCATGAACACTCCTGGAGTTTACCTGGGTTTATAAGCAGTGGAAGAGTAATCTGCAATCCTCATTTTGAATCTTGAAGTAATACAAACTATTTTACTGGCCCCATAAAACTTGGCACTAGTGTTTGAACAGATCTGTAACATGTTCTGACCTTGCTTGAAAAGGTGCTGCTAGAAATTCCTGCTTTGCCTCCAGCTTTTGGTTAACAGAGGTACAGCTGTCTTAATTTCTCACCACTTAACAAGATGCTTGCTTACAAGTGCAGCCAGGCCAACCAAAACAGGCAGTCATTCACTCACTCTGGAACTCATCTGTCCTGTGCATGAAACATGCACAACTGACTCTGCCATGCCTACACAAGTGTGAGGATTTGCAAACCCACAGGCTCCCACAGCTGCCTGCAGTGCTCAAAATTTGCCCCCTCCCCTGGGATGCAGGACAGAAGCAGCTTGATGCAATTGTTCCACAGGGCCACTGGGTCATGGGAAGCAGTGCCACAGGAGACATGCTGGGCTCCTGGGCCTCCCTTGGGGTCCCACAGCCTGCAGAAGCTGGGCAGTCTCCAGGGATGGACTGGCTCTGGCTGCCCACTGAAGGGTGTCTGGGGGCTCTACAGCCAGGGGCACCCCTGTGAGGGGGGTGCTCTTGCTCCATGGCTTGCATTGGTGAATGTCCTAAATGTACCATAACACAAGAGTACTGCACGCTGACGGGGGAACAGAACTGCAACCAGAGCTCTTCCCAATTCCACAGGCACCTGTCTCCATCTTTAACTCCCAAGTGCTTGCACAGTCTGGCTGGCACCTCTGATTCTGCATCTGCTCCTAATGAACTTTCCCTCCTTTACTTGCATCCTTCCAGTGGTGCAACTGCTGAAGGAGGAGGAACAAATAGTGCCTGTCAGTGGCTGCTGGCTCATAGCGGGCTCAAATCGAGCAGGAGGGAGGGCTGTGGCTCCACAAAGCACCACCCCATCCCCTTGCTGTGGGCAGTTCCCGAGGAAGACGTGCTTGCCTGTCTCATATTTCTATGAGTATTTGTGCTAGAGCAGTGGCCGTGAGCTCCTGGCACACATGCCAGGATCAGCAGCCTCATTGCTGCTGGGGCAGGAGGACCCTGACCCTGGGACTGGCTCAGCTGCTCAGAGCATGGTACTGATAACACAGAGCCTGTGGGTTCAGTCCCTGTGTGGGATATTTGCTTGAGAGTGGAACTCGATGATCCTTGTGGGTTCTTTCCAACTCAGGATATTCTGTGAATCTGTGAAACCTGGTCCCCCCCTTCTTGCAGTTTTTGGCCCCCACCACATCCCTGTAACAGCAAGCACAGTTGGGAGAAAAAGTTGGGTTTGGAAGGAATGGACAGGAATAGGTGACTGGGAGCTGGAGGTGATGTGAAAGGCTTTGCTAATGATGATCTGCAGGGAGAAAATAGTCAGGGAGAAAACAGGGAGAAAAGATCTCCAGTCTTTAGACGGGAGATTTTGGCACTTCAGCTGCACATAAGTTTCTCCTCGCTGAAGGTTTTTGCACATTCACCCTCTAATCTGCCACATTCACCACAAATCCCATCAGAGATGGAGCAATGGATGTGGATGTGTGGACCTGCCAACCTACAGGAAGGGTCAGTGTTTCTTTCCTGCTATTCTCCTTCTACAACTCTGAAGTTTGGAAATGAATGCAGTTTCCTCTGTAAGTATGGATTTCCCCTGACACCAACACTTTTTCCAGTGTAGGGATAGTGCTGGCTCTGTGTCTCATTGTCAGGCAGGCGTCCCAGAAAGCTGAATACATCCAAGGTTGCCCTACTCTGCCCCCAGCCTGTCACAGGTGCAGGAACCAGCCTGGACTGGTGCCAGTGCCCTCTGTGCTGGAGCTGGCTTCTCTGCCCCTTTTAGTCTGCTCAGCTGGTAGAGACTGGGAGGAAATTTCCCTTGGATCACTCTGGCAAAGACCCTGTGTGATTTTAATATTCTAGCCAGGGGCAGGGTGCCTACCTGGTAGGGAGGATTAAGAATTCCTTCCTTCACTCCTTATTCCTGCAATGCCCAAGCACCAGCTTCCTGTTCTGTAGCCACTTGTGCTTCATTTTTTTGAGATGTGAAATGCTATATCTTATATAAATTTTTAGTTTTAGTGGGTTTGGGTGTTTTTCCAAGAAATCACAAATTCATTGACAAATGGAGTTTTCACCACAAAAAATGGGACTATTTTTGAAAACAAAAAAAAGGTGAAGTTTACCTTTTTTCCCCTCAAAAACTTATTTCCCATACCAATGGCATAATGCTTGGTTTTGTCACACTGCAAATCTGACACCACCACCTGCCCCTGGTATCACCTCCCCCTCAAATCCACTTGTGCTGAAGACTATTACTCTTCTTGGGTAATACCATGTAGCAATTTGCTGTCTTTGTAGTCTTCAAAAATCTGAAAAACTCATCCATCTGCAGAGGGCATCCCTTCGAGAGGGTGTAACTAAACCTCTGGGTTTCCAACCCATCCTGGCTCTGCTTCTGTTCTCACCTTGCTCCCCATGTCTCATGCATTAAGGCTTTCTGCAGGGCTCTCTGAATGGTTTCCCCAATTCTCATCTTCTTTCATGCCCTGACAGAGAAGGAGGCCGGGGGTTTTGCACTGCTGGTGATGCTGAATGAAGCAGAAATGTACAGGAGCCTGAGAGGCAGCAATGCAGGAAGCCTTTGTTTCACAGGGGTTGTGAGTCTGACAGCACAGCAAAGATGAGGAAGTCATGGCACTGGCCACTATGGTGAGGTCAAGCCTTATTTGGAGGCCACTTTTAGACAGTGATGAACAAGATCAAACTGGAGAGAACTATGAGTGAGTTAAAAATTAGGTAATTACTGAAAATACTGATTGCATTGTTGCTCCCAGAGCCCTTAGCAAACAGTTTGAGACCTTAATTTCTTGAAATCCTCCATCCCACTGAAACCAAACTAATGTAAGATGCTTCTCCTCTTTTGAGGTATTTGATAAAGACCCAGGAAATATAACCATGTTGGCAAATACCAGAATTACAATGTGCTTCATCAGCTACTAGGTACTTAACATGGAAACCAATCTGATGAAATCGTAACTACCATCAAAGAAAAAAATCAACATCTGGATAAGGTCTTGTTTATCTAACTGAACAGTTTGTGATTTTTTAGAGAACACAAAGTCATTGATCAGTGATCTGTGTTTCTCTGTGTTAAAATGGTAATTAATGTACTGTGTTAATAGATAAATGTATAAAAGAATGTAAAGAAAACTCACAGTAGAATTCAATCTTTTTTGCCTTTTGCTATCTAGCAAAAGTAGTAGTTTGCTATATTTACATAGACTTGGAAAAGCACAAAGTACCAAGCATTTTTTACCCCATTTATGGTAGTACCAGCTGATAATGTTCAAGGTTTGGTGGGAATAGGTGCTACATCTTCCACAAGTCATGAACTTTGTTGTAATTTGCCTCCAAGGATCCAACTGAGGGTGCAGCACTGATCTCTCCAGCTCTGGTGGGATGATTTCAGTGGATTCTCTATATCCATCAAAGGGGAGAGCTTGGTTGTGCCCTGGTCTTGTGCTCCCTGAGGCTGTCTCAAGACAAGGGGACTTGGCCTCAATGCCTCTGTTGTGAGGAAGGGCTGAGCACTCAGCTTTGTCACTGTGACCTTCACCAGTGAGTCCTGGGTTATCTCCTGTCAACAAAGGTGAGCACCTTATCAGTCTGCTTTCAGAGACCTAGCAGTGAATGTGCAAGGGGATTTTTAGAGAATATAAGTAAGAATAAAACCCTACCATTGCTCTAAAAAAAAAATTGAGTTTGGGACAAAATCTTGATTTTGGTGCATTTGATTGCTGAGTTTTGAATAAAATGGCAGAAACCCTTTAGGCTGTTAAAATACTTATTTGTATACTCTATTTATTAAAAAAAAGACACAGAAAAAAATTTTACTACTAGGTGGCATTGATTTAAAACAATGAGTCAATCAGTATTATAATTCAAATTATTTGTCTTCTCTCATAACCAAAGTGGCTCAGAGGCATTTCCTAAGACTCCTGCGTTATGCTCATGGTGCCCACACCTCCCATCCCCATGTCTTCCTTGCTGGGGCTGAATGTGAGCCTTGTGGCAGCCTCATGCGGTTTTTGTTTCCTGTGAAGGAGGAACTGTGGGCACTGTGGGGTGCATTCTTGCTGTTACAGTTGTTTGAGGCTGCTCTGGTCTCCAGGGACTCGCAGGAGACAGCCACCTTCTTTCTCACACAGCTCCTGCTTGTCAGACCTGAAAAGTGAAGCAAATGGGATGCTGAAGGCTCCACTGGTTGTACAGGAATGGAAAGTCACAGACACACTTGTGAACTAGATTAAAGCCAAATAAGCAGGTTTATTAGTACCATTCCTGCACAAAAAGTGCTTGAATCCAGAATCCCCAAGGGCAGAAGAGATGCAAAGGAGAATATGCTGGCTTTCTTTTTTTTTTTTTTTGCACTACACTGAAGTAAGATCATTAATGTGCTCAAGAAGGAATGCAGGACTAGAAGGGAGCTCTTTGCAAACCTGAATTTCTTGTTATTGCAATTAAAAAAAAAAAAAAAAACAAAAATCCCATCTTTAAGCTGACCATATTCTTTCCTGAAAGTATTCAGGATTTTGGATTTTCTGCCTCTTCTTATTCCAGGCTTACTGCAGAAGTCCTCTGGCACCAGATCAGTTTCCAGCCCAGTTTCACTGTCATGCTAGAGGTGATACACTCTTGTCAGCCAGGCCATGTCACTCTGACACTTCTAGATAATGTCCAACAGAAGTAATCATATCATTTCCTAACTGGAGGAAAAGACTGTGCTTCACAGGCAGCTTACCTCAGTTTTTCAGAACAAAAAGTGTAAGTCAACATTCAAAAAAGTGTCAGGCTGGGTCCTGCTCTCAGTTAAGCCAAAGGATGAGCTATGCTGGAGGCTTCAGTGGGAGGTGTTGTGGTAATTCAAATGTTTAAGATATTGTTAGACATAATTATTTTTGTCTCAAAAAGCACCAGCATGCCGCTTTTTGCAGATAATGGTACTTGTGCATGTGAAGAACTGCAGACATTCATGGCAGCTTCCATGCTCATGGTGAGGGGACCCCCAGCTAGTCCAGCTCCTGACTCCTTTGCCAAGTGTGTTAGTGGTGTTCCAAATCTGTAGATGAGCCATGGGGGAGGAAAGTGAAGGATAAAGCTGAGGCAGGTCACCACATGCCCTTGGACAAGCTCTGGGGCTGATTTTGTAATTGGAGGGACAGCATAATGCCTCCCAAAAGGTAGCATTTCTTCAGTGCTCAGTGTATCTAAAGGGTTAAGGTGACAGAGAAGGTTTTCTTTTCTGCCTAAATTAGGAAAGAGAAGAAATTTCTGAGATTCCACATTTTGAGCATATGTCTGTGTCCTGGAAGACCTCTAGCAAATAAAGACTTTACATAAACAATTGGACAAAAATAAATTTTCTCCCTGAGGTAGAAGGAGCACATGGTAAGAGGGGGTGAAGGCAGCCCCCTGGAGCCAGTGGGTGAGTTTGAAATGAACATGTAGACTGAGAAGAACTTTAATTGCTGGTGGTGTGACAGGAGATGGGTCTGAAGCAGGTTATGATCAGACTAGTGAGTAGAAATGCAGAGAGCATGAGGCAGGGAAATGCTGAAGATGCCTGCACTCTCCACACTCTCCATATTGGTTTTACTCATGCTTTGATGGCTCTGTCTGCACTGAAGTTAAGGAAAAAGTCCCATACCTCTTTACCTCTGAGTTTTTTAATTTTGGATCATTCTTCTTTCCATTTTCCCAGTCTCTCAAGTCTTGTCTGGTACTTCAGGCTTTCAAAAGAAGAAAGTGAACACCTCAAGGGAGAGCTGCAGAAATGATGAGAGAAAGGACAGAGCAGGAAAAAAAAAGCCATAAAGAAGGAAGAGGGAAATAGAAACACCCAAAGCTGTGGACACAGGAGTAATATGGTGGACGAAGGAGGCAGAAGAGTAATTTCAGTACTGCTTATTTTGCTCCTTCTGCTTGGTCCAGTTCAACACAGGGCTGAAAGCTTGCAGCCAATGGAATGGCAGAAATACTATTTTAAGGTCTGTTTTCAAATCAGCTGTTGAGCAGTCGATTCAGCACCCCAGGCCTTTGCCTAGCCCCAGGAGAACATCTCTACAGCCATCAGATTGTGCAGCTATCCAAGAGCAGAAAAGACCAGGGCAGACACCCAAAAAAATAAATGCTTTCCCTCCTTTCCCCAGAAGTGTTTCCAAATCCTCATCTGAGCTTGGCTTTGATATACGAGAAAGAAATGACCCTAGAAGAGAGGGGCCAAGTGTGCCTATTCCAGAGAATTCTGACTCTTAGGCAATATTTTCTATGGAAAGAAAGGCTTTGAAGTGCACAAACACATAATTTGCCTTGTGGTGCTACAACAGCCATGTCAGAGGGCGATACCAGGGGGTGATGTGCCTGTGGTATGATGGTGTATTTGAGACGTGTGAGGAACAAGAGAGAATATGAGTATTGCCAGTCACAGACCATGCCAGTTACTGCAGTGGGTAAGTGCTCTTTGCTGTGAATTGGGGCAGAGACTGTATCTCCTCTTGCATTAACCTAAAGCCTGTTCTTGGAAGCCAGAAGGGATAATTAGGCTTAATCAATCACATGTTTCCCACCAGGGAAGTCTGTTTCACCACTGACACGAGGGGATGAATGCTTGAACAGCCTGGCCTTGTTTTGCCTGGCACAATGTTCCTTCAGGAATCACACACCTACAGTTTAACGATCATCCCAAGAAAGATTTACATTTGCAATTATGGAACAGGCAGCACCACTCCTCAGCTGTTTCTTCCCAGCTGATGAAAATGTGAAGACTGAAGAATTTAAGCCTTGTTTGAATAAAGTGCCTGAACAGAAGCTAGAATTTAGGTGGCATTTAAGACATGTTCTCATTCCATCCTGACTTGAGCTTGCCCTTCAGTAGAGTTTGTGTTTTATATACCATACAAAGCCTTTGTATTCAGAGCCTGCACCCTGATCCCATCCTGAGGTGCAGATAGCCACTTGCTTAAGTAGCTGAGAGGATGCAAGAAGCCCTTGTAAAACTAGTTAGCTGGGATCAGGCAGCACCTGGGGCTCATTCCCTGGTTTTGGGCTCACATATGCTGTAGTGTAGTTAAGCTCTGCCAAAACAGAATTAGTATATGCCCACTGAGACTATCACAGGTGATAGCAACAAAAACCACCCCACATTTACAGATTCTGGCCAGCATCTATTAATATTGCCTCCTCTGTCCCAGCAGGGTCACCAAACCAACAGCCATGGTGCAGACACACAGACTCCAGTGGCTCATCTGCCATGTGAGGGGTGAGCCCCACTGCCATGCCATCCTGATGGTGCTGCAGGAGGCTCTGCTTCAGGACTCTGTCACCGGAGCTACCTCCCACCTCTGGATGCTGGCACTCCATCTCTGTGCAGGGTCAAAAGACAGCTCTGATTCTGGTCTTCAGCCATCACAATGTCTCCAAAACTTTCCAGTGAAAAAAAGAGAGACAGATTATCAGGTTATTTTACAAATCTCTTAATCTATTTTTTTCCTCTGACTCATATGGCTTATACACAATCAACTGTATTCTAGTCTCTTGCTGATTCTTCCTTCCCTCATCTCTATCCCTCAAAAAATACCCCAATGCCAGAAACCAAGCCTTTCTTCACCTGTTTTATTTTGGTAAGATATAAATATTATGCATATTATGTACTACACAGTCACCTGGGTGATTGCTACACTTGGCCTGCTGAGGAGGAGCTGTATAGCTCTGTGGCTGACACCTCTCATCTCCTTCCATTGATCCCTAGTTGGAGGAGGACTAGGAAATAGCTTTGCTAAGAATATGTCTCAGATTAGAGTCTGATCTCTCTGTACCACAGCAGAACAATCCACATAACACAGTTGCAGAAAACTTATTAAGTGTATTTAAGTGTGCCCTGAGTCATGCTTGTAAACTCTGCTTGTCCACCTCCCTGCAAACGTGGATTTGTCAGTGGGAATGTGGGTGCACGTAAACCACAACAAGGCATTAAGAGATTAAGCCAGGATCAGAGAGAGAGAAAATAAAATATACTGAGAAAGAGAAACAGGATAGATGATACAGAGCCACCAGCCTTCACTCTTTTTTGTGTAGGTGCCTTGTGAGCAGTGAAAGTGCAGTCAAAGTGCTTTGTTGCCAGGGCTACGTCCCGTGGGACTGTGTTGGCCTGGGGGTATAGGTGATATTTTCACCCCCAACAAAGGGGAGGAATGATGAGGAGGATTCCATCTTATCAGAAGGCTAATTAATTACTATATTATTCTATACTATATTACATTACATCTAAACTGACTCTGCCAAGCACTGAGCTGCACTCCACTGCCCAGCATCTCGTGACTGTCAGCCAACAGTCCCGACACACACACAGATTCAATTGGCCAGTGAACCAAATCACTCACACCAGAATCCAATTATCAATTCCCTTCAGGTAAACAGTCTTCCATGATGCACTCCACTTGTGAGCAAACACAGGAGCAGTAAATGAGATAAGAATTGTTTTTTTGTTCTCTGAGGTTCAGAGAATGTGAAACCCAGAAACATTATCGGGAAGAATTGTGCCTTGCTTTTCTCTGTGAAGAGAAATATGGTGACACGGGGGCTGCTGGTAACCTGAACATTTCTACACTGCACAGCTGTATCAGGCCCTCTCCATCCCACTGTGGGTGCACAAGCAGACACAGCTGCCCTCCTGGGACATACCCTGGAGCCCCACCTGCATCTGCCTCCCCTGTGATCAGCAACACTTACTGCATGGCTAAGAGCCACACGAGATGCTGGTGTGCTGTTCATGGGGCAAGGAAAGTCATGGGTGCTTACCATCAAAAGGTAAAGGCAAAGTATGACCAGGAATAAAAAAATTAGTCCTGGGAAATGTATTCAGCAGTAAATAGAGGGAGCAGTAGCCCCTGGAACATCTAAATTCAAGGAAAATATTTTCTATTAATTAAAGAAACTAGAAACTTCAGCTGACTCAACATATTTTAGTTGTTGAAGTCCCTGTTAAGGAAAGAGAAAACAGTGGTGTCTTTAATCCCTCCAGCTCAGAGGAAGAAGGAAATTTATGTTTTAATCCAGGAGGAAAAAGTGGAATGCCTAAAACCACAAAATTTCAGGTTCTTAATCTGCAATTCAGTTGGTTGTTGTCCACAACACAGCTTATGTAGTGTTATCTCAACTCTGCAGGGCAAATACTTTGTTACCAAATCAAACTATGAATAAAAGAGGACAAGTCAATGCTGTTTCTGAAAGCAAACTGATAACACAACCAATATAGGTGTTTATGCTGGAACTTTGGCAAGATGTACTACTACATCACTGTAGGAGACAGAAATCCTGAACTTGAAGTCCTCCAGAACAGCCTTTTTTCATGGGCAGTGTTGGCATTTTATTGCAAATGTTCCCATACCTTCTCAGTGATTTCTCACATGTAGGTCCTCACAGCACAGCCAACAAACTCCAACGCTCTCCTCACCCAGCTAACCCACCCTTTTGTAGCACTCTGCTTCTTATTGGACCCAGCTGTGGCCTGTCAAGGGCAGGCCTGTACCTAATCTTTGGTGATTAGCACAGCTGCAACTCCTCAGGGGTAAGATTGCCTTCTGCACTATTCTCCTACATTCTATCCCTCCACAGTGCAGGGCCTGAATTATGACCTGGTTTAATGACATGGATTTCTATGTGATGACTACCACAGCTTAGCATCTAGTCCCATTTCTGTCAAAGGTATAAAGGTGAAAGTTGAAAAAGGTGAAAATATGTAAAGAAAAAGCCAAGACCCCTTGCTTTTCCTGTAAGAGGCTCTAACTAATTTCTTATTGTTCTTGTGAGGTTGAAGCAGTCGGTAAATTCCTTGTATTTTTAGTATTTCTATTACTGTGTTAGATAAGTGTCTCACAGATTTGAAGCTGGCCTCCCAGTGCTCCCATGCTACTCCCATTTTGCAGAGGAGGAATTTTGATGATGTTGAGGCAGTCTGAAACAGAGTAATCCCAGGCCTCATGATTTCTACCCTCAGAGTCATTGTCCTGTACTCTTGCTACACCTTAACAATTTCACTTTTTAGAAAATATAATGGCCTTCTTTATATTTTAGGACTCTAGACCCACCCCATGTATATATGCACACTTGATAGAAGAGACAGTTCAGTGTTTTCATTCAGTGACCTTCTGACTTCATGCAGTAAACCCACTGCATGAGCTTGTTTTGCACTTGTGTTCAAGATACATCACCTTGAAAAATAAAAATTATCTCAGAGTCTATGTTTTGTCTTTGGAAAGAGACGGGTATTAGAGGCAATTTAGAAATAATAGAAGAACTTTACTCAAAGGAAAATGTTTGGCTTCTTCATTTTAGAGTCTTCATTTAAAAATTCAGCATTTGGGAAAAATCCTAAAGCAGGAGGAAATATTTTCCTTCTGCAATGATATTTTGATGCACTGTGCTCTGGTTCTTCTCTATTAGTCATGCTCCCAGCTGGAGGCTAAGAGAAAAGAGAATTGTAATACAAAGTCATATTCCATGGTGCACTGTGGGAGGTTCTGTTCAAAAAGGAGAAATGAGACATGAGAAAACTGGGCTACAGTTTCCCTGCAAAACCACAATGTGATATACACACCCCCATCACAACAATGAAATTTTGATTTTTAAAATAATGAATTAATTCATGGGCCTTTAGACCACTTTTACAGTTCTTGTGGAAATTCCTTCTTTAAGCCCCACCAACACATAGTAATACACACCTCATTCAGGCATGTCATATTAAAGCTCTTGTTGTTTGCTGCTTATTATCTAACTACAGTCATACACAGTAGTTCCATTTTCAGCATGTTATTAGATGACTTGCAAAGATGTTGCCCTAAGGAACAGACCAATCCTGGCTGATTCCAAAGAGTGTCCAGAAAGGGCTGTTAACAATTCCTGTGTCATCTACATTTTTTTTTTAACTCCTGGTGCCTCCATACACGAGTTATCATCCTTTTAAACAATTTTCCAGTACAAGGAATCCTCAGCAGTATAGCAATTTCTCTTGTGCAGAGAACAAGGAGACAGGTGAGCCATCAGACTTCAGGTGAAAAATCCTGAGTGTTCAGTGAACTGACCACAAGAGACACAGGTTTCACAGTACCATGCATCAAGCATCTTACTTAACCACCTACTCCTGCAGTACTGAGGGCAAATAAAGAATAATGGCTAATTTATGGGAGGCTGGAAGTGCATGCAAATGATAAATACACGATGCAGATTAAAAGACAAGAGACAGATTAGTACATTCAAGATTAAAGATTATTTCAGGGTGATCTTTCTTACAAGGGTGGGCACTTGACAGACACAACTCAGTCTGACAAGCTACACTTTTTCAAGAAGAATTTGGATATATGTTGCTGGGAACATCCAGAAACAACGTGTGTTGAAAGAGAGAGCACCATGGTATCAGACCCTTCTTTCATTAACTTGATCAATAATACAAAATGTCTTACTCTATATGCACTACTGGCTAATCAGCATTCAGAGCTTTCCTTCCAGCATTTTATCATGGGAAGCTCTGACTCATCTCTATCATGCCTCAGTCACATTTTCTAACTGCAACTTCTTCTTTGCACAACTAAAGCTAGAGTGGTTTAAACCGCCTGTACTAATCATACACGCCAGGTTATTGCTGCCGTTCTTACCCAATTGTCTCCCCAGTGGTTTCCTGCCTTGTTTTGCATATAGAAAATGAAAATGTAGAGAGAAAATGCTGTTTCCTGTATTGTCTTGCACTGCACAGCAGTGGCGGCCCCCACGTTTGGTTGCTGTTGGGCTGCCAGCAGACAGGTGCAGGGTATCTTCTCTTTTGATGCGTGATGACCCTGGGTTTGGTGCAAGCATTTGTGCCATCAATGATCAGAACAAGAGGGAAATAAGTCTGAGAATGATTTTAGCAGGGGTAGATTTCCACTGGGGACAGACTGCACTGTCTTCAAGGTAAGAACAACCACCTGCTATTCATGCTACGGCTGAAGGCAGGTCTGCAGACTGGGGAGCCTCTGGAACCCAAGGATACAGGGGATAAAGATGGGCATTAGGAAACAATTATTTTGTATTATATTATTATTATAGTATTATTATTATATTGTATATATATAGTATATAGTATACTATATATATATATATACTATATAGTATATATGTATATAGTATATATGTATATATACTATATAGTGTATATATATACTATAGCATATAGTATATATATAGTATATATAGTGTATATATATACTATAGCATATAGTATATATATAGTATATATAGTGTATATATAATATATATAATTATATATTATATTATTTTGTATATACAATTATTTTGTATTCATTTTCCCCAGCTCACAGCAACACCAAGAGCTCCTCACTTGTTATGATATTCTCTCTCATTTGGGAAACTCCCTGCAATTTACTCTGGCTGCTTTCTCACCAGCTGTGACGTGACACAGAGGTATGAGCTCAGATCCAGAGCACCATGTGTGCTGCCACCCAGGTGGGTAAACACGGACATCTGCTATTGTGTGAATAGGTCTGTACAGCTTCCATAGCCAAACTGGCCAATTTCCCCTCTGGCTGTGGGAAGAGGAGCCAGCTGTATTCCCCCAAAATTCAGCAGCCATGTTGGTGAGCAGCACACGCCCTGCCCCGAGGCTGCTGAGCTGGAGCTCTGCTCCGGCTGCTGCTGGCATCACCCCTGAGTGCCGAGCCCTGGCTTGCCACCCAGAGCTGTGCTGGTCAGAAAAATGAAGGTGTGGCTCAAGTCAGGAGCAGGAACATCTCCAAATCCTCCCTTGCTCATGAGACAGTCAGTCCATAAAGTTAACACATAAACAAGTCCTCTAACCTTCTACCAGCCTGGGCAACACCACCAGAATAATTGCCAGACACTTCACTTTGCTTCCAGAGATCTGCTCACCAGCTTGGGGCTTGCCTGGCCCTACCTCTTTTCTGCTATTAATTACCCTTTTCTCATCAGCATTTTCAGAGCAGAACCTAAAATTCATGAATCATTCAAAATTATCTCTGACAAAGAATAGACAAGTAATCTGAAAACAGCCTCGCCAAACTATTTTAGGAGACTATAGGGTTCCAACACCAACTATAAACTGCTCCATCTCTCACTATATGCTTTATTATTTCTTCAGATAAGGTTCTTCCCTGTTTCCCACAGTAGACTTGGCTTTCAGGCCCTAAATCCACTTTCATAAACAGAACGTGGTGGGTCTTAACCACCCACAAAATAATACGATTAATTCACCTCAACCAACTTTAGCTGTCAAAATTTCTCAGTAGGATTGCAGGATTAAGCAGGAACCCTTGATTCAGAGCCTGCTATTCCATACTGTTCTCATGAAAACACAATCCTGTTATTGCCACTAATAGGATTTTAAAATTGGCCTTACAGCAACTGAGCAGCCACCAAGAAGTCTTCTGCCTCACACCAATTCCAGACTTAGTCATCTTTGTCTTATGTTTTCTAGAATTTTAACTCCTACCATAACCTTACTTTTAGCTGTTAACAGATGACCTGTGTTGGCTTCAAAGCTTGCTGGTGACATATATTTCCACCTTGTTTTGCAGAAAGCAGCACTAAAGCCAGCTTTCATGCCCGTTGCCTATAAAACACAATCCATCAGTTACCACCCTTCAGGGAGCTGGTATATGCTAGGATCATGGCTGGTAGAAGTGGGATAAAAGATGTCCAGCAAGTTCTGTGGTGAATTTTAGGTTAACCTTAATTCTTAAGTTTCCCCACACCTAACTCCTACTTTAATGACACTCTCACATCACCTACTGAGGAGTATCCATAAGTCATCATGGCTCTTCCAGTCTCTGTGAGACTTAAGGGGCCTTAAAACTCTTAGGATCCATGCATTTTGTAGTCACAGAATGGCTTGTGTTGGAAGGGACCTTAAAGATCACCCAGTTCTCATCTCCTTGCCATGGGGAGGGACACCTTCCTGTACATCAGGTTGCTCAGAGCCCTGGCCAACCTGGTCTGGAACACTTCCAGGCTTGGGCATCCACAGCTTCTCTGGGAAAGTCATTCCAGTGCGTCACCACCCTCACAGTAAAGAATGTTTTCCTAATATCTGATCTAAAACCACTCTCTTTCAGTTCAAAGCCATTTCCCTTTGTCCTGTCACTACATACCCTTGTAAGAAGTCCCTCTCCAGCTTGTTCTCAGTGTGTCCCATATCCTCTGTTTGCACTCTAAATCCCCCTGTTGACTTTTTGGCCCTCTTACAACCCCTGTTTCTCAGTGTGCCCTTCAGCTCTCTGTTAATGGTTTGCACCCAGATCTTCAGTCCACACTCTGAAACACAAGCCCAACTCCTACCCTTTGTTAGAACTGAATAATTAAGGAATGAATTCCAGCTGGAAAGTGGTTATGACTGAATGACCATCAGGAAAAACTGCACTTCCTGAAAGTACTATCAAAGCTCATCCATGAAGGGTTTTGGTGATGGCTCATGTAAGTATAAAGTGGGAGACATGACCCCTGGGTACACAGAGGCTTTTTTACCACCTGTACCAACCACATAAACCCCTCTAATCTGGTTTATAAATCCTAGGTTGTTGGGTTGTGTTCAATGAACAAGTTAGAAGTTCTGTACAGGTTACCTTCTGTTTCCAGGAACTGGAGATGGGAGAATATGAAATTATTCAAAGACTCTAAGAAAAATGATAAAAGGCATCACTACTAGCTTCCTACATACAGGATACTTGCAAGTGTTAGTCCATTCAGTTTACATCCACTGCTCTGTCCCACCAAGTTAGGGTCAGAGAGAAAGATTTTAGGATAAATTATCATTCATGTGACATCTTGCTGTATATTCAGTTTAGACCAAAATTACAAGAGTTTCCATATTGCCCATCATGTCTTTACTGTCAGTACTAATTTCTGGTCCCAACATCAGTTCAAGTTCCTCATTGTGCTATTGTAGGCCCCTTGTTCATATCTGAATACTTAAACTGATTCAGAAATAGCTGGTCCAACTTTTGGCAGCATCTGATATAAAGATTGCTATTCAACCTTCCTCTTACTCCCAAAATCACCAAGGGTAAGGTGTGTTTGACCCATTTCCTCAAGACCAGGTCTCACTCTGGCGCCCTGGCCATGTGGATGGTGACTGAGGGTGCTACAGGGATCAGTCATGCAGGAGGGGCTGTGTGCCTGAGGAGATCTCACAATCCAGCTGCCTCTGGGAGACTGGGAAGTCAGGGCATTTCCAACTTTGGACTGCAGTGGGCTGCAAACACAAGTACCTGGTCAATCTTGACATGTTAACATATTCCTGTGATTACTCTCTCATTACTTGTATGCATATTTCCTTTTTGGGGAAAGGCGCAGGTTTTTTCCTTTTTCAGACATAGCTTGAAATTTTTGGTCCCATAGGTGTGAAATGTAAGGTAGGTTACAAGTTAAGCCAACAAAAAACAGTTAAAAGTTGTTTTATTTCACTCTGTTCCCTTCCTAACTTTATTCTGACCCTCCCTTTGGGGTCATTTATTTCTCACATTAGTTAGTTGCTCTTCCCGTTTGGGGATTTGGTAGTTTTAGTGAAACATTTAAAGGAGAAGACCAAGCAAACTCTCTCCTTATTTGGCTAAGAATGTTTGTTCTGCTAATATCTGAATGTAAAAACAACCTAATACTTGGGACAAAAGCAGGGGGTATCCTCAGGAGACTTTTCAATCTCCTAGTTTTGTTTGAACTTTTCAGGGGAGACTGTTTAAATCTCATTAAAAGATTTTTGTGTTTGGTTGGTTTTATTGTTTTTTTTTAAAGAATAATCTCAAGATATAGATTTTACCTAGAGGAATGGATGTGTGAGACTAACACAATGATGGACTATTTACTTTGCTCTGTGACTTTTTCCTTTCCTTTCCTTTCCTTTCCTTTCCTTTCCTTTCCTTTCCTTTCCTTTCCTTTCCTTTCCTTTCCTTTCCTTTCCTTTCCTTTCCTTTCCTTTCCTTTCCTTTCCTTTCCTTTCCTTTCCTTTCCTTTCCTTTCCTTTCCTTTCCTTTCCTTTCCTTTCCTTTCCTTTCCTTTCCTTTCCTTTCCTTTCCTTTCCTTTCCTTTCCTTTCCTCCCTCTCACTTTCTTGTTTTCTTACATCAAAAAATATGAAACAAATTTTCAAATTGACTTTTTTTTAGATGGCATGTGGTCCACAGTTCTAAATTGAGATTTTTTTCTTTGGATCTTAACATCTCCAAATAGATTTTCTACTCCCTTAATGTTTGTTTATTTAAACTAAGTCTCTTGGTATTGTAGCAGCTCAGGACAACTTTCCATATACTGCCCTTCAGTTCCCACAAGAGTTAAATCCCAGGCTTTCAGCTAGATGGGTTGCCAGCTACTGAGTGATGCCATTTGAAGCTCAGCCTCAGATGATGAGCCTGGGACCTTTTATTTGGCATGCCCCAGACTTTTGGAGCAATGGGAGGACTGCACACTTCTTTTTGAGTCATGGTCAGAGTCACTGTTTGCTCCCCCTCTTACCAAAGGCAAATGGTTGGAGAAGGTGAACTTCAGCTTCTTCAAGGAAGTTCTTCAACAGCCTCAGGGAAATCTGGACAAACCATGGATGTATCTGGAAGAAGAGGATTCTTCCCATCCTCATCTCTGAATGCTGTCATGTGGGAATGACCTTAGTAAGTCAAGAACTTTTTCCTCTTTGTTTTAGTCTCCAGAGAGAAAACTCCTTTCCTACAGTGATACAAATCCAGAACTTGCTTGAATATTTTCATACTCTGTTGCTTTTTCATACTTGAGTATTTTTATTCTCTTTTTTCCTTTCCTATTTGTTTTAACTCTTGAAGTAGCTTCTCCTCTCCTTTTTTTTACTGATAACCTTTACTGGACTTCCAGCTTGAGCACCTTTCCTCTGCAGTTTTTGCAGAGCACTGCTTTTGGGACGCTTGTCACTCATTCTGGTCACTGCATTTACTTGTTGCATTCACTCTCCCCTACCACATCTCCAGCTATGTTGTTTGTTGCCTTCAACTGTCTCGGGTGGTGGCATGGTCAGCATACAGGTGGGATCATCATTAATGTTTTTGCACAGGCTTAAATGCCAGCAAGGCCTGAGGCTTCCCAGGTTGTTTACAGAATGCTCATTCTTAGACTGTGATATCTTTGTCTTAAGGAGCTGTTTTAAAATCAGGAAATGCAAGGGTCATGAGAGAAAAACTGTGACTGGGGTGAATGTCTCTCTTTAAATAATCACTGCTCCAGTAAAACTTCTTTACCTTGCATTTGATGTTCTTAACTACTTCACAGTATGGGTAAATTCCTATTGTGGCACGTTAATGAACAAGGTAACTCATCTGGATGAACCAAGTCAGCTAGGCAAGCTTTATTGTCAACAGTTAGTCCCTGTTAACATCAGTAAATCCAAAAGTGTCCTGAATGTGACTGCATCATCACAGGGCAGCTGGGAAGTTAATAGGGAGTGGGGTATGAAATATTTGTATGAAAATCAGCAGAAGCCAATGGTACCAACTCTCTGTTATGAGATAAAAGGAGAAGTTACCCCATAACTCAGCAAAACAACAGTTAAAACCATTATAACAATGGCAGGGAACCTGAACAGATTGTGGTGATGATGATGATGATGAACACGATGTGATGAACAACATCTCCTTGTGATGGGTTAGATGGATAATGTTTGCAAGATATCTGTAGTCATGTTAAGTGTTTAGAGTGTGTGAACATGTTTAAATTATGTTATGCTGTGATAAATAGCACTTAAAGCAGGTAAGAAATTGCTCTCTCAAAACAGTACCATTTTGCCTTCCCCTCCACACCTCTGTACTTGGAGGAAATACAATGCTGAATAACCACAAATTATTTTTACTTAATTAAATCCCTTTCTGGAAAACTGATGTTGGTATCAATGTTTTTTTTTTTAAGCCAAAAAACCTATGAGCCAAGTTCACTTGAAATGCATAAGTTTAACTTAAAATAAATGCCATTAACTTCAATAGGAACTGAAGAGACCTCTCTGGGAACAATCTAGGGCTCTAACAAGAGCTACCGATGCCATTTGTCATGACTATATAATGAAACTGTGCAATGTGATGGGGACATTGCTTGTCTAAGAGCTCTTTAAGAGACTCTCTTTAGCTGTGGTTTAGCACTCACAGACTGAGCCCCTTAGAGAAGGCAGCTCAGGACTTCTGCTAGCATGATGGGCTTAGTGACCTTTAACATTGCCAAGAGCAGTTCTAATTGGGTTTTAGCTAGCATCAGTGTATCAAAGCTGGTGTGCCTTTTCTCAAGGCCTTCATGTATGACCAGAAGTTGAGGGTCCACAAAACAGAAGGAAAAGGGGGAGGGGAGGAGCACACAATGCTCACAGTATATTTTTATACATATTTACAGAAGGAAGAGCTGTGCTATCCAAACTTGAGCTTTCCCCATGGATGAGTCAAACATAACGTTTCATCCCAGCGAAGGCACAGAGAACATCTCAATGCACAGAAACATTTCTACACAGGAAAGGGTCTGGGAGATATTGACCCCACTTTGGGTAATTATGATCATCTCCTTCC
The DNA here is from genome assembly GCF_027579445.1 of Ammospiza nelsoni. NCBI lineage: Eukaryota > Metazoa > Chordata > Aves > Passeriformes > Passerellidae > Ammospiza > Ammospiza nelsoni. The sequence continues at coordinate 57,906,873 of NC_080635.1, forward strand.
TGGGTTTTTGTGAAAATGGAATTGTCCTCTGGTGCCTCTGCTTCCAGATCAAAAGAAACCCATTCACTGCGTACATCACACACTTGTCCATTGCTGATATCTCCTTACTGCTTTGTACGTTTATTCTGTCAATTGAGTACATTGCTGGTTTTGGATTCGCATATGGTTTTTACTATTATGTAACCACCACACTATCTATTGTCTTCCTTCTTGGCTATAATACTGGTCTCTATCTCCTGACAGCCATCAGTATTGAGAGGTGTCTGTCTATTGTTTACCCCATCTGGTACCGATGCCACCGGTCACAGCACCAATCGGCAATCGTGTGCGCCATTCTGTGGACTCTGTCTTTTTTCATGACAGTGGCCGAATATTTAACATGCAAAGATGATTCAACCAAGGAACAATTCGACGACAGCAACCATTGCCAAGCACTGCTCATCTTCACGTGGATCCTGACTTTCATGATCTTCATTCCTCTAATGATTCTGTCCAGCCTGATCTTGGTTATCAGGATTCGCCGTAACTCCCTGAGACCTCATTCGTCAAAGCTCTACATCATCATTGTGGCCACAGTCATTGTCTTCCTCATCTTTGCCATGCCTATGAGGCTGCTGTATCTTCTGAATTACCACCACTGGTCATCTTTGCTCAGCCAGCAGAACCATGTCACCATTGTTCTGTCCACCGTTAACAGTAGTATCAACCCCCTGGTTTACTTCTTTGTAGGAAGCAGCAAGAAGAAGAGGTTCAAGGAGAGCCTCAAAGTGGTTCTTAGCAGAGCTCTCACTGATGGCTTGCGGCCAAGAAGCCAGGAAGTGGGCATGAGTTTGGATATAGCCGAAACAATTTTCTAAAGCTTAGGGGGGAAACTGTAGGGGCAAATAATTGGACTTGGAATGTTTATTAAGCCTCTGCAAAACGAAAAGCATTTTTCATAGAATGTAAAAAGCAAAGGTGAAATGGTGTTGTTATCTTTGGTGGTTGAGCAATGGAAAAACAGGGACTAGAATAAAGATAACTTTTATTTGTTGTTTTTTTTTTTAAATTTGTATTTTCTTAATTATTCAAATACATGCTACATCCTAATGTGACTATACCAATCAAAGATACCACAGTGAAAAATGGATAGGCCAACAGAGAATATTAAAAAAGGGCACAGAAATATGTTATAAATAGTGTGACATTTATAAAATCACCGAGCACCCATAAATGTTATTGAAGTCATCAGGGCCTGTGTGTGTTCGCATTTTTAAAAGTCAAACCCACTAAACACAGGATTCACGTTACATACTGGGATTTAATTTCAACTGTTTCCAGCTCGTTTAAGTGTGCAAAAGAGCTGCTCCCTGGGGGAAACAGAGGAAGAAATCCACATATGACAGTAAGTCCCCATACATAGCAATGCACATACAGTGCAACTTTGATCTAGCAAGACATTTAAGTATATGTTAAAAGGCCTATTTAATCTGTTGTTAGACTTCAGAATTTGTTTTCAAAGTATATGTTGAAGAATTCCTACTGACACCGAGATGTCTCTGGGTCCTTGGATAATTCGGTACTTGACACATAGGATTATCTGGCAACACAGGGATGTTGCCAACTCACAGAGGGATTTTGCCCTAATTATGAAGGGTGGGACGGGCTTATCCCCAAAAATGTCAGCATTCCTGTAGGTTTAGATATTCAAGGAGTCTATGAGAAAGTCAGTCCCAACATTTGCTGTCTCAGGCACATACTTAGTTTTTATCTCTTTGGAGAATATTTGTCCCCTGTGTGGCCTCTCTGTTTTATAACAACCGGTTTTGGAAAAACAGAAAAAAGAAAGGTGCCTTACACAATGAATGACTGCAGCTACACACCAGCCACACTTTTCCAGCTGCCTGCTTCCTTCTGTTGTATGCCAGGGTACTGGGGCTGTTATTTTGTGGAGTCTAATTCCCAGGGTCACTTGCCCAACTATAGCCAAGCTGCAGAGTGCAGAGGGCAATAGGAAAGATATGATGGGGCCAGATGAGCTTTATCACAAAGAACATGGCAGATTTTGTCAGTCAGAGCACAGTGGCACATTTAAAGAGACACACATTTGCTTCTAGCCCCCATGGAGCCAGTTCACAAATTCAGCAGGAACTGAGATCTTCCCCTACAAGCAAAAGCAGCATCTTCAGCTTCCCGCCAAGTTTCCATTGGCACACTTAATAGCTAACAGGGGAAAGAAAAATACAACACACCCCTCCTTTGTTGAAAGACTGCCAGTCCTGGAATAAGGAAGATTGTAGGTTTAGACAGAGGATTGGGTGGGAATTCATGTAGAAAGGAGATCTCAGAAGGATAAATGTCCTTTCTACACATGCCCTTTCCTCCTTACATTAAAGCATTGAATTGTGTCATTGTAGAAGGCTTGGGAGAAGGAAGAGGTTACTCCTACATCTGCTTGAGTCCCTCACTCCATCAAAAGCTTTACCTATGACAGCCCCTCTCCCTGTTCCAGTTTTTGTCTTTGAAACTCCAGTCCCAGGCCTATCACCTCTACTGGTTCCAGCAGTAGATGAGTGGAGTCTGCTTCTCCCTTAGGGCAGAGATCTACTGTGCTGCTGGAATGACACATCAGCTGAGCTGCATCCCATTGTTGATGGGGAGTGCAGGAGACGGCAAAGAGGTCTGTGGACACCTTGTGAGGGAGGGCCAGGGGAAAAGCAGGTTTGATATCCACATACATGTGTCATGTGTGTGCATGCAGCTGCTGAGGGCTGGGGGACTGCAGGGAAATTTTTCAACACTGATAAATGCCATAAACTTAAACACTAGGATAGATCTAGCCCCCACCAAAAAAACCCCAGACTTTCCTACCAGCTGTTCCCTACCCTTACCTCAAAATAATCACACAGAGAACCAGAGACAGGGGCAGCATTGCAGAAAGCATCTTCAACACATGCTTCTGCCGTAACCACACATGCAACCCAGTTCTCTCAGAGTGATTCAGGTGAGGTAAGGCACATGATTTCCAGTGCTTAAACATATCCAGATTATTACAAGAGGCTTGGGTTAAGGATCACCATGCATGCAGCCAGGGTAGTGGATCTGAAGAGGCAATAATGTGCAGCAGGGCAATGGGGATGCTTGTGAGCTGAATAGTGCTCTAGCTTTTAGCTTATTACCCCTTTTCACCTGGCCATGCCTCCAAATGTTTCAGATTTTGGACAAGGATTCATAGATCAGTTCACAAAGCAACAAAAATTAACATTCAGCATGAGATGCACATGCAGAAGGACGAATAAGAATGAATATCTAACAGTTGAAAAATTACTAATATTTCCCAGTGGATAGATAAAAATAACTTAGGGATATTCTTTCTTCTTTATCATAGCACCTGGTGACTGTTCTCTGTGCAGACAGGCTGCAGTACAAGGGGAACTAATAAGCACATGATTCCATGATTTAAAAAAAACCAAAACACAAGACATGGAAAATGTGACAATTTGTTGCACAAGGATGTGATTCCCCACCAGCTTGCATCTTTAAAAATTATTTGCAACTGTGGGAGAGATTGAAATACCACTGTACAAATCAGATGGTTTTAGCACTTTTTAGTGGTGCAGAACAGGAAGGGTTGTCTTGAGGGTCAAGTACTATTGATGGAGCTTAGAGATGTGGACTCTATTTTAATGCAGTATTGGCATCTAATTTTTCTGTGCCACTCTTTCCTACCTATAAAATGAGAGTTGTATTATTTTGCCTCCAGTGTTGTGCTTTCACTTTTGCACTACAGGCACTTTAGAACAGCAACTATCTCTTGGTTATCTCTTGTAATGTCTGGGATAATAAGGATGTAATTTTGCTGTGCTGCCAAGACAAGGAATTATTCAGGAAAGTAATGTCCAGTATACAGCTTGCTTTGTTAAAATGCTCTTTACCAGGCTTCTGATCAAATTGATACTAATGAATGTTGTGGGCTGTAAAAGTGTGACTAGAAATACAAGGAGAAAAGTCACTTCCCTAGACACAGAAGAGTTTTTGTTCTTGTAGCTACTCCCTGGGTGCAGAGGATGATATGGGGCAGGCTGCTGTTTCAGGCCCAAAATGATGTGATGAGTTTATGCAGCAGCTGTCCTCTATAACTCACAGAGTTGTGAGTTAAGGACTTTGTGAACAGTCCTTGTGACAACAAGGGTGGAGAGGTGAGGAACATGATATTGCCCAGTTTACTTCTAGCCTGAAGCATACCCTGGGAGATCCTCTAAGGGAAGCCGAAATGTTTCCCAGTTGTACTGGTTGCTGCAAACAACAAACCTCCCTTTCTCAGCATGAGAACAATCCACAAGTCCACAGCATTCCCTGGTAAAATGCCTCAGGTCACTTTGTGGAGTGAGGGTAAGAGGGATGGCTCGTTTGCAGGGTCCTCCAAAAACCCTAGACAGATTGTCTGACTCCCCTCAGTGAGATTCTTCCTTCTCAAGTCCTCCTGCTGTGCCAGTCTCAGGGAGAGCACGACCCACACACTGGGTTTTATGAGCAGATGTTGCAGTGATGGTAGTGGCCAGCAGAAGATACTCTCAAAAGGTACCAGGTCAAGGCAAAGCAGAAAGTCAGTGTGAGCTTGTGTGCAGCTCACACCATACAATGCTGCCTTGCCATTTGTGTGCCTGCTGCTTCTCTTCCCAACTCCATGCAGAAATAATTCATTAAAATCCACTACACAGGGTTTCTAGCTACCCATCCAAATGGAAAGCAAGTTTGCCTTCTATTTGGTTGCCCAGGCACTTGTGTGATGTCCACATGGAATTATTTTATTTTCCAGTTGATTCACACAAGCCTAAAAGATGAAGCATTAGGATCCACATTCAAACAAGTATTACAGGTGCAAAACTTTGAATTCAGATTAGAGGTACTGAGATAGCCTGCATGATTCTAACACTTCTTCCTTGCATATAACATTCAATTTTTAATTATATTATTGCAACCTATTTTTTCTCCAAACTGGACTCTTGCCTCATTAAATACACAAGACTAGACCTGCTGCTGGCTTAGTTAAGTATTTCTAGAGTCCTTGCTTCAGTTGTTTCAGAGATATGAAGGGTAGGAAAGGGGAGGCAGTGGCTGTGGCTGTATCCATCTGGCCCCAAGTCCTATCTCCAGCAGTGTTCACAAGCAGATGCCTACAGAGGAGAAGGAACAGAGCAAACCCATATCATTCTTCATTCTCATCCTCTCCAAGCCTTCAGCAGTTATCAGCTCAGAAACACTTTGCTCTAGAAATCTTTACACTTGGTACCTTTCAATGGATTTCTCTTCAACAAAACATCTGACCTCCATGGAAGTCATATGAGTTTTTTATGTCTTCAACACTTTCACAGAAGTATTTCATGTTTATTCTGAAGGATTGTCTTCAGGAATTGGAGAATTAAATTCTTACTTGGATTCCATCATTCTAACACCACTAAGCAAGATGCAATACAAAGCAACTAATTTTTTTCTCTTAGAGCACACATTTTTCTTCCCTCTGAACACAAAGCATCTCTGGAATTGGAGTAACTTTTAATTATTTATTTCTCCTGTTAAGAATTTGCTTTATAAAATATATGGCTCTAGAAAAGTGGACATTATAGCAAATAGATAACAATTATAATGATAAAAGTTAACCATGTTTTGAGGTAAAGAATAAATTAAAATATTCATAGAATCAGCATTTTTAGGTATAGTGTTCAAAGAGACTTAAAATTTAACAGCTTCGTGCAGGAGATGGAGTGAACACCTTGGTATCACTGTTCTGTCTTAGAACAAAAACTCCATTTGCTTAACGCGTTAGAGGAGGGTGCTTTATGTTTCATGTTGTCTTTGGTCTGTCTGGATTTATTTTTGAACTCAAAGATTGATATATTTGTTTCAGATATAACTTTTTATATTATTTATAGGAAAAAAGTTCTCTTTGTTACAAGTCAAGTATTTCAGATGACCACATATGCTAAGCTCAATGACTATACTCAATTATATACTACAGCAAAATGTAATTATTTTGTGAAAATAAATATATACAATCAGTAATTTGTGTTTTGGCTAATTTTTTTTCCTTTCCCTGGGCATGGCCTGGAATGGACCTGTCCTTAGCCAGGGGACAGGCTGAGCCTGTCAGACCAGTGTCTGAACAGTAAACACCATCTCTATTGCTAATCTCGGCCTGGCTGAGGTCCTCTGTAAATATAGCTCTGCTCAATAACTATATTCTTTATATTGTCACCTCTCTTTTGGTTCATTTATCTGTCAGTACATATAGCATTTCAGTACAACACTGGCCTCTGTTTCTTAGCACCATTCAATATGGAGAAACTTTTCTCTGTACTCTTGTGTCTGGATTTGATGCCACCTCCCAAAGCACCATTCAGCCACTGCATGTGCCATCCTGTGGGCTCTCCCTTGTTTAATCCCTGTGGCAGGAGACTTCAAGCCTACAACAGCACAGCTATTTTAACTCCTTGGGCAGACACAGTGAGAGACATGCCCTGCATCTCTCAGCTATCTATTCACCCTGAGTTTCCTACTGTGCACTCCACTCATACCTCCCTCCAGTTTCATTATTCACATCAGGCTTGTAAAATCCTGCAGAGATTTGATGCCTCCTATCCTGTCTATTCAGAGCCAGTGCAGCTATCACGTTCTTCTCTTGGCCACACTCATGACATCATGTCCCTGCTGTAGCTCTGGGATAACAAAACACTGCCCAAGGGACTCAACAAGTTTTCAGCATCACTGCCCATCATCAAACAGTTTCAGTCTCCTCATTATTGCTTTGTGTGGAGCAGCAAGAGAGAAAAGACAGAAAATCCCTCCAACTAGTTTTATTGAAGGCTTCAAAGACAAATTACTGCTAGCTCATGAGAAAGCTCCAACACCTGTTTCAGAGAGCAGCCTCTGAGGCTCGAGCACACATTAGAACATTGAGAAAGTAAAAGTTAAGACAAATAGTATACAGAGAAAACGATTTTCTCTCTTGTGTGGGACAAACCTTCTATCCTATTTTGGATGAGAACACACATGGCATTTCCTAATATTACTTTATTTCAGCTGCTGAGGCAATAACTGTCTGACAATATCAGTATTTATTAATAGCAATTTGTCCACTACAGTATTTATTCACTTCACCTCACTTCTGTAAGGGTGAACCAAAAGATTTTCTTCCCCACTGTAACATTTATCATATCTTTAAATGTCATGTCAGTACATGAAAATATGCCAGAAAACTCTTCAAGACAGTTGTCATTCCATGTCTATCTATGCATATTTCTTAGCACATTCACTATCATATTTGTACACTTCCTGTTCATTTTACTCTGGCTCTGACTGAAAAAGGCAAGGAAAATCTGGATTACTGCAGGGATTCAGATGGCAATATTACAGATCCAAAACTGTGCAGTGCGGAGATCTCCTTCTTGTCTTGTGGTCCACACGTGCAACTGGTTTTAATGTTCTAATGTGAATCTCTAATTGAACCATTTATTCAGTACTGTGATGGCTTACCTGAGCCTTCATGTGTACACTGATACTTATTTTTCTCTACCCTATCTCCTTTAGCAACTTGTGAATATAAAACATCTAGGGCAATGTGGTATCTATTATTAAAAAAACCTAGATCATTACTTTTCTTCTAAGTAAGTTAATATGTACACTTCTTTCTTCAGATACCTTAAAATGTTTTACAGAATGTAATGGAAATAAAATGAATGCCTAGAAGGAGTTTAATACTGGCCTAAACCTATTTATGAATGTGGCTATAAAAACAAATATATATGCATGGACAGAATATATAAATGTATCATCAGAATATATCAATAAATTCTAGCAAGGCAGGGTGATAGAAAAATCACCCGAATAAAGTATACCACATATTTTAGTCCTTCACAAATATCATATTATGCAAGAAATTTATTGCTCAGTTCTTTACCCCTGAGAGGACTAGGAAGAAAGAAAATATAGGTTGAGCCTGGATGCTTTAAATGAAACAAATTTTTTAATTTATCTGCTGTGTATGAAGTTTGTTATTTTTAAGTGTGATGCTGAAAATAGCATTTTGATTTCAGTACCCTTCAGCTACATGGGAAAGAAGAATTTGTTTTTCTTTGAAATTTCCCATTACAAAGAACCAGGAAAAATACAGCAAACCAGAAATTTATCAGCTACCTTGTAACAATCAAGAAGGAAGAGATGACAACATATTTTCTTACATAATACTACTGAATTAGGTGAAATAACTACTGAACTAGAAAAAGAAATGTTGCTTATTGTCTTACAATAAAAATAAAATATGATGAAGCAGTAAGACTTCCAGATGATTCATTTTTTTTCACTTCAGCTCTGCACAAGACATCTGCAGGTTTCTGCCATTGTAAAAATGTGGTCTTTACACATCTTGTACCAGCTTGCACTTCTTCCAGACAGGGATCCACAGCTGTTTCCAGCTTCAGGCATTGCTCTAGGTTAGTGCTGTGGTTTAGACCCAGCTGGCAACCAAGCCCCATGAGTCATTTGCTCTCTCTTTCAGGAGAGAACTGGAAGGGTAAAAGTGAGAAAACTTGTAGGCTGAGATGAAGACAATTTAATAGGGAAAGCATAAGGCACGTCACAAGCAAAGTGAACAAGGCATTCATTCACTGCTCCCACAGGCAGGCAGGTGTTCAGCCATCCCCAGGAAAGCTCGGTTTCATCACGTGCAACAGTGACCCGTCACCCTTCTTCCTTCTTCCCCCAGCTCCACATGCAAGCACGATGCTGTGTAGTGTGGGACATCCCTGTGGTCACTTGGGCTTGGCTGTCCCAGCTGTGTCCCCTCCCAACACCCTGTGCACCCCCAGCCCTCCCGGTGGGTGTGGGGGGGTGAGAGGCAGAAAAGACCTTGATGCTGTGTGAGCCCTGCTCAGCAATAACCAAAACACCTCTGTATTATCAACACTAACCTCCTAAGCCACAGCACAAAACAGGGCCCTTTTCAGTACAAACTCCGAGTACAGCACGTAAGGACTTTCCCAACAAGACAAAGATTTCACATAAAGTCAAAGTGTTCAGACAAAGCTGATGTTCTTTTACAGTAGCATTGAACAGTACCATCTAGATTAGGAAATGCCATTAATTATCTCCCTAACTGCTTTGGGAAGCCTAAACCTAAGTCTGCAAAACAAGGTCATCTGGCACTGGTATTTTTTTGTTATAAAGCAGGATAACTCATCAGAACAAATCAGAAGGTAGCACTTATCGAGAGCTTGCCTTTAAAAATGCTAAGGAGAGTAGACATAGAACAGAAAGAAGTAGGAAGCATTAGAAACAAGCAGCAAAAAGAATAAGGAGCATTTAGAAGTAATGGCAATGGGAGTAATGTTAGAAGACTGAAGTATAGACTAGCAAGCAAGAGAACAGGAAAGAAAAGGAAACTACCGAGAGAGTGGCACATCTGTGCTTTCTGAAAAACTGCACAGCTCCATGGAAGAGGCTTATGAAGTTTCCATGAAGTATAAAAGTAATTACTTCAACATAATGTAGCTTACAGACAGACAGAAAGAAACTGTCCAGACCTCACAGGGTAAGGAATTTTCCACAATCAAATGTAAAAACAGCTCTGGATGCTGAAATTTTTTTGTTCCTATTACTGAAAAAAATTAGAGATCAGATGTGAGTATTAAAGGGGACTGAGACAGTAGCAGTAAAAGTGAGCTGCCTCTCAGCCAGCCTGACCTGCACAGCTGATGGTGGCCACATGAAGCAAGACCGTGGGTCAGAAGAACAAAAAATGATGCGACACTTGACACCTGGCAAGATGAAAAGAAGAATCCTGGAGGATCTGTGTATCCATCACTTATTCATGACACTGTACCTACTGAAAACCCAACATGGATATTGCAGCATGACTTTCAGGTGCATTGGGATTTACTCCACATAACTAGCAGCCATCGTGCTGAACTTCTCCCGAGGGAAAGGAAAAGGTAAGATTAACACAATTACATAATTTTAGAATATTTTAACACTCTGTCACGGTACATGGTTAGCTGAGATGCCAGTGAGATTAAGCATGGGAGGTAAATATTTACTTTATTATTTATAAATCATACTCAGAATGGCATATTCCTATGGGCTATTTGCAAAATACAGTTTAGGATACAAAAATGACTGATACATAGGTCCTGACAATTTCTATTGCATGTAGCTAGCTTGAAGCATGGCAGAAAATCCATGAATCTTAAGAGAACAATCTGGTATCCACCAGATTATAAAGGCTAAGAAAATTATGTAGTAAATGGAAACAGTCACATGATTGGAACTTGCAAACTTTTATTTCATTTTATTTTAAAGGTATTTGCACTTACAATGTGTATTTCAGTATTTCTGCAGCACCCTTGCTGTGTTGCAACACTGGTTCATTGTTAGGTTGATGCTTATGTATTAGCACAGCAGATGAAAGAAGAATTTCTGGTTTGTTCCTTTTTCCTTTCTAACTGGGATTTTTCCCCCAGGTATTTCAATTTCCTTCCTTCTTGCTAGACAGCTGTTCACATACTTTCCTCTGTATGCAAAGAAACTGCTCTGAAGTCCTGTGCAAATACAGAGCATTCATAGCAGTACAAAGAGTGAAAATGCCACTCTAAACTTCTTCATTCTTTAGTCAGTAAACAACTTTGAGTTAGCTCTTACCAGATAACTGAAATTAACCGCACTGCCAGGCCCTGACACTGCAATATTTCTATGTATTCTTAATGCTACAAGGGGAGATGTCACATTGTCTTCAGTGGTACTCAGGTACTTAAATCTACACAAAGAAAATTTCAGGCATAAAGTCCTATTTGCAGAAACCTGGGTAGCCAATAAGATCAGCAGCTACAGAATGTCTGCCTGCTCTGCTGTTTGCAGTGAACATCCTGGCTGATATATTTTTAATTCAATTTGGTAAGCAGAGACAGGGTTTCCACCAAGTCTTTTCTATTTGCACTGCTCTGTGTAGAGTGAGTGATGCCAGTCCTGCCAGCACTGCAGCAAAGTTTAAGAAACATAACCACAGAAATTCACAGACTTGGTATTCTTTTTGTCAACTGCTTCTGTCTTTTTGAGCCTTTGAGTTGGTGTCATCAAGCTTCTCTTTAAACTATACAGGATGGAGTCAAAAGCAGACAACAGGGATTCTTGGGTAATCAGATTTGGAACTTTTGGGAATCCACTGAAGGCTAAAATAAAAGAATTGACAATAATCCATTATATTGCAGTAGAAAACTGTAGAGGACAGTAGCATTTACTCAGTCCCTTTTAATAGTTCTTTTTCTGCAGTTCCTCTGCCCCTTCTGGAGCTGCTGCTGGTGTTAGTGCAGATATGCAGTGAGCCTAGCAAGTCAGGTGACAGGTTCAGCTGCAAACCTGCACAAAACAATCAGAACAGTGTGCCAGCTTTCAGCCAGGGCAGCTGCCTGCCCTGCTGCAGGGCTAATGCTACAGCCCAGAGAGCTGGGCTGCACCTGAGAGAAAAGAGAGGAAAGGGAGATCACGGCAGCCTGGAACCACACTGAACTGCCTGAGAGGCAGATCTTCAGTGCTGCCTCATTCTCATGGATGCTAGGGAATGCGGCAAGAAAAACTATTTCAGTTTTAGGCCTTTTTCAGGTTTTTTTTTTTTTTTTTGTGCAAATGGCTTTTGGAAAGTATTCATAATTAGAGAACAGGATTGATTTCTTCACACAATACAGCTGTCTGTTTAATGAGTGTAACTTTTAGGTTTTTTTCTCTCTCCCACCCTTATGCCTCTTACATCTCTCAATGGTGCTTTTCTTCTTAACTGCACTTCCATAAAAATTTACTAATTAATTCCCTTTTTTGAATCTTTACGTTGCAGTAAAAATCTGCTAAATCCTGGAGGTAACAATGCAAGCTCCAGGCTGGATCACTTTTCTCTGTAGGCCAGGAGGCAGTGGAGGTAGGACAGTGTGTGTTCCACTTCCTGCTGACAAGGCTGCTGCTGCCTTGTGCAAGCCTCGCCTCCTGTCCTCTGCTGAAATGGGGGCAATTTCCACGCCGCATCAGCCTCCCTGCTGCAGCAACAATTCTTGCAGCCAGACAACTAACCACTGTCATTGCCTCCTCAGCCTTCATCCCTAATGGGTTTAGTCTCCTGATCTCTCACAAGATTTCGCTGTACATTTTGAATAACTTATTTAAAACTTCACTTAATGTTTCCCAAACAGCATTTCTTTGATTCAAGCACCAAGCCACAGAATCATGGAGTGGTTCAGGTCAGAAGGGACCACAGTGGGTCATCTGGCCCAACCTGCCTCCTCAGGCAGGGTGGCCCCAGAGCACATGGCACAGGATTGGGTCCAGGTGATTCCAGGGAGGGAATCTCCAGTGAGGGAGACTCCACACTCTCTCGGGGCAACCTGTTCCAGTGCGTGGCTACCCGCACAGTAAAGAAGTTTTTCCTCGTGTTCAGCGGGATTTTCCAGTGAATCAGTTTCTGCCCGTTGCCTCTTGTCCTATTGCTGGGCACCACAAGGAGAGCCTGGAACACCCTCTCGGCACTGCCCCTTAACACACTTACAGACACAGACGAGATCTCTTCTCCAGGCCCAGCTCCCCCAGCCTGTCCTTGTTAAGAACTGCTCCGGTCCCTTCACCTTTGTTGCCCTCAGCGGGACTCGCTCCGGGACACTGCAACCCACTGGCGGTGCGCCCCACCGGCCGGGCCCCTGCGCTGCTTAGCCGGCCAGACAACAGCCCCGGGGACACGGGTGCCGGTGTGGCAGTGTCCCGGTGTGGCAGTGTCCCGGTGTGACGGTATCCCGACGTCGCCGTGTCCCAGCGCCACCGCAGAGCCCGGGGGGAGGGGGCGCGCCTCACGTGAGCGCCGTGCCCGCGCACGGCGGCGGTCACATGGCCGGGGCGGGGGCGCGCGGCGGTCACATGACGCGGCGGCGGCGGCGCCTGACGTCCCGGGGCAGCCCGGCCTATGGCGCCCATGGCCTCGCTGCTGCTCGGCGCCCTCCTGGCGCTGCTCCCGCCCGCCGCCGCCGCCGCGCTCCCCGACTCCTACCAGGACCTGTGCAGGTGGGCGGCCGCCGGGACGCGATGGGGCGGCTGGGGAAGGGCTGCACCGGGGGGTACGGGCAGGGGGGCGGTGTATCTTGGTGCCCGTGCCGCTCCTGCCCTCCGCGGAGCGCAGCGCCGCGACTCGGCAGCGCGGGCACGGTCCCCGGGCTATTGCTCGCCCGTCCCGGGAAGGGTCAGCCCGGGGGTCTCCGGGGGAAGCGCGGCCGGGTCCCCGGGCGTGAGGCCGAGGCTGGTCCGCGGCGGAGGCGCAGCCGGGCTGGGAGCCTGAGGAGCGGCTGAGGGGCCGCTGCCTGCGGGACCTCTCTGCTCTGCAGATACAGGAAACCTGCGGGCGAGAGGATGGGTAGGCTTGCGCTGTGCAAGGCGCCTGTGGTCGGTCTAGTCTGAAAAGCAAAGTGGTGTTGGTTTGGAAGGGATGTCACTTGGGAGTTGGCTTCTTGCTAAGAATATCACCATGAGCCATTCGGTTGCTTACAGGTGAGTTGAGAAAGCTTTGGGAAACTTAGCACGTGGAAATGTCACCATTATTCGTGTCTTGACATTTTTCTGCTCCAGTTTCAGCCGTAAATTTAATATAGCACCAATATCTTGCCAGTCCTAATTTCTTAATTATTTAGCCAGAATACGCAGGGTACATACAAGAACACATTATTTCAATCAGTATCACTGTGGAGGCACCAGTGTAGCAGGGTGAATGTTGCACTAAGGTCAGAGCTTGGATCGCTGGAGGGAATGGGCTCTCCACCTGGCAGAATCTGGGATATGATATAATAAACAACATTATATTGTTAAATGATGAAAAAAGGCGGTTAGCTTGCAAGAATAATCCATGACGGTGGCAAAAATTGGTTTTGTGGTTTTGTCAGATGACCACCCTAATTGCAGAATCGAGGCACTATTGTGTAGCTTTTGGAGGGAATTTAGCTGCTCTGATGAGTGATTTTTGTTGTTGTTGGGTTTTTTTTTCCTTTTTTTTCTTGGCTTTGTTGTGTTTCTATGACTAGAGGAATATTTGAGAGTCCTGTGGAGAGACATGCAGTCTCATTTTGGATGCAAATTACTTCAGCTGGTTTCATTTTGTTACTGGCAAGTGGAAATAATTTGCACGTAGATAGCACAATCAGCAGGTTTCCTTTTAAGATGGACTGCTTCAAAAACATGTATTTGCTGTTGTGCCACGGTGGGGAAAAAACTGCTTTGGAGGATTTATGTCCAGTAATCCATAATGGGTAAAAGAAAAAATAAGAACTTGTGCTCTGGTAGGTGGGAAGTCCCCATGGAGTTCAGTGGTGAAGTTTCTTCTTGGGTACAGTTGCCAAAAAACTTTACCAAGTGAGGAATGATGCAGGCAATGCAAACGCACTGCTGGTGGATTTCCCAGCCAGAAGTTACAATGTCGGTGTGCAGGACAAGTCCCTGACCAACCTATTTTTGTACTGGCTTAAAGCAAGGTTTTTATTTGTTTTACAGCTGTTAAGAAAACAGTGTCCTGGGCTTTGTGTGCTGTAATAGGGCTGCTGAAACTGCAGCAGGCGTTGTGTCTGGTGTGTGAGTGTCAGAAGGTGGGCAAAGAAGGAAATTGCTGGGGGTTAGAAGGGGCACTGGCTCTCCTTTAAGAAAGAGTAGGAAAGCTGTTTTGCAGGGAGGAGGAAAGGTGTCAAAACTGTTTTGCGCAAGAACTGCGGCATGAGGCCACTTAAACTTGAGTTGGAGCTTTTCATTGTTTGCTTTGTGCAGCCTTACTGCTGCTATGCTTGGATGGTCTCGGGAAAGAAGAAGAGCTTTCATTCCCTGGAACTTTGTCTAATGGCATGGCTTCAGTCACTGATTTTGTTGTGCTTTCTCCTTTGTTCTTGTGCGTTCCGACAGCTGACTGTGGCTGTCATGTGACTTGCAGTTGGAATTCTTTTTTTATCTTCCGTGTAGAAGTTTCTCCAGGATTGCTGCAGTATGAGTACCTGTGAAGGATTACAGGGAACTGGTTGGATATAGGAAGTTACTGACTAGCTTGGTCTCTCACAGTTTTTCTTCTTCCCCTTATATTTTTCATGTTGCGATGCAGGAAAACTTCTGGAGTCAGAGTTAATTTTATGACATGTTATTTAAGTCCATCTACTTCAAAAGAAATCTTGACAGTTTGGGTTCACCTTCTACATAACACTGCAAAAGTTGCTGTCTAATTTTCCTTTCTTTCTAAAAAAAATGCAGAATATATTTTGGGTGGTAGTGCAACAAATACAAACTACATCCTCTGTGAGCTGTTTTGCCTGAAAGTCTATACTGGATGAGAAGTGATCTAATGGCTGGTGATGTTTTTGCCCCCTTGCAAGGATAGGAGCTGGTGCATAACTTCAGTGATTTTTTGACTAGTGGGTGTAAGGGAATCTCAAACTGCTGTACAACACAGAATTGCTGTTACACAGACTCCAGATTTTGGAGTTGTAAGTCAATTCTATTTTCTGTTAAATGTGTAGTTTTTGATAACACAACTCCTACAGCTGACTGTACCTACACTTCTGCTCATTCAAAACCCTGTCTTTTCAGCCTTTGTTGTGAAACCACAACTGCACTCATCTGTGCTGCTTGAAAGCCCAGGCTTGGCCTTGGTGAAGAAGCACGTGCTGAGTACAGAGAGGTGACCTTTGGGTGCACTCATTCAGCTCTATTAAGTGCTTTGACATATTGAAGTGGGAGATGTCATAAATAAGATATCACTGGACTTATATACCGATGTGAATGGGTGTGTCATGTGCCTGGGAAGCTGCCACTGTAGTGTCTGAGTGTGATTTCTCAGTACATGAGCCTCCTCCTATAGCTCTTGCTTACTTAAACTTCAGGTTGCTACCCCTTTTCTTAAGCGTTCTGTGAAATGGTGTAATAGATGTGGTTTAGAGTGCAGCATGAAAGCCCAAATGTCTTCTGGATGCAAAAAGCAGAAGAGCTTGTAGTGTAACTGAGGCTCTCATGCATGATGCACACAAGAAAACTTGCCTGAAGATACACAGTGTGTATGGTAGCTAGAAAAGGGGACGGGTGAGCTAGAGCAGAATTATGCATGGGTAGGGATGCATTAAAAAGCTCTTGAGGCATAGTGATGGCTGTACTTTGTGCTGTTCAAGCTCTCATTTTCTGTAAGGAGAGCTTGCTTTGACATAGAGATTTCTTTACTGTACACATTCGTGTGAAAAGGGTGGTCACATCTAATAGTGATTTCTGTGGCAAGTGAGCTGCAAGCTTCAAATTTACAGTGGCCATTCTGGAAATTGTTCCTGATTTTGTCTGCCCGAGATTGTGCTGGTTGAAACTGCTGGTGAGGAGCTTTGGATACTCGTTTTATCTCTGCAGTGTTCTAATAGCTGAGAAGCATCTGGGCACAAAATCGTGCGGCTGCATAATCACATGTGGATGTGCTTTCCAGCTCTGCGGCCGTGGCTTGCCTTGTCTCTCTGCCAGGTCGTCTGTACAGCACCCCCTCAGCAAAATGAGCTATTTCAGTGCATTCCCCCGAGAGGGAACACATGATTCTCTGTGACTGTGCTTTACAGCCCTTTGGAGCAGGGTGCGCTGTTCTCCAGCAGTCGTCCCTTGGGTGACGCTTGGAGAGCCAAAAAGCTTGAACTGTTCTTGGGGATTGGTGGCAGTGGTCTCTCTGGAGCTCTGCTGATTTGAAGTGGTTCCCTAGCACTCAGGCCTCAAAGTGGCTCTGGCATTGGGATTGTGAAAATGCGTATTTCATGATCGGCTTTTCACAAATTTTAAAATTAGTATTATATGTGTTATGTTAGAAAGTTATTCTGTATTAATTTTCTTAAGTTGTGTGTTAAATATAATTTTAGGTTATAATATAAGGTTAAAATAGAAACTATGCTATGTAAGATACTTTTTTTAAAGAAAGGACTTGCACTGAAATAGCAGCCACAGGACACCTAAATCTTTCAGGAAAAAATAATTTATTGCTCTCTTATTAAAAGAAATTAAATTCTTCCTGCCTTGCTCAGCCCTGAAGATGCCTTTAGGATTAAGAGCAAGAAGTTGATGATGACCAGACAAATTCCATTCAAACACAGGATTCTATGCATCGTGTATGAGTATGCAACAAGCTGTTGTTTTTAAGGGTTAATCCGTTGTTAACGTGTGTCCTTTTTTGGGCTTATTTTGCCCAGAAAAACATACCCAGACATCCATAACTCTTTGTTTCTATTGTCTCATATTGTCCTAATCCAGATTGTCCAAATTATTATTACTGTAATTATATTGCTATTTTTATAACCATTTTATTACTATTAAGCCTTTAAAATTTTAAAAACAAGTGATTGGCATTTTTCACAGGATGCACTTGCTGTGACAGGAGTTAGCCTTTCACACCTTGCTTGACTTCAGTGCCTCAGCTTCTCATCACAAAGTAACCTAGGCTTGCTTTTCCCTTTCTCATGTTATTTTTTCATATTGCTTCTTTGATTTGTTAAAAAAACAGAGCTCTCATTTGATGTTGCAGCTTGCCAAAAAGTAGATTTTCTTTTTCATATGATTGTTTCAGTGTCTCAAGAACAGTGCTAGGTAGCTGAAAAGGCTGACCTGCAGGCAGGGTTATTCCCAATAACTCGTTTGGACCTTGCTTGCACAACTGCTTTTGACAGTGGTCTGAGCCGGCCCTGCCTCCTTCTGTGCCTCCTGCTGCTGGTGCATGGCCAGGAGCCACCGTGAGCCAGACGGGGAACTGGCCAGGCTCAGTGCCCCTCCACACACATTCACATGCACCTGTTGTTTTTGCTGAGTTAATTTGGAGAGAGGTCAGTCCCTGGGCCCAGCTTGTGTCAGGTGCTTGGGCCAGCAGTGCTGGCAGGAGACAGGAGAGCCTGCCCTGGGGGGATTGGCGTGGGTGTGTGTTTCACCCCTTCATTCTGGGATAGCTCGCAGTTGGCCTTATCAGAAAACAAGCGTCATGTTGTGGTTTCAGCAAAAATAACTGTTTGACAGTTTTATATAGGGCAGACAGCATGTTTGAGCCCTGACCTTGAACTGCTCCAGAAATGGCTGTTTGAATGGTTTAATCTGTGAGATGGCATCTGCACTGAGCCCCCTGGATCAGAGGATGCATCATGTCCCATCCCAGCATTCTGGCTGTTGCTTTTTAAAGGTGATGATATAACAGCTCCCTAAACTAGCTCAACTGCATTGGAGCAGGGTAGCTTAAGCCCTTCAAACAAGATAACTTCTTCTGGCCCTGGCAAAGAGGTGATTACATCAGGCATCACCACTGGTGGAGGTGAGTGCTGAGCAGGCTGGAGGAAGCCAGTCCATGTGACTCACATGGTCAGGATGGGCAGTGTGGTTGCCAACAGATTGTTTCCATTATGGATTGCAGTACAGAGGTCAGCTTGTATCTTACTGGAAAGTAGAGCACATGCAACTTGAAACTATTCCCAGGTACTGATTTAATGCCTGGAGTCTTACTTGTGTGAGAAATAATTGTTGCTTTTACTGTGAAAGTACTTTGCATCTCTGTGAGAACAGCTGCTTAGGCTACATCTGGGCTGCTGTTAATCACAATGAATAAATTGCTCCTCCTACACATTAGAAAAAATAGAAGTCTCTGTAACATCTATATGAAAGTAATACTACTCTGAAACTGCACTAGATGCTCACTTCTCTGTGCCCCTGAAGTTGTGGTTTGGAACATCACTGAACATTGGATTTGATATTTCTTTTGTGCAGACGGTTTTGAAGGATTCCTCAACCTTCCCTGTCCAGAGGCCTCTTAGAGGGCAGAGGGAAGGTCTGGCTTCTGTGGCTGCTTTGCTTCTGTTCTGTAAGCTGCACATCTTGTTTCTGTTTGGCTTCTGGCCTGTGGGTGAACTGACTTGAAGATGCTTATTTCCTCTATTTCATAACATGGAACTGGAAAAACAAAACCTTAATCTCAGAGTGATAATTCTGTTGTGTGAAGGACTTAAATTCTTGTTCCATTCACAAATAGATTTTAGCTTGCAAGGTCTTTATAAAAACCAACAACACACTGAAGAACACCCCAGCTTGATCAAAAACATTGTGCCTTAGTATTATATGTTACCTTTTTGTCATCAAAACCAGTGAAAAAAAATAGAGTACTGAAGCCCTTCAGAAATTTTCAGTTCTCAATTCGAGAAATGCTAACTTTCTGGAACTTCATTGTGAAGAAATTTGGTTTGGATTGAAATGCATTTTCTCCTGGATGTAAAAGCATCTTTGGTTTTCATCTCTTGCTGTTTTCAGAGCTCTTGAAGATAGTCAGGTTCTTCTAACTTCCTTTTTTTTGTGTGTTGAGAAGCTTTATTCCATTCCTGAACTTTGGTTATTCTGTACTGTGGCTAAATTCTCATCATCCTCCTGCATCAATATTGTCTTTATCCACTTCAGAAATGCAACAGACTAGCTGAGAGAGCTAATCAGTATGATTGTAAAAGGTCAGGTCTGCCTGCTTATGAGGAAAGAATAATGGCAAGTATTTGTCTAGGATTGAGACACAGTCCTTGAATACATACTTTTATTGATGCTTTGGGTATGACTGGGTATACCTGGCAAGTTATTTTTGACCCTTATATTAGGATATAAAGCCTCAAATATAATATTATGCTAATGTATAAAGATTTTCTTTGTTTTTTTGAGTTCACAAAACTCTTGTGCTCTTGTATTTGCCCCTCACTTGTTCCAGCCATCAGCAGTCTGAATTGAATATGACTGCTGTAGTACAGGGAATCCAATAGCCCCAGAGTCAGTAATTAAAATGGAAAAGTATGTGATATCTTACTGCTGGCTCTTTGATTAGATATTGGATGCACTGGGTTTGAGAGGAATCCTCAGAGGATTTAAAATTTAAAATAAAGTAACTGAACTGCTGTTGCCCCTTTCTCATCCAAGGACTGAAGTTCAGAACTGAACAGGAATGGTTTCTCCTCCTGGGGGGATCTGGAGTATGATAATGTTGAGTGGTGCAACACATATGCCCTAGAGATTAAGGCAAACAAACCTGATGGGTGAAGCTTCTTATCAACTGAAATTTGAACATTAAGCCAAATGCTTCTGTGGGTCACATAGGTGCACTAAGTTTTGTGTGAGTTTTAAATAACAGGAATGCCTAATAAGTCCCTGTAGTGTCCTCAGTTTTCTGATGTGTTGATGAATGTGTATTAATCCTGCTGAAGTTTCCACTTGGAATAGAAAGGCAGCTGGGAATCTGTTATGTTGCAAAAATCAAGTGTCCAGAAGATGCAGGCTGCTGCCAGTGCCAGAAGACGGATAGTTGAGCGAAGGTGGCAGCAAACATTTATTGAGTTGTGCTTTTTTAACAGAGCTTGGCCAGAGCACCCTGATAGTAAGCCAGGCTGTCTAAAGAGCTCCTGGCTCCAAACTGGATGACCTGGGCCTGCCTCAAAACTGAGCAGTGCTGTGTCATGCAACTGACCACATTTCACTGCAGTCATACTGCCTGCTGTGAGGGGAAGGGATCCTTGCTCTGCCTCTGAACTGTGCTGCATTTGATTTCTTTGCTGCTGTTACTTGGATTTATTCCTGGTTATATTTAACCTGAGCTTCGTGTTCCTTTTCCAGTTTTTAGACAGCTGTCTTTCTGATAGGCCTGTAGCTAGGTAGTGTGATCTTTCACTGGGTGTCTTGAGGCTAGCCCTGCTTGTGTCCAACTTTTGACATATATGTAATGCCTAAAGGTACAGCTAGGCCCTAATAAGCACTGTTAGCATCTTTTGGTCAGAATACTGTCAGACTCTCAACCCCAATTTTGACCCTGAATCTGGGAGACGTTACTGCTCTATTCCACTTAGACTTAGCACTTCTGCCACTGTTCTTGGGCAGAACACTAAGGTGCAGTAGTGTCCAGCCTGACAAAGTCATGTGGGAAATTTATTGGGCTGTCAAGGATAAAATATCACAGGTGGTGATCCTTAGGGTGGCCTTCACAGAGATTTGATGGGGAAGAATGGATAATTGGGTGTTCAAGACAGAGAAAAATGGACTCGATGTTACATTCCACAAGTGGTTAAATCTGTTCTCCTCTTAGTCCCAACAAAATAGCAATTATTTCTGGCATTTACAAATATAGAACATAAATAGGAATTTAAGTTAGTGGTGCTCTTAGCCTTTAACTTGGTTATTTCAGGGACTGGTATCTAGATGGGATGCAATTCAGACCATTTGAATACCAACTGACGGGCATTTTTGTCTTTTCAGTTACACTTGGGAAGCAATTGATGCAGACAAAGAGGTGCTTTATAAAATAAATTTCTGTTCTGGTGTTGAAGAATGTGGAAGGACAAGTGCAGTCTGTGCGTATGACACGAAGACGAATACCCATCTGTCTGTAGGTAAGTACGTAAGTGTCTTGTAGGTAGTTCAGAGCCTTGTTAATGGATGCTCTTATAACTGTTGCAAAGTTTGATGTGTTAGCAAAGATTTCCCTCCACTCCCCTCTGCCCTTGGAACTGTGTAAAACTTTGGTTTTTTGCCAATTTACTAGGGAGAGTTGGTCAAACATGATCTGATTGTAGATAATGACTTCATGGGACAGTGGAATGTATTTTATGCTCTAGTTAACTGTAATCTAGTGTGAAAGTATGCAAGGCTACCTCTGGTACAACAAGTGCATCTACCTGTGGCAGGGTATGGACTGTGCACAACTTTGTAAATACTGAACACAGGACAGAGCTTGGGTTACAGCTCTGAGGTATACTCAGCCCAGCCTGATGGAGTGTCAGGTCTTTGTTCAGAGGCAGGTTACTCTTTGAAATTCAATCTTGGGAGTATTGCTAAGTGTCTGAGGTGTCATCTTCAAGTTGTTCCACACGGAAAGGAAGCTAATTACATGCAGTTCTCTGGTTGTGGTTGCACTTGTGAAATCTGGTGTCAGCTTCAGTAGTTCACAGATGTCCTTGGTATTCTGAGGAGAGGCGGAGTTGTGCATGCTGATCTAAATATGAAACTGACGTTTTCCTCTACATGTACACGTGATTTCATCAGTCAGAAGCACCTTGTGCTCTGAACAGTATTTTTTCATGAGTTTATGTGATTTATTTTCATGTATGTTTGTCGCTTTCAAGGTTGCCCTTGTGTTTTGGCTAATGAGACAATAATATATGAGTACTGTTCAGGAGGCTTTCTCATAGCTGACTGTAAGTTCTAATAGAATAAAGTACTAGCATTCTGAAGAGCAATATCTCTTCAGACTGCTTCATAGTATCTGCAGATCTGAAGTCTGATTCAACATGCTTGCCAGTCTTGCCAGCCATTGGCAAACACCTTTTAAAAGAAGCTATGATTCTTTGTTGAATTGCTTGAACTGCCAGAATGTGGTGAGGAGGAAAGTTTCTCATCTGTATGCCAATGCACAGCAGCTAGTCAGCTGCCATTTTCCCCACAGCTCTCTACTAACAGTAGAGATATTTTGGTTTTAGTCTATGGTCGATGAGTGCTTTTCAAACAAACTCTGTTAATGCTGGCACCCAGGCTTTCAGAATCACTGAGTGCATGAATAAAGGTATATTCAGGCTCCAGAGTTCTCTGGGATGACTGGTAAGATTGCATTTGTATTCAAACTGCAACCGCATGTAGTGTAGCATCTTCTTTGAGGAGTATGGCATGTTGATGCTGTTATTCTTGTACATTTTAGGAATGAAACACATTTTTATTTTCTGCTGATGGGGGTCTCAGCTCATATGCTGTTGAGGCTTCAGTTGCCTGTGGGTTTGAAAAGAAAGCAGCATCTGAGCGTTTGTTTTAACATGCTGCTTTGGGTGAGACTGGAATGTGGCAGGTGGAGTGAGATTGAGGAAGTCTGTTCTCCACAGGGAGGTGTGAGAACTAGAGGCTTGTGTAGGTTTTGTTCCACACTTCTTGTGGAGAGAGGAAGGGTGAACAGAGCTGGGTGGTGACTGAGCAGTATCAAATATTTCTCTGTGTGCAAACCTTGAGTTCCTGAGTGCCTCTGTGCTTCTGAGTGGAAGAGGATTTATCAATAGATATACTGTGCTCTTGCCAAGGCAGTTTGAAATGACTTTCAAAGGTTAAGCCATGAATCTTGTTCAAGTGGGATATGTTTTTAACTACCCTGCAATAAAGTGCAAAAATAAGGTGAGCAGTTAACATTGTCATGGAATTTTGGTGTTTTTTAATTGGCCAAATTGTCCAAGTTTTGTTCTTGCTCATGCCTCTAAATGCCTTTAAATGCCTTGAAACTTCATCACCATCATACTGAGTTTAGATCATGCTAATGGGTCATCAAACTTTTCTGTTAAAAAAAAAAATAAAAATCACTCCTAGTGAGAAAAGAGGAATCTCTCTTATCCAGGTCTAGGCAGGTGTAGATTCTTGGTTACCTAAACCAGCTAAACCACATACTTGTCTTCAAGCAATCCAGATGACATGAGGTTACCTGTATGCCGAAGCTGTGTGTGGTGAAGGACATTTATTTTGGGGAAGAAGGGCAGTTTTTTAACTGATAAATTTGATAAATTTTAAGTAGTAAGCTTTCTTCAAGTATGGGCTGAATCAGTTCTCTTCTTCATTCTTCCAGAAAAAAAAAAAAAAACACCTCACAATGCAAACAATTTTTTTTTTAAATTTTTTTTTTTTTTTTTTTTTAGGATGACAGCTGTAGGACTGCTTGTTGCTCCCAGCTCTGAGGGGTGTTTAGGCCATATGCTCTGTGGCAGTAATCAGCCTGTATCCCAGGCAAGCCTTGTGACTAATCTTAAGTGTGTGTCAGTGACATACCAGGGTTTGCATGGACACCCCAGAGGCCTCTCCTCTGTACTTTTATTGATTAATCCTAGAAGTTTTCAAGGGTAGGCAAATGTTTAGTTTGTGAACATCAGTGAGGATGGAAATGACATGGTAGTTATTTAACTTTTCAGCTTACCATGATGCCTAGTGGCTCATGTGCCATGTACTTGGACTGCTCCTAGAAAATGGAGCTATTACTTTAAATGTCTCTTAACCTGATGGTGGAAGGTGCGCTTTGTCCAGCTGCTGTAGGATGAGTGGACATGAAATGATAGCTGCTACCTAAATCCCTCTTTCTCCTGGACAACTGATTAGATACTTTCCATGAGTGCCTTTATCCTAGCTAAACAAATGGAGTCAATGATCAGAAGATGTTGTGGCCAGTGCCTTTGGTACTGATTTAGCACACCTGTGTAATATGAAGTATTTGGTGCTGATTTCTGTGAACAGTACTAGCTGATTTGTAATGTGTTGTTTCGTGGAAGGCATGAAGAAACATGAGTGATGATTGTAGAGGGAGCTTGATGCTACAGTAAAAGTGGTTGCAGCTGTGGCAAGAAGCTGATCATGTGAGGGGCTGATGTTCCTTGCCCTGTGATGAGGCTGTGATGAGGCATGTGCCACTGAAGAAACTTGCTAAGACTTTTAGCAAGTTCTCAAACTAATTTTAAGCATGTGAGGGGGAAGAGAGCATACGTGTTGGCCTGTAGTAAACAAGATTTACTGGCTAAACTGTTTTTTTCTTGAATATTACTTTAACTGAGAAAATTGGAATCAGCTCAGAAGTGCCTTTAACACTATGTACTGTGTTTTTAGCACAGAGAGAAGCTAGTGCATACAGAGCACAAAGTCCTCAGATGGTGCTGCCATAAGTTCCCTGCTAAATGGGAGCTTGTAGCTGTATACATTTATAACTGGAGGGGTTTTAAGTCATGTGCATATTGTTACTATATACATCTCTTGCCTAGAAAGTTGTGTTGGCTTCCTTCTGCTAATCTGTGGAAAAAAGAGGACACCTTGACAGTATCTTCTAAGCAGTCATGTGATAAGTAACACTCTTGCTCTCAAAGCAGTATGTAGCTCTTAGATTTAAGACAGCTGCGTGGCAGGTTGGCTAGCATCAGTGCTGGAAGCTGTAGAACCTGAAGATGGCCTTTTGATAATACAGGAAATAAAAAAGGCACAAACCACATGGATGGTCTTTCTGCACAGTTTTTTGGCTTCTGCTCCCCTTCTGTTCTCTAGGCTGTATTATGTGGGTGTGATGTAGTTTTCCTTGCCTTAAGTGAGGAGGTAACAGGCTCAGCAAAGTTCTTACAAGTGTATTTTTTAAAATGAAATAACATTTGGCCTAAGTGCAAAGCTGCTATCTGCAATGATTAAAGATTTGACTTGCTTTCTCCCTAGTGTAGGCATAAACTAAAATGGAAAGGGGGAAGCTGATCCATGCTCACACTTTATAGCATTTTCTGTAGTTCAAACCAAACTCATTGTAGAATTAAAATCTACTTCCTTAAAAAAAAAAAAAGAACAGGGTGGAGTTAGCATGTAAGGTCTAAAAGCAGTTAGTGTTTAATATTAACCAAAATGGGCTTGAGCAGGAACATTTCAGTGGCCTGAGCTGGTGCTCAGTATGACTTGAAATGTGCTCCACCTTTCCCCTTCATGTCAAGTGCTGGGGAGGAGAGCAGTGTGCAGTGACAAAGCACTGCCCCTACTCATCATGCAGCGTGTGAGCTGTGCTAAAGGGGATGGGGGATTTGCACTGAGGCAGTGGATCTGTGCTGGATTTGTCTGCAGAGAGTGCCAGTGCACCAGTGTGTTCTTCATTAAGTAGATTAAAGATTAAGTAGAGGCAGCAATGTGCACCTGCAGCCCAGAAAGCCAGCTGTATCAAAAGCAGCGTGGTCAGCAGGTCGAGGGAGGTGATTCTGCCCCTCCTTTCTCTCTGGTGAGACTACACCTCAGCTGCTGCATCCAGTTTTGGGGTCCTCAGCACAGGAAGGGCATGCCCCTCTTGGAGCAGGTCCGGTGAGGGTCACAAAAATGCTCACAGGGCTGGAGCACCTCTCCTATGAAGACAGAATGAGAGAGTTGAGGTTGGTTAGCTTGGGGAAGAGAAGGCTCCAGGGAAACCTTATTGCAGCATTCCAGTGCTTATAGGAGGCTCATAGGAAACATGAGGACTTAGCAGGGCCTGTAGTTAGAGGAAATTAAATTATTACCTCTTGTAATAAAATTATTACAAGAGGTAATAATTTTAAACCAAAGGAGGGTAGATCCAGACTAGATATAAGGAATAAGTTTCTTAGTGATGATGGTGGTGAGGCGGTGGAACAAGTTATCTGGAGAGGTTGCAGATGCCCCATCCTGAAAATGTTCAAGGTCAGGCTGAACAGGGCTCTGAGCAACTGATAGAGTTGAAGATGTCCCTGCTTATTGCAGAGGGCTCCCTTCTAAACAAAAACCATTCTGTGTTAGACTCTCTTTAATCTTGTGCTGATGCTATTAATATAAATGATAAAAAGGCTGAGAAACTGATAAATAGAAACTCGTAGGAGGAAGGAGTGAATTGTGATTGAAACTAGTTGGTAACAGCTTTCCTTGTTCCTAAGGAGGTGACTGGATTGTAGTAGCACCTGCTGTTGTACTTTTATTTTAGAAAGTGTTTGCTAAAAACCTTTAAGAAAGTACAAGTGTGACGAGAGAGTCAAATACTATCTTAACTTGGATCTGATGTTCCAAATCAGAAAATCCACAAAGATCTTTAGTTGTAGTGTCTTCAAGTGGACTGGTATCTCCTGTGCTGCTCAGTGGTTGATCCTGTTTGTTGAGCTTCTATGAAAGTGTTGAATTATAACGCTCTTTTTTTCCCCCCACCTTCTCATTTTTAAACCCTAGGTGAATTAGCCTTGCAAAAAGTTTCTGAAAGTCTTCTGGAACTCAACACTACACGTAACTGCTTGCAGCAAGGCAGTGAACACCAAATTCAAAGCAATATTAACTTCCTGTGTGGGAAAACACTGGTAAGTCTAAATAATGTGCTGTGTTCTTCAATGGAAATGACAAGTAGTTCTGACTTGCTTTTTAAAGAGACTTGCTGTGCTTTTGGATGTACTGATTACTGAGCTTCACAGCTTAAAGAAGAGCCAATTATGTTTTACTGTTAAGTTAAGAGTCATAATTTATTGTGGCTTTCAAAATTCAAAAAGTCCTGGTAGAATATTGTTGCAGGTCTACAGCTTAGTTTTGGTTCTGGGTTCTTCTTTGTCTTCAGTGCTTTTACATGGTTGGCACTGTAGTATTTTATTAGCTTAATATGGAGGAATGAGTCAACAGTGTGCAGGGTACCATAACAGTGTGAGCTGTTGTTTAATTGTTGGCTGTGCCTTAGCTGTGAATGTGGCAGGACTGTTTAAATGACTGACCTCTGTTGTGGGGCAGCATAGTTGACAGCAGTAAGCCTTAGGCTTGGTCTGCACATTGTTCAACTAACAGTGCTTATACAGCCAGCTGGGCTTCTGAGGACATAGTTTTTTGTGAGAATGTGTTTGAAGTGTGATTGGAGATCCCTGAAAAGTTTCTATGGGCCTGTGTACGTGCAGTTCCCTTCAAAATGCTTTTGGAGTTACACCCTCCACACACTTAACAGACAGGAGAGCTCACGATGGGCTGTGATCAGCTCCCATATTTGTGTTTCCAGGAGAGGTATTTGTTGGTGCTGCTCTTGGCACTGACAGTGCTATTGCACACCCCCTCTTGGAAATCCAGCCAATTCAAACAAAGTGCCAGTGCAGCAGAGACTTAAAAGCTTCTTGTTCTGTTTCAGCAGATGACTCTTTAAACTAAATTAAAAATTATTGCTCAACTTCAACTGTAGCTCCAGATCATGCTGATCTTCAGGCTTCTTCGGGTTAGCTCAGTTCTAATACCTGTTTGTCTCGTGACATAGTAAAAGGATTTTGTAATACTGTCTGGAGCAACTTTTTTTGTCCCATTTTATGGCAGGGTTAAATGAGAGAGGTAATTAGTTTGTGTGCTAAACTGCTTCTAGCTGAGGGGATGGAGAGCCAAGTGAAAAATTGTTGTGTTTTCACTGTTGACATTCAGTTGAACATGTAGAACACCCATCTTGAAATATATACAAATGTGTGTAACATGAGCCTATAAAAATAGGCAGCTCAGGTCAGGGATATTATTTCTGTGTAGCAGAAGAGGCTGCTAATCAGTTGTTTCTGTAGGATAAAAGGGAACTGATAAACCATGCATTGCCTCACTGTGTTAACCTATTTGTATGCCTTTCTATTGGTGTCTTCCTTCCTTTCTAGTAAGCAGATAGGACTGGTGCTTCTGTCAGCTGACATAATGAGCACTTCTAAAAGATGGAATACAGTTACTGCATATTAGGACTGGATATGTTGAGTATTGGTGCAGACTATGGATTTGGCATCCTGCATCTTCCTGAGTGGCCCAACAAAGCTGTTACATAACAATCTTGCTGTTAACAAGTGCAATTAAGAAATTGTATGCCCTTGTTCTTTGATGTGCTGTATTCTGTTTTTCTTAACTCTTGAATAAACTTCTTAATGTCTACAGATGTAAAATAAAACCAGTCTGTTTTTCAAAGCATTATTTTTTCTTACTTAAAATAGGGTACCCCTGAATTTGTAACAGCAACAGAGTGTGTGCACTATTTTGAATGGAGGACCTTTGTGGCTTGCAAGAAAGACTTGTTTAAACCTGTGAAAGAGGTAATCTATGTGCTACTCATGCAGAAGTTACTCTTCACATATGTGACAATTTTACTCTAATTACCTGCCCCCACCCCAAATTAATTCAAACAACCTCCATAAACCTATGTTTTTCACAGGTATGTAAAGCATAAATGTTGGAAGATGGTGGAGTTGAGAATTTGGGTGGTTGTTTATAGTAAACCCCTTTTAGAAGCTGGAGCAAATTAGTCTAACTTTGGATGCCTCATTTTAATCAGCATGTCTAGCTTTGAGCTTCCAAAAGTAAAAAACTTTTCCAAATACTAACTGGGCTTCATATATTCCTGTTCATAACTTCCCTCTACTTGTGTAGCATGATTTGTATGTAATTTTTTGTTGTTGTTCTAGGTCCCTTGCTATGTGTTTGATGAAGATATCAAGAAACATGACTTGAGTCCTCTCATCCAAGTTTCAGGACATTACTTGGTGGATGATTCTGATGATGATTCCTTGTTCATAAATGTCTGCAGGGATATAGGTTTGAATAGTTGTTTATGTCACCTGTCAGTGTGTAAATTTCTTGTAATGTGGTTCTTTGTCATTGTCTCCATTAAAGTTGTCCTATGTTCAGAGATCAGTATTTCAAGACTTAGATAATTATTTTGAACTCCCTACTCTCCAAGTATTGAGGTGTTCAGAGATAGGCTCCCCCTTCTGGATGTGCAAGTACTGTTAATACACTTTTTCTAAGTGGGAAAGGGCAGCTTGTCTTTTATCTACTGCCAAATAGGACCAGTGTTGTTCACAGGGCTTCATGTGCTCCAAGTTTATTCCTTTGGACTCCAGGTTGTTGCCCAGTTCCTGATGGATGTCCTGAGGTGCATCTAAAGCATCTAAGTGCATCTAAGCTCTGTTTAGATGCTTGCCTTAGTACTTGTGCGTAGCTAGCACTCCCCTCTCAGTTGAGAGCTATATGTATAAGGAGTTAAACCAGAAAAAACATATTTGAAACTTGCTGAAAAGGTTAGTTTAGCTGTATACTCTCACTGCGATTTTTACTTAGTAGTTAAGTATGTGGTTTGTGCCCCTGTTAAAGGTTTAATGCTTCTAGTTGTAGTGAGAGGTCTATTCTTTTAAACATCTCAGTAGTATGAAACTTTTTGCTCACAGCTTTGAATTAGATGGTCAATAAGAGACAAAAAAGGGGTTACCCCTGACTTGGTTGTGGGGAAAAAAAAAGGAATACTTGGCACACTTTTGGAAGTTTTCAAAGCCCTGTGTATCCAGCAGCTGTAGTAGCAAATAGCTGCAGCTGTTTTGTCAGGAAGGATGAATTTGCTGTTCCCAACCAGGGCAGCATGAATTACCACAAGCACTGCAGGTTTTGTCTTATCAGTTTTACAGTCTAATGTAGCCTGTTTTTTAGAACTATTTTTAGAAGAACCCACAGATGAAATGGCAAGATATTTCAGGTAAAGCAGGGCTTAGAAACTGAGCCCTGTAACTTCTTTTCTGTGTGCTATAACCAGGAGGTTCAAGTGGAGAGACCAGAAAGTGCCCTGCTGGCAGTGCTGCTTGCTTGTTACATGATGGTCTGGCATATGATGTTGGCCGTCCAAAGGAGCAGCTGAAGCTTCAAGACAAAGACAGGTATGCAATTTTTGTGGTAATACTTCTGTGGGCACTTCAGTCATCTGGCCTGGAAACAACGCTCTTGGGAACAGATGAGTCTCCTAAAATGTAACGTTAATACCTCTTCATTGAAGCATTGAAGCATTAGCAGAAAACTGGTCAAAAATACTGTCAGAGCAGTCTATCCTGTGGTACTGCCATAACAGATCAAATTTCCTCCTTTGTTGTGAGAGAATTGTTTTTACAGAATTGCAGAACTCATAGAAGCAAGGGGCGATTAGTGCTCTTGGCCCACAGGCAGCAGGGTAAGATTTGGTCCTGTCTGTCTGAGGGCCCACAGGCTAAATGCATTTGGCTCACTCTACTACCCAGGAGTACTTGAAAAATTGTGAATAGGAGCAGATGATGCCTTTGTGTGCTGTGGCTAATCTGAAGCCAGAATGTCACTGCTCTGGGAGCTGTTGTCTTCTGCCTGTTAAACTGCACAGAATAATTATGCATAGCTGGGAAATTGTGGTGGTCATCCTGTTCTCTCATCCAAGTCATCTTGCTATTTGTTTCCCTATCAGTTACCATGGTTTATTCTCCTTCTGCTTCACCTGATCTGACCCACTTGCCTTGCTCCTGTCAATTTGCTGATGAGTTCATTTTGCTGTTAGTTCTGGGGGCAGAATGGAAAGAGTTTATATGTAGGGAGGTGATAAAGTACCATAATGTGACAAAACTTGAGTGGATACTGCTTTCAAAAGTTGCAAGAACATTTGCCACATCTGCTCTCCAGCAGTAGTTTTGAGATCAAAACTGCAATTCACCTGTGTTCCTGTGATTATCAACTAAATTCTTGCTACAATATGAATCACAAGGCATTCAACATAGTCTTAAGTAGGGTACCAGAAGATACTGTATTAATTAATTTTGCTGGGACTATTTTAATTTTTATTTTTAAATAACTCTTAAGATTAAAGGAATGAGGATCTCCCAAAAAGTTGCTTTTGGGAGTAGGGCTGCATTGGTATATTCTGTTGGAGTGTCTAGCAAAGACTGAGCATTTCAAGAATATCCTTCTTCTGTAGAGTGTGGTGTCTTAACTGTCTTTTTGGTTTGTTGTTTTCTGTTTCTAGGCTTGTATTGAGTTATGAGAGGCTATACAAGCATGATGAAGAAAGGCCAGGTTTCTGCCTAGGCCACAATCCAGCAGTGACAATCACTTTTGTTTGCCCATCAAAGAGGGGAGAAGAGGTAACTTCAATGTTTTAGTTTGTGTTAACTGGTTGGTATTTAACTTTTGTGTTTTATTATTTATTTTTATTCAGACCTGAAGAGAGCGTAAGTATTCTTGGCTTGTAGCTTGTGAAGAGTGTGAGATTCCAGATGTACTCTTAAAGTCTTTTAGAACTTAAGAAATGAGAACCTGAACAGAATTTTCCCAGGAGTGTGTTGTCTCTTTTATAGGTGAATTTGGTTGTCCCTTTACAGGGGGCAACAAGGGTTCAAGGCTTATCTCTAAGCATAGGAGGACTTAGTGTAGAGTTAATCCTGGGCACGTTGGCACAGAGCTTTGCTTGCTAAGGAGCACTCTTCCTCCTCAGTCAGCCTGGGCAGGCTTATAGCTGTTGCCTGGTACTTGATTTCTTTATTAATCTGTTCTTCCTCTGGGAAAAAAAGTAGCTAGTGAGTGTCATTTTGTGGCAAGGGTCTGTCACTTACTAAGCAGGCTCATGAATTCTTTTTAAGTAAAATCTGTAGCGTTCAGCAACAACTCAGTTTGTGCAGGACACTGTTTTAGCCTAACTTGAATGCAATGTGACAGTAACTTCAAAGTAATGCTGGGTAATTTCAGCAACCTACACTCCTTGGACTGGCCAATTGCTAATGCTCTGCCATTTCATATAATGATGCTTTTTGTTGCAGATTAGTGAAGAGGGAGCTCTTGTCTGGCTAATTTTTGGTTTAATGTTTAGTCCCTCATATGACCTAGATAGGAACCTTCACTATCTAGCACTTCACTCTTGTTGCTGCTGAAATAAACCCGGCTCTTTTGTACTGTCACTTCGTACTACCTTGGTATAGCTATGCACTCTGTAGGATGACTAGTATTACTGATGATACTTGTGCCTGTAACTTACCTCATACCTGTGTATGAGCCAGTTGTTCCAGTGGATGGCAGAAATACAGATTTATGAAACAATTTGCATTTCTAATGTTTCACTTTAAAGTGGGGAAAACCAAGACTATTGCTTCTCCCGGACATGCAAAAATATATCACGACAGAAAACTCATCTGACAGAATCATTGACTAAAGAGTTCTCAAATATCTCTATTTTGATTTGGACTGAGGGAAACAAAGCTGCTAAAACACCAGTGTCTAAAAGTCTGCTTTGCCTTCAGAGAGCATTTGATCTCAGTTTCCTGCACTGAGGACTTCTCTGTGGCAAACACAATCCAAGCTTAGGCCATTTGGGCTCACATCTTTGCTTTTTCCAGCACATTAAGGAAAAGTACTTTTAAAAGCACTATTACTTTTGCTGTCTTTCTCCTAATGTCTGATGCTTTACTTCTGCTTACACTTGTAATAGTTTGCTACATCATTTATAAGACCTGTTTTATTTCTTCTCAACACCTATTTCTGAGAGGCCAGAAACAATGTTTGCAGATCTTTAGTATTAGAGGTGAAGTAGTTGTTACTGATCTTAGAGGAATGTGATACTGTTGCTTTAAAGATTATATTTCAAGTAACTCTACTTATAATATAATTTCTATTCACTTCTGTTTTAGAGTTCAGGTCCCAAACTTACAGCAAAAACAAACTGCAGATATGAAATTGAGTGGGTTACTGAGTATGCCTGTCACAGGGATTACCTGGAGAGTAAGAACTGTCGTCTGACTAATGAGCAACATGATATCTCTATTGATTTAAGTCCACTTAATCAATTTTCAGGTAAGCTCAGTATTTTTCTTTTGTTTTTGTGGTTTTTACCAGCTAGTTTTGCATTTCCTTATTTAGGGACAGAAAAAAATGTCCTGTGTTGATATTTGGAGTTTCTTGTCTGTCCTGATATATGTTAAAACACTTTCTTTTTTTTATTCATTCAGAATATGTCACACCATATGCAGCCAAAGATGACAAAGAGGAGTATTACTATTACTTGAATGTGTGTGGGAAAACCACAGCAGGTAACTGCAAGGATGATACAGGATACATTTCATCTTGCCAAGTAAAACTTTCAAATAACCAGCAAAAAGTGGCAGGAAGATTTGCGAACCAAACCCTAAGGTGTGTAAATGCTCTTCAGCCCTGCTGACTGGTCTGATTGGTCTGTTTCCTGCTTTGATACTTACTTGTCACATGATCAACAATTGATACAAAATGCAAGCATTTTTTGTCACTTTTTTTGTCAGAAAAGCTGTAACAGTATAGCGGGATAGCATTAGCAAACAAAGGCGCCGGTGAGGTTGGCAGAGCCATTGGCTAGGCAGGAAGACTTCCACTGACTTTGTTGTCTCAATTGCAGATTGTGGTGCACTGCCTGTTGTCCTCCTTTTTACATGTTTTACCTGTAAAGCAGTATCAGAAGAAGCTGGTTCCCAAGTGGCATGTAGGGATAATAGTTTGCATGAGATTGTAAAGCAGAGATTAATTCGTGTGGATATGATCTTCCATTTTGTCTGTGACAGGTTTGTTGCAGTGATTTTCCGGGAAGTATGACTTCTTCCTCTTGCAGAAACAGCCACACAATAAACTAGTGGGAATAAATATCCCACCATACCTAGGGGAGCTTTAAAACATTCTTTAATTTCTATAGAAATTAATGAAAAGTGATCAGAAAAATCAGTGGATGCAAGCCTTCATTACTGTAGAAATGTCATTATTGTTGAACTAGTATTTGTTTTCCCTTGGAGTGAAACAGTTAATACTTGAACAAGAGTGTGACTTCTGTTATGTGAAGAACACTGTGTGATTGTCTGACCCTACATTTCTATGTAAAACTGACTTCTTCCTCAGATACTCGGATGGGGATCTCACTTTAATTTATCCAAATGGGGATGCATGTAGTTCTGGCTTTCAGAGAATGACTGTCATAAACTTCGAGTGCAATGAAACAGCAGGTGAGTTTAACAAGCTCTGACAGCTCTGCTCAGGGTTTGACTCCTGTGCTTGCTAGTAGATCTTATGCTCAAATGAATGCTTGCTTTGAGCCACAGCCAACACAAGAAATTGTTACATCAAGCAGTAATTTTGATGGCTGGCAGGATGTGCTGTGTAGTAGCACTGCTAGTCTAAATTTACACTGATGATTGAGAAGATGGAAGTACAAAAGAGCCTTTTTTTCTTAGCCAGTCTTAAAAAAACAGAAACACAAGTCCTCTGCAGCAAAAGGACTTTGTCTTCCTTGCTCATTGCTAGTCCTCAAGTCTTCTTGCTTTTTTCCCCCTTCCCCCTCTAGAAACCTCATATGTGTTCATCTGTTTCCCATGTTAAGGTAATGATGGTAGAGGAACTCCAGTATTCACCGGTGAAGTTGACTGCACCTATTTTTTCACTTGGGATACAAAATACGCATGTGTTAAAGAGGAAAAAGATCTCCTTTGCAGAGTTACTGACAAGAGAAAACACTATGACTTGTCACCTCTTATCCGCAGTTCAGGTATGGCAATAAAAGCTAGCTTTCAGTTACTTCTGCAGTCCTGAGCTTACATGCCATCTCCAGTGCAATTCTTTAGCTGAGTATTAGTCAGCTTTTGTTGTTCTTAGTGAATTTCTGGGGTGCTCATGTTTGCTTCCCTCATTCCAAACAGACTGAGTGCCTTAGTAGCCATGTCCATGACTGCCTTGGTTGCTGCCATCATAAGTGGTTTTCAGTCACAGAATCACAGGTTGGGTTGAAAGGGGCCATTAAAGATAATTTAGCCTGACTCCTCTGTCATGGGCAGGTACACCTTCCCCTAGACCAGTCTGGTCAAAGCCCCATCCAGCCTGGCCTTGAACACTTCCAGGAAGGGGGCATCCACCATCTCTCTGAGCAGCCTGAGCCAGTCATGATCCACCATGGCTCAGCAGCTTCCATCCAGTGGTTTGTGCAAAGGAGACACATCCAGAAATGACAAGATTTGGGAGCTGTGGCTTCAGGGGACAGATGTAGGTGGTAATCTCAGCTGGTGGGAGAATGGAGCTGAAATCAGGGCTTTTGTGTGCTGGGGAATGCTCTGAAGGAGAGATCATAACGCAAATGTGGGCTACCTTATAATAAAAGGCATTTTGGCATGGAGATGCTGCAACAGTTTAGCCAGATGACTTGTTCTTAACGACCCTCTATATTTCAGAGTCAGCCCAGAACTGGGAAGCTGTGGATAGTAGCTTTTCAGAGGTAGGAAGGAAACATTACTACATCAATGTCTGCCATAAGGTGTTGAAGAGCGGAGGAGCTTCCAGCTGTTCAGATGGTGCTGCTGTTTGCTCTGTAGGTGAGTTGGGCTTTTGTTGGTGGTGTTTTTGGAGTTTTTTTGGTTCCCTGTTTTTTTAAGCCTCTGAAGGCTTGGCACTTCCTGTGCAAATGGGGTTGGTTGTCCTGAATGCCTTCATTTATTCGAGGGTACAGAAGTTAGGAGTCTGTTTCTTTTGTGATCTCAGAAGCGCTTGAAGAAAGAATGCACAGCTTTTTCTAACTAAAGAACCACAGGCTTAGCAGCATGGTTTGGCAAGGTAAAATCAAACTCCTAATGATACTTTCTCACTAACTAGACAAGTGGAAAGTCTTAGTATCTAACAGAAGCTTCACTTCTTTTCAGAGGAACAAAAGTTCTGTATTTACTGTTTTTACAGATAAGCAAAACAACAGCAAGAATCTTGGAACATTTGTATCTTCTCCAAAAAAGGTTGGAGAAAATATTCAACTTATCTATTCAAATGGAGACAGCTGTCCTTCTAAAGAAAAAGAAAAAATCCAAACGGTCATCACTCTAATATGCAGACCAGGTGAGAACATCCACATCCTGTTC
This sequence comes from Ammospiza nelsoni, assembly GCF_027579445.1. Lineage (NCBI taxonomy): Eukaryota > Metazoa > Chordata > Aves > Passeriformes > Passerellidae > Ammospiza > Ammospiza nelsoni. The sequence goes on from NC_080635.1 coordinate 57,943,052, forward strand.
ATTGATCCAGTTAAAAACTGTAGGTCATCTAATAAGCCCAGACATGAGTGCAAAATATTAGCATGTGCTAAATATTAGCATGTTTTCTATCTCTTTCTATGCACAAGCTTGAAGTATCAGGGTTTGTTTACTAGGATGATGGCAATATAATTGCAGGTATTTAGTTATTTACCTTTTATGCAAGTACTCTTTAAAAACTCTTGAAATAAGATTCTTCCAAACATGATTAAAGTATGCTTAAGTGTTTAAGACTCCGCAAATATCTGGAAGTGATGCAAATATCTGGAAGCACTTTCTTTCTCTAGGTATCTTGATGGGAAAGAGTGGTTCTGAACTGAGATCAAATGCTTTAGCCTTCTTTTCCAATAAATATGGTTTGTATCTAAACTGCTGGCAGTTCATGAAAGGAAGTTAATATTGTCATGTTGCTTATAATAGCCTGCTAGTTAACTATCTCCCAGGAAAATAGAAAACCTGCGTTCCTCTACCTCAGCCTGAGGAACTTGGAACTTCCAAGTGTGCTGGCTTTTAGGATCAGATTATGCACTATTTGCTAATATAGTTATTGCTTTGTAGTAAAACCAGTTTTGTATATCAAAATACCAGTTTTGTATTTTGTATATCAAAATACCAGTTTTGTATATCAAACTAGACTTTTTTTCAAATATTGTGATGGTTCTCAGGAGCAGATTGAGCCCTGTGCCTTTACTTCTAGGGTAAACTTTTATTTTTTGGGAGGACGATGCAAAGTCTGTGAAAAATATTTTTGGTACCATTTTCAAAGAACAGGTACTTTTGCAGTTACCTTGGCTTTTGAGGAGAAATTAGTTTCTTAGGTGTAGATTCCTAGTTCCTGATGGCAGCCTGGCTGTCTGTATGTGTAACACGTTGCTCTATGATACCAGGTGATCTAGAAAGTGCTCCAATCTTGATGGCAGAGCTTGAGTGTTCATATGCATTTGAGTGGTATACTGCTGCTGCGTGTGTCCTGTCTAAAACTGAAGGAGATGACTGTCAGGTGTCTGATCCTCAGGCAGGTATGTATTTCTGTTCAGCAAATCAAAAGGTCATTAGGGATAAAACTTACGCCACAACAAATAAGCCTTTATGATACCTGGGAGCAAAGTGACTTCAGTCTAATACTAAGTACCCACAGTTTTAAGTGCATGCATAATGGAAGATCAGAACAGCATGAGCTTAATACTCTCCTAGTGAATGTAGGAAAATAGATGTAATGTGTATTTTACTGAAGTAGATCTCTCTGTATAAGAAACCATGCTTTTACTTTGTCCACTTTGTTTCTGGAACAGTAATTGCATAGAAGGAACCTTATTCAGGGGGAGGTGAGCTAGCCATGTTACTGAGTGAATCAAAACCTGTGAGAGATATCAGGACAAAATTGAACTGATACAGTTTATTCCTTCCTGATTAGGTTTCTCTTTTGATTTATCACCTCTGGCTAAGGCAAAAAGTTTCTATACAGTTACTACTCAGGAGTACTGGTTTTACATAAGCATCTGTGGCAGTCTGCCTGAAGCCCGGTGTCACACAAAATCGGCAGCTTGCCAAGTAGCGCGGAGGTGAGTAACTCATTCTCTTGGCTCTAAGGGAAGATATCTTGTTGCATGATGTGTTGTTGGTGTGCAACAATGAACAATTTGCATGTAAAATAATTACTGGACTACCTGTAATAGATTCAGGTAATTAGCATATAATTTGCAGTAATTACACTGCCAGCTGTTTCAAGCCAAATGCACATATGTGACCTTGCTTACAGCTAACTTGCGAGATGGAGTGTGCCCATTGCTCTCCCTTTTGTTATCCATGGGGACTGTAAATTCTAGATTAACTGCTGCAGCTGTAGTAAGGCAACCTATATTCCAGAGATTGAGGGTCAGCTCTGTTCCAAGAGCTGGCCTGAAGAACATGAGCTTGCTGCACTTGGGATGAGCAGGGGCTGTCTTAGGTAGCAGTGAAGCCCAGATCTTGAATGTTGTACCATATGGCCTCAGGTTGTGCCAGTGGATATTTAGATTAGATAGTAGGCAAAGTTTCTTCATGGAAAGGGTTGTCAGCCATTGAAGCAGGCTGCCCAAGGAAGTGGTGGAACTGCCATCCCTGGAAGTGTTCAGAATATGTGTGGATATGGACTTGAGGACATGGTTCAGTGGAAAGATTTGGTGGTGGTACTAAGTTGATGGTTGGACTTGATCTGAGAGGTCTTTTCCAACCTTAACAATTTTATAATCTCCCTTACTAAATGGGCTCTTCCATGTACGGTCCTAGTGTGTACTGCTACTCTGACAGCATCACTGCTTTTGCCTCCCATAAACTATGTCTGAGGTAGCATCAGAAATACCTGTGTATTTCAGGTTCCTGGTCAGCCTGCTGCCAGAGATGGGGTACTTGGCCCTGAGTTACTCTCCAGCCAAGGACAGTTTTCTGCAGACCCTAGAAATGTTCTTCAGAGGAAGATGATGAAGCTAGGATAGTCAATGTTAAGTCAGTGATGAAACGCTCCTGAACCAAAGCTGATACCTAGCAGAGAGCTGTTGTGCAGTGCTAGGTCTTCATTGCCTGTATGTAATTGGATGAGGCCAGTTTGACCCCAAGATGAGGGTGTCTGCAGTTTGACTTCCACTTTGGAGAATGAGAACTTGATGGTATTGTCACCCTTTTAGAGACAGGAGTATTCAAGTTTTCTAGGTATCTTAGCAATATGTAACTTCCTTTCCTTTTCAAAGGAGGACATCTGTTCATGTTTTAAGTTTCCTTTTGGCAGCATTCTTTTTATCCCAGCTCACTGAGGTCTAATCAACCCTATTTAATTATTATGCCTTATTATGGTGTCTTGTGTAAACTTACATGGTTTCTATTTGTAAGACTTCTCTTCAAGACAATTTTGTGTTCTGTTCACTCTCAAAACTCACTTTTTATTTTCTAGTAACGAGCAGTCTTGGAGTCTTGGACTGCCCAGTTCCAAACTTTCCTATTATGATGGCCTGATTCAGTTGACCTACAAAAATGGTGCAGCATACAACAATGAGAATAAAACACAGCGCTCTACCCTTATAACTTTCCTGTGTGACCATGATGCTGGAATAGGTCAGCCTGAGTATCAGGTAAGAAGTTCTATATGAAGAAAGGAAGGATCTCCATCCTGAAATACTGACAATAGCTACTAGGTCCGTACGAGCAGTGTGTTATGTGTGGAAATACCCAGTATCTGTAAAGCAGACTAAAATAAATAGTTATTTCTCTTGGTATATTTGACTCTTGTTGCAGCCATAAAGCTTTCCTTGACCAGTGAACAGTAAGCTGTTTACCTGGATCCAGATTGTTACCTCACTCTCTTCTAGTGGGCCGTGTAATTAGTGCTTTTGGCTGTCTCGTATTTCTAGCTGGAAAAACCCAAACTGGCTGAGAAGTAACAGATAATATGACTGTGTACCCAGCAGACAGCAGTTTAACTGAACCAGAGCAGTTTTTTTTGGCAAGAGCATTTTTGGTGACACAGGGAATGGCAGGATCTGTAACAGGACAGACCAACACAAATCAGTCTGAGAAGATTATATCCCAAAACCAAGGGGAGATACCTAGCTTGACGTATAAAGCAGTAGCTGTGAGTCACAAAGTTGTCAATGTGAAAAGCCTCTCTTACCTATTCTGCTCATTTGTAGAAAGAAGATAACTATACTTACAACTTCAGGTGGTACACTGAACATGCTTGTCCAGAAATCCCACTGGAATGTGTTGTGACAGATCCCAACACCATGGACCAATATGACTTGTCAAGGTAGGAAAGTGACACGTGCAGTGTAACTTAGCTATTCTAGTTTGGTTCTGGCTGAAGTTGGTTTCCTATGTAGACAGCACCAGAAGCTTCACCTCTTGTGAGAGTCTTGACTGCAAGTATGGTGAAATCCCTCTAGTATGTTGACTTGCCTCCTAGGATGTAAACTGACTTTTTGGGATGGTTTTGCTTATAAAAACATATTACCTTGTCAACTGTGCACTGTGTCCCAGGAGTATTCTTTCTAATTGTAGCACTTAAAAATGAGGGGGAGAAGTTAGTCGGGAATGCCTTAGGGTTGCTCTGTTTCTTGACACTGAGAAAGCTGGAGAGAGTCTATGAAGCATGTGTGTCCTTAGAGCAGAACTTTCTCTTTCTGCTCAGATTAGCAAAATCTGAGAAGAGAGGTGAAAACTGGTATGCCATGGATAATTCAAGAGCAAGTGAGCGCAAGAAGTACTACATAAATGTCTGTCGACCCCTGATTGCTGTCCCAGGATGTGACCGGCGAGCCTCTGTCTGTCAGATGGAATATAAGCAGGTTTCTGTGAGTACTCTTTCCCAACTCAGAGCTGGTTTGCCACATGAGTGAGACTGAAAGAGACACGAGTGAGATTAAAACAGCCATGTGAATTCTAACTCCTTGTGGAAAGGGATATTCTGTGTACCATAATAGTTGCATAACCATAGTAAATGGTAGAGCTCCTGTCCACCTCTTCAAAGAATAAAGCTTTAATTTTTACAAGTGTACCAATGTCATGTTTGACACTGATGATTTTTTGCCCTGTGTTTCAGAGGCAGACAAGCTGCATCTCTTTTGTATGAATTGCTGGTGTCTCAGAGACTGCTAGGAATACACATTTCTTTAGGAACAGGCTGTCATCCTGGATATTTTGTCATGCTTCTGGCTTGTTTTAGGTTGAACTGTGGAAAAAAATTTGCTTAAAGATTCTTTGTTGCATCCCTGCCCTCCCTGAGCTTGCTTTGGATCTGAAGAGTAGATTAGGTAGATGTTGCCAAGCAAATAAAAGAAGAAACAATGCTGGTGGATGTTACGGGCCTCTACTTCTGTATTGCCCTGAAGTACACCAATTTATCATGGAAGTGATAGCAGCTGACAGGCTGAATCGACCCGTTGGCCTGACTGACTTCATTGCTGCTCAGAGCTGTAGGGAAAGCTGAGCTAGAGGCTCACCCAGCTGTCCTAGTTCCTTCTATCAAACACCTTCCTCTCTTACTGTTAAAGAGGATGTGTTAGTGACTGAAGCCAGTCATTGCCAACACAGCACTTGAGAGATAATTATTGCTCATTCTCTGTGGTTGCAATGGGCCTTGTTGTGCAAGGCTGCTTCCTTGACATGTAGAGACACTTCAGGGCTTTATTACTTCACTGCTTGAGATAGTGAGTAAAAGGTGAGTGCATTGGGTCAATGTAAAGAGTTGTTAAAAAAAAATTTAAAAGGGCAGAAGTCTGTGGACAGCTGTTTTGGAGGTATATTTTTCAGTTTGTTCCTGCTATTGACTTTAAGTAGTTTCTTAAAACTAGGAAACACCAGTTATGTTGCAGTGACAATGACTTCAGACTTTGGTAGTAGCACCTACTGTCTTTCTAGTGCTCAGTTTCTGTCGCTGATTTTTAGCCTTAGCTAAGCATGGCAGATCCCTAAAGTCAATGCTGAGAACACCTGGAGGCTTCCACATATTGTTTCAAAGAGCTCTACAATAAATTCTACCTATTGCAGAAGACACAGGCCTTCCTAAATTGCTAAACTATATGCCCCAGGAGATGCAGATGGGTGTTCTAAGGTACTACAAGCACTTTATTGTACTACAAAATAAAACCAACAAAAATGGAACTGTACCTTGTTGTGGAGGTTGTTTGTTAAATATGTGAAACTTTAATATAGAATGGGAGAGAAATGTTGAGAACTTTGTTGTCTTCAAAGCTATTGACCTGTGTATACAAGAGTGCTGTAGTAGGTATCTTCTTTTTGGTTGTATCTGTTTTATTAAAAGTTGTTGACATGCTTTTCCTTATTTCTAGGGTTCTTATTCTGAACTCACCTCTATTAGTAATCTTGGTGTTGCCAGCAAAGAACTAGTAATTGAAAGACCTGGACATGTTTCTCTAACCTATGCAAATGGCTCTGTGTGCATCAATGCTGATGGAAAGACAACTACTTACACCACTACCATCCACTTTGTCTGTTCCAGGGGCACTCTTGTAAGGACAAATGATCTTCCAGTTGTTATTTCATCATAGTAGGTTTCTCATCCTATAGCATGAAGCCATGTGAAGATGTGTAGTGTATAGCAGATTTGTGGCAAGGGAGACTGCTTGAGGGTTTGAATTCAGATGTAAAACCAAAATCGATTTAGATGCTAGAGGAGCATGTGTCTGAGTATTTTATCATAAACAAGAACTAGATACAAACTAACAGCCTTGATGAACAGTAGTATTTCAGACTAGTCTAATTAGCATGAAAAATACATGAGTACTTAAACCAGCAAACATTGTGGACACTCTTAAGCGGAAAAATATTGTAAGGTGGATTCTCAGGCTTAGGTTCTGCGTTCTCCATAGATTGTTGATTCTAGAATTCTTAAATCTGTAGAGCTTTTTGGGCTACAACTCCACATAGTGAAGATTAGATTGAGGGGATTATTAGACTTAAGCTTGTGTAGACTTGTTTTTCCTGGCTTTTTGAATCTGCAGGTCTTGCTCTCACCTTACCCACATGATCTGTAGCCCGAGAGGTGTGGTGAAAAATCTGTGACATGGAGCAGTTATGAACTGCTTTGCTTTTGTCTAAAACACTGACATGAAGTGTACATATTAATTATTCCTGTTACCTTGTTACCTCACCTAACAGATTTCTGTTGCTTTACTTTTGCCTTTTTTTTTTTAATTATGGACTATGTATTATACACCAAAACTCCTCAAAGCTTAGACTGAGACAAGATCTAGTTATATGTGTCTAGATTAAATATTGACTTTAATCTGAGTATTTGGATGTCAGATTCAGTTCTTGGCTAATGCTTGGTCACATAGTAAATGTTTAACTAAAATAAAGTTTTCAGTGATGACCTTCAAAATAAATTGGGGAGAGGGAAGTGGGGTGGAAATTGTGTGCCTTTGTAGTGAAGTGTTTTAGAAGAACATGGCAGTTTCTCTAAGGGGGAATCTCAAACATGACGAAGTGTTAGCTATTACACTTACTCTGGTCTTCCTCTGCAATCTGTTTCCAGAGTAGCAGCCCACGGTTTATAGCTATTCTGGATTGTGTGGCCACTTTCTTATGGGAAACTGAGGCTGCTTGCCCAATAAAGGAAGCAAAAGATGATTCCCAGGTGAGAAAGGAGAATATAAATTGTATTTATAGTCTCAATGTATGATGTTTATTTATAGCACTCTTGGTTTCTCTGTTTAAATGGCTCTTGAAGAAAACTACCTAAAGTGAAGTCTTAAGTTGGTCATGATGTAGTCTTGTGATATCTTATCATGTTGTATTTTTGAAGTGTTTCTGAAATGCCTAACTTCTGACAAAAATACTCAGGTGCTTTCTCGTGAGAAAAGTTTACTTCCTCTTGAATGCTTCATTTAATGTTTCATTCCCTTGTTATGTTGCTAGTAAAACTGAGTTTATATGTATGGATATGTAATATCCTTGTTTTCTGCAGATCATCAGATGAGGCTTTTCTTTTTTCACACTAAGCCATGAGATTAGCTCGGTTACTCAGAGCATGATGCTAATAACACCAAGGTTGAGGGTTTGATTCCTGTTTGATCCCCATATGAGCCATACATTAAACAGTTGGACTCAAGGATCCTTGTGGGTCCCTTGCAATGCAACATATTCTGTGAAATCTACTCAGTTGCTTCTGCTTTACAGGTCTCACCATAAACACATTAGTGTGCAAACAGCCCTCAGTTGAAATTTCCATGCTCTTAGCTAATATGATAGATGCCATCTGTTAAATTCCACTTTCATATGTTGGTGTGGCTGATGTCAGTGGACAAAAAGAATTGAACAAATATACAAAAGAATTGAATGAAACTACTGCCAGAGTAGCTTATATATGTTCTTTATGCAGGGTAGGAATATGTCTGAATCACTGCTTTGGTTCTTGAAATGAGTTAGAGGTAAAATCTAAGCAGAAGAAATGCAGAAGGAGAAAATAATTTTGTTGTAATTTTTTTCTCAGTTGTGCTCTGTGCGAGATCCAAACACTGGTTTTGTGTTCAACCTGCGGCCATTGGCTTCTGAGCAAGGGTATACGGTTACTGGCAATGGGAAAACATTCTCGGTAAGGATTTTGACTGCATTCTCTGTTGTTTGAGTGCTGTTGTTGCATTTTTTGTCTTGCATAGTGATCTAGGGGAGCTTTCACTCAGTCTTCTTAGGAAATATGAGTTGGCAGGAAAGCATTGTGGTTGAAGGAGGGAATGAAAGATTACTTCATTCGCCTACCTAATCTTGAAAGCATTAAACTTCTGGTTCTTGGAGAACATGAGGTAGCCACACTTTTGAGGCTCCTTTTTGAGGTGATTTTCCCCTTCTGGACTCTGTTGTGTACTGCCAGTTTATCTGCTGATTCTGAAGAAATTAACAGGGAAAGCCTAGAAAGGGATATCTGTCTATATCAGTGTTTTTAATATAATCTGCATGTGTCAGTAATCCTAGGCTGTCATAGGTAATACCAGAGCGATATCTTTAGGCCAAGAATAAACATGCTGAACCACATCCTTTACTCCTAGTGGGGAGAATTTATGGACCCCATAATCCGAAGATTGAGGATACTCGTACTGTATTATAGTTGAATTATAGTCTGTAATTTCTGCACTGCAAGACAACTGTGTTGTTTCAAATAGTTCTCTACAAGTGTTTTACTGATGTAGAAATGGCTATGTGAACCTTGTTTTTCTGATGCAGTTAATACTATGTACATCTACATGTTTTCAAAATTTCTAGCTAAACATTTGTGGATACTTGCCATATTGTGGTAAAATCAATGGCAAAACAGCTGCTGGGTGTGAAAGAGAAAATCTGACACCTCTGAGGCCACTGGAATTGGACAAAACCCTTTATCTATCCAGTGAAGGCTTTCTAACTCTTACCTACAGAGGCCGTCTTCATGTGGAATCAGGTGAGTTCAGGAAATACACAGGGTATTGTAAAAACTTAGTGTGAGTGGTCTTCATTCCTTCTTTTGTTCATGTGCTGAAGTATATTTGGCTTGGTATTAATTACTTGAACAAGCTTGCTCCTATGGAAATTTTAGGAAATTTAGCCATTACACAAAATGGTAATGGCTCAGTAATACATGTGCATTTCAAAACTCTAGGAAAGTGACTCAATACACTATAGGGTTTTCTCCTTAGCAGATGAAAAATACTGGTTCTTGCATGGAGAAATGGATAGTCAAATTGGGAAAACAAAATGAACTCAGGTTCTTTTTCTAAGTGAAGTAATAGCTTTTAGCTTCAGTTTCATGGATAATTCTCTCTAAAGGTAATTCATATCTGAAAGGTCAGTTTTCGGTAAGCTTGTGCTCTCCTGTATGGAACTTTTTGAATTAGTGCTCTAATACTTCATATGCACCTACTTCATGAATTTTATCTTTTGCAGGTAAAATGAATTAAAAATGTATATCTGGTTTTTTGATAGTAGATGCTCTTCAATTATACTGAAACTGAGCTTTGTAGAAAGGAATATGACATCTTAACAACAAAACGCCTTGGGAAAATGGGTTTGGATTCAGGAACCTCAAATGCGTCAGCATGCTTAATTGCTGGGATGCTATCTCTTATTTTCTCAGTTGTGACATTTTTGTACATAATATGTAACAGTGATTAAGCTCTTATGTATTGTACTTTGAGAGGTTCTACAATTTTTATAACACTACTAAGCATTTTGCTGACAGATACTACTCCCTGACATAATTCTGTCACTTCTTGAGGACTAAACAGAACTTAACATATAGTGCTTTGATAGGATCAGTATTACTTGTTCTTTAGTCATTACACTGAACTTCTTGCAAACAAACGGAACCCTCAAACCAAAACTTTGTGTGATGCAATTTAAAAGCTGCTTGTTACCACTGGTGGTGTTTTAAAAGTTTTCTGTTTCTTCATATATGTCAAAGAACATAGGGAGTAGAGGTCGATGAAGGTAATCATGTTGTTGAAATGTGTCAAGGAGACACATTTCAACAAGATGATTACATTGTCAAGGCATATTTTGGTCTCTTATTTGTAGAGGCAGTGGTGGCTGCTAGGCAATTTTTCATGGCTCTCTGAAAAAGGCTTGCATATTTACAGCTGAAACCCCATAATCAGCAAGGTAGTGTTATCCTTGAAGCAGTTATTAATAAGAAACTCTTAGAAAATTTTGAAGTCGAGTATTAGCTTGAACTTAAATTCAAGTGTTCCAAACAGAACTATCAGTAGATAAATGTTTGTTTTATAGGAACATCAGACATGTTCAGAGTGACTTTCATTTGTAATGATTCATATCCTGGAGAGCTTAAGTTTGTGCGTGAGGAGATAAACAGCGTGCTGGATGTCCATGATACTTTTTTTGAGTTTCACACAGCTCTGGCTTGTGCTCCTGCTCCTGTAGATTGTCAGGTTACAGGTAAGTACCTGGAATTTAGGTGGGCTCTTTCCCATGTTAGAAGGATTAACTGGGCAGCAAACTTCTGCTCAGTGGAGGGCTGTAAGATTACCTATTGAGAAGACATTTGTAAGACTTAAAATCTTTGTAGAAGTTGTAGAGTGGGAGAAGAGGGAAGTTGTTTGAAGCAGGCTTAACTTAAAAAACAGGGAAAGAAGCTAATTTAAAACATTGTGGTATACACAAGAAAGTTGATAATTACTTTGAAAAAATTTAATCATGTGACTGATGCTGCTTCAGCCCTACTCTAAAGAAAATGAGTTAATTTAGTATTGACATCTGTAAAAATGCACCTGTGATTGATTTATGGAGAAGTTACATTTGGGAAGTAACTGTCAAGGGAACTGTGTTCTACATTTGGCATGGTGATGTTTTTGTGGCAACAGTACATTCTCTTAATACATATCTAATGTGATTCTGGATTTATTTTGAGTTGTGTATTTGTCAGTGAAACTGGTATAATTTCAAATCCTGCTGCAAATATTAAGTTCTCTCAGCTTATTGCATTTCTTCTAGATGCTGCTGGCAATGAGTATGACTTAAGTGACTTGAGCAAAGATGGTGAGCCGTGGGTTGCTATAGACACTTCAAAGGAAGCGAAAAAGCGAACGTTTTTCTTGAATGTCTGCAAGCCCCTGCCCTATGTGACTGGATGTCCTGGTAAGCCAAGTGGCAAGCACTTCTTAACTTGTGTCTTCTGATGCAAGACCTTATAGTCAGAGTGATGTCCCTGGGTGTTTTAGTAAGATTTATTGACTCCTGTCTGTTTAATTACCGAAATAGCGTGGATCTGGGTGACGTATGTCACCCATGTGTCTGGGTGACATATGCAGGAGTATTAGTAAACAGACTTCTGCAAGCTGAGAGCAGTCTTAATGCTCATCAGGACTCTTGCATTGAGATGTATATTAATGCATTTGGGAAAATTGCATTGAGGGCAATATTGCCAGGATCTGTGAGCTTATTATTATTTTTTAAAGAAGATAAGATATAAAGTGTTGTAGTTTAACCCCAGCCAGCAGTCAGCCCCATTCAGCTGCTTGCTCACTTCCCCACCAGCAGGATCAGGGTGAAAATCAGAAGGGTGAAGGTGAGAAATTGTGGTTTCTGGTAAAGACATTTTAATGGGCAAAGCATAAGCTGAGCATACAAGCAAAGCAAAACAAGAAATTAACTCCCTTCTTTCCATGAGGAGGCAGGTGTTCAACTATCTCCAGAAGGGCAGGGCTGCATCACATGTAACAGTGACTTGGGAATACAAACATCATAATTCCAAATGTCCCTCCTTCTTCCTCCTTCCCCCACTTAATGAGAGTATGATGTCATATGGTTTGGAATATCCCTTTGATCAGTTTGGGTCACCTGCCCCTACTATGTCTCCTCCCAGCCTCCTGTGCACCCCCAACTTCCCTTGCCATGTTATAGTAGGAAAAGCAGAAAAGGCCTTGGCTCTATGTAAGCCCTGCTCAGCAATAACAAAAAATCTCTATATTATCAACCCTGTGTTCAGTACAAATCCAAAACACAGCCCCATATTCACCACTGTGAAGAAAATGAACCCGAAACTAGTGCAGAAAGTCAAATGTTGTTGAAGCCTCCTAACTGAATGAAGCCAGAATCAGAAGCTTAAGCTGTGTTTTACTCCATTTCTGCCCAGTTTAATGTATTTAACTGTACTGTAGTCTTTTACAAGTCTGTGGAATCAGATAAATTAGTGCAGTTTGAAAGGTTTGAGTATGCAGGAGTAACTTGTTACATTCCTCAAAGGCTTTAGGTACACAGTGTTTCTCACTGTGTTGATGAATATGTGTGTCTTGTGTTCTGCTTCAGGAGTTTGAGACAGTTTACTTCAAAGCTCTCTTGAAGCTACCCTGTTATATTATTTTACAATCAATTTAGCGCTAATTGTTAAAGCTTTGAACTAAACACCAATTCTTTTCCTGTAGGTGGTGCCATAGGATCTTGTGTGAAATACACTGATAAAAGCAAGAACTTGGGAGTCATTCAGATAAACCCCCAGGCTGCTACTGATGGGTCATTGAGCATTATCTACTTGAATGGTGACACGTGCAAAGATAATCAGCGTTACTCCACACGTATCATTTTCCAGTGTGATCAAACAACGGTAATTTTCTCTTCTACTTGCTACTAATGAGGATTTTAGTGCTTTTACCAAAATAAACCATGTTTATTCCTCTTAATATGGAGAGACTGATTCTAAAAAGTAAAATCTTACCTATTGGGTTTTTCCTTGGCTCTTCTTGAAAAAGCTGTCTGTTTTGCTGAACCTGTAGAACACAATTGTGAACTTTTGTGGAATCCTTTTTCCTCCTGTGAGCCACCAAAAGCAGCTCTTTGCTGAACATGAATACTGCAATTTGATAGTGGAGACGTTAAACTGTGAAACTGCAGGAAAAAAAAAAAAAGCTATGTGTGTATGTTTTGAGACTTGCAGTGTAATTTTTACTAAGCCTCCTTCATATGGCTCTTTTCTGTAGGGATCACCAGTGTTGGAGCAAGAGAATGACTGTGAGTTTGTCTTTGTTTGGAGGACTTTGGCAGCATGTCCTGTTCACAAAGCAGAAGGTAAGTAGTTATTTGAGATTTAAAGTATCAGTCAAACTGTACAAATAATAAATACTTGAATGAAACTGTGTTGGTTTCTTGCCCTGTGAATCTTTGTATAAAAAGTGTTGGCTTGTGGAGGAATGTCTATTCTGAGCTTTAAGCTAACTACAAATCCTATCTAATGTCAAAAGTGCAAGTTAGGATGAGAGGCAAGTGTACTTGCCTATCTAGAGAAAGAAGATGTAATACAATACTTTATCAAAACAGCATTATTACTCTCTTGTTAAATCACAGACAGACTTGCTAGTAAATAATAAAACCTCAGTTTTCATGAGAACGGAGTTGATTCTGTCCCTGGCAAGTCATTCCCTGTTCCTCACCAAAGACTGGAAGCAAGATAAAACTTGACCCTTGTTAGACAATGGGTGAGAGGCCAGTGGGGGAGTCTCAGTTTGTATTTGACTCCAGGATGTGCAACAAGAAATTACAAGTTCTAGTTCTGGTACTTGATTGACTCTTAGATGGAAGATTGAGTGTGTAGGCATCTTCTCTGCCTTTGCAGGCTTTGTTTTGCAGCTTGTAGATAATTCCTTATTCTTGGACTTCCTGTAAAGGATCTGTCACAACGGTCCTAGTCATTATTGAAACTGCTGATGAACTGACATGGCATGAGGAATGTTCACAAACTGCTGCTCTGTAGCACATAATTACTGTGCAGGACACTGGTGACTGAATTGTGGTTTTGAAGGAGGAAAGCTGATGTCTTTAGCTGGGTACCAACATGTATGATCGAGAAGAGCGTAATGTTTGAGTGATGCAATCTGATGATTTTTTTTAAAAGCTTCAGAATATTGAGCAAAGGGTCACTTTAAAAACTGAGGACTTGAGCAACAGCAAAGTCACTGACATATAGCAGCTAATGACACTCAGGAAACTAGAATTTTCCTAAACCTTATTTTATATGCATCTTTGTAGATTTGAAAGCTGGAATAAATATTTCCTATGACCGATTATTTTCTCAACTCATCAAACTTCAGAGCTGTTAAAAGAAGATGCAAGACTGACATCTAGGACACCTCTTGCTTTGATCTTGTGACCTTGCTGTTCTTTCCAGATAATTAAGCAAGTTCTGAACTTAGTGTCTCTGATTTCGTACTTAACCTTCAGTACAGCTGAAAGAAGAACTTGAGACCACTCTGGGGCAGTTTTTGAACTACAGTGTGGCTTTTGCATCTTGCTTTAGTGGCAGTTGTAAAAGAAATGTGCTGTTTGTACTAAGATGGTTCTTCAGTGTCACTGCCTTAAAGTAGCTCCTCATTTTTGAGGCCTTATTTGTCCAGTAAGCCTTAATTGTCCCCCGTGTATTTGGGAAGGCTAATAGATCTTAAGTTGTAATTTAAATTGTTAACTTCTCTTTAAAGGAAAAGATTGCCAGGTGAAAGATCCAAAGTATGGTCATGTTTTTGACCTGAGGCCACTTTCCAATAGAGACATCAAAGTGAGTACAGATGAGTATGACTACTACTTCAGAGTTTGTGGAGAAATAACAGAGCCTTGCTCTGCAGAGCATCACAGTGTTGCATCCTGTCAAGTAAAGAAGATGGACCCTAACTTCAAAAAAGTAGCAGGTACTGCACTTACCTAAATGAAGCTAGGGAATGGGAAGATTACCAGGGTGTAATAGAAGAAGGGTTCTTGCTAATCTAGTACATCTAACGAGATAAAGCACCTCACTGCTTTTGCGCAATGTGCAGATAAAATGGCATATGTGTAGTTACCTTGACACTCAGTTATGAATGAGTTCAGCTTTACTGTGCTGGAGTACTAGTCCCACAATAACTGGATTGCAAGTTTTAGAGGAAGGTTGAGGTCTGTCTATCTATTCTTTAATTGTGAATTTTATTGCTGTTTGTGACCCTGTTGTCAGAGGCGTTACTGCAGTTGTGTGTTTACTGTAGCTGTTGACTTTTCTCAACTCTTTGCTTCTAGGCTTGCGTACAGACAAACTGACTTTCAAAAATGGTCTAATAATGATTAATTACACCAGTGGAGAAAAATGTCATAAAATATATGAACGATCAACTGCTATATTATTCTATTGTGACAAGACTACATCTGAGGTTAGTTTCAAAACATGCTACCTGTACATACTGTCTTCCAGAGTTTCTCTGGGAATAACATGAACGTGCCTAATCATTTACAGATTAGACAAGTGATTCAAAGGTGCTGTGAGGGGACAGAAAGATGAAGAATGTTTTGAATCTCCTGTCTATGGATGGTACCTTTATCATTGCCTAGGAAGATCAGTGCATATTGTTCCTTTAAGGGATGGCTGTCATTACCAGAGCTCTTGGAGAAGTTGGGAAGGGATGTTCTTCCATAAATAACAGCTGTTTCTTTGTAAGAAATAAGAGGTAGAAGGTTGAATGTGCAGGAAAGCAGGTATTACATGGCCAGACTGGTTAAAAATAAGCAGGTATTACATGGCCAGACTGGTTAAAAATAAGCAGGTATTACATGGCCAGACTGGTTAAAAATAAAATTACTTGCTTTTGGTATCTGATTTGTGCTTCCCTTACTGTTCTAAATCAATTTTGTCTAGAATTACTTTTGGTCTTCTTATTTCCTGGGGGAAGCAGCAATTCCTAATGTCTGCCCTTTTATCAGAAGTGTGCATGTGGATAAACTCAGGCTTGGGAGAAGGCGTGTTTAGCTGATCAGAGGCATTGTGTGGCTCTAGGATAATATGCGTGTTCTTGCTGAAGCATGACTGAGGCATTTCATTGTTTCCATGTGTCTAAATGAGAAAGCAAATTAATTTTGTGTTGTGTTCTTTCAGCCTATATTTCTGAAGGAAACTCCAGACTGCACCTACATGTTTGAATGGCATACTCAGCATGCTTGCCCACCTGTTAAATCTACTGAGTGCTCCTACAAGTAAGTTGTTTCCACAAAATTAAAATGGAGCTGTATGTTGAGAGAGACAAATACAGCCTTCTTGCAGTGCAGTGCAACACTGCCCCTTTAGCTATTATGTTTTGACCAGCTAATGTAGCATTCAATGCCAGTGCATAATATTTTAAATAACTTTTGCAATTTGTGCTTCTGAAAACTAATTTCATTGGGAAAAAAAAACAACTTTGAGATTCTTCTGTGGAATAATAAAAGGGAACTGTTTGGTATGTATTGATGGTTGAATCTGAGTATGTTAGGTTGTTGCAAGTGTCAAGTTGTTATTTAACAATAGCTAATTTAAATAAGACTACAGCTGTCTGTTTGGAACTTCCACCAAACACTGCCTCAAGAAAAATGTCATTTATTTCTGTCACAGTCAAGTATTAGCTCATTAGGATTGGATGTGGGGTCAGATGTGGCTAATATTTGGACATCTGGCCTCATTATAGGTCTCTACCCTAAGGTAAACCAGTGGATTTTAACTGTGTGTTAAATACATACACACTGTAACTGTGTGCATGCTTGCCATGCACTGAAAGCCAACATGCTTGAATTAAAAGTTGGAATTACTCTTGTATTGGCTGAGAGCTGTGTGCATGTGGACAGTTTCTGTGGGAGTAGCTGGTGCAGTGATGTTATCCCTCTACTGAATTTCAAGTTTCTGGGGGCCACTGCGTCTGATGCAGACTTCTTTTCCAGTGTAACAGTCTGCTTAGAGTTATCAGATTGAAATTGCTGTAGTAACTTAAGAATTGCAACTTTAAAGTGCCTAATTATTTTACATGCCTTTAATCTTTTGTACAGGGATGCTGAAGGAAATTTCTATGACTTTTCGTCCCTGACACGACACAGGGAGAACTGGGAGGCCATTGCTATATCTGCTACTACCCAGAAATACTACATTAATGTCTGCAGGCCCTTGGTACCCTACAGTGCTACACGTAAGTGCAAAATACAGATATATTCTTCCTATAGCTGGGGAAGGCAAGTGGCAGGACAGTACTGCTAGTGGCTGTTTTGAGCAAAATAAATCACAAAGCAAAGCATGTGGAGACAGTATGTGGTGTGATTTTAGCACCAGAGGGAAAGGTAGGTTGTGAGCCTGATTTCCATCTGCTTAGTGGGTGAGATTCACTAGCAGCTCTTCTCTTGATAGCTTTGGTACTCTAGCTCTTCAGTCCTTACCCAAAGTTTGCTATAGCTCTTAAAGATTAAAATAATAATTTCAGAATTTCCATATGGCATCTTCTGACTGACTCTACATTTCGTGCAGTGCAAGGCCAGACTGTAGCCTTCCACTCTGTAGTAGTCTACTTCCCCTGTGGTAGCTGCTACTACTTTTTGCATGATTTTAAGTAAAATGAGACAACTGCTGCTAGTTGCAATTTTTGGGGAAAATGCACCCCTATGAGTATGGCTGGGACAATGCCTTGGAGACAGATCAGCCATGATATACTTGAAAGTAGAGTAGTGGACTTTTATTCCAGGCAAGTACACCTTACTAACAGTTGAAGTAATAATGTAATTTTTGTTTATATGTATAGGATCCTGCCCTTCTGATGCCGCTGCCTCCCTCATTGAGGGTACAAAATGTACCAGTCTTGGGGAAGTGGCTGATGGTCCTCGTTGGGAAAATGTCACTTTTATCCTGAAATATGTTAATGGAGATCTGTGTCCAGATCAAATGCGGAGCAAAACAACAATATTGCGACTCAAGTGTGATGAAAACAGAATTGTAAGTGGGTTCCTTCGGTTCCTTCTGCTGGGATTTTAGGTGTTCATGCAAGCAGAAGGACTTCTGGTACTTGAATTCTAGATGCTGAGCAATTTTTAAGAGATCATTTTGTATACTCTGTTAGCACAAATTTTATCATCTGTAATAGCTTCAGATCATCTGCTTACATCTTGAAGATGAATGTAGTGCAGGTTGGGAAGTGCTTCAAGTAGTAAATAATGCTGTTGACTGTGTAGCTCTTAACTCTTGTGCATCTCTATGCCTTGCCATTAAGTAGTCTTCTATTTGATGAGATTTGAATTGCCTTTTGGATTTTCTATTGCCCTAGGCTACCTTTAGCTCTCCTCTCATTAATTTTATTTCTCCTGATAATGATTCTGTACTATTGTGTATTTGACATAATCAAAGTTAAATACTCTGTTCCTGGATTAATTCACTGGACTATGATGATCTATCAGGTTTTAGGACTGGTGTTTGAACTGAGCTCAGCTACAGGCTGCAGGGATAAACCCATTGGCATGGAATCTTACACTATCACTCTATAGTTGCTCTCTCCACTGTTTTGTGTTTAGGAATCAAAGCCAGAACTTATAACTGCCATTGAAGATTGTGAATATACCTTCTTATGGTTCACTGCTGCTGCATGTCCTCTTAAAAGCAGTGTGCAAAATGACTGTCGGGTCACCAATCCTGCCACAGGTAAGGAGGAGGCCTCAGGATTTTCTATGTGGAAGAGGCTGCTTGAAGCAGCACTGCTGTGTTTGTGTTCTTTAGGGACTTCTGTTAGTAAAGAGCAGTATGACACATCCTTTGGATAGTGACCAACATGCTTACTGATGGTAGAAATCTCTTGTACTGCAATGTCACTTGGAACATAAATAGCTGATAGTTGAAACACTAGTTTTTCCTCTATTAGTGTGAATAAGTAATTGTTTGCCTTTCTAAGCTAGCAGACAAGTAGAGTCTGGTTAACCTTCTGACTAAATTAAGTTACTGAAAGCTTATAATACAAAGAAATATCTTGATTTTTAATCTGAATAAGAGATTAAATTGTTCTCTGATCTGCCTATAGGACACCTCTTTGATCTGACACCTTTAAAGCGAGAGTCTGGCTATACCATCAGTGATGCACACAACAGAATAATTGAGTTGAATGTTTGTGCTGAAGTTAAAAGTTCATGTGCTAATGGAGCTGGTAAGCAACTTATCCTCTCTGGTACTGTAATCATTGACTATAGGGTAACCAAAGAAATGCTTATGCTCAAGTTTACTGCAAAATGTGATTTTACTGCAAATGCAGAAGGAGTGAAGGGAGCAGCTTGTGGCTGTACTGACCAGGAACATAAAACTGTTTTAGGAAATGAGGCCATATATTTTTACCCAACACCATTCACATGGGCTCACTTCAAGTCCCAGTCCCTTTATTTCCTAATGAATGGACATGAAGGCAGGAATGTAGTTGCTTCTACTGCATGTCTTTAATGCTGTGATAATGGAAACATTACAGTCTTCCAGCTAAAGTGAACTTTATAGTGATGCATTGCCGTAATATGTCTACACTGGGCTTTGTGTCTGTACTTCAAAGCTTTGCCCATCCTCTTTCTAGCTTTGTTTTGTTCTTGGTGCTTCTGAAACATCAGTGGAAGTTAAATTTCTGCTTAATAAACTAGTTTTATAGCTGCTTAATTGCAGGTTGAATTACTAGCTCTTCTGTCAAATTGAATAAGAAATAATACTTAAGCATCTTAAATGCTAAAATAGGAATATTGCTTGTTGAGAAAATTATTTTTGTGAAGTTAAAGAAAATATTGGATTGATTTGGTTTTTAAGAGGCATCTTAAGAAAATATATTAATCTGTCTGACATTTTGTATTAATTGCTTGGTTTTCAGAGATGTGATAACCAAACACTGCTCTGTAGCTGCTTAAGCATGTATAGATGCAATACATTCAGCTGGTTGATGAGTAAAGGAAATATTTGGTCTTTGTATCAGTGCAGTTCAGCTCAGTTTAATTGCAACTGGATTCTGGATTCTGTGGCAAAGCCATTCTTTATTAGAAAAATTAAAGTGATGATACAGTCTTACTGTTCCTTCTGTTTATGTTGTATGGTGCAGTTTTTGAAGGCAGTTGCATCAGACTTGATCTGTTTTCTTAATTTTTCTTTTTTCCATTTTAGCTGTCTGCATCACAAGTGGCCAAAAACCAGTTAATGCTGGAAAACAGAGTAAAACTTTAAGTTATGAAGATCAGGTGTTAAAGCTTGTCTATGAAGATGGAGATCCTTGCCCTGCAGACCCTGCACTGAAGCATAAAAGCTATTTTAGCTTTGTATGCAAGTCTGATGCTGGAGATGAGAGCCGGCCTGTTTTTGTGTCTTTTGATGAGCAGACATGCACTAGTTACTTCTCTTGGCATACTTCCTTGGCTTGTGAAGAAGAGGTGAGAATCACTTTTGCAGAAAATGCTCATGGGACTTAAAATCTCTGAGGGGGGGTAGATATAATAGCAGTATATTTTAAATTCCTTGAGGGAAAGATTTCTTCCTGTAGTACAGAACCCAAGTTCATGTCGGAGTTCTTGAATGCTTTCCTTACTAACATTTAAACAGGGGTGAGCAATACTTGACAAACTCCTTCTGAGTGTGTTGAGCCAAGTTAAAACTTCTAACACTTGAGAATAACCCCTTTGTGGAGCCTCCTTAGCTGCTTTTCTGTACAGTTCAAACCAAAGCCATAGGGTGTCATGTTGGGAAGCAGTGGTGAAGATCCTCCAGTGCAGCAGGCCAGCAGAGCTGAGGTTGACTGGAGGAAGGATAACATCTTTGTGCATGGGGATGGTCTTTGTTTCTGGGCAGGTGACTAGAGGCCAGGCAAGTGCATGATCAGTTTGCCTGGTGCAAAACCCGATAAACCTTGACAGAGTGAATTTAGAGTCAGCTTCTGATGAACAGCACGTGCTGTAACAACATAATCTGGTCGGATTAGTTGAACTGGTGTTCCAGACAATGCATTGAGGTAGTCTTTAGTTAATTTTAGCTATTTAAAAATGACCAGTAGAGGATGGGTGCATGGAGTAGAAGGCCAAACAAACTATTGGAGGAGTTTAGATCTTTTCTTAATACCTGATATTTTCTTTTGTGAATCTGCCTAATAATTCTTTTTGCTGCTTTAATTACCTCTAGTGTACCATCATTCTCTGCAACAAGAGAAGAGAGAGAGTTTTTCCTCCCTGTCACTGTTTCTACAATACTGCAATAGCTCTCACTTCCATTTAGAAAAAAAGATGTTCCAATTTTTCTTTCACCAACAGGAACTGTCACATTCTCTCCTTCAGCTGCACACAGTTCTGGTTTCCCTTCAGTAATACGTACCATGCTGCAATACAAATCAACAATACCCAACCCCAATGTTCTCTAGCCTGTTAATTCCATTGGTGATCTATAGTGACATTCTGATCCCTTTATTCACAGTGACCCAAGCTATTTCAGTGTGATGATATCTAGGTAGTGACAATGATTATTTGTCCTGAATTTTAATGGTAATTGTATTAGTTGCTTCTTTTCCATCATCTAAAGAAGAATAGATTTCTCAAATTCCTCATAGACTCTCAGTAGGTTTATGCAGGTTAAGAGTGTGTGAAATTGGTTCTGAGGAAAGGTAGTACTCAAGCCATCAACTGCAATACACTGACTTTACATTATTATAATGTTATAACCAGGCTTGTTTGTTGGAGGTGGTGTGGATGAGGAGAGGAAGGCATGGGGCCTGATCTGGTGAAGTCATAGTGACTATGTATGCTGGTGTATGTGTGCCAGAGCTTTGTCTTGGTGTTGTTCTGATAGGGATTTCATTCCATAAGAATGTTTAAATGATCAAGGTTTTTCATATGGTGCTTAGTATCTATAGATGAGCAAAAATGATAACAAATTCTTTACTTACATTTGAAACTTTTAAATGTAGCCATGCTTCTGGCCCCAGAAAGGATAAGATGTTTTTCAATTAATCAAAGCTAGTAATAAAAGAATAAGAGCAATAAATGTATTTTCTTGTAGGTGAAGTGCTCAGTGATGAATGGCAGTTCCATTATTGACCTGTCTGCTCTGATCCATCGCACTGGCTATTATGAAGCATTTGTGGATGAAGATATTACAGATGTTTCTCCAGACTTCTACATCAACATTTGTGAGCCTCTCAATCCCATCAAAGATGTCAATTGCCCACCTGGATCAGCTGTTTGCATGGTTCCTGTTAATGCATCACCAATAGTAAGTACTATGCCAAGAATCACTGAAACGTGCATTTCCTTAATAGTTTAATATAGTATCCCTGCCTAGAGACCTGATTTGAACCAGAGGGTTGACAGTGGATTAAAGAAATGGAATGCAGAATTAAAACCTCCTCTGCAAAGTTCCCTTTTATTGCTTTTCCCTATGAAGAAGTATTTTCCTATACTGAACCCCATTGGTTTTTTTTGGATGTCAGAAGATTAAATACAGTGATAAATCTAAAAATTGCTGCAGAGAATTTTTTTTCATGTAGCGGAAAAGAATTTGTGTACCCAAATTCTGTGTGCCAAATGTGGACACTGGGAAGCAGAATGTCTTAGCCATTCTATGGCTCAATTGATCTTGTGATAGCCTGTTGCAATTGGAAGCAGTTCTAGATGCTAGTATACTTCAAAATGCATTTAGGTCTTTCATGTAAGAACTTGACAGCTACATAAGTAGCAAGCCTGTTACAGAGGATTGACTAACTTGTCTGCATCATTACCTTGAGAGATCTAGGTTTTTTCTTTTGAGGACATGTTTGCAAGCTCTTGAAGATAGATGCAAAAAAGCTGTGATTGTTTTCGACGAATTTCCATAGTCATGTAGGGACCTTATTCCATTGTTAATGCTATTTTTAAGTGATGTTGTGATAATTTGGCATATTGATGTAAAGAAGAATCTACCTCTAAGAGGCAGAAACTCCTTGGCTTTTGTCTAGCTCAGTGAAAAACTGTTATGAGTTGCTCCACTTATGTTTTGTTAGGATTGAAATGTAATGGCTGTTCTTTGAGTATAGATTGCAAGTTTTTGGAAGTGTAGTAGTTGTGCTCCTGTGTAAACCAAATAGATGAATCTGAATTGATCTGAATCTCTGGGCTGATCTGGAATCTAGATGTGTCCTGTAATTCTATTAATACATATTTTTGCTTGTGTAGGATATTGGTCGTGTTACTGAACCTCCCCAGTTCAATAAAGCAACAAATGAAGTTTACATCACTTACAACAGCACTACTCCTTGTCATATAAACAATGGATTGAACTATACTTCTATTATTGTGTTTCACTGTGGCCAAGGAACTGGTCTGGTAAGACATCTATTCAACTTAGGTTGATATTGGAATGTAATGGAAAGTGGGTAGTAACCAGTGTTAGCTTTGTTTAAAACTAAGTCAAGGGTTTGTTTCTCTAATGTATGGATGGACTCGCTCCAAGAAGTATAATATTAATTTTCTTGACTGGCTAAAATTTTATTGAGGGCATGAACTTTAAGCTTGAGAGTAACAGATTCTGATGATTTCAAGCATCAGATTGCACAGAAGTAATGTAATGATAACTTATTGCTGGCACTAAACTTAATGCTGTATTGCACCTCATTTAGATCCTAAAGTTTGTACTTGTACCTCAAGCTAACACAAGAATCAGTGTAACCTTACAGGTATTACTCTGAAGTGTTCCCCCTATGCGGTAACATTTTCTATAAATGTTACCGCATAGGGGGAACTCACACACAACTTTAAAAATTTGCAATTAGTTTCTTGTGTTTTTATTTTGTGTCAACACCTGGACACTAAA
Organism: Ammospiza nelsoni; assembly: GCF_027579445.1. Lineage (NCBI taxonomy): Eukaryota > Metazoa > Chordata > Aves > Passeriformes > Passerellidae > Ammospiza > Ammospiza nelsoni. The sequence continues at coordinate 57,966,621 of NC_080635.1, forward strand.
TTGAGCTTGCATGATGATGTGAATCTAGTGCTTCTTGAATTTTTTTAATGCTTCAACAAACTGTAAGGAAGCACTGGGATTAAATACTGGGGAATTGGGAAAGTGCAGAGACAACAGCAAACTCTCCAAAAATTAAATGTATCTTCCTGTGTTCTTTGGTAACAGGGTAAGCCAAAGATGATAAGGAAAGTTGACTGCACGTTTGTGTTTGAGTGGGAAACTCCACTTGTGTGTCCTGATAAAGTGAAAACTTTGGGCTGCTCTGTGATTGATGAACAGCTACATTATACATTTAACCTGACCAGCCTTTCTGGAAGATCATTTGAGGTAATGCCTTCTTGTGGTGTGACGTTTATTTATTTTTTTATTCATAATAACCTATTGCTATCAATATTTTAAAACTGCAGGAAGGTTTTCTTTTAAGCATTCTGTGTGAGAAAAAGCTGAAATGTTCTGTGGTCAGTATTGATACTTGTTTGGCTTCTGACAGAGGGAATAATGTTAGAGAGTATAACATTTTAATGTTTTCAAGAGTGAAGTTAATGGACACAGTGAGGGGTAAAGGAATGAGAAATCTTCACCTTTGACAGAATCTTGGATGAGAAAGCAGGTCTGGTGAACATATTTTATCTGTGATCCTTTGTGCTTTATCTGCACCTTTGTCATATTAAGGAATGCCAGACTTGAAAAATTAGTTATCTCTTCCTTCTGCAGTATGCAAATGCTGCCTGAGGCTTGGTTTTATGAAACACTCATGTGGTTTTCTAAGTACTGACTCTAGACTTGCTGTGATGCTTCTGATTGTCTACACAGGTATTTTCTGGATCCAACAATTACCACATTGGTGTGTGCAGCGTGGGCTTGCCCCAGGGAAAATGCAGAGATGGGGCAGTGTGTCTGACATCTAAAAGTGGTGTGTCATCTTTTGGAAACATAAAGGAAATGAGAATGGACTATAGCCACCAGGATGAGACAGTCATCTTGCAATACACAGGAGGTGATCGGTGCCCTCCAGGTGAGATCCAAGCAGGCCCATTCTTTATGTTGAAAATATTTTTCCCTTAAAACAGGAGGTTTTGTTGTGACAGGAAGAAGCAACCTAGATTTTACATACAGCAATAGAAACATGCAGTTTTGCTAAATCACAAGCATCATATTAATCTGCAACATCAACATGTATCTCCTTGGAAGAGACAGTGCAACTTTTCTGTAGGGATGATTGTAGCTAATTGTATACTACATCTGGTTTTCTAATCGGGTTTAAATTCCGTGTTTCAGTATTTCTGTTGTCTGCCACTGACCTTTCTTTAGCATTGAAGTACAGGCTTTGAATAAGGTTCTGAATACAGATATGCCTCTGTTCTACTGAGTGTAGTTATGAGATTATACCTTTCCTTCTCAGTGACTGACAAGGGAGAGCTCTGTGTGTTCCCCTTCAAGTACAAAGGGAAGACCTATGAGGAGTGTATTACAGAAGGGAGGAATAAGCCATGGTGTGCTACAACTGAAAACTACCAGGGAGATGACAAGTGGGGATTCTGTAGTAGCAGTAAGTACTTCCTATACTTTATGTACAAGGGTGTTAGCTAACACAGAGATTTATCTGCACTAAAATCCATATATGCCTGCAAACCTCCTGTAAAATACGCCTTTTCTTTTTTTCCAATCTTTCTGCTTATAGCAACTGCAAAAAGGGAATCTACCATTATCTTTACATGTGATGAAAATGCTGGTGTTGGGAGCCCATACCTTCTCAGTGAGACTCTTGGTTGTGCTGTGACATTTGAATGGAAGACTCAAGCTGTTTGTCCTCCCAAGAAAATGGAGTGCAAGTTTGTCCAAAAACACAGAACATATGACTTGAGAATGCTCTCTTCCCTGACAGGATCATGGATCTTTTTCCACAATGGGAACTCGTGAGTATTGAGCAATTCACAGGGAGCAGCTTACTTATCAATAAAGTTGCAATGTGGCATAGAATTTCTATTTAGTCCCTGCTCAGTGCCTTAAACCAGTCAGTGCTTAACACTTCATATAAATGAAAAAAAACTGAGAAAGGAACCCATTTTATCGGAAGGGACTGAGTAAGCATGTTCTTCATTCTCACCCTCTCCCTCTATTGGTAACCCTTTTTAAAGGATGAATACGTCTAAACTAAAAGCTATTTAAAAACCTTATATTTAAACTGCTATCTTAAAAATGTAATTTTGTTGTTGAAATGCTGGTTTTTTTTATTCTTAAACTTGTTGAAGAAAAATCTTAATTACTTAGTTGCTTTCTTTTGACTCAAATGTACAACTTACTTTGTGATGTTTTACTGGGGCTTTTCACCCATATTCCTCAATGTATTAGCATAGTGGAAAATATGAATGTGAGGAAGTCATCAACCTCTCCAGCCTCCCTCCTCCAGCTAGGAAATAGAAATGAACTGGCAAGGATGACAGCATCTAATTCTAAACTTATGATAAACTGTGGGGTAGCAAAATGTTTCATTCACCACCTTGCCAGCAGTTCTCTGCTCTAACATGTCTGAGCTGGTATAACTCTGAGGAGATGCTGAATTTAGGGTAGTACTATAACTTTTGTAAATGAAAAAACTTCAGGATATTTCTTCACTCTTCCAATTTCTAGTCTGGACCTAGGTCAAAATGTACCAGATTAGTCACTGTTAATGAGCAGTTTTATTTTTTGCACAGTCTTTTACTTGAAAATGATAGTTAGAAGACATCTGCCAAACCTTAGTACATGTTTTAGTCTGTCAGCTAATTTGAGATTTAGTTTGTTGCAGCCTGTCTAGCTTCCCACAAAGACTATAAAGTTTGTGTAGCACTTCTTCAGTTTAGCCTAAAAGAATTTTAAAGAAGTTTTGTCTTCCATGCTCTGTATAGGTACTATGTGAACCTCTGTCAGAGAGTACATGAGGGACCCATGGGCTGTCCTGAAAGAGCCAGTATTTGCAGGAAAAGCTACAATGGAGATGTCCAAGTTCTTGGACTTGTTCATACACAGAAGCTGAATGTGACAGGTAGGGTTACTTTTTCTTCCTGTGGAGAGCTAGAGGTTAAAGGTTTAAATCTTACAGCCTGGCTGCAGTAGTTTTTAAATTATGCTGAAGCTTTTATTTTGAAATATTTTATCAGTGAATCTTCTGTTTAAAAATGAAACCAAATGTGATGTTTAAGGCATGAGAAAACATTGAAGCAATTAAACAGTGTTGTCATTAACGCTTTAAGAAATTAATTATCTATCTGAATATCAAGAAACCCTCTCATTACAGTGAGGTTACCCAAGCACTGGCACAGGCTGTCTAAGGAGGTTTTGGAGTTTGCTACCTTGGATGTATTCAAAGGCTGTCTGGACATAGTCCTGGTCAGCTGGCCCCAAGTGACCCCACTTGAGCCGGGGGTTTGGACCAGATGACCTCCAGGGATCCCTTCCACCCTCAGCTAATCTGTGATTCTATAGTTGTGAAAGGGCAAAGGAGCAAAGGAAATTTCTGACAGCTGCTTACAAAAACTTTTTGTCACCTTTTTTTCTTCTAGGTGATACAGTATATATTAGTTATTCCAGTGGGCAAGAATGTAGGAAAAATAAGAAAGTAACAACAATTATAGAACTGAAATGTGCAAGAACAGTTGGCATGCCCATGCTGCAGAGGTGAGTAATAAATTTACATACCTTCATGGCTGATTTGTACCTCTCTAGTAAACCCTTAAATCTCGAGACAGGAACTCTCTGCTCTGTTGGACAGTCTCAAAAATAATCCATGGTCTTGCAAGGCATAGGGTCTTGTGGAGTTTGTGCAATTGTTAATTTTCATAAACATAATATTTTTTATTTATCCTAAAATTTCTGGGAAAAAATTTAAGCTTCTGAATTAGATCTGACAATGGCTTGGATGCTGTTGTTTTCAGTGCCAGTAGCCAGTGTCATTGTACAACCACTCTAACCTCTGTCCAAAATCCATTTATTAAAGAACATTATTAAAGAACAATCTATAGGTAAGTGATTGAGCAAATAAAGCATAGGTTATTTCTGCCTCAATACAGTGTATTTAACCAGAAGCTCTCTAAAATAAGGTATATATACATGATCACAAATACTAAGAAAACTTAAGGACTTTTGCTTCATGGCCAGAACCAGGGCATTAGCTTATACCTCTTGTCCTGCTTAAATAAAAGGCAGGTTTAACGTGCTGCAGAAAAGCAGCCTGATGTGTTTGCTAGCTGAAATATATCCATAAAACCCTTTGATACACTGTGGGAATTCTGGAATTTTCAGTAGGAAGTCCAGGTGCAGCCAAGTCTTCTAAAATCATGAAACTGCAGAAAAATCCAAGGTAATTCTTCAGGTAGTTTGTTTTTTTGAGTGCTGCTTGACTATTTTAGCTTACTCTAGGTATGATACTTAGGCAGGACAGGAATAACCCAAACATGTGGGTTTGCAGTTGTCTTTTCCTTTTCTCAGGGTGCTAAAAACTTGTTACTCTTTCCTGGAATCATCAGCTTTATCTTTTATTTGGTAGGTTTGATGAAGAAAACTGTGCTTACTACATCACGTGGGACACACGTGCAGCTTGTGCTGTGAAGCAGCAGGAGGTAGAGGTGGTGAATGGAACAGTCATTAATCCTGCAACTGGGAAAAACTTTTCTTTAGGAGATGTTTATTCCAAGTGAGTAAAAAACCCCCAAACAAACCCCAAAACAGCAGAATGGTAGAACTAGTTACCTTTCTGGAGAAGATTACTAAACTGTGCTGTTTATCATAGCTGCAGAGCACACCAGGTTGTTCTCACAGTCAGTAGGGTGTATGAGCCACTGAATCACATTTTGGTCTTCATACTCTCTTAGATGGGCAGTATAACTGGAAAAATCTGCTTTCTGTGCTTGCAAAGGATTATCTTTATGCTAAATATAATCCTTATTTCTACTTCAAGGAGGAATCCACAGTCCTGCATCTTTTCTGGTTGCTGAATCACACTCAGCATTCTCTGAATCAACCAGTGATAGCATCTACCACTGCTGCCAGTCTTGGGAATAACCCCAACCTGTGAATTTAGACTTAAGAATGGATTTTTCCTGTGTTTCCTCAGGTTGTACACAGCTTCTGGTGATGTAAGGACAAATGGTGATAAATATGTGTATCAAATTCAACTTTCTGGTATAACAAACTCAAGTTCCGCAGAATGCTTTGGAGCCAACATCTGCCAGGTGAAAACCAATGAGCGGCGCATTCGGAGAGTTGGTTCTGCTAGAAATGCCAAGTACTACGTTGATGGTAAGTATGTGTTCACCAGACACAATTGCTTGATACTCTGTGAATTGCTTCAGCAAAAAATGATTCTTGGTTGACAACGTCTATGCTAATCCATTTCTGTAAAGCTATTGAAAGTCTGTCTAGCATAATTTAGATTTCTTCTTTTTTTTTCTTTTTTTTTTTTGCTGTGTAAGCTCAGTTGCAAATATGGCTTTAATAGGGGTTAGGGCTTGACACTTGAAGACAGAAAGAATTGAAGTTAGAAGACTTTGATCTCCTGTTTTCATCTGTGCTCATACTGCAATGATTTCCTTTAGCTAGCTACTTTTTTTTCCAGGGTCTAGTGTTTACAGATTGTTCTCAAGGATGTAAACTATTTTTTCTTCTCATTGTAGATGATGATTTGGATGTCATATTTTCATCTGACTCCAGATGTGGTAAAGATAAAACAAAGTTTGTGTCTTCAACCATTTTCTTCCACTGCAATCCAGAAGCGAAGGAAGGCATCCCTGAATTCCTTCATGAGACAGCAGATTGCCAGTATTTATTTACCTGGTACACATCTGCTGTGTGTCCATTAATGTGAGTAGATAACTGTTTCCTGAAAGCAGCTTCTGTCAGCACTTCTCAGTGAAAGGCTCTTTTGTATTTATTTGTCACAGTGATTGGGAAAAGGGGAAAAGCTAAAAAAGGAGTAGGCTTATAGATAAATTGATGATCATGTATGCAGCATTTGGGCACATGACTACTGAATTAAAGCTTGCCAAACTGATCTGGACTTACAGCTGGAGAGGCACAATGAAATTAATGTAATTGTTTTCCCTAAGTAAAAGCTACTATAGCTGACAGAACATGCTATTTCATGTTACTGAGAGGAGCAAACAGTTTGTGGGTGAGATGTTTGGTCCCCCTTGCCTTACTGTCTGGAAAACTTTAAAGCTGTGACAAAGACTGGCCTTCCCCTCTATCTGCCCACTTCTTTAACCTGGAATGGAAAATCATTACAGGTTTTTCAGGAGCAATGAAGCATTTCTGCAATTAAATATGATCAGCTAATCTACTGATTAGTGAGGGGACAGTGTTAAAAGGGGAGTGTGTCTGTATCTAGGTGCTTGCAATGTTCTTGACAGGTAGGTAGCCTCACTGTGAAAAATGGAGTGACTACTTCTGGAAGTGTTTCCTTTCTGGCTGCTAGCTTGAAAGCACAGGCAAACTCCCCTAAATTGAGTTGGTGCAGTTGTTAGATGGGAATGACAGGATGGCGTGGCATGTCTTCTTTTAATCTGATGTTTCTAATCCAGTTTAAAAAATTTATCAATAGACCTTATCTTTTCAATTTCCATTGCTAGATCAACCAATGATCCAGGAAACAATCAGCAGCAGACAGATGAGGAGACCCAAATACATAAAGGTCTTTCAAGGAGAAGCCAGGCTGTTGGTGCTGTGCTTAGTGTCCTCCTGGTTGTTCTCACTGCGTGTCTCATAATCTTGCTGTTCTACAAAAAAGAGAGGAGGTAAGAAATTATTCAGAGGCTTTAGAATTTTCTTTGTCAGGACTCTGTTTTCTGCCAGAAATAAAAGGAAAATGGTGAACTTCAGAGATTTGAGTTCTGTTTTTCAGTTGGCAGGATCAGCTGTCAAACTGCTGGTTCCTTCAAATTCTCCATTACTGTCTGAAGGCCCATGTAAAGAGGGCTGGGGTGTAAAACTGAGTTGGTCTCTTGTGGGCAGCTGCTAATTAAGGAGCATAAAACACAATGACAATATTGTTAGTATTTGGTATCCCTCCACTTTCATGGAGTCAGACTAGATCCATACAACAATGTCAGGGAAAAAGTGCAAGTCCTGCTGTTCCTCTGCTTTCCAGCTGACTTTTGGGGTTTTTCCCTTAAATGTGAAGGCTGGAGGGGTTTCAGTACAGTCAGCCTGAAGCTGTAGCAAGGGGGAAGATGTACATTATCCCAGACTGGATTTTGATATAGTGGTTCAGGGTCAGTGTGATAGTTTGTAGCTCATTTGCTGACATGCTTTATGTTGATGGTAAAATTCCAGAAGAAAAGTGAGGGCTAATAAGTGGATATAGTGTTCCTAATGTAGTATTCTTTCCTTTGTTTAGGGAAATCGTAATAAACAAGATAACAAACTGCTGCAGAAGATCATCTGGTGTTTCTTACAAATACACAAAGGTAATACAGTGACAAAATCAAATTTGTTTCTTGTCAAGTTTTCATAATAAGATGATTTTGTTAATAAATAAATAATCCCCTCAATTCCTAACTCCTTTAGTGCATGGAAACCATATGGTGTGGCATCAGGAAAGCCACATAGCTGATTTGTATATATATATATTTATATTGTGAAATGGGAAAGGAAGATGGAGTTGAGGAAATGAAGAGCAGTCCATAAATGACCAAATAACATGTCAATGTACAAGAAGAGAGCCAAGTCTGTTTCAGCACGGTGGAAAGTGATGCTCTTGCAGTGTTTACCCTCACAGCTGCCTTAAACCAAGGCCGTGCATGTTGGGGGGTTTGACGTCTGGGGAGATCAATGTGTGTGTCGATCTGGAGTGGCAGATGCATTCTCCGCTTTTCTTTTCTTGCAGATAAGCAGTGAAGAAGAAGCTAATGAGAATGAGACAGAGTGGCTTATGGAGGAAGTTGCAGCACCAAATCCAAGAACAGCCAAAGGAGGACAGGAGAATGGTCACGTTGCTACCAAGTCTGTTACATCCAAAGCCCTTACCTCTCTCCATGTGGATGACCTGGACAGTGAGGATGAAGTGTTAACCATTCCAGATGTAAAGATTCAAATAGGAAGAGGACTAGACAAGAGCAAGCACCCACAAAAGAAGCCACACAATTTTGGCAGTGATAACAAATCTTATTTACTGAATGGAGGGAAGGAAACAAAAGCAATAGCAAAGCCAGGCCAGCATCAGGCACAGAACTCTACAAATACAGCATCGTTTCATGATGATAGTGATGAGGACTTGTTGAATATTTAATAACCCTTCTTGTGCCTAATCAAATATATATAGAGAGATTATATATAACAGGACAACATTTCCAACCAAATACGAGGACTTCAGCCTGAAAGATTTTTCTGAATTTTGCCTTTAACAAGAAACCATTGAAAAGGGAAGAAGAGAAAGATTTCTTGATTGTTTACAATGATCTGTTCAGTAATGACTGGATTTCTGACATCCAGTTGGCTGAGTTAGTTGACTCTCTCTAGCCAGGACACTTTTTTTTTTAAGTCTCAGCATAGATGTTAAATGCTTGCTCAAAAAAGAGAAACCTTTGAAGGGAAAAGATTAAGGCTTAATGAAGCCCCTGGCTTCTGAGACTCAAGTTATCCGACTACTATCGTTTTAACTCCTTGTATTTATTGATCCTCACTACTCAGGTTTGCTTAATAGTAACTTGTTCTTCCTGCCGGCAGGGTATTCTTCTATGGGCTCACCCATTGTGAGACAAGGAAAAGTGTAACTTTTGTGTGTTGGGATGATTTGATGTAAATTTTGGAACTGGTCTAATTTATCCTGTAAATTTGAATATCCATTCTAATTTAAACAGATCATTGGTTCAGAGGTGTGGACTAAAAGGTACAATTCTGTATAGCTTTAGCCTGAAATGGTTGCTGTTCTTCGCATGGTATTTTATTTTTTTTTGGTACTGGTTATATGACTGACTTCATCAGTATTTGCCTAAGCAGCTGACAAGCACCCAAAGAGTTTTTTTTTTCCTTGATAATGGCTGGACTAGGCCAACTGCACAGAGAGCCAGACTCTTCAAGAACATAGAGGCAGAGTTCGTATAATACAGTCTGCACTACCCAGTTTGTCATCATAAAGAAAAACCCAAGGACTAGAGGAGCCCTAGTCTGCATAATGCCTCTCTCTGGTATTAATTTCAAGAAAATAAATCTGGGCCAATATTTTCTGATAACCTAATTTGTAGTCTGTATGCTATGATCCTGGCCATGGTCATTAATTTGAAATGTTGCTGGTAATAAATGCAAGTCAGTTTTTCTCTAGCAGTCTTGCTCCTCTCCAGGTGTTTCCTAAATGAAATTATGGACAATATTAGGGTTTCAAAGCATTGTACAAGAACATGCATTGGTCAGAATTTTTGAAACTTTTTGTTGTTCCTTTTGGCTGGCTTATTCAGTTTCAACAATGGTTTCTTTTTATAAAAACTCCATTTTGAATCAAAATAGTGTAATATAAAGTATTCAGCAATTTCAATAAAAGATATGAAGTGGGTATTCCAAATCCCACATCTCAAGTCTGGAATCTTTCTTGCACTATTCTGTATGCTGCTCACCAGCCTGGTGAGGCCCTTTCCTGCTGTGATGGCTAATAGCTCAATCATGTCACTCAAAATGAGAACCAGTGTTTGATGACAAGGATCAGAATATATAGACAGGCCCTGGTGGGTGTGTTCTTTCTTTAATCAGGCTTGGGTGTTCCTCTTGTATTGCTACAAGTGTAGCTGTGAGTCAGTTTGGCTTAAGCATCTTCTCAAATTTAAATCAGAATTTTCATATTTATAATTAGGAGAACTTGGTGAAGTGAGAGGCTTGATGATGTATTTTTAATTCCGTCTGTTATCATTACAACAGTTCTCTCAATGCATGTCAGAGGGTGCTGCTTCCCTTGCCTAGGTCATCAAGGCTGGCATTTGGGAGTTTGATCCATGAACCAACTGCGTGAAATGATTTCTCCTGTGTAAAATCACACGGTCTGTTTGGGCTGTGCCTAGCAAGGCTTAGAACAGAGCTGCTCTGTCTAGGAGTGCTTGTTTGAGCAAAAACAATGTTATAATTTGTATATGACAGTGAGTGACTTCAGTGCCTGGTCTTGGAATTATTGCCCACTTTTTACCCAGGCATTTGTAGATAGCCTGGCTGGATCTTACCTTTCAGAGAGCTGGAAGCATTACCAGCTTCACCAGATGATTTTTCCCAGAAGAATACTCAACTATGTGGAGAGAAGGGTTTTGAGAATAGCAGGGCCCAGATGAGTCTGTACAAATGGCTGGGCCAGGAGCAGAAGCTTTGCTAGTCAGCAGCGTGACTCCTTGGGAAACGTCCCAAAGAAAGCCCCTGCCTGGCAGGGTCCACACAGCCCCCTCTGGGCTGGCTCCAGAGAGGATGGTGGGAAATGGGGAAAACTGGCCCAGTCTGGATCAAACTTCTGTAGTTCAAGGGAAACTTTTCCACGCCATTACTGACTTTAAATAAAACTGTTGGAAAAGAAGTGATGTGAGGGGGTTTGGGGTGTGTTTTTAAGATGCAGCCTAATGCCTTAGCTTCATCCACATCCCAGGCAGGCTTTGACTTCAGTTCCCTTGACTCCAGCTGAGTGCACACTTCCCCTTGCTGAGGAAGGTTGCAGGGGCTGGCTCTGAGCGTGGTGACTGCTGTGCATGTTTGAATCCCTGTTGCCCTCCCCAGTTCCACATGGAGCTCCTGCAGCCAGGGAGGCAAAGGTCTGGAGTGGGGTGGTGCTGTGCTTGGCTGAGGGTGACACAGCTCAGGAGTTCTTGTTAACTTGGTGTAGATGTTCCTGACAGAGAAGAGGATGAAGCAGGAGAGGAGAAAGCACATCTGTGTGATGTAGGGAATGATCTTGAAGTGTTGGTTTGCAGAGCAGCTTTCACAACTGCTCAGGCCAGTCTTGGTCTGTAGTTGATGAGCAGTGAGACGAACTTCTGTTTCAATGCCTGGGCCAGAATGGCCTTCTAAGCTGGTTTATTTTTTTCAGAGTGTATTGTGTCTTTAATTTTTTTTTCTTTGTTGCCTAAGCTATTCCAATTGCTTTCCAGACAATTTTTCACTTTTTAAAACGTCTTTTAAATGTTACCTCCACTTAGGCTTTTCTTTCTGATGGAATGCTGCTGTTGTCAGCAAAAGATATGGGAGTAGCTGGTGTCTATCCATAGGCAGGACAATGTACCACTGGAGCTTAATACAACTGCATTTATTTGAGGTGCCTGCAATGAAGCCCACCTGAAGTCCTATAGGTCTGCTGTGATAAAGAAAAAAAAATAGCTGTTTTGTCCATAGACACTGTATAGTATGGCTTTCCACAGCTATTCCCAATGCATAATTCTGTAATGAATGCTTTTTCTCTTTTGGATCACTGTAAAAATATGGTCAGGTGAAAGTGTGTTCCCTGATGGGGAGAGGTTTTCCTTGGGAATGGAAGAGGGTGAGGGACGAGACACATGTGAAAGGAGTTTTCAGGAAAGCTGTTCCTTTACTGCTCTATGGCTCATTGCGTAGACATGCCTTTTTCAGAGTGTGCCCACCTATTTTTTACAGATCCTGGTTATGAAGCTTTGCTCATGTGGTGCCCAGCCATTCTGCACTAAACCCATGTGTTGCTTGTGTGTTGGTAGAATTTTCCACCTATGTTTGCTGTTTAAAAATGCTTATTTTTGATGAACTGACTTGGCTAATTAAAAAAGTAACCCCAAAACCCCCCAAAAAACCTGAAGGGCTGTGACCCATAGGGGCTGTTCCAGAGAACAGGAATGCATAAGTGCTCTGATTAGGGGTTAAAGGGAAATTCACCTTGGGTGAATTATGGTCTGATTTCAAATGAAACCTAAAAAATAGAGCTTGCAACATGTAGTTTAATAATTTATAGAGGCAGTCTTGACTTTTGGTCAAATATCTTTGTAACTTAAGTAGCTTTGTTGCCAACTAAATATATCAGGGCTGCAGAGAGGACCTAGTTGAGGTTTTTGAGGTGGTCTGGGTGCCAAAATGCCAACCCTAGATGACATTTTAGAGCATGTTGGCGAATTTGACAGGTTCCAGAAGCAAACCTTTTTTGTCCTATGTTTGTTATCTGCCTCCTTCACCCCAGTGTACGTGGGGGTCGTCTTCTTTGGGTTCACCCCCGAGCACCGCTGCTACAGCCCCGGGGTGGCTGAGCTGAGCCAGCGCTGTGGCTGGAGCCTGGAGGAGCAGCTCAATCACACAGTTCCCCAGTGGGATGGCCACGGGGCCAGCTTCAGCAGCCGCTGCAGGAGGTACGAGGTGGACTGGAACACAACAGGCATCAGCTGCACCGACCCCCTCGGCAGCCTGGGGGGCACTGGGGACACTGTCCCCCTCGGGCCCTGCCGGGATGGCTGGGTCTACGACTCCCCAGGGAGCTCTATCGTGACAGAGGTAAAAACAACCCCCTTTGTCCTGTCCCCTCTGTTAAAGACCAGGTGAGGGCTGGGGGAGAGGGTTGGTGGAGCCTTGACTCTGTTAAAATATCCCCTGCTTACCTGGAGGAGGGATTGGCTCTCACTGTGAACTTGCGCTTGGGGGTTTACAAGTCATCGTCCCTCTGTCCTTGCTGTGAAGTGCTGCCTTGGCTGCTCAGGAGGATTATATCTCCAGCTGGGGAGCAGAGCATATTTCAGCAAATAAATCCCCAGGTAGATAAAGTCCAGTTCTGAATGAAATTCCTGTCACATGAGAGGTCCAATTGGTGAAGGTGTGTAAACAGTGCAGCTAGCAGTGCTCCAAACAAAACTGGCCAATGCAGTGGTTTTGATTTCTTCCCCCCACCCCCTTCCTTTTTTCTTCTTTCTTTTTTTTAATGAATAATGTCTTTTAAAGTTGGTTTTAAATAAAAATGAATTGCAGTCAGTGTGAGGAAAGGTATTGCTTCCCACAATTAAACAGCTTAAGTCAGGAATAAACTGTAGAAACTGTGTTCTCAGAAGGAGTGTGAATAAACTGAAAGTAGTACTTAAGCTACTTGCTGTACTTTAGCAGTTCAGGTGCTTTAAGAATAAACCAGTAACTGGGATGACAAGCTTGATCTCATCATAGAAAGCTCCACCAAATGTTTAGAGGCAGTCAGGATTCTTTGCCCCATATGTCTAACACAGGAGCAGTTAAAATCTGTGCTCCAGCAACTTCCGCATTCATAGTTTTGTAAGAGATTGGTCCTGGATATAAGGGGCTGCACTCTAAGTGTACTTCTTTTCAGCAAGTTATGGGCTGTGAGATATGAAAGGGAGGAAGTGAGGCACCTCAAATGCAGGCTGAGCCAGGCGTTCTATGCAGCAGCAGCTCAGCAGCACATCTCACAGGAAAATGCTCCAGCAGATCCTGGGGTCAGATGCCCCCACCATCATCTCCTGAGGCTGTGGGAAGCTGAGCACTTGCAGTTGGTGTGAGCTTATGCAGTCATGCTCTCACATCAGCTGTCTGCCCTTTCCTGCTGAAGGGGTGCAAGGCCAGGCCCACGGGCTGCTTCCTTCATGGGGTAACCAGATGTGTCACATAACTCTGCATTTTGTCAACGAGCTCCTTGTTGTCACTCTTTCTGTGAAACTTGTCAGGCTCTGATATGTTGTCCCCTACTCTGACAACTAAGAAAAGGAAAGGATAGTGCAGTGTAAATTGTGTAATTTCAAAGGAAAAGTTTGCCTGTGGAAAAAGGTCCTCATGGGAAGTCCCATAAGAGCATCAGAAGAAATATTTGGTTTTGTATTAATTATGAATACATATATTCAATTAAACCCAGCTACCAGGAGGAAGGGAAGGGATTCTCACTTATATTAGGAGAAGTTTTTGCAATAACTTTTTCTCTAGTAGCTTTTATGTATTTCTACCAGTAAGGTAGGACAAGACTAGATGGCAAATGTATGTGGGTATCCATGTGCTATAAAGCTTGGCCCTGGATAAAAAATGTCTGCTCTCCAGACACATACAACAATGTAGTTGAGCTAAAGACCAGAGCAGAGAGAAAATGCTGTGGCCTCAGGGCAGATGCAGGTACTTCCACCCTCCTCCAGAAGGCCAGTGCTCCCTGGGACCTGGGACAAGGCAGGCTCCTGAAGGCATCTAAGATGCTTCTAGTAAAGGCATCACACTTAGTGGGCAGTACTCTTCCATGCCAGGGTATGAGGCAACAAGAACTGCTTAGAAATGCTCACCATCAGCCACAAAAAAAACCTGTTTGAAAAACTCAGGGTGATTGTCAGATCCATGCTGATTTGATCAATGAGGGCCAACACAGGTTCGGGTGCCAGTTTTGACAGATAATAACTCACTTATGCTCTTTCCAGAAAAGAGAGATGAGACATGAATGGGACATGCCAGTAAACTGCTCAAGGGCTTTTTCCAGTTTTTAATGTCGGACAATTAGTTAAGTTAGTAGGATTTCTGTGTGCTGGCAAAACAGGCATTGACCCAGAAACACGACCCATTTAAACAAGTTTAAATCTTTAACTGAAGTGAAGGAGATTTTTGGATGTGAGCCAGCTCCTCATTTCACTCTTTTGTCTCTGACTGTGGTTGCTCCTTTAGTTTGACCTGGTGTGTGAGGACTCCTGGAAGTTGGATCTCTTTCAGTCTTCTGTGAATGCTGGGTTTTTTATTGGCTCCTTAAACATTGGCTACATTGCAGACAGGTATGTGTGGGCTGACAGCAAAACCCTCTGACCTCCCTTATCAATGTTCAGCAGACAAACCTAGATAAAGATTGTGCAAGTGATATCATCTCTGCTCTTCTGAAAATAGGGTCATCCCCCTGAACCTTCAGTGGCAGCATGAGCCAGTACCCTGCCTTTCAGGTTGTGTCTGGTGGTTAGCACAGATCTGCTCAGACAGCCCTGCAGAGCCCATTCTATTTTAGAATTGTACACCCCAAACTTTGTACTGTGCTGTATAAGAGCCCTCAGATGTTAACCAAAGCCAGGAAATGCATGGTTTGGATCTCCCACTTAACCTGTCACACTCTGCATGGCTGCAGCTTGGAGAAGCTTAGAAAGAGTTGTCACACACTGCCAGATGTGTGCAGTAGCAGTCGCTCAGAAAAAAGCAGATAGTCCCTCTAGCTCCCCATTCAGAGCCAGCAGAGTCAGACTCCCTGGCCCAGGCATCTGGGGTTAAAAAGAAACAAATGTCAAGGCCTGTTTTCCCCCTTGCTCCCCTTCTGCTCAGGACTGTTAGCACAGTAGGCTCTGAGTTGCTCCAGCTGAGAAATGCCCACTTGCAAGTAGATCCACTCATTACTACTGTTTTAAAGGTAAAGGTTGTGGTGAAGAAATCCCTTATAAATCTGGTGCATGTAGAACTATCAGAATCATAACATTGACCCTTACTTATTTTTCAGTCCCAATATAATATATGTAAACATGGGACTATTTTTTTTTTCCTTAAAGTTTCTGTGGAATTGCTGAGCAACCGGCACAGTAGTTTTTCATGGCATAGAAAAGCAGATAAGTCAATAATGGGCAAGGAAAAAAAGCATGTTTCTATATTGCATAGCAAAATTGGATTTTTTTCCCCCTTAAAGATACATAAAGCTCTTACTAGTTTAAAATACTTCCATGACTAGTGGTTTGCTTCATGCCTGTCATTTTCCAACCCAGGTTTGGCCGTAAATTTTGCCTTTTAACAACAATTGTTGCCAATATTGTGTGTGGACTCCTTCTGGTCTTCGTGCCCAGCTACCTGTGGATAGTCATCATCCGGTTCTTGCAAGGGCTGGTCAGCAAGGGCTGCTGGACTGCAGGCTACATCCTGGGTGAGTGCAGGACCTGCTCCCAGCAGAAGGTCTAGCTTCTATGCTAGACTAGCTGCAGATGATGAAGGAACAAAACTCAACTCCAAAAATAAGCCATTTTAAAAATGCCCCCATGGTATTTTATTAAGGCGTTTTCTCCCTGTTTGACTCCCCAGAATGTTTTCAAGCACTGTCATTAGGGAGAACCAACAGTAGCCTTCAAAGCTCAAGCAAGTGGTGGTGTATTAGGGCTCCTAACCCAGACAGGCTTTCCCCTGTGATGCAGCTCACCTTTGCAGATCTGTCTGGGCCCCATGGCTCCTGCTCCTTCCATCAGGCTCTGGCTAGGGAAGGTGACCAGGCAGGCACAGCCCCTCTGCCCTGGGTGCAGACAGGATGGGGACACAGGAGGCCATTAATGAAGCAGGCAAAGGGTGGGGAAAACTTGAGACGTTTTTATGACACAAAGAGGGAAACAGGGAACATAAAAATAACTGAAGAACAGCACGTACTTGCTGATAAGAAGATGAGGTGTTTGTGTACCTGTGTGTATGCACTCAGCTGAGCAGAGGCCAAGACATCGAGGAGCCAACCCATGTGGGCTCCTCTCTCTCCAGCGTCCTGCACCAGCTGCGTCTGCTGGTGAGGCACAGCTGGGCAGCCAGGCTGGGTCTGGGACCACCTCAGGACCTCCTTCTGCTTCAGGGTAGAGCTGCCTGGGACTTCTCTGGGATTTTTCAGGAGTGGAGTTCAGTCTCTTGTCCAAAATACCCAACTGCAAGCAATCACTGAAGCAGCAGATTAACTGCTGCTGTTTTAAAAGCTGACCAACAGAACATTAGCTGGGTTAGGGTGACAGGTGGCTCTACAAAATATCTCTAAGAGATACGCCGTTCATTGTGATACTGGTAAAAATGTAAAAGTCAGTGCCCTAAACTTCCATGAAATCTTTCAGTGTGGGAATTTTGCTAATTCAGTTATCCAGATGTCTGATATAAAAAGCACCTATCCCACCATCTAGACTGTCTTTCTGCTAAGACATGATTATTCCTTCCTGTGCATTTCTGGATGCTTGCTTGGCATTTTAAATCTTTTCCTGGCACAAATAAAATATCCATCTTCTCTTCTGGGGAACTTTAAGCTGTTTTAGAGTGTGAAGTCCTTTTCAGGACAATTATTTGCCCCATTCTAATATTTTCTCTCTGTTACATCTTGTTACTCCTGGAATCTCTAGAAACTGTCTTATGGAAAAGATCCTGAACCAGGCCCAAAGCTCCCTAAAATTTGTATCTTCTCCCTGAGGGTGGCCAATACTGAATGTCCAGAGAAGGATACAAGGACAGAATAACTTTGTTATCCTGCTTTCGTAACCTTCATCTGCTTCTGGCTCAGTGCTGCTGAGCCTGAGGAGATGTCTTTGTGCATCTTCAGCTGAGCAGCATTAGCTAATCTGTGGCTCCAAAACTCAGCAGCTCATTTGGCTGCTAAATAGTTCCTTACTGATCTTTTTCAATGAGTTTGCTTTCTTGAAGTCACACAACTGGATGCAAAATGTTGACTGGGCTTGCGCCGGCCTGCTGGAATAGTTACTTTTAACTCTGAATCCACAAGACACAGAGACCCACAGATGTGTGGCTCTGTGCTGTGGAGTTGCAAAGTGCAGAGGAACAGTGATCCCACCCTGGCCTGGGAGCTCAGAGCCATCCTGTGATACAGGCCTTCCTTATTACTTGGAGTGAGAAGCAGGCTGAAAGCCTGTTCTTTGGGAACAAAATATTCAGCTTTGTTGTTGGGTTGGAGACATTATGGATGTTGGCATTGGATTTCTCAACAAAACTCATCTGTGCACTGTGACAAATGCCTGATTTTCTCTGGGATCTCGGCAGCAGAGGACACTGCTGGATGCCTTAGGCCAGTGCTCGGCCAGCAGCAGTGTTCTCCTCTCTGCTGGAGTCTGGGTGCCAGAAAAGTGCAGCAGGGGGTTTTGTTGGGAGGCATTATGCTGGGAAGCCTGTGATTACCAAGGTTTCTCCAAGGAGTTACCACAGCACTGGGCCTGCGGCGTGCCCCGGGTGGTTCCTGCCGTGTGGGGCAGCATGGCGCTGACGCGTCGCTGTGCCTGCCCGCAGTGACGGAGGTGGTGGGCCCGCAGTACCGCAGGACGGTGGGGATCCTCTACCAGGCCGCCTTCTCCGTCGGGCTCCTGCTCTTTGATGGCATCGCCTACGCCCTCCCGCACTGGCGGTGGCTGCAGCTCACCGTCACCCTGCCCACCTGCTTCCTCCTGCTCTACTACTGGTGAGTGCCCTTCGGGGTACCTCTGCCCAACTCCCAAAATCCCGGCTCCTCCTGCTTCCCTGCGTCTCCTGCTGATGCTGGTGCTGAGGGAGACTGGGCGCTCCTTCCTGCCGCACACACCTCTTGGTGCAAAGAGGGGCTCCCAGCAAAAGGGAGAGGGAAACAGGACTCTGAGCAACTGAGATCTTGTTGAATCCTAGCCTGTGCACCTCACCTGACCTTGTGTTTAAGAAAGAGACCACTGGGGGAAAGTTGGACTAGTATAATTTACTAATTTCTTTAAGCAATTAATAAAAGAAAACAGTTGCCTTGGCATAACTTAGTTGGTCTGAAAATATGGCTATTCACAGATTGTCTAACATAACTGTACCAGGCTGTTAGCATGTTCCTTCAAGGCAGAGAAGGTGCAGTTTTTGTGGTCCAACTGAAAAAAACAAACACTTGGGTCCTCCTTAATTTTCATTTCTCTCCTCTCTTTTTAATCAATAATTTTTGGATTGAGTGCTTTGGATTTGAGAAATTGTCTGGGTGGGTCAGAAAGTTAGGAAGAGTAGAAAGAAATTTGTTGCCTTCCTTCTGCCATATTTTGTAATTGGTAAGCCAGTTCTAACTTAATTAGTAGTTTTTATTCTGTATTGGCAGAAGTGAAAAATGGCTCCCTAAGAGGAGCTGATTTGTGGTTAATGGGCTGGATAAGGTGACAGCACTATTCTCACTCCAAGCTCCTCCCTTATTATTTATCTTTAGTAAACTCCTCTTTTACTAAAGCCACTACCTCAACTGTTCCTCTTCCAGTCTCAGCCATGGGATATACTCCTTTTCCTGGCTGGGGTAGTGGGAAGTAGTACACAAAACTCACCTAACAAAAAAAAAAAAAAAAAAAAAAAAAAAAAAAAATCCATTGACCTCTATTTAATCCCTCCAAAGTCTCCACTCATGGGAGAATAGGTAGGCTTTATGTTTTGTTGTATAATGGCATCCACTCACATTGTAGGTGCCTCCCAGAGTCTCCCAGGTGGCTGATATCTCAAGGAAAAAATGACAAAGCCATGAAAATTGTCAGAAATATGGCTAAAACAAATCACAAAAAGATGCCTTCCCATTTCAAGGTGAGCTCAGGGTTTGCTTGTACGTGCAAGTAAGCATCATGACAGTACCTTGCATCAGTTCCTCCCAGAGAAATTTAACGTGCTATGTACTGGCTCTTCCATAGGATATCAAATTTGAAGAGGATGATTGTGGAAAGCAGAATCCCTCACTGATGGACCTTTTCAGGACACCACAGATAAGAAAGAACACGCTCATTTTGATGTACAACTGGTAAGAATATAGCACTAGACAGCTAGTTTTGGAGCTCTGGGATTGACCACTCCATCAGGACAGGGATGTCTGCTCTCTTGCTATCTAACAAATCCAGGATGCTCTTCTCTGCCCAGGTTCACGAGCTCCGTCCTCTACCAGGGGCTCATCATGCACATGGGAATGGCTGCTGAGAACATGTACCTGGATTTCCTCTACTCTGCTCTCGTAGAGTTCCCAGCTGCCTTCATCATCATTGTCACAATTGACCGTGTCGGGCGGCGCTACCCCTGGGCCGTGTCCAACCTGGTGGCTGGGGCCGCCTGCCTTGCCACAGCCCTCATCCCAGAGGGTGAGTCACCTGAGTGAAACCCTGTGGGGGCTCCCCACCCTGTCCTCTGGCACCTTCATGCTGCTTTGGGAGGGTCCCTTTGCCACTGCTCATGAGTCCTCACTGTTCCCGTTCCCTCACTCACACGGGTGAAACAAAAAAAACAAACATCCCTTAAAAACATCAACTGGCATGGATCAGAGGCTCCACAGAATAACACTGTTGTGTCAATTGACACCTGCTAAATCACTGGGATGCTTTTAAATGTGTTGAATGTATTTTTCTGCAGATCTACATTGGTTAAAAGTGATTACTGCTTGCATTGGGAGAATGGGAATTACAATGGCTTTTGAAATGGTTTGCTTTGTAAACACAGAACTGTATCCAACTTACATCAGGTAGGTGCATCCTCTCCCTGGCTGGTGTTTGGCCTGGAAACAAATAGTTGAGGCTGATGTGTATGTTATGTTTTATGCTAAATTAAGTTATCCTCCAATGTGTCAGAACTGCACAGGTACTATTGAACATAAAGTAGGGGAAGCACAATTAAAATGCTTAAAAAGGTAGCTTAATAAAGAAAAGAAATGTACTTTTAGACAAGGGGAAACTCACATGACTAAAATAAAGAGAAACTTTGGGAGAACCAGGGTGGGTGAGGGATCTGAAGTTCCATACAGTGCCTGGATCTGTCCTGTGTGAGGGTGGGAGTTGTGATCCATCCCTTTCCAACTGCAGTACTCTGACACTAACATAATCCCTCTGTTGCCAAACCAGGAACCTCGGGGTGATGGTTTGCTCCTCTCTGTGTGATATTGGTGGAGTCATCGTGCCATTCATTGTCTACAGACTGGTGGAGATCTGGCACGACCTGCCACTGGTTGTCTTCAGTAAGTGCCACCTTCCCTCCTTGCCGGCCCCTTCCAGGGTGCAGGGGGGGACCCAAGTTCCAAAGGGAGGGAAAAGCCACCAACACAGCTGCTTTAAGTTCAGCAGAAGCCTCCTGCTCTCTACAAGACCTTAGCCTTCAGTTTCTGACAAGCTGGAACTTGTTTATGCATCATGCCTCCCTTGCCCCTATGATTTCTCCTTGCATTTTAAAGGAAGTTTGAGTCAAATATGTGTTTGACAGATGGCAAAGAACTCATAAAAATTTTGATGAGCTTAATATTTGATGGATTTAAAGCTGATTTACTGCTCTACTGTGAGTTATACTGTCTTTGTCCAGCAGTCAAACCCTAGAATTTAATGTAATTCCCTGTTTAACGGAGTACAAGTATGGCTGTTATGCTTCAGCTTTTCTGACACTTTGTTAACTGGCTCTTCTCCAGCTACTCGGAAAGTGGCTGGTGAATAAATGCAAGATAAGTTTTACAGACTAGTGACCTGAACTCTCAGGTCAGGGCCTGCAACACTTTTATGAATCTTTAGGTCAGCACATTATTTATAGAAAAATACCTTGAATGGCAATGTGCAGATTTTGACGGACAGGACATCTAGAAGGGTGCTTAACAGATTTAAAACACATGCCAAACATGTACAAACTGGATAAAAGAAATTATAAGAGGAGAATTTGATTGTGTTGCTTAGAAGATAATACATTGTGTGTACATTTTCTAATCTTATTTGAATGGCATAAAGATGGAATGTGTTTCCTGTCATGCTCTAGCAAAAAAAAAAAAAGAGTTCTTTCCTCTACAAAGGAAGGATCTGTCCAGTTTGAGGTGTCCTAGTTCATGCACAACTCACAAGAGGACTTGGCTGGGTGCTGTCTCCACAGGGTAGCCACATCCTCCATTTTTGCACCAGTGTGACAGTTTTGCATATGAGACTTGAGGTGCACACCTTGTATACAGGACAAAATAAAATGCCAGTGACAAGTCCATTCAGTCTGGCATAGCAAGCTGATAAATGCTTACAAGCTCTTTGTGCCTCTGTTTTGAAGCTGTGCTTGGTTTGATTGCGGGTGGATTGGTGCTGCTTCTGCCTGAAACTAAAGGAAGAGTTTTGCCTGAGACTGTGGAGGATGTTGAAAACTTTCACAGGTGAGTCAAGATGATGAACTTGTAGCAGTTTTCACTTGAAACTGGGCAAAATCCCTGTCCAGAGGGCATCCCAAGGGTTACCTGGCTACTTGTTTGTTTCCAAGAAGTTGCTGGGTAAAGTTGCTGGGTAACTCTCACTGGACAGATTCTAGACTCCTTTTACCCCATGTAAAATCTTGAGAACAAGTAGCCTAGGCCTTTACTGTCCTGTAAATAGCTGCACTAGTCTCTCAAAAGTGTGGCAACACCATTATAAATGGTATTTGTGTTTAAAAAAATGCCTTAACAATTGAAGAGGAAAAGGGCAGTCTTGGCAGCAGCTTCACATGTGGTGTGTGAAGCACCAGTATCTACTGAGGAGCCAGAGCAAACCCAAGGAAATATATATGGTGATTTTATTGGGGCCAAGGCAGAGCAAGTGAAGAACTTGAAGTTAGATGCTCCCTGAACAACTTCATTCCTGGTTGATGTTCATGTCTTATTACTCTTGCAGGCAAAGTGCTCCAACGGCCAAAAAAATCTATCTCCAAGTCCTAGGATCAGAAGTAGCACATGGCTGAAGAAGGTGTAACTCTTTCTGAGTAGTTTGCTTTAAGGCAGTAGCACAGAAATGCCACTTAGAATAAACACCCTCTGAAAAGTGTTGCCGCTCTTATTTCAATTTCTATGCATATCCTTTATTTACAGTGTTTAGGGTTTTCTGATGGGATCGTCCCAATTGCTGCAGAGCTGCTTCCCCCTCTCTACACTAAGAGAAACATATTTTAAGTCTGGGAAATTTTTGTACTAGCTGTGTGGACTTCAATATGGATTTCAAGAGGTCTTAACTTGAGTATGATAGGATCAATACCAACAAAACTTTGTAAGTCTCCATGAAGTCTGACTTCGTTGGTTTCTCTTAAGAAGAGGCAGCATAATATGGTATTTATCTCCATTGTAGAATCAAGGTAACTACAAACCTGGTTCAGTTGTGTGACAACTTGCACAGTTTTTAAAAAGATTGATTTTATTTTCTCCTATTTTACTGGCTACTCACAAGGATGTATACTCACAAGGATGGGCATGTGGCAACTCCAGAGCATGCATAGCAGAAACACTCTTAATCCTTTATAAGGTAATAGCATTATACATGTGCCCTGCAGGGGCATTCCTTTGGAGTGAGCTGGGATCAGGCTTGGGAACGTGCAGGACCCTGACCAAGGGTCCTGTGCATCAAGGAGAATCAGGAACAGCACTGGGTCTTCCAGGAAATGTCCAGCACCTTCAGGATTGTCCTAGTCCATTCTGTTGAGCGACTGCGACAGGCCTGTGGTTGAAGGGCAAAGCAGGGACAACGGTCCTGTGGCTCCCCTTCCCTGTTTGTGTTGCTGGTCCCTATCTGCTGGAAAAACCACTGGTTTTCCTTAAGGATACTGTGAGCAGGGTACAAGACACCTCTGCCCATTGCTAATCAGCTGCAGGGAGAGAACTCCCAGTTGAGCAAGACACTGCTGGACTCTAGCAGGCAGGGTGAAATTCCCCCAGGATTGCATCCCAGTGACCTAGCACCTGCTTTCAGCTGTCCTGGACCTCAGTTAATGTTCAGTGCTGCTGTGAGGGCCTCCAGGGCAGGGAAGTGTGCTGTCCAGAGAGGCAGGGCCATGGCAAGGTTGCCTGAGAAGAGCAGGGACAGATCAGGAATGACATGACTTTGGCCCGGGCAGTTGCAAAACTACTATTTGCTTCAGGATCAGAGGGGAATGAGCTTGTCCTGAGAGGACAAGAGGAACAGTGGGGGTGTAATTATGTGTCTAGTAGAGCTGATATCCTGCTCTGGTTGCAGACATGTCTCTTCCCTGGACTAAAAGAAATCCATCAGAAATTCTGACTTACAATTCTTTGATATAAAACCTGTTGAAAACTCTGCAGGTAGAAAATGGGGGTGGTAGCAACAAGTTAAGCAAAGCAAAGACTGAGATGAATAAATAAATAATTACAAAAGCGGACTCCCAGGACTCTTACCTATCACACTGGTATTTATTCTCACAAGCACTGCTACTGCCACAGCAGGAGCTACAGAGGCTCTAGTACACCTTTGCTTTACTGTTATCTGCATGTGATAGTGGCATGTGCTTCTGCTGGCAGCTTAATAAACACAAGGGCAAATGTCCTTCATTCATATCTTTGCTGGTGACCTTTGCCCATTGATGGATTGATTCCTGGAGCTGGGAAGTCAGAGGGATGTAAAAGCTGGTCCAGGTGCACATGGCTGCTCTCAAAATGGGGAGCAGCAGCACTGTGTCCTGGGGGTGGCAGGAGTGTGTCACCCCAGGCTGTGGGTGGAGCTCACATCCTGCCTCAGGTAACAGTTTGACAGCTTCCCTTCCCCTAAAGAGCAGCTGGAGCCTGTCTGCTCCTGGGCCTGCTAGAGCACAACCAGGGCCAGTGGAGTTGGGAAGGAGCCCTTCAGGACCAAGCACCACCTGACTCTGGCAAGGAGCCTGGGAGCAAGTAAACAGGGCCAGATTAATTAAAGTGGGACTGACCCCTAAAGAAGGCCCTGCTCCTCACCTAATTACTTAAACCTGGACTTTGTATCAGCTGAGCCTGAAGAGAACTTAAAAGCTCCATGTTTTGGGATACCTATCAGCCTTCACCAAATGGCCAACCAGCTTTACTTTTACAAATTTTTCTGGTGTTCTCCATGGCATCATCTGATGGGCAGATGGTCTTGTGGCCAAGGGCTGCACCTTTCTAAGCCCTGTTCTCATCCCCTGCTGTTGCTGTCAGCACCTAAATCCAAATGCCAACATGCAAGCATGGCTCTTGTTTGGGCACTTCTGTGTTCCTATCCCATCCCTAGTCTACAGCACTGTGTCATCCTACATCTTTAATATTTTAAAGTATTAAGAAATTGGACCTTCTTCCACAATTAGCACTGGTCAGGAGGCAAACTCAAATCCAGAGAATAAACATAAGTTGATGAATATGATCTGAATCACAGATTCCCAAGACCTGTGGAGAGGACTCTTCAACCTTCAAAGGCATCACAGCAGTGATTTTCCACCATGGTATAGAGAGAAAACTACTTTTAAAGCCACATCCTTTACTCCTTCTTTGGCTTATCTTTCCCCCTGCCTCAGTACTTATTTCTGACAGATGTTTGGGACTTTGGCCATGTAAATAATCAAGCTCAGGGCATTAGGAAAACATTCATGCATAGACACAAACTTTAATGTGCTTCAATATGCAGAGCGGAGTGTCCTGTTATTGTTTGTGCTGGTCTCAGGGGGTGTCTGTGATTGGGCTTTCTGCTCCTTCCCCATCCCTGATCCTGAATTTTGATGTGGTTGTATGCGGCCCAACATGTCCTGAGGGTTCACTGCCTCCAACTCCTCATTGTCTTTTTTTTCATTTTCCAGCTTGCCTAATATCTAGTAAAATTCTAGAATGCCAAATCTTAAAAGCCAGCCTGGGCTTAGAGGTGCTTGTTTTTTATACTTATTTCTCTGGAAGAAGAGGAGCAAAACTAGGAGGGAAAAGGGCCTTGTGGATGCCTTGGGCTCCCACAGTGGGCTCCACAGGGGCAGTGCTCACTGCTGAGTGGCAGAGTCGAATTATAGACTGTCGCAGACATTTCTTCACAGAAATCCTTTCTTTCAGATTTCTGCATCTTCTGGAGGGCAGAGGCCTCAGAAGAGAAATGTAAACAATTGTTATCAGCTGCTGTGGAATGTAATGGGATGCACCTTGATTGGCTCATGCTTCTTGTTTATAATTAAGGGCCAATCACAAAGTGCAGGCTAGGGACCGAGTCCCTGGACACAACTTTGTTATAGATTCTTTCTTTCTATTCTTAGCCTAGCAGCAGCTCTGCAAACTTCTCTCTCTTTATTCTATTTAGTATAGTTATAATGTATTATATATCATATATCAATAAATCCAGCTTGGAGGAAGTGAGTTGGGCTCATGACTGCACTCCTGCTCGCTGCAGAAATGACCTGTGAGTGAGTAGCCCAAAGAGACTTTTAGTTTTATAAGAAGTAAAAGAAAGTGCTCCTTCATGAATTTTCCACTTTAAGCCACATGAACTGCTGCTGTCAGATGCTCTGGAACACCAGAAACATGAAAGTGTTCAGGAGGCAAATAGAAAAATTTTGCAGGATGGTACATGAAGGAGCAAAGCAAAAATGCTTCTGGCTCAGGAAGTCTGCTTGTTACAGACAGTGCTTTGAAAATTAGATGGTGTCAGTGGGGGTCAGGCTTACTGCTAATCAGGGGTCCCTTCCAAGAAGATGCAATTGCAAACTGGGCACCTGAGGACAGAGCCTGTGCGCCAGCTTCCCTTGCTGACCAGTCCCTGGATCAGGCCAAACATCACCATTCGGGTGTAGCTCAGTGCAAAGGCCATCAGAATCCCTGAAACCATTGATGCAGTGACCAGAAGGCAGAATTTGTGCTCAAATCTGTGAGGGGGAAAAAAAGAGAACAAAGAAGCTCAGGTCCTGGAAGGGTAGGGGGCAAACCAAAGGGTTTGAAGAAGCTGGAGAGGGTGATTTTGATTAGGAGAGCTGAAGAACTGATTTTGAATAGGAGTCTATATCTGCTCTTCATTTGCAGCATTAACCACCTCTGTGGAACTTCAGGGAACTCCCCTGCCTTGCATTTTCAGGTCATTGCTCACTTTTGGTTCAGACTTGGCCAATGAATTCAAGATTACTTTGATATGGCTTCCCAACCTATCTTTCAAAGCTGCCATAGCTTTTTAATAGGGATTTGTTTGCTACCTGTGATCTTTTCATATTTTCTTATCAACCCTGGCTGATTATTGAGCTCTTCTTGAGTAGGGTTTTGTACATGGCTGTCATTTGTCATTCCTTTTTTCACTGTGACTCACTGGTAGTCAGAAATAGAGGGTTTCCAAAACAAACAAGATGACTGGAACACTGGAAAGGCATTTGATTTCTAGCTGACAGAGATACACATTCAGTTAGAAGTATGAATTATAAAAGCCATTAAATCAGTCAGCATCCACTAACAAAAATAGCATGATAATAAGTACCGGCCAAAATAAGTGTCTTTTTTTTTTCCACAGTAGCATCAGCAGATCCCATCACTCAAACTTCATCCTCTCATGAGATTGACATACAGACATTTTTGACTTGCCTTAAAGTTTAGCCCATGAGAGCCTCATCAGACCACATTGGAGACTTCTGGTTTTGTTTTTACCCTGAGCACAACACATCCTGGTTATGGTATTTCGTGTTGCTCTTGGGTGCTCTCAGGAGCAGCAGGGAGCTGGGGCAGGGTGGTGTGAGCAGGGTGCAGACCCCTTCTGAACACTCTGACATGCATTGTTTTATCTTGGGAGGATTTATATCCTACTCCCTCATGTCTTTCCATGCTCCTGCTTCACAAAAAGCCTTTGCAAAAAGATCCTGCAGTATTTTGACAGAGAGAGACAGAAGAGCATTTTGGCTATAAATGGATATGATTTTGGAAGCTCTGGTTTCTGCTGGCTCTCACCATCATATGGTGGCAAGAAATTCCTTGGCTAGGGAACATGATTGCTTGGAAAGGTGCTCTGAAGAGTGGTGCTTCTGACAGCCATGGAATCTGCTCTCTGCTGTTTCATGTCCTGTTATGCCTGGGTGTGGGTACATCACCACCCAAACCTCAGTTCTGGAAAAAAAGATGGAATGCTTCAAGTTTACTAGGAGATTAGTCAGAAAACAAGAACTTGGATTTAAGAGAATGAGAGGATGAGGGAGGCAACAAATGTTTCTGATTAAAACAAAACAAAAAAAAGGCCTTCCAAAATGCATGTGAAGAAAAGCAGTTGTTGTCATAAGTCTGTCCACTTTTGTCCTTGAAGTGGGACAGAGAACTCCATCCCAGGATGGAAGACTGGATGTAGGATTTTTGTGGCACTGCTGTAGCCATTTCATGGTTTTCACCTGAGGATTTCTTCTGCCAAAGTTGTAGCCACACACAAGATGTGGCCACAAAGAGTTACTTCAATAAATCACTATCTACTGATGAAAAATCCATTTAAGCAGGAAGCTTCTAAAAAAGCCTGTCTGGTTTGCAGTATGGAAAAGATTAATGAGGATAGGAAAGCAATCTGTCCAATCTGTGCATAGATGAGCTCCTTCACAAGCAGATTCATCTGCACAACCTAACTGACGGTGTGTTTGCCTGCACCGAAACCAGGGAGCAGGGACCAATGAGACAAACACACTCCCATCCTCATTTTGAAACACTGCTGAAGTACTACAGGGGATGGCTATGCCCTTCCCATAGACCTTTCTCCTTGGAGGAGTGGGACAGTGAAAATAAGGCAACAATAGCAATATCTGTTCAACAGAGACAATTTTGGGGCAGTCTTGGGGGGAAAAGGCTATAGAGAATACAAAGTAAAAAAAAAAAAAAATTCAAGACAGACTGCATCTCCAGAAGGATTATTCACTCCTTGTTACCTCAATTTCTTCAAATTCCAGTCTTCTCATCCCTTGTTATTTTACTGAAAAATTTGGTATATATGCAGAGGCAGATAAGCTACAAAGCACTGAATTTGTTCAGAGTCTAACCTAAGAAACCAATTCACTGGGCAAATATATGGCACAATGATAATTGTGATGGAAAAGAGGAAATTAAGGACAATAATGTCTAGAACTGGTAAATACAGACTCAGCTGAAAAAAAAGTAGGATCAAATAAAATTTAGGAAGGAACAACTGCTTTTATTTCTGTAGAAAATGGAAGAATATTTCTGCTTCTGTTTTCTGAGAAAAACTCTCCTAGTTTGAAACTCATTTATGGCCATCTGGATACTGTTAAAATTAATGTGAAACAAATGTATTGCAAAGATGAGCAAATAGTTCTTGGTGCAAGAACTATTTCATCATGGATTCTGAGCTTGTGTTGCAGTTTGCACCTATGAGAAAACAAAGTCTCTCCACTTGTGTGAATTCCTCAGGGTTGTAATTGTGGAGTGATACTTTGGCATTTTTGTGGATTTTTGGGTCACAACAGCATTGAAAGTAGGACCTTAGAAACCACCACCCATCTCCCTTTTAAGTGACACAGAGACCTTTTCAATCAGGTTTTGGTTGCATTTATTTTCTCTCTGGTTTGTGAATGTTGTTCAACAACATCAGAAAGCAACCAGAAGAAAGAGTTCATCCCATCCCTGTCTACACACCACCCACCGGTCTGCCATGTAGCCAATGGCCATAGAGCCAATAAAATCCCAGCATCACACACCACTGGAGGAGGTCCAGCTTCCAGGAGTCCTCACACACACACCAGGTTAAACTGTAAGGGCAAACACAGTTAGAAGCTCAGGGGCATTCCCCCAAACCATGGCTGTTTGAAAAGGAAGGAAACCAATGGCATCAACCAGAAAACAGAGGGAAAGAAACCCTCTATCTTCTTAAGCTGACATGTGCGTTACATCTTGTTTGGACTTTCCCCAGCCTTGTGAAAGTTACACCCCAGAAAATGATTGCATAATGACACATAAGGAGGCTGAAAAAGGGAGGAAAACTCTGAAAGAACAAACAAAAAGCTCAGAAAAATCTCATCCTCCTGTCATCACCTATCTGCTTGAAATTTGGAGGACACTTGGAGCATCATCTCCTTCCCAGACGCCAAGACCTGTCTCAAACCATGTGCAAAAGCTTGCTGCAAAAGCAATGCCAGGTGAGAGAGATGGAGGTTCTGCTGGGCTGGAGCGAGGAGCTGGGGTGTCCCTCACCTCAGTAGCACTGGCAAAAGGCCCAGGATTTGGCTGGCTTTCCTCTGAAGGGAAGCGGTACTTGTGAATTTGCTTGTGATTTACAAGTAACAGGTTGTCAGGACACACCCAGCAAAGGGAGGAGGGCAAATTGGTAATAACTTCTCCACAGCTGAAGTATTCACTCAAGTGTGATTAGCCTTCAGCCCAGAAAGAAGCATGGATGTATTTGGCTGTTTATTTAATCTTTGTCTAACTCAGACAAGTTTGCTGGGACCATACCAAACAGGTCAGCTTGGTTTCCCTGGTGTGGAGGACAGCTGGGGTGCTCTTCTCTGCCCCAGCCCATCTGCCCCAAGGGAAAATGAGATGGACTTTCTTTGTAACAGTGATGATAGTGAAGCAAGGAAATGTGAATGCCCTACCCAGCGAAGCTGGGAGGTTTTTTAAGGTCGAGCTACACAAACATCTGCTAGGCACAGTTTAGGTATAGCTAATACAGATTTGTCAGTGGAGGGGAAGTAGAAGAGATCTGTTTGGAGAGCATTCCTATACTCCAATACTTCAGGTCTCTACATGGTTTTAAGACTATTAGTACTGCTTTACACTGATTTTCATATTCTAGATTATCTGGTTTAGATACTGTAAATTGAGATAAAGGAGCACTGCTGTTGCTAAAGCATTATATGAGAAATGTAGCCCTAATCTCTGATTCTTGTTCGTTATGGATGAGAGTCTGGATTATCATCCAAAAGTGCAATTCCTTGGTTTGGGCTATAGGGTGCTACTCTCAGTTTGGTGATGGAAATAATAATTATGAGAATAGCCATTTATGACAAGACTGCAGTATTATGTGCCAGGAAAAGCAATCATTTCCCCTTGTTTATGTAGATGGATCTTTGCCCTAAGTGCCTAGCAGGTTCTGACATTGTTTATTAGCAGTCAAACTCAGACTCTACACCAAAAGCAAACTTTATTGGTCCAGCATGTTCTATCTTTAAGCTGTGCAGAGAGGAGTGATTTTTCTGGACAAGCTATGCCTCACCTCTATCACAACAGAGCTCCCTGGACAGTCACAGACCCAGCCATCCCGGCAGGGACCGAGGGGGATGGTGTGGCATTCACATTCTCTGAAAAACCCCTTTGCCCAGGATTTTTCTCCTGGGAAGCTGAGAAGCCTCAGAGAAAAAGGAAAATGATTATTATCTCATTTGCTTCTCCTGTGTTTTTCTCGTCTGGAATGTGTTTGGAGATTGTTTACCCACAGGTGATTGTTTCACTGGATTCTGGTGTGAGCTGTTTTGGCTCAATGGCCAATCAGTGCCAAGCTGTGTCAGGGCTCTGGAGAGAGTCACAAGTTTTCACTTTCAGCTTTTTAGCATTCTGTAAGTATCCTTTCTGTATTCTTTAGTATAGTTTAGAATAATATAATATAATATAATATAATATAATATAATATAATATAATATAATATAATATAATATAATATAATATAATATAATATAATATAATATAATATAATATAATATAATATAATATAATATAATATAATATAGTATAATATAATATCCTTCTGATAATATGGAGTCATATTCATCATTCCTCCCTGCCACGGGATCCCTGCAAACACAACAGGACAGTGTCCCCAGTGCCCCCCAGGCTGCCGAGGGGGTCGGTGCAGCTGATGCCTGTTGTGTTCCAGTCCACCTCGTACCTCCTGCAGCGGCTGCTGAAGCTGGCCCCGTGGCCATCCCACTGGGGAACTGTGTGATTGAGCTGCTCCTCCAGGCTCCAGCCACAGCGCTGGCTCAGCTCAGCCACCCCAGGGCTGGAGATACTCAGGGCTGAATCCCAGGAAAAATATCCCCTTATAAATAGGAGCAAAAGTAACAGAAAGCAGGCATAAGATAAAGAAGGCTTTCTTCTGAAAGAAGTCAAATTCTCTGACGTGCTCCAAAATGTTATCCAAGGCTGGCATCTTTGTGTGTCACAAACCATGGAAGTATCCAACTCAGTTGCTTTCCAAGGCTTTGGCTTTCACTGCATGCCTAAATAAGAGCTGAGGTGTTTGATTTAAACTCATTTAATCAGTTAAGTTTGTCAATTGTCAAGTCACGCATTGCAACTTTTGTTTCTTAAATGCTGTTTCTAAACACACTTTGGCTTTTCTTTTTGTCTTCTCTTGTTAATATTTTTTATATAGGACATACTTGAAATGCAAGTATGCCTTAGCTTATGGCCATTTCAGTCTGTTACTGACAATCTACCCATGCACAGTATGGGGCAGGTGGTAATTACTCTGTCCAGTATTTTCAGAGGCCATAAACACTATTAAAGAAAGCACCTCTGAGCAGGCTGCTGTCCCTGTGTTGATTTTCCCCTGAGGAGCACTCAGTGCCCTCTCTGAGGTTTTGAAGCACAAAACTAAATAATGAGGAAAACAGAGGTGATAAGTAATACAATATTTAAAAGAGCTATTACAAAAAAAGCACTCTTGAATTACAATGACCAGCATTCCTAGGAAATGTCACAAATCACAAACGGGACTGCTCCTTTGCAATAAACATCTTTTGCAGATGTTTATTGCAAAGGAGCAGTCCCGTTTGTGATTCGTGACATTTTGGTCTAAGAAAAGACCAGCCCTTTGACTGTGTACAACTGAAGAGTTCACCTATCTCTGTTCAGTCTGGTTTCATTAGGAGCAGAGAAGGGACTATTGCCCCTGTTAATGCTCAAGGAGCTCCCTGCACCTGCAGCCTTTAAACCTTGCACCCTCCTGCACACAGACTGCTCAGCAGGGCACATATTTGATGCAGTGGTTAACAGCTAAAGCCTGTCCCAGCCAAAACTGAACTAAGTGCAACAGGAAGTGCATAAACTCTGGAAATCTGCTTTACTCCCTCTCCTGATTCTGCCTACTGTGGTTGCAATGTGGAGAAAGTGAGAGCTGCCAGTGTGGTGCTCACATGCCAGTTATCCTGGCAGAAGGTTGGATCTCTGATGATGATTAATGTTATTTTTTATGGAAAAACTTCACTGTCACTTGAGTATTCTCTTTTATTGCCAGGAAGAAAAGTGTTGTCCTACAGTGAGAGTGACCATGGGTACATATTGCAGGATGTCCAGAGATTTTGGCTACTGTCATCCAAGCTGCCCTTGAATAATCCTGGCCAGACTCTATCCTGTCTATGGTCTCACCAGTCTTGAGGGAAATGATTGCTCCATCCCACCAATATAAAGGCAGGTGACTCTTGTCACCTGGATATCCCTGAGTAGGATGTCTTTAAGATGTTTTAAGTGTGTTTTTTTTCCACTTTGCTGGAGCCAGAGCAGGCAGGGAGCATGCATGCAGTTCTGCTAGTGGATCTGAGTGCATGAGAATGGAGGCAGCATGAGAGCTGGCCAGCATGACATCTGTACTGAAAAACTGAACATGACTGTGCATGGGCTCGAGCACTGTCTCTTAGGCACTGTGCTTCATCTTTACCACCCTCCCCTGATTTTTTGCCTGATTCCTGTTAGCACCTCACAACACCCAGGCAGGTGTGGGGAGGGGATGTCAGGCAGGCTGCTTCTGGCAGTCAGGAGGGAAAAGATCAACCTGACTGGGGATGGTGTGTACAGAGGTGAGCCAGTGCCTCCAGCCTTCCCATTTATTCGCACAGATGCAGTACAGCACCCACCCCATACAGCAGGTAATTCAGCCAGATGAGAAAAGGGAAGAAAGCCAGAGCAGCTCTTTTAGCAGAGGGCATCCATGTCCCTGATAGAAGACCTATGTCACTCTGCAGTGGCAGGTCCATGAAACACTGTCAAGTGTGTCAGGGTTGCTGGGTATAATCAGTAATCCCTTCAGTCTGCAGTAGTGAAGCATTACCATGACTGCTTTAAAACAAGTCAGCCTTCAAAAGCTGGGGTGAACGTTCCTGTACTCTGACCTCCTGAGCTTTAGATGTAGGCTCGAAGGGTTGGTGAAATGTGAGCAAAGCCAAGCCTACCACACTCCTGTAAAAAAACAATTACAGATGAAAGGCATACTGATAATGATTGTATAAATAGCTGTTGGCTGCCAAACAATAGCCCCAGTTCAAAGATCTGAAAGCATCCTCTCATGAAATCTCTCATGAAGGCTGAGAAACTGAGGCAGACACATCTAGCAGGTTAGCTTTTCAGGGAAACTGCTTTTCAGATCTCTGAGAATTTAGGTTAAAACAGTTTGCTAGAGGTGACTTAGACAGACTTTCCCACCAGGAGCATGCTGACATGTCCTACAAACCTTCTTGCACGAGTAAACCCTTCTGCATTGATTTCCTTCTAGTGAGTTATTCTTAGTGATGATTTTGGTTCAGTACTTCCCTGTGTATTTGGGTCTTATAATAGCTCTGTTTCCTGTGAATATACCAAGAACACAGACTTTTAAGGGAGCTCTGAGCATGCTGTCTGTCAGAATCACATGCTACTCTGTACCTGAGCAGGACATGCTTGATTCACACGAATGTGATGGAGAATCACTGGAAACATCCCTGGAAGCATCAAATGATGCACCCACTGAGATGCACTGCCTGTGCATTGGGGTGCAGCTACTTTAGCCAGGCACAGCCAGTCTGATTTCTTGGTGGAAAACCCCATCCCCTTTCCCACAGCCTGTTGTGGCATTTGTTAATCCTGTAGACAATTAACTGGCTCAACTTGCTATGAAGACAGAGGCCAATCCTTCTGCAGTAGTAGGTTGTAGGGCTCAGTGAAAGGATGAGGAAAATTCAGCACAAAGGAAGGCACAGGATCACAGGGCATTCAATCTGCTGGGAGAAGGAAGCTGGAAAGAAGAGGGAAGAAGCAGGATGTCCCTGTGGTGATGGAAAAACCATCTGCCTTGTAGTTTTTGGTAGGGTTTCACCTGGGCTAATGTCAGCCATGTAAAAGCTGAACATGCAGCATCTAGTTACCTCTGGATATATATCCACACGTGAAGCAGGACCTACAGTGGTGTTTAATGGTAGATCTAAACACCCAGAGCTGCTAATAGCAGCTTGGGTCATGGGATCTCAGCTCTTCAGGTCAGCACTGAGAGCTGAATATCCAAGAACTGACTGTAGAGGGAGCCTATGCACCTTGTTTTTAGGCTGCTTAAGTTATTTCAAATGGCTCATGTTTGCACTTGGTATTTATTTGCACCATGAGAACTTATTTTCTAACTGAGAGAAACAAAGTGTACTTTATGGCTGGCTCATATACGACTAACACATTTTTCTCAGATGATAATCACTCCGTATTTGGCAAAACACTCTAGTTAAGGATTATTTGCATCTAGATCCAAAAGTCACAGCTTGAGCTCATTTCTTCCTTGCACGTTAATTACCATTGGTATTGTGCAACCCAGGAATATCTCCCTTGGTGACAAAGACAGCTCAGTGCTCAGTCCTTACTCCTCAGCTTTTGCCATGGCACAGAACACAACGTGTTCATGGGGTTTGTCCTCTGAAGGTTTCATTTCTGCAGCCATGAGGTGGCATGGCTTTTGCCAAAACAGGAGCATGCTGAGCTGCTGTACCACTGGCATTTGGCCTCTTGGGCTGCTGGAGTGCTGTGTGAGCACTCTTTGGCTAGGATGAGGATGCTTGGGCTGCCCAGGGAGAGGGAATTTGCCCTGGGACAGCTTGGCTTGTTGTGAACCTGTGCCATGGTCCCTAGGGTGCTGTTGCTTTGTTCTGACTTCCCAAGGAGATGGCAAGGTCACCCCACAGTGCTTGGGGTTTGTAGAGCTGCTCTTATCAAAGGGCACTGATAACAGGTTCCCAAAGTGAGCAGAGGAGTCCAGGCAGCCCTGTAACTCATGGCACAGAGCCTAGAGGGTGTGCTAGGCACTTCAGGAAAAACACACAGGTTTTAGGGTTTTTTTTAATGATGATCAGAGACTTTTCCTGAGCCCACACACCCATCCACTTCACAAAACTCCTCCAAGAGCTGTCTGGAAGGGGTAAGTACATCTGTCAGCAGAGTTAGGGATGGAGCTGGGCAGACCAGCCTTCCCAGCTCTGGGATGTCACAGCACAGGTACAGCACACACCATCATCCATGGTTATCCCTGTGACTCTACCCAGCCTGACACCACAGCCACCCAGACAGGAAGCCCATGGCTCCCAGGGCTTCAGTGTGACTACAAAGAGCAAGGGCTTGCAGCCTAAGCCTTAGCTTTGTTATTTCTTTTGCTCAGTTGAACTGCTGACACCTGCTGTAAAGGCAGCAGGACCTGCCTGAGACAAGCAGTGCAAACAGTGTGGGTGTTGCAACACCAGGTCCTGCTCAGAGCACTTGATAAACAGCCTGGCTGGGATCAGCTGGGAACTGAGGCTGCATCATAACATGCATTTCTGCTGCTGGTGGGGAAGGCAGCCTTTGCTGTCATGACACACTGGGTAACTGCACCCAAAGGAACCTGTCAGGGGCTGAGGTGGAGCCTATTTCACTGCTCTCTGCCTGGGCATGGTCACTCTTGAGCTGGCTTAAGCACATTGCCTCCTTCTATCCCATGTGTAGAAGATTCTTTGGGACTCTGCAGGAATGGGAGCTGCTTCATGCCTAGATAAGAAGGAAGGGGCAACTTAAGTAGGTGTCATGTGAAGCAAAGCTTGAAGAAAGCTTGCAAATTCAAAAGGGAAGAAAGAAAAAAACCCCAAAATAGGAGAAAGCAAACCAGCAAGTAGCAAGCAGGTTTGCAGTTTGGAATTGGCCCTGTTCCAAGACTTTAAAATGTAGTTAATTACAGGCATTTAATTTTGCAGTAAGGTCTTGGGATCGTGATTGCTTAATGGGTTCCTAGATTACACATATCAATCATGTGCTTACTGCTGTGCTCAGACAGGGCATCACAGCTGCACAGCTCAGGGTGAGGCACGGGGCCATCCCTGGCTCCTCCCAGGCTCAGACCAGACCTAAAGCGGTGGCAGGGGTTGAGGGTGTCCTGCAGGGATCAGAGCAGGGGTGTCCTGTTCCCATCCCTGCAGGTCCCTGCTCCCGGTGCTGCTGCTCTGAGCAGCCTAGGAGGGAAGGTGACAAGGAGCAGCACATCCTATAACTGCTCCCATCATCAGGGGGCTCCACATCCATGCTTTCAGGAGCTCTGTCCTGGCCCACGCCTTTCTCCCCCTCCTCAGTGGGAATGGCAGCCATGCAGAGGTGGGAGAGGGAGACAGGGCTGCTTCTCTGAGGGGTGGGTGGCTGTCTGAAGAAGATGGTGACCCTCTGTCTCATCAGACAAGACTGCTCTGGAGCAAAGTGTCCTGGCCATGGGAAGATGGACAGGAACAGGGGGGCATGAGGAAAGACTGCTCTTGTCCTTTGAGACTAATTGCTCCCAGTCAAAGTTCCCTAACTCACCTCTGCCCTGCCTCAACCTGTGACAGTTCCCTTTGACTCCTCCTGCCATCCCTGTTCTTGGCCCAACCCCTTCAGAAATCCTGTTTGATCATTGAGGCAGCAAAATGCCATCAACCAGAGGACTGGGCTGTGTAAACCTAGCCCTAGTAGAATAAAAGATGGTGTAACATTATGAGAATTGATTTTTCCGAATTTCTGAAAGCCTTGCTCCTTGCATATCACCATGCAGCTGTTAGGATCACTGCTGTGAGTGGGGTCTAATGAGAGGCTGGCAATTACAGAATTCCCCCAACTACACCATGCCAGAAGACTTCAACTTCAGAGTCATTATGAACAATATTCTGGGATCTTCCATATGGTCCTCAGCTAAATCATCCTTCTAGCACTTTTGTGAAATGAGTGAACACACCTGTATCTCTTGGCATCATAAATTACTTTTTAAATTACAGAAAGCAAACACAAAACACTTATTTAAAAGAACAAAGCAGTTAATACTGACCTAAGAAAATTGTAATTGGGAATCAATCCTAATTAAGCAACAGATTCAAGGAAAGACTTCTTGACTCTGGGTTTGAATATTTTTTTTCTGAATGCAAAAGGAGTTCAGATATATTTCGCAAGCTTGAATCTTTGGGGAGTTAAGTATCTTAAGCACACAGCTGGGATGCAGTTTGTCAGTGTTTGTTTACACAATTGTTATTAGAGTGGACATTTATGTTTCTAAAAGAGATTTCTGCTCAGCAGGAAATGAAGCTATTTCTTCTGCTCAAATTGCTTTTAAAAACCAGTCCTTTTGTAGCTGAGAAATGGCACATTGGTCTGTGAGATTTTGTGTTCAAGTCTGATGCCTCTGACATCCAAGGTGCTTGGAAGTGATGTGCAGCCCCAGTAGAGGAGGAGGTATCCAACACTACTTGTCATGTCAGGTGCTCCAAAGTCTTCCTTTCAGGACAGGCTAAGAGTTCTTGCTCTCAACTTTTATTTTCCATTTCTTAGCCTGTTGGGTTTTGATGTATTGTAATTTGGTTTTGTGAATATTTGGGCATCTTTCCACACATCTGAGAGATAATGAAATACACTGATGACACAAAGCCACTTGCAGCTACAAGTGGGGTAATACAAACACAATAAACAGAGTTTATTATAAACAGGGTGTTCAAGGGTAAAGAAAACCACCAAGGAGCAATGGCAAGAGGGTGCCATAGTTTAAGTCCAAAGGGAACATACAAGACCCAACATTCATACACAGACAGTCAACCTTTGGTAAGGAATTTAGACTGAACTCTGCCAATCTATCATGAATGCAGACAGCTCTGGACTAAATTTCAGTGGGACTGGCTAGAAGTACACTGAAAGAGGCTGCTCAGGGAAGTGGGGGAGTCAAGCATAAGGACATTAGCTAGCAGGCAAGTTTGAAGCCAAACACATACCACATGAAATAAGAAACAGAGAGCAATGTTTTCTGCTTGAGTCTTCCCATGCTAATTACCTGTCTGTGCTACCCAGTGGGCTTTGGTGCTCCCTCCCTGCTGCAATAAATGCCTTCATAGTGGTCTCCAGGGTAAGAGATGAGGCAGTGGGTGAACCTTAGTGGTGGAAACAAGACAGTGATAGTCACCAGCAGATATCCTGTTTGGAGCAGTGCTAATTTGCCCATGTGCTTCAGTGAGATGTGACCCTTGAGCACCATAGGGTTGGTCTGCTCTTCAACAAGCATCTTTTGAAGTGAAATATCCATGGGAAAACTGAGCCACTTTACAGCTAAGGGAGTGGGTGGAATGAGATCATTGAACTTGGCACTTTGTACAGATGAAGTATAAAGCCAGCACAGGGACATTGCTGAGCCAGAGCAGGTCCACGTCTGACTCAGGAGGAATTGGTGAAGTGAAGCAGGGGAGCTCCCTGTGGAAGAGCCATTCTCAGTGGCCTGAAACTAAGGCATGAATTCAAGCAAGTTAAGTGACTGTATCTCAGCCTGTTAATCAGATCTAGGTAAAAACAAGGACCAAGTGTAGGCAGCATTCACAGAAGGAGCCACAGTGGGACAGCAGCATGTTACTGTGTGTGTGTACATGGGGGCAGTGTGTGTGCAGGGTGTCCTGCATTTCCCAGCAGGTGAAGGCCTGATGGCCAAATAGACTCCCCAGCCACGCCCACAGCACTGGTCCCACTCTGCTTTGCCAAGGCTGAGGCTGCAGAGAAGGCAGCACAGGCAGTTTTACAATGCACAAGCTGTTCTCCACGGAATGAGTGACCTTGTAAAATGTATGTCCTGACGCTCCTATGGGGCAAGCTGCCCATTCGGTACAAGAGATTATTGATAACTTCTGAATCACTGGGCTGCTCCCGTAAGTACAAGAGTAAGTGGACTGTGATTGTACCAAGAAATTGTGAGCCTAAATTGTCATTCAATTTTCTCTCTGAGTCCCTAAGGTTGAAAGTGGGTGGGCAGGGTGGTTAGTCATACCTGTGAATACCACCCAGGTGAATGTCTATTCTTAGACACACATGCAACAAAATATGTAAAATACAATGTGTGTAATACACGCACATAACACACAATGTATGTAATACTGTTGGGCCAGGTCATAGCTGTATCACAGAAATGTTAATATTTAACTGCATCCGCCCCTTGGTATCTTACAGCAGAAGATACTGTGATCTCAGCTTTCCCTCCTAATTTCAGGGTGTGTTTCCTCTGTGACCTACAGCAGAATTGTCCCATACCAGTGACACCAGGGCTGGCTTCCAGTTCAGACAGCCTGGAGCCCACCTCATGTTTCTGTCAAATGAGTGCACATGACACAGGATCTATGCCAGCTCTGCCTTCACATCAGTTTTAAGGCCAGTGCCAGCATGGCAGGTCATACCCAACCTGCAGACAGAGAAGGATCTCAGCCGGCACAGATACTGTTAGGTCTCTTCAATACTTTCTGGCTAAACCAAAATCAGCTGAGCATGTTTATGCACCATTTTTACCCAGCACTAGAAGCCTTACA
Source organism: Ammospiza nelsoni (assembly GCF_027579445.1). Classification (NCBI taxonomy): domain Eukaryota; kingdom Metazoa; phylum Chordata; class Aves; order Passeriformes; family Passerellidae; genus Ammospiza; species Ammospiza nelsoni. Next base: position 58,006,470 of record NC_080635.1, read on the forward strand.
GACATGCTGACCAAAGACTCTCTGTCTGATGTTGGTGCTGGTGGTGCATGGACACTCTGTGCATCAGGCACTTCTGGCATGTGGGAGAGGTGTGACTTCACTCCTTGTTTGCTTGAATGCCACAGGCCAATAAATAGAAATACAGTAATCAAGGACCATACCCAGCAGGAGTTTCAGTGAGTTTGGGGCAGTAGAGCTCAGCAGAGCTCCTTTCCCAGGGTGCATGTACTTTGTGGTGGTTCAGACACAGGTGCTCTGCTGGCTGGTCCAACAGACAGCAGAGCCATGCCCAATGCAAAATAAATCTGACAGCTACTGAGCAGGGAGAAATACACTGCAGACCCCCAAACGCTGACCTTGTCACAAACATCCTATAAGACTTGTGTGTGCTCAGAGATAATTAAAGGTGGCAGTGGTTAAGAGGAAAGCTTTTGAGTAAGTCATATGATATAGCATGTAACAACTTTGTTTAAACTTCTGTTTGCACTACGGTTTTCTTGGAGTTCCCAGGAACAGGGAAATCTATGAAAAAATAATCTTAAGAAATAGCCCCTAGGTCTGCTAAATGAAACTGCTGCATAGCAAGTGAGAAGCTGAAACATGTCTGAAAATTTTCAGAAGTTCCAAAGTAATGAGCCAAGGTTTTCTAAGGAGGCACCAGGAGTGAGCAGAGACAGAGGCTGAATGGGAGGGTGGAGGAATGCCATGTCCCTGTAGATGACATATGGAGGCGGTGGCAGTATTAATTCTGCTGTAACAGTCAACAGTGCTGAGTTTCAATATTATCTATCTCTACTTGAAAGTGACAGCCACTGGATGAGCAATCGTGCTTCCCCTCACTTCTGTGACCTCCTTAGTCCCTCCGGCTATTTGGCAGTCCTGTTCTTGTTTTTGCACACAGACAATATTTTCTGACAAAAGCATAGGAAAGCAGAGGTGAAGTCAGAGAAACGCAGCTTGCCTTTCCAGTGTAATGGCTTAGCACAGGTAACACAGGCTGCAGTTGCTTGGAGCTTTGCAAAGAAAAGGAAACAGAATCATCACAAATGGGTTGAGATTGAAAGGCACTTGTGAAGATCACCTGCTCCAGCCCTCCAGCTCAAGCAGGGCCACCTAGAATCTGGATCACTCCCAGGTGGCTTTTGAGTATCTCCAAGGATGGAGACTCCACAACATCTCTGGGCCGCTTGTTCCAGCACTCAGTCACTCTCATGCTAGAAAGATATATCCTGGTGTTCAAAGGGAACAGTTCAGCCTGTTCCTATTGCCTCTTAAAACATACTTCTTGAGAATGTGCTTTAATCCTCTCCTGGCAAAAATTCTGCAGTCTCTGTACACAGAAGTCTGGACACAGCCTGAGTCAATGAATCTCCAGAAGATCTTGGCACAGTATAAACTATCAGGGATCACAGCTGGGACTGTGGTTGCAAGGCCTCCTTATGTTGGTGACAGGGCTAGTGTTTCCTCCTGGATTGTTGGCTGTATGGAACAGGAGAGCAATGGGAAGAGGGAGTTCTCATATTGTACACAGAGGTTTTCAAGTTTCTGGTTTTGTCCAGGAGCAAACAGGACTTTCCTGAAAGGTTCATTCTCAGAGGAAGGAAAATTGAAATGGAGCAGAATAATATAACAACAAAATATTATGTGATGGGAAAGTCAGGAGAGAAGCTTCCTTCGATATAGAAAAGTCAGTGAATGACTGGCTGGGAACACCTTAGACTTCCAGAAGACAAAGAAGGATCTTCCTTGTTGAAAGCTCACAAAGTGCTTGGCAGTGCCACCTGAGTAAAAGCTGTTACCAGGAATAATGTGAATGAGGCATTCCTGGTACTTTAGTATATTAAAATTACCGTTTTAATCATGTTGCTGAAAGGAAGGAAGGAAGAAGAATGATTTTGAAGCAGAAGGAGGTTGGTGAAGTTGCCTTTAAACCTCCCCCATGCTGGGAGAGTGAGTGCCAGGGCCTGCCAAGCATGAGGTGTGTGACAGACAGCCTTCCTCAGCTGCACACACTGCTCCAACAGGTGAACCACCTTGCACCCCTGCCCTGCCACCCTGTGCTGGGTGGGCAGTGAGTCTGGGACAGGCTCTGCTCCTTCTCACCCCGTGGGAAGGGGGTGATGTCTGCAGTCCTGCTGCAGATGAGGAGAGCATGAGGTCCCTGCTGATGCCTGCTGACTATGCAGGAACACAAACATTTCCTTGGCCCTGCTGGCCCAGGATCAGTTTGCTGCTGTAACAAGACTGGAGTGGGACAGTAATTTGAGGGGTCAGGAGGGTGCCAGCTGCTGTACTGACGCATATATGGAAATTATATGGTAACGTTGCTCTTTTCATTTATTAAACAAACCCAAAGCAATCCTTTTTGCTTGTCTTCAGCTATCATTTTTGCTAAAAATACCATATGAACTAATCCTCTAAATAATATTTTCATAAAGTTCATCTCTGAATCAGTCTCCTAAATCTAAGTTTCAAGGAGCTGGCAGTTAGTCGGAACTTCTTGTTTACTGAAATTGGTCAGTTCCCCATCTCCTCATCTCTGTGCAGAGGAGCAGATGTGTGGGACTGGAAACCCTTGCTCCCCTGAAGGATGAAAGGTGGGCCTGCATCCAAGGAGTGCTATCCACCCTGGCAGCAAATGGCACTATCCCAGATGTGCCAACAAGGCCTCCCAGTTTCCCCTTTCCAGCATGGCCAGCAAGGAGCTGGGGGAGCAGCGGTGCGGTCCCTTGTCTGTGGTTGATAATGTCCCTCCATCATGCAGCAGCCTCAGCTCTTGGCCACTGCCTGTCTGCCAGGGCTGAGCCAGGGCTGCACTCCTCCTGCTGACACCAGTGGGAGCAGCCCTGCAGCAGGAAGAGCAGTCTTTGCAGATGATGCATTCCAGCTCCTGGGCTTTCTGCCTGCTGTGTCGTGGTGACGCTGCCAGGGACCAACTCTCCAAGATTCCTGGTCCCTGCACTCCCCTCACTCAGGGTCCTCTGTCAAGGCCTGGGTTTGGTGATTGAAACCTCAGCCTAGAAATACAGAATTCATCTCAGGGGCTTCCTTTGCCAGCTCCATTATTTTACCGGGGCCAGCTCCCTATGACACAGGTGTTACACTTTGCATCCAATTGCTCCATGGGAAAATGGATACAAATACTTCATGCTTTTCAGGTACACTCAGCTTGAACGGCCTTTGTTTCAATTCATCTCTTTATTCAGGATTTGGGGATCTTGGACCAATGTAAACAATTTCTTCATTTTTGAATTTGTTGAATCATTCTTGCTTTGCATCTTCACGTCAGATATTTACATCTTTATGTTTTTTTCCTTAAATACACTCAGATACACTCCAGAACATTCACTAGGGGAAGGAAAATAAAATAAATCCTGTGTAATAAATACACTGACATTTAAAAGCAAATAAACATTAAAACAACTGAGTAACTGAAGTACCCTGTGGTAGGGCCACATACCCAAAAATGTCCATTTTAAGTAGTGTGCTAAGAGCTGGATCATGAACAGAGAGCATGATCGGCCTGATGAGAGTAGTCTTGTCCCTCTTCCTATTAATAAAGCATTCTAATAAAGCAGGAGGTGAGAACCCAGCTGTGAAGAATTCCTTTGGATTGATATTGTGCAGTCAGGACAGGGGACACGATGTTATAGCAGAGATAAACTACAAAAACAGAGTGAATTATAAATAGATTGCAACCGCTAAGGGTTTCCAAAAGCAACGACAGGGAGAATAGAGAAAGGCACTGAGAAATTATCAGTTCCCATCCATCCTTCCAGGATGACTTGAACTTTCCCTGGTCCATTTCGAGTGTGCTGGATCTCTGTTGCTGCTCTGAACTCACCCTCATCCTGCAGCTTTTTTTAGTTTCTGCAGAGCTGTTTCTCAGTTCTTTTTCGGAGGTGTTAAAAATAATTTGCTATTGTCTTGGAAAGACAGAAACCAGAAATCTGTTGAGATTAGATAATTTTTCACATAAATATAAAATGTATATTTATTCTCCCATGTGGACTTTGATCAACTAAGTCTTAAGGTTCATGGGGTATTTTGAACCTGAATTCTTTCCTACATCAGATCATACTGCTTCTACCCAAAGCTGCCCATAAAATGGGCAGTAGTGGTCTGGGGGAATTTCTCTGTTACTTTCTTCTCATGTATATAAATGCTGGCATTTTTGTTACACTGGCCACCTTAGTGGTCTTTGACATTCCTGAGAGTTCCCAGCCAAAAAAATGCAATAGAAAGACAAAGAGAAAGAGGCTTGTTAGGAATACTGAACATAAAAGTAAAACTGAGAAACAGTATGAAAGTAAATAATTGAGTCCAAAAAACCCTGCAAGGGGTTTCACGAGTTTGTTTTTTTTCTCTTTTTTTAAAAATGGAATTCCCTTTTCATAAATATCTAGGGAAGTAGATAGGTAGAGAGGAGGGACCCTCAGAACTCTCCATTGCACTGACACCATCACTGATAAGATTTAAAAGTTTCATCTTTATTCTCGCAAAATGGATCAATAAACTTTAAAGTAAAGTCCTTTTATTAGTATTTAGAAATGTTGGCTTCCAAGCATGTTGGCTTCCAAGCTTCGTGGAAACTGAGTCATAAGGGAGGGATGTGCAACAATGAGGAAATCACGAACAGAACCAATGTGATTTTTTCTGACTTTCCAAGCAGAACTTGAGGCATGTGCAGTTGAGAGAGGAAGCAACCTTGTGATTTACACCTGTCTGATAACGTGAGAGGGAACATTTTCATTTTATTACACATTTACACCCACCTCTGGAAATACACCTTGTTTGCTCCATTGTTTAAAATATCCTCTGGTGAACTTGGCTTGTCTTATCTTATGGCTGAAATGCTTGCTTACTCTGAGTCATTAGCAAGGAGCCTGATAAACGTGCTGTGGAATTATGGCTTATTTGAACAGGAAGGTAGAGCCTGGTGCAACCTCTTCACTGACCTCCTGGGTAACTGAAAAGAAAAATGATGAGGGAAGCCACATATAGACTGTGAAAATGGGTATGTAGGAATACTTTTTCCTCTGGCTGCCTTTCCTTCAGCTGGCCTTGAGGAAACTGGTGAGCCCTTTCAGTTCCTGATCCAGTCTCAGATCCTGAGCTGAAATCCTGGCAAACACAGGAATCCTGTTCCCACCCCTGTGTGCAGAGACACATCTCTGCTGCTTTCCCTCAGTATGCTGAGAGTCAGACTATCATCTGCAAGCACCCAATGTGTGGTACCTGATATTCTCCAACAGGCAAAGATGAGTCGTGTGCAGCCACCCTGGGGGTGAAACAGCACTGGGTTTGGGTAACAAGGCACAATGGGATGCAGCAGGATCGCGCTGGCCCTGAGCAGAGACTGCTGCACCCCAGGAAAGAGCCTGTGCAAGGAAAGGTGTCAGGGAGGGACGCATGGTGGCTGCAGAGAGGACAAGCCTGGGGGAGCCCCAGGGGCTGTTGGCACTTAAACCCCAAGTGACCGCCACCTTCTGCACCTTGGCAGTGGGAGGAGAAGCTGAGGGGGTGAGAATGAGCACACACTGCAGATTTAGGATGGCTTCCTCAAAATGACAGATATAGGCTGTCTTCAAAATGGTCACTAGTGGTCTGATTTTTCCTATCCTGTGAGGAGAGAACAGGAATCTCTTTGCTACTCTTTTGCTTTTCCTTTCACTCTCCATGTTTTTCCCCCCTCATTTTGATTTTCCCTTCTTTCCACATGTCTCTATTTTCTTCTGCTGTTTCAGCTGCTGTTTTAGCAATGAGTACAGATTCCTCTGGTTGCTGTATTCTACAGTTCCAAGTACTACATTTATTTATATTTGTTCCTGGGATCAAGACAGTAAAAATAGCTTACAGTCCATGGAAATGCTGAGGGAGGGGATTATAATGTATTGTGCATTGCTTTAATGAATTGCCAAAAGGTGGAAACCCTGTTGATTGGAATTGACTTTTCCCATGTCTCAAATTCAGCCTACAGCTCACTAAGTGATCTGGAAGTCTGGGAAAGGACATATTTCATGGTGTACATTTGCCACCTTTTAGAAAGAAAAAGAGGAAATCTGGGAGAGGAAGAGGGAGATAAAAGAAGAAGATGAAAGGGGGTGTGGGAGGAAGAAGAAAGATAATAAAGTGAAGGAAAAAAAATCCAACAGCAACAAAAGCCAACTGTCAGCGAAAAAGCTACAAGTATTTTAGTGTCCTGACCTGGAATGTAACTGTACCATGCGTGGGAGAGGGGAGCCTCAGCCTCTCTAACTGCCCCAGAAAGTGGTCTCACGCTGATCTTAAAAAATCCACTATCTATTTAATCTTCAAAACTGAGCTCTCCAAAACTGAACCTTTCTAATTCTTGCCATCTTCTGCTGTGAACCAAGCCCTGCCATTAACATCTGTGCAGTACACTTTGAGCTGCCACTGCCTGGTTCCCTGTCGCAGTCTCTGCTGTGGGGTCCCCAGTGAGCAGAGGCTCAAGCAGTCCCCAAATGCAGGGCTGTGGAGATCCCCAGCCCTTCTCCTGGCATGGAGAGTGGAAGACAAGGCTGGTGTAGGCAGTCTCCTGGCCCTAGTGTGAAGCTGACTGCTTTGCACCCTTGCTGCTTGGGGCCATCTAGTCGTAGCAGTTTTGTCTGGGGGGACAAATATTTGGTACAGTATGATTTTGCATCAAGTGAGAGAAGAAGCAGGGTGGATGACTGCTGCCCAAGCTTGTTCACAGGCACTCTTTTATTCAGCAAGAGGCACGTGTCTGTACAGATCTTAAACCTAGGTTGTGGTTTTTTGCATAACTTTATCATGGAACTGCACAACTTTATCAGTGCTGTTAGGTAGGATGGTGCCCTCAAGTGCCTGCAAGCTGGGTGATGTCACTGCCCTGCTGCTGACAGTGCTCCAAGAAGGACTTTGAGGTTCATAAGTGATTATCTGATGCAGTGGCAGAGGTTATCCAGGGTGCTGCAGTAAAGTTTTAACTGTCCAGGATTCAGTCAGAGTAGGTATTCAGCAAGATGTCTCATGCTGTCATGCAGGCATGGATAAATGGTAGTCTAGTGCCACATGTGTACAGGGAGTGTATGTGCCTTCCTCTCCAGACTACATGGTTTTCATTCCATGTCCAAAATAGCTGTGACATTTGGGCTGCTAAACAGAGCTCCAAATGAAGATGCCTGTGATTGTAATTTAGTTGTACTTCTATATCTCTATTTTCTCTGCTCCCTTTTCATCACCACTTCTGCACCTTCTCTTTCCCTGGCTTGCTCCCTTTACACTCTTCCCCCTCCTTCTTTCTGTTCTCTGCATCTATTTTTACTGCTTCTTCTCTTCTCATCAGCCAACATCTTCCTTGGCTTTTCCCAGTAACAAAGAGCATCATTTTTTACTGTATGCATAGGACAGAATATTTAAAAGGATGACCTAGAGATCTTTTCTCAAAAACTTAAAGGCATTCTTTCATGAGGTTACAGTTAGAGGCTTTGTGTACAAACCCATCATCTTCCTGTCCCTAGATGTGCCCCGCTCTCACAGCACATGAGGCCGAAGTTCCAGGAAAAGAATGCAGAAGGCAGGAATGGCTTGCTGTGGAATAAATGCAGCAATGCACATTCTCATGCATCTGTCACTGTGATATTTTAGATTTCTTTGACAAACTGGAGTCTTGCAGTACACTGACATGGTGGCAAATACTGATACTCTGGTTTTGGACAGTGAACTTAAAATACACGTTAACACTGAGAAACCAAGTTTGCCATGACACCACGTACGCCAGGTGTGGAAAGGATTTCACTGAATGGATCCTTGCCTCTATGACCAGCAGTGCAGCTGCAGGGAATGTTAGGGAGAATCCCAGATCCTCTGCCTTGACCTCAGCACTGGTCTCTCTCTCAGGCTTTCTGGCTTCTGGTCTGACAGACTGCAGTGCATGTGCTGTCCATGAGCAGGGCATAATGGACAGGGATGTGTGAAATTTTGACAATGGGCTACTAGACCATGCTTTCTTTTAGGGAAGAAGGTAACTCCAGAAGCAAGGTTGCAACATGGACTGAATTCTGCCTCAAATGAATCTAGCTCCACTGATTAGCAAAGTGTAATCACACCAATGGATTTCTGAAACAGGAGGAATGTGGGGCAGCTGCGTTGGTGCGTGGCATTCAGGGGGTTAACCCTCATGATTCTGAGTTGAGGTAAAACTCTGTAGTGTAATAGTGGAAGGTGTCCCTGCCCATGGCAGCAGGGTTGGAACAAGATGATCTCCAAGGTCCCTTCCAACCCAAGTATTTGTATGACTCTATGGTAATATTCAACAGGGACAGTACCAATATTTTTTAATTGTGGTCAGGCTTGAAGAGCAGTGAGTGTTTAATACACCCTTGGTTGGACCTGCGAGAGCAGCACAGAGTCTGATTATCAGGGTCTGTCCCTACTTCTTGTCTTTTTGGTATTCCCTACACAACAATCTCCTCCCCAGTCACTGGAAGCTGTTGGGATAAACATCACCTTTGACATCTCAGCATGATTGTCTTCCCAGTTAGCCCTGCTGGGAAAAAAGAACTTCTCCTGTTTGAAACCAGCCATCAGAGTGTTCCTCATCTCCATCTGGACCCTAAGCTTGAGTACCACAAAATAGCATAACCAGGCATCCAAATTCTCTCAAAAGCATATTCTGATGCAAGCACAGGAGTGCCCCTATGTAGGAATCTGCATCTTTGCAGAGCTCACACCACAGCACCAGTATCATGCCAGATAGCCTGTATAGGAATCAAAGCCTTCCTTGATTTGCACCGGTTTTTAAAATTGTACTTTGTTTCAAAACTGTAGACACTCACATAGTCAAGGCTGTTGGTAACCAAGGAAAAGGGATTGCAGGAAAAATCTTTGATAGATGCTCTCTGCTCCTTCTCCCAAGAGAATGCAGTTGTTATGGACCTCATGATCCTGAGGTTCAGAAAACACCACTATTGAATCTCTGACTTGATTCATGGTGTTGTGCACAAGATATGCTCACATGCACCCTGATCCTAGCTCCCTCTTTCCTTCTCCCCCTTCCTCAAACAGCTGAGGAGAAAAGTGATGTAACTTGTTTTCCATTCATTTTTGTGAAAGAAACACCAACATTTATATTTATATATAAATTATATATATTTATATTTGAGAGATTTTGTGGAATGAAATTTTACAAGGTCATGTAAAAGCCTTGAACAGGTAGATCAAACTTTAAGGGAAATAAAACCCTTGGATTTTGGTCTGTTGCAGTTTGTGACCCTCCCTTTATTTATGCTACAGAAGGAAAAGGCCCACGTGAATTAGGTGTTTACAGATGCTTTAGTAGTGCCTTGGAGAAGTAATTAAACTTTGCCAGTACTAATTTCTATTTCTGGAAGGAAAGACGATAGGTCTTTTGAAGCCTTTCTGTCCCTTTCTTTCTGTCCCTGCCATCCTGCAGAGAGCCTGCATCACTCACTGATGCTTTTTGCAACAGCTCCTGGGCTCTTTCCCATTTAACTCTGCTTTACACATTAATTTATCGCAGGCGCTGCGGGAGCTGCCCTTCGCGGCTCGCCCGTCCCGAAGGAGTTAACGGGGTTTATTACATAATCTGTTCAACACGCGGGATGAATAGGAAACGCACGCCCCTCTCTCTTCTCCGGCAGTCCGTGAGTTCGCTCAGCCCGGTGCCAGCCCGGTGCCCGGCTGTGTGCCAGCCCGGTGCCAGCCCGGTGTGTCAGCCCGGTGCCCGTCTGTGCCCCCATGTCCGCCCGCAGCCGAGTCCCGCTCCGCCTCCGCTCATGCCCCGCCGGCACCGCACGCCCGCGGGTCTGTCTGTCTGTCTCTCCGTCCGTCTGTGCGTGCACATGAGAAGAGAGGAGCGAGGAGAGACGAGACCGTCCCGTCCGTAGGCAGCGCCGGCAGCCGGTGCGAAGTGTGAGCGAAAGCTCTGCCACCCCCGGGGCTGCTGCAAGCGGACAGACCGCCTCGCATCATGCCATCTTTCGATGAGGTTTTGAAGGAGGCCGGGGAATTTGGAAGATTTCAGAAGAGGGTCTTTTTCCTCCTCAGCCAGACAGGCATCACTTTTTCTTCCCTGTTCGCCAGCGTAGTTTTCCTCGGGCGAGCACCAGGCAACTTCTGGTGCAGGATCCCCGGGGCAGCCGAACTGAGCGAGCGATGTGGCTGGACGCTGGAAGAGGAGCGGAACTTCACGGTGCTGCCCCTGCTCCTGGGGAACGAGTCGGCCGCTGGGCAGTGCGAGAGGCTGGATGTCACCTGGGACGCCTCGGCCAGCTGCAGCAGCCCGCTCGGCCGCTATGGCAATGGCAGCCCGCCGCTCGCCCCTTGCCACGGACACTGGGTCTACGAACAGCCCAAAGCATCCATCGTCGGCGAGGTAAGGAAACACCCACCCTCTGACCGCTGGTGTCCATCCTGCTGTGGGATGGCAGCGGTAAAATGCGATTGCCAATGTAAGGGTTGTTGCTTTGCTGGCTGCTTTTCCTTTGCAGGTTTATTTAATTCTGAGTCGCAAGCAAATCAGGACTATGAGTATGATCAAGTGCCAGCACCGAGCTTTTAGGGAAAGGTGAGCTGGTATGAAAGGCGGCTGTTCAAAGCCAAGTGCCCACGCTAAATTGAATGCCCTGCAGAGATATTGCTCTGTCTATAGAGGAATGTCAGATTAAAACAAAAAGTTAACTCCTTGCAGCTGAGGCTTCAGGTGCTCAGTTTCAGGTTTGGTGGTATAAATTCGAAGTGTACTCTATGACAAGGATCAATGCAGATTATCTCTTCTCTGTATTTCCAGTATTGAACATGTAAGTTTGCAGGTAATAAAAAAACAACAGGTGGCAGACTGCCTATCTAAGATCTGGCAGGAGTCAGCAGAAGTGATTGTGCTTACTAAAGAAGAAAAACCAAAAAAAAAAAACAAACATGTTTTTGTCCAAAGCTAACATTCAGCTTTTCCTGAATATCAGTGTCAGAGAACAGCAGGCTATTATCACTAGTTGTAAGCACTGGCAAATGCAGTGATTTTTTTTAATGAGGCTGCAAAAGGCCAGTGAAGATTCTTTCCTAGGAGACCCTTTGTGTAATCTGTAATTGTGCCATGGGTGTGCTGTGGTTTGGATTCAATATACAGTCTGCACTCTGGGAGTGTGTGTTTTAGTGTAATTCTGACAGCAATCGTCACTCATGCAGTGATGAAAAATCCAAAGTGTGCTTGGAGGGATTGGCTCAGAAATAATCAAGGTGGACTGCAAAATGTGTCAGCACAGTTGAGGGCTCTGGTTCCTACCTGTCTGGTGCCTTAATTCGGTGCTTGCACTGGAGCTGTGTGCTCCAAAACAGGGAGCTGGGCACAGCAGGCAGAGCCCTGAGCAAACACTGACCGGAGATGCTTATCCCCTCCTTCCAATTCAGCATCCTTCTCCCATCCAGCTGGGGCTGCTGTATCCTCTGTCGGGCTGTCCCAAGCAGCAGCGTTGTTCCCTGAGCCCCCTGAGCAGCTTCAGGCGGGGTCTGTGCCCAGGAGAAATCAGAGCACCCGACTGGCCCTGAGCAAAGGTTCAGATCTGGCTTTTGTGGATGATCTGTGACATCAAGGCTGCTCAGAAGGCTGCAGATGGCATGCAGGGAGTTGGTGTCAAACTTTGGTCCCTAATGATGATGTGTCTCTGCCCACGTTGGCAGGGGAAGGCAGGGAGGGCACACAAGTGGTGCCTGGGAGCTGCAGCCTGGCTCTGAAACAATCCATAGGACATGGACACAGTGGGAAGTTTAGGCTGCTGCCTCCAAGGTACCTCTGCTGGGGGACTGCGAGGAGTCACACCTTAAAAATAAAAATATAGAGATTCTTTTTCTGTAGTTGTCCATTTTTCTCCTCTTCAGCCTTGCTGCAGGTGAAGGCATGTGGGCTGTGTCCACAAGATCATGCTCAGAGTCTGTTTATAGCAGCACTTTGTGTATCTAACAGAGCCACTGTGATTTTCCAACAGCAATGGGTACAGCTATGGGAAAAGGAAACAGTATTTGTCTTGCAGCAATAAATGGGAGTGAAAGGTTCAATGTTCTCAAGCAAATATCCCATCCATCTTCACTTTCTTACTACCTTCTTTGCTGAGAAGACCTTTCAGGACCAGGGAAGGGAGGAGGGATGAAGGGATGATTGGGCAAGCACTCCCACCTAAGGTCCCAAAGGTGCATATTGGGAAAACCTTGGAGTGACAGTCTGCAAAGCTGGGACTGTCTCTCCCCTCTGCCAGGGCAGCAGGTCCCACCATTGGTGTCACTGTCACTCCTAGAGACAGTGACTCTTGCTGGCTAGGTCCACCTCAGATGGAGGCTGCTGGGCTGTGACCTGTGCAACTTGGAACCTCTTCCCAGTTTTGCAACATTTTCTGGATAAATCATACCCCATGAGGCTCAATTTCTTAATCTAAAAAGGAGGCTTGTGGCATGCATGTCCTGACTCACTTGCTCTGGGATCAGCTCCTAAAAGGGGCTTGATATTTTATTAATGAGTTATATACCCAGCAAAGACAATTTATATCCCAGATTTAATTAAGTCTCTTTTCTCCCAGCTGAGTCTCTAATAAAGCATGACTCAATTTAGGCTCTGTTTAATTAGCTCACCAAAGACTTCTTTTCTTACCCATCTACTTGTAAATGCTTCATTCTGTCCATGATTGCAGAAATGTTTCTTTCAGCTAAAGATTACTGGCATGTCTTGTTGAATCAGCAGTGGAAGTGACCAGGGAGACAAAGTCAAAAGGAGGAGTTACAAAACAGTCTCAGGATTCCTTTTCAGGGAGAAAGAGAGAGGAGGGAGGGAGGGAAAAGTCAGTGTACTGAAGGAGTGCTTCCAGGCCTATGGCAAGCACAGCTCCAGTGTGGATCTGCAGTGTGGCAGGGGATTTAGAGGCCAAAAGCAGTCATGCAAAGCCTTCCCTTTGGATAGATGTCAGATCACACAGGAGGTGTGGCAGCCAAAGCACAAGCTATTGCAGTAAGCTCTGAGCACCCTTCAGGAGTGAAATCATGTGGCTGAATTTGTGAGGAGTTGTGAAATAAGTGGCTCTGTGGTACTTCACTGCTCACGCTGCCCACTGGCCATTCTCTCATCTTAGACAGCTGTCTTGTGCAAAGTTGTTCACAGTAGCACCAACAGAAAGAGGCAAAGGGAAACAGGGGAGTGTGGATTGATACAAAGCACACTTCTTTGTAAGTACTGCTTGGGGTGCTGGCTGCATCACCTACTGCTGCAGGACTCCCAGGTATCAGTGTTGGGGGTACAGTGAGGTTCTGGGAGAAGGTATGTTGTCATCCTATTGCAGGGGTTCCATGCTGTTGTCTCCCTACCACAAAAATTTCATACCTACTTGGTGTTTCTCATGGACATCTCCTCAGAGCACTGACTCTTTCTTCTTCACAAAGCAGCCAACCAACTCTATTCCCTTCTCACCCAGCCACCCCACTCTTTTATAGCACTCTGCTTCTCATTGGTTACAGCTGTGGCCTCTTAAAGCCAGGCCTGTTCCTAATCTCTGATAACTGGCCCAGCTGCAGCTCCTTAGGGGTAAGATTACTTTCTACACTATCTTTATTTTCTTATATTTTATCCCCCTACAAATGTGCAGGACTTTCTTCCTTCAGCATTTGAGAAGAGCAATTTGTATTAAGAAATCATCACAGGAAGCAACACATGGCAAAGCCAGTTACTTTGTTGTAGTGATGGGCAATGCAGTTTTGCTAAAGATTCCCTCTTAAGATCTTTTGGTGTCCAATGGGCATATATATATGAGAGTAAGTCCCAACCTCTGCAGTTGTTAGCATTCAAAAACATAATCACGGAGCGATTATATGCGGTGCTTTTTATTAAGAGCTCTGGGTGCCAGGGGTATATTCAACCTAAATCTGACTCCGACCATACATCCGAGATGATCATGTTTTATACTCTATCATTATATAACTTTCATTTTAACTATTAAACTTATATTGTTCTATTGTATACATAGATTTCAGCTAAGCTTAGCCCCCCTCTGAATTTCCAACATAGTTTCTCATTATTCTTCTTATGGTTATATAATAATTATATTTAATTACTAAACAATCATCACATCTAACAATTATATAATTTATCATACTGCTTACGCAGGTGCAGTTGATCTGGGAAAACACAAAGCTTAACATTTTAGATTCTATCTTTAACTTTTTCCAGGGCTCCACTATCACAGTGACATGGCCATGGTCTCTGTGCTCCATTGCTTTAGGTCAGGCTTTTCTGTGAGGGCAATCCAGATTTCAGAAAGTTGTCACTGGTGCTGCACACACAAACCTGCACTGTGTTTGAGGTGAGCAAACAAGACCTGGGTTGACAGAAAGGTTTCAAGATATCATTTTGAGACACAGCTGAATTGATGTGGTGGAGCTGTGCAGAAGACCTTGGTCCAGTGCAATCAGCTCTGGTTTAATTGAGTGTGCCTTGCATATCTCCCTGTGAAGCTGTGTCAGCAGCAGGATGGGAATGCAGTGGCTATTGAGATTTTTCTTGAGAGAGGGAACCTGACACGGTAAATAATCAAGGTAAATCAATTCCTGACTCATGCCAGCTGGTGCCATCTGAAATGATGCTGGTCCCAGAGGGTGGCTGGCACTGCACAGGAGGGAGGGCTGGTGACAGCAGCAGCTGCTCAGAGGGAGGAGGGAAGGGAAGGACTGTGTTGTTTCTGTGCAGCAGATGGAGATGGAGAAACAACAAATGTGCTGGGAGGGTGCAGTGGACTGGAGGGTCACAGCCTCATGCTCTGGCCCAGGGGTCTGGAGGGGAGCCAGGTCACCCCCTGACCTCTGTAGCACTTGAAACAGAAAGTGTTCTCACTGCCAAGTCCTGCTGGGTGAGCCTTGTGAAGGACCCATGTATTCAGGACATACAGAAGTCAATAAACCTAACTTTTCCAGGAAACTGTGCTGAAGATGGGGTCATTAATCCTTAAGATTTCTGGGCTTTGGCACTTTGCACTATAATCCCTGAGAGACAAATCAAGCAGTTTGTGACAGGGTGGCTGGAAATAGTGTGCCAAGGAAGAAACATTTTCTTCAGACCTTTTTGTCATTGGTAACTCTTCAAGGCATGGGCATGAGTTACAATTGTGACTGCAGCGAAATGGCCTGAGGTGGTGGAGGAAAGGAAGAGGGAGATCTGTGTGGTCAGCAGCAGCTACAGAACAGATGGGCATATTTTAGGCAGCACTGATTTCAGCCTTTGTTGGCAGGAGTTGAGCAGAAGGGACAGATTTCAATATGTCCTGTGTGCAGCAAAGCTTCACACTGTAGATGATGCCACTTTGAGCCCTAACAATACTTTGTTGCTGAAGTGTGAGGTCTGAGGTGGACAGATGATAATCTGAGCGTAGCCTACTGCACCTGCTGGAATCGATCTTCTTACTTCTCTGCTTGCCAGCCATCTCAGAAAATACCAGTCAGCATTTGCAGAGAAACCTGGAAGGAAACAAAAATAATGTTTTGTCTCATGGTTTTCAGTCCCTCAGAGTACGAGGTAATATGTCAGTCAAACTCAGGGTGGAAGAAGCACAGCTGATCCTTATGCTATCCTCCTCCAAGGGAATAAACAACTCAATTTACCCTCAAATTGTTGATCTAGTGTGACTGTTGTTATTGGCGTGGCAGTGTATCCGGTCTTATTTTCACTGTCATGGTGGGATTAATATTAATTAGGGGAGGGAGAAGGGGAAAGGTCACACAGAGAGCAGAGGAAGAAGCAACTGCTGAATTTCCAATAAAACTGTGACTAAGATTTCTCTGTATGAGAGGGGCTGGAGCAATTGCTTGCAGGGGTCATGCCAGTGGGGCTGTGTGTCTTCCACTGCCATCAAACCCTCGTAACTACTTGAGGGTTCAATTTTTTTTCTTGTTATTTTGAGGACAGTTGCTGCTTTTCTCCCATTAGGAGATGAAGACTTTCTCTACCTCTTTCTTGCTTTATCCTTGAAGAGACAAAGGAGAAGTACAGAAAAGGCCTTTTGTGCTAGGACACTCAACAGGTGATCCCAGTGGCAGGGACACAAAGTTCATGGGCTTTTGGTCATGCACAGGAGAGGAGGGAGACTTACACAGCTTTCAAAACTCACCTGTCCCTCAGGCCCTGAGCCCCAGGGCCCTGGCAGCAGGGTAGTGGCTGACTCCTCCTGTCCTGGTAAGTGCTCAGCTTGAAAAAAGACAGGGAGAAGGACAGTTGCTTGATCCCTGAGCATTCTGCCAGAAGCTTTAACAGAAAGGAAAAAAGAAGGCAATTTCTCCCTTTCCACTGCATGCACTTGCAGAGGGGTTTGATGCAGTAAGGATGTAGGAAAGACAGCAGTCTGAAAGGCCAGTTGACAAGAGGAGAGGAGAAGAACTGCGCAGCAACAACTCAGGAACATGTAGCCACAGTCAGCATCCCCCTAGGTTTCCTTAAACTTGAATATCTCACTGAACCATTTGCCACTGGCAGTGAAAGGGTAAACAAAACTCTTTCTGGTCACTTGTGTGAATGCCATTTAAAATGTGTGTCTGGGCTCTGGACATGCTGCTGCAATTGGGCTGGGGAATAACTGTAAAATTCTTTATTGGCCATAGAGTTTAATCCGTTGTTTTGTAATTTAATTGTAACAGGCAGTAAAGCTCTTCAAAACTCCTCCCCAAGGATGCTACATTTTGAGGAGCTGTTAATGGCATGTTGTGATTTAAAACGATATATTTCTACAGGGATCTGTCTGCTGAAGTGAATAAAGGTCACTCAAGTACCAGGAATTACAAGTTTGTGGTTAGTCTGCAGGTCAAACTGAAATGGAAAATGTTGGCCTTGTTCCAAAGCCATGAAGAAAGGAGAAGTTGCCACAGTTCCATATTTCCCAGTCATTAGTCATGTACAAGCTCATCCAGTTGCCACTCCTTCTTACAGTGATTGCACCACTGAGGAGCTACAGGGAGCAGAGCAAAGCCTCTTCCTTCTCACAGAGAGATCTCACCTGGGTGGTTTGCTGCTCCTGTATAGATCAGTGAAGCACCCAGCACTGTTCCACCCAGTCACAGCACTGCTCCTGTAAATCTGAGCATCTCGTTGGTGCCCAAGCCTCAGCACATGTGCAGACATTCATGACAGGGTTGTATTTCCAACCAGCAGTGGCTGGGCTGCAAGGCTGGCAGGGAGGACAGAACTGCTTTTTCCATCTGTTAAGAAGAATGTCTGGAAGGAGCTGGTTCCTGCTGCCTGTCTGTGCTGGCAGCACCTCATTTCTGCTCACAATGGCAGCTCATTGTCACAGACACATTTTATGAAAAATCCTTTCGTTAGGATTTTTTCTCCTGGGAAGCTGAGAAGCCTCAGAGGAAAAGAAAAACAATAATTCTCTGCTGCTGTGGAATGCAACAAGTGCATCTTGATTAGTCTCATGTAGTTGTTTTTAATTAATAGCCAATCACAGTCCAGCTGTCTCAGACCCTCTGGTCAGTCACAAGATTCCCTTTGCCTTTCCTTTCCTTTCCTTTCCTTTCCTTTCCTTTCCTTTCCTTTCCTTTCCTTTCCTTTCCTTTCCTTTCCTTTCCTTTCCTTTCCTTTCCTTTCCTTTCCTTTCCTTTCCTTTCCTTTCCTTTCCTTTCCTTTCCTTTCCTTTCCTTTCCTTTCCTTTCCTTTCCTTTCCTTTCCTTTCCTTTCCCTCCCCTTCCCTTTCCTTGAAATCCTTTCTTCTATTATTTTAGTGTAGTTTTAATATATTATTTTCCTTTAATATAATATATATCATAAAATAATAAATCAACCTTCTGAAACATGGAGTCAAGATTCTCATCCCTTCTGTCGTGCTGGGACCCCTGTGAACACCACCAGAGTTCATCACCAAGGCTAAGAGAGAACAGTGAGGAAGTGGATAGTTTCCCAGTTTGGGCAGTTTTTCAGTCAGCTCCCTAAATGGAAAGGGTGTGTTTGGGTGCACAGTGGTTTGTGTCCTAGAGTGGACAGAAATCCTGTAGGGGAGGCCAGGACTGAATGCAGAGGTGAGCTGCAGGGCTGTGCAGGGTGCTGCACCAGTGCACTGAGGGGCTTGGCTGAGAGCACAGCAGAGCCAGGAGGAGGATGTGCCCTTAGCTGGGGCTGGCAGGCTGAGCTAGGTCACTCGCTGGGTGATTACAGTGAAGAGCCAGCTTCTAACTCTGGTTTCTAACAGGGTCTGTTGGGGTGTAGCCAGCACTGTACAGAACAACAAATAGGCTTAAGATCAGGGGAAGAAAACCCTAAGGCTTTACATCACATTTTCATATCCTTCTCTCCCCACCCTCTGGCACTGCAATAAATGCTTTAGCATTTTCAGAAGTGTAAACACCAGCCTGTGCATGGGCAGGTGTATGAACGCTCAGAAGGAGACAGGAGGCACCACACCACTGCCTTCTGTGGAGGCTGCTAGCAAGGAACGTGGGAGGTGTTTGGGAAGGGTATCATTAGCACTAAGGACTAACTGCAGGCAGTCTGAGAACATGGGTAAACTGCTGCAGATTATTTTTGTCCAAGGGATGCACATAGGGATAACTTTCATGCACAACCAAGCCAGGTCACAGCTGAAGCACTGAAGTGGGTCTGACAGGCAGCCCGGATAAAGAAAAGGTCTCTGCGGGGTGTTCAATTCTCTTTTAAAGGTTACATTCCCCTCTAAAGGTTATGTTTGCAAATGAAAAACAAGACATTAGCAGCGTGATGACTTCAATGCTAGGTGCTACGTCAAGCAAGCAGAAGTGCTTATCTATATCAGAATTTATTTAAATACTTAGAAAGTGACAAAGTGCAGGGCTAACTTAGGAGAACAGTGTACTGTGGCTAATCTTCTCAAAGAGCCCTTAGCTCCTTAGGAAGTTTCCTGTATGGTACTATTTCCCAGAATATATACAATATTTGACTACATTGTTAGTGTAGAGGTAGTTTCAGCTGCTGCATAAATAGTAGGAAATTGATGTACAGATGAAAGAATCCTCCCCGTTAAAGATACTTTCCCCTTCCTTTCTGGTATCCATTTGTTCTCCTGCCTTCTTTCATGATAGTTTATTCCTTGCTTGTTTACAATAGAGAGAGATAAAATAATTTTTAAAAAGCATATTTTTTTCAGTTTTTGAAAAGGGGTCAAGGAGAGTCCCAACATCTGTCATCAGCACAGGCAATAGCACTGTGATTTTAAAAAATGTTCTTTTAATGGCCATTCTCATAAATCCCCACTGATTTCCAAAGATGCATCTTTTGATACCATTTGCTGGCATTGTCATAGCTTCAAAGAGCAAGAGGTTAAGCAGCCTCTGAAATCTGAAAGTGCTGCTCCATGTTCAGTCTAATTTAGGAAAGCATTGCAATTGCCCTTGAGTAAGACAGCTGAGAGCAGGTTTTATTCTTCTCAGAGGTTTATGTGGCTCTTGCTCCAGATTTACAGAAGTGGAAGCCAGGTGCTCATAGCTTGACTTGGCTGACAGGTGACCAGTCAGGCTCCCTGGAGTAATGGGGTTGACATCCAAACCATGACTTTGTTTAAAGTCAGTGGAAATGGGATATCTACCAGGTTGGAGACCTGTGAGGTGCCCCTTGTATGTCCTGTGTGATCTGAGACCCCTGATATCTCAGGCCCAGATAATACTCTGGGCATTACAGCATGCAAATGTCTGGGATGCAGCTCGGGCACATGGCACAACATTTTAGAATCTGGAGAACTGGAAATGGCCAAAGAGGCTGCTGTCTCCCTAGCCCACCCTGAGCCCACTCTGCTCAAGAAGAATGCTTGAGCCTTGGTGTTGTCATGTGCTGGTGAGCACAAATGTGGCACACTGTGTGTGCTTCAGCAACCAGCACCTTGTTGACAATAAAAAAAATTTCTTTCAGCTCACATCTGAAAGCAAAAGGGTCTCTCTAGGTACATGCTGGCAGCTGCTGTTGTCTGTGGCTTCTTTTGGTCCTGAGGTCTCATTCTTGCAAAGATTACTCCAGGTATGGATTGAAATCTCCTAAATCCCAAATGGTCTGCAGTAGTTAAATGTCTTTATTCTCCAGAAACAACTACAGTAATTTCCACTGCCATGCTGCCTATAGAATTACTTCCATTTTAGTTTCATTCTAGTTTTAGTTCACAGCCCCTTCCTTCCTCTCAACCACTTTTCCCTTCCCTTTGCCTTCTCTCATCCCCACTCCCATCCCTAGCAGTGCTAGGCAGTTACAGATGCTGCAGTATAAGGAACAGAAAAGTCTGGGAAAGCTTCAGCAAGAAAACATATATTCAGTGTGTCTGCAATTGACCTGAGATCTGTTTTCAGTTTCCTTGGAGACCACATGTTTTTGCTTTTATCTAGAAGGCACTAAGGAGAATAACTAAACGAACAGATTTCTCTAAGATGCTGTTTTCACTGGCAGTGGCTGCGGACCCTTATTCTGCACCAAACAAAGTCAGGACTCTGCCTTGGCACCATATTTAACGGTGCTGCTTGCAGAAGAGCAATTTGCTTTCCAAATCTGGACAACCAATGTATGAAAGGCAGCATCCTCTTGGCAATGTATGAAAGACAGCATCCTCTTGGCAAGGAGGAGCTCTCCCTATTCATGAGCACTTTAAGAGTGGGCCCACCAAGTGCTTGTTATTGAGCAAGCAAATCTGAGCTTCCTCTTCCCCTTCCCTGTGGACCTATGCAGTTCTGTAATGTTTTGCCCTGAGGGTGACAAATGACTCACCTGGGTGTTTATGTCTCTCCCTTGTTCCCACAGTACGACCTTGTGTGTGGCAATGCCTGGATGCTGGATCTCTCACAGGCCATCCTCAATCTGGGGTTCCTGGCTGGGGCATTCATCCTGGGCTATGCTGCTGACAGGTACAGTATGAGCTCATACTTTGGTTTGTTGGGAGGGGAAACCACTCTCAGTATCACCTGCAATAGGCTCGTGTCAACATTTTGCAGGTTTAATTCTCTTGGGATAGATATCTCCAAACTGAGTTAACAAAACCCAGCCAATGTAATCTTTGCTTTGATTTGGTCTGGAAACTTTAAGCAGTTGTAATTACTGGTCCTGTTTGGAGCTTAAAATGCCACAAAATGAGCTTTTCTTGTGGTTTCCAAACTTTACTGTGCACATCTGGATCCAGAAAGGGCAGAAAGACACAGAAACAAAAAGGAAGCAAAGAGGAGCTTTCTGGCTGATGTTTACTGAAGGATATTTAATAGGTACCACTGATGACTTCCACTTTCTTTTCCTTTTTTTACAGATATGGCAGAATCCTCATCTACCTGCTCTCCTGCCTTGGGGTTGGGATATGTGGTATCATAGTGGCATTTTCACCAAATTTTACTGTATTTTTGATCTTCCGGTTTCTCCAAGGCATGTTTGGCAAGGGAACCTGGATGACATGCTACGTGATTGGTGAGAGCTCTTACCCTCTTTCTTTCTTGTTTACGGAAAGTGAGGGATTTTTGGAGGACAAAGACTCTGGCTGTATCCGCTTGTCATTGTATTTTCTCTTGGGAGCAAAGCACTGGCCTGGAGTCAGCAGACAAAGAGTAACCCAAATCCATCCTGGTTAATGCATTTGTCCTCCAATGATTAAGAGGTGGGGGAATGGATTATTGATATATAAAGTTTTTGTTATTACATAGAAGATCACCAGGATGATAAAAACTCTACAGAGCAAACCCCAAACAAACCGGATACACAAACAGGGACATGGTTTATTTTGGCAGAGTCTGAATGTCCTACACAGATGTTCAGAGGAGTTAGCTGCTTCTCCTCACTGGGAGGACAGCTTGGATGGCTGCTTTCATTCTTTAGCTAACTGTCAAGGCTGCACACCAGGTTCCATATTAGGATTATTATTTTCCTGAAATGGGAAAAGAAAGGGAAGCTTTGTTATAAATAGCATCAAAGCAGCAGGGATACAGAATCTTTGGTAGATTATAATTCATCAGTCTGTAGTCTATAGCAATGAAGCTCCTTGCACAGCAAGCTTCCTTTTGACGAGGAAAGGATACTGTTGTGGGCTCTTGAATGCCTGCCAGGATCAGCACGGCAGTCATAAAGCAAGAAAAATCCAGACATTGAGGAAGGCATCCTGCAAGAGACAGGATGCCAGATTTACTTAAAAATAAAACCAGTCATTTGGTGATCTACTGTTATAATCCAAAACATAGTGATAACGTTATATAGGGTGTAGCACTGCTGTTGTCCATGAGGCCTGTGACAAGTGTTTAAAATTCCTGGTGGAAGTTAGATGAATGGGAGTGGAATTGTAACCAGACATAAACACTTACAGTGAGACCTGGGAGCACTGTGGTGATCTATGTGCAAACATACCAGTCTAGCCCTTTTAGTACCTAAAGCCCACAAGAACCTTGTTTTTCTGGGCTAAGTTACACTGCTGAGCAGCTCCTGTCCAAGATCCAGGGAAAGGACCAGAAGCTGCTTTTCCTCTTACTTCCATGCACATGGCTTAATTTTAAGCTGAGATCTTATCTTGAGACTTTGGCAAGTGCTCTAACCATCAATATGTTTTATGAGAGACCCAGGGCTTCCTTAAAATGGCCAAGCTTTAACAGAAAGGAATGTTTTTCAATGCTCAGATCAGGCTGCCTGACTTTAGGGAAAGATTCAGAGATCCTGAGAACCTCAGGAACACTGTATTACTGCAGGCCTAAGCAAGGTGCCTGACTCTTGGATAGAGTGATTCCTTCCAAATCCCTTCAGGGATCAACTCTTATCTCCGGGGATCACCCAGAGTATTTGCCAACCTAACATCTTTTAAGAAACATACATGTACAGATCATAGGTTTGTTTGCACCAGGAGGGAGGCTGCAATTAATACATTCCCAAAGCTCTTGATCTGTGCTTCAGCTGCCCCAATAACCTCCCTTTGTATGTATGTAAAAATACAATCCAGTTCTTTTGGGGCCAGTGCTAATCAGCTATCCTTAGGCAACAGAGCTGCCCCTGAGCTATGCAGAGGTGATGGATAATCCATAAAAATGGTCATGCTGTCATATCTCTCTGCATTGCCAGCCAAAACAAACCATTGTTACTTGTACATTTGTGTCTCCTTTAGCAAAATAAATAAATAAATAAATAAATTTAAAAGAAAATGTTTTCTGCATGTTGCAAGCCAAGGTAATACCCTCTGCTTTTACTGTGAAGGTGTTGTAGTGAAGATTGTTTTGGAAAAAACAGGAGACACTTCTTCATTCATTGCTTACCTCAGTTGTGAGCAATGCATGAAGAAGTGAGATGGGATATTGCCTGAAAAATGAGCATAGATTTCAGAGCTATTAGACACATTCACAAAATAAAAAATCCACCAAATGATTAAAAAAAAACCCAGAAAACAAAAACTAAAACTTTCCTAATAAATGAACAAACCAGACTGTATCACACCTTTCCCTCAGAGCAACCATGATATGGTTAAGCTCTCCTCCCCACAGATGCCTTGTCCATATTACCTGCTGTGAGCAGCCTCTGCCTGAAGGATCCCCTTGTCTGGGCATGTGCCAAAACTGCACCAGGGAGAGTGCTAAGGATTTCCCACCAAGCACATGATCATGATGCAGTCTCAGACCCCTGTTGTGGCCCTATGTGGTTCAGTAGCAAACACAAAGTCAGAAGCCCCTCTGGCTGGAGAAGGGTGGGTGAGCTGATGAGGAGGTGTCACTCGTGTTTGCCCTGGACAGCCTCAGTGAACGCCCACACTGCTGAAGACAAAATGCTGGGCTAGACACAGCTGTGGCCTGATACAGCATAGCCTTCCTTATATTTCACCTCTAATAATTTATTTTCGACTTGGGTTTGTTTCTGTGTTATTCATTGTGGCTTTGTCTCTGCTCAGTGACGGAGATCGTTGGTTCCGATCAGCGGATGGTTGGAATTGTGATTCAGATATTCTTTACCCTGGGAATTATAATTCTCCCTGGAATTGCATACTTGATTCCCACCTGGCAGGGGATCCAGCTGGCCATTTCACTGCCCAACTTCCTCTTCCTGCTCTACTATTGGTAATGTTGCGGTCATTGCTCTTGTCATTATTGCTATTGCTATTTGAGCACCTTGGGAGTCCTGCTGTGGCTCCAAGTCTCCAGAGTGGAAGATCTAGGTTAGGAAGAAGCTATTTGCACATTGTTGTCTATGTAATTTGTAATTCCTCTTTAGTGAATCACAGACGTACATTACTCTAATTTTTCTGCCCATAGTTTGCCTCTCTGATCAGCCACAACTGGCCCTTCACATAACCCTGCTCTGTTTTATAAGTTAACTTGACCGAAGTTGATTTTTCCCATCAGCCATGAGATCCCACTTCTGCCTCCCATTATCTACTTAGATAAAGTTTGACCTTGCTCTCAGGTCCCCTGGGCTGGGCAGTACAGCTGATGAGAAAGCAGAGCTCTGAGCCATGGCAAACACCTGTCTCAGTGCAGCGGTCCTGTGGGATGGATCCCAAGAGTTAGCACCCAAGGAGCCTCCTCCTGAACTGCCTCCTTAAACACTGCCTGCTGTGAACCTTAAAACAGTGCATCATCTTAACCCTAGGCTAGCAGAATCTGAAGCACCCATCAGTGGTATTGCTTTGTTCAGTTTATAAAAGAAGTATATGTTTGTGTGCGTGTATCTTACAGTGATACAGCCAGAAGCTTCCTGATCTGCCTGTATGTGTTACTCTATGTTTAGTGTTGGCTTTCATTGTTGCTGTTCTACAG
This sequence comes from Ammospiza nelsoni, assembly GCF_027579445.1. NCBI lineage: Eukaryota > Metazoa > Chordata > Aves > Passeriformes > Passerellidae > Ammospiza > Ammospiza nelsoni. The sequence goes on from NC_080635.1 coordinate 58,031,205, forward strand.
GAACTTTCTTTGCTTTTTGGTTATACTTTTGACAACCAGTGTGCAGATACAATATTAAAATTTCTGATTTTTCAGCTTTGCAGAGTATTGATGTAGTCTCTTTTCTTCTTTCTTGCCCAATAGGATCAAATATTTTGCAGAAGGCTGTCTGGAAAAGCAGTCCTCAACAGAGTTTTTGTGTCCCAAAGACTGACAAATCTGGGTTTTGTGTTAACACAGGGTAAAAGATAAAAGACTTTGGTTTACTTATGATATTACAAGGTAAAAGCCTTATTTACACTTTTGTGTTCTTACAGGGTGGTTCCTGAATCTCCACGTTGGCTCCTGACACGCAAAAAGGGAGAGAAGGCATTGAAAATCATGCGCAGCATTGCAAAACACAATGGGAAATTTCTCTCACCCCATTACTCAGAGGTACAGTCATGTGTTTGAGCTAGAGGTTTTTCCAAAGCTTTCTTAAGCTTTGGAAAGGTTCAGTGGTGTTAAAGTGCATTCTCTCTAAGGGATGGACAGCACTCTTGAAGAGTCACACCAGAACAGTTTGTTGTCAGTCACACAACTACTTTGTTAATTGCAAGATGGGAAAAGTGAACTGGCTGGAAATATACAGGCTGAAAAAAATAAGTTTGCAAAACAAGGAATCAGGTCTTTCTTTTGTAACGCTCCCACTTTAAAAACTTGTGGGAAATATCAGAAACTACCCTGAGGGGCAGTGGTGTTTCATAGCAGTTGCCATTTGATGTGACAGAGCGAGTGGAGATAGCATGATCCACTTTCCTGGCTCTTTTTCTAGAAGTTCCTTTCACAAATCTAAGAGAAAAGGAAATTAGATTTCAAGTATAAATTTGCTTCCATCCCAACAGGGAGAAAATGAGGAAGCTCTGTCTGATAACACTATTCACAAAGTAGGATGATAAGTGTTAGAGTCACAGTCCTTTGGCCAGCGGTCATGACAGAACTTGAAAGGACTGATGCATTTAATGCAAATAATGCTGCCATGACATTGCAGCATTTGGCTTGTCCTGTGTTGGTTGCAAATGTCTGGCTCTCAGCCCATGATTACTGCAGCACTGGACTTATGGTTCAGTGAGAACAGATGTGGTTAACTGGAGTGATTAAGGTCCCTTTCAACACGAAACATTCTATGATTCCTGTGCTGGGACCCCAGAGCTGGATGCAGCACTGCAGGTGGGCTCTCAGCAGAGCAGAGGCGCAGAATCCCCTCCCTGGCCCTGCTGGCCACACTGCTTTGGATGCAGCCCAGGATACAATTGGCTCTCTGGGATCCAAGTGCACATTGCTGGGTCATGTCCAGCCTCTCACCCACCAGAGCCCCCCAAGTCCCTCTGGGCAGGGCTGCTCCCAGTCTGTTCATTCCCAGCCTGTGCTGATCCCAGGGGTTGCCCAGACCCAGGTGCAGCACCTTGTTAAACCCCTTGCTAAAGCACATGAGATTATGAAAGGACATAGAGCTGTTGAAGTCCAGAGGAGGGCTGTGAAATGATCAGAGGGCTGGAGCACCTCTCCTGTGAGGAAAGGCTGAGAGAACTGGGGGTGTTCAGCCCAGAAAAGTGAAATTTCCAGGGAGATCTTAGAGCTGCCTTCCAGTACCTAGGGGACAGTTACAAGAGAGCTGGAAAGGGACTTTTGACAAGGGCATGAAGGAACAGAACAAGGGGGAATGGCATCAAACTGAAAGAGGGCAGTTCTAGATTAGATGTTAAGAAGAAAATCTGCACTGTGAGAATGATGAGGAACTGGAACAGATTTCCCAGAGAAGCTGTATATGCCCCACCCTGGCCAGTGTTCAAGGCCAGGCTGGATGAGGCTTTGAGCAGCCTGGCCTAATAGACAGTGTCCCTGCTCATGGCAAGGGAGCTGGAACTAGATGAACTTTAGTGCTCCTTCCAACCCAAACCTTGCTATGATTCTATGAATCTATGGTCTTTTGCTGGGGCACATACACCAGTGTGATTCCCACATCCAGATCACAATTATGCAGTGCCAAGATGCCCCAAGTCATGTAGCAGAAGTTTGTGCTTCCGCAGCTTCCTCTCCATGTTCAGCCCCACATTCATACACCCACTTCCTCTCTAAACATCAGCATTTTCAAAGCATCATGTCAAGAAGATGTCTTTCCTAGTTTTTTCTTTAAAGTTGTATTTATGTTTTTGTTTTTTTTTCAAAAGTGTCCATGCTCATGGCCTTAAGCCACTCACAGCTGTAACAGATTAACCTCCACACATCCAGATTTGCACTGGCTCTGTTCCTAGGACCTTTTTAATATAGAATCTCTGTCATCCTTTTGCTGTGTCCAGGGGAAAGAGAGCATCTCCAGGAAGTGCATGGGTAATGGATCAAGGGTATTTCTCACATTAACTGATATCAGACTTCTCTTTCATGAAGCAGCTCCAGAATTTCAGGCTAAATGCTGCAGATATGGAGGCTCAGGAAGAAGTGAGAGGCATTATTCCTCAATGCACTTGGGCTCAGATTTTCCAGTATGTCTGTATCAATTTCATCAGCCAAGTCTCTTACACGGCTCTGGATGTTGCAGCTTTGGGTTTTTGCTGGCTTGCAGAAACCACAGATGACCTTTATATGAAAAAGGATAAACATTTGCTGCTTTTGCTTTGTGAGTTATGACACTGGTGTAGGTCAATGCTAACCAGAACTTATTAAACTAATTCTAAATTATAAACCCTTTTTTCCCAGTTGCTCATATTTATTCTATCATGGAGAGTTTTTCAAACTAATTTTCTAATTTTGGTCTCTGTCCAAAACCAGAATGAACTGCAACCCTCTGAGTAGAGCTGCTTCTTAAGGGAATATTGGATCAAAACCTGTCCCTTTATCTACAGATTTTTTTTGCTACCCTATAGAATATCTCTAGACATGTTTATTTCTTAAATACATTAAATTACATATGTAAATGTTATATACATACACGTACATATAAGCCTGCATGGCCCATGAAGAATTAAGCATGTGTAGAACTATGTACACAAAAATCATTGTGGGAAAACTGATATGTAATTTTGCTGGAACATGACAATGTGAGGGAAGTTATAAAGGGCTCATCTAGGGTTTTCAAATCTTTGGAAACATGGGCCCTGTCACTGAATTCCTGACTGCACTGGTGTGAATAGCAAAGCTCTCCTTGACTTCACAGAACAAAAAGAGGATTTTTTCCCCTGCAAAGTGTTGACTCTCCATAGTGCTTTTTTTCTTCATCTATAAAAAAGTGCTCAGTCACGCTGGGGGTTATTTTGACTTTATTAAGACATAAAAATACAAGCGGCAGTTGTGCTGAATTTATCTTTAGTCCTCTAGAAATCTAAAACCATATTTGCACAAAGTCACAACTGATGGCTGGCAGCCTGTTCTTATAAACAACAGACATGGCAGCTTTATAACCATATTATGGAGAGTCCAAGAGCAGTGCAGAAACCCAGCAACCTCAGCCTGCCTCACTAAGGACTCTGGCATGCAGCACAAGTGGCAGCGCTTTGAAGAAAACTTTTGGCTCTGGTTACAGAAGAAAAGTGAGAGGGAGTAGAAAGGAAGTTCAAACAAGTGTGGGCTTTCTCTGTCTTACTTACAAAGCTTTGTGTCAATCAGTTAGGAAAAAGTCATGTGTAAACACATCCAGCCAAATCTCACTGAAAAACAGCTGTGCTACCTTATGATATAATAAAACAAAGGGTGAAAGCTTTGGGCTCAGCCCTGGCTGAGCTGATGAGACCCTCAGGCAATGCCTTTGGCTTTACCTGTGTTGTCATCATGGATCTGCATGTTACCTTGAGCTTCTCTGTCTTTCCACTCCTGTCTCCCCTCTGGCCTGGGCTCCTGCCCCTCTGTGAGCAGCAGGTGCTGTGGTAATAGAGAGGGGTTTGCTCCTCTCTTAGCTCCTCCTCTCAGGAGGGGTCAATAATGGAGAATTAAAGCAGCAAGGCTGCCTAAAATCCTTCTAAAAATGGCACAGCAGGTTTAACCCCATGTTCCCCACAGCTGCTTTGAGAGCTGACAGCAATCCCAGCTGTGGCTGCCAGGTCTTGGGCAGTATCATGTTTGGTCCCTGCCTGAAATTGCCTCTGCCTTATCTTCCTGGGGTCTTCCTCACTTGCCAAATGACCATATGAATGAGGGGTTTTCACCTGGCTCGGTTAAAAACTGCTGGCCAGAGTTAAAAACTGGCCTAGATCAATGTAACTAATCCCTTTTTGGCCCTACTGGTATTCTGGCTCTGTACTATCTACAGCAATGAACTTCAAAGGATAAACACAGGACTGTTTGAAATCCTGCTCTTTTCTGTTAGTCTTAAACCCTCTAACCAGTAGTTTCATTGAGTATCTCATTGTGATTGATTGCAGGCAGCTGAGAGCAGATTTATTATACTTTGTAGGCAGTATGAGAACCATTAATTCATACTTAGCACATTATTTTTTTCAGGGTAAAAGCCATGTTCAGCACAGCGTGTGTGTATTTATATCAGGACCCTCTGAATTTCACTGGTTGAATATTTTGTAGCACTCAAGCTAGATCATAGATCATAGATGTTATAGATCTCTGCTCTTTCTCTCACTCCCCTTTTCTTCCTGCTGCCCAGCTTGCTGCCAGTGATGTTGCCAAGCCCATTGCCTGCTGCTCAGCCCTTCTCTCCCTGCTTCCCTGAGCCCATTGCTTTGCCCTGTCTGCTCCTCCCTGCCACCCCTGGCAGAAGGCAATTCTGTGCCCAGTGGCCCTGATGTGACAATGATTGCTTGTTACCTTCCAAGTAAATCCAGGTCAACAAGGAGGAAATAATTTTTCCGTTCTCAAGTTAAGATTGGTGATTTTTAAATTGATTTTTGCACAATCATCTCATTAAGGAAAGCTAACAGCCATATCCAGTTATTAGCTGTTCCAACACCTGTGCACTGCTCTGGAGTGCTATGAGCAGCAAGCTGGCTTGCCAACACCTTTGCTCACTGGACTGGAATATTGCTGATCACTGTATTTACACAGAAACTGTGTCCCAGTGTATTGCTCTTGTGCCGAGATTGAGGCAGGAACAGGCGAGAGGCAGGATCATAGAAAAGGCAAAGAAGGCTTTATTCAAAAGAACCATGCTGTCACAGACACATTTTATGAAAAATCCTTTCCTTAGGATTTTTTCTCCTGAGAAGCTGAGGCCTGAGGAACAAAATGTAAACAGTGGTTATCTGCTGCTGTGGAATGCAACAGGTCCATCTGTGATTGGTCTCGTGTGGTTGTTTTTAATTAATGGCCAATCACAGTCAGCTGGATTGGACTCTCTGTCCGAGACACAAGCTTTTGTTATCATTCCTTCCTTTTCTATTCTTAGCTAGCCTTCTGATGAAATCCTTTCTTCTAGTCTTTTAGTATAGTTTGACTATAATATATATCATAAAATAATAAATCAAGCCTTCTGAAACATGGAGTCAGATCCTCGTCTCTTCCCTCATCCTAAGACCCCTGCGAACACCGTCACACCGCGTGGTTTTTACAGAGTGGTATGATAGGTTCTATTCTTTTGGCTAACTAACAGAAACATCTTTCTCATGCACTGTCCTTGAGAGGAACAGAAAAAAAAAGTAGAAAAACACCCCCTGCAAATTTTTTATACTCAACAAGTTATCACATTTTTCCAACTCCCTAAAACTTCTCACAAGCCGCTGTGAGAAACGCTTGCCGTTTCTCTCTCTCTGTCCCATGGCATCCCCACCAGTGCCTGCCTGCCTGTGACAGCTGACTGCTGCCCACTTGTCTCCTCAGATCACTATTAGCAACGAGGAGGTCAGCAACCCCTCCTTTCTGGACCTGGTGAGGACTCCCCAGATGAGGAGGAACACGCTCATCCTGATGTACGCCTGGTGAGTGCCCATGTCACCCAGTTTGTTACCTGGGTGAGGGGTCTTGAGGAAAGATTCCCTTGTGCCTTTTAGGGTCTTTCCAGCTGCTTGCAACCATTTGTTTGCCACCCAACTCTTTTTTCCCTCTGCTGTTTAGGTTCACAAGTGCCCTTATCTACCAGGGGCTTGTCATGCGCCTGGGAATTACCGGAGGAAACCTCTATCTGGATTTCTTCATCTCAGGAGCTGTGGAGCTGCCCTCTGCTTTCCTCATCATAGTGACAATGGATCGCATCGGCCGGCGCCTGCCTTTCGCCATGGGCAACATCGTGGCGAGCGTGGCATGCCTCATCACTGCCTTCCTGCCAGAAGGTAATTCATTCCCTGCCCTGGGACAGGCTCTGCTGCTCAATGGCACCCCCTGAGCAAGGATAGTGAGCCCACAGAGCTGCAGGTAAAAGTAAAAGCATCTGGTGATACAGACAGCACCCAGTCATGGAACAGCACACCCTATCTGCATGTAGCACAGCACCTTGTTTCCCTGGCACATGGAACAGCCATCTCTTCGATGGGTTATGAACAACAGCTGGGAGCAGCCCTAGAGAAAACTTCTATCAAGGCTCTGCACGCTCTGTAAAGGCAAATGCAAGGGGAAAACATAGAAACATAATGGGAAAATACATTCCCTGACCTGGAACACACTTAGTGATGTAAGAAATCAGTGATTTTGGTGACTCATCTTGGTAAGTCTTTTCCTTTACAAACAAAACAATGCAAACCACAACACAATGTAGGGGCTGTGGTTGGCATCACAGAGATTGTTGCCTCGCCCTCACTCTCCCAGGAGTTTGGACAATGCTGAGAGGCTGGGAGAAAGATATGGCTTTTGATTAAGCCATTCTTATCTGGTTTCAAGGACAGAGAAAAGGTCTGATATTGCGCAAAGGCTTCCCAGCACTTCTCTTCTTTCTTTAAAGTGTTTTCCCTACCTTTCCCTACCTTCCCTACCCTTTTTTTGGAGGGTTTTGTTTGTTCTTGTTGGGTTTTTTTTTTTTTTTTGGTGGGTTTTTGGGTTTTTTTTTTGTTTGTTTGTTTGGGTTTTTTTGGGTTTTTTTGGGTTTTTGTATCCCTAGAGAGGCATTTGGAGGTGCTTTGGATTGTATATAACCATAGCATTATGCCTTATTGTGGCTGGGGACCAGAAGCTCAATGGACATCAAAAAGGCTTGTTCCTCCCCAGAACTGTTCCTATCAAAGTGAGGGACAGTCCTGGCCATCCTAAGAGGTTTTAGTTTCTCAAGGTATATATCATGGGGCTGCCAACAGCCTTCTCTCAGTAGGAGAGGACAGCCTTGGGATTAAGATACTTACAGTTGGACATTTGAGGTCCAAGTCCTGCTTTAAAGAAGTCTGTTTATACAGATGGAAAAAACCACAGCTCTCAGATCTGAACCCCTTCACACTGTGTTGCTCACAAAATTCCAGTCCCCTGGCAGAGGGAGGGCCCACATGGACGTCACCATCACCTTGGGAGTCTGATGGACTGAAGGGATGCCATGGAGATGATGTGGATTTGTTTTGTTCTTTCCAGCCTTTGTTTATCTTATATATTTTTGAAAACAGAACTCTTCAGGGCAAAAGCAGTGTCTTACAACATGGGGTGAAGTTTGATGGTGGTTTGTTTGGTTGTTTTGGAAGGGAAAAAACCCCAAGTGTCTCATTTTTTGGTTCAGGGAAAACGGAAATGTTTTCTTCTTCTTCCACTGAAGATTTGAAAAAACTCAATCAGTGCCAGAGCCCTCTCCAGTGGCAGAGCTCCCCTTTGTGCCAAGTTCAGGCTTGTTGTTTCACTTGCCTTTCTGTCTGCCTAGTCATGGTTAGACCACTCAGGAGACTGCCCTCTCCCAAGAGTGTGACAGAAGTGCTTGTCACATTCCTTGTCATGCACTTCCAGAGAGCACCAGATCTCCAGAGAGGGGTTGCTCACAATGAGAGGGGCAGCTCTGCCCTGCTGTGTGTGAGTGGCCACTGCATCCCTGCTGATGTCCAAGGGCTTCCTGCTGATGTATTCAGGGCAGTAGCTGCTCACCAGAGCTTGAGTGGAGCTGGGAGAGCTGGGCAGAGCCCACGGGGCAGTGCCAGGTACAGCCTGTGCCAGGTATGATGGAAGGGGAGGGGAGGATGACCAGGACTAGCATAATTAGGAGTGGCTAGAAAAATCACAAAGGGTAGATGGACTGCTCTAGGGAGAATGATTTTAATGCAGCCTTCCTGGAGGTTTCTAAGAGATGTGTAGATGTGGCACTTAGGGACATGGTTTAGTGATGCAGTAGCAGGGGTGGGTTAACAGCTGGACTCCATGGTCTTAAAAGTCTTTTCCAACCTAAGTGATTCTATGATTCCATGCAGCTTTAGAGGTATTTTCCTTGGGGTCAGAAGGTTTTGGGAGGTGACTCAACAGTGTTTCTTGCAGCATAACATCTCTCTATAGAAAAATACTCCTTTGTGGAGCACAATTTGGATGTGGAAGCTTATCATGGTTATTCTCCCACCCATGCTGTTATGCCCCACCAGTATCTTGAATCAATCAACTCTAGTGATTTCTACTCTCCATCTCACATGACATTTGAAAGCAATAAATGCCATTATAGATTGATACCTACAGCAGCGGCCTTTCAGTCTGATTGGCAGTGTTCCTGTGGTATAATTTCTGCTGACAGGCCTTGGGCTCTCAGAAATGCTCTGCTGGTGTGGCAGAGCACACTTCATGCAGAAGTGTTTCTTTTTGTATGAACAGATATCCCATGGCTCAAAACAACAGTTGCCACGCTGGGAAGACTGAGCATCACAATAGCTTTTGAAGTTGTCTATCTAGTGAACAGTGAATTGTACCCTACAACACTGAGGTATGTCACAAGCTCCCAGGAATCTTTCAACTTTTCCCTGTGCTTTTCACCATTTCCGATTTCACTGTCCTTGGTTAAACTTGGTTGTCTCCAGAGTTTCCTGCTCTGAATAGCCACTGTTTAAAAAAATGTGGAAGGCATACACTGAAGAGATAATTTTGGACCTAAGTCTACATTCTACTCCTGAAACTTCTGGCTACTCTGTTTGGTAGCCCCTCTCTAATATCTGGTACTTTTTGTCTTTTGCAGAAACTTTGGTGTTTCCCTGTGTTCAAGTCTGTGTGATCTTGGTGGGATCATAGCCCCATTCCTGCTTTTCCGATTAGCAGCCATTTGGTTGGAGCTACCTCTAGTTATTTTCAGTAAGATTTAATTTACAATATACTTTTGGTTTAAATACTCTTCTCCTAACAGAGCTTTTCTTTTGGGTCAAAAGCAGTGGCCTTATCTCCCCTGCAGAGCAGTGCTTCTCAACCTTATTGCCTAGAGCAAGAGGCTGAATGGCAAATGGGTGAAAGGTGATTGCTCTGCACAGTGTGGAAGAGCTCAGGTCTGCTTAGGTAACTCTGCTGAGGGAGCAGAAAAGAAGCTATGTCAAGTGCTTTAAGACTGAGAAAAATTTCAGCTAGGTTCTGTAATTGCATGGGAGTCTGTGGGTAAACCAGACTTCTTTCTACAAGGTAGATGTGACTGGAAAAAATCAAAACGAAAAGGATAGAATATGAGGGGAAATTTGCACCAGTGGCAACTTTAGCTGAAAACAAAATTGGAAAGACAATAGACCTTAATATTTCAAAAGATTACCATTATTTCAAGAAAATTTATAGATAGAAGTACAGTGTTCGCATTATCTAATTATTAAATTCTGCTGCCTCTGAGGGACATATGAATCCCCTCTGTCTTAAGTAAACAGCTACAAAATCAGAGAGGATCAGAGTGAACTATGCAACACTCAGGGAACATTTGATTTTTTGCTCCAGCCCTTCTATTTTTGACTTAATACATTAATATGAATTATATCTATGCAGGAAATTATTCCAAAATATCCATTCCTAATTCAGATTGTATCTGAATGCTGCTCCCCAAGGAGGAGTTTTTGTTCTGAACCACATAATTTACTTTGGCCATGGATAAAGAAGAGAGTATTCAGGAAAATCTCTGAGGTTTCAGGAAACACAGATGCATCCACATGACAGAGCCCTTTGAGAAAAGGCAGATTTGTTCTACATGAGAAATCGCACCCTGGTTCCCGTGCTGTTTTTGTACATTTGCCCATGTGCACTTACCTCAGGTTTTTGACTTCTAAGATCTCCCTCTGCAGAGATCAGGCTGCAAATGAGCTCCTAGCCCTCAAGTGATTTTGTAATAGGCTAAATTAATGTAACATAGAGGTGTTTGATTAGAATAGGTTAATCAGAAATAGCTGACGCACTTAAAACATCTCACTTCAAACTCAATCTGAATAAACTTTTCTCAGTGGATAAATGCTGAAAATAAAAGAAGTAACAATGTCCTTATTGCTTTTGTATTTCTTCAATGTTCATTGTAGGTATCCTTGCAGCTGTCTGTGGCCTCCTGGTATTGCTTTTACCAGAGACAAAGGGAATGTCATTGCCAGAGACAGTGGAGGATGTGGAGCAGCTTCCTAGGTATGAGATGGATTTTCTTACTTACACTTGGGTGAGGTTTCCAGGGGATGCTCTCCTCCAACTTTACCAACTGTCATAAAGTATTGATGTTTTCCAGTGTCAAAGTAAATTCCCTAGTTGGGTAGATGCCATGAGCAGGTGGTATTTTCCTCAACAGAAAGCTGAACTTTGCAATATCACTAAGGAAGGCTATTAAAATAATGTACGGCGATAAAACCTGTATTTTTCTCATAGAGACACAAAGTTGTCCTATGCATCTCTGGAAGCAAAAAGCAACAACACTGCACAAGAGAGGTGCTGCAAAGCATAGTCTGCAACTCTCTGCTCAAAAAACCTAGCCATTACCTCAGTCAAAGCATCCTGTGAAGAAGGGTCCCTTATAGATGCAATTCCACAATTTGTGAGATCGTTTAAAAGTCACATATGAGATGGATTTATAGCTGAAGAGTTTTAGGCACAGCTTACCCACTCCTGGCACACAGCAAGCCAGACTGCCCTGCAAATATCCAGGGACCTTGGCTAAATAATTTGAGGTCCTAGTGCTATAAGTGAGTTTCAAGGAGAGACTTTGAATATTACATTAACAACTTTTGCCTGATTCAATGTACAAACAAAAGGAAGAGGAAATTTTCTATGGAAAAAAATAATGTTTCAGTACTGCAGCTTGGACTACAACTTAAACTACATATTTGCCTATTTTTTCACATTTATACCCCTCTCCCCTTCTGTTTCAACAGTCATTTTGGAAAATGTGGCAAGAAACGGAAACACACGGACACCAACTCTTATATTTGACTTCTGAAGGACAGCACTGAGCTAAGAACTTTGTTCCCATACTGGGAATTTGTTCTCCAGCTGCCACCACTTCAGAATTTGCTGCAGAATATGGATTAAACTTCATGTTTCCCTTCTAAGCACAAGGACATTCAATACAAGTAGTGTATTTTTCTATGAATATGGAATAAATACTTTTTTTTTCTGAGTACACCATTTGCAAGAAGGGACTGTGGTTCTTCACAGAGAACAGAACAGCTTTAAAAATATGGAATGTCCAGCTCAGTGACCTTGTATTTATTTCTGTATCTATTTGAGACTTTTGTTTATTGTTTTGTTAGCATTTACATTTGTGGGGGAAGGATTTAAATGGTAGTGCTTGTTTAGATGACCTTGAGGAGGAGAGGATAGCTATTTTAACCTGTCCTCCTGTGCCCCTGAAGAATCTGGACCAATAGAAGTTATGATGGCTGAAGAAGGAGGGCACTGATCAGGGTGACACTTTCCCTGGTTGACAGGGATGGAAACCGACAGTGTGCATCAGCAGAACCTCTCTCTGGTCTGATTGTCATCCTTTTCAACAAGTGCCCTTCTCCCCTCCTCGTTCAAGGGCTTTCTGAAACGTGGAAACAGTCTCCTCCTCACCTTTCCAGGGCTTTATGGAGGTGTCAGTCCCTGCACAGGGCATTAGCTCTGCAGCACAGATTGTCCTGCTGCCCATTAGTGCCTTCCCCAGACACAGCTGGGGTTCATGACACCCCTCATCTCCCCAAGGGAAGGGCTCCTGCCTCCTCTCCTCTCCTCTCCTCTCCTCTCCTCTCCTCTCCTCTCCTCTCCTCTCCTCTCCTCTCCTCTCCTCTCCTCTCCTCTCCTCTCCTCTCCTCTCCTCTCCTCTCCTCTCCTCTCCTCTCCTCTCCTCTCCTCTCCTCTCCTCTCCTCTCCTCTCCTCTCCTCTCCTCTCCTCTCCTCTCCTCTCCTCTCCTCTCCTCTCCTCTCCTCTCCTCTCCTCTCCTCTCCTCTCCTCTCCTCTCCTCTCCTCTCCTCTCCTCTCCTCTCCTCTCCTCTCCTCTCCTCTCCTCTCCTCTCCTCTCCTCTCCTCTCCTCTCCTCTCCTCTCCTCTCCTCTCCTCTCCTCTCCTCTCCTCTCCTCTCCTCGTGCTTTTCAAACACCTCTTTCAAGAATATGCTGATTTTTTCCTTTACAAATCATGCTCTCTGCCCATCCCTACAAACCAAATTTCTTCACCCTGACCACTGCCAAGATGACCTGCAATTTCTGCATTCTGTTCATTATCACTATTTGTCATCTTTCTGTCTTGGGGATAATTTTTTTAGGTTCTTGACAGGGATGTCAAGCTGTCTTGGGCAGGGATGAGCCAGGAGCTTTGGTTATGAAGGGAGGTAAGTGTTTATTAGTCCTTTGAAGCTGACATGTAATAGAGTAATTCTCTGGCTCTGTAGCAGATACCAGGGACAGACTGCCTTTCCTTTCTTCTGTATTACCTTTCTCAAGAATTCTGTCCTGGCCACTGACTGGTGAACAATTCACTCCTTGCAGGGAAGGACTTGAGAAGATGTGGCATTCAAAAGCTATCCTGTTATAAACAGAGAAATAAATAAAAGAAAGTCAGTGAGATGTTGTAAAGGACCTTATAAGCTCACAGAAAAACATGTTTGGCACAAGCAGATACAGGACTGAGTTTGGAAGGTTCATACCACAAATCAGTAGCACTTTGGTACAGTCAGTGAAAATGAATGATCACTGCTCCAGTCTCACCATCCTAGGACTCCAGGAGGATTTCCTGTGGTGAGGAATATACTGTGCTTTTCAGCAATTCCCAACTCTCCCTGCCTTTTCCCAGCAACTGCCTTTATCACCAGCCCTTCTGGAGGAAAACAGGACCTTTAATAAAAATCCCAGCCTAGTGTTTACACTTTAGGCAGTTAGTGATAAAGGCCTGTCTTTCAAGGCTGTTTCTAACTTACTCTGAGGCACAGCAAAGGTCAAAGTTATGCTTAGCAAAAGTCAGTAATGACTTGGAGATATGAAACTAAATTAACATCTCACAATATATATGGCTAATCTAGAAGACACCACACAAAACTGGAGCTACTGCTACAAGGAGAAACCTTCTCCTAGACCAATACAATCTTCTGTAGACAGCTGATAGCCCAAGGCTGGCTGGCAGACACCAGCCCTGAACTGGAAGCTATGGGCGTGCACTGGCCAGAGGCTGTGTCTCAGTGAGAACCCCAGCCACAAAACTCAGCCCAGCCAACCTCTACTGAAGGCACCTTGGAGAACCAGGGTGAAGTGATCACATGTGATGCTGGGTGAGCTGAACCCCCCTCTTCCATTCAGCACTTCTTCTTTGTGATTTTTTAAAAAATTGGTGTTTTAAACACTAGCAGCTTGAGAAGATTGCAGAGATCTTTTAAAGCTACAGCTTTCCAAATAAATGTGAATAATATTTGACAGCTTCTTCAGTTAGTGGACAACTAAAACACATTGAGAAATGAGAGATGCAAAGACTTGTTTCCTCCTTTCAGATTATACTTTGTTTTGCATGTGTTGCTCAAAAGATAATGTGAGTGATAAATTCTGGGGGGTAAAATGGCTTGGGGCAGTGTCAGAAGTTTGAATATTTTTATTTCTTAATAATTTGTTTTGTAAAGGACAGCAGAAAAAAGCCTATGCATAATGTTTTGACTTCTAATCTAGTAGTGCTAAGCAACTTCAGGTGGAGTTTGTATTTGGTCATTGCTTTTGTGCTAACTCTTATCCCTAACAGGGATTTTGTAAGTTGAAAAGCCCTTCCATCTCTGTGAGACTTTGTGTTGCCTCCCGAAGGTGTAGTGGGTGTGTAACGTGGTGCATGACCAGCAGCCTGGTAATGGTGGGGATACCCTCTTGTGGGCGAGAGGTGACAGAGGACGTGGTGGAACCAGATGAACAGCTTCAGCAAGGGAGAACTCCAAGCAAAACCAACTGCATGGAGGTGGATGCACCTGGGCATGCAGACCACAGGACAGGCTGCTTGTTCAAAAAAAGAGTTATTCTAAATTCATATGTGCCTCCAACTGCTTAATACTTACAGGAAAGTTCTGCCAGCTTCTCAGGAGGCACAGCAGTGTTCTCCTAAGTTGCTGACACCAAAAGGGCTGTTGTGAGAGGCACCTCTTCGCTGAGGGCCTGAACTCTGTCAGCTATAATTGTCCTGCATGTGTGTCCTCCAGAGGCACAGTGAGAGATATGAGGTACACAAGAGACAAAGGGTCACTGTACCATCACCACAGGCACACAATGTGTCCTCAGAAACCCAAGTGTGTTTTTCCTGTTGGCAAAGAGGTTTCTTGGACCAACAAACAGATGGAAGTGCTATTTTGGGTCAAATGTGCCACTGCCACCACATGTGCTGGCTTACTTTATCCAGTCTGTGCAAAGGGTTACCACAAAAAATAACAATTTTTATTGTCCCTGACAGTCTTGCAGAAGGAAAGGATCATGACTGGCACTGTTTGAAGCGTTATGAGGTGGGACTTCTGTGGCCCCTCAGGCATATCCCAAAATTTCTAGCCAGTTTGGCAAGAAGAGGTTTCTCTTCTATAAGGCAGGTATTAACCATGGCTTCAGGAGTTCACATCTGAAGAGCGTAACAAATCAAAGCCCAAGCTGCAACACAGAATTTCTGTTGTCAGGGAAGAACTGTACAAATCTCTTGGCTGGCTTAATGACCAAAGTGGATATATATGGAAAATATGCAGGATGGTATTTGTGCTCAGTGAATCCCTCTGACCAGACAGGTGGGTGGTGTGTGCTTTATCAGAGCTGCTCCTGTTCAGGAAGGCAACGCCCTGAGATGATTTCATCTCCCAGAATCAGACTCCAGAAGTAGAAGCTTCAGAAATCACCCTGCCACCTAACTATGCTTAATAGCTCTCATCTCCCTTTAAGGCACTGGGAGAAAAAAACAAACCAAACCAAACTCTTAGGATGCAACACATCCCTTCTGCATGTGCAAGCTTACAAAAAAAACATAAAGACAATTTTAAAATGACATGCAGCTTGGCTTGTCCGAGAGTGCAGCAAATGGACAGGACAAATGCCACCCCAGGAAGTAGCTGTGTTACTTGGAATAGCCTCAGCATACCCTGGGGATGCCAGAAGGACCCCGTGCAGATCTGGGGGTCTCCAGATGCCTGTGGGGAGCTCCCTGGTTTATCTGCCAGAGAGCAGGATGGGAGCAGGAGTTCACAGTCAGCAACTGCTTCACTTTGGCAAGCATGAGTCAAGCTTTCCCTGGAAAGAATTTTGGAAGGTTTAAGCTTACACTCCCTATAACCACATTTGTACATTATCTTCTTATAGAGGAGAAATATGTACATCTAACTATTATGTAGTTATGTATTTATACAAAGAAATAAATGGGTACAGAATTTTATAATATGTAGAAGCATTGTCACTATTTGTGGTACCTATAGATAGCTATTTTCTTTTCTTTACTAGGGACTAACTTCAGGGTGAGGCTATTTTTTAATTCACTGTTTTATATCTTTGATGCAACATTTATACTTTTGTGACACATGTATTTCCTTGACGATAAAAAATATGAAAACACAAACCAAAGGTGTTTCCTTCCTTTTTTTTCCATCCCATGTATTTAATGCTATCAGATGTAACTAATAAAACTTCACAGGCATATAAGATATGTACTGTGAGATTCTTCTTTGGTTTGTAGCATCAAATTGGTAATAGGTTCAGACAACTCATAGAAAATAAAAAGTATTCTCATTTCTTCATATCTTAGAAGCCGAACATCTTGAAATGATGACCTTAAAAGAAAACGTCATTGTAGAGCTTAAAAAAATTAAAATACAGGTGGCCAGTTACAGTTAAGGTTGGAATTTTCAACATGTATTTCAGAGGTGGGTATGTCTATTGTCAGACATAGCAAACAAACTATCGAACATATAGAAACAGGGTAACAGACTGTCAGCTGGGCTTCTTGGCAATGACTACTAATTTATACCAATTTAAAATGGATGATCGTATTTATTTTGTTTCCTTACGAATGATTGTAGCTTTAATATTGCACTTGGAATCTTGTATTTCTGACGTGCATGCTGCTTTCCAGGAGAGGGCAGTCCGTACCCAGGATCAGTTGCTTTCCATCACACTTTTAATCCAAGGAATGTAGTTGGAGACTCGAACATAAACACCAGGTTTCATGGGCTGGGCACAGCCAAGGCCCCAAGAGGTGACTCCATGTTGGACAAATTTATCTTGGTCCAGACAGACTAGAGGTCCTCCACTGTCCCCCTAAAGAGCAAAAGAACAGGATGATTCCTTCTTGGACAGACCCTTCCCATAGGAGGCACAGAAACAGAAGTACCTCCTACACGCAAAGTACACAGGAGTTATAGGGAACACTGGAATTCCAGCAAGGCAAGAGTTTTCCATGCATTTTGTTGAACACTTTTATAATAAAAGCTCTCTTCATGTCACCCAGGCACTACATTTATTTTTCAAGTAACGGGATTTATTGAAAAAGAATCTGATTGTTAAACTGTTAATTTCTGTGCTTCCTCCCTCAGTCTCTTCTCTGAGGTCTCCGTGGGTTTCTGTTATTACTAGTTGATCCTGTGGCACTGATACTTGGAAGTTCATAGTTCCTTTGGCCCTTGTTTTGCCTGCATGGCACTGCATCCTTCCTTGACTGCTAACTGAGATGCTGTTAACTGAGCTAGCTTGGACATTGGAGGTAATCTGGTTGAGGCTAGCAAGGGGGCCTGGGGAAAGAAAATCAGACCTTTTGTCATTCTAAGTTGGCTTCCACACACCTGACTTGTGCAGCTGTGTGTTCCCACGTGCTCTGGAGTTCAGGCTTATCTGAAAAATTTCCCTACTTTGCAGCAGCAGACAAGGGAGCAAGGAAAGAGAAGAATCCATGGGCATTTCACTGCTCAGATACACGTGGTGTGGTAACACCCCAAGGATAATTCTGGGCCTCTAAAGCCCAAAAAAGCAATGCCCTATTTGATCTGAATGTGCTTACAAGTGACTCTCATGCTGACAGACTTTCTCACCTGGCAGGTATCTGTGCCTCCATGAATATTCCCAGCACAGAGCTCGTGCTTTTTAACTCTACCGTTCAAGAATTCAGGGCGGTTGCATATTTTATTCTCAATTACAGGAAAGCCAGTTTCCTTTAAGTAGCCCTCACCAGGAGTACCTTTGGAAATGAAAAAGAGATGAAAAAAGAATGAATGACAAAGGTAATTATCATAGTCACAACACACAAATATCAGGATATGGATAAGCAGTAAAATCAGCATAGTGTGCGCTGTGCATACACTTCCCAGGCCCAATATGAAGATATACCAAAATCAGCAGGCATTATCATCAATATTATGGTACTTACCACCTTCTACCACCCACCACTGACCTTCCTGCTCTCACAGTACATCCATGTGGATCAGGTACCCACAGATATTTGTGGGAGCCATTCCCAAGCCATTTTATTTCTCTATATCTGAATTTTGTGTGGAAGAAATTAGGTAGGAAGCAAACAGCAGAAAAAGGCACTGTGGGAAAGGAGGCAGAGAAGGTACCAATGCACTTCTGAACCAAGATAGAGTGAGAGGTTTTGAAAATGAGGGGTTTATTTGTGTGAGATGTGAACCAGCCTGGTTGGGAGGAAGAATCACTCAAGAGAATAAGAAAAGTCACATTTATGTGATTAAGAAATAACCTAAATCTAGAAAACTTTCCATCCAATTGGGCAAAAGCCCACTTTGGAGAAAAGCATACGGACTGAGAGAGAAGTGACTCCTTAGCTCTGCTTCTCCTCTTGTAGCATCTATTTAGAGGGTTTCAGTTTACATGGCACTGAATGAATTAGGAGAATCAGTGTCAGAGAGACAGTGGGAAGTCTGGCAGCACCTGATGAATTTTGATGAAACAAGTTTTTCATCAATAGCTTGCATGGGGCACAAGAGAGGGCACACTTTTTTACAAGTATATACCAGTCTGCAAACATGGAGCTTTTAAATGTGTCAGTGCTGTCTCACCTCTTGTGTCTCCCCAGCCCGTCACATAGCACTCCTCTCTTCCTCCTAACACAGCATTTTCTTTTGGTAAACAAACTGGGATTACATGATTATTAATGACTGCTGGTCTGGAATGAACAAAGAGGAACAATCATTAGCACAATTATACTTAATACTAGGTTCTAATTCAGGTTTCTAAAAAGATTTTATACACATTTAGCCTTTTATCATTTAAATCCTTAGTTTTGTTTGAGTTTTTTTTTCTGACATGCAAAATTGCTTTTTAGGCTCTAAATCCACAGAAAGTGATACACAAAAGAGAAAAGTCTGAAATGGATAATGATATAAAAAGAGCCAACAATAATCCAGGAGAATGCTTTGAATTAGGCTAATGCATAGCAAATAGAACCTAATTAGAAATAATTTAGTGGTATTTGTAAAAAATATATATATATTATATATATATAGGTATAATTTAGTGGCATTTGACACCTAGGTGTTAGATTGCTCTTTCTGCATCCAGTCTGATTTGAAATCACTTTCTGTCAGGACACTGAGCACACAGCAGAACCTAAGTCCATCTGACTTGCCATCTGACTTGCCTTTGGGTGCAGCAAAAGCTCATTTAGAAGACTACATTTTTAATCTGACCCTGTATCTGTTTCAGACATGCACTGCAACCACAGCACTGAAAGCCCAAGCAGCACACATTCACATCTGCTGGTAGCTGCATGGACAAATCCCTTTTGATTGCACAGTTCCACAGAGGGCATTTCCAATGAATGAAAACAGATGCAAGAAGGGCCATACTGGGCATTACATCAAACTCTTTGCCTGCCCACTGGCGAGCCCTGCTGGAAGAGGAAATCTCCTCACCATAGCATGGAAACAGCATGGACTGGCATCATGCTAATGTGGCAGGTTTCAATCATCATTACCTTATCAAGCATGTAGAAACACAGACTAAAATCTCCTCTAAGCATTACCTCCCGCTATTCTGCTGCCACTGCCTCACCTTGCAGCAGCTGACTCCCAGTGCATTTCCAGCCTGGCTAACTGTCCCCAGCCCTCCTCCCCTCCCAAAGACAGCCTTTGCCTTTCTGTAACCCCAGAGCCTCTGCAAGGAAAGAAAGAGGGGATCTCAAATCACTAATTGAACACAAAGTACGTAGAAACACTCATTTCTACAACACCAGCAACCACTTTGTCCCATCAGAACAAAGGAGTGCTTCAGGGAAGAAGGTACCTGCTCAGTTTGAGCAGAGCAATATCTGCTCTGCGTGGCTCCTTGAACAACTTCTCTACATCATGGATTTGTACTGACGGCTCAGTTGCCATTTCTCTGTGTAATCCAAGGTACACTTTATATGCAGCTGGTCGTGAGGACCTATTGGAAATGATTGCACATGGTGAGCTGATGAATACACAACCAGAACAGAGACCACTTTCAATGTTACTGAGCACCTTGCTCTGTCAAAGCCAGATAGCCAGCTTTGGAGTAAACTCAATCCCTTATAATGGCACATGAAATCAAATTGGCAGGAGTTATCACTGTCACTCTGCTTTACAGTCAAGATTCAGTTTTAATGAATGACAAATAGACTTGGCTCAATTCTTGACTGCTAGCAAGCAGTTTGCAACCAGCTTGGGTTAGTTATCAGGTCCCTTGTTTCTCCTGGTTTTTTTTATCTTGTGTAAGAAGTTGCTGGTGGAGACTATAACAGATACTTACTTTTCTAAGCAGTGGGCAGCAGTAAGAACCCATTGAGGATCTATCAGAGTTCCCCCACAGAAATGCAAGCCATAACTGTAATAGAGCAAAATGTCATGAAAAGGGCGGTGGTTTAAGATGGGGAAGTTAATCCTACTGTAATTTATCAGGTAATATTTCCAACATGTCTGCCTTTACAAACTAAAGACATTACTCCACAATTTCATTAAGAAATGTTTTGCTTTCCTAGAATAATGCTTCTTACTACGACAGTAAGAGTCTGTGGACATTTTTAGGAGGCCTTGCATGAAAACACCTAGATCTTCATTCTTAGTCAGTGTTTCTATTACTGGAAAAAACCCTGTGTGCAGTGAGGTTCACTATTTTAGAGATTTTGACTTTTTCTAGCTCTAATCACAGTCATAAAGCTCTGCAACTGGCTTGATTACCAGTTTTATTAATAATTTTGCCAGTAGGAGCAAATGTTTACATGGAAGGACTGATCAAGAAGTCTACTAGCCATACTGTTGCTTTTATTCGTTGGAAACTGATTCTGTTATAGAATATAGTGACAGATTTAGAGTCATGCTGCCTTCTACTGAAAATGTTCTTGAAATTAACAATTAACAATTGATTTGTCACAAAATAGAGTGTTCTTGGTTGTCTAAATGACCTTCTTTAAGAATAGCACACACAGTGTTTAGCCTTGAGCTATGTTTAAATTGAAATCAAGTTTAGAATGCCTGAACCACTTACTGTAAGGCTGTATGAGAGGCCAGGTTTCTTTGCATGTAGAGTCCAATATAATGGGGAATAACCATACCTGGTACGGAGGCTGATCTGCCAGGGCCAGGAGTGTGGGTGTGAAATACACCCTGCAACAATCCTTTGAGCACACAATTTTGGTCTGAACTTGGATTTCCCACATTCATACTGAGGAGGAGCTTCAGAAAAGAAAACAATATAACTGTTAGGAACTTAAGTGATTTGCTGTATATTCACTATGAACTCGGTGAACTAGAAGGTGAACCTGTTACATTTGTCACTTCAGCTTCTGATTCTCTTCAAGGAATTCTATACCATACATCACATATATTTTGTTAGGTTACCTTCATCTGGAACACCTAAAAATGCCCAGTAAATTTTTCTTTTTCATATACAGTTCTCAGTGGCCAGCAAATTACACACAAGTAGCTCTACAGTCAGACAGAAAAAAACCCAACCAAACAAACCCAAAACAAAAACAGAAGAGGAAGGAGAAGAAAAGAGAGAGAAAAAAGAAATAAAGCCTTCCATCATTTTTAAATGGTCTCTTATGGACTACAGCAGTTTAAACATCAGAAGCTGATGTTTTAAACAGATGTTTTAAACTAGTCTTGCAAAATTCTAAAGCTGTCTCTGAGGAACAAAATTTTGTCAACTCTTATTTCAGGATCATTTGGCCCTTCAGATTTCTCTGAGTTATTAAAAAAGTAGTTCTTATTTGGCCTTGGCGAACTGAGTCTTATCAACAGAGAATTTAGAATTTTGTCAGCAAAAAGAGCTAACTAAAGAAATTAAAAGCAAATGCCATATTTCCTCTGTTTTTTAGATTACCTTCTCAACAAAAAAACCAGTACTAATTTAAAGAAGAAATGGATCATCAAAATACAATACAATAGTGATGTGAAAATGTGTTGTGAAAATGTGATTTTTTTTTCCTTAAGAATCTCAGCACAACACGTTCACTGCAGTAACACTTTCACAGGTCCAGTGTGTTTACAACAATTTTCTTTTTCTTGCTTGCTCCGCTTTTGGGTTTTGATCTGAGGACATTTTCTTCTGCTCACTGCTGAGGGGATAAAGCAGCAAGAAAGTCACCCTTCTTTTGAGAGCTACCTCTCTTCCTAGCATAGCTTTTGTTGTTGATAGACATGAAAGGACTGGAAACCAAAATGTTATAAAACTTTATCATTGTACACTTTGTTGCACCACCTCATTCAGAGCTTGATTACTAGTAACAAAGACAAAGGGCATTTGGTTAAACCTTTAGGGTCAGATGCATTTTGCAGACACCAGATATGGTACAATATCAGAGGAGGGACAATCTGGTTGTCATCCAGAACAGAACCAGAGCCACGTGAGAGGGAGTGCAAAGATTTTGCTGGTATAAGAGTGTGCCTTGTTCAGCAAGGCCACGCACAGAGTTATGCCAGGAGATTGGGCTGGGGCAGGGGAAATTTCTGCTGGAACTGCCTATTTTGAAACACATGACAAAACTCCATAAGCTTCAGTGGCCTCCATATCTTGTGGTGCATTTGGAGCTTTCAAGGAAGACCAATCTTAGGTCTTCAGACAGAGACCCTAAGAACATGACTTCCCAAGAGCCTTAATTTCTTATCTATATCTGTTTCACTTAGATCAGTCTTTCACTAAACACCAAGTACTCTCCAGCTGTTATAAAAAGGTACAGGAAAGTCTTTAAGGGGAAGGAAGACACTAGTTTTTAAAGGAATAATTACGGCACTTGGGAATGTCACAGTACTCCCAGGCTTTTCTCGGGTCTGTTGTGTAGCACCAAGGTCCATTCACATCTCCATCAGGATTCCTGCAATACTGTAACATAGAATAAAGGCACCAGCTATTAACCAGGGAATAGAAAGGCCAACCAATTAAAGCTTCAAAATAAAATAAAATTGGGAAATATTTTTTAATTTTCATTCTTATAAGTGACTTCCCATTCCTTTTGTCAAATATTATTTCATTTTTCCATTTGCTCTGGAGTTTGGAAAAGGATAATAAAAATCAAACTTCCTCAATTGCCTTCAGACATTAAACTTCACTAGGGCAACCTTGGATCCCTGAGATCTCAAAAATTGGGAGATCTTGACTTTGATGAAGCTTTCTAAAGCACAGAAAATATTTACTCCTGCTTTCCCTGCAGTTAATAGGAGCAGTAGGATCAGTCCTGAGGTCTTTCTACATCCACTCTGGCTGCATGACTCTGAGACAGGAGAGTGTTGTGTAAGCTGTTCTTGCTCAACCTGTGATGATGCAGGGCTGCAGTGCTCCGCCTCATGCAGGTGCTGAATCACTCTCTGGGCTTTCCCTGGGCATACTGACTGATCCCTACCCAGCACACACACCTCACACAACTGTATGCTACCAGGTATCTTTTCCAGCTCCCTTCCCTATCCTGAAACATATCCCATGTCTTAGAGAAAATATATGCTACCAAGAGCCCCTGACAAGTGCAAGAACCAAGAATTTATGACAGGCAGCTTTTTAGAGACAGTTTCCCCAATCTGGAATTCAATACAGGGTATGTGATGCCATCAAAGAATTGACTAAAGCAAGTTCTAAAGTCATCTACCTGGTAAAAAAATAGTTCAAGCTGTCAGCATCAAACAAGCTCTTTGTATCACATGCAAAGCTTGTCACAAATCAGGCAAATACTCTAAATGGGATTTTACAAGGCTAAAGAGCTGCTGATGAGTACATTTTTTAGGACTAGGAAGATACAGGTTAGAAAGGGTGATTACCTTCCAGGGTGGTCAGGTACAGGTATCACCCTGAATAAAGGGCTGTGGCAGAGGCTGGAGGGCTGAAGGGGAATTACTGGGGCATGGGGGGCTACAATCCATCAGCTACGCATCTCAAGGAACTTGCACTGAACATTGGATCCATCACATCTCCTGTCCCTGGTACTACTGAAACCTATGAGCCCAGGTGTTCTTTCTGTCAGAGGAGACAGAGGCCCTGCCCACAGACCACCTCTGGCTGGTCCTCAGTACTGAGGAGAAGCAAGGGCCTATCTGAAGCCCCTTGGATGTACTGCAGAAGCATTCAGTGGAGCTTCTGAGCATCTCTGTGTCCCACAGTGACCACACTGGTCATGGCAGCAAGAACTATCATGATCAGGTTTTTGGATTGAACTGAGGAAAAGAAATTAACAAGGACTTGTCGCCAAATGCTTGCTGAGGGACCCTAAAAAAGATAAGCAAAGCTCAATGACAGCAAGTATTAAATGAACAGTTGTTTACATTTTTTTCCAGGCCTGCTCTTGGATGAGTTGTGGGAGTGAAATAGTCGTGGCTATGAGGTCTCTGAGAGCTCCACTCCTGACAAGTCCTGCCCCTTGCAGTTTTTGCCACTGTGCCACGGTAGTCTACACCATTTTCAATAATGCACTCTGTGAAAAATGAAGGAAAGGAAATGGTTGTTAGCTGTGAGCTATTGGGCAACATCCATACTTGATGGTGATGAAGCAGAGATAAATTTGAGGAAATACCACTACAATTTACACATCCTACATATTATATAGATGAGGAAATAAGGGCTACATAGTGTCAAGGATGACTAACAATGATATTTTAATTTCCTTGCATCTTAAAAATTTTCTTCATGATCATGAAAGTCATAAATAAGAGAAGCTAACATTTAGTCAATCCTTCAAGACTCCAGAAATCAGGTCTAAAAATACCATGCACTCATAAAGTATTTCCCTTGCAGGCACTGATATCTGTCCAATGCCACATTTTACAGTAGGTAAAACACAGTAACACGTATTCAGCCAAAATTATTAACCTTCTAACAAGTGAAACATGTCATAGCAAAAACAAATTAAAAAAAGAAAGCTGCAGAACTCTAACCATCTACTGCATAACAGAGTTGCATCTGAACTGAATCAAAAAAAGCCAGCTGTCCTCTGATGGTAAGTGGAACCCTAGAAATGTGAAAGCATGGCACAGGAAAAGACTTTTTGGAGCAGGTGCCAGCAAAATGCCATCACTGCTCCATTTTTTGTTATTACTAGTTGCCCTCCCACAGTAGAGCCATCTGCTTCCTCATGTTTCCAATATTGCCAGATGTAGCAGGTAAAAGATGTGCTATTAGCCTAAAAACTAATGCAGAACCCCTGCTATAAAATACTAACTACAAAAGTGCTCAGAAAATTAAGAGCGTGGATACAATACTGTATTAAATTCTGTATTTATTTAGAGTTTCCTGTATTTCATTTCTTATTAAATTCTTGTAAGTGTTTCCATAAAAACCAGCTTCCTGGTTATGAGCATTTCTGGGGAAGCTGAAAGTATTCTCACCAGGGTTTGTTTCCTCTGCTGTCTGAGGAGGCTTAGGTACAGTCTGTAGCCCCTGGTCGTCACACTTCTTCAGGTCACAGTACTCCCACCTCACGCTGGGGTCGGTGGTGTAGCACCATGGATGGCTGTCGGCATCTGGGTTTCTGCAGTAATTTTGGCTCAGGCCCCTGCAAATGCAAACATATTATATTCCTACCCATGCCATTGCCCTGGGGAGAGCTCACAAGAACACTTTAGAAAGCAGATCTGCTTCGGAGTTAGCATATACCATTTATCATGTACATTCTGTCATGGCCAGTTGAAATAGTTTTTACAGCAGAAAGAAATCAGGACACATACATTAAATATTTAAATATGCAAATACTTATTCAGTGATTAACACTTAAAGTAGAATATAATTCAAAAATCCAGATAAGTAAATGCATACATGTATAGCAAAGATATAATTTATTTTTTTCAAATATGGCAATAGTTTTAAAAAAGGAATAGTTTTTTGCATTTTGGAAAAAATAAGTGATAAATATTAGGAATAAGAAAACAATCTATCCCTTCTTCAAAGTTTTAATGACTTGCAGACTAGGAAGCAAAGACTTAAACTTGTGAATAAATTAATGCATAGAAACAGTTCATTTCAGCATAAGGGAAAATTTATTATAACTATTAATTACTTTAGAAGCAATGTAGAAACACACAGTTAATTAGTCTAAAGTATAATAGTGGCACCTGCGGTTTCTTTCAAGATGAAGTTAATAAAAAATGTTTCCATGATAAAAGAAGAAGAAAAGGAAGGGATTATTTTTATCTAGTACACTCCCTTCCCAGCTTTATAATCACTGTTGTGCAATGATGATGCACATCAAAACAAGTTCAATGGAACGACCACTGCCCAAGGAAAGCCGGCGATGGGAAGCACACGTACGCGTTGGGGTAGTTCTTGGCCGTTTTGTTGTGCCGGTGCGGCGACATCGAGCTCCAGGCCTGGCACTTCTTCCCCGAGCGAGTGAAAGAAGCTGTGCCACGGTAAGTGACCCCATTGCCCTGATAGCACTCCTCAGTAACTTCAGCCTGCTCAGGCACATCCACAGCTGCAGTGAATAACAGAAACCAATCTCTTGCATCTTAACTCTTTGACATTGATGCTTAAGCATAGAAAGACAACAGAAAACAAGAAGCCAGAGTATTTCACTGATCACCACAGCATGCTCTCTGTAACAGAATCCTTCCCAGACAGTAGATCAAAATGAAGATATCAAAAGATGCTTGCAAAAATTTCATGATATTCTAGATTAAAATCACTTGTACTTAATTTTACTGTCACACATGGGGATTTATTTCAGATAACAAGCCAAATAGTTAATATATGAATCAAAATTTTTTCAGGATGGGGGCTGCCTGTGTCTTTGCCATGCAATCTTAGGTTTTTGCTACACATTCAGTTTTTAAGGAGCTGGCATGTAAAGCTAACTAACTTTTCCATGGAGCATTTAAAAATACCACCACTGGGAAAATTGAAAAGACTTCTTTTACTGCAAAATTTCCTGATCTGAGGCAGCAGCTGACTTAAAACCTTCTACACTTGGCTGCCAGACTGAACACACCACTGTGGGCTCCACATCACACCCAGAGCTCAACTAGACACGGCAATGCCAACAGTGACAGCAGCAATGCAACTGAGCAGAGTTACAGGAGATTTTTCAAAATGAACCATGATGACCCTTCAATTCCACTTGTTTCCTGTTCTTACCAGGGGCCTCTGGCTTGGCACTGTCACAGGAGGGGATGTTGCAATATTCCCACCGGGCAGTTTTGTTGGTGGTGTAACACCATGGCCTCTGCTCACCATCAGGATTTCTGCAGTAGTTTTCATCTAGGCCCCTAGAACAGAAAACTTGGCTGATAAAAGTCTCTCTTGGAAATCTAAAAGTTATGAACAAATGGAGAATCTCTTGCTGCCTAGTTTAATGTTGCATTTACTAATGCCATTTGTCACATGAATAATTGCAATTCGCTGGTGTTTTGGATGTGCTAAACCAGATACCTGCACAACGGATGAATGAATTAAGAGGCTGTAATACTTTGAAGTCAAGAGTAGCACAGCAGAGAGAATCTAGGGTGAAAGAATCTAGCTCCAAGTAAATATCATAGCTGTACCCTTCTTACTCCACATGGTTTCATCTGAGCAATACAGTACAAGGATGAAATGAGGAGGGAAAAAGTCAGCCAAGAAGAGCTTGAAAGTCAGAAGAGGAGACACCTGTATTCAAGAACAAAGAAATCAATAAACAGAAATGTATGAAAAAATTGAAAATATGAGATCCAGCAGGTGATGAATGCTGGTGTAACTGAAGGACTTTGCAATACAGATGAAGAAAACTAAAGTAATTTTGAGACTTGGCATTTCTCATGGACACGGAGTGACAGAGGGGTTTCACTTACTGGCAGGGATAGTTTTCAGGAGTGCGAGCGTGTCTGTGGGGAGACTGAGAGCTCCAGTGCTGGCAGGTATTTCCTGATTCAGTAACAGATATTGTGCCTCGATAGTCTTCTCCTCTCCCTGAGAGACACTGGCGTCCTGGGACAGGAGGTGGTGGGGGTGTTGCTGTGACAAAAAAAGGAACTGAAATTAATCCGTGCCTTCTAGATATAGAAAAAACCTAAACCAACAAACCACTCTGATCTTTACAATCAAGTGGGCTTTTTAGATTTCTTGGCAGGTAAGTTCTAAATATCAAAATATTTGAAAAGTCCAAAAGGCAGATAAGAGATCTAAAGATATCTTTCTTGACTTTTCTTTCTCCCATTTTGAGTTCTTCACAAACAGTCAGGCTGCCAGAAGGGCATTTGCATCTGCCTCTTTACAGGAGCCAGGATTCAAAAGTCAGGATATGAAAATTCTAGCAGCCTCATCAGAACAGATCTGGAAAGTGAGCAAGTGGTAATACTGTGAAGAAAACTGGGGTGAAATGTCTGGCCCATCAGTGATACAGACAGGTGCATGTGTAAAATAGACGTACTCTGAGTGGTGAGAGACAGCAAGGATGAGGTCTAGTGAGAAATCCCAAGAAAAAGTATAATGGCAAGGATAGGCCTTTAGGGGAAAAGAAAACTGAAAAGGTGGAGAATTCATTTGAAGAGCAAAGCAAAAGCCAAAGTATTTTCAGGAAGAGTGAAACTCTTGGAATCAAAAGAGGAACAACAGAAGAAACAGCAGAAATGCCAGGTGTTTTGTGGAGAAAAGAAGAGAACCCCACAACTTTGTAAAAGTTGTAAAGCTGGTATGTTTATTACAGCGCTGGACACATGCGGAGATTGCTCTCCTCAAAAAAGGCATGCGTACCTCTGAGAACTTCAGGTCTCTTTTTATCTCTCTCTCAAATACATATGCATACAGTTTCACAATAGGTTCATACATATTCATTTTTATGGGTTTCGTGTGACATTTACCACTAGTTCCTTTTTATCAGAAAGAATTCCGAGGTCAGGTTGACTTGCCCTTACAGCAGTCCCTGTCTCTCTCTATCATCTTCTGTCTCCTCCCCTTTATCTCTGTCCTTCGCTGAAGTAACTTCACTGAGCTTAGGCCTTGCAGTCTGGCTAAATAACTATGGTTTCTAACCACAGACTCAACTCAAAAATGTACATTTCACCTAAATTAAAATGGATTTCTATCCTGGAAAATTTTCACTTTGCCTCATTGGTCATAGGAAAATACACCAAGGAAGGGAGATGTGCTCCAGACAAAACCATTAGAAATGCCTATGACAGAAACGTCTAATCTCAATAAAGCTATCAGAAGTTCATTTTAAACTGATTATTTTTTTTCTCTGAGATAATTCAGCTGTCTTTTATACTCTTCTTATCTTTGGGACCTCTTCTGTTTGTTTTAGATCCTCACACCACTCTGACTGGAAGAAGCCTAGAAGCCAGACTCACTGCAACGAGGAATGTCACAATATTCCCAGCGTTTAGTTGGACTGGTAGTGAAACACCAGGGCCGAGGTTCTCCATCAGGATTACGACAATAATTATTCTTCAGATCCTTCTCTGGAAAACTAAACCAGAAAAATAAGATTTTTAGGTTTTAAGATACACTACTAATGGCTGTAACAATTCTCCTGTCTGGTGCAGGGTGGTCTTCAGCCCACCACTGGTGATAAAGAGCCCATCACAGAACCTGACTCACTTTTCTGGGAGGTATCCATGGGAGTGAGGTTCCTGGGAGTCCCAGCGCTGGCACTCAAGCCCAGACGTTGTTGTTGAAACCACACCATGGTAGTTTTCTCCACTGCAGTGCATGCACTCTACTGTAGGAGCAAGGCAGAGTAAGGACAAGAGAA
Organism: Ammospiza nelsoni; assembly: GCF_027579445.1. NCBI lineage: Eukaryota > Metazoa > Chordata > Aves > Passeriformes > Passerellidae > Ammospiza > Ammospiza nelsoni. The sequence continues at coordinate 58,060,567 of NC_080635.1, forward strand.
ACAGAAAACCTCTGATCAACTGGTCCAGAAACATTCCTACTTGTCTCACACGAAGCACAAGAGCCTGATCAGAGCACAAGGCCATAATACAGTCATTTTTTGGCAAAGTAAAAGCTTAGTTTCCTTGGTAAGATTACTTTAACAATCAACTTGTTAAAGTCATTTTAGTTGTTGTATTATTCCATGAAAAAAAAAAAACCTCAAACCAACACTACAGACTACAGGCTTTAAAAGAACCAAATTGAATCTATTAATATATAATTTAAAATCTGTGCTTTGCTACTGTCACATTTTATTGAGTTCTGCACTAGCAACTGTCATTTTGTTCAATTCTAATTTTATGATATATCAATACACCCATACGCCTTTTTTATCTAGGGAAAAAAATACTTTGTGTTGATGTTTTCAGGGTCTTTTGATATCTTCCTTGTTGATGTTGAAAATGTTTTGGAAAATTTCGTGTTGAACTAAATTCAAGTTTGAAACAAATGCTCAATTGAAAATAAAAGTGTCTGAATAACTTCACATTCTTCAACACATCTTGAAAAAATTGGAAAGAAGTCAGTATGTGTGTCCTGACCTTCACATTCAGGGATGTTACAGTAGTCAAATCTGGTATCAGGATCTGTTGTGTAACACCAGGGTCCCTTTACATCCTTGTCAGGATTTCTGCAGTAGTTTTCCTCCAGTCCTGCTTTGGGATATTTTTCAGGCGTGTAACTGGAACAGAATTAAATGGGATTACAGAATAAGGAAGGCGTCCCAATTATTCAGCTCAGGGCTCTAAAAACAAAATCTTTATCTGAGGACAATTTTGTAGATGTTGGTGTTTAGAGGGCCCTTACGAGTTAGTGTGTGCAATTGCTGAAGCATGAGAAGTGCTACAATGATAGACTTAAGAAATACAGTGCCTCTATGGCCAGTTATGCCCTTAACACTTGCATTTTCTTTAGCTATTGGTTTCCTGCTCAAGCAGGGTACCATTTGGCATGTAGGGAAGTGCCTCCTCTGGGATATGTTCCCTGGGAGACACAATGACAATGTATTTGCTGAAATGTGAGAGTCCTCTGTAACCTGAATGCTACAGCATACGAATAGAAGGTTACTAAATAAACCCAGTTAGGTGTTTTCAATTAAATACAAGAAATACTGCCTTGTTAATTGTGGATTCACTGAAAAAATGATGCACCTCTATCTCATGTGCCACATGTTATACCTTTGGCCAAGAGAAGAAGTTCTTGCTCTGGTGAGACTACTAAAAAATTCTGATTTCAGCAGAACCAGATGTTTCTCTGTCTAGTGTTTTGCTCATGTAAAGCCCATAAAATTTGAATGCAACTGCCAAAACTGACAGCGTCTCTGTTGATGATGTAGCATCACTTAGAGGTCTCTGAGTAACAACTCAGATTAGAGAATTATCTTATGCTGGATAGGTACAGAAAAATGTTTTATAAGGAGATTTCTAACACCAAAAAAAAATTGCTTACAAGACAAATTAGCACCTATGTGTGGCTTAACAAAATTTCAGAAAAACATATGAACAGATACGAAAAGATCTTACTTTGGTTTATGTGGGGTATTATCAGCCCACTTCTGGCACTTCACACCTTTCTGAGTTTTGGCTTCTGTTCCTCTGTAATCCACTCCATTTCCCTCCTTGCATTCTAGAAGATATACTGAAATGATATGTGCTTAATCAGTATCACAACATATCAATTGGATTCTAACATACACAAAATCCCTTTTCATGACAGCACACTTAAATATGTTTGATCATATTTTGACTTTCTTGTGTTCTCAAAACTAGACATTTTACATTGTAAAAATCTGCTAGATAGCTGATGTCTAAGATGACTTGATTGGGACTGAAAAATGTATCTGAATGCAAAAGAATTTCTGCACCAGAATTCCAGAGAAATAAGTGTAACAAAAACCAGTTATTTTGGGAACACGCCACAGTAGATTTAAATAATAAAGTACACTTTAAATACATTTAAATAGATACTATAACAAAATAGAAAAACATTATCTTTTTCTTGCCTCCTATAAGATTATTATAGTCATGCACAGTAATTAAAATCAAATCTTTAAAGATGGTCACCTGAATTCAGCTGAAGACAAGACAGCTGCAGTTTAGGGACAGTCACTGTAAGGCAACGTGTCCTCTGGCTCAGAAAACTAAGTAGGAAACTCATTTACCATTTCCCTGGAGAAGCAATCTGTCTTTTAGGTTGTGACCTGGTTTGTCTAAGGGTCTTTAAGTAGTGTACAAATTGAATATTCAGTAGAGACCGAGTTCTGCAACAGGTTTTCCCAGCATCAAAGTTGTAACAAAGCTGACATACAAGCAGAAGATTAACAGAAATCTGGAGAAATAATGCCATTTTACACAGACCTGTCTTGCCCACAGTGAAAAGAACTAATATTTGAATCCAAAATATGGTTCAGCTTTTCTGGGGGCTGATATTTTAGACCTGAATTTATAGATGCACCCTTAGGAATGCTTTTATTTCAATGTATACATAGAGGCAAGTTTACTCTAGAAACTTTAGCTGGAAGCCATTTGGATCCCTCAAACAATTTTGCAATAAAATAACATTAAACCCCTCAATCACTGAACATTGAATCAGTCAAGTGCTGACTCTTCTTGTTTGTGTAAACTTTTGACCGTTTATATAACCTTCAGGGCTTTTCCTTTCCGATGACAAATTACTAACTTTGATCCCCAAACTCAACCCGTGTCCCTTGGGTTAACTATTTCCAAATAGATATGTAGGTAACAATTCCTGAATGCAGCTTTAATTCTTGTTACTTTTACTGTAAGTCAGAAATTATTAACTTTCTCTTTTATAGCACATGCTGTTAAAAAAATAACTTCTGAAACTGTCAGTTTTATAGTAATTGTCATCCTTTTTGTTGAACACAATGATAAATAGCAACTAGGTCTCATCAAGTAATTGCTTAGACTGAAAACATTACTGCAGGTACAAGGCTGAGCAACACAGACAGCATCTGACACAATCTGACACATACACACTAGGTTGTGTATTTGATGTTTATGATAACAAAGGTCATCTTTTGGTTTCTGCAGGCAGAGGTGCAATTTTTGGAAATTTTGGTTTTGTCAAACAAGTTTTTCACACTTTTAGTGGCGTGTTTCTGTTATTTCAAGAAACTAAAACACATGTCTATGGCCCCAAAACATGTAACAAATCCCCAATGAGTATTGCAGTAACAGGTTCTAACTTCAGTAAATCCAAGGGATGTCTCAAAAATAAACCAAAATTGCAATCCAGCTCCTGATCACAGAAAGAAAAAACAATATGATTATTTACATATAACTTACTCATACAAACTCTTAGCTTTGTTACTCATTAATTGATTCACTCAGTTTTCCTTCTAAATAAGAACTGCAGAAGACTTCTTAGTGTTACTTATTTGTGATGTATGGAAATTCCCACCTGCTTCTGTGTATAATGCAAGAACTAATGTTCTAAACATTAAATTACCTGCAGAAAAAAATGCAGCTGGCCAAAGGCTTCAGAAAATACCAGGTTGAAAAGGACCCTCAGTTGTCTTTGGTCCATAGTCCCAGAAATAGCACATTCAGGTTCCAAGGTGAGTGAGACTGCTCAGGGCTGTGGCCAGCCAATATCTGCAAGGGTGAAGGCTCCACAGCTTCTCTGGGCAATGTGGCCCAGTACTCACACACCTTTCTGTGAAAAATTACCTCCTTATCTTCCTTATCAGGCCCTTATCCACAGTGCCTGAACAAAACCTCATTTGGATGTTCGGCTGCAATCCAGCTAAAGCTGTTGAACTACTGTCTAAAATCTCCTTGCAGCTGCTATAGACACAGCATTGTCTTAGCCCACAGGGAGGGATAAGCCATCAAGGTCAACAGAGAAGTAAAGATACATTTTTCTGAAGGTCATGGGTGTTTACTATCAAGTTATTGAGATTCTTGCCTTTTGCTTAGAAACTGGCCCATCAAAACCATTCCATGATTTTCAGCAGTTGAGAACCTGGTTCATTTTCTATTACCAAAGTCAAGTATTACTGTATTATTAAAATCAGTGAACAGCACAATGAAATTTATGTTACATCAAAAATAAACCACATTCCTTCTGCCCTGTATACAGCAAGAGCTCCATGCTTGACAATGAAATTGAAAAATAGTCTTAAAACACAATTGTTTCCTTGCATCTGGTATAAGGTGATAATTTTTGAAACAGGATAAAGAATTGGATAGCTACCATTCCTCAGAGACACATTTCGTATTTTCAGAAAGAATTAGAGACCATTTCTGTCAAATAATCCTCATCTATGACAAAAATATTCATAAAATTCACCACGTCAATTAATGACATAATAAAAATAATAATGGGATAAAAATGTCACCAGTTAATTAACTGAAGAGTATGAACATCATACAACAATATACAAATACTATAAAAATAGATCATTTTTATCTGAACCACAGTTTAGTAACACAAAAAAGATATATACATACTTCTTTTTTCATAAAGAACTGCATTTGCTCTTCTGAATATCATTGCTGTTTTGGTGTTCTCACTCAATGTTAAACACTGCTGGTCTTTACTGGTAAATAAGAAGGCCCTGTCAAATTTACGAGAAGAGAGCAATGTAAGAAACAATATTGAATATATGCTTATTTTCCTGAAAACATTTTTGAGTATTCAGTTGTCATTTTATCAAACACTACAGTTCAGCGATATTTAAGACTGAGATTCAAATTTTTACATATTAAGAAAATATCAATATTTGGGACTGATATTTAAGACTGATATTTCTAATCACTGAGTATTACAGCTCACATTTTCAGTGGTGATTTTCACTTCTAAGTGTTCATATCAAACCTAAGTTGAAAGGGAGCTACAAGAAGAAATTATAACAAGGGATTTATAACTTGCCAGAGGTTCAAGAGACCATGTTGAAGGGGATATATACACAAGGCACCTTCACCGAATTTAAAAAATATAAGCAGTCATTCAAGGAGTTAGACACTCCACAGCATGCAGTAGTTACCACAAGGAGCAGGTAAAACACAATCCAGGACCTTAAGTTATCTTGTGGTAACTCTTCCGAGAGTAAGCACTCCATAAGTCATAGCCTTCTGTAAACTGCAAAACTGGAGCAGATGGTGTAGCCTCTAGAATAGCATCTAAGGAAACCTTCTGACAGGCCAAATAATTCCTACAGCTTGTTTTTGGGACCAAAAAGAAAAGAACAATAGCAGCATGGCATTCAATGGGTAACAAGAAAGCTGTTATGCCCGGTTAAGCCAATTAAGCTGTCAGTAATGTTAAATTTGTAAGTAGGAAAGTAACTAAGGAGCATGGCTCAATCCACCTCTAAGGTGGGATAATAAATCTGAAGTATTGATCTGAACACGGTCTGAAGCATTAATGTGAGGATGCTGCAGTGCTGCCCTGGTCCTAAGCTCTGACTAACATTTATCTTTCTTCCCCCAGATCCTTCCTGCCAGACAGCACCTGTTCTTGCTTGATTGTAATAGATCTCATGTAATTAATTAAGGAGGCATTACCTGATGTCATTCCAGTGCCAAGCGATGGCAGGCTTAGACCCCAGGGCAGAAGCTAAGGAATGATACTGTGTCTGAATATGCCTCAAAAGGGAACAGTAATTAACTGCCAACTGTAAATATATAATCTGAATATACAAACTTGCCCTCTCTGCCTTCCTCCCTAATATCCTGAACCACGTGCCACTGCAGCTCTGCCCTCTTTGTGGTTTTCAGAGTGAAACTGGATCCAGGGGAATTGGTGGTATTTCATACAGTCAGTAGACCCCTGTCATCCTTCAGGCTTCCACCTTTTTAGAACAAGTCTCATTTTCTCATTGGAGTTAAAGCCCAAAGTTACAAAACACAGTTAAGAAGTCAGGACCGTTGTATCCCTGCCTTGAATAAAAGCATTAATTAGAACCCAGTGCTTGAAACATCACTGCAGGCACTCTGCTGAGTTCAGAAAGGCGCGCTGCAGAAGGGCTACACTAGAAGAGACAATCCCTCTGCCCTGTATGCGCAGACTGCCTCCCACCACAGCAATGGACATCCCTCCTCACTGCCCCAGTTTCCTGCTACACTGCTGGAGCTCAGTGGGCTGCAAGGCTTTGGCACAGGAGATCCAGCAGCCTCAGGCTCAGAGCAATGGGCTCCTGTGGGGCAGAAACCTGAGCAAAGACCAACAACACAGGTTCATCAACACCTTTCACGCTTTCTAGCCCCTTGAGCCTGGTTAATGCAAGTGCAGGGAGAGGACTTGGCTGAAAGGGTTTAGAGTCATAAAGGTCTAGGTGGCCATCTCCTTGTCAAAGTAAATAGCAGTTAGCGAAGTCCAAATTCTAGTAAAATTCTGAAAAATGGATTTATCTGCAAGATAGGCAATGCAATGAAAATAAGCAATCCTATCCTAAATTTCCAAGAAATTAATTATGACTCTTTATTGCAGAAAGAGTGCAAGAGCCTTGATAAAACCATGCCAAGTTTGTTTGCAGCATGTCAAGTTGTGCATCGAGATATTGTAATGTTTTTCAATAAAAGTTCAACATAACTTTCTTAAGTTCTCTATTTTTTCTGTCTTCATCTATATGTCCCAGGCATTCTGTTTGTTTACATTTTTTGTTTTTCCAGCAAACCTCAAACCCCCACGAAGTCATAAGAAAACCCTTGAAATTTCAGACTGCAGGTAAAAAAGGCATATTGTTCCATCACTTGCAATGAAAGATGTGTGTGGGAACCAGTGGAAATTACCTGCAAGCAAACTTTTCTTCATTTTCACATTTCTCTGCACATTCTTCATCACTATTTGCTCTATAAACTTGCTTCATTGGATTGAGCAACCAAGCTCCCTCTGTTCTCACATAGCGGTCTAGAACGCTTCCTTGCACTAAAATGAAAAAGAGAGAAAGGAGTGAAAATGGGAATGATGATTAATTTCAAACTCTCACATTAAGTTCTTTGTCATCTAGTCATGTGACATCACCATTTAATTACTGGAATAGTTGGTTAATGGTGACAAAATATGGGTAAATCTAAAATGTCTTCCTGGTATGGCAAAAGGCAGCATTACTGAAAACCCAGTGTTAAGGCAGGACAGAGAAATGGCTTGAACAATAATAACACAAACCTATGGTATAAAGTAATGGCAGCACAAAAGATGACACAAGGAGAAAAAAGAGGGAAGGTGTTTCAGAAAGAAAATATTGGCCATGCATACTTTGGACAAAGCAGAGAAATGGGGCTCAATAAAGGTGTGGAACAACATTTGTCCCATGCTATCCATCTATCCTCATGGAATGACTTCAGATTTATCAGTAACCTCCTTACAAAGGCTCCTTTTAAAAGAAACAAACCATCCTCAGTCACTGAGGTTGTCAGATGTTCAGTTTGTCATTTTTGTAATAAACCTGTACTGAACTTACTTAATAATCAAGGTGGCAGTTGTTGCCCTCCATTGCAATGAATTAAGACAAGACACTAAACTGGTAAATAAATTCACCTAACAACCTCTGGGCTACAGCTGCATGTCAAATATATAGGATACTAAAAAGTACAGCTATGTTTAATGGTAAACTCAAAAATTGTTCAAGAACATTTCTTCTTGTAAAGGACTTTGGCATTTAGTATTTTCCTGTTACAGCTGTGCAATCTCAGAATTAGTGCACAGCACAGTGATTTCCATGACTTCCAGCTGCAGGGTCATGGAGTTGCATGAGTCCTATGATTTTTACAGTTTCTTTATCAGTGAGCACATGACTCTTCTGACAAACATCTGGCCCTGGGAGTTACCTGTTCTGTAGGGTTTCAACCCCAGACAGGCACCCTGGCCCCTGGTCACTGCAGGACATCTCAGTCCTGCTCTGTGCTGCTGTGCCTGGCCTTACGCAATTGCTGAACAAAAGGCAGACAGGGGATGAACCAGACCATGGCTGGAATCTCAGGAATAACAGCCATGCTGCAGAGAGGAACTTCACTTTCTCTGCCCCCTGTCTGTCTCAGCCATGGCCCAATGTCAGCAGCAGGGACAAAAAGCCTCCTTGTCCCACTCAGACCCCTGAGAGGGGGCTCCACTGGGTTGTTCAGTGATGTCTTTCCAGCTGAGAAAGGCAACAGCTCCTCCCTTTCCCGAGTAACACTCTTTACTGTGAAGTGGGCTCAGAAGTATCCTGCTACTAAATTCCTTCACTTGAGAGATAGCTCAGCCTGCAACTGGGCATTTTCTTAAAGATCATTTGGCATCTACAAGTTGAAGCTGGTAAAATAGGGATAAAAGCCAAATTATGCTTCCTCTCATACGATTGCAAGAGCATAGAAGTTACTGCAGGGTTTTTTCTGCATTTAAAAACCCCTGGGAAGAGCTCATCTCTAAGGGTTGGCAATTACCTTAAATGTATGCATGGAAAAAAAAAGGATAGCTGCTGGAAAACAAAAGAATAAGTGGAAAAGAGCCCAATGGCATTTCCACTAGTTATTTCAAAACAAAAACATTGAGAATAAATAAGTTTTGAGACAAAACATTAAACTAGGTTAAGACAATATCATAGGGATGCTGCAATGCTCTCCACAAGGAAAAGAAAAACAAGAAAAGAATTCCTATTATGGTACAGCTTCCATGAAAACTTAGTTGAGTTCTGTTTTGACATTTTGCAACAACATTACAACTATTAATACAACATTTGATTTTAGAAATATTGACAGGGTCATAATTGATTTGAGTCATAAAAGTATTTTTCCCCTTGTTATATTTACATGGCAGGGGATTACTTGTAGGGAAAATAAAAAGGAAAATATGCAATCAATAAAAAGCAGTAAATTATCATGCTACCATTTGCATTATATCTATGATGTTTTACAGTCTCAGAAAATGTATTACTATCTTATTCAGAAATGCAAATATTTACAACCATTTGTTAAAGAATTTGAAGAAAAAAGTATAATATTTCAGATAAAAGCCCAAATTGTATCTTTTTCTCCCTTATATAAAATTCCTACTTAATTGAGGAAGGTATTTGACTTTACAGAGGCTGTTCTTTTGCAAAAACAAAGCTTAGAAACTAGAATTTAAACCAAGATAAAATTTAAGTAAGAGATTTTTTTTTTATGCTGGGGCATGTCTCCAATACTTCCCGCTAAAATCTACCTATATATTTTCCTAACTGTTACTTTTTCTTATGCTTTAAAACTGCATATGTAAAATGTTTGTCTATTTTACTGTATCTTTATATAAGCATTAGCACACTCAGAACTGTATTTTTTACTACAATCACAACATATTGTGTAGTTATATAGATGCCTGCAAGAAGCTGTGTGGTCTGAATCTCACAGTTCACAGGAGTTTAAAGTTTCCAGGACAGAGAATATTCATACGTATGAAACCCATAAAAATATATCTAAGGAGCTCAATTCAGTTCTTGTGCGCTCCAAAATTTTTGTACCATCTTCCACAAAAATACCTTTTTGTACCAAAAATATTGCAGAAACTAACAGTGATCAGATTTGGTCTCCATATCATATGGAATGAAAAATTCACTGTTAAGAATGTAGTTATGAAAAAGACCAAAATTGCAGTGTGTAGAACAAGCTTTCCTTTCCTGTATCATTCTGTTTTGCACAAGCATTAACAAACTTTAGAGCATTCAGAATAAGGATCACAGTGGCTGGAAATAACAGAAAAAAAAATTCCCCAAACCTAAGACAAAAGGCTGCTGAAACCAGAGGGAGCCATGCCTTTGTGCAAGCCTTTGACAGGCTGCTCCCCAAGGGTGCCCCTGTCTCTGGCCAGGGGAACGTTTGCTGGGAGCCACCAGTGCCCATGCAGACACCAAGGCTGCTCCTCTTCTGGTGTCTGTAATGGGCACAGCCCTGGAGCAATGACAGCTCTCACTCTGCTCAGCAGCAGCTCTTGCTGCCCAGCAAGCCCCAAATCCACCATCGTCCAGGGGAGCTGTGACGCAGGGATTTGGGGACCTACCTTCATCACATGGAGCTTGCAAGGGTCTGGCCCCAGCCTCACCCAGGCAAGCAGAAGGCAAAGGACTCTTACCTGAGCTGAGAAAGAACAGGAGGAGAAAGGCAGCTTTGCTAATCCCCATTTTGGGCCAGCTTGGAGGGTGCTGGAAGTTGTGTGTGTCGGTGCTCAAAGTTTTATTGACTTGCACTGGAGTGAGGCAGCATCAAACAAACAAGGCAAGAGGATTAAGTTAATCATTCTCCCATGCTGCTCCCCCCTTGCCGTGGTGTGGCTGTTCAAACAACCTTGAATTGGATGGATTACCAAATCAGATTCAATCATTCCTACTGGATGCTATTAAATGCAAAGGCACTTTCTTGTTTTGCAGGATATATTTCATTCTCAAATGGTTAGGTCTTTCTCTACGAGAGAAAAGACAAGAATAATGTTGCTGGAAAGTATGGGAAAACATGTGTCCAGGCAGGATCTGAATTTCTCTTGACACTAGAGTCCCAATAGTAAATTCAGCCATGCATGCCTGTACTGATTTATAAGGAGCAACTTCTGTTTAATCTCATGGTAAGCATGATTATAATATTCAGATATTAACTCTGTAAAATAGTTTAATTTTACTTCTTTATTAAAGAATTCCTTTTCTGCTGTATCCTTGAATTACACTTTTCTTTTTTTTTTTCTTCTATTTGGGAGTAGGACTTTAATTTCATTTAGATTTAAGAAGATACTCTAAACCTTAAACATTAGGTTTAAGAATCATAGATAGCAATTTAGTGTTCTTCCTTACCAGACATTTACCCTCACACTGCATGCACAAATTCACCCAGCGAGGGTGTCAGACTTTGCTCATCTGTGTGTTATCCTGATTTCAACATCAGTTCACTCTGTATTTCCCAAGCAGCCTTTACCTTGGAAAAGTTGCACTGCAGCACCATTTCATGGCTTCTCTAGCATGCTAACTCTCTGGTGTTGCTTCCAAACAACTTACTGAATCAAATGTGCTAGTGACTCACCAGAGGCAGTCACTAGCATATTTGATGAATGAATGAATAGGAGAATATTGGATGGGGAGAACAGACTTGAATGCACACTGCTGGATCAATCTTCTGCAATTGGAGGCCAAAAGTTTACAGAATCATGAGTTCCTTCTAAAAATTAATGAGGCTGTCCTCTTCTACATCATCCTGCCTGCTTTAAGTAGAACTTACACTGTACTGAGGGTTTGGGATAAAGCTAGGAGTGTAGGAGTAAATATGTGAGAGAGGCATTCTAGAATGAGAACCACACTAGCTTATATTTTACTGATTATGTGAAAAATTTAAAGCTGATCCTGTTTGTGGTCCTATGCTGTTTTTCTCCTGTCAGGTAGTATAATACCATGCTGTTTGGCTGTGTTCTGTCTTGGATCTGTTTTAATGCAACTTGTGAACAAGAGCAAAGAACGGGATATCTGCAGAGGCTTGGGATACCACTGATGTTAGTGCAGGGAAACAAAGCAGATGGGCCAAGGAGAGGAGCTGATGGGAGCTGGACTCAGCTCAGGGAAACATTTGAAGGGTGACAGGGAGAATGGGTGGGATATAATGCAATCACATGTGGGATCAGGCTTATCAGGTTTTAGGACCAGTTACTCATTGGGAAAGAATGGTAAAACAAAGGTGCAGAACACCATGTAGGCTTTACTAGCAAGCAGGCTTTTGAGAGCTATCCAAGCCTGGTTTAGCTCCACATTTTTAACAATCTTAACCTTATTTTCAATTCCAGCTCTAGATCCTAGTTTTCATCTCTCCTGCTCTATATCCCCTAACTCCCTGGCTACAAACAGCATCTGCTCACCAATCCCTGGGCCTCCTTCCCATCAGCTATTATCACATAGTGGGTATTTTCCTTACTCCAATGCAAAATTGGTTTTCTGCTCAGCCCTGCCCTCTCCAGCATCTCTGGCATCTTCCCCAGTTTTCTATATCTCCCATTTCCACTGAGGTAGTCACTGGGTCACTGTGTTATGGTGCACATCTGGTGGTAAAAGTCTAACAAAAAAAACTGCATAAGTGGATGAGTGCAGCTGTTTCTGCTGCATGGGGAGGTTTGAAAGGCTGTGAGTCTTAACTGAGTTTGTAAAATTCATCAATAAACACTATGTGTTAGACATTTTAATTAGATCAGCTTTTCCTACTGGTTTTCAAAACCAAAGAAGCTAATTGTGGTAGCCAAAGGTTTGTTAACACATGTCCAGGATAGTTTGGGAAAATTTGCATGCATCAGGTCAGCAGACTCTTTTGCAAGTTTTCCTCATGTTAAAGGTCTATATACACTTCAAAATCTATACTCCTTCCTTATAGTTGTTGCTGGTTTGGCTCTGGTTCTTTTCTCAATATCATTGTCTCAAATCTGATTAAAATGCACCTACACTGGTGTGAATGCTCTGAAGAAAGCAAAGAACACTCATATTGCCATTTCATTCAAAGATGGCAATGCAGATTTGAAGAATTCTTAATCATCTCTATCTAAATGGATCTGATCTTGGTAAACGAGACTTTTTACTCCTGGTAAAAAACCCATTCTGTAAGTTTTCCACAAGAAAATGACAAAACAGAGGTGTCTTTCATCTGCCACACTGGCACTCCTCACTGTTGTCTTGTGACAAGGATGTGACTTGTCAAGGCATTATGTTTGACAGGATCCTTGTAAACTGTTGATTTATCCTTTTGTGCCTTTCCTCCTTTCCTCTTTCCCCTCACTGATGCACACAGTATCTAAATCTCTCTCCAGTTCTAATCTTGTGGTGTTTGTTCTCATTTATTTGATCACTGTGAGGATCACCCATAGGTGGAAGTTTATCAGATCTCATTTCAGAGTCAGGGTACATTGGTTAGCGCAGTGGTTAAAATATAAACAACAGTAGGAGGTTTTTTAAATAGAAGTTGACCCTTGAAATTGGATTTACTGTAAGTTCAGAAAAATACCCCCACAAAAGTAATTGCAAACAATGTCAGAACACAGAGCACAATTTTTTGAATAAATTCCCTTAAACATAAATTCTCTAAATTTCAGAATCAGGAAACATCAGAAAACAGACACTGATCTGATATCACTGATATCATTACTTGCTAAGAGGAAAGAATCAAAGGACAGATTTTGTTATCTTTAAATGTCTTCAAAGGAAGGGAAAATTTCAAAAGGCATGTCTAAGGTATTGCACATGCACAAGACTGGGATGAGCATGAAGTAAAGGAGTTCATGTAATTGCTCCAAAGAGTAATGCCATGACATAGAGCCATAAGCAGCTGGGAAATAAGGAAGGTATTTTTACTTTCTTTTCAAACACCAACAGAAAAAGTAACAAAAGTGAGAGGGAACTTTGGGCAGCAGCCCCAGATGGATAATGTGGATGGCTTCTAACAGCAGATGCTGCTGACCGTAAGGTAGCGAGGAGTTTGGGAGGGGGAAAGGTAGCCAAGTTAAAAATAAATTCTGTCCTTGCTCTGCACATGAAAGAACACAGAGGGCAGAAGATCTGATAGATAAACTCATCTCTGTGACTTCCAGCCACAGATGTTAATGGATCCAAGGTAAGGGAAATGAGAGAAGGTACAGAGAGGATGTTTCTCCAGTAGTGAAAGCTTCTGTCTCTAAAATGTTCATTTGTTCTGGCTGCTGCCAAATGTAAGAAACCAGCAGAATAAAATCAGACAAATGAGAAGCTAGAAGTGAGCAAACTAAGTGTCACCTTTAGAGCAGAAAGATCTAAAGAATTAATTAGAGAGGTTTGTGGATTGCTGAAAAAGTATCTGGAAATACAGGGATTGTGCAATTGCCTTTAACAGAGGTGTGGAGAGCATTAAAGCCATAGGGAATCTGACAGACAGCACTTAGCACACAGTGTGCTAAAAGCCTTTGCACATGAGCCACGACTGCATCATGGTGCTGTGAGACAAGAGGGTAAAATCATTCTTCATTTCCTACTCAGAGAACATCAGACAAACCACAACTAAGCTCAAGAATTACAGACAGCAGAGGAATTGTGCAGCTTTGAGCCCTGCTTGAGTATCCCAGCTTGTAACATCCAGCAACAGCACTGCTTTGGGAATTGGTTCAACAAAACAGTGTTGCAGTGGTGATCTGCTGTAGCCTGCTCCACGTGTCTGTCAGGGGGAGCATATGTCCTGCACCCAAACTTGGCCTTCCTTGATTTTGTTATTCTCCTGCTGTACTGCTGTCACCACCCTGCCCAAAGAGTGCTACCCACTCTTTACATGTGGGGCTGCAAAACACAGACAGAGAAGCAGCACATAATAGGGCCTGAAATGCAACCCATATGTTTGATTTTCCTTTTCTGTTCTTCTTGGAAGAATCTGTAAGAAAGTGAGAATCTTTTTGTATTCAGGCTCCTCAAAGACTGGTGCACACCAGGTCATTGCTGCAGCTCTTTGTGTTCAGCAGTTCCTGTCTCTGCTGTTCCAAGTCACAGGACTCAGCTGAGAGCAGTGCTCTGGAGCCCATGCAGGGGCAGGGTTGTTGAACTCTTATCAGTCCTTCCTCTGACACCTAATGGTGCAACTTAACCCTTTCACCACTCTATTCAAAATGTTTAGAGCCACTGGGGAGTCCTTGAATGAGGGTAAGGGCAATTTGGCAGCAGAATGTGAAAGATAAAATGAAGAAAAGAAGCATAACAATTATTCCACTTCTGGTTAGAAATGCAAAGGACAAACTGCAGGGGAAAATTTTGCATTTTACCCAACAGTTGTTCAAGTGCTTCCAAAGACCCCTGCAAATACTTGCTATTTTTAAGGTGCTGTTCTGGTCTTTTTCTACACACTTAGGCAGTTCTATACAATGATCAGTGTTGCAGTGTTTTGCTAACTGATGGTTCCAGTCAGTGATGAAATCAACTGTCTACAAACATCATTGAGATAAGACGAATGTTTACAGTTCTTTACTTCTCTGACAGTTTCAGAAAAGAGGGACAAGCTACCACCATTTTCCACACAAAGTGTATATTGAAATTTCCAAGTGCATTTTCTGCTTGTCACTTACATATAGGTTTATTTCCATGCTCATTCTTGTGTCATTCACTTGCATAAAGGAGGGATGTTCTAACCAGTTTAATCTTATTGAAAGTAAGTGTTAAAAGGATAAGACAAAAAATGATGTTAATGTTCCATTCAGGGCTGTTTGGAATGGGATCAGTTCAAGACACTTGAGTCACAGAGATTTTCAACAGTATGTTAGCAAGCTGAGAATACTACCTCTAGGTTAATTTAATATTTTGACAAATTGCATTTGTGTGTGTGGGCATGCATATGTGTGAATGTGTTTATGTGTGTGAATATATCCTACTATAACATCTTTGTTTACAAACAGTTAATAAAATTAATGGCAGTTCCAGTTTAATAGATTTTGTATAAAACTCCTCTATTCTTTAATCATTTTTATGTCCCTATGCAAAAAGACCTTGTCATTATATCCCACAGCCTGCATTTGCTGAAGACAACATTCGAAAAATTGATTGGTTCTTTTTTTCCTGACTCTCATGTAAACTCCCAAGTTGAGATCAGGAAATTTTGCATTAGAAATCATGGAAAATTTGCTGATCAGCTTTATCATTTGCTCCTATTATACTTTAATTCAAAGTAAATTTCTGAAAGATGTGCCATTTACATGTGCTATGTGTCCCAAAGACTGTAGCGTACCATGTTCTATTTTTGGCATAGAAAGTGCAGAAATATGAATCACCACAAACTGTGGGGTGGAAGGTGGATGAAAGTGGGGTAAAAAATTAAACAGATGATGCTGTCAGCAACTGGAATTATCTTAATAACTTTTTCCAAACTTGTTCTTCAAACTCTGCAAAATGTTCCCTAGTTGCAAACTACCCATTAGTCTCCTGACATCTTGTGTAAGATACCTTCTTGGGAAAAAAAATGCTTTTCTAGAACTCTGGAAGTTTTGAAGTTTTACAGGTGTCTACAGGGTTAGGATACAGGAAAATAAAAAAAAAAAATCCAGTGGAACTACATTTGAAAATGTGACAGAATAAGGACAAACAGATCACCAAAGCAGACCCAGAAAGATGAAATGAGAAGGACAGTACTTGTGTGCCAAGGATGCAGAGTCCCATCCAATGATGAAGTGCTGTAGGGTCCACGTTCTTACATTCTATGGCAATATATTGATACAGTCCTAGTAGTAATGGCACATTCCCAGTATTCAACTGTAAATATGAGAAAAAATTTATTATTTATGCACATCAAAGACTGGAAAATGCTCGAAATCTTGCCAGAAGTATCACCTGAAAAGGTGCCTGAATTAGGACAGATGACTGATAGTAAATCAAGAATTCCCAGGCTGCTAGAGAACAGATAGAGCTCCAACTCAGCTGGAGAAAATAATGCAAGATATCCAGACTGTATTCTCACAAAAGCCAAAAAACTACCCCAAGTCACAGAACAACACAGAGAAAAGACTCAAAAAACTGTGAAATCAAGTCAGAGAAGATTCACAGAATATTGCAAAGTGAAGGCCTGACAGTCTTTAGCTCCTGAGAACATCCTATAGCAAGAGGATGGGTTGTTAATGAGTCACACAGATTTCTGGGCAAGACACCTGGTTTCCAAATGTGATGCTCAATAACATCAATATTGCTACTTTGACAGTCACCTCAAGTCTAACCAAAGAGCACTGAGAGGTACAGTGACAAAAGTCTCCAAGAAGGGTAGCCTTTTTTAAACCTTAAAATCAAGAACCTTTGTTTTCCATGAATCAGCAGCAGCATTTCAGTGACATGGGGCTGGTGGGTTCCATGTCTGTCCTGCTGGGATCTGTGCCTTACAGGCAGACTGTGCAAAGCCTCTGCAGGCAACAGCATCACCCAGGGTGACAGATCCCCAGCAGGCACAGCTCAGCATCTGCTAGCAAAAGACAGAATCAAATCCCAGAAATTTCCATTAGACAGTGCCCACGGGACCTGCAGAATGTCTCACAGGAACCAAAAGAAACAGGAACAATTTTTGGGCCGGGCCATTTATTACAGAGAGTTGCTGCCAATGTTTTTTTAAAGAACAGCACTTCTGGCAGAACTTTCAAAGCCAACAGTGCATGGGGGACAGAAAGCAAGTGCCAGATGGCAGCAAGCCTTGTGTGTGCTCAACAGGTTCTGAAAGCATCCAAATTTACTGAGCATGAAGCTCAAGAAAAGCCCTTGGGGCTGTAGTACAACAGGAGAAAGAGGCAGAGACACACCGAGGACTAAACCTGAGCAAGGGAGCTGTTTTTGAGTTCATATTTCAGGTTTTTCTCTGACCTTATCCCACTGGTTGATTAGTGAGGGAAATGCTGCAGAAGTGGCTGTAGGCTGAAGCATGGTCCCCTGTACCAGCCTGTTCAGATGATCACACGGGGAAAAGTGGAGGAGAGCCACCACCATTTCCAGCATTCCTTGGCTAGAGTACAAGGGCCTGGGGTACTGTGACAAACTCCACACCAAGGCCCACGTGCTTGGGAAAGGCAGCCTGCTCTTATGGCCCTGGTGGGGACACAGAGCTAAGGGCAGACTGAAGGGGAGAGCAGGAGCTTGGAGACAGGAACAATATTCAGGACTTGGAAGGAATCCAAGGAAAAGGTACTGTCAAGGCAGACTCTTACAGAAGAGCTATTCAAACAAAAGAAATTGATGAATGGGTCAGAATGGAAGCCATAAATCATTGATGAAGATTATTAAGGAGTAAGCAGAGAATCTGCAAATATTTTACTGCTTTTTAGCTGTAGCTTTTTTAAAAATCCCAAAATGAATTTTTGTAGGGTTCTTTATAGCAATGATAAAATAGCTAAATAATAGATATAGATACTTTCTATGAGATGTTCAACAGAAAGACTGAAAAATCTAGATGTTCTTGTTCAGATTTAGAGGTCCATTTCTATTGGACAGGTGTGCATTTTTTTCATAGGTATATCAACACATATTCTCTTTGGAGGTGATATGTTTTTAAATGATACACAGTAAACTAGAGCAACAGCTAAAAATTCTGAAATTAGCTTTGGTTACTAACTGGGAGTCTAGGGGTCTCATGTGTTTCTGTTGATTTTTGTTGCTGCTGGAACATGCCCCACTCAGTTTCCTTCGGTCACTGCAGTACTGCTTGAAGGACTAAGCCACACTTCCCTGACACTTTCAGTGGCAATCCTTTTCCACCATCCAGGCCTGATTCCATGGCTCTGGGAGGCTTCACTAACCTGTGGGTGCTTCTTTCTCCATTTCCCTGCAGGAGAGTTAGCCTAGATTTACACTGATTTGAACTCTTTCAAATTTAAGGTGTTTTCCAGACAAGCAAGATTTTCTGAAACCAAGGTTGAATTTTCCAAAATATAGTTTATTTAGATGTGGGATTCTGGGACTACAAATTAGTCTCCAAATGGACTTGATTAAAAAACCAAGCCTTTAGAAGAAAGGATATTTGATGAACCACATCAACAATTACACTCTGAAACAAAACAAGTACATTTCAAAAAAATAAATACTTTTCTGAAAAAAAAAAAAGATTGTGGGACTTAGTCTACAGATAAAGTATTGTTAGCCACAGGATACAATAGGGATATTGAGGAGTTGGGTTTCTCTCTATTAAAGCTTATTGTTTAGCTATTAAAAAGCACAAAAGGAAAAAAAATAAAAACATATGAAAATATGCACTAACAGTACAAAGGGAACACCTGTATTTTGAAAAGTTAAAAAGCAACAATGCTGCACTGAGTTACAGGCAAATTCTAGCTCCAATATCCAACGCTTCCAGAACACATCACAAAAATTAGATTTAATGACACGTGCTGTTACACTGCCATCCTGTGGCAAAGTACCTGAAGTTTCCTGAGAACACAAATGATAACCTGCTTTCAAAAAGACTTAACATTCTTGTTCTGAGGACAGGAAAACATCAGTAGAGATTTAGCTACACCTCTGGAGATGTTGCTCAGGAAACACTAATACTGAAAACACAATAAAATTTGTCTTCAGAGGGTTCATGACATCATTGTCTGGACACACAGTTTGAACCTGTGGCTTCTGAAACCTAGTTTTCTGGCAGTGAAATAAAATGTTTTCCCCTTCTTTTCCTCGTGTTGCAAAGTAAATAGACATTCTAGTATGTTAAGCATATTGAAATATGAGGGACTGTTCATGTGACTAATAACTTCAGCCAATTTAAAATGAAAAATATTTATTAAAAATACTCAAAATTACTTATTAAAATTTTAGGAGTCTTGCATTCCCTCTTAATACCAGATCCATAAGATTGTGCCACTTCATAATTCCAGCCTTGCTTCAAGTCTCTGCATTAGTATGAAAAAATCTGATTTCCTTAAAACATTTTGAAGTCCTAAACTGAAAACATGTTCAAAAAAGAAAGAAGAAACTAGGCTTCTTTAAATGTTTTGCTGAATTTTAGTGTAAGATTTTTTTTTGCTCTTGGCCTACAAGTAAAAAATGTAGTAGAATGTGAAAAAACTTTTCTGTATTACAGAATTTTAGCTTTGGGAGAACTGCCACCCACAAGAAGCTGGTAATACACAACAAAAATAAAACCCATGGTCATAACTGGTCTTGTACCTACTCTGGAGAGAACTTTGAGAAGGTAAATGTGGCTCAACAAAGGCAATGAGGATAAAGAACATTCCTAAACTCTCTTCTGAGAAAGGACTGCTTACTTGCCCCCATGAACTAAGGCCACACACTTCAGGATGAGGAGACAAGTCGAGGACAGAACTAACAGTGAAATCCTTTCAGTTCAAAGACTTTCAGATCTCTGAGAAGTAGTCACAGAAATTTAGATTGCCTAATAAACATGTACAGGCATTTCTACTGCCAATATCCACATATTTGGGGCACACCAGCTTTCTAGCATAGTTAGTCCTTATGACTTGCATTCAAAGCACTAGAAATTTAGCATGCAAGATGCAATCATCTCAGGATGCAGAACATCTTGCACAATTGTTCTCTTATTATTAAAGAAATTGGTTATTAACTTTAACTTTTTGATCCTTTTTTTTTCTTATCAATACAATATATGTAAATTTCTTCTCTCAGTTGCCCCAACTCAAGACTCAACTTGTATCAATCAGATCGTTTGCTCAGAATGCCAAATACCAGAAACCCGATTATATATTGCTATCAAGAGAAAATAACCCACTGATCAGTTAAACAATTAACTTCTGCCAAAATATCCCTGCACCTTTAGCACTCTAAGTTATCCAACCCCGATCTTGTTTCTGTTTTGTGCACTCGAGTGACACCTCGAGGCTGTCCCTGCCTGTGACAGATTTTACCTTCTGTTGAAAGTTAGGCTCTGACAAGAACCTTGATCCTTGATCCATTCTTCATCATCCTGGAATGCTTGTGAGATTTTCAGAATGCATCTGGTATCTACAAACTGTTCACCTGTAACCCACAACATGCCACCTTAGCTCATGTCCCTTTCTGCTTCCCACACATCCCAAATGTAAGATAATGGAAAGCTTTCTCTGAACAAGCACCTAAAACTGAAATAGCAGGTGAACACAGGTAGCACATGCTTTTGAAGCCATTGAAAAACTCTATACATACCTGTCCATATTTTTTTCAAAAGCCTTGCTTTTCTCCTTCCAGCAGAATAGAAATTGCACACTTGTCTCTGCTTACAAACAGGATGTGTTGTGCTTGGAGTATGCTTTTTTTTCTTTGGTTTGTTCCACAGGCCATCAAAGTACAGACAAAACTCATCCTGTTATTTTGGGGGCTGTACAGGTTCCCCTGCTGCTCCTGACTTGCATTTTTTGCAATAATGAGCAAAGTCCAAATATTTTTTTTTAAATTTCACTGTCAGGAAATGGAAAAAAAAATATTTGGGACACTGACACAGGAATACACATTGCAACATCTTTAGCTGTAATGGAAATGTGATTATCAGCCTCAGGAACTGCTTAATATCAGCAGGTCATGTTTTGCACTGTGCTAAGTACATCAGAAGAACTGTAAGACATAGGACCTTGCAAGAAGTAACATGAGGTGAAAAAGTCTTTTTTACATCAGCATGTCAATCCTTGGCTTACAGGAGCTTTCTATCTGGAACATTCTTAACTGCAGAGCAGTGATTTTTAACTAGTCCAGGATGAAAGCAACGAATTTAACACAGACTTATTTGTTTTATCAATTATTTATGAGTAAGAACTGCAGTATTGCCATCTCTCTCTATCCCCAAAAACCCAACTAAACAAGTCAGCTAAAGAAGTCAGATTTATTCTCCCCTGACACAGATAATGGCCCTGACCACTACTTGCTTATAGATGTCAGATGGCACAAATACCTCATGTTTGTCAAAGGTGTAATGGCCACAGAAATCTTAAAGACATTCTTTTGAAACAAGTGTTCCTGGAAACTTGGCACAAGCTTTTGGTAGTGACGGAAAACCTGCTGATGTCTCATGCCAGGCTTATTTAGAAGGCTTTACAGCCCCATCACTGCTGGTCAAATTAGACAATATCAAATCTGCTTTCCATGTCAGTGACTAAAAATGACAGGCTTTGAGTTTGCCATAACTGAGCCTCTCAGCTGCCAGGAAGTTAGTTAGGAAGGAATATCTGGATTTCTGGTCCAATATCTTGTTCAATGCAAGGCCAACCTGAAGGTGAGACCAGGTTGCTCAAGGCCATTATTTCATGGAGTCTGGGGTACTATGAAGGACAGAGAGATAAAAGAATAGAGATGCACTAAGGGTAAAGGGAAGCACAGGAATGCTGAGCACTTGGTTTTTGTTGTGTTATGCCAAGGCAACCCAGGACACCTGCCTAAGGAAACCAGAAATATCCCCACCTATCAGCTGAGGGCATGCCAGCATTTGAGGAAGCAGAGGGCAGCTGAGTACAAAAAGAGATAGTAGTGTCTGTCACTGACAACACATGAGGAACAGGGAAGCCAGGTCTCAGAAGGTACATTCTTTTGGAGGCCAGTGTTATTCATTGACATAATCTGAGGGATGCAATGCTTGGGAACTATGTCACAAGCATCTGCTCACTTCTAGTTTCTGCGAATTGCTGCCAACTGAAGGCTAATTTTACCCAACTCTACTTCTTAAACAAACTAACCACGTTCATCAAGAACCTTGCACTGATTTCTCAAACCTTCTAGTGTATGAGAGATCATGGACATCTACAATTTCAAATACATTTTACACAGAAGTGAATTTAAAAGTTTTCAAATATGACAAATATGCTTAAGTTTATTAGGTAATTATCCCTGCGGGGGAGGGGGAATCTCCCAAAACACTGCTTAAATCAACTACTAAATGAGGCAACAAATGAAAGTTTCTCCATAGCTCGCTATTTGTGCAGCTATTTGCAGAAAGCTTGTCACTTGCATTCCCAGCCCTTGTCACTTGCCCAACAGAGCCCATTACCCAGGGACTTCAATTCTTCCGCAACAAATTTTGTTCGTCTCAGCTCTGAGAGCTAATATGTACTTTCGACACACTTTTCTTTTACAGCGGACCCGTGGGAGGGCTCCCGTTTCTAATGCATTTCACCCGGTTTTGTTTGTTTGTTTGTTTGCTTTGTGTTTATTTCCTTTCCCGGCGCTTCCCCGCGCCCGCCGTTTCCTTGGGAGCCGGGATTGTTTTGGGCGGAACCACCGGCACGCCGCTGCGGAGGGGGGAGCGGGACCGAGGAAGAGCCCACTGGCGGAGGGAAGGGGGGAGGCGGGGCGGCCGCAGCCGGGCCACGTCGCGGCGGCCACGGGAGCGGACGGGGCCGGGTGAGCGATGGCCGAGCTGAGCGATGCCCTCGGCGGGGAGCGGGGCCGCGCCCCGGGCCGGGCCCCGCCGGGCGTGTGCCGCCGCTGGTCGCAGTGCGCGGCCCCGGGGGCGGGTTGGGCTGGGTAACGCCTCCCGCCGCTGTTCCCTCCCCCGGCTCCCCTTCCCGCCCCGGGACGGTGGGCTCAGCCTGGGGCTGGGCACGGCCGCAGCCGCTCGGGGGCCGCGCGGGGACCGCCGCCGTTGGCGCGCGCGGGCGGGGAGCGGGATCGGGATCGGGATCGCGGCTGCGCTGGGAAGCGGGAGCAGGGGCGGGAGCGCGGTCGGGCTGGGCGGCGGCCAGCGCGGGCCGGGGAGCGCGGGCGGGCTGGGCGCGCCCGGCGAGGAGCGGGGAGCGGGGAGCGGGGAGCGGGAGCGGGTGGCGCGGCCGGAGTGGCCCCGGCGGGACTGTGCCGGGCCGGGCCGGCGGAGCGGCGGCCGAGGGCGGCCTGCGCGCTGTGGCTGCCTGGTGCCGGCGCGGCGGCGCGGGGCAGTGCCGCGGGAAGCCCTAATCCCAGCTCGGCGTTGTTCCGCCCCCCCTCCTGCGCTTTTCACGGGTTTTGTAGTTCACTGGGGTGACATGCGTGGGCATTGCAGTGAACACACTTCTCCATGCTTCCATGTGCTTCTCCATGCCTGGCACCTTGGCTCCACAGCGGGGATGCCTCCTGCACGCGGAATGCCCGTGTGGATGCATCACATCCTCGCTAGATAATTGCCTCGGTTCGTCCAGTTGTGGTGTGTAGCGGGAATGTCCCTTCGTATCTTTTAAATCTACCACTATTCTTCCGGGCACAGCAGAATGTGACATTGGAAATTAAAATACTTAGGATGGTCTCTTGCTGAGAACACTGTTTCATATTTAGCATCTAAGATAAAGCTTAATAAAAAATAAAAGTCTTCTATATTTCCTTACATAGAACTGAAGTCAGTAATTTTGATGTCAAGAGTCTGTTCACAACTTTGTCTTGACTAACGGTGCCAAATTTCTGGAGTAAAAGCCCCAACTTAACAGTTCCTATGAAGCAAAAACTTTCTGATACATTACTACTAGAAAACCAAGGGTAGCACCAGCTTTTAAAAACACTTTAAAAAACTTTTATTAGTATGAGTGTAAAGTCTTTACAGGCACATCTAAACTGGTAGAAAACTGCTGCACTTCTATTAGTTTTTACATAGGTGTTTCCTCATCTGTCAGTTTTCTGGACTGAAATACTGAATTTTCATTAATAAAATTAGATTTTTTTTTAATGTCAGATTTGTCAGTAGTGAAGAGGAACAGATTCATCTCCGTGTAATTTTGCTGCATAATTCTGAGCTGAAGTTCTTTCACATCTCAGAGTAATGATCCCTACATGTTGCTAAATTAGAAGCCTGCTAGTAAAACCCAAGATTTCCCTCTGTGATCCAAAAGGTGAGAAATAAACAAGGCCTGATGTTCTACTTGTTTCCAGCCACTGAAGTTTATGCTCACTTATTACAAGGAAAGAAAAATGATGAGTGTAGTTCAGGAAAATCCTAAGTGTGTAATTCTATTTTGTCAGCTCAGTTTCCTGAATGGCCATAATTAGGTAGGAAATTTTTCACGTCCCATTGTGTAGTGCAAATTCTGTATGTTTTGCTCATTGCAGTATGGATTTAATTTATATCTTTTATTAGCGGTCAGTAAAAGTAGGTTTTGTTTGTAGTGACTCTTGTGGCATGTTTAGCATAAAATCTCTGTATTACAGATACAGAATATAGCAACTCAATGAGTACTGTAAAATACTGTGAAAAGATGAAGAGTTTAATGTAGAATCACTTTATAAATACGAATAGAATATTGGAGAAGAGCAAACTGGGTTATTTTCAGGAAAGTATAGGAATTGGAATTTTAGGCTTTATCAATTTGTATTGTTGTTTATTCCTGGTATCTGGACTATGTCACTTCCCAGGTATGTGATTTTGTCAGTCTTGGATTGTCTTATATTTACTAACATGGAAGAGATCCAATCTGATCAGACAAAAATGTGTTTTAACAACATTAATGGTAACTGAGCTTACTCAGGCTGGGGCATGGTGGTTGCTGAACTTTGATACACAATTAAATCTCTCCTATTCTAAGGTGAGATTACACTAAGTAAACAGCCTTGTTCTTATCCTTGTTGATTAATGATCTATATTTACACAAGCCTGATGGTTGCTTTAATGCAGCCTGTCAAAGACCATGAAGCTCTAAATTGGAAATACCTATTAAACAATAGCACTGTCATTTGAAGACTTTATCTCTTAGTTTTATTGCCACAACAGGCTAGACGCTGAATAAATAAACAAACAGTGATGCAGTCATTGGTGGATTTTGCTAATTCTTAATTTTAGAGTGCTTGTAGATGCAAGGTGACCCTAGCTTTTGGTAAGATGTTTATTCCATTATAATAAAAAATGATCTGTAAAATTAATATTTTAACCTATAGGTTGGTTGGGTTTTTTGGTGGACTGATTTATTTAA
Source organism: Ammospiza nelsoni (assembly GCF_027579445.1). Lineage (NCBI taxonomy): Eukaryota > Metazoa > Chordata > Aves > Passeriformes > Passerellidae > Ammospiza > Ammospiza nelsoni. The sequence goes on from NC_080635.1 coordinate 58,085,877, forward strand.
TCTTTGACCAGAAGCTTATTTCTGTACTTAGAATACGTATGCACTTATTTAGTTTTGCTTTTGTGTGCTATATTGTCTCTCATATTTTTTGCTTTAATTTTAAGAGCCCTTCAGTATTTAATTCCTTGTTTCTAATTAGTTTTTGAGGGCTTGTTGAAATCACTCAGCTAATTATAAGTTGCTCTTCCATGTTTCTGTTGTTCTCAGTCAGTGATTAAAGTGATAGAATCTGCTGTATTTTTTGAATTTATTTAGTTTTCTGCTCTTCTAAATTATGTGTTTTCTAGCCAATTGTGAATTGACTACTTGGAAAGCAGCATTTAGTAACTAGTACTTTTCAAATGCCCATTAGGTTTAACCAAGTATAAATTGCAAAAGCAGTTTTATTTCTCAATTGTGTTTTTTAATTTATTGTAAGAAGTGTTATTTTTAACAGTTACTGGTTTAATAGTGACAATGAAGCTTTGCTGTAGGAGTCAGAAGATGTTTTAGATAGTGAAAATATTGCAACCTCATCAGTGTCATTTCAGGCATAGTTTGGATGCGTGTTAGGTGGCCTGGACCAAAATGGTGTGAGAATAATGCAGCCACACATCCTGGCAGTGTTTAATGCTGTGCCTGAATTTGTTAGGATCAGTGCAGTCTGGCTGTCAGGGAATGTTGAGTTACTGATGTCTGACAGGAGGTGTTTCCTAGGAAGAACTCGGAGCTGTTACCTGCTGGGATTGGGGGACACAGGTACCAGAGTTCTTGCATGGAAGTCTCAGGGGAGCATCCCACCTTCCTAGGAACCTACACTTCATTAGTTCTGCTGTTTACAAAACAGCTCTTTGTATTAAGCTGTTTTGTAGAGCAGTCTGAATTTTCTTGATGAAAAGATAAACCTGTGTGATATTTTTATTTGCCTTCAAGCTTTGTTTGGATTGCATTTGCAGGCTTTTTTTCACAACCGGGAGCCTGACAATTTTTTTTCTTTAGAGAAATAAATTTCATGTAGTTACTTGTCTGCTTTATAAAAGTACAAATGCTTATATAAACATAAATATTTAGAGATTTGTAATAAAGTTAGATCTGCTGGCAGATACTAACCTTTATATTGAAAATTGTCAGCCAGGTTTCTCAATGATACTGTCAGGAGAGGAATCTGATTAGAATGGCTTCAATATAAATGGTTTCATGGGTCATTATTATTTAAATAAACTGTTGGATTTTTTAGAAGGCTGGAGGACAACAGTCCTGAATTACTTGGCTACCACCCAGAAATAGCCAAATAGCTAATTAAATTACTATAATGTTGGTTTTTATTTGCCCACAAATAATAAGTATCAGAGCTGGGATTTGATAGGAGAAAATTTCTAATAATTTAGACAAATAGGGAAATACTTATTTCTAAATAAAACACAGTCATCCCTAATACTAATTAGCACAGATTTAATTATTAACTTGAAGTCTATGGAGCACTTATGCTAATGACAGTTGTTAAATATTTTAAATAGAATGGTGAATTCTGAGGAAGAAGCAGCTGTTGTGTTGAGCCACTTCTAACTGAGGACTGAAAATGAGAGCAGGTAAGGACACTTCGTGTTTGATTTCCTGTACATATTTTATAGTTAGAACTAGGTGCAAATGATAGAAGTTATTTCTGTCCTATATAAATCCTTAATGCTCCATTGTCTCCTTTTAGAGTTTGTGATTATAGCTGGTTTTCAGAGTGGTGTTATTTTCTTATATTAAATTCAGGGGCTTTTGCAAAAAGTTGTAATGACGGTGGTAAATATGCTGTAGCTGAAGATTCAGCAGCCTTTTTCAGTGGTGTTTCAGGCTGCATTTTGAATTCTTAATTACAAATTAAGCATTACCTGAGGGGAGCTAGAACACCTAGTGCTTCAAGGGTTGAAATGCTGCTGATGACAGTGTCATGATCACAGAAAGGCAAGTGTGCCAGTCCCTGGCTCTTACAGGTCTGACTCAGGATGGTGCTGCTCTGGTTTCCAGAGCCAGTAAGAACGCAGAGCTGCTGCTTCTCCTGGAAGACAGTGTGTCACCTCTGCTCATAAACAGGCACGGAGGGCAGTAATCTGTCCTCTGCTTTGGCTAGCCCAAGTTTTGTACTGATCCTGATGTGTGTGCTGTTCAAAATGTGCTTTCTTCAGGAGACAGGGTGGATGGTGCTGACTTCAGCAACAAGTGAAAGACTGGTGTGTGTGAGTCTGTGCAAAGCTGCTGAGTTATCCTTGCATGGGTTATGTTGCCAGTGGAAATTCTTAACAAAGTGAATTTCTTGATAAACTTTCCCTGATAAATAATTCTCATCCTTTGCAATTTTAGAGCATGACTATTCACCTTTTTCAGCAATGATGATTAATGAGATAGCAAATCATACTCTTGATTTCTTTTTGCAGTTGAAAGTGAGGCGAAGGCAAAAACCAAAGTCCGCTTTGAGGAGATCTTCAGACGCCATGCTGGCCTAGCAGACGCAAAGAATCCAAAGAAAAAGAAGTTTGACTCTCAAGAGAGTATTGTGGTGAGTTACAACACATGCAGGCTTTTTTTGGCTGCCTTCCTTAACAGAAAAAGATCAGGAAAATATATTGCAGAAAGTAGATGTAATCATTTAAAAAAAAATGAAGTGTAAAGTATGTTTCTGCACATACCCCTTGTTTTTGGTGTGGCTTTTATTTTCTTGTGTACCAGTAAAGCATCCTTGTAGCTTGGAGGTATGGCAAAATGCTGTAGACTATAATGGTGGTGAAAAGAAAATGTCACATGCAGGCATGCACTTGTTTAATGTCCATCAGTACTTGCTTTTCCATACCCCTTTATCATAAAATTTTTTACATTTTTTGTACAATTTTTCATAATTTTTTCATACAATTTTTCAAATTCAATACTGACTTTACTGGGAGTTAATTAGATATTTGAGGGCTAGTAGAATTACATCTGTGAAAGTTTTTAATTTTGAGAGTGCTATATCTGTGTAATACAGGTATATCTGTCTAATACAGCTGTGAATTGAGAACTGATGGGAAAACATAATACTATTAGACATAATAATTAATTATGCAATTTTCTACTTTTTTAAATCTCAGTAATTAGTGAATTTCTGCATGTGCTGAGCTTTGTGTCTTGAGTGATTCCTTGTTCACATGTGAACTTTTTTTTGAAGCTTTTGACCTCAGCTTGTGACTTGCAGCTTAGGAAGGGTTCCATCACGCCGACTTTATAGTTAGATTACATTTTTGTTTGTGGTGTGTCACTAAGGGAGCCTCATAAATCCCTCTGAGTTATGATTCATACTGTAATCTTTTTCCTGAAGAGCAGAATAAAAGTTCAATATGAACTTATTCTCTATATACCTGATTATTGACTTAGAAGATTTGGCATTTGGAAAGAATGTAAATTATTTAGAAGACAAATGTTCTGGTTTTTTATTTTCCTCCTGATAGGTTTTCTATTTTTCGTCTTTTTTTTCTTACAATTGTGTCCATATCAGACTCTGGAAATGAACATTCCTTCATTAATACAAATTTAAGACAAATGGATGGTATTTCATGTTATATCATAAGACAAATGGGTGGTATTTCATATAATATCATAAGTGTTACGTGTAGTTATATATATTAAGTATATTCAGAATAGATACATTAAACTTAGTATTGCTAAATATTGGTCTTATGTTGACCATTTGAAGTTGGATTTTGTACGGACTTCTAAAAAATTTATATTCTTTGACGTATATGCTAGTCAATAGTCTATACAAAGAATCAACTTGATGTCTAAAAATAGTAAAGAGAGTTAGAAGGTGGGGGTTTTTTCCTTATTTACATGTATGTAAATTTAAAAAAGTAAGTTCTTTCTCATTTAAGTTTACTTTTTAATGAAATGTGAATTTTTAATTCTGTAATATATATTTTTGAACACATAACTGTATGTTCATATTACTTGTAAGTATTTTAAGCTCGCTTTGGTTTTAGAATTGGTTTCCATTCCAGAAGTCTCTGATGTGAAACACTAGTGTTTTGGAGTTATGTAGAAACACTTAAAATCATACTGACCAGAATCAAAACTCAGTGGTATGCAAGCAAATGAAGAAGCATTTTTAGGATCAGTGAGGGAGGTCAAATTTCTGTCTTCAAACCACTTAAAAATTAAGGATTTGAGGAGAGCTTGTATTGAAACCTATTACTGATCACTTGGAGTATTTCCTTAAAGTGTGACAAAGTTGCAGGAGCTCAGGTTGATATTTTCCATGCTGGTTGCATTCAAGTAGAAATTTCTGTAAAAGCTTCAGCAAATAAACAGTCATTTCTCTGTAAAAAATTCCACTCTGTGTGTGGGAGTGGAAGAGTAGGTAGATGGAGGGGGTTGACTGGTTTTGTTCCCGTTTTCTTCAGTTTGTATGATTTAACAGTACAGAGTTTCACAAATCTTGAAATAATGTGAAATTTGTCAGTGATGGTTGGCTTCATGTCATGCATTTGCCATAAATGGTCTCCCAGCTTTGATCAAAAACAGGTCATAGTTCAGAGCCTATTTCCACTTGAAGTGTTCCAGTCTGTTTCCTTTGTCTTAGCTCTAGCCTTTTTTAAAGATTAATAAGACTTTTTCCCTTATACTCCACTGTTTCTTTGAAACCTGAGTTCTGGAGCTGCAGGGGGTTGCTCTGGTTTTAAATGACAGAAGTGAGGATAAGAAGAGTGCCTGCCTGCTCTGCTTTGTGTGCCTGTTGCCTGGAGAGCCTGCCTGGACAGCAGGAAGAGGAAAGGTTGATGTCTGTAGGGCAGGATGAGTTGAAGCCCCAACTGATAGGAATGAAGAGCTTCTAATGGAGATGGAAATACACATCAGCTGTGGCCAGTGAAAGCTCTGCTTTGCTGTTCAGTAAATAGCTACTGGGGGCAGTGGGTGTGAAATCTAAAGGCATTGTGGAAAAAACAAGCAATTGAGACACATTTAGAAAGTGAATTGGCTAATGTCCCTTCTAGGGTAGCTACCATATTTATTTTTTACCAATTGTAACTCCTGTTACAACTTGTTAGAGTGAGGCAAGCCACAGATCAGGGAATGTCCAGGTACATTAATCTGTCTAAAGTCATAATGAAAATTAATGCATTTATTTCATTCAATCTAAATTCTGTGGTTGAAGAGAGGATGTTTAAAAACTTTTTACCAGATGAAAATGTTAGATCACTCTATGGAGGCAAAATTTTCTTTCTTAGACTGTAATCTGATCAGATTACAATATTGGGATGGACAGGCATTGTTAACTTGGGTTTTGTGTTCCAGGCAGGGCTGCAGCAGGTTTATCTGGCTTGTAGGCTGAAAGGCACTGAATAATTGTTGAGATTTCCACTGGATTTTACCCCTTTGTTTCTTGTGCATAAAATAGGAGAACTGATAATAGTTGACTATATAATTGATCCACACATTTTCTCAATGTTTTCTGTTAAAATTTGGTGGAAAAATTCTAAGCTCATAATTTTATCTGTAAATTAAAGTTCTAGCTTTGAGTGTCTATATTTTATAGCCTTACACAAGCAATGGCAGTAAAATTGGTTTCTTAGTACTTTAAGATTTTCTTAAACATCCCACCCAACAAGCCATCATCACAAGTACATTCAGTAACAATCTAGCTGTAGGTTAAGGGTCTTTTATAACCAGTACATATCAGTGTGGGGGGATAGAATATAAGAAAATAAAGATAGTGTAGAAAGTAATCTTACCCCTGAGGAGTCGCAGATGGGCCAATCATCAAAGATTAGGAACAGGCCTGACTTTAACAGGTCTGTAAAGGCTGTCTGATTTACACAGCTGTAACCAATGAGAAGCAGAGTGCTATAAAAGAGTGGGGTGGCTGGTTGAGAAGGGAACTGGTGTCAGTTGGCTGCTTTGTGAGGAAGAAAGAGTCAGTGCTCTGAGGAGCTCTCCATGAGAAACACCAAGAAGGTGTGAAACTTCTGTGGTAAGGAGACAACAGCATGGAACCCCTGTGATATAGACAGCATATCAGCGCTTCAGTGGGCTGGCAGTGTCCATCCCCAATTTTTCAAGGTGTGATTAAGGGCAGAAATTCAGGTACCTCTGTAAATCAGGTTGCACAAGTTTCAAACACCCATGACAAACTCACTCTACAATGCCAGCTTTCACTCATGCATGTTTGAGAAGTCCTTGTGGAAAGGTGTAAGTCCTTTGAAAAGGCGTTGTCCCTGCTGACAGCTCTGGGGCATGAATGGCAGTCATGTGACCTCTGATTGACTAAATTTTTAATTGTGGTGTGAGCCTTGAGTGTCAGCTCATGTGTGTGCCCCTTGGCTGGCATCCATTCCCTGGTCCTCCCAAGCCAGTAGTGCAAGCAAGGCTGTTTCCAGGGGGGAGTGCTTCCTCTGCCCTGGTGTAATGTGGCCACAGAGATGTTGTGAAACAAAGCCTTCTTATTTGTTCCATATTTTAAGCTGAGAAAGCCAAGTTCAGGTCACCAGTCCTCTGGAGTTACGCCAGAGACTGGCCTGTCTTACTGAGCTGCTTTTCCACCCTAACTACTTCCTCTAATTTAGTGCAGTGTTTATGTATTGATTGCTCTTAGTTAATATCTCTCAGTCACGTGTTTCAGAGAATTTATACCAATATTCCCTCCTGGCCAGAATCCTAATCTGAAGGTTTTTATGAACCTCTTGCCTTTTACTTTATTGTTTTGTAACTTCTTTGTGTCTTTCCTCTGTGTTTAATTATGTCATGTAATTATATCATGTGGGAAAGCTGGTCTGAATTGAGATTGTACAGGCTATTTATCTGAGGAATTTATGTTTGAACTGCTGTAGCAGCTTTGTGCTGCCTGCAGTATCTATTAATGTTCCTGAAATTTGCTGTAGTTTGAGATTGTGGTGTGTTTTCATTATAGGGAAATGGCCTCAAGTTGTGCTAGAAAGGTTTAGATATTAGGAAAAATTTTTCCTTTGGAGGGATAGTTAGACATTGGCTGCCCAAGGAAATTATGGGGGTACCATCCCTAAAGCTGTTCAAAAGGCATGTGAACATGGGGATATGGTTTAGGGGTGCTGGGTTAATGGTTGGACTTGATTTTTGAAGTATTTTCCAACCTGACTGATTCTATGAATCTATGATTTTTTGTTTGGAGGCAATAATAAATAGCAAGCTCTAGTAAGTGTTTCAAGCCAGCTTTTGCATCAGGTAGATTCCTTTAGGGAGATTAATCTTGAGTATCAGAGTTACTTTAGAAACTCTTTACCAGGTCATAGATGAGGGCTTTTTGTTTAGGATTTCTCAAATAATCTTGCTACTTGCACTTAGTGGATTGATATTTTATCAAATACAAAAATCAGCAAGACCTTAGTTATTGGCCACTATTGGGTTTTAATTGTCAGTGTGTTTTAATCTTCATTTCTCATACTCTACAGTTAAAGTTACTCACAGACATAAAGATAAGGAAGTGAACAATCTATAAGGAACATTATTCCATTCCGGGGTTTTTCTTAGTTTATACAAAGCTTGCTCTTTAATTCTTCTCTTTTCCTTACTCTGTTCTGTATTTCAAGTTATTTCTATGAAATTTTGCCCGTCCTCTTGAATCATTGGCTTACAAACAAATGTGATGTTAGTGGTTTCTTTAAGCACGTATAAGGTGAAAATCAAAGGACAATTTTTTCATATTTACTACACGTTTTTACAAGTATTTGAGACAAACATGATTCTATGACTGGGAGTTGTATCCTCACTAGAAGGGAACAATATCTGTGTTTATTGAGGAAGAAGGTGTTGGCAAATAAAGCTTTGTAGGCAGATGTGTATATTTTCTCCAAACTTTTAAATTTGCTTTTGTTGTGTTTTAAAGCCCTTTCTGATGTTTCATGTTGAAGCTCTAAGAGAGATTTCTGTAAGACAACAGCATAAATGAACCTCAGTGACTTTATAGAAGTTATATCAAAGAACAGAGATCTCCATGTTGACCCGACAGAATTAGACCTCAGTTACTAGCTGTGATCTTTGGGATTATCATGGAATCATAGTTTGGATTGAAAGGAACCTTAAAGGTGATCTAACCCAAGTGCCCTGCCATGATCAGGAATATCTTGAATTAGATCAGGATGCTCAGAGCTCCTTCCAACCTGACCTTGAACATATCCAGGGAGGCTGGGAAGTGGCACTATAGCCTTTAGTAACCAGAAATAGAAACTTGAAGAAGAGAGGAAAGTTTACAATGTTTTTTATAAAACCATCAAGAAGTGCTTAAACAAATGCATCAGCTGAAATTTAGTTCTGACAAGTGGCTTTCAGTATAAGAGACTGCAAACAACTGAGCCTGAAATCTCTCTAACTTGGATTTTCAGTGGATGAAAGTATTTGTTTTTGTGGTGCATGAAGTCTTCCCATCTTTCACAGTGTAAAACACTAGCATCTCTTTATGGAGTAGACTTTTTGATTTCCTCTTTGTACTGGATATGTGTAAAAGTCATATGAAAATGTAGTGTAACATTGAGGATGAGGTGCCCAAATACCAAATGTTTTTTTCTAGTGTGAACTTTCTGTTGACTTTCAATCTGTTGCTTGTCAAATTGAAACAACAAAATAACTAGATCTTTGATTTAATTTTACTTTGAGTAATGTTGCTGAAGGAATGACATGAAGTGCAGTGTTTATCCTTGGAACATGATTTTTAGTAAAAATATGTTTTATGTTCTTTTCATTTATAGCTTGATACCTTTAGAAATAATATTGATCTGTCTAAGGAAAGTGTGAATGATGAAGCAATTATAAACAACACATATAATCCTGAAGAAGAGAGCCCAAGATTTACAAAAAATAAATTAAGAGAGAAAGCGTCAATTGCAAAGAAAATAAACAATGATGTTGTTAGTGGAGAAGAGAACAAGCAGCCAAAGTCGAACAGGAAAAAAAAGAAATCACTGTTACAAGAACAATTTAATGAGGAGGAAGATTTATATGAAGCTAAATTGGGGAGTTTTGAAGAAAAGACTAATGATTTTCCAAAGAAGAAAACAAAAAGTAAATCACCAACAGATGTACCTGATCAAGAAGGTGATAGAAAGATCAAAAATTCCTTGACTGAAGTGAGAAATGTAACTGAATTAGAAGAGGAAGAGCAGCTAATTCAAGCCTATCAGCTGCATGTGGCTGAGGAAGAGGCAAATGCAATTAAAATGAAAATGAGAAAGAAACTTAAAGAACAGATGTCTGAATCTACCTCTACTGTTCAAAGGCACGAAGTTGCACTGAATAATGAAGTGGGTAAAAAGAAGAAAAAGAAGAAAGAGCGAGCAGTTTTGAGTGAAGCTGAAACAAGGTAACATGACAAACTGAATTTTACACAACAGGTTTCATTTTAACATAGGCAGCAGCTTTCTGTTAAATTGTTCATATTTTTGAAGTGATTAACTGGATGATTCTGTTATGAAAAAATAGTACTAAATCCTTCCTCAGAAGGCTGTCATGATTAATATTTAGCTCATGGATTCTTTTTAACTTCTTTTTTAAATATTCTTCATTGCCATTTGATGTTTGTTTACTGTGGAATTCACTCTTAACTAACGTAAGATAGTTTTGTGCATGATTTTTTTTTTAGTGATAAATGATGGGTGTGATCCAGCAAAAAGGTATTTGTTTAACTCTTCACATAAATGCTTCTGCAATTGTCTGGAAATTAGGGGGAAAGGAAGAGAGGAGAGCACTGAAGAAGGCAAGACACTAATGGGGCTGGGGGCTGTTATGTTTTCAAGATACACAGGTGATGAGTTGGAGAATTTCAAATGAATTAATAATGGCAATGAGTAATTGTACCAATATATGCAGTGGACTGCAGTTGCTGACCGTGATCCATTACCTTGCAGTGCAATGTCCCTTTCTGAGCTGCAGCATCATCATCCAGAAGCAGGTGGCAATGAAAGTCCATCACCTGAAAGATTATTTACATCAGAAGAACAGAAACTGGAGGGAAGCATGGAAAAGCAGAAACCTAAAGCCAAGAAGGTTAAGAAGAAAAGCAGAAAAGGTCTGCCCACAAAATGTTATAATACTGTACCTACTTAGCTGTGCTTTTTTTTGTGCTGCTACAGACATACTTGTCCATAGTAGCAGCAGAAAAGTGATTGAGCTGTTTGAGTTACTTATATTTCTTAGGGTACTCAATTGTACTCTGTTCTTCCAATTCTGAGGCTCATTTGTGAGGATGTTTATTTGATAAATCAGTCTAAAATCTTGAAAATTCATTTACTGTAAGTAGTTTTGAGTTGAGACAGAAGTTACTATGTTCCACTAGTGACAGTTTGTTTACTTTGCTCCAATTTCTAGAAGAGACCACGGAAGTTGCTGCAGAAAATGATGAGGAAATGAAGAATTCAGAAATTTCAACTCAGTCTAAATTTGGTTTTGGCGATGATCTTGTTTTGGGAGTTTATATCCATCGATCGGATCAACTTAAAATTGATCACTTGGTGTCTAATCCTGTGGTCAAAATCCATATTGTTGATCAGAGAAGTGGCTTATATGTGAAGAAGGATTATAGGTGACATTTAATAAACTGTTTCTATTATCACTGATTACAATAAATAGATATACTCTTCCCTACAAAATTAAATATGAAAATGAAAACAAGAGGGTATTTTAAGATATATATATATATATATATATATATATATATATATATATATATATATATATATATATATGTATACACACACATACCATGAAATGTCACAAATGAGGGTGATATTTTTCTTTTCCTTTTGGCACATCTAAATGCTCTGCACTGCTGTATTGCTCTTGAGGCTCCCCAGGGCAGTGGTCATGGCACCAAACCTGACGGAGTGCAAGAAGTGTTTGGACAATACTCTCAGGCACGTGGTGTGACCCTTGGGGATGCTGCTGTGCAGGGCAAGGATTTGGACTTGATGATCCTTGTAGGTCCCTTCCAACTCAACATATTTTGTGAATCTGTGGTAATTCCAACATAGTTCATTCTGTATTCCTCCCAGAGACAAAATTTCTGAAGTGCCATAAATATGTAAAAGCCAAGAACATGTAAACAAAATTCTTGTAGTATGTCTGCCTTTTATATTAAGAACTTTTCAAATCCTTAAATGAAGTCTAGTTCTTTATTTTCTAAATTACTTCAGTTGCTTGTTTCCACTGTCATTACCCATAATTTTACTGAAACCAAGTTTTAATGGGGCTTAAGCAGTAGACTCCACCATGATCATCATGCATTAATTTGCTAACAGTAACTTAATTGCTAGGATTCCCAACTTCACCCTGTAGTTTTTCTATATGCATTGCAAATTGTCTTAAATTTTCTGTGGGTTTAGAAAACTTTTTCTAGCATCAGACAAATACTATCTTACATGTTTGTCAGCTTTCAGTAATTGAAAATACTGTTTTGTTAAAGGTTGTTTTTTAAATGCTCTAATAATTGTAATTCTTTGGAAATCTTCAAACAGCAGGAAGGTAGATTCATCTTATGAACAAGGAGAAATAGAGCACATTCTTCCTACAATGACACAACCATGTGACTTTAGAAAGTCTAAATCAACAGTTCCAGAGTGGGAAGAGCAAGTAATATTTAATGAGCGTTTTACTTATTTTCTTCAAAACACTGAAGAAAACCCTCAGGTTATCCTATTTTTTGAGGTAAGATGAAATATTTTGCATCTGATTTATGCACATTCTGTGCTTTGGTTTGTTTTTCAACAGTATCTGTTTGACTCAATTGGTCTTTTATTTCAGTTAAATTGGGTTAATAGCATAGCTCTAAGCTACAAAGTTAAGTGGAGATACCAAAAGTGGGGTTTTTTATAGGAAAGGAAGGAACCTGTTTTAATGGTAACAAGGAGTACAAAGCTTTTTTCCAAAATCAGCCCTTAAACTTCTCGGGAAGGCTGGTAAGATATGGTGGATATCACTCTTTTTGCATTCTTGAAATCTGAAAGGAGGTGTAAGAACAAGAAAATCAAAGGTAGAATTTGTCTGTATGTAGCAGCACCTCATTGTACCAATGAGCAAACCACTGCATTGTTGCCATTAACATTTTACACATCCAGTCCTCCTGTCCCAGTTTTCATAAAGTCATTATTAATTTGTCCTCCAATACAATTATGTTTAAAGGAAAAAATCTAGGTCATATATTCAACATAATTTTTAGCTTAGGCATTTCAATATTTGTACAGGGCAATTCTGTAGAATTAACATAAAAATGGAAACCTAATACAATAAATATTTTTCGTTCCTTGTTTTTTTTCCTATTTCGAATAGATGGAATATCATTTATTGCCATATGTTTCTTAATGTTTTGTGATGCTTGTAAATGAATATATTTATATAATTAAGAATGCTTAATTGCTTAACAAAAAACTAATTACATTTGTATGTAAAGATTCTTCATGGAAATAATGTTGGAACCAAAAGTATGATTCCACTGAAAAAAAACTATTTGAGTTCAGTGTGGTTTATGAAATAGAAATTTGAAACAAGTATTATTCTAAGGGTTTTTTCTATATCACATAAACCTCCCGGTGTAGTGAAATACAGGAAAATTCAGGTCCCTGACAGAAAAATGAAGACTCGTCGGCATCCCTGTAAGTGTTCAAGGCCAGGTTGAATGTGGCTTTGAGCAGCCTCATCTAGTGAAAGATGTCCAATCTCATGGCTCAGAACTCTGATCTTTGAAGGCTCCTTCCGACCCAAATTGTTCTATGACTGATTCAATGACAAAACTGATAAAGCTAAGAAAGAAAAACTAACTTTTTGACTGACATTTCCCATCTAGATTAATATGCAGCTGGTTTTAGCTGTCAGATTTGTGATCCTAATGATTTCTGAATTATTAAGAAAATTACACATTATTGTTTTTTATCTCTTATTGAGATGTAAGAGGAGAAAGAATAAGTTTTTTAAAACTAGACTTCTTTTTTAATGGAGCTTATAAATAGTCATCAGGTAAATGCATAAGGACCTGTTATTTCTAATTTCATACTTGTGTGGAAGAAACACTGGTTTTGTAATTTCTTAAAATTTAAATATGTTTAATTTAATGAATTGACCGTGAATATTTTCAGTAGTTTATTATTATTTACCATGAAGTATACATCCATTAGAAATACATTTATATTCCTGCTGATACTTCTAGGTCCTTGATTCTCCAAGTATGCACCAAGTGAGAGCCAGCTCTGATGTAAAAGTTCAGGAAGGTCGTTACCGAAAAATTTGTTGGGCATTTCTAAAGGTACTGTAAATATTTAAATGAAGAAAAAAAATCATAAATCTTTTTATCTGAAAATTTCTAACAATACTAAGGAGGAAAGCATTTTAAAATATTTTCAGCAACAGAGATGGAAGAAAAAAATCTTTGTGTGCTGTTCTCCCATTTTCCTCATCTTCCACTCCATGAAATCAACACAGCAACAGGCTTGACATTAAAGTCTATGTCTTTTTCAAGAAAGTGTAGAAGGTGTAAGATTTTTTTTTTGTGTTCATAAAGTACAGAAAGTTGTTTTCTTTTAGGGTTTTCTTTGCATTTATGGGAATGTGAAGAAAATGACAAATCCACTAATTTCTGTGCCTCAGCCGTTCTATATTCTAGTGACATTTTCAGTTGTCCAGTCTTTGAAAAGACTCACTAACTTAAATATAGGATGCTTTTCATTTTCAGTTGCAGAGTTTGAAGTGCTGTGGCAATTGAGATACAAATATGCCAAATGTGAGATATGGGTGATTTAGCCTGCACATGTGTACCTTTCTACCCTTTTGAGAGAAACTTGAATGTGTCAATTAGTTCTTTGAGAGCTGACAAACTTCAGTTTTCCTGAGGATTGTTTATTTACACTCCCCCTGTGTGTGATAGCCGTTGACAATCATTGAGCAGTGCACAACATAGAGGAAATGGGAGAAATACAGGAGAAGATAATGGACTGCCAGTGTAGGTGAAGGGATGGGGGCCTCCATAGTAATTCAATACAGAGATTCCTCTGAACTCTGACCAAGAGAAATCTACTGGAATCAAGGGTCTGCTAACCCGTGTCTGTTACCAGAGCTGGTAGGAACTGTGCATCCAGGCATTCAGTACAGCCTACTCCTGAACAGAGGGAAGAATAAATTTTCAGCTCATAATTATGAATAAAATAGTTCCCTATTCTTCATTCTTACTACATCTGCCTGCATTATCCTTTTATCTGTATCAGCCAGAGTGGAAATGTCTCCATTCAAGACTGACCAGTGTTAATGGCAGTTATTCAGTTCTGTTATTCTTCAGTTCAGTAGAGATGACTCTCTCTCCTCTGGAGTTGGAGAGGTTACTACACTGCTGTATCTTCTGCTCTGAACCAAAGCCTTACCCAATGCCCTTCACTGCAGCATTCAAAGAGGACAGATTTGGAAGAAGCTGTTTGTGGATTGGCAGTCCTTTGAGATTTGGTTGTTTTTAGCAAGTAGTAGTTAAAAAAAAAAGAAAATAAGTACTGCAGAGGTCTTCCCACTTTCAAGTTATTACTGATGTGAAGCATCTTTTGAAACTAGGCTGCCATCTAAGATTTAATACTCATTATTTGATCCTGGGAGGATTAAATACATGCTTAGTTCATTATCACTTTTAGAGTTAGTGTATTTCTGCAATGGGAAGTGATTTCAAGAGTTTATACTGTGAGATTAGATATTAGAAATTATCAATTACTTTTGTGTTCATCTTTCTTCCTCTTTTTAATCACCCTTCCAGCTTGTAGGCGCAAATGGAGTTCTAAACGTTGGTGGAAAACTTCGTCTGCAATTATTTTACCCACCTTCAAGGACAAAGTCACATTCAAATGTTGTTGAGGTTTATGACTGGTGGGCAAAATGTCCTAGAAATCGTTACCCATCAACTTTATACATAACTGTAAAAGGCCTGAAACTGCCAGATCATGTAAGTTAAATATATAATATATAAATGTATTTGCAAATATGCAGACTTTTCTGTAGGAACTAATACCTAGGTAGAGCATGTGAGTCTGTGTTTGTAGGCATGTATATGAAAGCTGTGCTTACATGCAGTATAGAAAATATATAATAAGAATGTTACATCTCAAGATAGGTGTTTCAAACTCAGCCCTTTAAAGTTATCTTTGAAAAATAGGCATACTTTTCTACCTATAACTTTGAATATCTTGCCACTGGCAGTCTGAAAACTTTCAGAGTACTTTCTTGAAGATTAACATTTCTTCTTAGCAGAAATGCCATTTTTAAGTAACTGAACTCATGCAGGTGTAAAAGTTCTTTGAGAAAAGATGCAAGTTACTTATCTTTGCTTCCCTGCACACTCTAGCTGTAGTGAGCTGTATTTTTTTCATGAATGAAAGCTACTTGTAAAATAGGCTTACACTGGTATGTGCTGAGATGGGCATTCAAGAGAAATATGGCGTTTTCTTTTCTCTGATGCAAGTACAATATTGTTCTGTTATATAATTTCCTGTTTGTATTTAGAGCTGTAATAGTACCTTGTTTCTTTTGTAGTATGAAGGGTGTGCTCACTTTTGTACTATGAAGGGTGATCTGTGGAAGCCTGGTGAGATGTGCGCCCTATCAGTAGTACGATACAATACAGTAGTGGAGTAATTCTGATTTTCACTGACCTTGATAGTTACCAAAAATAGGACATAATCGATCATTTGAAAAATTGTGGTACCATTGGATTGACACAACTTTGGAAGCTTGGATTGCTTTCTGACTCCTGGTTGCTTTAAATTATATTTTGCAATGCAGTTTTCATGTATTAAGCTTTTCCAGTCTCTGTATTCCAGATATAAAAATGCAAGACATTTAAATTAAAGGTACCTTTTAACCTTTTTAGAAATTACATTGTTCACTTTAAAAATATTTTTTCCCGGATACTTATTTTTGTTTGCTTTAAGGTGGGTGCTTCTTTTCACTCTATGGCAGCTGTTCAACAGGAGCAAAGTAATACAGCACTGTCTGAGCTCCAGAGAGAAGGATGTGAACCTTCTTTAGATGAGAAAAAGGAGCCATTTAAATGGTCAAGATTGCCCGGACAGGTGAAGCATTTTTCTTTGAATTTTAAATGAAAAGAATTTAAATATTTTATAAGTATTATGAAGTAAGTAATTAACTGAAATAATTAACAAAGATATTTAACAAAACATAAAAACTTCTTATAGATAGTAGAGGAGGCTTAACCTTAGCAAATATGGTTGATTTAACCATTTTTATACCAGAAGAGTCAGGTATTTTTATCTGCAGAATTCAATAAAAATTTGAAAGAATAAGAAGACAGGAAGCCAGTTCTCAGACTTCAGCTTGATTAGAAATATATTTTCTTAACTTTCCTTTTTGTTCTTTGAAGACATTTTCAAAATATGAAAAAAGAGTTTGCATGGAAGAACCATGTAGCTACTATGGATATTGCCCTTCACCTTAAACTTTGAATTTAGTTTTGGAGAAAAAGCCATTGGGTCAAAAAGAGGTAATATGTTGGGAGAAAGGAAAGGGGTCTAAAATACCAGTTCAGTTTTTTGAGGTGTTTCATCTCTGGTTCTGTCTTTAAAAGTCAAATATTTAAGTACAGATGAGGAATTTTGAAATTGTTGGGTAGAAGACCAAAGGTTTGAGTGCCTGTGGTTGGGTTTCTGAGTTCACACTGCAGTCATTTGGTACTAAAAGATGAGCTTAGGCTCCTTAAACAACCTTGACTTACAGTCTAACTCCACAGCTTACATGACTGATGGTAGACATTTTAAAGCATTTCTTAATATAAAGAATTTATTTCAGTTTTGGTTTTTTTTGAGGTTTTTTAAACATGCTAGTTGTTTGCAATAATGGGGCAGAAAGAGATGCACATTCATGGGGCCTAGGTTGTGCTGCAAAAATGTCTGTTTATAATACATTGAATTTTACTTTGCAATGCCATTAAGATGTTACTAGCCTTTTAGAGCTTGTGCATGTCAGGAGCTATGGGTGTGTTCCCTGCATTGGGTAGTTAATATTCCTACCAATTGTTCCCTGAAAAGCCAGGCTTGCCGCATACCCAACAAGGCCCTGTTTTCCCTGCGAGCTGGAGATCTGGGCTGCTTCTGTATCCGCTTCTCTCACGACGGGAGAACTCTGGCAGCTGCATGTGCAGGAAGGAATGGCTATCCCATTGCTTGTAAGTTTAAATGCATTTTGGCTTTTTGCTTATAATCCATGTATTTGGAAATAAAGATTAAGGGAAGCTAATTTTTAAATTGGGCTTTTTTAGAGTTTCTGGTTTGTAGTTGTGATTAGACTATTGTTCTGTGCATTAAAGAGCATTGAGGAAAATGCTCCTTCTGTGATAGGGCTGGAATTGGCTTTTCCTACATGGTTACGTATACACAGTTTAATAGTATGAAATGACACCATTTCTGCCCAGAGGCCTAATGGAAATACTCAATCAGTTTACAGAAAGAACATAGTTTCTGATGATAATGTTTTTTAAGGGAAATAGCATTTTAAGCACCCACCTCACACACTTATATTAAAAGTTTTTCTTCTAACCTGTCTGGAAAGTTAGATCCTGAAATGTTACCATTTCCAGACAGACTACTGGAAGCCACTCTCTTCTGTGGTCCAGGTCAGTTAAGTACAAACATTCCTTGTAACTCAAATTTTTGACTGCTTCATCACAGTAGCTTCAACTGCATAGTTCTTAAACCTTGCATAAAAGTTTTGAGATTTAGAGAGAGCAGAATTTTAAGTGTACACAAATAAGTGTTTAAATGCAAGGAACAGTAAATCTAGATTCCTTTATTACACAGCCCCATAAAATTATCTCAGTGTTAAAATATTTCTAAGATTGGTCAATTAGTTGTCAAAATTTCAAGGAACCCAACATAATCCTAATCTGGTTCTAATAATTTAATGCAAATGAACTGTTTCTTAAGGGGTAAGACATTTGTGGCACCTGTGAACCACTAGGTGGAAGTAGATACTTGCTGTCTGTTCATATCTAGCAATTATTTCATCCTGTTGCCTCAAAATGAGAAGATAAAGAAAGTGAGTTGATTTATGCTAGCAGAAAATCAGCCTAAGATTAGAATAAACTTTGGCTCTAGTAGATACATCTGTTTGACTGCAAATACTTACAAAACTTTTATTTTTCTATTTCTAATTACCTAGTGTATGAAATTCCTTCTGGACAGTTCTTGAGAGAATTTTATGGTCATCTTAACATAGTGTATGATCTTTGTTGGTCAAAAGACAATCAGTACCTTCTTACTGCTTCCTCTGATGGCACTGTCAGGTCAGTATGATGAGATGTTCTGGCAGATACCATCAGAAATTCAATGTTTTACTACAACCTGTGCTATAATGTTTTAATTAAAAGATTTGGTTACCGTGTGACTAGAAAAATACCAAAATTGTAATTTTGTGAATCAGTTATACTGTATTTACTATTTCTAATATATTTGTATTTGAAACCAAAGCTTTTCCAAAAACCCTAGTGTCTAAATCTACAGTGAAGTAAAAAACCAAAAGAGCTGTTATTTTGAGAAGCTGTTATTTCGAGACAGTTGTAATCTTCTGTTCCTGTAGAAATTGCTGTACTATGAATGCAGTATTAAGTTTGCAAATTTTAACACTAGGCAGGAAATTGAAAGTTTAAGATTCAAGTTATGCGTGTAAATTTACCACACTGCATATATGTATGTTTTGGTTTTTTACACTTGGTAAAGTAATTCGGCTTAAATTGGTGTAAATTAATTTTGATAGTGTTGTTGCTTAAATCAAATCCCCTATAATTACAGTGTACTTGCCTACAGTGTTAATGTTAAAATATTGATCTGCTCAGATTTAAAAACCAAAACTCTCAAAGCTGTGAATACGCGTGGAAATATCATTGGGACACTGTACAATTTTATTGTGAACAACTTCATTGGTTTTCATCAAGCTTTTTAGGTTTTTTAAGCCCTTCAGACCTGTCTATTATTTCTGTTATGCAGCTCAGTAATGGTACAAGCAGTTGCATATACGAAACGCCAGAAGAATTGTTAAATGATATGTTGTGTGTGGAACTGTTTTAGGGGTTTTTTTTCTGCTTGTATGTGGGCATAAAAAGAGTGTGTTGAGAGTTCAGCATGGTTTTTTTTCATTTGGGAGTGGATTATGTAAGAATTTTATATATTGAGATAAATATCAATTTCAGTCATTTATGTTGCCTATAAGAAGGCTGAGCTGTTCCTCAATTCTTGAATTTGTGGCAGTGAGTTGAAACTGCAGTGGTCTGCCTCCTTTTCTCTATACTTTGTGCAGTCACTGTATGAGTTATTAGTTCCTGTATTTGTTGTGAGTTGCCTTCAGCTCCTTAAAAAGTCTCTGCACTCCACTGCTTTAAAGTAATTATCAGTTTATTATTTGGATTATCTCAAACTGAGTTCTAAGTTAACATGAAGGCAAATTGATGAACTTCTGTAAGTTCTTCTTTATACAGTGTTCTGTGTTATCCTCAAGCCTTCCCAGGCTTTAGTTCCACATTATTTGTGAGCAATACAGTTTCATTTTGTTAGATTAAAATCATTCTAAAAAATAGGTAAACTCCTTGTGACCTAATGCATCAAATTGCAGATTAATTGCTGTACTCTAAAGGGTTGCAATTTTGTAATTAAGTCACCTCTGAGTAAGCTTAGAATTCTTCAGCAGCCACTAGATTTGGTTGCCTCACCAGAAGTGGGTGCCACTAAAACCATTCAATAACATTTTGTAACTGAATACTGTGTGTAATGTGCTGCTCACCTGTATTTAGTGATCTGGGTACTGTTTTATTCTTTGTGGACTCATCTTTGGGGGAGGCTCACTAAGAAAATGCATACTATCAAATAGATAACAATAACAAAAATCTGATTTTACATCTATGGTTGGCAAAGGATAGGAAATAGATGAATAGTAAGAAGTGAATTTATTTGATGTAAACACATGAATTCATTATGTGATTCTTGAGATCATGATCACTGTGTGGCTGGTAATTATTATTCTAAAATGTTCTGGGATTATATTTATATTCAGTGGCCCTATATGTTCCTCTATGGCTTTTCTTGTTATAATATTGTTTTAAATGAATTATACAACAGAAGAGCTTAATTTGGTTGTAACTCCTGAAAGAAGGAAACCAATTAATTTAATGGAATTCTTTGTGAGTATTTTAAAATGAGAAATATATCCATTAAGTGAGTAAGTGGTAGTTAATTTTCTTTGAAGACCAAATACTGATTAAAGTAGTAAATTTTTCTTAATTCTTGTTAGAAAGTACCATGTTAAAGGATTAAATAGAGGTGGAATAAATTGGTGAGATAAACAGGTGTTGTTAAGTGTTTGCAAGCATTTGCCTCTAGAACCAGTAGCCAAAAATATGGGCATCATTTATACCTGTGTGTGTGACTGCTTTGTACAGTGGAAAGTCTAACTTTGTTTCCTTTTAGAATGTGGAAAATAGAAATGAAGGCAGCGTCTGCAGTGAGAGTTTTCCCTCACCCTTCATTTGTCTACACTGCCAAGTACCACCCAGTTGCTGACTCGTTGGTTGTGACAGGATGTTACGACTCAGTGATTAGAATCTGGAATACAAATGTGAAAGAAATCCATGGGCAACTGCTACAGGAGCTTGATGGCCATAAAAGTTTCATCAACACACTTTGTTTTGATGCAGAAGGTATGTAATTAATATTGCTTTTACAAATAGTTGTCTTTCCAACTGAAAACCATTTTGAGTGCTACTAGTTTTCTTTACTTCATGGAGATGGTGTGTTCTTCTTCGGAAAAAATTATTTACTGGGAGAATGCTGAGACATTGGGGCAGGTTGCCCAGAGAAATTGTGGATGCCCTGTCCCTGAAGGTGTTCAAGGCCATGTTGGTCTGGGCTTTGTTCTAGGGGAAGGTGTCTCTCCCTATTTCAGGGAGGTCAGAACTAGATCGTTTTTAAGGTCCCTTTCAACCCAAATCAATTGATAAAGAAAACAAGGTGGTAGTAATTAGATTGTGAGAATTTTAGCTCTAAACTGAAGTGGGAAGGTCGTGAACTTTTCAATATTGACAGAGAATAGGAAACACGGAGAGAAAGGAACAGAGGTTTGACCATTGTGAGTCATGTAAATTGATAGGTTGACAGCTGAAAGTGAGGGTTGTACTGAGATGATCTAGTGGAGCAAGAGTCGAAGATGGGTGAAAGTTAAAGCTCGACTTTTTCTAGTATTAGTGACATCATTAGTAGTTAGGTGGTTCATTTTAGTCACTGGAGTAGGTACTACAAAGAGGAAAGCTGTACTTTTATAAAGAATAAATATTTGTGTTTAAAGAATAAGTGTTGGAAAACATTATTTGTTCTAGTTCAAGGTTCCCTTAATGAAAGCATATGTAATCATTGAGCTATCATGTGAAGCTTGTTGAGCTGTAAATGCTCACTTTTAGCTGGTTTTAGAAGATGAATAAGAATGAAAAAAATTAAAGATGTGTTCTGCACCTCAGTTATTTAATGTATATGCTACATCCAGATTGATGGTATCAGGTTATGTCATCCAATATGAGCAAAATGCATTTGCAATGAGTATATTATAGCAAAGAGATGGAAGAATTGGTATTTGCCTATTCACAAAAATGAGAGAACAAAAGATTGGTTTTTTTCTGTATTGTTTTGTGGATGATATTTTACTCATAAGACATTATTTCTCAGGACACCACATGTTCTCAGGAGATAGTTCAGGACTAATAATAGTTTGGGACACACCTGTCAAAGGAAGTTCTCCACACCTTTTTCACCACTGGAAGGTCAATCAGGTAAACAGGTTTCTTAACTAGCATTGTAATTTTTATGTGTACTGTTCCAAACCTAGTTATCTTATTTGAATTAAATTTTTTTTGATACATTACCTTTTGTTTAACTGCAGAGATGTATTTTCTTTAAAAATTGGCATAGAAGAACTGATACAATGTTCAGTGATTCACTGACTTAATTTTTTAAAATTGTTTTGCAACTTAATTGGATTGGTCACTGGAGCAGGCTCCCAGGCAGGTGATCACACCACCAAGCCTGAGAAAATTCACAAGTATTTGGACTGTCAAGGTACATGGTGTGATTCTTGGGTCTGTCCGGTGTAGGGCCAGGAGTTTGTCTTTGATGTTCATAGCGGGGCCCTTGCAACTAAGGATATTGTAGGATTCTGTGATTCTGTATTTTTTTAATATATGTAAAACATGAAAATACTTGAGATTTGATAAAACTTTTTTAACAGGTAAATACTTTGTTCTCTAGACACAAAAATAAAATAGACCACAGGCTCTAAAAAACACATTTGTTCATACCTTAGAGCCCTGATGTTCAGTCAGCATTTTTGTCATCAGCTTAATTTTTTTAGAAATTCAGAAATTTGAAAATTCAGTCACAACAGAATCTGCCTCATGGTTCTAAAAAGTTGATGTCTAGGATGTAATGCTTTAATATAGGAACAAACTTTTTCCTTAACCAAATAAAATTAATTGAGTAGAAAAATAGTAATGCAAGAGAAAAATGTGCAATAATGTATAAAAACATGAGTTTTAAATCACAAAGTTATATAATTTTCTGTATTTTCCATTCTTCCGTAGGAAATAAAAGAAAATGATATTAAAGGAACACCAGTAAATCATTTGGAAGTGCATCCAAATGGAAGGCATTTATTAATCCATGCCAAAGACAGTACCCTGAGAATTATGGATCTCAGAATGTTGGTATTTTTGGTGACTAAACGTGTATTTCCTTTGTTTTAAAATTTACATGGGGAAATAAAATACCACAAAGGTATTGGTTGTGTAGCTGGGGAGAAAAAAGATGTCCTAATAATCAAGGATAGAAATGTTAGGGTTAGGAAATTTGTTTCAAAACACTGCTGTGTTACATTTTGGGTGATATTGAGTAAGTCTTTGGGTGATATTGACTAAGTCTTTTAGAGTAGAATATCTAAAATTTCCTAGATTCCTTGGGAGCCTAAAATGGTATGAAGAATACAATGTTAGTCTTCTAAAGATTGAAATCCCTTTTAAAATGCAATCTGGGCATGAAAAGAACTTGGAAGTGGTAATATTTGTGTGGTAGTTTTGCATTTTTAAGACTCTGGGAAGGATATTTTGATAATGAAATGGAAATGATTATCATCATAAATGCTAAAAAATGTAGTGATGTACCTTTTATGATTTATTAAGCAGGCTGTGAGATAGTTTTGCAGTTTATGATGATTTTCTCATTTTTAATTGTTATAAACATGATTTTTTTAATGACAAACAAAAATAACAAGCAAGAGGACTATAGACTCACTTGAAGTTGGTTTTGGAGGGTGACCAGTTCAACCCAACAATCAAATCACAACAGCATGCTAGTCAGAGCCTTATACTATTGGATTTTTAACATCTTGAAGGATGAATATTCTACAGCTTCTGTGAGCAACATGTTGTAGTGTTCATTCACCCTCAAAATAAAATACTTTTTTCTTATTTTTAAACAGAATTAGCTATATTTCAATTGATGGCCATTCCCTCTTGTCCTTTAATTGGGTGGGAGTGAGCAGAGTCTCTCACCAACCACTTACATATGTAGATAAGATGCACTTGAACATTCTGTTCTGGAAAGTCACATTAAAGATATGAACAACTTTTCTAAAATGTTTCATCCTTAATTTGATAGGTTTCTTTCTGCCCCTCAGCACACAGAAAACCCCTGGAGGTATTTAATAGATGTGTAGATGTGGCCCTTAGGTATATGGTTTAGTAGTGGATGGGACAGTGCTGTGTTAACAGTTGAAGTTAATGATCTGGAAGGTCATTTTGAAATTAAGCAGTTCTGTTATTGTCCTGGATCGAATGTTTGAGCTGGCTGAGGACTCTACTGTATTATGGTGCGGTGCACATTTCTCTTTTTCTGTAACTGATAAAATATAATGACCATGCTAGAAGCTGAACTATCCACTCAGTCAAAGGAAGAAATTGCTGGATTAAGAGAGGGAACCTGTTTTTTTTTAGGCCAGTGTTCTTCTGTTGCTCCTCTTTCTAAAACGTGCAGACAGTTTTATTTTGAGAGGGAAACATGGGCATGCATATTAATCTTTAAGAAAGGGTTTAATATGGGGTGCAATTTCACAATTATTTTAAGCAAATTTATCCATTGGTTGTACAATCTCCTGCAATCTCCCACACCTTTGGCTGTGTATTCCTAGCATTTCTTTTTTATCATTTCTAGAGGTCTTCTGATGTGGGGTAAGTCAGATCAGTGAGCTGATCCGACTAAAAATTAGCCTACAAATACAAATGATTAATTTTCATTTTATTATCAACTCTTTGATCCAATTTATCTGATAGCTGCCCAAGAGAAGAAATGAGGGAGAGCCTGGGAAAATAAGGGTGGAGAGGACACCACCAGGACTTCTACTTTGACCACAGCCCACAGTTACATTGACTTTTAAGTCTATCAATAAACCACAGGGTCAGATACCCAGCAGTGATAATTTTACACGTCAGCATTAACTGTTCATTCCCTGCATGAGAAAAGAGGGGGTGGAGGTCACAGATGAACACAATTCATTTTGATTGACAGCTGGTTGCTCTTAACTTACCTCTTTCAACTTGCTTTTTTGATCTTTTTGGATAATACTGCTGTCCTGTCACTTAGGTATGTGATCAGGGATTTTGTTTTAGTTCAGCCCTCTCCTTAGGGTTTCATATGAAGGTTAGTTTTACATCTTGCAGGGCTCTTCTCATGACATCTCAGAGATACTATCTTTCTTATTCATACAGCTAAAACTCTTATTTGGACTAATATGGAACTCTTATTTGAGCTAATATTGCTGTTCGATCATCTAGGATATATTTATTTGGAATATTGTTTGAAATAATTTTCCTGTAATATTAAATGCACTGTACTTCTCCCAGCATACTTTCATTGTTCTTGCAGTAGCAAATGTGAAATAATGCTGTCTTCTGTCCTTGAGGCTATGATGGCCTATTGCTGTTCTTCTTGCCTTAAATTCTGCATTGTAGTACTGCTGCTGGGTTAGTCTCCATGTTGAACTTCGACATCTTTTTTCCAGGCTATGCCTCTTTCAAGCTGATTTATCTTCTTTCCATCCTTTTGTGGATTCTCTCTTACTTGATGCAAACAGACTTTGACAGTAGATCATTATTACCGTGCTGACCAATAGTGTTTCACTGAAAAAAGATTAGGATACCTAAGCTGAAAAATAATATCGAACATTTATAGTAATTCAGCATTTATGTCTGAAATTTGGTGATTCTGCTGCTGGTTTCTGATCAAGGAGACATTAGTCTGAAGAGTGCTGCTGCATAGGTGTAATCATTCAAGCTCAAGAAGCATCATGAAAACTTTTCTAACAGAGCTTGGTGTAATTGTGCTAATCTCCCTGTTTTTTTGCAAAGCCCAGGATCAAGATAGTGCAAATTACTGCATCTTTATCTGTTGTCTAGATCTGAGGGTTTCCTTTTTCTACTGAAAGACAAGGATGTACATTTTTATCTATACTGTCAGGTGCAGTGTGAAGGTTAGGGAAAATAAATACTTCATTCTGCAAAAAGTGTGTGCTTACATATGTATTTGAGATGCAAAGTTTACTGATTTTTCTGAGAAATAGAGGGGGAACTGAGAATTAAAAAGTTATATTGTCTATTCTGAATATATCTTCTATATTTGCAAACTTTTTTTAGCTTGGCAACAAAGAAATATGTAGGTGCCACAAATTACAGAGAAAAGATTCACAGCACCTTAACACCATGTGGTACGTTCCTGTTTTCAGGAAGTGAAGATGGAAAGGCTTATGTTTGGAATCCAGAAACAGGTAACTAATCATTTTATGGGCTTAAGCCAAATTGTCAAAGC
Organism: Ammospiza nelsoni; assembly: GCF_027579445.1. Taxonomy (NCBI): domain Eukaryota; kingdom Metazoa; phylum Chordata; class Aves; order Passeriformes; family Passerellidae; genus Ammospiza; species Ammospiza nelsoni. The sequence continues at coordinate 58,111,754 of NC_080635.1, forward strand.
TGAGGGGGAAAAGATTTTTTTAAGGTTTATCGGAACACTTTTGATATGGAATGAAACTTTGGTAAGATGTTCTTAAATCCTGAAGCTTTAGCTCAACCTTCTAAATAGCTGTTATTAATCTCTGAGATTTAATTCTCTAGAGGAAATTAGTAGGGGTAATATTTGTAATATCCAGCATGACTGGAGCACCTGAGGCTCAGCTTTTTTGTACTGCAGCTCTTTACATGTGGTGAGGATCTTAAGATGGAATGCACAAAAATGTTTTAGGTCAGGTAAGTTTTTCTGTTGTGTTGTTTAGATTTGAGAATGAGGCTCTTGTGCTGAACCACTTCATCTCTGTGGTGGGTGGTCAGAGACTGAATATTTTTGGTGTGTGGTATATAAGACTTCACTGTGAATTAGTCCCCAAGCCAAGGAGTTTCAAAATAGCTACCAAAATCTTTCTGAAAAAATGTGACAAAAATGTAGGGTAGAGTTTCTTGTACAGGAGGTAAAAGAGATGAAAATAAGAGCAGAAAGTAGCAGAATACCATTTTGGATTTGATGACATTATATTCTGTCTGTAATTGTAATTTATATAGTATTTTTAAATTAAAAAAGTTAAATATTTTGAAACTGGCAGGATAACTAACAGTTCTGCTTTGAATTTCTTTCCATGTTTCCAACTATGTTAACTTGAATCTCTGTCACTACATAATTTGCCTGAAAACTTTTTAAAAAGTACAAAAATAAAAGGAAGGAGGAACTTTGTTATTCGTATGTTTTTATTGGATTTTGACTTTTGTTTCCACACAGTATTTGCATTTATAGTGCCATCAGCTGAAGAGCTAATTTTATTTATATTTTTAATAATTCTGTCCTCAACTTTCACTCCTGTTACCAGTGTTATATAGCTGAGATCCACAGCTAAGATGCCTATCTTTGTACAATGCAAGCACAAACAAATACTGTGGAACGCCACCTTTCCAGAACGTGCTTATCAGAACGAGAGAACTCATCTAACCTGGTGCATCCTCCTCTGGCATTTCCTGCAGCTATCGCAACAGCACTAACTTTTCTGACATACTGAATAACTTAAAAGCTTGCAATATTTCCTTTGTCCTATGCCAAAATACAACTTTTCAATCAGGAAATTGACTGAAGAACATTTGTTTACAGTGGCAAACATTGTAGTAATACAATATTTAACCAGCTCTTATTCTGCTGTATTGAATGTTTCAAATATTTTTCCATGGCATTAATAAACTTACTTCACTTCTGCAGGAGATCAGGTGGCCATATATTCTGATCTCTCCTTCACATCTCCACTTCGTGATGTTGCCTTTCATCCACACGAGCACATGGTGTCTTTCTGTGCCTTTGGTCAAAACCATCCAATACTTGTATACATTTATGATTATAAAGGTACAGTACAAATTTTCTTGGTACTCACCTGTAAGTATTTTATTTTTAGAAGCAATTTGTTAGTATTTGTACTTCTTTTGAGAGGAAAAGAAAACAGTCATTTGATGATAATGCATATCTTTTTTTCTGGGAGATACCAAAACTGAATTGAACATGATCCTGCACTACCTGTTCTATGTGATGCTGCTTTAAGCATCAAGCATTTTGGCCCAGCCAAAATCACCAGAGGTCCCTCAGTTTTTTTGTGTTTCCCACTGTGTGATTTTTGCAGCACTTTATCATATATAGGCAGCCTTATACAAAAGCCCTTTTTGCAGTATCAAGGTAGATTATGAATCCAGAAAATACAATTATTTGGAAAGCCAATTAGTAGCTTAATTGGAATCTGAGTATTTTGTGCCAGCTATGTTACAAAATAATGTTGAGGAGCTGTATAGAAATGGATGAGAGTGTATAGACTTCTGATAAGTAGCTGTTATAGCTGTGATGTCATTATGTCAGAGATGTGTTTGTTCCCCATGTCTTATTGAAGAGAAGATAGTAATAAATGCTAACTTAGAATTTTTGGTATACAAAATAAAATTCAGATTGTCCTTCACAGGCTTTTTTGATAGTTGTGTTCATATAAGGACATTTTCATCTAGGGAGTTAATGTGTTAATATGGATTATGCAGTTATTTTTTGTATTAATTATGTTTGCAGGGGACATAGATCTGTAAAATTGATCCTGTCTTTATGTACTGGCTTTTTAAGTGACATGTAGTAATAGGATTACTCATATAAAATCTCAGTGTAGGTTATCTGTTGAATTGGTTAACTTTTACAGGAACATTAAGTGGAATGACTTTGCAATCAATATTCAGTGCTATATTCAATTAAGAAAGATATTGGTATTGTAAAAAACAATATGATTTTGGGGGGTGAAGGGTTTCTTCAGAATTTTTTGATGAGCAGTGAGTCTAAAAAACTTAACATAGTAGTTTGAAATATATATATATATGGGCATACACATTTTGAGACCACACAGCACAATCGTAGTTATTTGTGTCTTCTGACTGCCCAACTGCTAACAATAAGACTTTTCAGAGATTGTAGTCTTTTATTTTTTTTTGTATTATTAGTTACTATCTTTATGTTCCTTTTTTGGTTAAAAGCACTCTTTTTTCTTTCAGAAAATAGTCATACTGCCACAGTGTTGAAAGAGTTAAACATATAGTAATACTAATTTTAGTCACTCACACAATTTTTAAGACTCTGACAGCATGTGTTTTAGATACACCAACAGTTTTATTAATGTCCTGGGCAGAACTTCCATGAAGAATTCTTCTAACCTTTGTTGGCTTGAGACCATAGTACAAAAAATTGCAAAAGTCAACTTGTCAGTCATTGTGTCCTGTGCCTGGATAATATGTCTGTCAACTTATGAAGTACTGCTCAGGCATCATAAACTCACTTGAACTAGGCTGGAAAAAATGTGAAATGTCCCCAGCTTGAACTCAGTGCAGGCTTTACAACTTCATTGCCCTTGAAAAATTTTCTCTTCCCACTCTTTTCCCCCCACCAATGCCATATTTCTGTATGAGGAACACTATTGTTTATAAGCAATACAAAAATACCAGTTCTGTATGAGAGATTACTAAATCAAATAACTGAAAGTGTGATCAAAAGCATTAGGGGGAAAATGGGGTAGTAAGGGGAAATTTTCATGTCACTTTCAGGTTTTCCCAATAGTACTGTTGGTACAGTTTTTGATGGTATTTGACTGAAGACATGGCTGGCAAAATGACTGTGATCCTTCCATTTTTGTTCCCATGGCAATGTAAGGCTTCACCTGAGACATTAATATTGGTTATTTCTACAGTTGCTCAACAGGAAGCTGAACTTGTAAGAGATCTTAGTTCATCACTTACCACAGCTGCACCAAGGGGGCCACACTTCATTGGCAGTTTTTCTGAAATTCCTGTGCAAAAAAACTCAGTGATGTCTCCAGCAGATCAGTTTGTCAGTGTTGCAAGAGCATCAATGAGAATGCAGAAGGTGAAACAAAAACTTGATTCTGTTATGGTAAGTCAAATTTAATTAATTTCAGAAATATAGTCTTCCCATATTCTGGAACTGGTATACTTAAAAAAACACATATGTATTATCATGGCATCTGGTCTTTAGAAATGAATACATCTGTCACTTATACTAATGCAGGTATAAGTAGCTCTTAAGAGCAATCATAAAAAACCTAATTCTGTTTTTTAAGTACTGATGACAAGGGATTTTTTTTTGTGCTGGTGCCCATGGCTGTTTGTCCATTTATGTGAAATCAGGGATCCATAGATCATTATGGTTGAGATTCCTATCCACCTTAAAAACTGTATGTGGCATAAATGCTAGGGGTTTTAGGGAGCTGCAGGGCAGGGAGGAGAGCGTGTCCTGTGCTGGGCACAGCTGTTTCAAGGCAGCTCATTGAAGAACAATATGGAGCAACTGCACAACTGAAACTGGAACCAGGCAGAATATGGCACCTCTGAGAAAAGAGACTTAACAAAGGTCAGAACCTACTAGAGACAGGAAACACCACAGCAGAGGAGAAATGCAAAGGAAAACGTGTCGGGACGCAAGTGAAGATACAGGAGGAGGGATGCGCGGAGTCATGTGAAATGAGGAGATATGAAAGAAGACACAGAAGGAAGCAGGAAGGTGATGCAAGAGACTCAAAACAATGCAGAAATGGAAATACTAGGGAAATAACAGAGTAGGCTTGAAGGGAAAGACAGGAGATACACGAGGACATGCAAAAGAAAACACACATGATGGTACATCTCTGACCGTGTTGCAAACAGTGGAAGAATCCATGCTGGACAGGTGCAATCCCCAAGGATGTTGGGTGGTGAAGGATCCATATTAAGCAGTTGAAAAGAGCAAGAAAAAAGAAGAGTCAAAAAGGCAAGTCACTATGCACTAGTCTCACTCTACTGCCCCACCCTTCCACTGCCTTTCCAAGGGGACTGAGTGTAATGTAATGTCAAAATTAAGGAGACTGGGGATTAGAAAGGAGAAAAAAGAGGTGCCTGAAGTGGAGACAGACAAAAAGGGATGAAAAGTGTTTTCTTTGGCTGGGTGTTTTACTCTTTGTCTTGTTTCTCAGTACTCAAATTGGTAATTAAACTTTTGTAATTGGCAATAAATTTAATTAAGTTAAATTCCCCAACTTGAGACAATTTTGCATGCAACAAGGATGCAGAATGTTCCTGAATAGCACTGTGAAGTTATAATTACTTTTCACAATGACATGAACCACATTTGAGTTTGCATTTACTGTTTTTCATTTTGAAGTACTTTTGAGTGCGTGTAGATTTTTTTAAAATGTAGTTTTAGGTTTTGTCTGCATTAATAACTAGTGAATCACAAAAGAAGCTGATGAGTAGATGAAAGTTGTTGTTGCTGGGGTTGCTCTAACTACTGTCATCATGCTTTAGGGGTTTTACTTTGGATTAGATTCATTCTGGTTCCTTGGCTTTGGCATCCCCATTAGGCCTGAACTTTGAAACTGTCTGGAAGAAAGCTATCCTACAGACCTTCATACAGACCACAGATTTCTGAACTGTGAACTCCCAGTGAACCCCTTCATGAAACAGCACACGGTAGCTCTCATGAATAACACTAGTATGCTGCTTCTACCTTTCAATTACGTGTGGCCTGACACGAGGAAGCAAACCTTGTTTCTACTTTCTGCTCATTCTGTTCTGCTCACCTACAAAGTGAGTGCTGGTGCTGTTAAGTTGTTTATGAGAGAAAGGCACAACATGGAGAGAATGGAGCGTGTAGCCTTGTGTCTGGGACAAGTATTCCAGGAAGATACTCCAGGATAAATTTTTACTGTTCTGGATGTCTGGCCATATGAAGAAAATGATGGGGTTAGAGAGTTTATGAGAACCTTTATCATTGCAACTCTTTAGTCCCAGATTAACCAGTAGTTCTGGACTGTGGAAGACAAATCTGGTTTAGCAGAAGCATCTACAAGTTCCATGTTCCTGTGTGACTAGATAAAATAGGTAAGCCTACAACTGTGTTTGAAAGAATAACTTTCAGCCACTGGAGTTTTGTAACACTAGATTTCCATTGACTAGTTTGTGATGAGTAAGTCCACTGTGACCAGAGTAATGATCAGTGCTTTTGACAGCATCCTCCAAGCCCTCTAGCCACATGGAAGAGGTCCAAAAGTTCATCCGAGTCTTCTCCCTGTGTGAGTTTCCAAACAGTACAGGATGGTGGTTTAAAGCATGGACATCCAGTTTGATATCTGTCACATAGCAGTAGTAATTATGAACACTGAGAGTGTTTCCTTGCAGGACTTTATGACCCACTGAGATATGGGGGAGGAGATTTCTTTGAAAGGAGTCTTGAGGCTGATCTTTTCAGTGATCCAACATGAGACTCAGGTGACAGTGGTAGATACTTTTCAAGCTGGCATGGGATAATTTTTTGCATGTTGCCGCAGTATTGCCTGCCTGATTATCACATTTTGGACAGCCCCAGAATAAAATATACAACATAAAACTTCAAATTTCTATTAATTTGTAATTGAGAATTAGTTTTTAATGTGTATGCAATTCTCTTTCCCATATGAGATATGATGCATGTATGTGAGTACTGGCTTTGCTGGAAGGCTTATCAGAGTTGCATGCTCACATGAATGGTGTGCTAAAGTGTTTGTCAAAGTAGAACTCTTAAAAGTGGCCACTCAGCCACATGTGTGAGAATGTGCTAATATTTCTGAGAATGACAAGTGAAAATGGAGAAAAATGAAACCACATGTAGGATGGCTTGCTGCACTGTGGTCGAGTTGGAACATTAAAAATCCAAATGAGAACACGGGTGTGTTACCTTGTATGTATTTCACAGAATCATAGAATATTTTGAATTGGAAGGAACCTCCAGAGATCAAGTCCACCTCCTGGCACTGCACAGAACCAACCCCAAGAGTCACACCATGTGCCCAAGAACATTGTTCAAATACTTCTTGAACTCTGTCAGGCTCGTGATGTGACCACTTCTCTGGGAAGCCTGTTGCAGTGCCCAACCACCCTCTGAATGAAAAAATTTTTCCTCATATTTAACCTAAACTTTCCCTGACACAACTTGAGGCCATTCCCTTGGGCCCTGTCACTGGTCACCCCAGAGAAGAGAACAGTGTCTGCACCTTCTCTTCCCCTCGTGAGGAGGCTGTAAGTGCACTGAGGTCTCCCCTTCTCAGGCTGAACAGACAAAGTGACCTCAGCCACTCCTGGTACAGCTTCTCCTACTGGCCCTTCACCATCTTTGTTTCTGTCCTTTGGACACTCTCTAATAGTTTAATGTCTTTCTTACATTGTGGCACCTGAAACTGTGCAAGGCATTTAAGGTGAGGCCGCCCCAGTGCAGAGTAATCCTGGTCTTTGGATCATGTTTGCATGCCCTTGTCACAGACATGTGGGAAATACCATGTTGGGACAAGCATGGTGGCAGCACACCTTGCAGACCTGGCCTAAGGTCACACCTGGAGTCATGTTTTATGAGACAAATGTGCTGGAACAGACAAATAGCAAATCTGCCAACGTGGGTGTTTCTGGTTTTCACACGTGTCAACAGCATACTGAATTTAAAACTGAAAAATTTAAAACTTTAGAACTTTAAAACTTAACAGCTACTGGATTTAAAACTAAAGTGTAGAGTTTAGAGTTCTGTGACTTAGGTACGGATTGGAAAATGTACTGTCAATACATTACATTTGGGTTAAGCTAGATAGAGAATACTCTGATCCCATATAAGATTGGGTTCTTTGTCTTATGACCCATGCCCCCTTTCCAGATCCTGTTAGAGCCAATAATTTTTTTTATTTTTGTTTTTCTTCCTTTTACCTAAACTTGAACCTTAACAAATTATAAAGTTTCTTCTCTTCTGCAGCATTGCCATTCTTAGCCCAGAAATTAGAACAAAGAGTTGATTATTGTGCTAAAGCTTTAGCAATTCACAAAAACTAAGACGTTTTGATACAAATGTAAAAATTAATTTCTGTGTGAAACCAGAATGCAGAATTAGCTTCATTTCCAAGTAGAGAAATTACAGAGTAGTGAATCTTTGCATCAGTTATTTGTCTCTGCCTCAAGGAACTAATACTAATGCATGATTCTGTTAATGGAGGTTTTTGATAGGAAAACATTTAATTCATCTCTGGCTCTTGGAAGTGCTTATAAGTAACATTTTCATTCAATGTTACTATTTATGTTTTTTTAGTTTCGCTTCCATCTAGCAGTAAAAAAAACCAGTTTGTAACTGTCCATAACAAGGGGATGATACATGTTGTGTAGGTATGGAGAGAAGAGCTTTCTTTGAAGGTGTAGTATTCTAGCTCTGAAATTTGCCTTTTAGATGTCTGACACCTTTGTGGCGCTTACAAATAGCATCTGTAAATACTCTGTAATACTAGTCTTGGAATCAATTACATGTTGGCTGCTTTATCTCTCAATATATGCTTTTGCCACATTGTCAGGTCTTAGAGCATTCTATTTTTTTGTCTCATGCAATTCACTTTTAATGTGAAAACTAGTTTCAGTGAAAGTGTGTATTTGCATAATTTGCATAGATCTGCCCTAACCCAGAAAAGAAAATGCAAATCATCTTTTTTTAAGCCTGGCAAAAATTACATAGGTATCTTGATTGTGATGGAAACAATAAGAATGTTTTAACTCTTAGTTTTGCTCAATTTACAGTAGTAGTAAACTGTGTCTCTGATAAAGCTGTGGTTCATGCATGAAGAAAGCAGAGCCTGTTGTGAAAAATAAGTAAATTCATGGTTGGCTATCTTAGCCAGCTTTGCTCATTGTTATGAAGATATTTAGGAATGATTTCCCACAGCCTGTATTTAAAAAAAAAAAAAAGTAATTTGGTTCTGTGAATCGTCTTATGTCTGCCTGTTGTAGGATAATTATTTTTCATAGAACAGTGTACTTCACCTGGGAGCAGTTGTGCTTGAATCACAACTCCTCACTTATTAGCTGAGTGCTTCCCATTTCTGTTACAATGTTGTGACTTTTTTTCCTCCTTGGGCCTCTTAGAGATTTAAATAATACTTAAGAGCTAGTGGCAGAAAGGTCACTAAAACTCTAGTTTTGTCTGTGCTTTGGATGGGGAGTCTTTTATTGCTCACCTGAATTCAGCTTCCCTGCCATCAAGGGGAGGTATAAATCACTTCCTGTAAGACTACTTAAAACTTAGTTTTTAATATCTTTTTTATTAAAAAGGTTTTCCTCTTGTTTTTAAGGCCTTGGACAGAAAAGAAGTACTCTAATGGAACTTAGGCTGCATTTTAGAACAGGTGATTTTCTTAAATCCTCAGGACTGCACATTCAGCCCTCTCTTCTGTTTGTCTTGTTGCATTTTATTTCAAAGCACAATACTTGGCAGGTATACAGCTGGAAAATAAAGAGAAGTGAATTTACTGTTGCACAGGAATAATTTACATAGAGTTCCAAATCCCTGGTATAATTTGTTCAAGGACCAGAATCAAGACAAGCTTAGCTTTATAATTCTTCCTTCCAGGATGAACTGGGGAGGCATCTATTAAGTGTTAGTTTTCAATAGTTTGTTCTGTCCTGTTAAACTTGATTTCCAAAGGCCAGTATATTCAACCTTTCTTCATTTCCTGGTGTTATCTGAAATCTAATTTTTGATAGTAAATTTGAAAGAGAGTTCCATTAAAGTATTTGACTGGAAAGCCTCTGTTTGTCTTGTGGTGTACTGTGCACTTAGCAATAAATTCATGCAAAGGGGAGATCTTCTCATTTATCTAGGGAAAAAGGCTCTCCCTAGAGTTTACAGTGGATTAAAGAAGATGAAATACTGGAAGCTGAGATCAAAACATTTGCAGAACAGATTATTTTTTCTGTATTTGAGTAAATATGTATGCTAATGGCTTTCCACCATTCTTTTGTATAAGGGAAAACTTTATATTAATGAAGCTTGCTTGCATATGTAAATGTAAGAAAAGCAGATTGATTTTATTGTTGCAGTTGTTCAAAAAAACAGGCTTCCATTCTGATAACATTTCCCAGCTACTGCTTACTAGCATTAATTTAGATTTGTATACTGTAGTAAAATCTAGTAGGTTTAATGCTTTTTTGAAATCATGTTCAATGAATTAATCTGATTTTTTATCTTACTTTTCTTTCTGTCAGCTTTGGAGTATAGTCATTACAGTTGTGCACTTTTGCTGCAAGATTCCTTGTTAGTCAAAGATAATTTTTGTATAAACTTCCCACATTATAATGAAATCCATATTCCTGCACAAAAACCAGACACATCAAGATGGTCAGGTGTAGTGGTGCAGAGGATTTGGTGGCAGATACCCTCTGGCCCAGTCAAGTAATTCAACACACATTTTTATTGCTAAATTACCTGCATTTCAGGTAGTTTGCCAATACCCAAATACTATGCATTATTGAATTGAATAATAAATATTGAATTAGAGAGAGAATATTTTACAAATATTTTACAAATATTTTATTCAAGGCGTGTTTTTCTTCTGCCTTGGCTTTGGTGTATTAAGGCAGTGAAAATATATTTAACAAACAGTAAAATTCTCATTTGGATCAACCAAAAACTTGAGATCATTAAATTTTTTTTTCATAGACTGTATTGGATAATATTACAAGAGTAAAGTTTGGGAAGGGCTTTTGTTTTGTAATAGTTGTATGTGTGTGTATATATATATAGAAAGTCCATAGGAAAATGGATTTTAACTACATTGTCTTTGTTGCTATGGAGATTAGGACTGGAATTATATTATGTGTGATTTAAATGTAGGAAGTTCCTAGGATTTTGGTGTTTATTGCTTTACAGAAATCAGTTCTGTGCTAGGATCGGTTTAAGATTTTTTTTCCTATAGTGGAGTATCTATTCATGGATGTAGTGTAGTTTGAGTACTCAAAAATGAGAAATTATTTTACACTTATAAGTTTATGAGCATATATACATCTTGTTATGTTTGTACAGGAAGATGCAACAAAATGCTGGTTCAGGCAATTCTGTTTCATTGTTTGCATTGCTTGAGAGTTAGTATTCATATATAAACACGCAATTGAGTTTGTTGCTGTGCCAGTAATTTTTCCAAGTCTGTATCTCCAAATACTAAGAAAAAATAAATATTGAAGTTGTCAGTCTTCATCGACTTGAGCTTTAATTTTTTTTTCCTGGAATTTAATAGTTATTTACAGTAAACACATATTTCTCTTCTAGCTATTGCATCAGTAAGTGACCCAGGAAATTACACTTCACTTTCTGATTTGTCTTCCTATTACAGGCAAACTCAAATCTCTTGCTTCCTGCACCATCATCTCTGTCACCACACTCCAAGCTAAGGCTGTCGGGTGCTCTGAGTCTTCCACTGAATCCTCTGTATTCTTTCACTGCTGAAAGTGGTAAGTTTCTATATTTCTTCACTCTTTGTACAGAAGGGGTGATAACTTCTATGAGAATTTTTTTATTTTCTGCCTTTTAAAATTTTGCTGTGCAACTCTTTCAGGGACTAACCCAGTTTTGTTATATGTGGTACTGTTTAAGTCCAGTGTGATACAGTCCAATGCTGATGCATGTTTCTTTGTAAAATTTTTCTTTATTTAAGCTGTGCACCTATTTATTAGTGCTGTAAATTCATAGAAGAGGATGAGATTGCTAGCTTTTCTTAATTTAATATTTTGATAATATTTGAATGCTTACTGAAGTATCTTAAACATGAGCATTCAAAAAGAATAGGATTTAAAAGCATATATACTACTACAAAACCTTAGTGCTTGATAGTCTATTTGCAGTTGGTTTTAATCTATTTTTAGATTTTTTTTTTTCCGTAAAGATATTTTATATTAAAAGATTTGGAGAAAAAGGTAAGCAATGCAATTATGTACATTTGTGATGCTTACTTTCCTAATAATATCTGTTTCATTGATAATCACAGTATTTAATAATAAAATTTATAATTTCATGCCATTTTTTCTGGGCACCTGTAAAATAAGACAGAAAATTGGCACCTTAATTTCAAAGTGTTTTTGTTTTGTATCCTTGAGAGGAGTAGAAAGAATTCCAGAGGGAGGGTGGAATATATAATGAAATAAAAACACGTAATAGAGATTTAAAATGTAGATAGTAAAGATAGGAATAATCTCTATAATTATATAGAATTATCTCCTAAAGGCAGACAATTTTTTTCACAAATGAAGTTATGATTACTTTTTCTGAGCAGCTGGGGAAATGGTCCTTAGCATGGTCTAAAAGATAGACCGCTGGTCTCAGAATCACTTTTAGTCACTAATTCACAATGCAAATGGCCATACACCAGTTAACTTCAGTATTTTTATTGTCTACCTAAACAAAAGAGCTTGGAACCATAATAATATTCATCTGTTGCTAATGGATACATGTTATTTCCACTGTGTATGAATCTCACAGAGGCAGTAGAACACATATGCTTACAAATTTTGAACACTTAAAGTACGTGGACCAACCCTTTAAAGAACATTAACATATGCTTTTAAGTCGTTCTACATGGCTATTCCTAGTATTGCTTAAACCAAGTAATTCTGTTTTCTTGAATTTCAGTTTATGCAGAAGCACAGATAAAAATGTTGATGGTGACTTCCTAAGTAGCATGAGGGAACATAGGTGTATGTTACAGCTGTGTATGAACACTCTGTGGTTTTGTTTCCAAAGCTGATCTCTACTTCCAGGATGATCCACAGGTACAGGAAAGTATTTATACCAGGGAAGCATAGTAAAATAGGAAACATAGTTAAGAAGAAGCCATGTGAACAGGAATATTTTTAAGGGAAAGCAACCATAAAAATACTAATGGGCCACAATTAAAATAGATTTTTCTATAAGAAAATATTTTAAAATTGTGAAATACTTCTCTGTCGTTTTGTGGGCCTCCAGGTTGTTCTATTGTGGTAGACTTGTTTTCAGTGAAACATGAAAAAGATTTACTTATCTATTTCATCATTCCCTATTGGTTATAAATTGTGAAGATAAGTGCTGGTGTTCATAGGTCCTAACTGCCAGATAAATTTTGCTTTTGAATAATAGAGAATCTGTACTTAAATGTTTCTATTGATTTATTGATTGTGCTGCGAGGACAGAACCTTTATTTTCTGTGTTGGTTTTATATACAAAATATATTTTCATTTTGTACTTATTTTAATTGGGATGTTGCATTGTTAGCAATGGCCTGTACTAGAGATCCAGCAGATGGTTCCATATTCCTGAAGGTTATGTTGACAGTTCAATTCTGTCACCTTTTACTGTGCATTTAATGCTTCTTAAAGCAAAATGCAGAATTCCCATTTACATGTGTAAAGCTCTGTTAGCAGGATTTTTAACCACGTAACTGGTGTATGTGCATGCTCTGATAGTTTGGTAAGGTGGTAGCCGGTATCTTGTAGTATGGGGAGTGTAGCAGCCTGAATATATGCAGCCCTTTCCTTTTAAAAGACAGTTTAATTGTCTCAGTCTTGCCTGAGGCAGGAAGCAGTGGAAAAGCAGTGTTTCCATCTATGTGCTATATGGGCAGTAGCAGTAATACAGCAGATCTTTCCTGACGTTTAAATCTTTTCATATCCAGATACATTTGCAGAATTAGCTGTTTGTGACTTTGTAATATACTTCAAATAAAAATAATGTTCACTGCTATGGCTTTTAAATATGTGTGTTCATTTTGACAAATGGGTTCTGTATACCGTGACATATCGTGTGTTTTGGCTTTTCTTCAAGTGTGTAATTTCACAGATTTATAGATTTTAACAAAGCCCCAGCCTTATTCTGCTATTTATTCTATTTCCCCACTTCCCTCAAGAATAGTTAGCTCATGGATGCCAAGGCAGGACTGCCTTTGTTTCCAACCAGTTTGCTCTAAATAAAGTAATTAATTGTTTAATTATCTGATAGAGAGCTTCAGTATCTTTCTCAATGACAGAATATTCTTTATGTGAGATGAGTAAAGACAAGATCATGATATTATTGACCATGGAGCTCAACCCTCCTCCTTAAAGTGGATTCACCTAGAGCTCAGTGACTGTGTCCATTTGGGTTTTGAATATCTCTAAGGATGGAGACTCTAAAACATCTCTGGACAACCTATCACAATATTTGACGGTTCTCACATGAAAGGATTTTTAATTATGTTGAAATTATATTTTGTGTATTTCAGTCTGCTTGGGTACATGGGATTATTTCTCCCCTAGTTCAGGACTTGGTATTTCCCATTGTTGAGCTTCCAGAGGTTCTTGTTGGCCCATTTGTGTGCATTGTCAAGGTGCCTCTGAGTGGCAGCATGTCCTCTGCTGTATCAGCTCCTCCTCCCAGATTTTTCTCATCTGCATATTCATTGAGGATGCACTCAGTCTTGTCATCCAGGTCATTAATGGAGAGGTTCAAGTGTGGACACCAGTACTGACCTGAGGAGTGCACCACTGGTCTAAAGTCTCCAGTTAGGTTTCATGTGAGTGGTTACAAGCCTCTAAACTCCCCAGCTCAGCCAGCTTCCAGTCCACTGCACTGTCTGTTTTACACAGTGCCCACCTGAGCTGTTGATCTGTGGAAATGTTATGGGGGACAGTGTTGAAAGTCTTGCCAAATTCAAAGTTAACAATATCTACTGCTTTCCCATTGATTCTGTGCAGTGCTGTGCAAGAGAGAGTTTGGTCAAGAGTGTGGTTAGAATTACTAGAAAAACATAATGAATTTTGTCAAATAGTAATTAGCAAATAAGTGCCACAAAGCAGGTACAACATGGATCCACTTATTTTTATGTGTTATGTATAAAGCGCTTCATTAGAGACATTTCATCAGATTGAACAGAATTAGTTAAAGAAAATGTGTGTTGTGTGCCTTCCTCTCACAAAGTTTGTTTAAAATTTGAGGGAAAGGTGTGGAATTTAGATTTTCTTACTGTCTGTCATGACGACCTGTTTGCTGAAATTTTTCATCAGGATCGTGACTCATTTTACCACATCAGAATAATTTTTGTGTCTGCCCCAGTATAGTTGTACCTGTGCTCATAACAATGTCAGTAATTTTGAAAAGTCTGCTAGATGTTTGTCTTTGGAGAAAGTCATCCCCTTTGGGTTTTACATTTGTAGTTTAGATTTTTAGATTCACAAAGTCTTATGGTGTTTAGTACTGTCAGGAATCTGTCCCTAGAGGTATGTAATATTTAAGGTTGCTGAACTTCTGTTCTTCTTCCTTTGCTTTCCTTTTTTTTTTTTTTTCCCTACCTTGGAAATGCAATTTGATTGAGATCTGTCTTTGATAGTCAGAATTGAGGTTTTACCTTGCCTGTGCTGTATAGCCCTGGCTATGCTCATGCTTAGAGCCAGTTTTATCATACCTGGCCTGTAGTGCTGTTCTGCAGCACTGTATTGTAGCATTATCCAGAACTTTATCTTAAACATTCCTGGCTCTTTCTTCTCATATCCTCCTCTTTCATAACTTCTTCCAGGATGACCCATTTCCTAGTTGTTATTTTTTTAACAAATAGAGAAGTAACAAAAACTCCAGATTTTCAATTGCTCATTCTAGCTCACAGACATTAAAATCCCCTCTGGAAAATTTTGTTTGCCTTTCCTCCTTAAGACTGTGAGTATCTTTGGACAATGAAATCACCTTCCTATGAGACACTGTTTTGGAGGTCTGTGGCATGCCATGAAAGAAATATCCGGCATCTTTGGGCTTTATTCAACAGTGATTTTTCAGTAACTACCATAATGTTCAGGACATGCTTTCTAAAATAAGTTTTAGGTTTCAAGTCATTGTAATTAACAGTGACCCTAATTGTTAATTATGTGGGAGATTGAAGCTTGACTATAAATACTACACAGATCTGTTCACTGAAATTTGGACTTCAATAAAACCAGTTAATTAAACTTGCTCTTAAAAATTAATTACGTATGTGCTAGAAACGTGATGGTTCTTGTATCTGTAAAGAAAATCTCAAAAACAAAAAACACAACATTTTGGCAGGGTTGAGAACAATTAGAAATTTTCTCTCCATTAACACAACTGACAGTCAAAGGTGTTTTCCACCTATATAAAGGGAAAGCTTCAAAGCACTCTTTATTACTCTCTAAAAAAATTAACAAAACTGACTTCATATTTAAGTCCTCTGTTACATTTGATAGTCTATTTAAAACTGCTTATTTCAGTCCCAAGCAGATGGTGAAATAGATTTCTACATAAAGATATCAGAAATATTAATGCATCAGTTAAATGTTCTTAAAATACTTTTTTTTATTCTTGGAGTTTTTTTTAGAATCAGAAAAAGGAGGTACAATTTTGCTACACCAAGTAGCAAAATTCACATTGTGGAGAGATGCTGCAGAAATGCATGTCAAAAGTTGCAGTCTCATATGTATGTTAAATCATTTATCCCCCCCCAATATTTCATACTTTCTCCCCAACTCTGTAACATCTGTCCTTCAGTACTGCAAAAGCCCTGAAGGAATTGGATGGACTTTTTTGGGTTTTTTGGTAGCTATATGCCTTTCACATAATTTTGTGCCACTCAAGGAAGAATCTCTACAGAAAGCTTGTTCAGTGTTGCCTTATTCTTTTCATCTCTTACTGAGAAACTCTTAGGGGAAATAAGACTTACACAAGGTGTAATTGAACATGTATCAAATGAACAATTTAGTTCAATTTTGTTAGTGTAATAACTTATTTTTTTTCTAATTTTAGAATAATCATTAACAAAATATTCCAAACAGATACTAAAAAACAACAAGTCTATATATTAATAGAAGAGTGCATGTATGTGAACTATATAGTCCAAGTATAGGATGAAGTACAGTATTTGTAGCACCTCGTGAAAGAGGTGATTGAAAGACAGAAGATGACTGAAAGAAGCCATGTGGTACAGGCGGCAGCATTGCCATCTTCCCTGCACTACTGTGCTGGAAATATGTAATTTTAGGGTGGGGGAATGTTTTTGTTTAGAGGGGGTGCCCTTTGGAGAAATCAGGCAAATTGAATGGCACATGGATCACTGAAAACATACTTTTTTTGTTCCTAGCATATTTGTGTTAATATTGTGTTTTAACAAATCATATTTTAACATAGGAGTGAAATATCTTCCTATCCAGTTTTTAAGAGAAATGTCTTGAGTATGTATAAAAGACTTCTTGCTAAGAATATAAACACAAGAAAATAACTCAATTTTGTTTTGAAAGGATATTGGGTATATCTGTTCCTTGTTGAATTGTAGTGTATGCTGCCTCATTAGCTTGCCCAGCAGCTTCATTTAGATTTGCCGTGATGGTGAAAGCAATTAAGCTAGCAGGGCTGCACAGATCAGAGCTATGGAAATGCTGTAGCAATTTGTCATAATGTCTAATTTCCATTGACATTTTTCTTTTTATCCCCACATCTTAAAATTGGGGCAGAAACGTTATGGTGAAGAGAACCAAATACACACCTAAAAATGGGTCAGAACCCACACTATTAGTTGAGACTAATCAGAAGTCACACTATTAGTGGTGTGAGTGTATTACAATCTGCTATAGGTCACGATGGGGAACTAATTTTACTTTATTTTTTATTTATGAAAAAACTTACAAAAGGGAAGTAGGTAATGTATAATAATTTCACAAAGTTTCTCAATTTCATTAGCATTGGTGAGTCTGCTGGCCTTTTTTTGTGTTATTGATTGAGAAAATAATGAAGTGATGTTATGAGGCCTGTGCAAAATTGTTTAGTAGTCTTTTCATTGTTTGCCTGATCTGTTTATCTTTTTCATTTATTCTTGCTACTATTACTCCCTCCTTCTTCTACAGAGGAAGAAATGCAAGTTCCCCCTTCACTAAGGGATATTCCTAGTGGCCTTGATCAGACAGTCCAGTGAGCAAAATATGTTTTGATAGCACTCTGCTACCCATGGAGTCTGGGGCTGGGCAGAAATGCAGAACACTTTCAGTGTGTGCTATAGAGGTGCTGCCAACATAGGAAGTGATGCATGAGAATAAATGCTTGTGGAGTGGTTAGCTTCCTGCAAGCTGCAATCTGCTGCTAGTAGATTGTGTCATGTGTTTGAAAAAGGGGAATGTGCATCATGATGAAAGAAATAAGGGCCTAGTACTTGTCTCTCACTTTGCAGTTATATTTCTATGGTCTTATGCAGTTTGCTGTCTTCCTGCTCTGTCACATATCTGAACAACTAATTCTTCCTGACACACTTTTCAGAAATTTAAACTTTTAAAAATTCTTAAGAGGACTGTTCTTATATTTTTATGGAGATGGATTTTTTGAAAATGTGATCCTTTTTTTTAATTACTCTAATGGGACACTGATGCCAAAAATCTTAAGAATTTTGCCTAGTAGTTTCTTTTACATTCTTAAATGTAGAAATGCGAGTTGCTTTCTGTTATTGCAATAAATATGTTATTGCTACTTTGAACAATTCTCACATTTTCTGTAATTTGTAGGATGTAATTGATTTTAACTCTGTGACTGGATCAAGTATGTATGCTTTCTTTCTTTTGGAAACTGAATTACTTAAACATCCCCACTGCCACTTGGTCCTAAATAATAGATAGCAATAATGATAGCAATAATGCAGAATACTAGCACATAGTTTTTGAATATATTATTCTGTTGTGAGATTTTTTCCTCCTATTAACCAAAGGTAAACATACCTTTACAGTCATTACAAGCCTTTGTTTTAACTAAAGATTACTGCATAGTCACTGAGTATTTATTATAATTAGTTAAGTTTTAGATCCAGTTAATGGATTTTCTCTTTATTTTTTAAAAGTTGGTAGGAGAACTCAGTAGAGAGAAATCACCAGCTCAACACCACAGATCAGCTCTCAGCGGCAACGGATGTAATTACACTGTTTGCTAAGTATTTTTACCATAAGCAGAAGAACATTAAGTCTAAAGTACTTTTTTTTTATATATGTCTGCTAATTTGAATGGGAACTCCCCTGGGGAAAATGATCATTCATTTTAAGATATTCATGTCTCTCACTTTGACTTAAGGGAAATGTGTAAGAGAAGGGAGAAAGAAAGAAAATAAAACTTTTTTCTTTATTATTTGCTTATAATGCTATGGAAGAACTGAAAAATACAGCTTACAGATATTTTTTTCAAAGTTAGTTTTCTTTTAAAACAATAGGAATATCTATCACAAGATGTTTTTGTTATTTTTTTATGCCTCCTTCTTTTATAACCTATTTGGCTATACCATTTACATTTTGAAGTAGCTGTGACTCAGTTTCTTTAGTGCAAATAGATTACAAAGGCTCATGATGTTCCAGCTTACAGCTGACTTTGGCAGTAAATAAAAATCAAGAGTATCAGGACACGCCTGTGCCTTCATCATGGCTTACAGGCAGCTCAGGCCATTCTGCAGGAGAAGGAGCCTCCTCAGAGCTCTGTGACCCTGCTGTGCTGCCCACATCATTGGACAGAGTTCTGGCTCAAGCCACAAATACAGGACCTTGTCTTGTGGTAGAAGAGCTGGGTGTTCACACTTGAAAAATGAATAGTAAAATTTTTTTTTAATTTGAAAACATAAATTTTATAAATTGATTCATCTAACCACAAAAATGTTCCAATAGAATAGTAAAGACAGAGAGACATAACCATTAACATTAATGACAGCCTAGTTCTTCTATTGTAAAAGGTTGCTTATCCAGTTTCTTCTGTCTGATTGATAAGATGTTATAAATGTCAGAAGAGTTTGTATTTTCTAGTTAAACTTGCTAGAATTGTTTATACTGAGATCAAAGATACACATGTTCCTTTTTTATATGTTCTTTCTCATATTTCTTCTAGGTAAGTTAATTAAAATATTTCTCTAAAAATTACACTAAATACAGAGCACAATAACAGCAATCTTTGAAGACTCCAAAAACTTTATCTAAAGAACACCATTTATATTTACTTGAAATTGGTGTATGTTAGGGTAATTACTGCTGAGCCTTCAGGCTAAAGGAAGTATTCTCAGCCAAATTATACAAGGGTGTGGATTAAATGAAGCATTACTCTCTGCTTGGCAGCAATGGATATAGATTGCAAAATCGGGGTGTGACGTAGTACTGTGGTAAGTCTCTGCCAAAAGAGATTTGGCCTAAGTGTGCCCTTACTTTCTCAGTTTTGTGGATCCTAAAACAACTGAATCTAATTAATTCCTAAGTTGAGAGGTCCTGTTAACTGTTTTCACTCTGAACTTGTCTGTAATTTTGGGCTATTGAGCCATGAGACAACAACATGCTTGAATGAAATTTCAGTTGGTCACAGAGAGGGAAACAATCCTTCTGCAAAGGATTGTGCAGTAAAGTGTCAGTCCTCTTGTCCAGCAGAAAACTCACATCAGCAAGGATGCTGTCTGCACAGCAGTAAACATGAGTGAATAAAATGGGGAAATTGATCCCTGCTTGTATTGCTCCAATCCTTCTGTTCCTGTAATTTCCAGAGGAGCTGGGAGGACAATGCAAAAACCCCAGTAGCAGCCATGGTGCACAGGAGGGAGCCAGCTCCATCTCCCAAGAGGAGACCAAAGTACTTTGACTTCATTGCTGATTTTGACAAATTAGCAAATCCTAAGTGCATTAAAAAAAAAAAAAAAATCTGTGTTTTAAACGTACATTATCCATCCCATTTTGGTACACATGCATACTTTTTCAACTGCTTTAAAAAGCCTTTGCTAATTTTGTTGATAGATATTTATGTGTGAAGCAATTAAACTTCCATGGATTCATATGCACCTTGTTACATTTGTTGTTAAAGCACTGATTTCAGTGAGAACAAACCTCCCTGACACGATTAATTCTATCACCGTAACATCTTTTAAGTTGACTTTGAGTATATGTGGTCTGTAGTGTGCTCTGCAGTAGATTGTGGTACTGATGCAGTTTGGTCATTGTAGTTTGATATGGATCACTTTGATCCTGTAGAAGGTAATGCTAGAGGATGGTGGCTTGGGAAAGCATTAAGAAGGCAGAAGGCAGGTGCAGAGAAGTGAGGGCTTCTATAGGTGTGTAACTCAGACATTGCTGTTGTCACACAGTAGTTTGCTGTTATATACCTCAATGTGCTGCCTTGATCCAGATGAAATGAGAGCTTCATGGAGCCTGCATGCTCATTGTTAGCTTGCTTTCTTGCTTGCTGGAGGCTGTAAGGAGCAGTGACTCGTTCCTTGCTGGCCTCAAATGAAGTGTTAGAATTCTCTTAAAACTCTGCCTCTGAAAACCTGTATTTGGGTGTTTTTTGCAATCTTATGGCATGCAGTGAAGGATTGCAGAGGTTCCTTTCTCATGTTTTCCTCTTACAATTAAGGCTCAGTTTCTCCAGTTTTTACTTGCTGGCAAAGAAAAACATTCAAGTGACAAATAGGCAAATTCAAAAAAGCTCTGTTAGTGTCTTCCCTGCTCACTTGACCCAGGGCTCTGTTCTGGCTTGCTGGACTGTCTCTTTGCAGAAGGCTTTTACTCGACCATGTAACAGATAATATTTGACACTGTATCTCATCTAAAGATTGACTCCAGCATACTGCATCCCCATATGATTCAAGATTGCACATCCCCTTTTCCTGTCCTGTCAATCTCTACTCCAGCTGTCTATCTATGCTAGCTTTTGGTGCCTCATTGATTGGGGCTTTTTACAGATTAGCTGAAGGGTGTTGCAGTGGCATGTGTTGATACAGGTCTTTCTGCAATCCTTCCAGAGCCTGACTGGTCAAAGGAAGCAGACTGCTGCAGCTAATATGCCAAATAATAACATACAGAAAATTGGAGATTCTTTCAAAATATGTGTTGAGCATCTCTTGGTGTGACAAATTGCCTAGTGGCAATTTGAAATGGCGTGAGAATTCATTCACCAACTTCTGGTTGTCACTATGCACCTACAGAGCATAAGATTCACTTTGTGAGGTGTTGTATTTTTAGGTGAAGACCTTGAATAGGTTTCATTTTCCTACTTCCTGCATCTTTGAGTTTTCATTAATGGATAATCACATTTAAGCAGAGTTCACCTCCGTAGTGAAAAAGGATGAGCTTATCCCTAAAGTTGGGAGGGGTGCAGGGGGTAGTTTGTGACTGTCTCTGTACAGAGAAGGTATCCACGAGGTGTGTCACCTCTTCTGCTTGTTCAGGAGAATGTAACAGAGTTATGCATGCTGCTAGTTGAACAACTGCTGTTGTGAGCTGGGCCCTAGCTAAAACCAAGCAGGTGTTTCTTTCCTGTAAGGATTCCAAGCATATTCTTGGAATTTTTCATTTTTGAAATAATTTAAAACACAAGTTCTGAATATATATATTGATCAATTGGTGTTGACTTTTCACCTTTTGTGTCCAGCAGTTCAATCTAATACAATGTATGTTCTGCTAAATCGTATTTGCTTCTGATTTGGCTGCTTCTGCATAAAAAACAGCAACAAGAGGAGGAGAAATATAGTTGTTCTACTGTTACTTGCAAGATTTGGGGTGTAGTGCCCACCTAATGCACATCTATAACATACCACATCAAGTGTACCTTGATAACAGTACTTGATTGGAAATTTGTTTTCCTTCTGGTACAGAACATAAAGGAAACTTCCATCTTTGTTTACTACACACACATGTAAAGGATCTTCAGCAGTTGAAAATGTGGTTTCAATTAAGACTCTTCCTGCAAATCCGCTTTTCTTACCAAAACAATTTTCAGAGTAAGTTCCAGTAATCACTCAGAGAGAACAAGGTGTGTCCAGGGTTGTCTGTATCAGCATTCTTGAGTTAATAATTGGCACGCAAACGTGTGCAAAAGCCATCTAGGAAGGTTTACTGAATAAGGCTGTTAAAGCAAGTACTTTGAGATTTCCAAACTTAAGAGTGTTACTAGACAATTTTCTATGGTTTTCAGTTGTTTGCTCCTTTTGAAGAAGCAAATGTTTGTAACGGTTGATGATGAAGTCAGTTTGAAACAAACTCAGATATTCATAATGCATAGAAATGGGTGATTCCTTTTAGAAAAGGCTATGGAGAAGAATTTCCTGTCCTTGAATATTTAGGCCTTAATCACCTCCCTTTTACTGATGGTTATGAAAACTTGCTGCTTTTGTGTGGGTTTTGGCTTATTGGAGATGCTGTATGAGTATAGTCAGTAGGGATTTTAGCTGAAGCTGGTAGTCAGACTAGAGAGGATGGGTCATATAATTAGGCTTACATGTTAAAGTAGTTTTTAAGAGTTTGCCACTACCTATGTGATGATGTGAAAAAAACTAGTATGGTATTGTATTAGGCACTTATATTGTATTTCATGATACTATAAAAAATATTTAGTCAAATGCTACTTCTTCATTCAGAATTTAATTTTCATTATTGTGTTTATGTCTTTAGATTTACTGTGCAAATAGTCTTGCTTGCAAATTCCTATACAAACAAGGTACTAATTCACTGGATAGGACTGTTACTTCTACTTTCTCTCTTGCCACTGAGATAGTGAAAAGTTTTACTGTCTTCTAATCCCAGATATAACATTTTGTGTTCCTGATTAAACCTTGTAGAGAATTCCGTTCCCTCCAGGATAATCCAGAGTTTTAGAAATATGGTCTTAGCCTAAAGCTGGGCACAGCCACTCTTTATGAATCTGCCTGTCTTGATTTGCCTTCTTTTACCTCACCTCAGATCAGGTACTACTGTTGTAAATTAAAGGGAGTATTGCCTCCTAATTATGTTCAATGCAAACATTTTCCATACTTAAATTTTTTTGCACATTCCCCATCTAAGACCCAAACATTCTAAAAATCCACTGCTATAAAAGCAGTAACAGGTTGCTGTTGCATTCTAAAAAGCTTTGCAAACCTTGTAGGTAAAGGAAACTGAAAAATCAATGTAATTGAAATCTGTGCCCAGTTGGATCTCTAGTGTGTTGCTTTAATGTTGGACATAACATTTCAGTATATTTTACTCTGTAACATATGATACCAATATTAGTCTCAAGTGCTTTTTCATATGTTATTTACAAGGAACTATATTCAGATTTTTGTTACCAAAGTGGTTGCAGGCCATTATTTTATTTTCCTATGCATTTGGATACTAATTAGAAAAGGCTTACTTATTAATACATGTTCTAGTCACTGATATGTAGAAAAACCTTCTAAAAGTAGTTTATTAATAAATTTTCTGAAAACTCAAAAAGTGTGTGTATGGGAAAATTCTCTTGGAGTAGCTTGGTTTCACCACTCACATATTTCCATGAAATATCTGACTAATCTAATTTCTGAACTACAAAATGGAAAGTAAACTTGGGGGTGTATTTTAAAGACATGATCTATTTCTGAATATAGAACTATGTTTGCTGTGAACTTTTTTCCTTACTCTTGATTTGAGGCAAAATTTAAAATCTTACATAATGGTTTCCTGATACAGTGTTTGCCAATGGTCTTGCATTTTTTCAGGTTTGATAATGTATGAACTGTTTGGCTATTTCATAGAATTTTCTGGTAACACTTTGTCAGAATTAATACTCAGTACTGGCTGAAAGTGCTGATGTCATAGAGAAAGTAGTGGCTATTCTGGTCATGATACAGACCTGAAATATCAAGCTGACTTATTTTTTCCAGCATATTGCACATGATGTTGGTGATACTATTTTACCTTGAATGTAAATGTTAGGAACATGCTACAGAAGCATTTACAAGATTTGAAATTTTTTTTAGATTTTTTTCCAGTCAAGATGTGTATTGACATTGTGAGGCTTACTGGGTAATATAGAAATTCAGTAGTTTATGTAGTAACTGGTTGTTTTTACTTAGCTGACAAGACTTTGCATTGCAAAAATGTGTTAATGGCTAATTTTGAAAGGTATTTGTGGTATCCTAAGCATATTTTCTTACAGCTTTCCACTTGTAGAATGGCAAACTAATTTGATTTAAGTAACTCTTAGTAACTAGCCATTGCTGAATTCCTGTTGTGGGAAGAGCCATGTGAAAAAATTACTTTGTTTTCCTTCCTTGCATAATTTTCATTCTTTGTCTTTTATCTGTAGTTAAGTATGTTTTTTTAAAGACACAAGTAGAGTTATGAGGTGATAAGATATTTGACTTTGAGAGTTGCAGGTAGAGTTAAATTCTATTTAACTCTATGCAGATAGATTTAAATTCTTTTTAACTGTATTAATAAATAAAATTTAACTGTTCTACATATTTTTAGAAAGCAATAATAATAATAAAGCCTGCTTAAGAGCTCCATTTCCTCTGATTCAGGAAGGGTAATTTAAAGTAATTTAAAGAGGCAAAAATATTATTAAGCCCAAAAGTGAAGGTTGCTACTTCAGTGTTGGGCATCTACAACTCCAAGGGACTGCAGTTTTTATATTTTGTGAAGTATTTTTTGATAGGGAGCACCACAAACTACATGTAATAGAATGCAAAATAAGTTTCTTTTCTATTTTGTTATAGTTTGTTTGCTTTTAAATAGTCCAGGTGAGCTTAGCAAAACTAATAATGACTTTCTCAGGATATCTGCAGCACTAGAAGAAAAATAACTCTTATTAATACAAAGAATGCGTCATAGTCTGCATTTTCCTTACATCTTTTTTATCTGCTATCTAAAGCTTGTAAATTATGCTGCCAATCTGATTTCACAAAGCTGATGTTATCTCTGGAGGCTTATTGATGTTTGCTGTAGAATCACCTTCTGTTCTCCAAGCTGTAGAAAGAAACAACTGGATACTATAACTTGTGCTCATTTTCAGTGATATCTACTGCCATTGTGATGTAATGTTAGAAGTTGTCGTAAATTAGCACGTTCCCGATTAGCATGAATTCAATAAATGTTCTTTACTTCAAAAGAATACGTGGGACACGTGCTACTACTTGCATTGTTTATATATGGTACTGTAGAAACTTAACATTTGCAAGAAAAATGTGAGATGATGGTTTGATAAGATTACTCAGAAATAATTAGGTGGGTGTGTAGGCTGCTAAATGTATTTGATTTTAATCTCTAATTAAAAAGTTGGATTTTTAAATTGTTTTTGTGATGCAATAGTTTTTACTTCATTATGCTTTTTGTAAATAGGGGCCAAATACAACCTTTTCATTGTGCCTAGGTACAGAATAAATGTTTTCAAATGAAAACAAAGCCAGTGACAGACAGATTATCTCTATAGTCCTCCTCGTGGAGGATTATTCTGAGCAAACACATATATGTGCTCTTATATACCTTGAACCAGGAATGAAAATGATGGCTAACGTTGAATGAATATCTCTATGCATTCTTTTAGCTGATGGGAGATATAATTACGTTGTGGGATCTGGCACTGCCAGAAGCACAGTGTTTTCATGTGAGTGCTGTCTGATTCTGAGGTCTCTTGTATGAGGATTGGAATTGGTTGATGTTACAGCAAAGGTATCTCTCTGTGGATCTACAGGTGTGAATTTAAGCCTTGCTCTGTTCCACTGCTCCAGTGTTTACTTAACTCTGCTGCAAGGACAAACTACCTGGTCGCTTGAGCTGTGGAATCAAACAACCAGATGCATTAGCTAGAGATAACTGCCTCAATCCTTAGATAAGGAAGTTACTGTGTTAAAGCATACTAGAGGAGTTGTGTCTCTCACTTCAGGAAAACTGTGACTTGCTCATGGTTTGGGAAGCCAGGGTTCTCCTAGTAGCTGAGGCATCCACTGGGAAATCACATGCTGCGTTTAAAAAAGCTGCAGCACAATATATGGAGCTGCATGGTCCTGAAGTGTGCAACTCCCTAGAGGTTTTTTTTCTAGATAACTCTTTTTCATACCAGTATTTAGTAAACAGTTGATTGAAAAGGTAACCATTGCTTACTTTTTCACTGAAAGCGAATCCTTCTGTACAGACTTTTCTATACAGTGTAATATTTTGAATGGCAAACAAAGCTTGATCTATTGAGATAATTTCCCAATATTATTTTGTTTGTTTTCAAGTTTTCATTGTATTAATAGGGATGGGGAAAGGAAACAAAAATAAGTAATGCTTTTCCACCTATCAGCCCAGCTGTTTCAGCTGAGTGTGGAGAAGGTAAAGTGGGGTGGATTTGGGTTTTTTTTATGGCTGCCATCTAAGTCAATCTCCACTAACTGGAGGAATGATGTCTGGCAGCAGTAGAGCTGCCAGAGATTTCTTGTCTCTCATTTTACTGAAGTGTAAGTGTACAGCATGTAAACAGCTCTCATATCCAATGGGCAAAATAAATAAACAGATGTTTCTCTATGTAACTTAGAAAAAGTGAGACAGTAAAGAGAGAGGGATTCCATTTGTCCTATAGATTTTGGGGTTTGGTTTTAAGTGAATAGATTTAGTTTAATAGACTGGAACCCCACTTAGAAAATGAGAATGACATTGAGGATATAGTTCAACTTTTTCCAGATGCTTTGATAGAATAAAAAGGTGTGGAAGAGACAAGGAGAGTGGTAGTAATGGCATGGGGTGACACTGGGTGGACTTCTGTCAGTGCAGAATACTCTGCAAGAATTTTATGAGTGTTCATAGAAGGCCTTTGCATTCAGTAATGTTGCCATCACAAACACCTTTGTATATACAGCACATGAGAGCTGCTTGTTTTAAGCACCTGCATTTTAAGTGGTTTGCAAGATCACAGAATCACAGCATTGTTTAGGTTGGAAAAGACCTACAACATCACTGAGTTCAAGCTTTACCAAGGGTCACCTTGTCAACTAGACCATGGCACTAAGTGTCACATCCAGTAGTTTCTTGAACACTTCCAGGGATGGTGACTCCACCACCTCCCTGGACAGCCCATTCTATAACTAAAGAGCCCCTTTCACGAGGAAATTCTTCCTGATGTCTAACCTGAGCCTCCCCTAATGCAATTTGAGATAATTTCTTCATGTCCTGTCACTGTGATGCAGATTAAACCTCACTAAACCAGTTTTCAATACACTTTGCTCCTATCAATTCTGCTGTTCAGTCTGGAATATCTTCAAAATCATAGGTGCTAGACTAAATTATGGAGAGCAGAGTTGGAAGTGCATTTTCACCTAAAGCAGTGGATATTGGTGAAACATCTGCTTTGCTGGTAAAATGAAAAGGTATGCTTGTGTTAAGTAGGTGCTCCTTTCATTTTGTGTGAACTGCATCTGAAAAAGTTTGTGGTGGGTTTTAAATGTATTTGTGATCATGTGTTTAAATAAAGGAAAAGAGGTTCTTACCCAATATATAAACAATCTTTTTATAGAATGAATTCTATATTATTTAATGTTCTATATATTTAATACTATATTTATATAATATTTGATCTATTAGAGTATAATTGGTTTGAGGATAAAGTCTTTGAGGGAAGATTAATATATATTTAGGTCATTACAAAATTATCTTCATTCCCTTACATTACATAGTTTGGAAAATGAAATTTCAGAAATAGCTGAAACCTTTTACTTTATTAACCTCAAAACTTTCCTTTGAAACCTATGGAACCTAAAGTAGAGGTTATATTGCACGCTAAAAGATCCTTTGGTCACAAAGGCCTTACTTTTGGTCATACTACACTAGGTGACTGTGCTGAGAACATCATTCTCGTTACTGGAAACAGTTTTAAAGTCTCAGAAGATGAGTAGGAAGAGGAATGAGCTGATCTACACATATTCATCTCATTTCTGACTTGACCTTTTTCCCATTTTTTTAATTTAATTTGGTTTATTTTAACTGCACTGAGTTGCAATAGACCATTATATAATTCACAAGAATGTCTGCAATAAGAAATACAATTTCTTAGAGGCATTGTTTATTTTCATGTCTTCCAGGATTTTTTGTGGGTTTTGAGACATTAGCAATTATTATAAACCTAAATAAACTCAATTAAAAACAGAATAGTGTGTGACTAGAGTAGGTAAGATTTTTTTTTCTCTCTCTGCATGCTTTAGAGGTGTTTGTCACAGAAATGTCTGAATATTAACATAGTTCAGTTTTCTTAGATATATATTTGTCCTTTGCTCTGTGATTTTCTGTGAATTTTCCAGGGTGAACTTCTGGATGATTTCATTAGCTATAGATTCTATGTGACTAGGAGCCTTAGAGGTTTATTATGCTCACATGCCTTTAGTAATTACAAAATTAATTTCTCAAGAACATTTCAGAAAGTGAGAAAAGGCCTTCTTTTGAAAAGTTCACTAAAACAGGAGTTCTTCTGTAACAAATGTTCTCCAGGCCTTTTTCAAAATAGCATTTTTCACAAAAACTTTTCACATTGGGTGATTATAGACAGTCCAGTAGGATAAAAGTGGAATGATGTGACTGCTTAGAAAGACTTTTTCCCTCTTCTGCTTCTCATGCTATTAGTTTAAAACGAAATCACTAAAGATGCTGTTATTTTAAAGGAAGTGTTCTTAATTATTACAAGTTCTATTCAGGGGCTGCTGTCATATCAATTTCTATATAGATCAAGTCTATTTGGTAGTGAACTCATCTACTTTGTGCATTTCAGTCCAACTACTTAGAATTTGATCACCTCACACTGATGTGAGGTGATCTAGAGCAGAGAGTAGCTTTTCAGTGAAAGCATGCAATAAGACTGAGACTTGGTATTACAGACACGTTTTGGACAGGACAACTTCTGTCTTCTTTCCTCTCAGGCTGCAGTCATACTGGCAAATAATAAATTGCCAGAAGTGGCCAAGGGGAACTGAAGGTACACGTTCAGTTCTCTGTTCAAATAGTATGGGAAACTAGCATGATTTCAGACTCCTCTCAAGGCAGACAAGTATACTGTTTTTCAAACCAGTTCTTTGATAGGCTTGTGCCATAATTGTAACAATAGGGTTATGTGGACCCTAAAGAAATGTCCTGCTGTTAAATTGTGTTGATGTGAAAATTCTGATCATTTGAAGTAAAGGATCAGCATCTGTTGTTTTGAGATGCCTGATTTGCAACTAGATATTAGCAGTAAATTCTTCTAGAAGTAGTATGATCTTCTCATGTAAAATTCCATGTAAAGGAAACCACTGAAGAATCCATGCAGAGTAAGATGAAATGCAATTATTCAAATATTGATACTTTCATTGGGAAGATTATCTTCTCAAGATGTATATGTTTTAAATGGGAAGACAGCAGATAAGAAAAAAGATTGTTGGAGAGAACAAGTAAAGCATCTGCATCAATAAAAATGCTTCTCCATTAGTGATTCTGAGGCAACCTTAAGATAGGACAGTTCAGATTACCCTGGGTGTTGGGGCTGTTTTGGCCTTGACCTTACAAAGAATTTAATGACCTTTCCATGAGCTCAGACTAAGCGAGAGTCTCAGCAGGTCATGGTGTGCTGTAAACTTAATTTTTAGATCAAGAGGAAATGTCCTCCTGGAATGCAGACCTCAGTGTCAATATAGTAGTTAAAAAGCATGTACTGCCTGGATGGGAGAGAACCAGAGCAAGCACTCTGAGGCTGTTAGTCACACCTGCTTGATGTCATTTACATGCTTCATCAAGCATGGAACCATATCAACCCCATAGCTGTGGAACATTGCTTTAAAAGTCTACTGCTTCATTTGGGGAAGAAGGAATGGATATTCCCTTGCCTGCTGAATGGAGATTGTTTTGTGAATGAGGAAGATGTGAACAGAATTTTTTTGTTGGTTTGGGTTTGTTTTGTTTGCTTGGCAGTTTTTAATATGACCATTTTGAATGTAGGGGCTACAAAAATGGATGCTTGATAATTAAAAAAAGTAAGAGATAGCCCTAAAGTCTACTTTGGAGTAAGCAATAGGAATGATCTTAGAATATTTGTGCCCAGGTGTGCTGTGGTCTGTTTATACCTCAAGCAAAGTAATAAGAATTTTCTATTTGTTTTGTCTCTAGTAATGGAAAACACTGAGTCTGAACCAGTGCCAGCTTCTAGAATTCCATACAGCACTCCTTATATCTTTGAGTAACACATCTGTCTGTCCTATACTTGCAGCATAGCAGGTCTTGCTGCCCTTTATTGGGGCTGAATTGGGAATATCAGTCTAACCATACAGTTTTCACCTGATAAACAACTGAATATAGAGGCTGCACAGCAGTACTGACATGCATAAACATACAATCCAGGAGCGCTTGGAAGTAATGCATGTTTTCCTTAGAAAAATGTGAAGGTCAATGATGTTACAGATAAAAATGCAGATTAATGTTGTTTTTAATTAAAAATTGAATATTTTTCCAGACAAACAATTGTTTTTATCAAATATTTTATATATCTTTTATCTTAATATGGGTTTGTGTGAGTTGGCACAACACTCCAATGCTCAGATTGTCTGTCTCAAAAAACATTTATCATGCAGACGTTTTATTGGTTTTCAGTTTGTTTGTTTTTTGTTCAAAGACTTGATACAACATGTGTATGTGATAGTATATCCATATGTAGTATCATCTATGGTTTTCTGACTTAGAGAGTGTGTAGATAACAATATTAATAGGAGTAATATCCCCACTGAGTTTTGGTTAGTGCTGAACAAATGTTTTAGCAAACAGCTTGTTTGAAAAAACGTTGCCTTCAGGACTACTGTCTTTAAGTATGGGTTGAATTCAGAAAATGGTTTACATTCTCATCTCATTCTTCTTCTTAAAAGAGATGGGAAAAAGTATTAAAAGCAAAGTAAGCCTTTCAAAATAAAGTATTTCAGAATTTATACAAGATTTTCCAAAATTATTAAGATAAAGATGTTTTAATTCATACATGAAGCTGAATAATCCATTATTGCACGTATTTAGTATTTCTCACAAGTAGATTAGTCACATGCAGATTTGCAGGAGCATGGTTTAGCTATCATTATTTGAGCTTGCAGCTTTTATTCTAGTTAGAAATATCTAAATATCTTAATGATTAAACATTTATGAGTAAATCTCCTGTGAAAGTCAAAACCACTAGGCTTTAGAAAATATACTGTAGGTGGAGTTGTGCAAGTTTCCTTGTGGAGCTCTGCCACTACATGGGAATCTGAATCTGAAAAGTCCCCTTTATTCAGATACTAGACTCCTCAAAAGCAGGTTTTTGGTGTGACAGATGAAAATGAGTTTTCAGAACTTATTTTTCTTTAAAAACAAAATTTGTTTCAAAGCTAGTGTCTCACAGAGAAAATCCAGTGAGCTTAACTCTGTGTTGCCTGGCATTTCTGTACTTGAGAAACTGTTCTCCAGTGAAGCGGTAGCATTTTTCACTGTCATGTTCAACGATTTTCCAATTTTTTTGTATCTTTTCTTTTTAAGATGTTTTCTTAAGTATACAGCTGAGGAGACCAATAACAGAAAGATAAATCCATAGATGATGAAAGGATTTTCCTGAGCTTAGTAGTTAACATAATAGTCTGAAAAGAAAAGAATTTACAAGTACTTGTTCAAGTGTTCTATGTAGAGAGTGAATAAAATAAACAGCAAGATGTGTTGTGATAGGAACTCAGATGATCAAAGGGAAACACTGAATAGGAATAGTTATTCTTTCAGATAAAATAAGGAAGTAATTCCTTTGTGAGTTTTTGTGATCATTTCTGTTGGAAAACTTTGTATGCATTACTTGGAATTTCAATGAAGAGAAAAGCAATACAGCCTAGATAATAGTGTCAGCTTTGAGCACGAGGTGGCATGTGGACATAGCTTGAGCTACTTCTCCAAATCATTTGAATGGAAATATTGGATTAGTTAACCTTGTGTCAGGTCTGTTAGTTAAATAAACCCTCCAACTGTTCCTGACTGAAGGATGCATAGTTGTGATTGAAAGATGCTGCTGCTTTTCATTAGAATTTTGTCAAACACACCCTGCTAACATAATGATTTTAAAATAAAATGGTTTATTCGATGGAAAAGGATAACAAGCAGAAAATTCACAGCCTTTTCTTTTCACAGGGTGCTTCAGCCCAGTAGGAAGTCCTCTTAGTCGAACACTATTGGGTAGACTACAGAAGGTAAGGAATTTTCTCTTTGCATTTTTTTTAAATTGATGTTTAACTATCAAATGTCACTATTCACAAGTTCTCTCTCTTGTAGAGCGGTGTTTTTTTATCCTGTCTTTATCCAAAAGAGGTGTCTTCAAACCAATTGTCTACATGGCCAAATTAGCTTATGCTGTGACCAGCTGGTAGTGAGATCAGATATCTGCAAATCAAAAGCTTTGTATTTTTTCATTACTTAATTTTTGTTGTTTGAAATAAATAAATAAGATCACACTCATATGGTTTTTATTTTTTACTAAAAAAACAGGCATTGATGAGTAGCTGAGAGAAAAGCAAAGACAATAACTTGGAATTTAATTCTCATTGCAGCACCATGTTTTCATTGTTTACTCATACTTCATCTTTTTGTAACAAGTTAAATCACTGCTATCCTCTGTTTACTCCATTGCTTATCTCTTAAATATTGATTGTAAGCTTTTCCTAATTATATTCGTTATTTCATTTATTTCTGGTTTCCTGATCACCATAATAAAAATCCAACAGAATCTGTAAATGCCAATAATTGCAACTATACATTTGATGAACCTGTATTAAACACAAAATATATGTAGAAACTAGTGAAGAAAGAAGCAGTGGTGCTTCTGAATACTGAGTGCATTTGTGTCTCCATGAAGCTGGGCCTGTTGTACTGGAGATGTTAATCCTCCTACTCCCATGGACAGAATGGCATGGTTTAATATTCTGTTGTAATTGCACTAACTTTAATTCTTGAGAGAAATTTAATAAATGGACATAAATTACCTTGGGTTATTTATATCTCTTTTACAATTTCAGTTTGGGGTTTGGTTTGGGTTGCTTTAGGATTTTTTGGATGTACCTATTTTAAGAGAATCTGTTGAGATAGTTGTGGAAAGCTTAGATACATACACAGGATTCACCCAGAAATTTTGAAAGCATGGTTTTACATTGGTTATGTTAGTTGCTAAATGATTCCTGTTCTCCTGTTTTCAAATATTTAGCCATCATATCTAATTTTTTAGGGAAAAATATATATTGTTCAACCAGTAATGTAGTGTTCTCCATCACAGCAGGCTTGATAAACTTTTGCAGGATCAACTGTTTTGTGAAATGCTAGGTAGCAGCTAATTTAAAATACTTTTATTTGAGAGGGCTAAATTAAGGTTTTGAATATATTTTTTACTTCTTCTATTATAAACACATTAATATATATAAATGCAGGTTAACCAAGTAATTAAAATTAAAACCGAGCATTTTTAGAAATGGTGAAATAGCTGAGGAGGTTTTGAATAATTTCAGGAGTTGGGTATTTAACATGTTTTTGAATTGGTCTTTTTCTATTTTTTTCTTTTCTTTTTTTTGTAATCCTTGTAGGTTTTTCTGCAGCAGCGATGTTTGCATTTCTGATTTCTCTTTGTACATTGCAGGTATTTATAAAGTGCAGCCTGGTGCAGTTTTGGTCCTTTCTTCCTCTAGGCAAATTATAGATTCCCATGCTTATTAAATATTGAATGGCTGTAATCAAATCTGGATTGTAGGTATCTGAAGCCTAAGAAAGTCACTTTACAGTGTCTATGGACACATTAATTATGACTGAAGAAGAATTTATCATTCTCACCAATTGATAGTTCTAGCATGATTTTAATTTAGCTATTAATACTAGTATTTGTATTTCTGTTTCCCATAGACTAAATTTTTACTTAGTTGTCCTGAGCTAGGGCCAGAGAGTGAGAACAAAATACAAAAGTGCTAACAGTATCCAGCTGTTTTCTTCTAAGTCTCATCTTACATAGCATTTAATTTAAAACTTCACTT
This sequence comes from Ammospiza nelsoni, assembly GCF_027579445.1. Classification (NCBI taxonomy): domain Eukaryota; kingdom Metazoa; phylum Chordata; class Aves; order Passeriformes; family Passerellidae; genus Ammospiza; species Ammospiza nelsoni. The sequence goes on from NC_080635.1 coordinate 58,145,892, forward strand.
AGTAAAGAGTAAAGAGATTGCATAGTGTTCTTAGGGGAGGAGACAATTAAGTAAATCTGTGACCTTTAGGATATTAAGGAAAAGGACAATGGAGCAACGGTAAAATCTCCGATTTATTCTGTAGAATTTTCAAATGTTTTGCATATTAACTTTTAAGCCAACCAAGGGTTTTCAATCAGGCTCTAAAAGTTAATTTCTTATTCTTTCTCCTTTAAAAAAAAACTAATCAAGAAACCACCAAAAACCAAAAGCAGCAACAAAAGAAATCTGCTAAAGGTAACAGCCTCAGAATGTTGGCTATTTCACACTGAGGCTCAGATTTACTGGACACACAAGAGAAACTGTAACGCACATTCCTTGTGTTTTTTTCTGGAGTGTTTGCATGAGTAATATTCCCAGTTTGTCTTGCACTGTGTCAGCAGGTGTGGGGAGGTGGAGTGGAGGGAAGCAGTGCTACTGGGAAGCATCCAGGCAATAGATGTTTGTCCTTCTTCGTGTCCCTGAGTCTGTCACTGATGGGAAAAGGAGGAAGCATGACTTTGGCCATGTGTGCATAGTGGGGTTCACCCCAGTATGTGTTGGGTCTGCCTAAAATTAATCTTAGAAAAGCTTATTTTCCACGTGCTACTACTAGGAGTTAATGGCTAATTAGAGGTTGAATTTAGTCTGTATGTTTATTCTGTTACATTGAAGAGTATGTTTACATATAAGGAAGAAGCATATGAAACTATATGAATAATTTTTTTTCTTTGAATTTTGATGTTGTGATAATTGAAGTATATTGGTTCAGTACTAGAAATGAAATCCTTATGTTTTTGCAGAAAAGGCAGCAATGAGATATCACTTGTTCTTTCTCAGTGCTCCTTCTCCTAAGGGAATGAGTACTATCTAATGTCCAAATTCTGTATACATGCCACTATACATCTGCATCAAAAAGCAAAAGCTCCATTTGAGCAATCACTGAAACTGACCCATTAAAAAGTAGTCCTAAACATTTTAATTAGGGATATTATCATGACTCTATAAAAATTGGTACGACAATGTGTCAGGTTACTCTCACATGCAATGGTCTCTTTTGTATCAGCATGTTGAAACATCTTTGTTCAGTTTTGAGTTAGAAATGTCAAGGGTATCTAAGAGGGTTAGTCGCGGATAACCAGTGTGATACTCCATGGTGTAGAACTCTGCATCAACTGATGGATCTATTTGTCTTCCTCTGAGAATGTTCCTTAATGCTGAAAGCTCCTAATAGCTTTGTTCAACCACAATCAGTGTGACATGGCACACTTTTTTAGCAAGCACTTTGTTTCTGCCTCCACAGATGGTCTGCCTCCCAGAAAGACCAACTCCACAGGACAAAGCTATAGCCCCACATCTGTTCCAGTGCAAGAAAAGCATTAGCTAGTTTCCATCCTGCAGGAAAAAAAGGAGACATTAATATTGTATTAAGAATGATGTATTCATACCATTCAATACGGCTGTTGCTTTTTTCAAATTCCTGAAAATGTGCCCTAATCTTGTGACACAGCATTTAAAAAAATTATATTTCTAAGCTGAAAGGGCCCTAGCTTTTGTTGGATGTTTCTTGTGGTGTAGCTGGTAGTTGGCACTACTGGAGGGATGGCAGGGCCCAGCAGAGGCAGTTGCTGTGTGTGGTGGCAGCCGTGGCAATTGCCCTTGACAGCTGGAGGTAGAGCTGTGTGCAGCCGGGGACGTACCCAGAGCACCTCTTCAGGAGGCACCTCTTTGGATTGTTGTTGCCTTAAAAGTTTTAAGGCAGTGTCTGAGAACATTCAGCATAGTCTCAGGGTGACTCATAGATGTTAGCTTGTTATTTCCACACAGCTTGCTCTCTTCAAGCTGTTCTCCAGTGTTTGAGAGTCACATAAATACTTTATTAAAAAATGAGAGAGAGACAGATTGAGACACAATAATGGGGCCATATGAGTACCCGAGCTAGATACCTAAATAATACTGCTAATAATTCTGATGAATCATTTTTGAGCAACAGGAGGCACTCCCATCCCACAGGCTAAGCACATTGCCTGCACAGTTCTCTTAACCTTGAAAATGAGAATTAGCTGAAACCTGTACAACAGTGCTGACTACCAATAGACCACTGAACAAGCAGTGTACTCTGAACTGCAGCTCCACCAGTCTTTCTTCAAAATTTGTTTATCAAATCAGGCAGTTACACTTCTTTTTTTTTTTTTTTTTTTTTTTTTTTTGTTTTTCCTTCTGTGCATGTACATAATTATTCAGAACTCTTTAGGTGGTAGGCTTAGATGTTCTGGTAGATGATAAGAGCTGAGTGCAACTGTTTGCTTTTGTACTGAGTTCATCTGTAACTACTGTGTATGTCTGTAACTACTGTGGCAGTACCAAAACAATCTGGAGACTGGATGGAGATCAGGATAGTCAGTGCTTTCTTTCCCATATGGGATAAGTCCAGCTAAATTATGGAAACCACATTGAGGGCAAGAATCCATTCTCAAGAATGGCATTTATTCTACTGAGCATTTGCAAGGATTTTCTCTGTAATTTGTAATGATGTTCCTTGGAACACCATAAGAAAAAAATTTTTTAAAAACTGCAAACACTGAAAATAAAAAGAACAATAATTATAGATAGATTTTTTTTAAAGCAGAAGAAGAGAAAGAAGTTCATGCAAAAGATATATATAGGAATGGTTGTAAAATATGAAAGAGATAAAGTATGTTGGATTAAAATTTTCAGATTTAAATGGTTATAATGCAATATATCTTTTAGAGGTGGAAATGTTTACTTCACAAAGCACACATTTACCACTTCTAAAATATTTTAATTGCTGTGTAGTATTTCTATACTGTATGGTAGTGTGTATACTGTGATGCACACAAAATGAAGGGGAAATTGGTTTCCCCTTTGTTTAGAAGACCATTGTAAAAAAAAATTAAGTAACACCAGCAAAGGATTTCCACCTTTTCCTTTTTTTTCCCCTAGTCTGTTTTTCCTCTGCTAATTTTCATAATTTTTCTATTCTAAGTCTTCTTTTAGCTTAAGCATTTGATTATTTTACAGAAATCAAATGATTTTAAGGTACAGGCTTATCCTGATTATTGCAATATATACCTACTATTCTTTTGAATTCATTGAAAGTCTGAAGAGCAAGTGGTGAGGATAGAACAATTAGAATTAAAGTACTGAGTATTAAGACCAACCTAAAATTCTCCATTATATGGAAGTGACATTTTTGCATACTGGTTTAGAGGTAAAGTCCACTGCAACAACTTCTTAAATATCTGCTGTAGTGTTTGCAATGCAAACAAGCTTGGACTGCACAGTCTTCAGTCCAGTTGTGTCTTTAGTGCAGTGTACATACTTGAAAAGTTTAATATCTTTTTCTAAACATCTACCGGCAAATAGCCAATATTACTCAGTTTTGCTTAACATCACTTCTGCTTTTTCTTTTGTGAAAAAGCGTTTTGTTGTAGATAATTCTTATTGTCTTACAGGGAAAATGAAAATATAATCATAGTTTAGCAAAATGCTTCATATTAAAATTTAAAACAACTTATTCTTCTAGAATGAGGACAGCCTGACTGCACTGGGAGTGGGAGGAGGAAACAGTTGTCCACCCAGGCAAGAGACAGTAAGTATTATGTAATTTTTTGCAATATCTTTTGTACCTGTTATATTGTATCTGCTTTTGAAATCATGTCTTTCTTTTAGCATGATCCCAAGGACATTTTTTTCTGCTGTAGATTTTTAAATTCTTACAGAGATGTTCATAACTGCATTACTACATTACTTCTGGGTTTATCAATCTTGCAAAACAATATCATAAAATTTTGTTGAATATAGTTTTTTTTTTATTTTTTGCTTGGACATTGACCCAAATAGAACTTGACAAATTTTTAAATTTTACACCAGAAGAAATTCCACTGCTTTAGGTGTAATTGTGTGGTATACATTCTTCTTTGGTTCTGAGGTGCATTTCTTATATCCTGTTATGGTCATTTTTCTGATCATATTTTGACAGAGAATATAATGGCAGTTCCACATTTTATTTCAATTCCCTGGCTTACTAAACCACTTGTATTACAAGACACATTGGTATATTAATTTCTTATTTCTGAGAGACAGACTTGATTGGTTTGAACTGTTTGTGGAAGTTTCCATGTGACAGAATTTTTGTAATTAAAAAAAAAAAAAATACAGCATTTGCACTGGAAGTATAATGCAAAAGACCCGGCAAAAAAAAGTAGTTCTTGATTAGCCTTTCATTGTTTTTCATGCTGCCAAGTAATTAGTGTTGCATTCCTACATTCCATTTTGGGTTTTGGGTTTTTTTACCTTAAGTGACCTCATGGTTTCATGAGATTGTCACTTAACTGAAGTGGGCACTGTTAGAGCACCTCTTACTGGACATGGCCATGGTGCTCATTAGTGTGGTTTAGTTTGGTTCTGTTCTACAGTTCATATTTCTGTACTGCCAACATCACCTGTAATTATTGTTAGCTTTCCTAATGCAGGGAGGAGAGGTATGATAAAACACATTTCATGGTTAAACTTCTTTATGTAAATTCAGGACTACTGAATGCATATTTAGGTAAATTTCCAGTCTACTGAAAACTATGCTGATACTAATTCTTTGGTGCTGACCAGCTCACAAATTGCCACATAAAATTTACAATGGTAGAATCACTTCCATCTTTTCCCATTCATAACTGATTTAATCTCTTTAATTGGTGACATGGAATTATGGAAATACAAGTGACATTGGCTATATTTCTACACACGCAACTTGCAGGTGATCCTGCTCAAAGCAGAAATACAAATGTAAATAGCATTGTGGAATTCAGCAGTCTTAAAATTTAAATGCATGCATGAGTAATAAAAAAATAAGAGTTTTTTCCTATCTGTCTCCTTCAATCCCATTACCCTTCCTATTGCTCCTAATGATCCCTGTTTCTGACCTCTACTTACAATTTATTAGAGGAATATGAGGTGAAGATTGGAGGTAGGGAAGCAGCATTCTGTGTGTAAAATAGGTCATAATTTTGCTCTTCACTTACGATGAGGGAAGTGAGCAATTCCGTTATTCTTTCAGTTCATTTGTTTTCCTTTCATGCTTCTCTGCTCAGAGTTCACTAGGACAGATTTTTGTTCATAAGGCATAGGAAATAAATAAGAAATTGTACTTGATATTTTCATATTCGGGGTAGAAAGCAGGCTTCTAGTAGTTTATTATATGTAGTATCCATGGTTCTGATGACTGTTAGTACTTTTTTTCATAAAAGTATAGCTGCACTGAATTTCACTGTCAAATAGATTTATTATGTGAAATTGAATATAAATGTATTTTTTGCAGATATTTATAAAATTGTATATCCAAATGCTTATTGCTAAACAAAACAAATGAAAAATAGAAAGTAAAAAAGAAAAAATGGACTGATCAAAGCAAAACTTTGTAATGTCTTTTTTTATTAAATTTTTCCTTGGATAAAGCTGTCATACTGTTAAGTATTTATTCAAACACATATGCTTCATAAGCACACAGAGAATGGGATCTGAAGGTGGTGTAACAATTCTGAGAAAGTGGACTGTATGAAGTTTTTTTTTCCCTTTTGCTTCACAAGCAAATTGCTTATAAAACTAACAGCTGCTGTTTTGAAGCTAATCTTAGTGAATTGAATGTTCTTAACCATTTCTGCAATCCCACAGTCCTTTATCTTGCCTCTCCTGCTGCTTTCCCACCACCCCTGATCCCATTAGCAAAACTTGAGGCAGCCTCAGCTTTTACCAAAGTGCAGCTTTGGTTTCAGCTGCTTTTCTGCAAGAGGAAGTGAATGTTGCGCTTTTTTCTCTGTGGCATGGTTGTGATAAAGCTGTGGTGTTCTTATCTCTCTTTTAGGTAGTGGCTCTTTATGACTACACAGCGCATCGATCAGATGAGCTAACCATCCATCGCAGTGACATTATCCAAGTGTTATACAAAGATAATGATAACTGGTGGTTTGGCAGCCTAGCAAATGGACAGCAAGGCTATTTTCCAGCTAATTATGTGGCTGGTGAAAGTAAGTTTACTGCTGTCTTCCTGGTATACCGGTGTGGGTTTAACTGATGCTCCAAGATTTTACTGTGCTGTTCTGCTTATTGTTGCGAAGATAGGAATTTATGTAGTACACACGTGGCATAATGATGACTTATTGTGGTGCAGAAATTGTATTAAGTTAGCTAACCATTGCAGTTTCAGCTTATGGAATAAGTCAGCTTACTACTGACTTAATTACCTGTCAGCTGGATTGATCCCTTGTCTCTTCTAACACAGAGCCACCTAATTCAGGCCCCAGCTTGGCAATGTTTTAGGACACATCAAAGTATTTCACAAACATCTTGGGGTTTTTTCTTAGGCAATTTCCATTAAATCTAGCTTTTGTACAAACTCTTAATTTTCCCCCTGCTCTAATGGAGAATGTTCACTTCCCAAATATCTGGATTTCAGTAAGTTTTAAAAGAACAGTAATGGTTAAATCTCACATTTGAGCACTGAAGTTGCTACCAGGTCCTTTTCTTTAAAACAGTTTTGATTAAACTGATACAGACTAACCTAGATGATTTTGAACAAATAATTAGTCCACTGCTGTAAAGATGCTCAGTGTGCTGGTGTAAATATTCAGCTTGTGGACACAGCATGTGGTTGCACACTACAAGAAATTCATTTGCCTTCCTAAACTATCAAACTATCAGTTATACTGGTATTTAGAAATCTTTTAACCCAATATTTCTCAAGATGGTTTTCCCCATTTTTTAGTTCTTCCCTATGTCTTTAAAGTGAAATCCAGTATTTAAGCTTCTTTCCTAAAAAACACTTGCACATAACACTGTGCTCACTTAATGGGGTCAATTAAAAGTTAGATTGACTGTGCCCTTTCCTATTGTCTTCTCCTTGTACATCCTGTGCACTTTCCCCTGCCTTTTCTCCTTGTAAGATAACCCAGAGAGAAGTCTGAAGGAAGAGTCTTCAGTGAGGGCCTTAAAAAAGTGTTCTGAAAAACAAAGAAAGACAAGACCTAAACAAAATTTTTGAAGCCGTTGTACAATTGTGAAAAAAAATCTCTGGTAAATAATTTGCTATTACAGTTGATGATCATCTTACTGAATCAAAAGAAACCTGTAAGATACATTTGTTAAGTATCCACTGCTTCCTAACAGTATGGACTTTGTTCTTAGGTAAATGTTTGAATGATTTTATACATTAACCAATATATAAATCACATTTAAATCTAAACTTGCTAGTATAAATGAAGGTTTATGGGATAAATTTTCATAAATTCTCAAAATTTGCCTTCAAACATTTTTCACCTGGTTTTGTTCACATCCTGATTTTGGCTAGATTGTAACATCATGGTGGTTCACAAATTCTTTCATAGCTCTAATAATGGTGAATTGTGGTTCCTCTTTTTAGAAGAATATGAAGAACAACCTTCAGGATTAATACCAGATTCTGCTCCTCTCCTACCAGAAGGACCAACAGAAGCAGAGGAAGGTTTTCTGACACTAGATAAGGTAATAATTTGAGAAGGAAGGATTCTGTAAGTAGATGTAGGTTGTCTTTTGTGTACCACATGGACTGTATTAATTTTTGGTCTTTTATGTAAAAAATTCTTAAGTGTAGATCTCATTCCAGGCAAATAGGTATACTTCCAGTAGAAGTTTATATTTATCTTGTGTGGAATCAGCTGTTTCATCATGTAGCAATTAAATATCCTGCTTACTTCCATCATTCCAATGGGTGGCAAATCTCCCATTGACTCCAAGTTTACAGAGGTTATGTGTGCATAAGCATTCCTCTTCCTGTGATTTTTGTTAGTCAGAATATACAATATGTACAGAAGAAGAAGAAACAGGACCCAGGTTTTAGTCCAGGAAAATAAATGGACATTTGATTTTTATGGACTGGGGTTTTTTCCCCTGAATTTCAGAGATTTCACTATATGCAAAGCAGGCCAATTAAATCTCCTTTCTTCAGAGAATTAGAAACTTTGCATGCTTATGTTTCCCTTCTCTGAAATAAAACCAATGATTGTCTTAAAACATGGGATATCTGCTAAGAAAAAGAGTAATTAAAAATTAGTTCAACAATTGTTAGAATTTAAGAAATTTTTATTTCAAAATGTTTGTATCCTTAATAAGTGTACTTTCCACAACTTTCATTTTCATTTACTGAGATGGTACTAACACGACTACTTTAAAAGTATTGCTCAGATTTCTTTCAAATTATTTGAACATGTACTTTCCTAAAATTGAATCTAATATTTTGTATCTGATTTGCAAGACTCCAAGCATATTCTGTGTTGCTTAGTTACAACTTTTGGGGACTTCTCAAATGATTCATCTAATCTTTGCTCCATGGTGTATACAATCATAGAATTATTTAGGCTGGAAAAGACATTGCAGTGTTCAAGGTTAAAACCCTCAAGACTATTTCTGCTGCCCTTTTTTGTGCAGCTTCTGTTTTTAGTAGGTGAATATAGATATAGCATTTAAGAAGTACTCACTTGGCAATCTTGTTGAAGCTGGCTGTCTTCTTGAAGCCAACTGCTATAAATTTAATTACTCAGTGTTTTGTTCCTAACTATACTTGAAAAATCACTACTAGTAGTAGTAAATAATCTGAAGTATCCTTTACATCTCTGTAGCTGAGAAATTCCTAGGCAAACCATTGTCCAGGAAATGCAAGGGTGCTCTACTTCCAGATACTTCTATAAAGGTAGACTGGAATAAATATAGGAAAAATCACATTACTAATGATTTCTTTAATTTATTGTGTACATGGCTAGAGGCAAGGAGGGTATCCCAGAGGATGTTTTTGAAACCACCCAGTTTCACTCATACCTGGATTAGAAGAGAGAGAGAAGCGCTGTTATACCTATTTTTATTAGACTTTGTCATTGTTATCCACACATGTTTTTCTGTTTTAATCTGGTTGGAATTTAGTCAATTTACTGTATCACAATACTTTTATGTTCACCAGCTACTGTTACTAACATTTGCAACCCATATTTGTTATTCAGCTGTGTGCGAAGCAACATTTGATTAGTTTTGATTGCTTAGAATTTCTCAAGTGTCTATGGCTAACTTATTTTTCTAACACTAGTTTTTTTGTTATTGGTAGTACTTGTTTTAGTAACAATGAGTTTTAATATTATTTAATTAAAATGCTCTTAAATTCTGCTTGTACCTTGAGTTAAATTAACTACATATTTAATAATTAGTTGGAATTTTGTAGTAGTCTACAAGAAAGACATAATGAATCAAATGTACAGTATCAGTCCAAAACCAAGCAAATACATTGCTTTTCATCTTGCACAGCAGCCAAGAGTAGTACAAAATCATACAGAGTCTAGAGGGATATTGTGAAACAGGTCCTAGAAAAAATTATTTAAGGGGATGATATACATATGAGATTAAACTAGCAAAGAATGAACACTGGAGAGGGCATACAAAGTAATACCTGATGTGAAGTCAATGCACTCTTCTTTCTTTCACTTTTCTTTCCTTCTGCTGTTAAACAAGATCAGGGAGCATTAAGAGCTGGAATGGAACACATCTGCTATTGGTAGAAGGAAAATTTTGTTTATGCCATGCTTTGTTACCCTGGTGAGCTCAACTACTACAAGACACTCTTAAATGTGTGTGCATAGGGATTAATTGCTTTAATAACATGTTTTAGGCTGAGGTAATGGCTGACATTTCAGACTGGGAAAGACGATTTGGTGGATTTTTTTAAATTTCAAGTCACATCAGCACTGTATAAACCATCAAGAGGATAGTGACTTTAACCAATGATGAATCAAATCTCTGTAGTACTTATGATGCCTTGAAATGTAATAGATTTACAAAAGCTGCAGAGTTCTGCAAAGAAGAAACAACTTGTCATTCAGCTGTTTACTAGAATGAATGAAAGTTTTACAGGGCTTTGGCTTTAGGCAATACCAGGGACTTCTGAGACAAAACTGCTAAGATGACCACTGAGGGGGCTCATCGGTTATGGCAGTTCCTGTCTTGCAGCAGTGACACAGCAACTTTTCTTCCTATTCCTTTCACTTTTTTTCAGTATGAGACCTGATGAAGGGAAATGCCAATTTCCTTTATAGGGGAGATTAGAAAAATTTAGTAAAACCCTGCATTTTGTTGGGGCTTTGTTTGGTTTGGGTTTTTTTTTCCTTGCTTTTGCAGAAAAGCTTTTATTTTTTTAATCCAAAAATATTTATTGAGTAATTAGGTTGTTGCTTAAGTTGTTGACACAAGCAGTAAAATATAAATTAATATTTTAGTTAGGATTTTTTTCGGACACAAGAATGTTTTCCCAAATACTTACTTATACCTAGGTCTGCTATATTTATTGTTCTTTCTGGGTGTTTTTGAGGATTACTCAAATATTTAGCACTGTTAAGACTGCAAAACAGTTACTGTGAAAATCATCCTAGCAATTACTTGTGAGATTTTGGTACTGTTCAAGACTAAATAAGGCACTTAAAATATTGACTATGACTATGATTTTAATTACTGGGAATACCCGATAGTCTAATTAAGAATAGTTTTAAAATTGCAGATATTACACATGCATATCTAGCTAATCGTCAGGGCTTTATGAGTGAATAAAGTGGAATTATTAACATTAGAAGAGGGTGTAATACTTAAGATCTAATATTAAGCTTTGCAAATAATTTCTAGAAAAGCTTTAGTTCAAAGAACTTTCTTTCAAAATACTTTCTACCATCAGTTTTGCATTCATAACAATAATTTTATGCAAACCTTGTTTTCCTGCCTTAGGAGTTACTTAACTCCTGAGCCACAAAATTAGGTCATAATCATCTTTAATTACAACATGCATGTAAACTGCCAATTGAAATTTCATGGAGTGAAGTTCTCACTGCGCTGATGAAGAATTTCAAGAAATAGAGATGGATTTATCAACTGGCTGCTCCAGTTAATGTGTTGTTTTCAGGTTCCTTAAGATGAAGGTGGAAAGGACAGGGATTCAGATAGGGTTCTGTTAGAAACCAGTGTGGGTTTTGCAAAATTTTGGCCAATCAGAAACATTTCAAAGTCGATAGAGTGTCTTTTTTTTCCCCAGAAGTTTTCTGCTGGCTATAAGATCTTGTGAACATGTTTTATAATTCAGTGGCCTGCCACTCACTACATGAAATACATGTAGCTGGATTTTGAATATTAAATATGCAATGCCATGTTACATGAGAATAGTAGGAAGTAGTAATAGACAAAATAGTAAATTTAAAACTTCCATTAAAAGTGTAAAAAAGTATTCTTTCTGGTATATTTGTCTTTGGAAAATGATGTCAAGATGTAAATAGAAAAAAAAAAGAAAAGGCTTACTGACAAGAACCACATTATTATTGCACAATTTGAATAATCTACCCAAAGGTCATCAAAACTTGATTCCATGTATATTTAAACAAAGTTAGGGATTATCACTGTTCACATAAATAATTCATGGTCTCACTCTTCTTCCCCTGGAGGAGGTCCTTGTCAGACTTTGTGAATATGTAGCCCGGTGTGTCTGAAACCAACCTGCCAAGCAATTGATGCTTTCCCTTGGGCTTGAGCTGTTTACATGAGGGTAATTTTGTGGGCTTAAAATTTATTTATTGAATCTAAAAGTTTAAAAAGCATGGAAAGCTTGTTCCATATTTCAAAAATAATAGCTAGAAGTTTTCCTATTAGTTTCATCAAGTACTTCTATTTTATAGTTTGTACAGTTTCTATTTTCTCCATTAGTGTTACCTTTCTTCAGGTTACTGAGGAACACTTCAGAGACTGATTATCTTTTAGGAAGAGGAGGGCGAAATAGGAAGATATGATTATGCTAATGAGGGAAATACTAAGGAATTAATACAGTGAAACGCTTGCAGTGAATAGAGCTAAAGGCTTTTGACACATCATGAACTCTGTTCATTTTCAAGGTTCAGGGAGATAGCAGAAAAAAGTGATTTTCAATTGAATTAGAATGTATTGTAGTGAAGTTCATAATACTGGGCTTCATTCCCAGCTGATATGATTACAGATCTCTCTTTCTGCAGGTATCGACATCTGGGCTGAAAGAAACTGCTTTTCTAGAATCAATCTGCAAAGCTACTGTGTACTCTTCCACATATACTGTTTAATAGCATTATAAAATAGATATTTCTTTATGAATCCTACTTTTGAAGTACTAATTACTTTGATCATTATTTAAGAAATCATTCATCTGAAGGAAATGTTACTATGGCACTATCTATAAGGAATGGGCCATTTTTCTTAATCTTTACCCAGTATTAACATATTTTAGCTTTTAAGGTCTTAGATTTCCTATTTCTTAGTACTCTGTTTTTCCTTTAAAATGCAGTTTGTACTGTTTGAGATAGAATCATAGAATGTGAAGAGGTTGGAATGGACCTTAAGGATCACCCACTCCCAACCCCCTCTGTCATGGGCAGGGACACCTCCCCTAGACCAAGTTGCTCAAGGCTTTATCTGACCTGGCTTTGAACACTCACAGGGTTGAGGCATCCACAACTTTCTTGGGCAACCTGTTTCAGTGTTTCTCCACCCTCACAGTAAAAAATTCCCTCCTAATATGTAACCTAAACTTCCCCTCTCTCCATGTATACCCATTATTCCTTTTCCTGTCATTACAGGCTGTTGTGGGAATAGTACTCCCCAGTTCAGTGCCCCCACTGAGGCTTTCCCAGTCCACACACCACTCTCTTGCTCCTGCTTCCTTCCCCCTTTCCACTGCACCAGAATGAAGTAGAGAATTGGAGGCACAAAAGGTGAAGATTGTAGGTTGCGATAAGAAGAATTTACTGTAAACAGCAATGAGATAAGAAAGTGAGCAATAACATCAGCAATGTTAATAACAAAAGTGTACAAAAGAGAAAGTGATTCACACCCAAAGATGCTCTCTGTGGAGCCTGCTACAATAAATTTGTGCCAGATGGTTCTGGCTTCTCCTCACCAAGTTTTGGACTGGAAGGAACACCCTTCTCCAAGAGAGTCCTTTTTCCCCCACCCTTGGCAATGATATGAGGTCCTATCACATCTGGGTCTTTGCTGTGCCCCTCTCAGCTATTGCACAAAATTTAACCCTGCCCTGGCTGAAATCAGGACACAGAAAAAGAGTTACTCTCCAGGTTCTCTGTAGGCCTTCTTGAGACACTGAAAGGTTATCAGGTCTCCACACATTCTCCACACAACTTCTCTTCTCCAGGCTGAACAGCCCAAACTTTCTCAGCCTGTCTTCATAGGGATGGTGCTCCAGTCCTCTGATCAACTTCGTGACCCTCCTCTGGACTTGCTCCACCAGTTCCACATCCAGAACTGGGCACAGCACTCCAGGTGGGGTCTCACAAGAGCAGGGTAGAGAGGCCAGATCACTTCCTATGACCTGCTGACCACACTTCTTTGGATACAGCCCTTCTGGGCTGTGAGCACACATGGCTAGCTGATGTTGAGTTTGTCATCACCCATCACCCCCAAATCCTTCTCCACAAGGCTGCACTCAATCACTTCTCTGCTCAGCTTGTAGGTGTGTCTGGGATTGCCACAACCCAGGTAGAGGGCTTTGTACTTTGCTTTGTTGAACTTCATGAGGTTTGCATAGACCCAGCTCTCAAGCTTCTCGAGGTGCCTCTGGATGGCATCCCTTCCCTCCAGTGTGTCAGCTGCACGTGCAAGTTGAATGAATTACTCTCTCTTAAGCATGTGTGGTGCTACTTTATTGGTAACCTGGTAACTACGTGTTCTGTCTCAAGAAATATTTACACCTGTGTCTATAGTATTACTTGAATCCTTGATAGAAAAGGTATCTGGTTTATAAGAAAATTAATACCTGTTGGGGGAAAAAAGAGAAGGGGGAACTTCATGCATAGACATTTGCTGTAGGTGACCAGTCTGTTTAAAGACAGGAAGAATCAAGCTGAGCCGCTGAGTTGGTGACACATATTATCTCAGGAGCAAGCTGGTTTTTCCCTTACTCATTTTTCTCCTTGGGTCCTATTAGCCTCTTTCTGAAGAAAATTGAACTTTTTAATGCAAATGTTGATGCAAAGCTGTGATCCCATATAAATTCCCAGAGGCCAAATCATTAAGAGTGAAAACAGGTGTTCTAAACCATACTGCTTCAATCTGAAGTATCTTGTCTCCACTCTTCCTCCTCCTCCTTTTGTTATCCCTCAAAAACTCATGTAGTTGATTTGATTTCTGAGACGCAGTATTTGCTGGTGTTAAGCCATGACTACAGTTTTCACCCAACAGATTTTTCCCTGTATGCAAAAGAGAGAAATTCATGCCAATGTCTGTCTTGTATACTGAGCCATGGTTCTTCTAGATTCTCACTTGATCTAAGCTAATACTGTTAGATATAAGGGCCAGAATCTGGTCAGTCTGATTTACACAGGGTTGTTCTTTAAAAACACTGAAAGGAGGGAAGGTAATTGTAAGTTAATTGCATTTTAAATAGGAAGATCATGACGAAATAAATATATGTAATTCTGGTAGCAAAGGTCTCTGCCAGTTGTTCATTTAATGGGGAAATGTGTGGATGGATGCAGAATAGCAGGGGAGAAAGTGATGAGGGAGGTGTGGTGTCACATTTCTCCTGAACTTGACTTGTTAGAACAGTTTTGACAGCAGGCATTGGCATAGTTTTGGGTAGTTAAATACGTGGCTGTGAATCTTTTATCCATGGACTGCACAATAGAAAACAAGATAGAGGGTTAGCACTGAGTGTAGTGTCCTAAAGACAAGCATGAAAAGGCACAGAGACATGTTCATTCTTGCCATCTGTGATCCAATGAGTTTTTAATTAGATGAAGTTCTGTAGAAACAGCTTCTCTGGGAGAGTTGCTCTGTAGGCTGTGGAGCAAATTCATTTACTGTCATGGCTTGAGTCATCTGAATAGATTCCCTGCACCATTCTATTCTGTCCATCTACCTCCTAGTCTGCCAGAGAATCTCTGCAGACCAATCTTAGGGACAACTCTGCACAGCCTAGAGGAAAGCACCCCCAGAAACATGGATTTAGATGGGACTATGTCTTTAGTATTTCCTTTAGATGTCCTCTGCTTCAGGTTCTTTTAGAAAGTGTGTTCTGGAATACCTGATTGCTCCCACAAGTTGCAGAGGAAGGGTTTAGTGCTTGATTTACTGCTGTGGATTCTATAGCAGGGATCAGGAACTTGATATGCTTTTGTGTATTTTGCCTTTATTTATATTGCTTTGGTTGCTTCTTATGTGGAAGCAAGAGAGAATGTTAAGTATGAAATGAAAGAGCTGTAAAGCAAGCAAGCCCTTTAGAAAAGGACAATATGTATTTTATTACAATTTTCCCTTCTAAGATCATAAAGCAAAAAAACCCTTTGGAAAAGCCAAGCTTCTACAGTTGACATGAACTAATGTTCTCTTCTTCTGGTGGGCTATATCTCACAAACAGGGGGAGAATTAGAACATGGCAACAAAATTGAACACTGTTAGTGGCACTATAAAAATAAGCTGATTTTTTTGTACTGTGTTCAGCATTTGTTCTTGTGAACAGAAAAATATTCAGAAGTGTCTGAAACATTAGGGTGTTTTTCTTTAAAGCAAACACTGCCCTAATAATGCTATATTAATATTTAAGCTCTGTGATCTGGAGGAGTGTCATGGCTCACACCATGCTTGTTCCAGCACCAGCTTTACTGCATCTTCGTACAGAGGCAGTGATGATAGTGCAGAGCTGTTTGGAGCTTCCTGGGAGATCTGCCCATGCATAACAAGTGATTGAGATGTTTAGAAATGAACAAAGATGAGATCAACAGCCTCTTCAGCTCCTCCATATTCCAGCCTTCCCTGGCTTGCTCCTGACATTGACATGCCCTTAGTGAGTTCCCAGTGTGTGTTACCACACATCCTTTGCTGAAGATCTGCATGTTTTCCCAGCCTCCACTTCTTCCTCCTGATGCTTCATCACATTGTTTCACCAGCTCCTTGCATCTGCCCCTGATCCCTTTGTTTCTTCAGTACTGCTACTTCTTAACGTCACTAAGATGGGAAAAGAAGGTCAGGTAGTAGACTGAGGGGCACAAAGGTGTGTGGGACGGACAAAAGCAGGTAGTGGCAGCGAGATCTGATTCATAAAGATCTAGTATCTAGTTCCTCCTTTATTGCATGCTTGAAAGTTTGTAGGAATGAAGTAAGAAAGCTGTCATAAACAGCACTTTGGACTGTTGGGTCTCCACAGACCTAGGAATTCTCATGAGTTGCCATGTGAGATGAACAGCTATCTGAAGGCCTCCAAATGTGTGCTCCTCTTTCCTTGGTACTCATACTAAAAAGCTGGGCTTTAATATATGAAAGGCTATGTGATGAGTTCTTTTTAAAACAGATCATAAGAATTTTCAGTTAAGCAGCTTAATTTAGTGGATACTTTAAGCTTCTAACTGTAAAACAAGGATAATTTTCTGTGTTTAGGTATCTGAAAGTATTCAAAATCTTAGTGTATTTTTTATAAGAGGTCAGTCTTCTGTAGCAGCACTTCAGGGAATTCTACAGTTCTTTGGAATGGTTTATATTTGATTATAGTAATTGTATAGTGAGAAGATTCCGTAATATTTGCTCAAGAATGTGGGTAAAATGGTTCAACATCATTCACACAGGATTTTCTGAAAAATATTTTGTTTTCACTGCAAGCAGAATGAACTAATGGTTGTATGTATGGCAAGGAACGACAAGGTTATAAATGCTGAAGGAAGTATTAATTACTTGGAGTCATTCCCTTTACAACACTCCCTTGTATTTTTCATATCAGTGGTATTATATTTCCTTCTTTTGTGTTTACTTTTACCATTGACTTAGTCTCAAGTTTATTACTGTATTAAGAAGGATTTTGTGTGTGAAGTAGATGATTTTTCTTCCTAGCCCTGCCAGTGCTGCATTATTGTATTCTAATCGGCTGACTTTTGTCTAAACTAATCCAGCAATCTGTGTTTTTACAGCAGACTAATTCTAATGACTAATGTTTGAACATGGTGGTTGTGTGCAGTGTAAATGTATGAATTCAGTGAGTCAATGGGAGCTTCATCCTGTTTATTGTAAGTCAGCAGAAAAATACTATTGAACTAATAAAATAATCTGTCCCCGAAGACTCAGAAAGGGCATTCATATTTCCTTATGGGAATTCTTCCATTAGGTTTGAGACCTGTTAGAATTAGGTTTATTTGTAGAGGGAGCAAGTTGTACAGAGACCCTCTAATTACTTTGGAAGTGACAGAATCTACTTCTCCAGATTTGGGGAAATTTTAGCCCTGAACTACAAGGTAACCTGGAGTGATTTGAACTGCTTTTGAATGAAACTTGCAGGATTAAAAAATACAGGTTTTTCTCGTGAAAACTATGCGATAAGAAGGCTTACTAGCATTCTGCTTTTTTATTTGTAGAAGCACAAATAATTCTTTTAAAACAATGTATGTTTTAAGCTGGCTTCAAGCAGATTCATAACCTCTTGTTTCTACACATACTTGAAAACTGTCTTTCATTTGCAAGCAGCCTTTTTTTTTTTTTTTTTTTTTTTTTTTGTAGCAGGGCACTGTTTCCTTGTTTGTAACCACACAGGAGTTAACATTTTATGGCTGATAGACATTCTTTTTCAAACGAGGTATATTCTCTCCTTATTCAGGAAGCTGGTGGGTTTTCTGTGCACATGTTGGCCCTGTTGTCTGTCGTCTTTTTACCTTCCTGCTTGTATTGTCTCTTTTACAGATGTCACCAGTCACCAGTAAGTCAGGGGACCTGAAATTTACCTCCAGACATGACACAGATAGAGACTCAGCTGCAACACAGTAAGCAAGAAATGCTTTTAACAATTTGCAGTGTTATTCCTACAACTGTTGTTTGAAAACTGTGAGAAAGGTTGGAAGGGTTGATTTTTTTCTCAAGCAAAACAAGAAGTTAGCTTTAGGGTGATCAGTGGGAGAGTGCTTCACACCCAAAATGTGGAGCAAATAACAGTTCATACACATATGCCATCACCAGAAGAGCAAGGACTATAATGTACATGGCAGTCAAAACTCTGGGATATGTGGTTGCTCACTGGCTTACCTTAGCTGTATATTAGGATTTATTGCTGCAGACACCTTCTAAAAGTTAATTAATGTAAATTCCAAAAGGCTTTCACATTCTAAAAAGATGCCAGCAGCACCTTTGATGATGACGCTTGCATTTCTTAAAAATCGTAGCTCTCTGTTGCGTGAAAGCTGTAAGCAGATAAGATCTCAGCATTTTGAACAGGAGCTTCCACAATATCTTTAACTTTTGCAATCTTTTTTGCTTCAAAAATTGATATCTGAAAATACTTCCCATGCTTGCCATTGTATCTGTCACCTAAGCAAAGTTATTTCACTGATCATTTTCCAGACTGGTTCCTTCCTCATATAAATAATCGACATTATGCTGCAAACGCAGATACATACCTCATTTGAACCTGCCTTTTCAGGTATGTATCTGCATTTACAGCATTATGTAGATTATTTAGATTATGTAGATTATTAGTAGATACAAATTCTGAATTTTGTATCTCCAGCTGTCTCTCAATTTGAAAAGAAATTGTGAGTGGAAAGTTTAACTCTCAATCATGATGAGGAGTGGGCTGTGCAACCACACATTGAAAGAATTCAGTGTTGAATTTTGGACACAACTATTCTAGTGTTATATTCATTAAAGAAGGAAATGCCTTAAAAGCAGAGTTATTGTGACAGTTGACACAGTCTGTTAGAAGTCAGTATCAAAAATTTGGGATAACTCAACTCCATTGGTAGGACTTCAGGAAAAAAATTATTTTGAGTGACATTTCCAGAGCATCCACTGAAAAATGTGGGACCAGAGATTTAAAATGTGGAATCACAAATGATTTAAGAAGATTCAAGAATTTTGGGTCAAACCAAATACAAATTTTCATTTCAATTGAAGCTAGGGCTATCCTGAAAAGGTGTCACACTGAAGAAATAGAGCCCAAAAATTACTTCAGTTACTTTTCAAAAAAGTGAGAGAAGACACCTATGTGCTTGAATCACTGGAATGTGCTCCTTCATTCTGAACCATAGGGAGCAGGAGCATCATGGAGATTCCAGTCTGAATCATGCATGCTCCATGACATAGCACTTCACAGCAGTGACCACATGGACCAGGGTTTTTTCAGAAAAGACTACAATCTGTTGCCTTATTTTGAAGCTAGAAAAGAATCCTCTGACACTGCTGATGCCACTAGTGTGAACAACTGTCAGTATTTCAGTTTATAGGTATTTATACAGCACACATCAGGTAATAAAACAGCTCAGAAAGAGGGCTGCCTATTTTTCAAGAAAACTCTCACTTTACTTTTACCAAAAACATGACCTTCCAGGACTCTAGTTTTCTTGGTCACTGCAGTCAATGTGTCTTGAAATACCCCTAAAAATTTACATACATGCAAGTGTTGCCATCCTAACTGGAAAAGGTTTATATTTCAGCATCTAACAGCAATATCAATGTGAATTGAGATCCAGTCCAATCTGTACTTAAATGGTTGCTCCACCTAAAACATGCTGTTTTTTTCCTGTTTTCTGTGAAAATACACTTAAGATTCATGTCACACTGATATATATGATATGAAATTTATTTACTGCATAATTCCTAAGAATCCAGTGGTTGTCAAGTACACACTTTCAGTATGGAGAAGTGAAACTTTAATACCTGCACAACTTGCTAAGCCAAATGAATGTTTACTGCTTTGTTTATTAGAACAGTATTGTTCACTACAGCCACAATACCTACTGTAAAAGAACATGAATGACAAGTCCTTATGAAATATCTGGTTTTTGAGAATTTCTGGGTGGGAAATAAGGTTTTACAATAGTAAAACAGATTTTATACAAGATGGTAGTAGATCTTTATTTTAGCCAAGCAGTTCATGTGTCTTGCATGAAGAAGACACATGATAGAAGAAATAGTGAAATTATGCTAAGTTATTTTAGTCTAAGTTTTGACACATCTGATGTTCAAATAATAAAAAGATGAGAACTGCTTCTCAAAATTAGACTACCTTTATATTGGAAATAGCATAGTAACCTTACCCTTTGAATAGTAATGGTTAGCTGCTACTTGTCAGCACAGCCATTATGTCCTTAGGTGTGTTCCCATTGTGTGGTTTCCTTGAGCTGCACTAGGTAGTGCTCTGCATAAATTTACACAAGACCCAGCTGAACACTGGGTTTGGTACACTGGCACTTACAACACTGAATAATTATGGCTCTGTACCCTAGTTTCCTCATGCAGCAGCACTCCTCAAATTGTTCTAGGAATCCTGACACAGAGGTTCTTAGACTCTCAAACCTTTTCCTTAGGATGTTCTAGTACTCAAGCTGCAGCAATCCACATATTCATGAGTATACAGTTTAGCTTTAAAAAAAGTTCCAAGTACAGACAGACATTCATCAGTTCATTAGCAAGGCTGATGTGTAAACATTTTCATCCATAAAACCCAATTACATTAGGACAGTATCATCAACAGTGCAGCACTTTTAACACCATTTTTATGGAAAAGACACACATTACATTCTTCAGTTTTGATTCATCCTTTTGCTGATGTGTTTCAGCAGTATTAAACAGTTCAGGTCATAAACCAAGAGCCTTTTGTGCTAGGCACAATACAAATTTTGAGCAAAGACAGTACCTTCCTTTGAAAGGTCAGAGTTGAGGTATTGTTACATATTTATAGTTAAAGTTGGAACTTTTGCCAAGAGTGGGAATTTGTGATAAAAGTGGTGTAACATCTGCATAATCCCTGCCATCATGTGCAAGACCAGTTAGAGGCATCAACTGGAATACAGAAGTTTGACCAATCCTTTTGGCACTGTATGAAGGCTGATAAGCAGAAATAAATAGACATTAAAGCCATTTCCGACTCTGTCCTTGTTCAGGTATATTAAAATGGAAAAACTAATCTTAGGCACTTGGACTGTGTGTCTTATTCTTGTTGCATAAATAAACCAGGAATATCTACATAATTGTAAGTATTTTGGTGTCTGAGCTTAGGAAAGTGGAAAAAAAACAAGTGCAATTGCTTTTATGAGAGGAGGAGACTGGTAATTTGTATTTTTTAATTGCATCTGTTGTTTGTTGATCAAGACGAGCTGATTTTTAAGATCATGAGCAGTTCTTTTCAAAGCAATGCTATGATAAAAAGTAGACTAGTGGAGTGGTCTCATATTTTGTCTTCATGGTTTTTCTGCCTTTGTTCTGCTGTGGAACAGTAGTTTTTGTAGTTGTTTCAGCATTGTGCTCAAGAGGACAGGCAGACAATTGCTCTAACACATCAGCTGTAGGTGGAAAAAGCTCTAAATTTGGGCTAACTTTGTGTTTCTTTTACTCTTTTTATATCCACCTTCCTCTAGAGGTACAAAGAAAAAGAAGAAAAGGATACAAAGGAATGAGAGAGAAAATCAGCACAACTTAATGAGCGTCGATACTCCTCTGTCATCAGTTACAACTAATGGTGTTGAAAACGAACCTGCATCCCGTGGGGTGGAATTGAAGAAGAAGAAAAAGGCAGCAAGAGGCTCAAACTTAAGCACAAGTGGAAGGACAAATATTGCCTTTGAGCTGGAGCACCATGACGCAGAGGCGTAATTTATTTCTGAATGCTGGGGTGATGTTCATTACACGCGTTGAAGGCTGCAATTATGATCTCTCTTGCAGGATTAACAACAAACAAATAAATTAAAATACTTAAATATGCAAAATGGTACCAGTTGTGACTTATCAATAGTACAAACCTGTTTTGGATGACTTTTGCCCTGGCTTCCTTGAACTCAACAGAACTTGAAGGTTCAGCTCCTCACTGGACTGGAAAAGAACTGAAAATGTCAAATACAATGTTTCCTAATTTGATATCTGATTAAACTGTCACTTAGGCATTTGTGTAGGCTGTTGATCAATCCATGGCAAGCAAAGAATCAAGTGAAAAAGTGTGATCTAGAGCAAAACATGGCCGACCACTACATAAGTTATTAAAGTAGCATTTTGAAGTATGATGTAAGTTAAATAGAAGAGTGTTCAGGATGGTAAAATACCAAAGGAGTGCTGACATTAAGGTGTACCTGAAAACACAAGCTTTTAAAAAATATTTTCCTGACATCAAATACGTGTTTGGACTGCATTTTGCAGCTTTGAAGGGAGTTGTGGAGTAGCTACCTATGCAACTACATTGTCTTCAGTAGGACTACTTGTTCTTATAAAAATTAATTAGTGTTGCAAATTCCAGGCAGTTGTATTTTTCAAAGGAGGTGTGCTGCACATAGTAAAGATTCATTGCAGTTTTGTCAGAGTTCCTGGCTGCTTTGGCAGCAGTCTTGCCAAATATACTTTCTTTTGTCTGAATGAAATATTTCATATCCAACTATGCTGTTTGTTTTACTTGTAGTCCTTATTCACTTGTAAGCATCATTACTCTATTTTTTTACTTGAGTATTATTTTGTGAACTTTTACTAATGACTTCACTAATTTACTATGGTGTTAAATAAATTATGTTTTATATTAAACAAAACACTTTCTATCAGTTAGTGTTGGTATTTTTTCTGGCTGATGATGTCTAGTTTATTTTTACTCTGCTAGGAAATTCTTTCTCCTCCCCCTCTGAAGCAATAAATAACATAAAATTAGAAAGCCCTTATTTAGTAGACAGGGCACTTGATTCCATTAAAAAAAGAAGTGAAAATAACAATGCTGGGCACTGATGTGTGAAATGCAGCCAGATGCAGAGGACTAGTTGCTGTATATTGTAATATCTTCCTTGCACATGTTTTGAAGCCAGAAAAATCTGTAAACTTTTTTTCTTTTTAGTAAAGCACAGCAGCAAATCCTCTCTTTTCCCCCCACTGGTAGTTGCTATTTGCTAGCAGTCCTAACTTTGCTCTGCCTGGAGTGTGTGCATGGAGCCTTGCCCTAAATGGGGCTTGCGTGTGTGTACTGGAAACTTAGTAATGTCTCTTTCCCCAGTCAGAGGTGGTGTAAAATTACCTCACTCCTGGGGCTGCCTGATTCTGACCAGGCTCCCCACCTCTTATGTTCCTGCAGTGTGTTCCAGCTCATCATCCTGTGTGACATGTGCCATTTAGAGATTTTATAATGGGGAAAAATCTCCACATCTTACATTTCTTAAAATGTCCTGGGTCACATTTAAAACAAGGGCAGAGCGTGACATCAGGAAGAGCTGAGCAGTAGCCAAGATCTGGGAGCTCATTGGAAAGCATTGTAAAATGTTAATTTGCCATTGTCGACACTGAAGACAGAAATAACACTTCAGATAAACACCACGGAGAGATGGTAGTTCTAATCAAAGGCACAGCACCTCCTTTCATGCTTGCGAACTAGGGCTCCAATTATGTTCACTGCTCTGAAGCTGAATAGAGCTGCTTTGCCACACTTTCCAAATTGAGAGGAGAGGCAGCAGTAGTGTCTTCCAAGGCACAGTTCCAAAAAACAATTAAGCAGAAGGAATCAGATAAGAGCCAAACATGAAAATGCAGGAGTTGAAAATAAACTTTTCATAATGTTTTCTTGTAATTGCAGTAGCTTTTGTTTTGCTTCTATAATTTTTTTTCTTCCCTACCACATGGTTGGTTAGAGACTACTTCTACTTTATACAGAGTGTCACTGTGGTGCTAGTTTTCTGCATTCATTTCACAGAAAAGGAACAAAAATATCTAAAATTTAAAAAGGTTTATGATCCTTCAGTATTAAAATTGGAGCCTTCACCCTAAAATCTCTTTAACAAATTATGAGTGTGGCACAATGGCAAAGACAGCTTTTACCTTTTGTTCAAAAATATGGTCGATACATTCATTTTTAGAAGAACTGCTTTTTGGTATCAGTAGAGTTTTTATTCTTCAGATATTGCTGTTGGGATTTTAAATTTTCAAAAAAAGGATAAAACTTTTAAATGCTTTAATGGTTTAAAAGGAAGTTTTTTATTAAAAAACTTTATATAAAGCTTCTTATTTCTGTGATTTTAGAAAATATGCAATCTACATATTTTCTAAAATCACTTTAGAGTGAATATCATGTATATTTGCTGAATATTGCTTAAGTACTTAGAGGACTTAAATTTCAGTGGAAGGAAAGAATTCCAGAAGGATTCAGATTGCCTACTGAAAATTTTCTTTTTTTATTAGATGAAGCATTACAGTGTCCTGCAAAATTGTTCCCTGAGCCATGATGTGTGAATTAAAATTCAAGAGTTATAAAAGTCTCTGTGACACTTCCTTAGAGAGTGACATGAATTCATTGCTGGAAGAAACCAGATAAAATGTTGCTTTAAAAAGTGTGAATATTAGACATTCATAGCTGCCTGGCAATAGCAGCATCGTGGGTCTTTCGTTGTTCTAGTGTTTGTAGGTTTTGTGTGTGTGGTTACACCATAGAGTGGCTATTATGTTTTTATGATAGGGCAGAGATATTGAGAACTGTGTGTAAATCAGCAACGCAGAAGAAAATGTGTGGCCGTGTTTTTCCTGTGTTTCCCAATAGCCATCAAATTGCATTTAGTTTTTTCCTTAAAATAATTTGAGGAGCAGACATCATAAAACATAATAAGTGTATTTGTAGCATCACTTAATTCAGAAGGCAGTAGGGGATGGATCACAGTCAAACAAGGGCTAATGAGAACACAGAGGAACATGACAACCGAAAGTCTCTGTTGACTAGTGAACTAAATCTGCCGGCTGGACGCAATTGTCTGACGGAGAATTGAATGTCAGGATCATTTAGGGTTAACAATGGCCCACTGCAAGCAAAAGCAGACAGCTATGAAAAATAGCCGGCATGGTAGTCATTCTGCAGGAACCATGGATGCAAACTTGATAATGAGGCACTTCATTCACTACATCCTTCTGCTCTAATTACTCAGGTGAATAGGAAATACTTCGTTGAAGGCGGGAACAGACTAGAGCAAAAACACTTGTTTGGTAAACACAAAGAGTGATGGGGTTTTTTAATGATCCTGTTCCAGCACGTATGAAATTAGTATGTATGCAGTGCAACCTATTTTATGGATGTGGAAATTGGGAGGGGATAGAAATATGTTCTGACTAGTGGAGGGATTCATGTAAAGATTGGTACTCCAGGGTTTTCCCCTTAGCATTGTGTCCAGTGCCCATACAGAATATTGCAAACAAATTGACTTATTTTAAGTACACCTGCACTTGTAAAAATATACTGTTAGTTCAGTCAAGGGGGTTTATTGCTTGGAGTTTAGCGTACATGCTTTAGGAACAAAACTGCTGCATGTGGGGAATAGAAACAAGAGGAGGTCTGAGAGGGGGAAATAAGCAACTTCAGAAGAAAGCTGCTGCTTGGGGGAGACTTGCAAAAATGTGGCAATTAGAAATTGGAACTTCAGAAGAAGGAACAGAAGATAGCATGTAGGTGTGTTATAGCAGAGCTTTGGTTGCTTCAGTCATGTTTTTTAGACTTTAGAAATTCAGATATTTAACCACTTCACTTTTTAAAACATTTGTTTTGTGCCATTTACAGAAACTTTCGCGATGAACTCTCGGGACCCATGAACAACATTCTCTGTCCCCCCAGTAACTCTTAGCTCTCTGGTGTTCTAACTCTGAGCTGCAGCCTACAGAGTTCCACGTAGTCTATAACTTGCAGAGCTGTTAGGAGAGATGAAGCTTTCATTCCCTGATTTCTGGTACAGGTTTTCAGGAGGCACCTTTATAGTTGTCTGTTGTGATAGGCACCTTTGCCTTGATTCAGTCCTCTCCACCCTCTTCATCTGGTGCAAAACAGCTGCAGCAGAGATTGGAACTTCAAGAATCAAGCTGCTCTTTCAAACATTTAATGTCATAGGATCCCTTTCTTACATGTAGATGTGTTCTGCTCATAGGTTTTGACAAGAGTTTTGTCTTTTGTTCATCTGTTGTGTGCACGTTGCTTGCTGCCCTTCCCTTCAGAAGGGTTTGTTTGCCAGCACTGGGATGTTTATGTAGAGTGCCAGTCCTGCAAGCTGCTCAGAGTAGATGGACTCCTATACTCAAAGCTCCAGCAAAATCAGCAAGGAACCAGCTTTGAGCCACAACATCATGGCTGCAACTTCTGTATACCAACTTTAAAGGCTGGAAAACATTTTCTCTCTTGCAGTCATACATGAAGATGTCAGCTCTGCATTTCATACAAAACTTCATCCACCTGATTGTTTGTGAAGACTTTGTCAAGCCAAATGAACTTTCAGTGTGTTTGGCTGTGACTAGCAAGTTTACAAGTCCTGTGTAATGCTCAAATGCAAACAATCAGCAGAAGCTGCAGATGCCACTTTTAGCAGAAAAAATGTTTCCACACCGGTAAAGCAATATCAGTAAAATCTATGCTCTGAGCAGACTTCAAATTTTTCTTGCATTTATATCTCCTGCAAAGGCAGGGAGTATAATAAACTAGTGTGTAGCAGCTGTAAATTTTCTGAGGATTTATCTAACCACAAATACATCGAAATGGGGAAATAGGTCTATATTAAACTGTGCAAGATGCTGCTGGAACTCAGCCACTTCTGCAACATCCTGTAATTAATTTATTATGACAGGTCTGGCAAACTGAAACACCCAATACGCTTGCGACAGACTGTTATGATATAGCTGTTTGAAAACTCTGCAGTCACATAAAATGCAGGTATTAAGGAAAAAGAAGAAAAGGTAGCCCAGTGTTACCATTATTTTTCTGTTATGTAGAAATTTTTCACCAGATTCACATTCACCAGCATCCTGGAGTGCACATAGCAGACTCAGTACCTCTGCCTGCACTAGCTGGGAAGGAAATTGTTGCAGAATATATTGGCTTAGATCCTACTGCTCTGGGATCAGAAGGAGAGTTAATGAAGTTCTGTGGACGTGTTCGACTGAGGGACCTCTTTTCACACATTTTCTCAGTCAGCGCAGGCCTAGCCATGCCTTTTCCTGATGAAGTTAATAAGAGGAGCTGAGACACTCAGTGCTGGTTTAACTTTCTTCTTGATCAGTCCATATTTGTTTTACTGCCTGTGTTTAAGACTCTTAGTTTCGTTAAACAATAGTGAAAGAGTTCCAATGAAATTGTCTGTGAGTTGCAAAGAGAAATAGTACAGATCTATCACAAACCAGTTTTTTAATGTCTCTAGTTCCTACAGAGGTGACTACAGCAGGTTGTCCTTGCATTCAGCTGCTTATCTTAAGTTCATTGCCTCAGTTCTCAGGTAAAATAAATACTGAATTTCATCTTTTTCTGGAGGTTCTTCAATGTGGAACATCCTGCTATTAATCCACAGCTAAACTTAGCTAATTCAGCCCTGTGCAACTGTATAATTTGAAGAAAATCCTCTTTCTCCTCTCCCAAATTTTTGGTAAGTAGAATAGGCTGGTTTGCTCCCTCACTTACAATGCATGTTTCAAAGAGCACAAGTTAAGCTTTTGCATATCCATTGCTGCAGGTGAGCCATGCAGAGTACATGCAAGTAGTCATCATCACCAAGTGTTACTCACTTGGCAGTGCTGGTTTTTTATGGACCATAATTATTCCTTTAGTTTCACCTCAACGTTTTTATTTAGCCATTGCATCATCAGCCTGCTTTTTTTTCAGTGTATGTCATCAGGATTTTGACATCTTGTATAGACACTGTATAAAGCAGCTTCATGTTATGTTCTGCATTCCTTTTAGAGCTTGATGGGGATATACAATCATGGGTGTAATAGTGACATCATCCTGAGATTAATTAAAATAAATGCCATCCAAAGCAAAGCTTTAGCAGGCTGCATAAGCCTATAATAAGCTTATATGGGGCTGGTTAATCCCCATTGTTGTTTAGTATAATGTCATAATAAAAAAGTGACATCAGGGAAAGGGCAGAAGGGGCAGTAAATGTGCTCTGCAGTGTGGCCAAGCACTCCTGACATCCCTGCTCCTTAAGCAGCAGCATGAGCAGAGCTGAGCAGGTCCAGGTTGCATTGGAGAGTGACTGAAATTGGCTCTCCTGTCAACTGAGACAGAGCTACAGAGCCACGAGCATCCCAGGGTGGCTTTCCTTGGTGATGCACTGTGGGTGTGCACAGGCACGCTGAAGGTGTGGAACAACACGTGGCCCTGCACTGGCTTGCTTCCCAAGGACACACCTTCATTGGACCTTGAAGGTCCTGTTCTCCATGGGAAACATCCCAAAATCAGGACTCCCAGTTTAGACCCCAACGGTTCTAATTTGTTGCCTGTATCCAAAGGCTTGGATGAGAAGGAGGTGGGCTGCCCTTAGAGTCAGCAAGGGCACCCAGGGCACCCTCCTTAGGGGCTGATACTGAGCAGGGCCAGGGCTGGGGCTGCCTGTTCCCCAGGGATGAGTGCCAGTCACCGAGCCAGCGCTGGGAAGGAGGGTTTCTAGGCAGCGCTTTTGCCTCACACTCGGTTGAGGTGGTAGCTGCAGTTGTCTTTCCTTGCTGTTCTTTTAGTCAGGGTTAGATTTTCTCTGAAAGCAGAAAAAGCCCTCAACTCTTTGAGTTCAGTGTCTCTGACATTTTGCCCTTTGCACTCTTTGTCACCACAGTAGTGTGGGTTTTCAAGTCATGTTTGGGAACCTGGGCACCTGGCTGTTGCTGAGACTTACTTGAGGCAGTGTTTTTGGTATCAGTTTGTGGGACAAGAGTTAGAGACTTGGCTGCCTACAGTTAGATCCCTGAGTAGCCTGAATTCACTAGGAAAAAAATTGTCTGATAATTCTGAGGTTCTGCTCATTGGTCAGGTTCTGTGTTGGAGGAAGAGACCTGTGTAGACATGGTCTGATACAATTTCCTGGTGGTTTGTGCTATCCTCTAGCAACAGCTGGCTTCATCAGGAGAGTTGATATTTTTAACAATGCTTAGCATTAATTGTTTTTTCATGCCAGTGAAAGAGAAGGCAACACAGAACAAGTAATTCTGATAGCCATTACCAACATCACTATCAACAAAGATTTCTCCTGAGCCATGATAACTAGAAGAAGAAAGCTGTAAGACTCAAATATCTTCCAGCCTAAATGTCCATACCAGGCCTGTCACCAAAGGTGATACACCTAATATTTAGCTCAGGCTGCTTGTTCTAAGGACACGTTTTGCAAGGAGAGGAAAGAGTGACTAGTTCAGCACATTGGGGCTGACATTGGTCAAATGCTGTCAAGGTTTGGTCTTTTTGGAGGCTGAGGTTTCTTCATTGAGTCGTTTGAACTCCACCAGTTTCCCACACTAAGATCAGTGCTGTAACATCTGTGAATGTTTTGGGTTATCTTTTTTTTTTTTAAGTGGTTTTGTTCCTTTTTTCTTTTTTCTTTTTTCTTTTTTTTTTTTTTTTTGAATGTGTGGTAAAACATTGGAAATTTGTATAATTGAAGAAATCTATTCCTAGTTCATTTGAACCAACCGTTGGTATGTTTTTCCAGAGCGTTGCCATATTTTCCTAGAGCTAGAATTAGCTAAATTTAGATACTTGCTTTCTTAGGACCCAGCATTGGACCACCACAGTTCCCAAATTGAAGATGCATGTGTTTGTGCCTGCAACAGTAGCTGAATGCTGGTTAACCTCACTTGCAGAGTTCTGGTGTGAATTGCAGTTTCTTGTCATGAATACATCTCACAGGGTCAGATTGAATCCTGTAAATTGAGTAAGAACTCAGCCAGAGAGAGGAAAAGAGAATTTGCTGCCATTTGAACCTGTGCAATACCAGCAGAGAAGTGCCTGAGCAGGGCACTGGCAGTCTCTCTGCACAGTGCAGCAGTGTGGAAAACAGGCCTGGCTCTGCACAGATTTGTGAGCAGTGGCACATGTCACATGGGATTAAGGACTTCTGGAAGGACATGCAATTTGTGGTGCTGCTCCCATTCCCCCTCCCAGCTGCCCTCAGTTCCCTGCTGGCCTCCTGCCTCCTGTGTAAAACTCGGGCTGAAATGGAGAAATGGGATGGGTGGCAGCGTGCCAGCTGCCCGGGCACCCAGCACCGCTTATCTCCCTGATGGACACGCTGCCGTCCATCCCTGGGGTGACTCACTCCTTGGGCCTCCTGTGGCTCAAAGAACTTACTCACTCCTGCAAAAATCTGTGCAAATATTGATATAGCTGCCTTGTTTTACATCGGCCCTTTTGAAGGTTGGCTTTTTTGTGTAGGCAGGTGGGCTGCCGATTTGCCGCTATTGTTACAACTTTTTTGACTAGAAAGGTGTGAGTGGAAGGAATTTTTGCTTCTTCTATCCCAGGGTGTTGAAGTGTCTGCTCTAAGAAGAAAAGCATTTGGAAAGTTAAATTAAAAGCTGTGATCTGGTTCTTAGTGCTGTCTGAAAACCAAGGAAACACTCTATCAAAAGATGTTGAAATGATTACTTGTTTCCACCTTGCTGAGTTTAATTTACAGCTGGTTTTGTGAGTTTCAACTGAAATCAGATTAGTTAACTTTAATCTGAAACTTGTGTCTAAATACCCAAAGACATAATTCGTTAGCCATATTTTATCAGTATTTACTAAAAAATACCAGCAGTGATTTTACAAATTTAGAAAAGAATAGGATTACATTGTCATAGGAAATATTGAAAATGTTGACAGTTTTTCACAAAAAAATTCTGCGCTTATTTAAAGACCATTTTGGGGAAAAATCTTTCTATGAAAAATACTGATGTTGGACATTCAAATCAACTCACTCATTGGGCAGTAAAAGTGGTCTAAGTGAATAAGAGTGCAGAAGTGACAAGACTTTTGATTTCAGTAAGATTTTTGATAATGTCTTATATGATGTTTTTTATCACCAAAAAAATATGTGGGGGGGAATATATGGTCAACTATCACAAGGAGTTGATGCATAACTAATTAAAAAAGAAAAGCTGCATTCAAAAAAGAGTTATCCAAGTTTAGTTATCATACCAGGGAGATATTGCAAGTGAGGTCCCTGAGGTCAGTTCTCTGTCACTTCTATTCACTATTTCCGTTAATGAGCTGGATGATGTAGTTGTATTTATAAAATGTGTGCAGGCTGTTTGTAGGACATGATCAGAATTAAAAATCATGTTGGAAAATTAAAGTAATGGTGCAAATCAGTAAAATTGGAGGCAGTAAGATTTGTGTTAGGGGAAGAAGGAACCAAAGACAAAAATACAAAGTGGCTTTTCAGTTTAATTGCAGAAAAATGTGGAAGGTGACAGGTGCAAAGGCAAGCTAAGTGAATCATCAACACACTATGTCTGTTTGGAAAAAAAGGTCACCTGAGTGATATTAGCAGAGGTGAAGTGTGTAAGGTCAGATTATTACTTCTTCCCAAGTTATGCTGGTGAATCTTCAGCAGGAATACTTTGCTTTAGTTTTGGGCACTGCATACTGGAGCTGGCAGACAAGCTGAATATGGTTCAGAGAACACCAGTGGCATGACAAGAGATTTAGAAACCTACAAAAAGGTGCAAGGGATTGGAATTTTTAGTGTAGAAGAGGTAAAGATTGGGAGACATAATAGGGATGCTTAAAGTTTTTACAGAAAGCAAGAAATTATGTAGCTCTGTTTGGTACAGTCTATGCCCATGTGATTTCATTAAAAAGATCATCTATTACTTTTTCTCTTTCATGGAAAAGTTTAGTTTTATTTTACAGCAGGGTGATGGAGAAAAAAAGTATTTTTGGGTCCATTTAAATTATATGATCATATATTTCCTTTCTTTCTTTTTGTTATGTGTACTATTATTAGTTGTCTTTTTCTTCCTCTAAAATAGCATCTGTATGACTCACTTAGATCAGTGTTGGTGCATAACAACCATTCTTTTAGAAGAAAATTGTGGTGAAAATTTTTTTAGTCATTATCTCTTCTGTCATAAATCTCTAGCTGGAGCAAAAATCCTGACCCTGAGTCTTTCTCCAGAACTCTTGAGCCCATGGCTATTCAGTTTTTATTGTGCTTCTCCAGTGATTTATGGCATGACCTTGGGTAAATTGAACCTCCACCTCAATTTCCCTGTCTTTAGCTGAAGATACTAATATTTCTCCCGTGGACAGCCCGAGAGCTAATCTGTGTAAGACTGTCTTGACAATGTCCAGTCCTTAAGCAGAGTCTTAAAAGTTTAGCTGTCACATACCTATGACTCAGTAGTTGAAAAGTAGTCTGTATTTATGGTGGGACTAAGTTTTGAGGGTTTGGGGATTTTTTAAGTACTTCTGTAAAATCATGTTTTTTCAGTCTTATGGCTTGGAAGGGCAATTTGGATTATTTTATTTTTGGGGCTGGGACTATCAGGCATGAGAGGAAAAAGCTCTGGGAAAGGCCTTTGTAAAGGTGGATTACTCAGCTGTAGTTGGACACTATAATGTATTAGAATACACTGTGCTGGCAGCTATAAATGTAGAGCAAGCTCCAGTGGAGCTCCAAAAATCTGGGATGGGAGTCTGGCCAGAAAAACTGAAAGCCTTGAAGTATGTTCCATGGCAAGGAAAGAGAGGTTACTTCTCCCCTCAGGTTTTTTGCATTCAAAAGTGATAATTACCATCAAAACAGAGAGAAAAGATAAATGCTGGATAAGCTGGCAAGGAAAGGACCCAAGATGCTGTCCTCTACAAACAGGAATGCCTGCCCAGCAAATATAATGCAGTCTTGATTTGATAACAAATCAGAAATGTATTAAAAAGTAGTTGAGGAGACCCTGCTTATTTACAGAACATGAGATAATAACGTCCTATCCATAGATAGGAGGGTCATGCTGCAAATCCAGTATTTATCTCAATTGTAAGCACTCTCTCATTAAGAAGTGGAAGTATCTTTACTTTTAAATGGGACTAATAAAAGCTGTGACCAGTTAGGCTTTTGAAAAATATGCAGACTTATATGACAACAGTAGGTAGAGGTAGTTCTGGTGGGTCCTGACCTCTTCACCTTCATTTTATTAATTCACTGAGCCATATGTTTAAACTAAAATAAATACTGTGGTACAGTTGGAAACGTCCCACTGTCGAAGAAGTTGGCCTTTTCCCTGTCCATTTCTCTTCTTTTGTGATCTCGGTGAATGGTCTGTAATGTCCTCACATTTTTTTCTGTCTGGGGTCTCTTTCTCCACAACACAGAATTAACAACATTTCTGTTCAGGAAATCAGATAGTCTGGAATGCAACCATGTGGTGGACAGGAGGGAAATAATAGTCAGGAAATTAACTACACCATGTTACCATGTTTTGATTTTGTTGTTTTCCCTACATTTTCCCATTCCCACAAACTCTCTGAAAGCACCAGATCTACTCAGAGTCTGAGAAATCACTTATTGCTTGCTAGTAAAATGTATTTTCTCCATCAGTGCTTTAGTTTTATGCTACATAGAGTACATGTGGATTTTATGGCACATGCATTGAATAATCCCACCAGCCATTCAAATAATTTGGGGTTTGGTGTCAAATGACGGAAGCTGGACAATTTTTCTAAAGGAGTTGCTGATGCACAGCTGAGTGCACACAATCAGTGCATTTAATTGTCCTCAGTGTGCTGCATGCTTGTCCCTGAGAAGGCTCCAAAGTGCTGGAGGGGCACCTTTCATCTCACACCCTTTACCCAGACCGAGCCCCTGTCGACATTAAAATGTGGAAGTTCTGCAAACAGAGATATTTTTGAGCTTCACTGCTGGGCAAGTCTTGCTGGAGTCCATGGGAGCTGCTGGGCCTCCCTGCTCTGGAATACCCTGATGAGGACTCAGATTCCCCTCCTCCTGAGTTCCGGCAGCTGGACTTCAGAGGATCTAAAGCAGAGGGAGCCCCAGGAGCTGGCCTGAGCAGCGCTGGCTCCTTGCCCAGCCCTGTGCAGCACAGCCCTGCCAGGGTGCCCCGGACGCTGCCAGGCCCAGAGTTAAAGTGCAGCCTCAGAGCCTGGCTCCTCAGCCGCCGCTGCCTCGTGCAGGTCATGCTGGCAGCACCCTTTGTTCTGCAGCATTTGAAGGGCATCCAAGTTTTGGCATCATTAGATTATTGCCATGGTGCCCGGGCTGCAGATCCTGTACAATAAAAGGGGTTTTACTTTATGTTCAGTCACTATTAGCTGTTATCTGCAGCTTTCATCTAGTCTCCGTTAATGAAAGAACAAATAATTCCAGGGACTAAATAGATGTTTGACCATTCAAATATATGCAAAGTGATACCATTTATAAATGGGAGGAAGTTGTTTTGCAAGCCTAGAATTCCATTTGCTGTGGAATTTCCATTTAACAGTGTGAATCCAGTTAAATCCTGAAATACTACACTTAAGGTTTTGTCACACTTCATCTCCCTTTCAGCTGAAGGCTCCTAATGGCTGATATTTCTCAATCCCATTCCATTTCATTAGAGGGCAATTATCTGTTGATACTATTAACATTGCTGCAAAGAGGAAAACATCAAGCTATTCTCCATGATCTTGCTGACTGAAAAAGAAGGAATAGGCTTGAACTGCAGCGAGGAAGATTCAGGTAAGACTTTGAGAAAACATTTTGTGAAGAACTGAGAGGTTTGAAGAAACTGGGCATCTCCATCACCAAACAGTTTCCTATTTTTACGGCCAACAGAATATGCAAGACTTGCTGCTGCAGTTTCCTGGCAAGGGAAATGTTTTCCCTTTCACTGACTCTGCACATGGCATTCATTCTCCAAAGCGAGGGCTTTGGAAGGCACAGCCAGGCAAGTGTTGCTGCAGCGCAGCCGGGGATTGCCAAAGGATTGCATCACATCCCGGCTTTCCAGCAGCTCCAGCCCCGGGGCAGCCCTGGGGCTCTCGGGGCTGCAGGCATCGCTTCCCATCGCTGCTCCTCGGGCCAGGGCGGGCGGTGTCGCTGGGGCCAGGAGTGTGACCGCAGCTCAGATCCCCAGCTCCTGGTGAGCTGTTCTGAGCTGTTCTGAGCTGGCCTGCGAGAGGTGAATCAGGGAGGGCTCAGTAGCTCTGACACCGGCGCTGAGCTCCTGCTGTACCAGCACAGCTGAGCATTTGTCCCCCGTTTTCCCTTTTTCCTCCCAGACCTCTGCGTTATTCTCTGTTTACCAAAACTGCCTTATTTACAGCTACAGAGGCTTTGGCAGAGCTAACTCTGGGTTTTGTCACAGCTGAAGAGCAGCTGCAGAGCATCCTTACCAACTCTCCACCCTGAAAGCTGAGGCACACAAGACTGAAGGTAAAAACAAGCCCAGATGTTGCCTGCATGTTTGACTTGTCTGTCCTGCCATCACTCAGCTTTCAGTGGTGGGTAGGCAGCTCTCAGAATTTGTGACAAATCAGAGGGACAGTTAGTTCTAATGCAAGTTGCCATGGAAAAACTGATGGTGGGGGAAAAAATAACCTGGACCAAATAAACTTTCTGCAAGGTGAGAAACTGCCCTGCTAGTGAGATTAGATGTGCACTCAGCATGTGATTGTGGAAGGGAAAAAAAGAAAAGCCCAGTGCATTTTGAGAGGGGCATTTTATGGTCTCAGGTGACGGAAGCAAGAAACAAGGGCCTTTCCCTCTCTGCACCCACTGCAGTGAGCCTGGTCCAGGAGAGCTGGAGAGACCCTTCACTGCCAGGTGGATTGCCCAGAGGCTGTCAGAGAAGTAAATACACCCTTGTTAATGACAGCTGCTTAGCTAGAGAGTGAAAAGGAGGCCAATATGTATAATAATGGTAAGGATGGACATTTTCTTTTTAATGGAAGGAGGTATAAATAGCAGGAATGAGATGAAAATGAGAAGCAAAACTTGGGCTACATTTAAATGGAGAAATCTTAACATTGAGATTACGGGACCATCACCTCAGGGTAGCAGTGGAAGCCTGTAGTTTAGGACCTGAACAACCAGCCAGAGAAGGAGCACGAGGCACCACAGTGCAGGGAACAGTCCTGCCTTTTGCACTTGAATTTGCTCACAAGGCTCCTTTGCCACTTCTCCTTGAGGATCTGAAGGAATGTTTAATGTGGACGGCTCAGCCAAACTGCAGCTTTGGGAATTCTTATCTATCCTCAAAGTCTTATCTTTTATTTCAGTTGTTTAGATTTGCTGACTTCCCGTCTACAGTGCTTATCCAAGTTTATTGTTCAGTTTTACTATTCCTTGCTAAACAATTGCTCCTTTACTCTTGACGGTGCTTCTTGAGTGATTTCTCTGTTTATCTTTACCACCAGGCTCAGGTGTTAGAAGTAACATGCTAACCTTGGAGCTGTCTCAGCAATCCAGAGATGCAAATTTTCCCCACAGATTTGCTGGGGGTTTTTTACTTGCATATCAGCCTTTTTATTTGTAGCATAGTTCTGAACTCAATATGATTCTTGCATTTCTCTACTCATGTCATTTTGTTCTAGTTCAGATAGTGTTTGGGGTTTTTTTTGTTGGTTGTTTTCTTTCTCTGATCCTTTCTAGGCAAAAAAGGGTTAATTAGCCTCAGTAAAACATTGACAGTCACTGGGGACTGCTGCAACTGAGATGAAAAACAAGGCTGCACCTGTATGCTGGCAATTTCAGATAGATTCTGGTCAACTATTTTTCTCTCCTGCTTTGTTCTGCCAGCTGCCTCAATGCTTTGGATGCAGGTGGAAGGATGGACTTTGCTATCTATAAAAAAATTAAATGGTGAGGACCAACTTCCGTCTCACCTCCCCAGGGATCAAAGTGATTGCCACAGAACATGGCAAAGCAGGAAGCAGGCTGCACGTGGGCTCCATGCGAAAGAAACAGGCTGAGAAATTTTCCCCTTTTTGCCTCCCTCCTTTCTTTCTCACCCCTTTTTTTTTTCTTTTTTTCTTTTTATTTTTAATTTGGAAGAGACAGTGAAAGCATGGAAGGAATCCCAAACTGATTGACCATAACCGGGGGAATGAGCTGCCACTGTATAGTACACACCCTGCACATCACTGCTGCAGTTCCTCAATAGAGGAGCTATTGCAGCTCCTCCAGTAAACAAAAGAAAGGCAGAAGATTGCTTGGGAGCTCTGGCTGTGTGTCTTGATGTGTGCCTATGAAAGAAGTTCTCACAGAAACCATGTAGATTTATGTCATAATATGCCCTTGTATGATGAAAATGAGTCGTCCCACCTGCCTGTGAAGGTGCCTTCACTGCAGAGCAACAGAAAACACATGGACTCCTGGAAGGTCCGAGATCTATTCTTACAACAATATTTTACTATTAAATAATTCTCCTAGCAGCAAATTTTGCTTGACACAATAGAACTTTCTGGGGTTGTGCTACACAGTGTCTTACAGTCAGGCTCTCCTTGACATTTCTGACTGGTGCTGTGATAGAAACAAACAACAGGTAAAGAGCAGTAGTAAGATCTGAGATATTTAAATGTGAGTGGAACATAAGACTTGCATGATAACAGTTCCATGAAAGGGCTTTGTGCAGGGGGAAACCCCAAAATATCCATTGGAAAAGTTAAAGAGTTACACACTAGTTGTGTGGGTTTTGAAAATACTATCAGAAGGAAAAGACATCTCATTTTTCCCCTCTTTTTTCAGTGATATGAACAGATGCTTAATTTAGGTTGTTTTCCTGGGTTGTTGTTTTACATCACTTGTCTACAAGCCCATGCATTCAAAGTGCCATTATAAAAAAAAAAAAAAAAAAAGGGGAAAAAACCAGAAGTTGCTAAATGTAGATCAGTGAGTTACAGCAGCTGAAATTAACCCACATGCATATTGCAATGAAGTGTATGGGGACTTTGGAGGAGGTAACTGGGTCGGGTTTGTGTAATTTTATTTTGCGCTGCCTATGACCTTCTAATGCTAATCTGTTTTAAAACAGTGTATATTTATATGTACAACATGGGTAGCTGGTTACAAAATAACACTTCGTATTAAGAAAGATTAACTAAATCTCACGTGTCAGGGCATGCAGTACTCCAAAAAGAATATCTTGGCCTCTCCTCCACCAGTGCAGAAAATAGTGACCTGGTTTGCAGGTGGTTCTTCTCGCCTGTCCTACAGCACCAGGAGCCACCACTGTGGTGTGTGTGAGGCACAGGAGGACAGTGGCTGGATAAAGGACCTTACCTGCTTTGGGACAGGCACAGTGTGCTCTCCTGTGCCCTGTGCTGTTCGGCCTTTCTGACGTGAGGTGTCAGTGCCACCCTGACTTGGCGTGGCAGCTCCTGCCAGCGCTGGTTGTGCAGCACCACTTCCATGTGCAGTCATGGGACAGCACTTTGTCCCACGTGTGTCCTGCAATTAGGGAATGCTCCTGTACCTGAGCTTGCCCAAGGGTGCAAGTGAGGTTATGCCTTCTGCTGCAGAGAAAATCAAAGCCTGTAATATCTTTACATTAGCTCAGCCATTGATCTAAGAACCTCTATCAGGTAGTCTAATAAAAATATTGCTCTCCTTGTAAACCTTGTCTGACTCTGTAGTAAATGAGTTACTTTTCCTGATAGCTGATGAGAATTTGCTTGGTGCTTGAATGAGTTTCTGAACTTTCTATCCACACTGTGAAGTTTTATCTTACTTGTGGCAGAATATTGGCATCATTAAGATAAATGATTCACTGATTCTCTTTCATAGGGACAGTTACATAAAGCAGTTACGATCCTATTCATATTCCTCGTTTTACATCCAGATGCATTAGTAATAGTTAATTTTGTCTTACAGAGGATGAATTTAGGCTTATGTTTAGAGTCTGTATTTTTTACCAGCAGTGCTATTTGTAAATAAGCAATTTTATGATGTTGTGAGCTCACATTTGACATAATTTTCAAGTTATTTCAAATTGTTCTCCAATGGTGGAGCTGAAACTTGAAATACTCCAATCTGTCAGCAAATAGTGGTAACAGGAAAGTGAGTGCTCATTGCTTGAACAAATAAGCACGTTTTTACCTCAAATGTAAATGAGCCTGAAAGGCAAGTGTGATTTCCTGAAGAGAACTTTTTTCTTCCTTTTTGGATGCACAAACTTTGGATGGTCCCAGTCAGTGGAGAAGGCCTGAGTTGGATGCTATGTTGATTTGGTGTTAGCCTTTCCCCTGGCAAAGTTTTGGGTTTAGCCCAAGTTGACTGGGCTTGCATGTGGGGAGAGGCTGGGAATGGCATCCAAAGGCACGTGTTTGTAGTGTGAATGCAGATATGTTCTTGGCAGGCAGGTCGTCCTGGACATGTCTGATGATGAGGAGGATTTTGATACTCCACCTACTGAGCACATTAATGGATTCCCTAGTTCAGTCCTTTGTGCTTTACACATTTCAGTCTTTCTTATGACATTTTGAGATTTTTTTTTTCTAGGCAGAACTCCCAGAGCTATTAATGCCATCCTTGCCACACTGAGAAATGAAACCTGATCTTGCAGTCTTGGATCCCTGCAGAAACTCACACAAGACTTTTTGTGTAATGAAATGCCTAGTTACCATACTGCAACAAAACTGTGTTCAAGTAATAACCAAATCCATAGGAATTTACGAATGCCACAATGCTGATTTTCAAAAGTGGAAATTACATAATGAATCTTGACATTGACTTAACATAAAGGGACTGCCATAGCTTTTTGAATCCTAAAATAAGATCAAATGAAGGTGTCATATCACTTTCCCTGCCAAAAGTTTGTTTTGACTGTCAGAAGACAGTAGTGCACAACCATTACTTTTTTTCTTTAACAGTACTCACCTCCGAGGCTTTCCTTCATGTGGCAGAGGTATGTGTGTCTAAGTGATATGAAGCTGAATTTTCTTTCTGTCCTAAAGCACTCAAGTTTCTGAAGTGCTGAAACAGCATAGGTGTTTCTGAAGAGGTTTCAGAGATCTCATTCCTATCTATGCTCTAGCTGCAGTTCTCTTGCAATGCTATTGAACTATTCCAGTAGCCTTAATATGATCAGATATGAATATGAGGAATAAATGCTGATCTTCATGATGAAGTAATTGCCTAAAATATAAATAAGTGTGGTTAGTGAAGCTTTGCCTACATTAATATGCTTGTTCACTTTACCTGTGCTTAACACAGAAGGGCATTCTGCATATCTGTTCAGTGAAGGCATTTGCATCTTTTAAATTAGTTTTCTTAAATGTAAACTATTGGTGTCAAATGTTGCCCATCTTCTGAATAATCAAATGGTAAAAATTATCATTTAAAGTATAAATTAAAAGATCATTAAGGCTTGGGAGTGCAGTACTTCAAAGTTAGGGGAGTCAGAACTGAGGTTTGACATGCAATTAATTCACCCTCCCCTCACTCCCCACTTTTCTGTATATTCATTACAATACTAATCCTAATTACACAGTCACATTTATGTGTGTGCACACACTCATGCACATATTTACATCTGGCTCCCAGCCAGTAATTCCCATTGCTCCCAACTTGCCTTTACACCCACCTTGCCCAGCTCCGTGCTGGTGTTGGGCAGCCTCATCCTTGCCCTGCAGCAGCTGAGCAGCAGGAGGGACCAAGGCAGCTCAGCTGAGCCCGGTGTGACATTGCATCTGTCCCTGCAGCACAGAGCAGCGTGGTGGATGGCCAAGGGCGGCCCCTCACCCTCAGAGAGGTGGTGTGACCTGCCCAGGAGGGGAGCTGCCGAAGGAGGTGAGACCCCAATGCTCCTGTGCTGAATGAAAGGCTCACGGGGCAAGACTTGGTCAAGTTTATAGGAATCCTCATAGGAATAAGAGTCAAAAATTACACTCCTGTGTAAAATTTTGTGTCCCTGATCCACAGTGTAAAGCCAGGAGAGTTTCTTAATTGAAACCAATATAAGAATATTTAAACTGGTTATTATGGTTTGAGACCAAATGACAGTGGGGAGCCTAAATGGGTTTTTAATCACAGTATATGCAATGCAAAACAAAAAGTCAGTTAAAGTTCACAGACTCATGCTATGCTAACTAGGCCTACCAGGGCAAGGAAAAACGAGTTTTCCTCAACCTCATTCTCAGAAAGGGCTGAACTGTTTTTGCTACAACTTTTTTTTTTTTCTTCGACATTTCTCTTTATTTGTTTTCCATTCTAGAGTGTGTGCTCTAGTCATTCTCCTACCTGTGGTTAGTGTTATTCAAAGAAGACACACTGCAACTGAAACTCTGAGTTCCCTCCAGCTAGTCCAGTACCACCTCCATTGTCTGAGAATCCTGAAAATAGTTAAAAATAAACATGTTTTTCAAAGTGGACAAGGCTGCCTCTCTAAAATCAGAACAAAAAAATCTTAGCTAAGAAGAGTAGGGGTTTTCATCAGAACCATGTACATGACCAACTACCCTGAAATGTGGTGATAAGTAAATATTTTTCTACTGAAGAACATTAACCAGGTACATTTTTGGCTGAATATCAGCAATTTTGTGGTGGGGGCTGATTGTGCAAGGTGTATGAAGATGCAAATGGTTCAGTCTTCCCTGTGTGTACAAGAAACATCTGACTGAAGTGTCATGTCTGGAGTACAAGCTCAGATTTTTTAACAATCTTAAGCAGTAACTTGCTCAAGCCTAAAATAATCAGGGCTCAGACTGTTCATGTTTTGCAATATTTTTAGCAGCCAATAAGTAATCGGTGTGTCTTTTCCCACACAACCTCGATGAACAATTCTGAAAAA
Source organism: Ammospiza nelsoni (assembly GCF_027579445.1). Taxonomy (NCBI): domain Eukaryota; kingdom Metazoa; phylum Chordata; class Aves; order Passeriformes; family Passerellidae; genus Ammospiza; species Ammospiza nelsoni. The sequence continues at coordinate 58,187,439 of NC_080635.1, forward strand.
TAAAGCTGTGTCATAGATTACACCAGACCCAATGAGAATGCAGCAGTTGTGCAGCCCTGAGAGCTGTGGATTCTCTGATACCCAAACCACGGTGGGAGGCCAGACATTCACAGGATGTCCTGGAGCCTCTGATTTTTTCAGTCAAACTTTTTAAGTCCTCCTGAAGAAGATGGCTGCGACACAAGTTGACCAAGCATGTTGTCCGATCAGCATGGACAGCTGTGGCTTTAAACAATGGCAGCCATTGTTAGGTCAATTTTAAAGTAGGTCCTTAAAGTTAATGTGATTATGCAAATGTTGCCCTAACTACCATGGCTGTCTTATATCCTTCACAAATGAGTGCATTGTCACTTTTCATTATGTGCATACAGCCCTGGTGGTTTGGTGGTATCATTGTATCTCTTGGAAATGGACCATGTAAAGGCCATTCACTGTTGGCACTGCATTGTGCTTTTCCCCAAGCAGAACAACCTTGACCCACAAATGAGGGTGGCAGAGATTTTCAGGCCAAAACATGCGTGTGTTATTCACATGATTACTCCCATTGACTTGGCTGCAAACTCTTGCAGCAGGCATGGAAGAATTAGGTTAAAATAAAGTTGTGAAATTAAGTCCAGTCCACTCTAAATCATGACGCATCTGAACCAACCTCTGATAATCTTACTTCTAAGATAAAAGGTTTTGTATTAAATCACTTGCAGCATAAATTGAAAAATTAACTGGGGGGAAAAAACCCCAAATATGTCAGACAACTTCTGAGTATGATTTTTTCCGTAGTGTCTGTATGATTACTATTATTAATTTGATTTTAATAATGAAATACCCTTTTAGAGAAATCCGCGATCACGAATGAGGAAGCTGAGAAATCTCAGGATCTGTGTGATCTGGAAGGTGGCGGATTTCAGACGACTCATCAGTTGGGGGACATGACTGATTTCAGACTCTTGGTTGCATTGCTTTCAATGAAAACCAGTGACTTGCAGTTTCAGTTCTCATCACAGAAGATGTTCTCACAGCAATCTCTTGTTTGGATGGTTTTCTCTTTTTCTGAGTGTGGAGTCTGATATTTGTCTGAGTTCCGTCCTTTGTGAGTTTTTGTTCTGGTGAACAAGAGTCTCCTTAAAGCAAGCTCATGATATATAGGTTCAGACTGTTGGGATTTGGGCCTGCTCAGTAAAATATCCTCCCTTTATTTCTAACAAAATACACAATATATGTATATAATAGATACAATAGAGACAGAGATTTGCATGCACTTACCTAACATGAGTAAAGGTAAGGGAAAATCATCACCTCCCAGGGAGGTCCTTTGCTGACTTGCAGCAGCTGTCTTATGAACACAAACTTCCTCAGCAGATTCAAGGGCGTGGAAACTGCAAGGGTGGCACACTCTGTTGCTTGGTTCTCAAAACATCCTCATCACTGCAACACTTAACATTGCTCCAGAACTTCGGTGGTGTCCTTGGCCAGCCTCTGTGTTCAGTCCAGAGAAATCTGGTCAGTCCAAACCTACACACGTAGCAGCTGGGCTCTTCTTTCACAGTGCCAGGTTTTACTGCAAAGATTGGATTAGGGTGTGGACACCTGCTTTGGTGGAGCAAGGCTGAAGCTGTAGCACCCTCAGCATGGTCTTCAAGGGAGTACAGGGCTGCCTTTGGGACACTGAGCCTTCTGGAAAAGTTCCTGTGCTCTAGACAAAAGTGTATTTCTGTTATCCCAAAATCCTTTGGGAAAAGTTAGTTATGGATGTTAAAGATGAAAGAAGAACTTGTATCACTAACAGGAAGGCAAAGGAAGGTATCATAAATTTGCACATTCACAGTACTCAATCTGTCACAAAAAAACCAAGTTGCTCCATTTATGAGCTGCTAGAGAGGATGGTAATAAGTATTTTTTGGATGTCGGACAGACAGCACAGCAAAACTTGGTAGTGACAAAAAGGAGGGGGGACTGCTGGAATAATCAGTATCTTATTTTAATCATCATGCTTGCTGCTTTGTGATTTCTGTGGCAAAATCATGGTGTTGGTATGTGTCAGGTTCAGTCCCCCCTGACCATGCTGGGTCTGGCTCTGAGATCCCACAGTAGGTGCTCCAGCTGGCTGCAGTGAAGGTTTGCAGGTTTAGAGGACCCTGGGTTTCAGAGCAGTGATGGAGGAGGCCCTGTCCCATCAGTTCTGTAGCTTATCACCATACAAACTGCATTTGAATTTGTTATGGGTTTTCGGTTAAAGGATGTGGCCACAAATCAGAGGTTGGCAAGAAAAGTATTACTGCAACCTCTTTGATTAAAAAAAGTTAAGGGTGTTTCTGTGGTGGTGATACCTCAGGAGGGGAACCTGTGAGTTGCTGCTCCTGGACTGCCACTCTGAGACCTTCATGGGGCAGCAGGAGAACCCATCCCCTTCCTGGGCAGGTGGGAAGCTGCTGGGAGGGTGACAAAGGTGGGTGTAACATGGCCTGGTGGGCCCTGTTCCTGGTGGGCTTCCAGCCAGGAGCATATCACCTCCAGTGAAAGGCTTTTGTGTACCTCCCTGACTGGAGGATGTTACTTGAGATATAATCAGAGCTTGCTTTTCAGTGAAGGTGATCCTGAACCTGGGGATACCAAGAGAACCACTGTGAGTGTGTGGGGCCTCTGCTGAGTGGGAGTGGCAGGAGCACATCAGCCATGGGCAGGGAAATGATCCATGTCTTTAGTCTTTAGGCCACGCATGGGCTTGTGTTCCATGCTGTTGTGGAGATCAGAGACTTTTATCAATCCTTTTGGAGCAGTGTTTGGGCCTGAACCCTATCAGGGGCATGTGCCTTGATGAAACACAGATGAAGTGGGCAGCAGTGCAGAGGGGATGGCCAGTACGAGCAGAGCAGAAAAGAAAAGCAAAGTATAATCTCTTTTATTTATTATTTAACTGAAAGTATTTTAGGCCTATGACTACAGCAAACCACATTTCTTTGGTGCAAGAAGGCTTAGCTGAGCAGGTAGGAGCTCTAACCTCTTGCAGATTTCCCTTTCCCAGCCAGCAGCACAGGCTAGCAGCACCTTTATCTGTACAGGAAGGCTGAGCCAGCATCTCAGAGGTCTCTGCCTTGAGCTGGTAGGAACACAGATATCAAAAACCCACCACTGAAAAAGTGATAGCCTCCCTGCACCTTCAGATAAGTCCTGTGCTGATGTACACGAGAGAGTTACTGAAACACGAGGGAGGCAGCGGGCAGGAAAGCACACCTGCAGGCACCCTTTCAAGGCTCTCTGGGGGCTCTCTGTGCAGGGAGGGCCACGGCAGGCTTGCAGCTGGGCTGGCAGGAACCAGGAGATGCAGAGGTGGTCGCTATGGTTAGTGTAGAAACCTGACTGGGGAGAGCTTCCTGAAACTTTCTTCTTCGCCGTCTTCGCTTCTCTGACAGATGTGTGCACAGAGCGTGTCTTGGAGCTGCGGTGATGGGCAGGGATTGAATCAAGGGGTAAAAGTTGTTTTCTCATGAAATGAAATTTCCTTGGCTGTGAGTCGAGCTAGGCTGTAAATGTGGATTTGCGCAGCCTGAGAAGTGGAGGCTGTTTTACAAAGCAATTAAAAATTCAGCAATCATTCTGATACTCAAATGGATTGGAAAAATGCCTTCTAGAAATGTCATGTATCAAGAGGGATTATAAAAAACAAAAAAAACTCAACAACCCAATCACCAATAATTTATGGAAAAATAATAGCAGAGTGGATACATTTTGCAGCTCTTGACAATGAGCTGTTTAACCACTGCCAGCTTGCAAACACAGTTGAAGGCAGAATCTGGACCTCTCTGGTATATCTTCATTATCTCACCTCCAGCAGTCACTGAGAGGAAAAAAGTCATAAACAAGTTTGTGCTGGTAGCAGGGTCTTCAGTGAAAACCGCTGAGACATCAAAGTCAAGTTCAAAGAAAAGAGGCAAACAAAGGGAACAAGTGCATTTGGTCAGGAAGCATGACTTCCTTTTGAATTAAGACATTAGACTGGAGATTGAAGGATGTGACCGGTGTCTTTCCTTGGCCACCCAGGCAGAGCTCCACCATTGCTCCTGAGCAATGTCTGCTCTCATGACTGACTCCACCCATGCTAGGAAACAAGGACACAGGCAAAATGCAGACCAGCGCCTCAAAACCATTCTTTCTCGAACTGAAATATTTTTAACATGCTCATTAAACACAGAAAAAAAATCAACTACCAAAAAAGACCCACCAAAAAACTCAAAACAAAAAATTACCAAAATGAAACAATGCACATAACCCCAACACGTTTTTAATGGATTTCTAGGAGCAAGCCTTTTGTTTTGTGCTTTGCCATCACACCTATCTCAGATCAGGGATGAGGTGGAAATACAATTAAGTGTGGCAGGAGTAAGAGAAGGTTATGATTATGATGCTCCCATCACAATGTTACAGAAACATCCTTTGCCTGTGTGCCTGCCTGTGTAGGCTTAGGGAGGGCTGATTGTCATTGACTTAGCTGGCATGGATAAGGATCAACATTACAAATACAGAGAAAAAAAACCCTGACTTTTTTGAAGGATCACTCTATGCTATGGAATATTCAGTTCCTTGCTTGCTTTCTGCTTTACTTTCAGCAAATTTATTTTGGCTCCTAACTACAAAGTCTGGCTCTTTCATTCAAGCTCTAATATTTTTTTCCTAAACCAATTCAAGCTCTGGCCCTTTTTCAGTTTAGGCTTACAGCTGTCACATGGGTCAGACCTGTGGGAGTTGAAGCCCCAGGATTCCCTGCATAGAAGGCTGAAGAATGACAGGGAATTAGCTGGGAAACACCTCACACTCAGATACTATTGTTTTTGCCCTGGCTCCTTTGCCTCTTCATTTTTAATTAATGGCACATGCTGAAATGATAATTTAAATTCCTTTCAGAAATGAAAAGAATTCCCACTGACAACATTATTAAGTTATAATTACAGAGGATGAAAAGGTTAATAGAAATTTGAGCCAAATATCTACTCTCCATTAAATGAGAACTTGACTGAACCTGCTTTCCTTTCACTTAGGTAGGTTACTCTAGGTTTGAGTGTGTCCAGGCTGGCCACACACCTGTGCAAAGGGCCACTGCTAGGACAGGCAGCCGTCACCAAGACCATTTACACAGATTTGTCTCAGGACAGCTCTTGCCTGACCGGCTCAAGATGGAATTTGCCAGAGGTGGAACTCCTCTTGGGCCTCTGAAAGATGTGCTTCAGACAGTGTGGAGAGCAGGGTCACAGAGGGACATTTGTGTGAGAAAGGTGTGTAGGAGGTGGCACTTGGCTGCAAGGGAAATGCAGCCACTATTGATGGAGGGAAAATCATCAGCTTCCTGAGTCTGGCATCCAAAGAAAGCCTCTTCCTTCACCCATGCTGGGCACACGTGCATGCAGAAACAAACTGGCCTGAACCTACTCAGTGTTCTGCATTTTCAGTGAAACGAGAAATGGGGAAAAGAAACATTTTCCTCCATATTAGCTCTAAGTGTGCCTATCAAGAAGATGATTATTGTAATAGTTATACATGTTTAAAATGGATTTTAAAGCAAGTGAAGGGTGTAGGGGAAAAAAAGCCCACTCCTTTTTGGGCACCTGCAGGCTGAGCTTCCATGGGATAATGAACTGTTTAAACTCATGCAGGATCTGTGCAGTTACCACTGGAGCTATACAAGGCAGGAGTGTTGCCTTGAAGTCCTGTTGTAAGCTGGCCTTTCTTTTCCCCTTTTTTTCTCTTTAGAAGCTGTAACACATTGTCTAAGCAGTGTGGCATGCCTCAAGGCAGGCCTGTCCCTGTTCCCGGGTCGCAGGCCGGGTCCCTCAGGCCTCTGGTGCCTTGCACAAGCGGTTTGAGGCGGCAGCCCTGGCACAGGCAGGGGCTCCCGCAGACTTCCCCTTCCCCGTGATCCCTGCCCGGTCCCGGGGTCCTGCCGCGGGGAACTGCTCAGAAACGGCCTCGGGCCGGCTCTCCTGGCCCCCAAACCACACAGGAGGGATGGATGTGAGAACACAAAGCAACGGGGAGGGGGCTGCTGCAAGCACTGCTCCCTTCTCACGCCAAAAGCACACGAGTAGGGACCTGTGCAGAGGGTGGGAAAGGCCTTTTTGCTCCTCTCCTTTTCTGTGCACTGCATGGTTTGACGGCCAGCGTGTGGCTTCAGCTGGGAGGAGTTGGCTGTGCTGGGTAAGGAGCTAAAAGGGCTGGAAGGCACCTTTGGGGGTCAGCACACACATGGCTACTCCTTCATCGTGGAGCTGAAGTCTGCTCTCATGAATATCAGTATGACTTTGAAGCACTTGCATCAACTTACATTTCTGCAATTTATTTTCAAGCTACTCAATAAAATGTTTTTTTTTTTCTGACAGGATGCCTTTTATTTGTTTGTTTGTTTTGTCAGGAATTGCTTTTATCTCTAGCCTTCCTAGGGCTGAAAGACCCTCAGGATGTCAGCTGTGTGAGGCTCTTGCAGGTCTGTCCAATTATTTGCTGTGAAGCACAATGCACCAGGGTTTCAAAGTATACTCTCACCTCTGTTTTCTTAAGACAAGCATGGAAAAAAGCCTGTTCTACAGTTACAAGAACTCCAGAATATTTTTCTCTTATTCAATTGGTTTCTGACCTGATTGTCCCTAGATGAAAAAATAAATTAGCCAGCACTGTGGGATAAGGGCAGTTTTGCACAAAAGGTGCAGTGAGTCTCCCACTGACTGAAGCTGACCTGGACTTTGGTGTCAATAGAGATGTGCTCTGAGACCACAACATGCTCAGTACTCAATGTTTTGTGCTGAGTTCCTTCCACTTCCTTAACAATCAATGAGAACCGAGGATTTTGAGGCTATAGTGTACAAAACTCTATTCCTTGCTTATCTAAGTGTGCTGGGAAAAACCTTCTTGGCTTGATTGTTGCCATTAACACCACCGCCAAAAAACTGAAGACAAACAAGATTAGGAGGCCACACAGGTTTAAGTAAAAAAAGAACACACTTTATTTATCTACAAGGCAGTACATTGTTGTATAAAAAATTAAGTGCAGATAAAGCTGCACCAAATGCTATTAAGGCAGCAAAGTCAGAGGCTGTTATAAAAACAAAAAAATAAAAAAATAAAATAAAATCAGTGTTTTGCCATATCAATAAAGATCTGATATGGCAGTACAAAGAACCATGTACTTCTAAGAACCTGATTCAGTACACAAGACCCAAGTTAGGGAACAACCAGCTAGACATGGAACAAAAGAGACAACATGAACAAGACAGTGTTCTCCCAAACATATGAAGGTGCAATGCATGCTGTTACAAACCAATGAGAAACAAAACAACACATCCACACAAATAAAAATCTCCCAAGAACAGTGTTCAAAAATATTGCTTATAAAAAAAGGGGAAAAATATAAATGATGTAAAAAAAAATTAAAACAAAAAGGTCTGAAATGCTAGTGCATAGTCAATTAGCTAACATCAACATTTGTTTTTTTCCATATAAAGCTCTACTGCTCCTTTTACACTAGCAGCATGTCTACACGCTAAGGTCTGTAGCAGCAAAACACAGTATTCATTTGGCATTTACAAAATTAAATTACTGAATAAAAATATAATTTTTCTCATAAATCTATGTTTCATACAGTAATATTTTTTAAAGCAAGCTAATTACCCACCCCCCCCCAACAGAAACACACAATGTATAATGGTCTAGAACCAAAACAGAAAGGAGTATTTCAAGAGGCATGGATGTTTGAGCATTCACGATCTTGATCAGCTTTCCCCTTTTGCACAGACAAGCGTTTGTAGTAATGCTTTTCACTTCGGTATTTTACACCAATTCATTTTGTTCAGTGATTTAAAATATATCTGTGTGAGTACCTGCTCTTTTATTATTACAAAACAAAATAAAAAATAAAAAAGAAACAAACTAAACCCCACCCCTGACTAGCACATCACCGAAGTAACAATACTGGTGTATTAAGTCTGTTTGATCTCAAAAAGTACAAGAAAAATTATCTTTATTATAAGACTGCACTTAAGATCATTAATTACCGATTCAAACTCAATACCTAATAATTTAGGCAAGTATCATTAAAAAAACACAAACTCTTAAGTTGGGTGAAATCCAACAAGAATATATATGCTGAGTGACTAAATGCACTTTGTGCTGCTCCCAACTGTTGTACCACAACAAAGATAGGCTCTTCTCCCATTCATGAAAAGTTCTCATGCAGAGGAACAGGAATTTCCCAGTGGAGGTGAAGTGTTCTCAGAACCATAATGCTTCTCTGTGCGCCGACCCTTTCACATCACCAGAGTCCGGGTGGGGAAGGTGGCCATGTATTTGCGCGCCTGATCTGGCAGAGCCATCTGATCCTCGATCTTCCCGCAGGACGCCGGCTCCCAGGTGTTGTTCAGATGCTAAATCACAAGAGAGAGAGACACACATTTAGTTTGAATGCTGTGTGATTTATCCATAGTCCCAGCCAAAGCTGGGCACGCTCACAATTAACTGTTCCACGAACAGGCAGTGGGATGTTGTCCTGTCCCGAGAAATTGAAATCTCAACACAACAGGCAAAAAAATGTCATCCTGACTTCTCAGTTAGTGACCACAGGGGCACATAGACCAGATGACCTGCAGAGGGGACAACACACGAGATCCAAACTTTCCTGCTTCTCTCTCAGCCAGTGTCTTTTCTATAATGCCATAGCTACAGCCTTGCCTTTAATCCTTTAGGAATATCTAAACGAAAACGTACTTGGCAGACCAACTTTATGGGCAACAGAGCACAGACAGGCTACAGTGCACAGTTAAAATATTCAGTGTTATGACCATGCACGAATTCCTGCTGAACCTCCAATCTAAAGATGCAGCTGCTCTGTCCTAGAGCTCCCTAAGGGGAGCTGACAAGCTCCACAGCCTGCGCAGCGCTGCCGAGGATTCCCGCGCTCCAAGCTGCTCTCACCTGTGGGCAGCGATCAGCGCCCGCCCTACGGCTCAGCTCCCCTGCCAAAGGAGGAGGGAGCGGGGCTCGACTCTCAGCAGAAACAGCTTTTTAATTATCGTGCAAGCCATTTCACTTCTTGTGGTATTTATGGAGGTTGCAGACACCATTTAGTATAATGCTAGAATGAGATAAACCTATCTGCAGAGGGCTGTGTGTGCTGTTATTTATTTACTCACTACACACGTGAGACATTTCTCATTGCCTTGAGCTATAAACAGCAATGAAATTTCAAAGCTCCTGGAATTTACCAGGATACACACTTTTATTTTTTTCTATTGAACTCTCTCACTTAGCCAGTGTGTCTGCCTTTCCACACTGAAACTTTCTGTAAGACCTGAATAAAACCTCTATTATCACACAGTTAGCTGTACAAATAGTCTACATTCCAAAAATGAACACAACTGTGCTTATCTTTCCACAAGAGGATCCCAGTACTGCAGAATACTGAGAAGGTGTATGCTCAGGATCCACCAGTAAAGACAAGTCAGGAGAAACTTTTCTCGGTTCTCTATTGCATTTGAAAAGGATCATATTTGCAGCACAATAACTACATTGCTCAAAGAGATGTCCAAAGCCTTGCCAACCTCTAGGACAGTGGATGAATCATAATTAGTGGACTGCAAACCATCTGCTAAGAGCAGAACTGTCCTGGCGTGCCCATGGCTCTTTCTGCCAACTTCTAGTTGCTAACTTTGCAAGAGGATCCTTGAATTATTCTCTGGCCTAAATGTTTACAGAATGCTCTTCTGACTGTAAACAGTGTTATCTGAGACATATGGATAATAAAAGGCTGGGCAACTATGAAATACAGATAATTTCAAGCAACATGCCCTAATCAGGGCACCAGGGCAAACACAGGGACCGAGGTTCCTGCCTTTGAGGGCTTGCAGTCTAAAAGGGACAAACCCAGTGAAACACTAAGCAAGTGTGTTAGTCCTCTGCAAACTTCTGCTGGGCTTCCCTAGACATGGCTTTCTCTTCTCTTTGTAGGGAAGCTCCAAATGCTGCCTCTTCTCCTGGATGCCATTTTGCAAGCAAAACTGCTGAACTTCAGTAGGAGTTCCCTTTCTAAGGAGAACCAGGTCAGGCCTCATATCCTTAAGTTTCTGCAGTTCTTGTGGGAAAGCTGCATTTGTGAAGTGAACAGACATGCCATACACCTCTTCTCTAGAGCTGTGTACCTTGTGCTGTGGCTCAGGCAAGGGTACATGCCAGAAAGCAGGTGTGACACACTTTCTGTATGCCACAGACCCCCATGCAACACACCACAGCTCCTTTTATGTTTTGGTTAAACAGCTTCCAGCATCACTTTTTCAAAGGCACCTACACAAGCTGGGAACCTACAACTCCCTATTGATCCTCAGTGGGACTCCGGCACCTGTGCATATTTTCCCCTGCTGTTTTAGAGGCATTTGCATGAGAAACCAAATTAATGCCTGGTATAAAGCCATTGGTTTTTCTTAGAAGTTGGATTTGTTCTGTATACCTCAAAAGCAGCTGATAGCTGCCATATATCCATAATTTCCAAGGACAGAAATATGTGTCTAACCAGTATTTCCCTGTGATCCCCCAAAGCTTCAATTCACCAGTCTAGAAATAAGAGATCAGCAGTCCCTTAAATAACTGAAAATATGTAAGGAAAAGTCCATTTGTCACAGTATGTCAATTTCTGGAAACTATAAGTAACTTCAGGCAAGGAGTGTCCCTATTTCATAAATTAGTCTTAATTGTTAGTATCTACACTGAGCTCTTTGTATTAACAGCCATGTGCTTAGTAGAAAAAAAAAAAAAATCAGTATCCTGATATCACCAACATCTCAGCAGGCTGCTACATGTCACTCCTTCCATGGAAAGCCTGGTCTTCATCTTTACCCTGCTGTCAGTGTGGCAGAAGCTGCTCAGGCAGGCAGTAACCCTCTGCCCTCCCACTGGGCTTGGCTGCCCCGGGGAGCACTGGGCAGCAGACACAGCCGGCACAGGAGAACCAGCTCCACCCCTCACTCCAGCCTGCTTGAAACAGCTTCAGCTTTCCTGTAGGGACAGAAAAGTTTTCATCCATGTGTTCTTTTCCCCAGAAAATTACACTATTTACACTTTTTCCCCCCCTCCCTATTGTGACAAACTTATAAAAAGAGGCTGACTTTGCATCTTATTGATGACGGTGAGAGGTCTGCTCCAGTGCAGAAAGCAGCATTGGACCCAAAGGAGTGTGTTTTCTGATGCAGCATATTTACTAACACAGCTTTCCATTGTACCCTTGGGGAGCTCAGATAACATTTAAGTGGGTATTTTTAATAAACATTTTCTGTCTGAAGCCCTGACTCTCATCAGCCAACACAAAACAAAGCACAATGCCTGTGCCTTGCCAGCCCTGCAGTGCAGTGCCAGAGGCACGTGTGAAAGTCATCCTGATGGGAGCAGTTTTCCTTCCCTCCCTGGCAGGGAGTGCTGGGTCCTACAACCCAGGCAGAGTGCCTTGCAGGGCCTGGTCACACACAGCTCTGGGATCTCCTTGGAAAAATGGTAAAAAGGGCAAAAAGGGATCCCACAATGCCTCATTCCCCACCAGCGTGGCAGCAAGTACTGACAGGGCTCTGTCACAGCACAGTGGCAGTGCCCCACAGACAGCAGTGCCCAACAAATCTATCAGAAGGAAAGAGACCCAAGGCAGAAGGCTACAGGCATGCAGGAAAACAGCACAGAAACCCCAGCCAGAACACTCCTGTTGCAGAATGCTCATTGCATCCGCTTGACCACATTTACAGGTCTAACTCTGCAAACCAATGGATGAAACAAGATCTTTTTAACAAGAAGCCAGAAGGCCTGACCCATACCTCACCAAAATTAATCCAGTGGATTCATCCAGCCTAAATTCAGTCATCTAAGAGTAGGGTGTTCATTTTGGCACCTAAATTCCTAGCCAGTGGGAAGCGAAAGTAATTTCCAGAGTAAATTCTTTCCACATACACAATTTTTTCATTGCCTCACAGGGTAGGAGACCAATCTTCATTTTGCTGTCAATTAAAAGAGTTTAAACCTTTTCAGCCAGTACTTCCACTGTATTTTTCTCTTCCAAACACAGCAGTCTCTCTAAGTTAAATCACGAAGTGGAGGGGGAGAAGAAAGTATAGTACTATGAGTTCCCATAGGATTAAATTACAGATCCATGGTACAATTCCAGCTATGTCATTCTCCCTGTCCCTTTTCTTTTTCTCTCTTTCTCTATTTTTTTTAACCTTAATAATCCTACCAGTACATCCTTCTCCTGGCAGCAAAACTACATTATTTATCCTGTAATATGCCTTCAGCTGCCCTCAGGCAAATGTGAACTGTAAACAAACTGTCAAAGCTGTAACTGGGATATCCAGTTAAAGCACTTTAAATAAAAAACTTGGACCATCTAGAGAAAACAGACCAGAGTAAGGGAAGAAAACAATATGGAAAGGTGCTTTTCTAACAGAACTAGTCCTTCTGCTCTTGTAGCCCAGACTGCCTTTTCATGTGCTGTCTCTATAGCTTAAGAAAGCTCCTGTGTTACAACACCTTTTGTGTTAGAAGCCAATGCCAAAACCAAACACTGCTGCAGTCCTGCAGTGCCGAGCTCCCAACCTGATGAAAGTCTAGTAGAAATCCTTGGGCAAAGAACTGTGTTAGAAGACAGATTTTACATCTCTGCTCTGCTGGCAGATAGCTTCAGGAACTCCAGCAAAGCTAGTGGTGTTACAAACACCACCACTAATTTAGCCAAGCATTGCTGGTATTTAAAAATAATTTTTAAAAAGCTAGTGTATTTAAAATATTTTAAATGCTCAGACTACTAGGTCTCTTATCATGTTTCCCTGCTGCAAAAAGCTGTATTTCTTGCCAGCTTTCCCTTAGATTACATGGTACAGATTGTCTGCAGAATGTGCCACTGAAAAGGCTTGCAACAGAAATGCAGCACTCCTGAAACAGTAAAACGATGCACTAAACAAAATCATCTCCTAGCAGAATACAATAGACAGCATATGAATAACATGGCTTTCTATTCTGTAAGGATGCAGAACTGGCAGGACAGTAAAGACTAATTAAAAACTAAAGTGACCATAAATTACTTTTTAATCTCATTTGACAAAGACAGACCACTATTTCTACCCCTGCTGCTGGCTTTCCTCTGGGGCACAGGACAGACTTCTCCTAAACTCTGGGGCTTTCTGAGCAACTTAGAAATACAGCTTGCTAAATGTGAAAGAATAAGATGGTCCAGCTTTTCAGCTTCTTTTATAAGCATGATACCGGAGTTAGAAAGAGCTATTTGATGGCATTTAACCCTGAAGGTCTTGCTCAGGTAAAACTCCTGCTGAAGACGTATGAGCTTTCCAAGTAAGATGAATGGACAAGATATGGAAGTGGACTAAGCATCTGCAACTCATGCTCTTCTCCTCTCCAGTAATCTTTTCTTTTTTTCCCCCCACAGATCAGAATACATTGCTGCTATGTGAGTAATAGTTAAGTTGTCACTTAACTGAGAGACCATCACCAGCCCAGGGCAGCTGTAACTTCCAATCTGTTTGCAACCCAAATTCTGCTGACCTGGGAGGAAAACCTGCAATGACTGGCCTGTAACTTTGAACCTTCTCTGGCTCCCTCAGCCGTGGCAAGCGTATCTCCTTCCTGTGCACATCACTCATGGGGACAGAAGGGGCAGCACCAGTGAGAGAAACCTGTGGGACTACCTTCCCCTGCTGTGCAAATCTCAAACACAGTGTGCTTCCCCCTCTCCCTTCATTAAACAAAGAAAAATATGAGATTTCAGGACCTTCCTCCCCCAAAAAGCCATGGAGGAGAAACAGAGAAAGCCTGCTGTTGCAGGAGACCATGCTGCCTTCCTGGCCATTTTGTCTCACAACCAGCTGCAAATAAAACAACATTTCACTTTTTTAACTGAGAAAGTTAAGCTTCATGACAGCTCCAACACTTGAAAAAAGGTAAACCAAGTAACTGTTTTAAAATCCTTTAAACTTACTCTTTGAAGAAAATGGCTACATAAACCGCTGAAAGTCAGGAAATTCGAGCTGAAATGTGTCAGTCTGTGGTTAAAAAAATGGAAAGTGACAGGAGCTAGGGGTTGAAGAACATTCTCTTTAGCTTGCAGGGCTTCTACCTCGTGTTGTTTCCTTTGTTACTGGGGGAAGAAGATATCAAAGCAGTGCTATTTTCTTAAAAGGCTCCATTTCATGGTGTCTTTTGATAGCCTGCAGGGTTAGGTGGAAGGTCTGTGATTTAGCCTACTTTTCTATCTGTTAAAATGTCTATGTTAGGATAGTTTGATTTATGTACCGCTACTGCTACGGAACATAATGTGAAATAAAATTTAACTTTTACATAGGAAGGGCCAGAAACAGAGAGGTTTTTATGTAACCTCTTACAAGGCAAAATTCAAGCACATGCTCAGTACAGATCATCTTTTTGTCTTGGTATTGGAGTATGTTATCCCAAAACCTTAACCCTTGGAAAAGCTGCTGGTGAGACCAAAATCTCCCTGACATGCAGCTAAGTGACAAAAATATAGGGTGCAAAAATACAGGTTTTAACTAACCCCAGGCATGCAAAGCAGAAATATTTGGGATCCATGCAACGGAGAGCAAGTCTACCCCAAGGCAACATGTGGGTTTGGTGAGACATTCCTGTTGCTGCCAGTCTGATAATGCACAACCATGAGATTTGTCTTCTAGGACAGAAGAGCTGGCTGATCCTCCACACCTTACCAGGAAGACCTTACACAAAACTGCCTTTACATCCAATGTCTTGGGGAGATCTAACAAGGGATTGAATGAGGATAAAGCCCAAACTCTTCTTGGGTCTATGGAGCCTTCTCCTCCCTTTGCTCTATACAACACTGACAGCACCAAACTCCAGTGAGTTTGGAGCTACCTGATCTCACATGCCAAATGATGCAACATGCTGTTCCTGCTAAGTGATGGTGAATCATATGGTGCTATCTGATATGGTCATCAGCTGCTATTTACTAAATGGCATATGATCAGTCATGTACCCAAATGCAGTAAAAAATATCATTAGAGATGTGTTTGAACATTTGCTACTCTTGCCTTTGGAGTTTAACAGCAAAGCAGTAAGTAATCAAGGATTTTGATCAGTTATAGCCAAATATCTTTGGGTAAATGTAGTGCAAATTATTAAAGCAATGGAAAACTGTGGGCTGGTAAATATACTGCCTCCCTCTTTTCTAAGTTCAAATTTAAAAGAAAATGGAATTTTAGGAACCAAGCATATTAAAAAAAACCCCTAAGTTTAGTGCTGTCTTTGTTTCTCTCTTCCCTTTCCATGCACAGATCCCAAGGCACAGAGATTGCTGTAATTCTTTCTTGGACTGAAGTCAATGAGAATTTGCCTAAGTAAGAATAGTTGGATCAGGCCCAAAATATTAACTGCAGCAATGTCAACATATGCAGACACAATTAAATTTCATCCACATGAGTTCCCTCATGCTTAATGTCTACTTTCATGGGATCAGTGGATTTAGTCCAGTTATTTGTGTCCATGCATGTGTTCAGGTAGGAGGGTGAGATACCAAACTCTAAACCAGGAAGGGTAGAAAGCATAGGACAATAATGTGATAAACTCTGGTCATGGACAGAAAGCAAACAGTAAAAACAACAACAAGCACAAAGGCAAACTTTTTCCATAGCTTTGCACCCTTTAGACATGCCATGCCCAAGGCACATGAGCCCATTTACACTGGGGTGGAGGAGGGGAAGCATCAGGGACAGGGCAGCAGCAGTTTATGGTGTGAAGCAGAGCCAGACTACACATCCCTTCAGAGCTGCACACAGCCACACTGTTCCCCTCTGACATGAAGCCAAGCAGCTTTACCATTCCTTTTAACCACCACACCAAGTCCCAACCAGAGAGTGCAGCCATTGGCAGAAAATACTGCATTGTTAGAAAAAGTCTGCATTTCATTCTGAAAAAGCTGTCTGTGCCATCATCACAGAAACCCCAAGCCTCATTCTTCATTTAAGATTACATTTCAGCTGAAAAGCTCAATGTTCCACCAGCAGAGAGAACAATTTTACCTTCATACTAGTACACCAAGAAGCTGCCTACTAACTATTCATTTTGGGGCTTTTTACAACTACTTTTTCTTTCAGTTCAACACACTTTCAACACTGAGAGGAGTTGGGAAGTTCTTTTTAACTCAGTTCCTACTTAAGAAAAGGTCCTCTTTATCCAAACAATGAGCATACCTGACTTTTAACATGGTTTTCCTAAGCAAGGACTGAAGAATTGAATCCAGAATGATCCACAAATTGACTCATGTAAACTTCCTGAACAAAATCAGCATGAGTGAGGACAGAAGGTTAAACAAGCCCTTTCGTTTATAGCAGCTTGTAAAGAAAATATTTTTAGATAGCAGGAAACATAACACCGGTACACCAAAGATCAAAAGATCCTATTTTACAGACCTCTCAGATCCTTCTCTTTTATTACAGACAGAGTGCAGGCAACTACCACTAACAGGACAACACACAGCCCATGCTGTTAGCTACTTGAAAATCTTGTCCTAAATATATGAAGGAGCCAGAGTTTGGCTGTTGGGACAGAGCAGGGCTGAGCTCTTGGGGACCAGCAGCCTCCTCCCACACACCCACCAGGGAGCTCCAGCAAAGCTGGAGACCCAGGCTCCTTTGCCACGAGGTGGATCTGAATTCAGCCCCTATATACTGCCCTAGATCAGGGGCAGTGGACCTGCAAACCCTTCTCTTGGCTGTCTACCACAGTGCAGCCAAGAAACACAGCTCATGAGGGACCAGCAGATAAACAATATTGAGAGTGAGTCTTTGGCCCCTACAGATGTCCCCACGCCAAGGGGAGTCCTAGTCCCTGCTCTCCAAAGCTGTTTCTCATCAAATGATTCTGCAGCACAAAATACAAGCCTACTCCATGGCAAACTGTGCCAAATGGGGATGTGTAAAATTTTACTATCTCCTTTTTTAATGCCTGGCTAGAAATGCCTAATCAAAACCAGCCTTTACTCATTCCTTCCTACTGTAAATAAGCCTTAATGTAAATTCTGGAAAGAGGGAGGAAAGAAAGGATTAGCCACATGGACTATCTGTCTGAAAGTCAGGAACTATGGAGTTACAATTTCCTTCCTGACAGTGACTCACCCTGGGGAATGAGACGCTTTCCTTTATTTCTTCCATGTGGAGATGGGCTACAAAATCACTTAGTCATCTATCTTGGAAATACAGAAATTATGTTTTGTTTTCTGAATGACTTGCTGTGGGTTTCACCTAAAGTACACAAGAGCTGCCAAACTGGCTGCTGATGACTTTGGTGGGCTTTAGATCAGCCCCTGTGCAGCAGCTCTGTTTTAAAGTACAGCAAATGTCTGTGTTTGGTAACACTTGGCAAAAGCACAGACACACAAACCCCAGCCTCACATGTGACTTACATTACAACAATTACACATTTAGCCCTCACTGGGGAAAGGCCATCCTGGTGCTGGGCTGAATGGGCAGCACTGGCCACACCTGTGCCAGCCAGGCAGCGCTGGAACCTCTCCTCTCACCCCAAGGACAGTCACAAGCTCTGGCCACCACACCACACTACTCAAATCTCCAAAACAGCAGTGCCACCTACAAGAAGCCTATAGAAAAAAACAAAACCCTTTGGTCCATGTTAATTCTCAGTCCTATCAATTCCACACTGCGCCCAGCTGAGTTACAACACCCCACACACAGGGCTGGGCCCTGTTTAGCTTCCTGGCTCTGTTGCAGCCACTGTGCCCTCCTGCTCCACAGGCAAAGGGAGACCCTCAGCCACATTCATCTGAACATTTCATTCTTCCATACCCAAAATCAGCCTGTTAAAAAGATATATATATATATATATATATATATATATATATATATGGATTCATATGTGTATATTTTAATATACTTTTATCAAAGAATAATTACCTGTAAAGGACTAGCTAGTGGCCTGTTTCTAGGTACTGCAACTGTTTTGTGAAAACTGTCATCATCTTCAGACACAGGCATCTTTAAAATGGAACTGGTAAGAAGATTCTGAACAGAAAAAGAAAAAAGAAAAAGGTTTTCAGCAACTCATGAGAACAAGCTGAATTGGAATGTATTGTAAGCAAACTCAGGCTGAGTGCAGAAGTTGCTACACTGGGCACAGATGAGGAGCAGACCTCAGCCTGGTGTCCCTGGGACTTGGCTTTGCAGGAGCATTGCCCTGTGCAGAGGTCTTCCACCCAGTGAAAATCCAAGTTCAAGAGTAAGAGTAACACTGAATAGTCCATAAGCCCTGGCAATGCAAAGGGAACTGTGCTCCTGCAAGGTCTCCTTTGCAAAAACCAAGAGAGATTGTCTCTCTCTCTTTTGCCAGTTTTTAATTCCATGATCTAGTAATTTCTGCACACAGGTGCAGGCATCCTCCAAGTGCATGCTCTCCAAAGTCTGTGGGCTGCAAAATGACTGCAACTTCTGAAACCTTCTATAGGCATCAGAGTGGTAATAAAGACTAGCATTTTGCTTTTTATGCTTAGTACAAGAAAATGACATAGAAATAAGGAATAAAGCCTACTTGTGAAGAAAATCAGAAAAAATATTCTCTTTCAATTGCATTTAAGAATCGAACAGGGATGTAAAACAAAGGATCCTTTGATAGTGTGAAAACTTACTGGCACATCTTCCATAGCAGACCCAGGTGTAAAGAGCTGAGTGTTCAGGTTTTCTCCTTCCCAGTGATTTGAGCAAAAAAAATTTCCAGCTTTATCTGTTGGGGACTCCACCTGAAAGCAGAAAAGGCATGATTCAACCACCACATAACTGACCAGGAGATTTCTGTCAGTTGCTTAACAAATTGAACAAATATTCTTCACAGAAGTGCATAATACATGTTTACAGAAACATCTTTCACAGCAGCCTTGCTCTTTGCAGAAGAAAAAAGTTCAAGGTTCTCCAAAAAAAAATCCCCATCTAATAAAACTTTGAATACTTGCACTCAGTGCTCTGTCAGTATTCAGGAGTTTAATCCCCTAGAAAGGTTTGAGAATAAATGTATTTTTAGAACTTTAGTGACAAAGTAATATAATGCAATGTCCTCAAATGTTCAGGTTTCTAAGTCACTCCATGGAGCTTGGTCCCCATGGGGTTCTTCTATACTTTTCACCAATATTTGAAAGATTCAATCCAAATTCATGTCTAATTTTTCTTTTCTTTTTAAGTTTCAAACGAAAACTGCATTAGAACGGCCCAAGCAAACCCCTGCTGAAAACAGCAGAAAGACTTCTATGGAAATCAATGGGAGATGAATTAGACATGCCTAGTGTACTATATGGAACCGACACTAAGATCTTGGGGCTCACATGAAAGAAAAACAGACACAGCTATTTAATAGAAAAGGCATTGCTATAAGTTTCTCAGCAAAGAGTTCTGAATTAAATTGCCTCAGGTAAGTTTGAGATTTACCTCTTGTTTGATTTTCTTCAGCAAAGGGGGTCCACTTTCATGTAGCCCAGCCACTATTGCAGATTCCTCCGACTCCTGCTTGATAACATCCTGCAGATCTTCTACAAGATGAGTTGGAGTTTGAGGCTGAAAGAAAGAAAGAAACATTATATCCAAGTCCCAGAACATCCCTCTGCACTAATATCAAAGCAACTTTTATCATTGTTTCCTTCTTACCAGCATCTTCAAAGGACCGTATTTGATTTCCTGAGCTGCAAGTGCGTTTTTGAATGGAGTGGGTGTTCTTGGAGAGCTTTCTAATATCGACCTCTTGATTGCTGGAGTCCTGAAACTTTAAAAAGAAGGAGAGGAACTTTAAAGGAAGATGCTTGGAAATACTAGCTCTTTACAGAAATGCATGCATACAGGCAGTATTGTTGTAAGACTTTGGAAAATATTCCCCTATCATTCTGTAATCCATTTTGCTTTTACAGCAGAACATCTCTTTGACTTCTTTGGAAAATATTTCCCTATCATCCTGTAATTCATTTTGCTTTTACAGCAGAACATCTCTTTATTTTAAAAACTGGTGAACGTATATGCATGGCTTAATAACCTACCTCAATAGTAATAAAACAGAACTTTTACTCCCAACTAAGAAAAATCTGAATGTGTGAGCAAACAACTCTGCAAGAAGCACAGAATCATAGAATGGTTCAGGATAGAACAGTCCTTAAAGATCAGCTAGTTCCAAACACCCTGCCACAGCCAGGCACACCTTCCATGAGATCAAGTTACCCAGGGCTTCATCCATGGATAGGCCATTCACTTTTCTGGCCAGCCTGCTCCAGTGCCTCACCACCCTCTCAGTGAAGAACTCTTTCCCTGTATCTAACCTAAACCCACCCTCTTACAGCCCAAAGCATACAAAGCTGACCCAGCACTTTGGTTCCACACAGATGTGAAGATGTGGCCCCTTGGGAGTTCAATAAGACAAGAGACTTACACATGGTTTTCCTTCTGAGCTTTGAAAGCCTGGTCCCTGTGGAACGGGGAGGTAACTGCCATCTTATGGCCGCACACCGGCGTGGAGGTAAGTGCAGGGTTCTCCAGGTTCAAATTTTCGTGAGTGGATGAGGTGTTTAGGAACTGCACGAGTTGAAGAAAGAAAAAATTAACAGGAACATCCAGATTACATGGCTGACCTCTTAAGCTGACGTTATTCAACAAAAGAAAAATAAATTATTTTCTTGTGATTGACACAACTCAGTTTCCTGACCCTATGATACGAGTAGGGGTATGTGGGTTACCTGACTACATTATGAAAAAATACTCAATGGTTTGGCTCAGGAAGCTTGAGAGGGAAATTCTAAAGGAAATGACAGTTCCAATGAGAAAAACCTTCCACCACTTTCAGAGCCTGATTTGGATTTTCTCCTAATAAATTTTAATTAAGAACCCATGTGCCCAAGAAACTGGGTGAAAATGAGCAAGGGATATTTAAAAACAAACCCACAGGAAACAGAGTTAAATTCCACAAATATTTATTTGGAGCATCTAGGAGCTTTTAGGGTAGTGAAAGTGTTGATGACAGGAAAATAAATTTCCTATAATCTCTCTCAAAAGAAAGTACTTCATTTTCAGAGTATAAAATGAAAGCTCCCACCTGTGACGGATGCATGGAATACTTTGGAATGGAAACAGCTGACTGAAAAAGAGGTAGCACTATTTGTTTGAAGAAAATTGCTCTTGCATGTGTTCTACCTAGTAACCTAAAATATTGTTTCTATTTCTAGTCTACAAATCTGTGAGCATAGTGGTATCCTTTATTCTGACAACAATTCAATGTATTCCCTTCTAGATTCTGTCACTTTATAAAAATGCGGCGTCTAAGAAAATCTGGCTTTCACTGGAAAAATGACATATGATTAAAACAGCTAATAGGTAATGGGAAATACAGCAGGAAATCATTACATGAAATCTTTTCCTTCATGAAACAGTGTTTCTTTGACATCAAAGACTAAAGCAAACCAACACACACAAACAAAAAATCCAAAACACTTTTAAATAGTGCTACAGCTGTGAAACAAAGCAACCATCATCGGGAATTTGAACCAGACCATTTTAACAGGCCATTTTCCTCCTCATTCCTATTCCAACTCTCATGGCCTGGGCAGAGGATGGCAAGTGTGATTTGAATTTTCTGGTTGTTATCAGTTTGTCTCACAACCTGAATGCTATTTAAATGTAGTTTGGGGTTTTCTAGGTCAATGAATCATACTGTAAGTGGACAGAGATGGAAAGTATCACAGATGATCAGAAATGTTAAACTCTAGTAGCTGGAGTTAGCAGCAGGAGTAAAGCAAGGGGTCACACTCCCCTACAAAAAAGATTCAAAAAGGCAAAAAACCAAAACAAAAAAACCCATGCCCCACAGCTGAATTTAAAAGGCAAAAATCAACAGTTAGCTTGCTGATTAACTAAACTCAGCAGTGAAGACTAGGAGCAGTGAGAAGATTCAAACACAGAGTGAAATCAACAAGCACAACGGTAATTAGTCATTTGTTCCAAAGGATTAGTTTCTAAATTGTCAAGGCTGGGGTGACTTTTGAGAATTAGTAACATCTGTGCAGAAGTCTTGATCTACCTGCGAGGGAGAGAAGGGCAGGCTTTTGACAGGGGAGCGCTTAGGAGGAGTTGAGCTGCTGGCGTCAGCTCGGACCAAGGCGCTACCGTGGCCACTGGCTGAGGGGCCGCAGTGCCCTCTCCTTTTGCGAAGAAGGAGCCACGGAGCCGCGCTGCCCTGGGAGGCAGATAAGGTCTTTGGTGAGCCAAGAGAGCCCTGACTTGACATGACTTTGCTCAAATTTGTGGTGGGCTGTCCTTGCGGTCTGCAAGCACTGGCCCCTCTCTGCTGAAGCTGCGCGGCTTTGCCTGGGGGAGCTCTGCTAGCCGGAGTGTCTGTGTCTTCAAAGAATTCAAAAGTGCTGAGATCACCCCATGATGAAGGATCCTGAAACAACGTGGGAGGCACGGAGCTATAAGACAGTGCATAGTGCCACCTCATGAAAATACAGCGCTAGGATATGTTTGTAACCAACAACAACAACAAAGTCTTCCCCAGTTCAATTCAGCCTGACCCTGCTCATGGGAGCAGCAACACTGTGAACACAATTTGTGTTTTCAATACATACCTTGATCTTATCAAACTGTCTGACATTGTAGTAGTGTTGCTGGCAACAGAGTCCCTAACAAATGAGTCAAATTATGTCCTTACTATTTGCTTGCACAGTGTTTTCTGCTTGGTATGATGATGGTGACTTTTGTTACAAAAAAATGTGTGCTGTAGACCAAGGCTGGCCTCCTCCTAACATGCAGTGCTGCTCTGGATGTGCTGAAAGGGAAATGATACCGAATGAAGCAGACACCTCTGCTTCTGAAGGAGGTTGCCACCAACAAAAGTAATTCAATGTGCTACTTTACATGTAGCATCCCAGAGACTACAATGACAACAGGTCCATGTCAATGTCAGTCAGATACTTGACATTTAAATGTGTGGTTACAGTCCTTCACATATGCCAGGACAAGTCCCTTAAACTTTGAAAAGCAGCTATTGAGGCTGTAACGAAAAATTCTAGAAGATGATGCAGCTACATGAGCGGCCACACCCAAACCTATGGCATGTGTCACTTCGAATACCAGTAAATATGATCGCATTGTTTAAAATTTTTTATGGTATCTCTGACTGTATTTTAAGGAGACTTAAAATTGAGAGATTGTTTCAAGCTCCTACTGTGCACCTTGCTGAAACTCACACTCCCATTTCCAAGATGTAGCAGGAAAGGGAGACACCCAAAAAAAGCATACGCATCCATGCTTGAGGGCTTCATTTACAAGCAGCTGCATTTTGTCATGTCAGAAGATAAGCTTCAGATCCTGAAGCAACTCGAAGTTACTCAGGGAAAAAATCAACAATCACATTTAGGACAATCCCAGCTCTTCACCCCTTACTCCTTGACCATGCACAAATCCACCTGAGGCGGCGAGTCTACTTACGGAGTCTATTAACTGGAGTGTTTCAGCAAATTCTAAGAGATTCTTAACATTGTCCAGGATGTTGCTCTGGTGAACAATCATGCACCGGGCAGGGGATGCACTTTCCTCAGGTAAGCAACCGTGATCCACCGGCGGAGATGGAGTGCAGTGGTGATGCTCCCCCAAACAGGAAACAGGTGCACTGTCACCACTGGTCCTGGTACTGTCAGCAATTGTGGTGCTGTGCCAGCCGGGGTAGTTTGATGTGTGGTTCTGTGTCTAAAGGAAGAAGAGGGCAAAAAAAAAAAGAAGAAAAGGGAGGGGGGAAAGGCAGAAGGAACTTAGCAATGAAATTGCACAAGGTGTCAGATGCCACTGGAGGAAAGATAAAAGTAGTTGCATCATCATCTAAAAGCTTATGCCTATGAAACAATTGTCAAGATGTTTCCTTTCATCAGTGCAAGATCTTGTTTTAAGTAATACTGGCATTGTATTTGTTATCCCAAAGTTACCTCACAATTTACTTCCAGGATTATAGGCATATGTCATTACTAGCACATAATCAATTCATACTTTGTTACTCCAAGTGCTCAAAAAGTGTCTGCAAGTCCTTTTCTGTAAGAAGCAAGAAATGGCAGGATTTCCCTACTGAGCGCTCAGCACTGTAGGAGCCTAAAAGTTTTTAGAGTTAGAGTTGCTTTTGTCTGCTTATCTCCTTTTCTTCTGCTATCCCTGTCTAATGCTACAGCTTACACCAATGCAATGAAGAGGCTGTCAAATCAACGTGGTTAGGAAAGCAGAAGAACAAATTAACAGAAGTTTCTTTCCAGTGTGATCATGCAACAGAAGAAATTGCAAAACATCAACTAAAGTTAAAAAGTGGCCAAACTAACGTATCATGCATGCAGTTCTTTTACTAATCATTTAAATATTGCCCAAAAAAAAAAAAAAAAAAAGAGAAGGTTCTGCTGGCTATCACCTATCTTCAAAAATGATTTTGGGATTCTTGGCTTTGGCAACGGTGTTAAGTAGTTACACAAGGGCTTCCACGTATTAACATCCAATGGCATATACAACCAAGTATGAGAATTCAGTAATAGCCAGCACTTGCTCCACACATGCAGTTATGAAGAATCTAACATTATTCAGAGGAGTAAAACAAATTCTCAAACATGCACCAAGTGAAGCTTACGAAGTATATAAAACACAGCTGCAGGAAAGAATGCAACAGAGAAGAAAAATCTAATGCACAGGCACTACATTTTCATCACATGAACCATTGCACACTTTCAGAAACACAGATCCTGTTATTGATCAAAGGTCTGTAGGATTTTCAATTTTTAAAGGTCTGTAGGATTTTAAATTTTTGTGCAATCATCACGTTTCCAATTTACGTCATGTTACTGAGCCCAATCCTGCTCCCACTCTGCAGAGTAAGATACCTGCAAAATTTTTTGATTTTTTGTCAGCAAAAGAATTTACGAAGCAGATACAGATTACATATGTGCTATGTTTCATCCTTTTAAAATGGAAATATAGAGCCTTGATTAGTACTGAAGGCAGAGGGGGAGTAAAAAGTTAAAAAGACAAGCACTGGGGTAAGGCTGCTATCCCTCCATCCAAGCACACAGTGACAATCTTACTGGTAATGCCTGCTGCCCTTTCAGTTCATTCTCAGTCGACATTAGTAGCAACTCTAATTCCTTTATTCGCTTTTCTTTCTCAGGGTCTTCATCATTATAGTGTCTCTGAAATTAAGAGTTAAGGGAAAAGAAAAGATAAAGGTCTGATAGGATGTAGCAACTCAAATGCTCGTGGTTTGCCGACCTGTGGTAATAACAGCCAAATTAGATTCCAAGATGAAACAAATGTCAATTGTGTTTTGCACCACCAAAGTCTCTGCTGAATTTCAGTATAGACATTTGAAATGGAGAAAGTGAAGGCCATCACACCAGATGTCAACTACTGCATTTAAAATCCACTTCAGAAGGAGCAATTACTAGCCATGTTAGAACTCCCCGACCTTCCCCATTTTCTCTTTTCACCACACTTAATACATTAAAATGTTTCCTTAATGCATGATGTCTGCATTTTAGTTTATCAAACATTTAAGAAATTGACTCTTGAAATAAGGTTCAAGTTATCTACCTGGATAGCTGCAGCAGCTGGCTGAGGTACATTGACAATATTTACATGCAGTGCTACTGGATACGGGATCTGACCAGGAACCTAGGTCAAAAAGCAAAAATTTCTTATTTCCATCATATTATCTGCTTGCATTGCCAATTTGTGTTAAACATACTTTGGTGTTAGGTACTTAATATTTGTAGTCTGTTGAGATGAAATAACAAAAAAAATGTTTACAAGAAAAGTAATCACATTTTTAGGAATATGACTGCAAGCATTAGAGAGGAAGAAAGAAAATTCATATATGAAATATTTACCCTTCCTGAATGAGAAAAGATGAATAATTTATAGACACATTTGTAAGGATTTTCTAAATTGAAGTGAAAAAGCAAAAGATGCAATTTATTATCATCTAAAACTCTACAATGCAACTGTCTGAAGCAGGAGCCTGTTTCATTATTAATCATTAATAGAAAAGAAATCTAATTAAAAACAATACTTGTTCACTTGGTTCTGACAGGCAACCCACAGACAGAATACTACTAAAGAGAATGTGGGAGATTTTGACATGGAACACAGAATTAACCAGATTCAACTGATATTCAAGAAATTTAATATTCCCAACTCTAAGAACTATGTTAACTGCTCCCAAGGCGTTAAACCAGCTGTACCCAGTTCCACCACCTGAATGCCACCAGTTTGAAATGTACTTATTTTCACAAAGTCAAAGAACTCCTCATCTGACACCAAACACATCCAAGTCCACCACGACGAAGAAAACCCTTCGAGCTGAAGCCAGGCCTGGCTAAGCTGCGCCCATGTGTCCAAGGAGGCAGAAGCAGCACCCCCTCCCCACAGCCATGGGCAGGCACTCACGTTCTGAGGCTCGGGGAGGTGGTAGTAGGGGTAGTCACTGCCCAGCGGGGGCTGGCTGGCCACCGGCAGCTGCGCGGGCGGCGACGCGCTGTGAGCAAAGGCCATCAGGTGGTTGTTCTTCTGAAAGCCAGCAGCTGCTGAGGAGTGGCAGGCTTTGGAGGACTCCTGCAGGTAGCCCTCCTGCTCGACCTTCCGGCGCATGGTGGAGTTCCAGTGGTTCTTGATAGCATTATCAGTTCTGCAACAGAAATGCAGGCGCTCGAGGAAGTTTCAAATACGAGCATTTCCAATTCAGACAGGTCAAATGGGCAGGGAACTGCTGTCTGCATTTCTGTTTAAACTCTGAGCTCTTCTCTGACCTTCCTCCTACCCCCACCACTACAGATGCTACTCCCAACTTCTCAGGAAAGATGCTCAGTATAAAGGTTAGGGAAAAAGAAAAACAGGCTACGGTTGTTTACATACTTTTTTAAAGCAATCTCTCATGACTTACATCCTCAAATTGTAAGAAATTACTAATTTCATCTTCACTTCATTCCAATGAAGTGAGGAGACAACAAAGGCTAACTTCCCTTTGAGGCTATCCTAAAGGAATGCCAACATCATCTTCTTATCTCTTAATATTTCAGTGGAGTCTTATTGTGTCATTGCTGGAAAGAAAGACTGTGAAGAACAGCTGTGAACAGACTAACTTCCAAGCAATTTTCCAGCTGGTCACCTAGACAGCAACAACAACATGCTGTACATACAAACTCAGTAAACAAAACTGTTGCGATTTTTCTTACATGCAGAAAAACTGAGATTGAAATCCTCACATATATATGTCAGGAAAAGTAAACTTACCAACTTTGTGAGATTTTTAAGAGTACATTTTAAAACAGCTCTGCTATTTGAAAAACATCACCACTGCATGCTATCATTCAAAGTAGTATCTGTGATGTGTGAAAGCCAAAAAATATTTCCAAGGGCTAATTTCTTTCATCTTCTAGAAGGTGAAAGCAGCCCTGAATGATTGCTGAAAGGGTTATCATGATCCTAGGCCTTATATTTAGGTCTTGAAGATGTTTTATCAAATAGCAGGAAGAAAAGAAGGAAGATAAACCTCTCCTTTGCTTACATTATTTGCTTGCCCACATTTTGAGTCACTTTTAATCAAGCAAGACACAGAATCTTTGAGTTCATATACAAGCTATACAAAAGCTTTCAGTGAGACAAGTATTTCCAGGACCAGAGTTTGAGGAAAAACTTTCTCCTACTTTACATATGATTTTTAACAGGTCAAAATCATCTGGATGATTCAAGAGCAATTACAAAAGTTGAAGAAGCCTTTCTTAAATCATTTTGAATAAACAGACTGGATTTCATGTTGAAGGCATACCCTTAGCTGAATGTAAATTATGTTCCATTTGCAGGCCCTGATCCTTCCCTGTTAAATTGATTTAAATTTTGACAGTCATCGCAGACACAAATAAGACTGCACAGACATTTAGGAACTCTTATGCTCTTGCTCCACTTACTGGTGTTTTTACCTGTGGCAAACATTAAAAGCCTGAGAAAATAGCACACTGCTGTGTGTACTGACCAACCAGTGAAGTTCCCCACTGAGAAAAAAGCACATTGGTGTGTCACTGGCTTCCCAGGTTTTGATTCCAATTTTTTTTCGATTTATACAGTGCAGCCTGAGGCAACCAAAACAGACTGCTCAGACCTGCAGCTTTTTCCTTTTTTAAGAGCTAAAAGCATGTGTCATTACCGTCCAGGCAGCAACTTTGCAATCTCTGCCCATCTGTTTCCCAGCCTCTTGTGTGCCTGGTAAATAATTCTATCTTCCTCTTCTGTCCAGGAGGTTTTCTTCACTTCTGGATTCAAATGGTTGTGCCACCTCTCCCTGCACTGTTTTCCAATCCTTCCCTTCAAATGCTTAGCAATGACAGACCAGCGCTTTGGACCGTATTTCTGCACGAGCTCTATTACCTTCAAAGAAGGACATAAAAACTGCCTGTATTTAATGATGCATGATGAATCAATGACATTTTTTTCTGTGGTGAAGCAATATTTTTGACAACATTTCTCAAAACTGCCAAAGTAAAACTAATAGCAACTAAGGTTCCCCACTTCCCATTCATATTTTTACCCGAAAGGAAGAATCTGGTAATAGTTAAGGCATTTCTAGACTGCAACTCCACATTACAGTGCTGTAAAGCAACAGTAATTTATTTTCATAGCAAACTTAGAAAGCACTACACAAATACAATCTGCCTCTGGCCACAATAATGTTGAGACCACCAAAGTTTCCAGTAGTTTTGCCCCAACACTTGAAATCTGCTCGTAAGGCATTAATCAGACAGAAGGAAAAACTGATTACCTACCCTTTGATCCTCCTCTTTAGTCCAGGGACCTTTGATAAGTTCTGGGTTTAGTACCTTCTGCCATCGGTGCTGGCACTGAACATCTGTCCGATTCTAGAGAAATGTGAAATACACAAAGTGGATAATTCTTTAGAAAAGATGATTTAGAGTGAGAATGCTCTTATTCACATACAGTTGTTTTGATGTATTTCACTACCAACTAAGATTACTAAACATCACAGAGTGATACAGTAAGTCTGAGAAGAAGGTGGTCAACTATCCATTTGCTCACAGAATAGATAAAGTTTCCATCACTTCTGCATTGAGGACTCCATCACCAAAACTACACAAATTTTATCTTCCCCATCTGCACAATATCTGGCATGCTTTCACATGCAGTATTTCAGCAACAGCCAAACACAAAGAAATTTTCTTCAAAATAATACTTCCAATTCACCAAAGTTATATTTTTTTTTAGCTGTGCTGAGACATTTTGTTTCATTGTCACATTGACCATCTAGTGTGCAAGTCCCCACCATCCCCCATTTTTGCTTGTTTTTTCCCAACCCTTTCTGAGAAGTGAAAGGAAAAATAAATGCAGAGGTTTCCACAGTAATCTAACTGCATTTCTAAGGTCTCAATTTGTGGAAGTTTTATATCTCCCCTGAAGATGTAACTATAAATCAACCACTCCCCTTCCCCTTTATTAAGGAAACCCCTTGATAAAGAATTGCTACGAAGCCTGGAAACAGAAACCAATATCCACTTACAGGAAGGAAATTGGCAATGACTTTCCAGTCTTCTGTGCCATTCTGCTCCACAAGCTTCTTCAGCTTTTCATCCTGAATCATAAACCCCCCCCCAGAGATAATTAATATTGCAATCTCTTATTATCCAAATGAATTTTTTTTTAATTCATTCTTGTAGCTTCTTATGCATCTACTGCTTTCTGAGTGTAAGGGAGGGTCTGTAGTCTTTGCATGCTTTTAATTCCTAGAGCATAAGATTTTTCTACTCCTTTGGAATTTGGCAGGTTCTTTACTGTGCTGCAGGAGAAATACTGACTTCTGTGCAATTCTTTGACTCACAATATACATTCACATTTTACTCATCAAAGCACTGTAGCTGTTATTCTTGGACTGAATTTACAGGAGGAAATGGGTGTTTAGATGCCAAGCATCAGAATAACCTTGAAATTCAGCAACACTCAGGCACTCAGCTACCTGGGCACCTCTGAAAATCACAGCCTTAAGCTTTACATGTCTTGCAAGTAATGGGAGTTCCAGTAACTTGCTCATGGCCTATTCACCTACAATAAATGCACAATAAAACTAACAGCTCCTTTTTGCTCCTGCTCTCTGTGAGGGAGTTTTGCATACCTGTAAATAGTAAAAAATTTGGCCCAATCTTTTTAATGGTAAGGCCAGAAATATAGACCCTAAAGACAAAAGAAACCAGTCTTATGTACTGGGAAAGACCAAGATAGAGTAAAACCAACCAGAAATACCCCAGGAGACAAGAGGAGAAGAGTAGCCCTCTCCTTCCCCAGTTAGCATCTCCCAGTATGCTCCCAGTTCATGCAACAGGACAATGGCCTTTGGATCTCATGGCCATCCTTTCCTCCCTGGCCACATCACAACCACATCCACCTTTGCAAGGGCAGACTATGATTTAAAATAAATAAAAAGCTTGCAAGGGGTGACCTGCCACTCTTTTTACATCAATACACATTGTTAGAGAAGAGAAAGTCAAAACACAACTCAAGAACTGTATTAATGTATTCCACAACAAACTCAAACCAGTTAAATGGCCAAAGGAGATCCGTCTGGCAGAGGAGTTTGATACCACAATTTCCCCAGAAAGTCAGCACAAGGGTATCACATATAATTCTTGATCTTGAAAAGCAAAATACATCCTGAATGCTCAGTTTTGGTACTGCTGGATTTCTGTCCCCTCCAGCTTTTACTTTAGTTCCACTTGGAATCCTAACAGTGCAATTAAAGTGCAAAATTCCAGTGGTACAGAAGGACTGCAGCAGTTTTTGCCACAGTGGTTTACTGCTGCGGGACACTGCACACAGGCGGGTTCTGGCATAGCAACAGTTTCCAAACAGAAAGAGGAGAGTAGCAACAATGAGGCACTGCTACAGGTGATTTGGAATCTGCTTTGGAACCCCCAACAGGGATTGCGCAGAGATTCACACATCACATGCTTTAACACAGAGCATGGTGGAAATTAAAAAGTTGCGTTTATATGTTTTATTTAAAAGGTAAGAACTATGCTCAAAGTTAAATAAAACACTGAATATAGCAAGTGGGTCAAAAAAGTTGTTCTCAGATATGGGACTGTCACTGAAGTAAGTTTGTAGATTAACAACATGGTGAAGAACATGAAGCAATTTGAAGAAGAATGTGATCCATGCTCTCTCTTATCTTTTTACATGCAGGAGAGGAATGAACTTGGATTTACCTCCTCACGGGTCCACCTGGTTTTTCCTAAGTGGCGTTTTCCAGTCTTGGGAAGCAGACCATCATAGTCGTGATCATAGACCTCAACATCTTCTTCATCATCATCACTGCTATATATACTGCAAAAGGAAACACAGCGAGACAGAGTGAAGCATGAGGACTTGAGCTACTTAATTACAAAACACAACCCCCCCCCACTACAATCCTTACAAAGGTTACACAGATAAAAGTTTTAAAACTTGCACAACGAGATTTTGTTCTGCATTCTGTTGTTCTAGTATTCTGAACTGGTTCTGCTGTTTTTGGTATCCACAGATACAGGCAAAGGGCTGGCAACCTTCGTGTTACTGTGCATGTTTAGACCTGCTCCTAATGTTAGATCAGTGGTGAATTACACATTTGGCAAACTTTCAACCAATGAAGGTTTCAAATTAAAATACAATGTTTGGGACAATAAAGACAACTAGAGGCTGTGTCCAGTACACGAGTACATGCTTAAGATCTTTAACTCATGCCATACACATTCTGAAAAATATTAGTGTTTTTGTATGTTTAATACAGCAGATTGTTATACTGCTCCAAAATAAAACCGACTGTGTAGCAAAACAAAAAGCTAAACAATAACCTTGTTTGAGAAAATGTTTATGGGCCCTATATGAGAAGGCACAAGGTTTTACAATAAGTAAAGACAGTAAGTGGCAGCATTAACATGCAATAAGCTCTAATATAAAATATGCCCTCCATTTATGGGTTTGGACAGATAAGGACTGAAGACAAGTTTGTTTAATCCTGCAACCAACAAATGAATGACTGAGCCTTTCTGTAGTCTCCATTTCTATAAGTTTATTACCTCTAGTCTATTTCTAAATCCCTCGTACTGTTTTTGAAATACTCTGCTCACCTAATTCATGACTAAGGGATTTCCCCAGAGGCTATCTATGGGTAAAAAGGACTCCATGACTCTTTTCACAAACAGCACCTTCTCTACCTAGCTAACTAAATCTAAAAGAGTGTTTTGCAACAAGACATGCCTTTCTGGTGGACAGTATCTTACTTCTAACTTTTAAGGTATGTGCAGCAGTTCTGATACTTCATCTAAGAGCTGCAAGCCACGAGTGTTAGAAAGGGGTCAGTGTCATTAAGATTCAAACTGTGATATATCTGATGGTCTGGCATGCTGTGTTATGTTAAAAGTATGACTAAGACATTAAAAGAAAGTTATTTTGTAATAAAATTAACAGGCGCTGTTTATGCTGTTAACCTGCTTTCAGGAGATTACTTTCAATTAATTTGCAGTGCGGCACGGTTACTGTTTGTCAAGATGCAAACACCTCCGAAAGGCAAGCTGCTGAACATACATTCTTTAAAAGCACTGGGCTAATCACACCCTACATCTTCCACCCTGTTTTCTGGCCTGTGCCATGAAAGAGCATGCTTACATGCTACATGTAAAAAGTTTTCCACAGCCTGCTGCTGTGTGTGTGGCCATCCTGCAGCCTCTGCCGGGTGCCCCTGACTCACCCACACAGTGCATCGCGCCCCCCGCGCCGCAGTCCGGCAGCCCCGCCATTCACTCCCTATTCCCCAGACCCCATAAGCACTGGGAGTAAGCCCCGATGGAGCTCCCGCTCCGCACGCACCCCTCGCTGGCAGCTGGAGCCTCCCGTGCTTGAGCAGAAGCTCCCACGCTCCAGCTGCCACACGCGCGGCTCCGTCCCCAGCCGCCGCTCAGAGCAGATTCACTTTTCTCAGTGACACACAGAGACAGCTGCGCCGCTGCCCATATGCCAAAGGAAGTTTTGTGGCACAGTTTCCAAGTATCATTTTGAAAATGAGTTTTCCGTAGACGGCAAGCAGCAGGTACGCATCCATCGGCGGCGCTTCCTGCGCCGCAGGGAAACGCCGCTGTGCAACAGCAGCACAGCACCAGCGGCCAACACGTTTAAGGACTTCAGTGCGGGGCAAGTTCTGTAACAGGGTTATTTAAATGACTGGGGCCTCGCTGGCACCGCAGAACCGAGCAAACTTCACTGTACTACCTGCGTTCTCCAGCAGGAGAAAAGTGCCCGGGGATGCCGGGACTTTCTTCGGTAGTTTCTTCAGTCAACCTGGCCCTCAGCAATGCTCTAAAACTTTATTTTGCACCTCCGGCCGCAGCCCTGAAGGGTCCCCCAGGCGGCTCGGCACGGCACGGCGCTCCGCCCGGCCGGGACAGCGGGAGTCCCCCGGCCGCCCATCAGCGCTGTGCTGCTCGCCGAGGCAACCGGCTTGTGCAACGATACACGGGGGAAAAGGAAAAAAAAAAAAAGGGAGAGATAAAAAAAAAAAAAAGGTAAAAAAAAAAAAAAAAAAAAAAGGAGGTGTAGAGGAAACGACTCGCTGGTGTTACCGTGATTGAAGGAATTCGGGCACCAGCCCCGCGGGGCAGAGCCCGCGCCCGCTCCCGCCGGCGCCCGCTGGATGAGGCGGACCCGGCACCGAGCGGCCCCGGCCTCCAGCCCGGAGCGCGGCCGTGTCCCGGCGGGAGGCGCCCGCGAGGCAGCGGTAGCTGTCCCTCTCTTTCGGGAGACACGGGCCGGGTGATTCAACGCCAGCTCTAGCGACAGCCCCGCTCTGACACTCAAAAGTACGGCCCGGCGCTCGCCCAGCAGCTCTCACCGCCTCCTCCCGCACCGCAAGCCCCTCTTCCTTAGAAAGAGCCCACCAAGACCCCTGTCCCTCCGGACGGGGCTGGCTCCCGGGAAGCGACAGGCAGCGCTGCGACCTTCTCCCCTGTCACAGCCAGCCAAAGGGGAGGGAGGAGGGGAGGATGCCGGGCTGCAAAGAGAAAAAAGCCTCCACGTGTCCGACCCGCCGTCCCCGGCTAATTAGACAACAACCCCGCTCTGTGCGCCCGCGCGGCAGCGGGGCCACGAACGCGGCCACGCGGCGCTGCCGCCCCGTCCGGTCCGGTGCCTCCGGGGCACCGCCGCCTCCGGGGCACCGCGGCCCCGGCCCCCGGCGCGGCGTGGCAGGGATCGCCGTGGCCCGGGTGCGCGGCAGGCGGGCGGGCGCGGTGACAGCTCCGGCCGAGCGCTCCGTCGGAGCCGCAGCCCCCCGCCCGCGCTGCCGCGCTCCGGCGTGTGCCGAGCGGCGTGTACCGGGAAAAAACTAAGCCCCGCAGGCCAGAGTCGCGCTTCCAAAGGCGAAAGGGCCGCACGAATAAAGGAAACAAAAAGTCGAGGGAGCGAACCGAGTCCCCGCACCCGCCGCCCACCTGTCGCCTCACCCGGCCGGGAATGAATGAATGGGACGGGACGCGCTACCTGCCGCCGCCGAGCCCGCCAGACATCGTCCCGCCCTGCGACTGCGGGGCGCGCAGCTCCCTCGGGCTCAGCGCCGGCTCCCGCGGGCGGCGAGCACCGGCCCCCCGCCGGCGTGCAGCGCGGGGCCCGAGCGCCCCGGCACCGGCGGCTCCGCGGCGCGTCCCGCCGGGCTGCAGCTCCCCCGGCGCCTCTGAAGGAGGAGAGCGCCCCGGCACCGGGGGCGGAGTACACCAGGTGCGCGGAGGACGGGGGGCTGCCCGCCCGTCCGCCGGCAGAGCCGGGTGCCTGCTGCCGCTTTCCCCCTCTCCCGTCCCGCGCCCCGTGTGACAGGCGCGGAGCGCAGCCGGCCGTCCCCCGCCCGCAGACAGCGGGTTACCTGTGCCGGGGTCTCCGGGACATCCTCGCACCGGCCGCTGGGGGAGGAGGACGGGGGAGACCGAGCCCGCGCCCGCCGCCGCGCCCTGCTGCCGGGCTGCGCCTGGGCGCTCCGCCGCCGCGCACGAGAGTGCCGAGGAGCCGCGGGAGGAGGAGGAGGAAACAGGTTGAGATTAAAGAGTAAACTCTGTAAACAGAGATGCCATCAAACAAAGGGCCCTTGGACACTCCCCCTCCCGCCAAATCTGGCGCCCCTGCAGTGCGCAGGCGCCTGGCGGGCCCGTGCCGCGGCGGCGGGGCGCGGGGCGGGCGGACCGGGGCCGCGCGCCCCACGGGGCCCTCGCGCCCCGCCCATCCCGCGCGGCAGCGGCGGGAGCCGCTCGCGCCAGCCCCGCCGCCGCTCCCGCCCCGCGCGCCCCCGACGGCGCGGCCGCAGCCCCCCTGCGCCCGCACCCCGCGGCTGTCGCCGATGGAGCTGTCGGGACGGGGGCAGCCCCTCTCCCCCGGGCACGGCGGGTGGGGAAGGCGAGTCTCCCGTGGGGCGAGAACTCTCGGGCGAGACCCCGCGACCACCTCCGGGCCCCGCAGGTGCCTCCCGCCGTATGGGGGAGGGTGGGCCTTGGCGGGTGCACCTGCTCCGCTCCCTGCGTGGCGTGCGGGCTGCAGCCCTGGGGGCGAACGAGCCCCGCTGGCGATAGAAAGGGAACTCGGAGGGGCCCGGGGCTGCCCGGTGCTTGGCTGCGGTTGCCTGGCCGCGGGGGATTTCTGCTATAGTTCCCCTTGCTGCTTGCTGCCCGGCGTGGATGCTGCCTGCGCCGCGGCGGCGGGAGGGGTGGCGGGTCTCCGATGAGCTCCAGAGAACACGTTTTTTGATACAGAAATGAGTCAGGACGTGAAAAATGGCGAAACATGCAAAGTTCCCAGGCTGCGCTGCTGCTTGAAAAATCATGGCTTTGCAGCGGTTTCGGCGCACTCGCCCTTTCCTCAAAGGCCCACGGCTCATCAATGAGCTGCCGACGGGGCGGGCCGGGGCGGGGCCCGGGGCCGCTCCCGAGCCCGCGGCGCCGCTGCCGGAGTGCTGCAGTGTACTGCGAGCCGGGGCCGGGCACCGGGCACAGCCCGCGGGCAGCCCCGCACCGCCCCGCCCCGCCGCGGCGCTCCGCTCCCGGGGGATCCCCGTAACGCGCGACACCGGCTCGGCAGTGCGGGGATGGACACGCACCGGGGCTGACTCCCCCAGCGCACGCATCCCTTCTTGGGATCAACCCCGGGCTCAATTAGCCGGAGGGTGCGCGTCGTGCCTGTTTTGCCCTGCCCGAGCCTCCGGTAGGAGGTGCCGTGCTTACCGGCCTCTGCACACCTGTACAATGGGTCTGCTGCACCGGGACCAGCGTGAGTGCCGAGTGAAGGGGCTCTGTACAGTGCCGTGTCTGCAAAGCATTCCTCTGCGAAGGAGTGTGCATGGGGGGTTAACACTAGTCTGGGAAACTGAAGACTAATTCAGCTCTTATTTCTATAAAATGCATTTTGGCATCAGCTGAGAACAAGGCTGCTCATATCCAGTGGATTTTTAAGTTGTTTTGTAGTTTGGGTTTTTTCCCCCCAGTAAATATGTATTTGGGCAATGAAGGAAATCAGGAGGCCAGAGAAAATACAGAAAGATGTCTTAGTGTCCAGAATGTTGCCAGGTGTTTGGGATATTACTGTTGCAAAATCAAAACTGATAATAAGCCACGAGAGTATAAATTTTGTGAAAAATGTTCCTGAACCCTTTACCGAAAGTTACTTAGAGTTTTCTGAGTACTGCTCCAACAGTGGGTATTGCTTACATGCACAGAAGGCCAAGAGCTGGGCCTGTCATCAGTGCAGCTGTAAGGATGTGACAGAATTCACTGGATCTACTGTTAAGGGTATGTGCTACTGCTCTGTGACTGCAAATGCCTGTTTCACTGAAGCAGTGTGGTCATTTTGCCTCCTGTATCCCAGAGAGGTACAAACAAAACTGTGCAAGATTATCTCTTCCTTCTTCAGCAGGAAACACTTTCCCTTATTGATTTTTGCAAATATTTCAGTGTTAACTGAGATAAATCCAACATCTTCCCGATTTGGATGTAAATTTGCTGAATAAATGCAAAGAATGTCTATTATTGCTCTCAAGAGAGTTGTTAATATGCACAATTTTCTTTTGACAGCCTTTTTTTTGCAAGGCTACATTTCTTTTCCAGTGACTCTGAAGAAACACATTTTTTAATCCCAGATTGAAAAAAGAATCCACTACATTTGGTTTATAAGATTACATAAAATTGCAAATAAAACACATCTTACTGTGTTCGAAACAGAGACGGAAATGACACCTCTGCTCCAGGTTTAAAGGTCAATCTTCCACAACTCACTCTGCATATATAAACCCCACTAAAATCAGTAAGGTGTGTGCATGCGCTCCACCGAAGTTGCTTCATTCTTAATGTTTAAAATCTAGCTAGAAACAAGCCACAATTCTACTATTTTGCTTCATTTCCTGAGCATCTGTAGCCTGGGAGACTTTGATGTGTGAGGGTTCCTTATAATATATTCTTTGGGCCAAAGCCCAAAAGAAAAATCACCCTTCTGCATCTCAACTTAGATATCATATGCCTTAAATGTGAAGTAGCAGTGTTCTTCTTACATTACCCTTCCAACTTTATTAATTAGTGATGTCTCTGAGCCTATTTATAGTAATTGCATCAACTGACATAGTAATTGTAAGCAGTGTAACTGCATGTTCTGGAGGGTTCTTTTTTCGTGACACGAATTATATAGGTAATTTAATAAAAGTAATTATATAAATGGTAAATACAAGTTGAATTACTTGATTTCCTGCACCTCCACTACAAACATAAACCTCAAGATGAAGTTTAAAAGCATGTGAAGAAAGTTTCAAGAATCCTGGTTAAGCATCAAATCTGTTGATGTCAATCCAGTCTATGTTGTGTGCTTCCTCACTGTTTTCCTGTTGCGATCTGCTGTTCAGCTGGCATGGCTTGGGCTGAGCATTGCCAGCGTCAGTTAACCAGGCAGAACCCAATGGAAAAGTAATCGTGAAGGAAGTTCAGCTGTGAGAAGAGCAGTGAGCCTGAGCACCAGGATTTTCCAAATGTACAGGAGATTGTTGCATACTTTTTTTTAGACTTTGGAAACCCTCAGCAGCAGTCTCTACCTATGTGTTCCTATTTTTTCAGTGTTTGTCACAGAATCTGCAAGGAATACTGTGAAAACAGTGTCTAACAACTTGGATGATCACACATGTTTTTGTCCTATCAAAAGTTTATAAATTGCCACCTTTCTCTCTGGTACAAATATATTTTAGAATTCAAGAAGCATTTTTATAAATGTATGTTTTTGTGTGCTTTTTTGTTTACTTTCTGCATTTCTTTCAGCCTATGTATCATAAAACAACAAGGAACTTTCACTTTTTTAGTTTCACTTTTAGAATGTAGTTACGGTAAAGTTTCAAATGCAGTTGTGGTATTTTTATAATTGAACATCAGGTGATTTTTGGTATTTTGGCCAGAAATGTTTTTAATAAATATTGTTAAGGCATCTGAAGCAAAATAAAAATGTATGTTTTCCTTTGATGTAGACTTCCTCACAAGTTCCTCATAAAAGGAGATAAGAAGGTTGATTAAAAGTTATGGGGAAGGAGACTGGGGTTTAATGCCTCTTTTATCATGTATCGAATTACGTCCAACAATGTGCATTAACATTTTTGTTCCAGTAACCTCTTCGGTGTGGGAGGGCCAGGCAGGTGTCCTCCTGAGGGATACCTGCCTCAAAGGTGGCTGGATATGTTAGCACCCAGATTTGCATGTGTGCTGGGACTCCAAGAACAGCAAACACTTAGGTGTGAGTGGCAGCCACGTCCCTGCTGAAAATGGGCATAGCCTGGTCCTGGCTAAGGTAAAGAAAAAAAGGCAAAAGATGTGGGCCAGCAGGAGATGCAGCTCCCTCCACGCCATCACACATTTTCTTACAGCCAGGCTGGAAAGCAAGAGAAAGGGTAGGAAGCTGACTGGAAACTTTTAGCAGCTGGAAACAAGGTCTCTCCTAGGATATGCATCCCTGTGTTTATAGAAAGAAGAAATGTTTGGCTCCTACTCCAGCAGTGTACATGGTGTAGCCTAGATCTTTAAGTCTGTACCTCTGGTTTCTGCACATGCAGTTTAGAGCCCTCTAGACCGCTGTTAGCCTGATTATAGCAGAGCACCTACACTGAACACCCAGTGTGTTCTGGTGTACAACAGAAATGAGATAGCAAGGGTTCAGACTTACCAGTTGTTTGCATTATATCTTTTTCTTTAATTATTTTAAAAGTATAGTTGATCTTAGGTCAGGCAGCAATAAGAATTCAATGATAAGGTGAAACTGAATCAATTGTAATTTTATAGAACTTGGTGAAATTAGGATCTTGAGTGAAGGAGCAAAGGTAAACCTTACACTCATCAGCAGAGGCTCTTTTTTGTGGCAAACCCTTTTTGTTTGTGTATGGCTTGAAAGGATAGTATTGCCTGAGGCCTTCCAACTGCAAAAATAGCTTGCTATAGGAAGTGAACATATGTTGTACAAAAGCTCTTTTTTCATTTGTTCTGAAAGAGCACAATACAGTAGGTGCAAAAGGAGGCTTGGGGCAAGTGACACCGCATCTTTGGACATCAGCAGAACCCCACGTCCTATTGG
The DNA here is from genome assembly GCF_027579445.1 of Ammospiza nelsoni. Taxonomy (NCBI): domain Eukaryota; kingdom Metazoa; phylum Chordata; class Aves; order Passeriformes; family Passerellidae; genus Ammospiza; species Ammospiza nelsoni. Next base: position 58,227,140 of record NC_080635.1, read on the forward strand.
CTGCCCAAGCATGGTGGGCTCAGTGGTGTTCCAAGAGCAGGGCCTCCTCTGAAAACCAGCCTTTCCCTGTACTGCCTTCCCATGTAATTCCTCATCATCACACAGAACAATCTAATTTCTTTTTAAAACACAGTGCTAACAATGAGAAGCATTCATTGCACATATTGCAGCTTCGTCCTTTTAACCTGCAGTGGAGCACTGACATTCAAAGTAATAGAAAATTTGCCATTTGGTGGGGCATTGACATTGTATGTTACCAGAATACCTGGAGCAATACGGCCTTTCCAACTACTTTCATCACACATGAGACCAAGTGATTCCTTGACTTTATTTTATTGCTAGCAACTACTACCTGAAAGGCCATCATGATGTTTTATTTATTTATTTATTTAAATATGATGTAATAAAAATACTAGACAAATTTGATTAATAACAGAGGAGAGGACAAATAAGTGAAAACATATGCAAATAAGCTTATTTCCTTAAATGATTCTTTTAAGCATACTAATATGTCAAAGAACAGCAATATGCACTTCCAAATGATAAAGTAAGCCCTATTCAGAAAAGAAGTGATTTGCTCTGTGTAGATGTTTACCTACAAGGGTGTGGTTACTATAATGTATCCCTGGCTGGCAAGCAGAGAAGCTTTTGTTCCGTGGTGCTTTTAAAAGTGTCCTCTGAGGGAGCTGCACCTCTGCACCAGTTCAGCAGAGAATTCTGTCTGTCCCTTCTCTCCCAGTTTTGCTCTTGTAAATGCAAAGCAACTCTGGTGATGTTTCTCATGGTTCTGTAGATACACCTTGCTTTGCCTGAAAGCAGAACTTAATCTATAGACTGTAGCAGTGCAGTTGAGAGCAAACACATGGAAATGAGTTTAGCCACTTATTTGTGCCATGCACAACACAGCAAGGTCCTACGGACACCAGCAGCTTACATGGAGCCCTTTTTCACTGTCATGCAGCTGGAAAGGCCTGGTTCCCCATTACAGCAATCTTTCTTCCCTCTTGTTCTATTGACTTGATAAATTGGAAGGAAATACAAGGTAATTTACACCAGTTTAAATAAAAGCATGGGCAGACTCCCATCAAGTCCATTGTCTCTAAAATTCCTTAATGTCTCATATTACTGGAAAATATGTAAAGGAGATTTATCTCCTTCTGTGGTTCTAACTCACTGGTTGCAGTCATTTCTTACCTATTTTCTTTTAGATGTTAACCCATTATTAATCGCATTTTTTAAATTTGTCATGGACACTTATGCTTCTCACACAAAACCCTATTTCCTGTGTAGTCTTTTATTATCTTATTAAGATATTTTGTATTTTATATGCTTATAACCTTGATCCTTTCAGACTTTCTCCCATCATTTAACGGAGTGAATATTGTGAAGTGGAATCAATCTCTTCTTTTTCCACTCTCCTACACACTTACTCTATTGCTTTGGTAGACTACTGTAGGCTAGCTACTAGAGCTTTTCATTTTCACCATATCTGTTTTACATCCTCAGGCCCTATGTCACTCCTTTCTGTATTAGTCAGTAAGAGGTGCCAAAATATTGGCAAGAAAAGTAATTTTTTCAGGCCAAGACAGAATTAATCACTTCCATTTCTGTGTCTTGCAACCCGTGTTACTCACTGCTGTTTAAGAGGTAGTCAAATTAGGTTTGCACTAAAGCGGTGTGTACAAATACAGCAGTGCTCCTTCCTCTCTTCCTTGTGTCCATAAGGAAGGCCATTCCTTGTGCTGTCATTTAATTCCATGAAGTTACTCCTACATCACACTGTTAGCTTTTAAAGAACTTTGCTGAATCTTAGCAGCAAGACCAAGTGGTTGAATAGGTGATTACTATCACTTAGAAAACTGAAGCAATCACTATGTTATTACTAACTCTTTGTATATCCAACCAAGTTTGGATATGAACTTTGAAAATGTGTTCACCAAATATTTTTTAGCAATAATTCTTCAAATTGCATGTTTGCGTGCACGTTTTTTCAGTGCTGAAAATAACTTCTGTGACCTGCAAAAATATTTCCCAAGATATCTTATAAATGTCAATTGACAACATCAGCCAACTTGTGGTTTGAGAGCTTAACCCGATAGGAAAAGGATAGTCAAAAATATTGAAAAAGCTTGTGCTCAAGAGAGGGCACCTCAGCAGTACTGGGTGCCTAATTTTCATTAGGGATTTAGCCTTTATATGGTTTACATGGCAAAATTAGCTGGAAAATTATCCTTGGTGGCTAATTATAAAATGGAGATGGTTTAGTGGACCCATAAAGAAAGTGAGTAGAGCACCAGGTCTGTGGCCAGAGTGACATGCTGGCAGAGCTTGGCTTTGGATCCTCTGCTGTGCAGTAACTACGAAGATAAATTGTGAAAATGAAATCAGCTTTGAAAGACAGGTGTCAAAGTGGAATTTTCTGTGCTTTCCTTTACTTCTCCCTTTAGTGAAGCCTGGTGAGTTATATAGAAAATGATACTTGGAAGACTCTTTCATACATTTAGATACCCTGTTTTTTTTTCTGTGCACTCTCTCACACGTGTAAAAGAAGCCATTAACTTTCACATTCACCCTTCCAGTGCTTTCATTGCAGTCATTACTAATGACTGCACTTTCTGGACATGATGGTGTTTGTATCCCTATTCTTTAATGTTTTATTACTTCTGTTTTGTGCTTCCCATATGTTTCCGGGGAGAATTCCCTTCTTTCTTTTACTTGTCTTGTTTCTGCTTGCTCTTTCTGTGTATGCCAATTAATAATGAAGGCTCTGCCTGTGTTTCCCCTCCCTATGGCACGTTGTTTTCTCTAGCTCTCACTTTTTGTGAAAAGTAGGCCATCTACTGTTGCTTTCTAGTATGGATTACAGATTCCCCAGCAAATGGCCATGCCATGCATATAGCTCCAAACTGGACTTCGCAAGTGCCTATCTTCCTGTTTATTGGAACTTCTTATTTTGCAGGCAGATTGTGATGTAATACTTTCAATAGCAAACTGAAATCTTATTTCTTTTTTTCTTTCTTTTGAATAGTAACCAATATAATTGGTTCATGTTCATCTGCCATAAACCAAGTTTTTTATTTTGTAATCTAGATAGTATTCAGTGTTCTGGTTTGCTAATCTAAGACTTTTCCTCAAATGAACATTTTTCATAGTTATACATCAAGCACCTTTCCTCTTTTCCATCTCCACTGAAGTTAGAGGGCAAGAGATAATCACCTATTGAATTAGGCAGCTATTAGTGACAGTTTTTGACAGTTTAGCACATCTTTGTTGTGGGAATTTTTTTTGTTTTGTTTTAGTTTGGGGGTTTTTTCTTTTCTTTTCTTTTTTTTTTTTATTTCAGTGTGGTTTTGAACAGAAAAGTGACTTTAAAAATTGAATCTTGGTAGTACACATTCTCCATATGTCTTCTGAGTCATATCTGGATCTTACACTAATGAAAACAAACTCCAGTGCTGTCAGCACTGTAAAACACAAAGAGCCTTGAAAAGGGAGCTGGCCCATCATCTGCCTGTTGTACCACCAGGTCTGCATTTTGGTTCTGTATCTGATTCCTCTGCTATTTTTGGAGATACTACAAAAACTGAGCATTGACAGTGCTCAACTTTTTATCAAAGGTGAACTTGGTGTGGGGGCAATTGTCTGGACTTCATTTTGATGGGGATATTTTTGCTTGATTAGAATCACATGCAGCCAAGTACAGCTTTTCTGGTCTGTACTTTTAGTCAAAGTTGAGTATTTATTCCTTTCCTTCCTTCCTGTGAAAACTGACTGAGGGGCTTATCATACAACATCAATTTTGTAAAAAAAACTTTCCTTTATTTAGTGACCTATTAGTCTTAATTCTGTAATAAAATATTTACTGCTTCGTTTATTAAGAATAAAGCATGAGTATAATAATTTTATCATGGTCAGTTAAATTTTTGTTCACTTGCAATTACATATTATTTCTCAGTGCCTTGTCTCTCTTTTCACATTAAACTGTCAATAATTTTTTTATTTCAGTTTTTGGTAAATTGCATTTCTCAGGGATGTTCCCTTTTCTCAATTAGAAATATAAGGGATTGCAGTTCCTCTGGGGAGTGATTTTTTTTTTTTTTAAATCGACCTACTTCACACAAGCAAAATTACAGAACCATTTCATCTTCTTGAGTATCTGACTCTTTAAACCGGTCAGAGAGGCAGCCTTCCACTGGGTGCAATTGCTGTGCAAAAGAAAAGGAAAAGTTGGTAAAGGCACCTTTAGTAGCTCTGAGAATGATAAATTTAGATAGATCCTCAGTGCTTTGTGGGGAGAAATATAAGACAAGTGAAGACAGCTCACTATTCTGTAACAAGGCATTTAGAGAACCAGCTAAATTGCTGAGGGGTTCATATGAATAAATAAAGCATCTGTCCTTACTGATCTGTCACTTGTCAGATGTTGTTTTAATTTGATGAAGGGGCCAATATCTGCTTATGGCCCCTCTATCTGCTCAAATATAACTGGAGAGCAGGACTCAGCTCTTGGGGTGAGGCACTAGAAGTCAACAATGGCAACGCACCAGCTAAGTGCCACCATGGAGCTGTGACAAATGACATTTTGACAGACACGTAGGAGCTATCTGGTTACACTGGCAGGGCCATTAAATTTAACCTCAGATGCCCTAAATCTCAGTGTGGTAAGCTAACACACAGGCACAAATTCTCTCCTCCCAGGAGCCAGTGCCTTCTAGAGGTTGAGAATGAAGTTGAAGGCATTTACTCTGGGATAGAGGAAATCTAAGTCCAAAGGAGTTTGGACAGAACTGAGAAACATTTTTAATATTTCCAATATAAATGGTTAAGTATTCAATGGCAATGCCTAAATGGTCCATCTCTAGTTTTCAGACTTAGTCAAATGAATGTCATGAGCTTATCAAAGGAGCTGCTTCTTCAGACTACTTTGAACAGGGGCATAAATCCCATACCAGTTCATGCTGTTCAAATTAAACACATTTCACTGAAGCAAATATGTATTAAACCTATTTTTACTCTATCAGAGGTTGCTTTGGTGTCAAATCATGTGATTTTTTTTTAACCTCAGATACCTCTTTGCAAGAAATACAGGCAATGTTGCTGTTTCTGTTAAATACACAGTTTCAGGTACTCCTGATAATAACAGACTTCAGCATTTTCTGTAGAAAAGCACTCACATGATTTTGCTGAAACATACTGGTTTTTCTCCTCACATAAATTCTCATCTAAATGTTTCAGAAACAGCTGGGCATTGTCAACATGGTCTGTAGAGCCTCTATCTTCTGTAAGTAGGTAGGGCAATATATAGAGTTTCTTCCAGTGTCAGTCACTGGGATGGCAAGGGCTTCTCTGTGAAGTCTGTTTTATTTAGCTGACATAACAGGAGCTGATCTGTAGTAACTGTGCCAAGGAAGGATCATCTTGTCTGCACATTTCTTCCAGTCTCTGCCTTTGCTTCAGGACATTGAGGGCTGGTGATAATGCACTAGAAATTATATCTTGCCAAAAAAGCTTTGAAACCTTGCCCTATAAACCCTGGCTTTTTTTTTTTTCTTTTTCTTTTTTTTTTTTTTCTTTTCCAGTAATAGTTCCTCTGGAATTCCCCAGTGAGAAAACATACTCTTAACCTTCCTAGTGACATTTTAGTTGTACTTGACAATCACACAGTTCATAAGTGTTTTGGCTAACATTCTAGCCCAGCTGGCTATTTCTCTCCCTCTAGCGCACAAAGATTGATATCCACCCTGCTAGTCTCCCTCAGACAAAGCTGGCACTATCAGAAAATCATCTATTTTTTTTTTTTTACTGCCTTACTGAAGTGTCAGAATTCAGAGATTCTCATGCTTTTTTTACATGCTGTAGGCCACTCTAGAAATAGTGAGGTTTTCAGCAGTTTCCAAAGGCCTCAGGGCCATCCTGTCTTCTATTTTCAGCTTCCTCTCCAGGTTTTAGGGATTACCCTAAACCTACAAAAATATGGGGGTTTTTGGTTGTAGCTAGCAATTCACTACTGTTTGAAAAGGCAGGCATGACTATTTGCTCTCTAAGGTACTGGTCAGGCAAATGTAATTCTGTTGGTTTTGACTTTCTGAAAGTTCCATGGCCTGTAGAATTCCCTGACCCTCTTGTGTCTGTGCTTTCTTCCACACCATAAATATGTTAACATTTTTGTTTCTGTAACTGAATGACAGGTTGGGATATCCACAGTTATAAAATATTTCTCCAAGAATAGCTTTGGAGTAATTTACCCCAATGCAGTATTAATAGAATTTTTTGTGTGAGGAACAAGTCACAAAAGCTTCACATGATTTCAGGAAGGAAGGAAAGAAAAGAAAGAAAAGAAAAGAAAAGAAAAGAAAAGAAAAGAAAAGAAAAGAAAAGAAAAGAAAAGAAAAGAAAAGAAAAGAAAAGAAAAGAAAAGAAAAGAAAAGAAAAGAAAAGAAAAGAAAAGAAAAGAAAAGAAAAGAAAAGAAAAGAAAAGAAAAGAAAAGATGACTATTTTATTTTTGCATGGATAAGACCAATACCATTCTTTGTGTTACAAGAAACATTTTCAGGCAATTTGCTACACTACACAATTTTTAAAATGGGTGCTGGAAAGGCCCCATTATTCTGTATTCCTTTCCTTTCTGATACAGATGAGCTGACTGTGCAGAATGACCTCAGGGTTACTGTAATCAGCAGTGAAACTCACAAAAGATTCATTTGTAGAATAAGTGACTTCCACTGGTCTCATATCACACAACAGCACAAAGCCCACCAGCTACTTCCCTTTGCAGGAGGAAAATGCTCTCCACTTGCAGTTATCTTCTCCATGTTGAGAAATGAGATATGATCACTGCACCACTGCTGCATCACTCTCCAGTTTTTCATCCTTCTTGACACTTTCAGGAGATCCAGATTCTTCAGATGTTCCCTTTACTTTTGTATCAGCTGCATTGCTATGACACTACAGCTTAACAGACTGCAAACCTCTCTCTGTCCTGGTCTCAACCAACAGCCCCAGTGTGTTGTCTCCTCTGTAAACTGCCCCCTCCCTTCCAGCTTTCCTGCTGAGCTTCTGAGGGCAACGCTGGCTCATTTTAGCTTGGATTGGCAATGAAGACAATTGTAGGCTGTGACAGTAGAAATACCAAGCCTGTTTTAAAGCTCCTGTGCTTGCCATGAAGTAGGAAACTTGCTTTCCAGGGTTCATCACACTTAGAGACACAAGTGATAGAGCCTGAGAAGAATGGCTCTGCATGCTCCTCCTGGGTGCCTTTTGTCAGCACACATCTTAAAAATTACCCTTCCTCTGTCATTTCCTACATTTTGCATTTCTAGCACATCTGTGATCAAGACAATTCTTTAAATACTGCCTATTGTTTTGATCACGTGTGCTTGCTACACTTTTCTGCGTCCTTTCAGTAGCTGCAGACACTTTTGTAGTGTCTGTCTCAAATACCTTGTTAAATGGCCAGCTTCCTATTTCTCAGGATCATCTCAGTGGTGTTCCTTGAGTGCCAGTGGCATGTGACTAGAAAGCCATCCACCAATGCTTTTCAGAAATAACAATTACCAGGTTAGTCTAAAATTTAATTACTTTCACAGATACATCTTAGCAAGCACTTTGCACTTTCCTTTTTTCTGTATTACCATCTCATAAAGCTTTATTTAGATATCAAATCAAGCTATAGCTAAGTTTCTTGGTACTTTCAAGGCCTTCATATTTTCTTTTATTTTTTCCCCCTCCTTGATTAGGAAAGCTATGATTGGCAAACCAATATTCTCTTCCTACACTATTGCAAACTGATGGATCTTTCCTCTATATCTAACTCTCAGTATAAAAATTTGGTAGCTGCCTGTGAGAACTCCTTGTATTTTGACTATTCTGTAACTTCATCAGCATTTTAGTACTTCAGAGTACTAAGGCCAGACTCAGATTTTCATCTTTGGCAAAGTTAAGGTTGTTCATCTTGAAATCACACTGGAAAGCAAGTGAAAACAGGGTGAAATGTGGCAAAAAGCCTATTCTTTTTGTTCAACCTGACTCATATTAATTTATCTCTAATTATCCATTTGGGATAAAATTTATATGAATGACACATTTCAACTATTTGTACTTCATCAGTTTAACTGAAAATGTTGTTTTTAAACTATATAGTTTTTCATACAGACAAACCTCACTTGTGATACACAAATAATACTATTGACTTTCATTTAAATTTCCTAGCTACATACACTTATTGATGCACTGAGTTAGTAAAACCTACAATCAAGCTCTTGGAAAAGTTACTAGGTAATTTTTAGAGATAATACATGGCTGACCTCAGGGTTTATTGATTAGCTGCTTCATTCCTGTATTGAGGTTTGGGCACACAAAGAACAAGTTTTGGCAAGCTCTCTTAGACTGGCAAAGATGGAAGGTGAGGGTAAGAAATCAGTGAGAGGAAGTAAAAGTGTAAAGTAGTGTAAGGTACAGGTTGTTAGATATTTATAGAAAAAGATGTGTACAAATATAAGTATATACCTCAATTTAGACAGAATTCAGACTTGCTAAGATGCAGCACTGAATCTGGCTTTTGAACAGGCTCCTTGCATGTCATACTCCTGCTCCTGGAATATGAGTCAAAAGGATTTTTCTGTTCATGCACAAGAGAAAAGGACAAAGTCCAGAACACAACACATGAAGGTCAGTCCCAGACGTAATGACTGCAAGAGCAATGGCCAGCAGAAATTCACACAGCTACAGCTTCCTCAGGTGCTCAGGTGTAACCTTGGGGCTGCTGAGCTCACTTGCCAGAGCTTCAGAGAAAAGGACTGCATGCTGCAATTGATGTGCTGCATGGTCCAAAGCATATAATCTAAAGCAGGTCCAGCTTAAGGACTCTTACAAGGGTTAATAACACCTCTATTCTTTAGAGGACATTGCAAAAGTTAATCATTTGAAGTTCATAACAGTGACTGAAATGATTGTGATGTAAATCAAATGAAAAGTTACTGAAGCAAAAGAACTCTGAGTGATATCCCTCTTTTAAAACTGTTTTTTCTGCTCCACTTCTTTTTTTCTTTTTTTTTTCCCACTCAGTGGAAGTCAACAGAGACATTAGTTTTTCTTATATTTACAGATTTTTATTACACAGTATTTGGGCAATTTTCTAAAAGGAAAGAAGTATTTATGTCTTTTTTTAAGGTCTTCCACATCTCTGGCCTGCTACAGTTCACTCTGGGCTCTTCTGTCAGATGCTAAGGTCTGTTTCATTCTGGAGCACAATGCAACATGAAGGGTAATGGTACCACTGTCACCCATACAAGTGAGACCTGATTAAATGTGCTGGGGCTTCTTCTTTCATCTGGATCATTCCAAACTATTTTTTTCCTTTTAAAGCCTAATCACCACAAATGCCTGAACTATTTGTGAGAAAAACTTTGTTGTTGATTTTTAATATTCTAATCTTTCTGTTGAGGCTTGAGAGATTTCAAAACATGGGGAGGACCTCTAACAAGGGCACATCTGATATATAAAAAAAGCAAAGAAAACAAAGCAAACAGAAATTTGCATGAAAATAATGTTTTTTTTGAAGCAGCAGAGACAAACATGCAGTGCCATAGTTGTCTCCTACTCTTACAAAACATCAGAGCCTCCGTTAGAAATGATAATGGCAATATTAATGTGGCTCCTTATCTGAGACCTGCTGAAGTCAGTTGAAGGCCTTCCATTGATTGCAGGGAATATTAGATCAGGCCCTTTCAGGACATATTTTGGTCAACTCTTGTCCAACCGTTATTTCACATAGGAGAAACGGGGTTTATCTCTCTTCTGCACTCTGGGCTTCTATCAGCAGAGTGACATCCAAGTGAGGGATCCAAGCACCAGAAAAGTCCAGGCTGTCCCAGTGGTGAAGTACACAGGGTGTGGAAGTTTTTAAAGTTTCAGCATGATGACACATAAGAGAGAAAGGGAGAGTGAAAATAAATCATAGAGCAAGTCTGGAAGGTAAAGATGTAGAAAAATATAAAAGCAGTTTTTTCTTCAGTTTTTCTACCAAAAATAGTCCAGTCGTGTTAAGATGTGAGCAGGTGGGAAAGTATATCTTTGCAGCTTTAAAATTGTACATTGTTTTTCATCTGTAACACAAAAGGGAGTTTGAAAAAAGTGAAAAACGTTCCAGCAGGTTTTGGAGCAGGAAGGAAATCATGCCAAATTATTGCTGATGTTCAGTCCTTACAGGTGTGCTTTCTTCTTCACCTTGATGGGAAATCCCCTCTTTTAATCTCATACAATGTAGCAGAATTCTGTAAGCAACTTCCTACCTGGTGTCCTTTTCTTCTGCTTTTCAAACCACAGCGAGGCAACAGGAATTGCGACCCTGCAGGTTATGGCAGATGGATGAAATCGTATCAGCTTGCGCATCATCTCTGGCAGTGGGGTTCTGCAGGGATGCTGGCAGCCCTGTGCAAGCAAACACTGAGCAGAGCAGGGGCCAGCTTCAGCTGTTTGCTCTGGTTTGGTCTTCTTGCTCCCACGTTTTCCAACAAAATTTGCTTTCCTCTTACAGGATGTTGCATTTCAGTAGGGAAGTGTTGGCTGTAGGTGTGATGAGCATTTATTTTATATTATTTCAAAATAAAGATGATTAATGGGGAAAAAGACCTTTGAAACCGAATCCTATCATATCTTGTCACCATTGTGCAAACAGAACTAGGTACTAATACCACTGTTGCACATTTTATTGTTCAAAAACCAAAATTACCAAAAAAAGAGGAAAGGACAAGGATGACCCAAATGTATAATTTCCTTAAGATCTTCATATTCTTTTAAAATGTTAAAAAATCAGAAGACGCTGTTAAAAAAAAAAATATTTCACAAGATTTTATTTAATTTTTAAATAGTTTCAATCTTATGACCATTATCTGCTTCCATGTGTTATTTTTCTCATATATTTAATTTTATTTAATTTTTATTGTTTAATTTAATTTTTTAAATTTAATTTTTATTTTATTTAATTTTAAGTTTTTTTGAAACTTCTACATTGATGCTATTATGTTGTCTGTATTCTGTTAAACATTAGAGAGAAAAATAACACTTTTTGCTTCTGACATCATGCAGCAGAACCATTTCAATGTATAGTCTTTTGATACAGTTGCTTTGATGTTTTTCCAGAAACCTTTTGGAAGTTTGGCTGATTTTGTTGTTTTTTTTTTAATGAAACATGTTGCAATATTTTGACACTTTGCCCTAAATTTGGAAATGCAGTTTCTTCTTACCTGGCACTAAGCTGATCATCAGCACCATTCTCTTCTCAGTTTTCATGGAGTGCATATGAAATCAGATATTCTTGTCCGTGCTCATTCCCACCTTGACTGTAGAGCCATAAAACCAGCACTAATTCTCTTCCCTGTGCACTCACCCACTCACCTGGCACTAGAGCTGAGACATTTTTCCCTTCCTGTAGCAGCACAGACTCTGGGACCCTGATAAATCTAGAGAGCTGGGAAAAATAAGGGGCCACATCTTATTCCACATCTCTTTTAGTAAGATACTGTCTTTTTTCTCTCTTTTTTTTTTTTTTTTGTGATTTATTAGTACAAAGGATAAGGACAGAATGGGAAATGAATACATCTCGTATTAATTTTGCAAACATACCACAAGAAAATGTATACCTCAGAATATTTGATAGCAATTCACATGTACATTGCTACTTCTGTATGTGCAGTGAAAACATAAAGAATGGCACTGTAATTTAGAAAATGTGAATTGTTGAAGAGATTATTATAAATAGAGAGAAATATTCCATCAATTTCATTTGTAATCATTATTGGTTTTCACTCTTTTTTGCACTCAATAAAGTGTTATAAATTAAATATTTGACTAGAGCAAATTAAGCAACAAGTTAGAATAAGCCTTGAAAAAAGAAGTTTATTCATGACTTTTGATCAATTTCCATATCTTTAGATTTTTAGTGTGATGAGAGATATAATTAAACAATTTTCAACAAAGGCCTCATCCAAAACTTGTGAAAGGTAATAGGTACCAGCACAATTTCATTAAAACTAATTGGCAAGTCTCCGTCATTAGAAGGAGCAAGACTTTGAGCATGGTAACTTGCCTGAGTTTTGAAAATTCAAGCTTTATGTTTTGAGATTAAAATTCCTGTTCATACAAGTATAGCCTGTAAAAAGTAATGAACAGAAAGTAGAATGGAAATCTTGAAGTGCTTTTTCAATTAAACAAGGAAAAAATAATGTGAATTACTGATTTTTGTAATACCTTGGCAAGAAATTGCAAAAATGGTTGATAATTTCAATCTTCACATTCTGTATATTGATATACTAAACTGATGTTCAGATTAATTATTATAAAAATAATTTTTCACTGAAAGAGTGGTCAGGCCCAGGGAGATGGTGGAGTCACTATCTCTGCAAATGTTCAAGAGGCGTCTGGATGTGGCACTTGGGGTGTGGTGTTGGGGTGATTATTGTGGTACTGTGTTGATGGTTGAACTAGATGATCTTGAATGTCTCTTCCAACCTTGAGCATACAGTGACTCTGTAAACTGGCAGGGCATTCTATACTTACTATTGCAGCTTTTTCTATAACAGTGTTAGCCAAAACCTTAAGGCCTAAAATAAGTCTTGTCACATACTGAAAGCAAAGTATATTTCAGAATATAACAGAATATTTCATTTTGAAAAAAAAAAAATCAAATATTTACCTTGTTCTGCTGATTTGTGATGAAACAAAGTGTTGGTATCTCAGAGCTGCCCAGGGAGTGACACTGAGTTGCACACTGGTGGCTGCTTTCTGCAGTCACTTGCATAGCTCGCCAGTCCTTTGTCTCGAAGTTAGTAGAAATTTTGCCATTGACTAAATAGACTTTTATTTTCTTTGGGATAAATATCTTTCCCAGCATTTCTCTTCACCTCAACACCACCTTTTTCCTCTTGCATCCCCACAGCTATCTCTTATTTTATATGGCTGCAGCCATTTAATCTCTGACAGACCACTGTGGGCTCAGTCCAGCTGGTTATGTGCCACATGGACTTCTTGTGATCAAAGTGTCTCCATTTCAGGGACAGCTGTCTAACTGCAATACCTCTCACAGCCCCATCTCTCTGTGATCAAAATCATTGTGATTTCAAGCTGATTGTGACCAGCCAGGAGGAAGGAGAAAAGAGGAAGGACGTCGGTGCGGTTATGGTGTTAGCCAGAGCCTCTGGGGATGAAGGTGTATTTCCCTGTTCTGCCACAAATGGCTGTCGTGGCTTCAGGCAAATGACTTGAACTACTATACAGGTCCCTAAAATGTTGCTTAGGCAGCAGAATAATGCTTTAAAAGGTACAGTCCTGAAACCACAGATGGTCATGGCCTAAGCTTCTGCATCTCTCTGCCTGCGTGAGAAGTGTCTCAGTGAGAACACAACTGAACATTTCAGGGCCTGGCTCGTGTCTGAGCTTGCCTGGCCAAAGAGCTTTGGTGCTTCTCCACCTGCTCCTGCTGCTGGGAAAGGGCCTGGCTGGTGGGTGTCCCTGCTCCCATCCCACCCGAGCGTGCCCCGGGCGAGGGGACACGCGGGGCTTTCACTGCACCTCACAGTCACACCTTCCAAGGGAATGCCCTGCTCATCCCACCCCACCTGCCCACATACCCGGGGAATGCAGAGGCTGGGTGCTCTCTGAGGTGGAAGCAAGATGGGGATGCCTGGCAGGAGCTTTCAGGAGCTGCTCACAAACCGAAACCTCATGTAACATCCAGCAGGAGGACATTGGGCCATCAACATCAACGTGCCATGCAGCACATCCATGCCTGTTGGGCTGCCCTGCTTGCTCATGTAGATGCAAGAGTGGGAATTAAGAGCAGAGATGCTCCATGGCATCCTTTTTGTACCTTACCTCCCAGTGCTCTGCAGCATAGATCTCCACCCAGAAGGGAGGATTTCACACTCCCTTTAAGTTGGGTCTTATCTTGCTTGAGTAAAAATTTCATTAAAAAATACATAAATAAATTCTCTCTTGGAACAAAAAATATTAGGCCAAATCCTCTTCTTAGTCAAATACATATAATAACCAAAATCCTTGGAAATTTCTTCTCTATCTTTGTAGAAGAGTCAGAGAACCTCTTATTTTGCCCCAATTTCCTTTACTAAAAGGCAGACAAATATTGTCCTCTATTATTTTAACAAAACAGGTTGGGAAGGATGGGAGTTCAACAACCTGTTTTCAGTGTCTTACAGACTTTTACATTTCCCTCTTTTTTCTTAAGTGAACTTTTCCCCACACCTACTTTCTCACAGGTGTGAGAAACTGATGTACATTTGACCTCCTTTCTCCCCTCTGTTTGCACTCCACCACTGTCAGATGATTAGTCTAACTTCTCCAAAACCGTCTTTCTGTCTATCTTGTTAAAATCTTTTATTTTCATATCCTGACTCTCCTGGTGGTAACTTGAAAAAAAATTAAAATACAGACATTCTTTCATTAAGTAAAAAGGATGCATTTCAAGCCATGTTAATTAATCTTTGACAAAATCTTAAGGAAGACAAGACAACTGAAGTTTTTAATCCCCATTAGCCAGTGAGGAGGGGTGAACAATTTTATGAGCTGGAAACACACACAAAAAAAGGCTAAAATATTTTGAGTTTTGAAATCTTGTGCAATCATTTTGTGAAGGAGATGAAAACTGGAGTAGAAATCTAGAATACTTCAATGGCTGGTATCCAAGGGACAATGACTTTTCAGAAAGTTTGAGAAAATTAAAAAAACTAGGTACAGTTTCAACGTATTAGTCAAAATAACTACAGTGTGTTCCTTGGGCACTCCTTGAGTAGATGAGAAAGATTAAAGATTGGGTTTTTTCCTTGGTTTCAGGATTGTATCATGATGTATTGGATCAGGAATGAAACAGATCAAAACCAACTCCGTTTGTTTTTCCCTTCTTCACTTTAGAGAAGACAAGGTGTGTATATGGAGCACATACCCGGTGCATACAAAAGCAATATATAGTTTCAGTATGAAAACTATCACCTCTGTGCTTCAGAATCCTGTAACACATGCATCACTTAATCTGGTGTGTGCTGTGATTGCCACTCTCAGGAGCATGGCAGCACGAGAGTAATGCAAGCTCACTGTGTCCTTCAGTCAGTTTTGGGTTGGGCCCTGGGTTGTCCTTTCTGAATTGAGCACTGGCTCACTCCAAATCCTTGTACAAGCCACTTGGGGAAGTCTTTTCTAAAAAGTCCCCCACGTTTTGAGTTCTTCTTTTTTTTTTTTTAATGTAGCCTAAATTAGACACCTGCTGGTAAGTCTTTAAAGCCAGACAACCGTAAACAGAGGCATGCAAAGTCAGTGAATACTTTTGAGTCCCTTCAGCCTTACCTCTGTATGGCTGAACAGTTTCTGGTGTGATTTGGGAGGCCCAGATGAGTTACATCAGGGCTAAATTGTGAAGTTTATGTATATGTGTATAAATTTTTTTAAGTTTTTTTGTTGGGGTTTTTGGGGGATTTGTTTGGGTTGTTATTTGGTTTTTTTTTTTTCCCCAAAAGCTGATCAAGATCTTCATACTGTAAAGACTAAAGGTAAGTCCTTAGTCTACTTGTATACCTGTCTATGCAATATGGCCTTCTTGATGAAATGTATCTCTCAACCAAAGATGAAAGCAATGTATATTCCTTAACTTTAGGGACTTAAGACTGAGCTGAACCTCTCACTCCAGTGTTATTGCCAACAAGAAGACATTGCAACTCAGTTCAAAAATGCAAAGGAAGGTATGAGGAGAAAGCACATCTGGTGGTTACCTTTTTACTTTTAAACTTATCTCTGTCACAAGGAATTAAAAGGATAATCAATAAACAAAACATTGAAAACTGAGAAATCCACAGTAAAAAAGAACATTACTCATGAAAGGCATGATCTTACTTTCCCTTATTGGTAAAAATGAATCACAGCTGTATGTGAGAGCTAAGTGAAAAGAAAATTAACTGTAAATACTGCTTTCTTTTTCCTATCTTTTATCCTGTTCTTGTACCTATGAAAAAGGTTGCTATAAAAAAGAAGTTACATTTTCTGAAGCAATATTCACAGAGGCAGAGTCTTCACAACACTCAGCCAGCCAACTTGGAAGTTAACCTAGGTTCACTCATTTTCTTCAGTTGCCCAAGCTTTTGGTCAAAGCGAATGAGACCACTTTTTAAGGTTCAGCTCATCTACCATTGGACTTAAAGCCACAATTTTTGCTTTTTTTGGGAAACTCCTGTACTCAGCTAAGATGGAGAGGTGCTGTTTTGTCTGAGCAGGCTTTTGAATCTTTGATTCTGAAACCTTGTGCTTGAAATTTTAGTTTGCAATGTTCGCATAATTTTTATGTTTGATCAAGCCTTCTTGTGTCTTAGTGCCTGTGAATAAGCTTGGCCTTTTTTATGGGCAGTTTGTGATTGAAAAATAAAGAGAAGAAGTAGGGATGATTTCACTTTGAAGTTAACAAAAAGTATAAGTATGACTCAGTAGATAAAAGAAGTCCTGCCCCTAAACTTGACCTTAGTGGTTATTGGCCTTTGATATAAAATCCTGCATGTATGATATATACCAATGTTCAGTAAAAACAAAAGTAAACCCAATTCTATTGAATGATTTATTTTTTTACAATAAAAGATGCCTTATAAACCAGAAATTTTTATATATATGTTTTTTTAAATTCTTATAATTCTCCCATAATACTCCCAGGTTAAATAGTCACACAACACAGATGGATATATTAATATTTGAACAGGTAGAGCCAGATCCATGATCTCTTATAAATCAGACAAACTTTTCCCAAGGAGTGCTGCAGCCAGTTTTCCCTCACTGAGGAGCAGTGCAACTGTAAATGAATGGTGAAAGTGTGGAGCTACTTCCAGAAGACTACTGCCACTAATGTAAAACAATTGCAGTTGTGAGATTATCATTCAACCTGATCTTTAAATACTTCAATCATTCTTCTAGGGAAGTGAGTAAAGTCTTCCAGAATCTCTCCAAAAGGCTTTTATCACCCATCTGCATAACCACTACCACTTGTATTATCTGAAGTGGTCTTTGAGTCAGATCCATAGGTCCATTTATCAACTTCACAATACCATATGCCTCTTCAAAACTACCCAGCACAAGCAATATCCTTCCACTTCTGATTTCACAGGAGAACCAGAAGGGATCCCAGGCTTAGCAAGAGGGTTTAGAAGCAGAATAAATCTAAAATGCAATATAGATGTGACTAGAATGCTTTTAGGGACCCATAGTGGTGAAGGGGGCCTATAGTGGTGAAGGGGCACAGGTGGTGAAGGCACCCTCAGAAATGTCCCCAGCTCAGAATAAATCAGTATTTCCTTTTTTTCCCTAGCCATGTAATATGTCATCTCTCTGCTGTAGTGGGCAATTTCTACTGTACTGTCCTAATCACTATGGAAACATGAAATACAACTGGATTCAGTAAACCCAAGGCAGAATCACATCCACTTGAGATACTGTTTTTGTTTGGTGGGAAGTCACTGATAAGCAGATTTGAAACTAATTCAGCCAACTTATCTACCTGATGGTGACCACATCAAGATTCTGCTTCTCTCCAGGAACACCACACGGACAATGACAAACATTTACTGTGGTAGAGATACAGCCTTCTGCTTCTTCCTTCTGTGCTTCTTATGTCTATTACCTGTCAAAGAAATTAATTAGTTCAGTGTGAAGTGAGCTGTGCTTGACACACCCGTGTTGCTTTTTTTTATCACTTTATTATCTTTAAGGCTGTTGACGTGGATTGTTCAGTAATTCATTACAGTACTTTTATAGACTGATTAGTTTATGATGCTTGGCATCTTCACATCTTCCCTTCTCCCTTTGCAAAGACTTCTGCCTTTTCTCATTTAATAGAGCTTTCCTAGTCTTTGTTCCCACATGCAATCACTAATATTTGGAAAAGTATCTTGGTTAGTTCCAAAATCAGCTAGTTTGGCAACATCAAACTTTTTCTCATTTTGTCTAGGGTAACTTTCATCTACCTCTGCAGGCTAAAACATTAATGTAAATTTGTTCTTTAACCTGCTTTTTCTGTATTCTGTCTGGTACATTCTGTCCGGTACATTCTGTCCTTCTTCAAATATATTTTTTCCATGTGTCTGACTGCAATGTATCTTTTATGTTTGTGTGTATGCGAAGCCATGCTTGCTTGTTTGCTACATTACCTAATGGATTTATACATTGTTTTCCTCCTCCTTTTAATATATTAATAGCTACTTTTTTCCTTGCATTTTATGCCTCATGATAATTTAAATATATTTTCCATCTGAGATTTTTCTGATTTTTCCCCATTGATCAAACTTGGAAATAATGCTTATAAAATAATATGACTTTCAAGAGTGCTTGTCGTAGAAGCAGAAATCCTACTGTAAAGGCCAGGAAATTCACGTTTAAGTTCTTAGCTTTCAAAATAAAGTTCCCAAAGAATGAGAATTAAAGCAACTGGGAAACAGGCAGCAGTTGTTGTACAAAAAGGAAATTACTTCTTCCTTTCACTCAAAGCTTAAAACAAGCAGCTGCATATTATATGACACTATGAACTAACTCAAATATATTGGATAAAATATTTGTAATATCAAGAAAATATGGAAAAACATGACTGATGTTATCGGGAAAATAGTGTCACGATTATTTAAATATTCTATTTTTAACATAATAATCAATATAAAAATAATATTTTTTTTCCTATAGATTATATTTTATGTTTGACGTACAGGTGCTGTAGCTGTATCATCAGATGTGTTGTGCTTGTCATGTAACTGACCTAAAATCTTTGAAAAGTGTCATATGGACTTCTCAAATAGCTTCTGTGAATACACATTGTCCCTTGTATAGTCATGTATCTTTCTCTCTTCTGTTTAGAAGCCTAGGCTTTTATAAAGAGTCTGTGTTTTCTTTTAAGAGCTGCTGTGATATGCCTTTGAGCATGTTTCATTTGTTGTTTTGACTGGCTTGACTTTTCACTTCAACAATTCAGCTGAATTACAAGTCTTGCATTAATTTTAATTAATCCTTTTGATAACATTAATAACAAAAAAGTCAGTCTTATCAGGGGTAAGAATCAAGAAGGATTAAGAAGCTGAAGCATGAGGGACAGAATAGAACATGAATCAGGTCTGCCAGATGGAAAATGAAATGATGAAGAGAGAAGAGTAGGGGGTAGCTCATGGAATAGAGAAGAATGAAATTGGTGAGTTGGGAGTTCACAAACTATCAGACTTGTCTTCAGACATCCCAGCCTTTTCTGAGAGGCACAGTGAGTACAGGAGCTGCAGTTTGGGTATTGATGACACAGAGAAAGGTGTCTGTCCATGTTCCTGTACTGTGTGAAACTGGGAGCAGGTCACAAGTGGTGGCTGTGGAGAGATTCCATGCCATGAGCCTGTGCTGGGCTGGAATGCCAAGTGTTCAGGGATGCCTACAGTGAAGGGAGAGGAGGTGCATGACCTAGCCCCAAGCCTTTCCCAACCATTCCATGGGGCAGTGGTGCTCCAGATGAAGGAAAAGATGCTCCACCTCCCACCTGTCACCACATCCTCTGCTTGTTCTCTGGAGAAACATGCTGACCTTCTTGCCTTGGCCACATGGAAATTTTTTTAAGTGGCCTGGAAGAAATAAAAGAGTTGGCTGAAGTAGATGGGTATCATACAACTGAGGGCAACGATTAGCTATGAATTTCTGGGTGCTGTTCTGGCCACATTAACTTGAAATAGAGACTGAGTTTTTAGTGTGCTATTATTCATAACAGAATTTTCAGAACACTGCAGGACAGTTTGTGACTAGTTCCCAGTGAACATCAGTGAGGACTAGATGCTCAACTCTCAGCTGCACCTCCCTTCTGCATCACTTACAGGGCTGGCAGAAGGCTAAGTCAGGGAAGAGGTGACTAAGGAGCACTGGGGAGGTGAGTAGGAATAAGAAAGGGAGAACAGCAACAGCAGAACATACCCAGGTCTTTGGGTTAAAGCACTATTATATTGACAGGGATTGGCAATCAGCAATGGAAGTATGGATGCAGGAAAACACTTCCTGTGGTTCTGAGAATAGAAGTAATTTTTTAAACAAAATAGTATTTCATCTAATTGCAGGTTTCATGTGTTGAAATCAGTTGTTACTTCATTAGAGTGTTTGCAGTGTGGCTGGTCAATTTGCAGATCTATAGGTATATAGCTGTATACATATACACAGGTATATACACTATCTATCTATCTATCTATCTATCTATCTATCTATCTATCTATCTATCTATCTATCTATCTATCTATCTATCTATCTCTCCTTGGGAATCCAAGAAGCTTTTCTCTGACTTCCAGTGTTATGTTTAAAATAGCATGATGGCTGTTACTATAATACAGCTTTATCATGTGCACTATTTAAGTCTGCCAAAATAAATGCGAATGTAAAGGAAAGAGAAGGATGGTGGCTGACTGAGTAATGTTCAAACTGTCAAATTTCTCATGAACAAATTAGCTGATCCTAATCTAGTTGACATTGGGAAACCATCCAGGATTTTTTTTATTATTTAGGGTTTTTGATATGACTTCTTATTGGAACTGAAACCACTGCTTCCTTGGCTCTGATTACATCCTTCCTCACCACAGAGTGCTCGGTCTCATTCCTGATGCCTGTGCATCAAGACAAAGGAGGAATAGGATAAGAGGAATAGGACAAGAAAAACTCTTTGCTGAAGGCAGCCTAGAGAAGAAAGCCTCTGGTAGGTCGATGCAGATGTGAAGATGCTCAAGCTTTGCAAGAAGCTTGGGCTAGAGCTGGGCCATTCCATCATATAAAAACAGTCACAATTTTGCAATGATCCTGCTGAAACTGGACCTTTCCTTTCTCATCTACTTGGAATAATTATGTATACTCTTATTTTGTCCTTGAACATCTTGGAATCAAAATCCCAACAACAAATGCAGAGAAGATAAGTTCTGTTGTAAAAGACTTCTGTGAACTGGCACAAGTCACCCACTTCTATGTGGGTGAGCTGTGCCAGTTTTAAATTGTCATGGGAAACCTCTGGATGTGCATATGATATGCCTAAATGTGGTGCTTGGGAGAGCTCTTCAGAAGTCTGTTCTTCAAGTTTTGTTCCTGTTCCAGTTCCAGCAGGCTGGTTCACCAGCTCGGCTTTCTGGTTGAAGAATGAACAATTTGTTACTTAAATACCTTTGGGTTACAGATTAAAAGTGAGGTTTGGCTAAGTATCAGTGTGTGGTTGCTGGATGCTGGGGAACTAAAAGACGACAACCAGAGGGAAAAGAAGGCATCTCATGTCTTCTGTTCAGAAACAAAGACAGAGAAAAAATAAAACCCTTAAAAGGGGAAAATTAAGAGTTACAGCAACTACATATTAGAGCTAATTGCCCGGACACTTTAAGAAATTTGATTTCAGTGTGGGGGAACTTAATTTGCTCTTGGCAACAGGGTAGAATGCCTAATTCAACTTAACAAAAATACGTTTTTTGAAAGAGGAAACAAGACTGACAGAATTTTGGCATGTCAACAAAAAGTAAGAATACAAAAAGAAAAGGATTAGTGAAAAGAAGATCAAGAAAGGATCAAAAATATATTGGCTAGAGTCCAGAAAACATTTGTTACATTTTATAAGCAAAGCTATTCTTCCAAAGTGTGTAGAACAGAGGAACTAGCTGATCTTTACCTAAAGCAATATTGGCCACCCTGTGTGCTAATGAACAGATGTCCCCATAGGAATCAGAAAAACGTTGATCTCCCTACGGTAACCGAAATGTCATAAACTGCCAGGTCTACCTGCATCTTCCTAAATGGAAAATTCAGTAGGAGCTTGGACATTTAGATCTGTAAGTAAACAACACTGCCCATATATTTAATACAAGTAAATTATTTTACCTTTAGTAAAAGTTTTCTTGTTTTTTTACTTCTATTTCCTGCAACATAAGGACCTGAGCCACTCCATAAAATGGTCAGCCTAATAGAAGGAGAATATTTTTCCATGTGATGTTCAAGTGTACTGTGGCAAAACCAGTGCTGCAGGACAGCCAGAAAGTCAATATATAGATTAATAGTTAATATAGTTAAACCAACACAGTATGTATTCATCAGGAGGTTTCAAATTGAGAGATCCCTCATTTGCTAGTGGCCAATGTAGGCCACTAGCAAATACTGAGCTAGATCAGTCTTAGGTCTAACCCAGGAGAAATATTTTTACAGTCTACTCTTGCACTCCTAAAACCTTTGTATTTGCCATTTTTCTAACAAATTTGGGAAAAATTTACTTTTAACTGCTATTTCCAGGTGAGGGTTGTTAACTAAATAAATAAGCATTCTGTTATAAAGTCAAACAGATTAGCTCAAGACAGGCTCAGATTGGTTCAGTTAGTAGTTAGCCTCTTCAGTATTACACTGAAAGGGACTAGGAGTGTTCACAGGGTCCACAATAATACAAGCAACAAATAATCCTAAACTTGATGGTTTTTTTCAGGTGGTTGCAATCACTGATGTATGCCTTGAAGTAGAGTAAAAATTCAGAGCAGAATTACTGGAAGAATTATCTGACTGTTGGTGCTGCCCACCCAAAATTTTTATGTTACCTGTGCGTAATAAGATACAGGCTGAACAGAGTAAAAAAATTCTTCCTGCAGTATAAACTAGGAAGTGTATAATTTATTTTATTCAAATAATTTCTCTTCAATTCAGATTAGACTTGAATGACTTTCTAAAACTATTTGAAGCTATTTCAAGACTGTATTATGTCAATTTTCAAAAGTGTTGCCTGCAAAATTTGTCTGAATACCTTGATACTGCTAGGATACATTTTTACCTAAATTCAGATCAGCTGGGGAAAAAAACATTTAGGACAGAAGACTGTGGGAGCCGTCAAGAGGACTAGTAATTGTAGGCCAGAGTCTTTCACTGCTAAACTGTGTCCACATGGACACTGCTAAATGCATCAAATTACTTTGATTTAGCTAAACTCAAATGACCCACAACTGTCTCTTTCTGATATGGAAAAAGTTTTTTTTTGTTTTCAGTTTGTACTACCTCATTTGGAAAGGGATTCATGCTTGACTGGGAAGAACCTTCTCATACCTGACAGAAAGTTCAAGCTATTTTTATCTGAGCAGTGATAGTGGTGTAAGCGACCGACTCAACCTTCTGTGTAAGTAAGGCAGGAATCACAACTCAAAGGCCATGGAAGTAACCAAGAGTCATAATCTGGTGGCATTCTGGTGATCTGCTAGCATGGGTTCTGTTCCCTTGGTCCAGTTCCTGGGAGATGACCATTACCACCAGAATGGATCAAGTAGAGAGTTTGAGATAGAGCAGTCAAGATCAACTCTCTGCACTAGAAATAGCCTTCCAAGATACTAGGAGCAAGTAATGTAAGCAATCTTACCCACTAGAGCCCACTGGTATGGCTGTTTAGAGGCTTAAAAAGAAGAAGAAAACTAAATCACAGGGTTTTGATACGAAAAGTTACTCAAACTATTTATTCACAAGAGAAAAAAAAGGTTTTTGAAACAATTAGAGATTGTTATGATTGATATCAGAGTTTTTTAAATGGCAGTGAATCATCAGAAGTCACTTGCAGTGACTCATATGTGGTCAAAACTTTCATATGTCAAACAGGTATTTTTCTCAAAGAATACCTTTTCATGTTTCTTTGTTTATATTCACTTATTCAGGGTATGTCTTTGTCTTTAGTCTTCCCCATGAGTCCATACTGTGAGCCAGTCTGCCAGACTAGCTAATAGTGCAACAATATGTTCTGTACCTCTTCTGGTTCAGCCATGGTGAGCTCCACTCACCTTTGGACTACAGTGTGTAGGTACACAAGAGGAACTCTCTTGCTGATTGCTGTGGGATGGGTTGTGTGGGCTTCTGCCCAAGTGCTGAGAGCAGATTCTCTGCCTCCTGCAATCTGGCCCTACATCCAGCGCCCACTGAAGCCCACTCATGTTAGACTTCATGGAGCTCTGCACCTGATACCCCTTCAGAATGTAGCAGCCATATTGTCATTTGACAGTGCTCTCAATAACATCATCAGGATGATTTGAGTTGTCTGGAGTGATGCTAAGACACTTTTAGGAAGAAGCTCGCAGTTGTGCTCCAGGCTTCCTGCCCTTACTAATCACCTGTGCAATGGCAGCTCTTAGAGGTTCCACAGCAACTAGGTGGGTAGGATTTCATTTTCATGTAATACACTATTTACCATGCTGCCACGCTACCTTCAGGACATACACCTAAAACCACTTCACCCCATTTTCAGTAACACCTGTTAATTATTCAGTACAATTTTTTATTTTGACTCTACTCAGTCTTCGGGGAAGAATTTTGCTGCTGATTTTAAACATAACTTTCCACTTGGCTTGAGTTTTAGTATTCTTTTCTGTATTGTATATAACATGCCTGTCTTTGGAATTTTTCATTATTTTTACTATTAGTGAAGAATTGTACCAAATAAATATGATGTATCAATGTTATTCCTTACAGACACATTTGGAAGATGTGATCATATATAATGAAAGGACCAGAGCTTCTCTGAATACTTCCTTAGAAATTAAAACCTTTTAAAAAAGCAATTTTTAAAGTTTTTGTATATATTTTTTAAGAAATTCATTACAGGTTAATTTTAATGGTGTTCATAATATGGACTCATGGAGAAGACTAAGAACAAAGAAATATCGTGAATAACTGAATATAAACAAAGAAACACCAGAAGCTATTCTTTGAGAAAAATACCTGTTAACGTATGAAAACTCTGACCACAAGTAATGACTTCTGTAGAGGAATTTATTGCTGGTTTGGTGATTTGGGGAGGCATATTCCTTACCAGTACAATACAATCTTTTACATAGGAGACCTGATCCTTTATAAAGGTTCAATTTAAAATCAAAAAAAGTTAAAGCTGTACTGCAGTTTGGCTAGCAGTTGCCCTCACATCTCTCACTCCTGGCATTTTTGGAGAAATCAAGGATTTGCCAGAGGTGGAGTAAGAGTGTCTTGGAAACGGTTCCTGGGGCACCCCAGGGTTCCAGCAGGGCAGAGGAGTCAGGAGCACTCGTTAATCTACAGCAGTGACCAGGCTGACTCCCATGGCCCTTGCTAATGCTGGCTTCGTTTACAGCTCTTTGT
Source organism: Ammospiza nelsoni (assembly GCF_027579445.1). NCBI lineage: Eukaryota > Metazoa > Chordata > Aves > Passeriformes > Passerellidae > Ammospiza > Ammospiza nelsoni. The sequence goes on from NC_080635.1 coordinate 58,252,278, forward strand.
TCAACTCCCCAGAGCTTGCATAGAGTAGCACTTCAAGGAATGGCTGGACTTGAGGAAGTAGTGAGTGGAATCTTTGAGACTCCTCTTCTGGTATGGTAGGAAAAAAACTGAGGAGGCCTGTAACAGTGTGGTCTATGGATGTGTTATCTCTGCTCTGGTGTTTGACAGGCTTTTGATGCCGTGATGACTCATAAAAAAAAGAGTTGGCAGAGAAGCCACGATGGGCCATGTGCCCCACTGGTGATAGCAATGAAAAAACAATGTCTTGGACTAAAAGTTTGTCTCAGCCTTTGTTTCAGAAGATACCTTTTGTTATCACTCTTTGCTTTGAAACATATATTCATACAATTCATTATGCTCAATTTTTGTCTTGTACTAATATATTAAAATACTTCTGTGACAGTTATTTTTTAATTGGTCTTGAGATTTTTGTCAGTAGTCTAGAAAACATTAATAATGCTAATCAAACTGAAATGAGAATCAAATTTTCTGTGTGCCTGTATTACAAGTGCTGTAATTGTACATTGTATTTGTTTATGCAAGTAAACATTTGAATGTTTAGAAATTATGCATATACATATCAACATATTCCTTAGCTATTTTGTACACCTACTTAATTACATTTAAAGATGCATTTGGGGTATTTATTCATGCATATGCTTATTGAATAGCTTACTGCATGCTGAATATTTCTGATTGCAGGGAGGTTTTGTATGTGTAATTAATAGGTTGTTCCATAAGCAAAGGAATTGATGGCTTCCTACAGATTTGAATCTTTTGTACCTTAGCAATTTCGACCTGTCTCAACAATAATATTTTCATGGCTGACCTGACAGGATTAATGTGCTCTGTGGTCAGCCAGTATGTGTAGGTTCATTGGACAACAAGACAAATATTTATTGGAACTGCTGAGTTCTTCTTCCTTTTGCTCTTCTGCAGTATTAATGTATGATGGTATTCCACTAAGGAGTTCAATTCCAAGAAGCACTTAGGATCGTAATTATCCTTAAGATACTTGCCACATTTTGAAATGTCTAGAAACTGGCTAGTGAAGTCAGAAGGTATGGGGCAGGAGACATGCAAAGGAAGAGATAGACCTCTGGACACAATCAAATGCTTATCACCTTAGGAATTCAAGTTGAAAAGAGTAAAATTCATGACATTTCACTTACAGTATCTACTGTAACTTTTCAACAGCTCCAGGACAGAGTTTGCCCCAGATCTATGGTTACCCTGGAATCCATGGCCTGAAACTAGGTTCAACTGAAAAAGCAACAACTAAAACAACAAAGTGTTGTATGGTTTTATTGTTGCAAACAAAACCTTCCAAATAAAGAGCAGTAAATCAAAGATTTTTTTCCTTCTTGGCCCTAGAGAAAGCCTGATGTAACATAGCAGGTAAATCTTACAGTCACATGATGACATGGGCTATAAATACATGACTCTCACACAGTCGTTCCTCTGATATAGCCAGAATGACCTGTAACTCTCTTTGTTTGCGTTGTTTTTACCTTAAAAATTTTTTCAAAATTTCTGGTACTTTTGTATCTCCTTGGCCTAACTTTAGTCTTTTTTTCACTTTTTTCTTGTTTCTAGTATTCATGGTCTCTTAGCACCTGTTGACTGTCTCATTTCCCACAGTTTGTGTTATCATGTGATAACACCAGCTGAAGGGTGCTTCTGAAACAATAACCACAAAGGCAGACTGTGGTTTTGAGAAAGGCACATTTTGCAGAGGGTGACATCCAACACTTATCATGATGCCACCTGCATCTATATTTGAAGTAGTCTCAAAAGTAAAATGAATCATGTCTGACTTTGTGTAAGTGTCAGAAGTCCAGTGTAGAAATTTGAAAAGAAAATTAGCTGCTTTTATAAAGAAGTTGAAGCACTGAAGTCAATTACCTTCACTTGGATAATTTGAGGCCCTAACCATATCATCACATACCATGACTCCTGCTCTTTAGCTCTTTCCTAAATAAAACATCCCCAAACTCAAACACATTCCCATCCTACCTTGTGATCCCAGTAGCAGCTGTACCCACAGAAGGTCTTTTTGCTTGGAGTTGCCCCTTATTCGAGTAGAGTGAACATCTTCTTTCCTAAGACTTCATTCCCTGCCTTCAGAGATATTGAGTGAAGCAGGAAGTGACACCTGCTACCTACCTGAGAAGGAAACTCACCACCCTTAGGGAAGACTTATGATTGGGCAGCAACAGTCAAAACTCCCTCTTTCCTCCCCATACAGCCAGACAAAACTAGGATGGCATCAGCAGGTGTCTTTCAATGTTCAAATACTTCAGCTAGAAGGGCTGGGTCTTTCACATCACTGCTTTTTCCTAGAGGATATGATACCTTTTGAAAGAAAGTTACTGCCAGAAAGGCCCCCAAGCCATGAGAAATACTAAAAAACCAAACCTAACCAAAAGATGCATGATGACTATTTAAAAAATACTTTCTATTATCCCCTCGCATTAATGGGAACAATGAATAGCCTCCTCTGCCTACCTGAACCTGTGAAGAAATTCAATGCCATAAAAATTAACACTATACTTGAATCCATACTGAACAGGCACCTACATAGTAGGCTTTGATATGCCACCCTCCTACCTCAGAAACTAGTTCAGAAACAAGTTTGATTCTAAGACAGCTTCAGAAAACAACTGTATAGAGTTGTGACCAGAATAATTCAGATCAGAATAAGTCATTCTCCTGTAAATGCTCAGGATTTTCAATTCTCAAAATGCTGTTTTGTCATTACAATTACAGTGATCTCATGCTCAATTGCACCAGTTGTGAATGTTTCCTCAAATGTTACTTTCCCTGGGACGGACAACACCTGTCCTCTTCCTCAGCAAGGACAGTCAGCCCAGCTAGCTGCTAGCCTGCTTTTAAGGACAGCTACCACACCCCATATTCACTTGGGAGAATAAACAGGAAACAAAATACGCGAGAACTGGGATGCAGGTCGAAAACATGAGAATACACATCTTGGAGATCCTGAGGCTGTGGTATATGTGCTATGTTTATTAGATACTCAGTAGTCAAGACAAATAGATGGGAGGAGTGGAGTATGTGGAGAGGGGGTGTTGCACACGTGGCAGAGAAGCAAACTGTAGATGAAGAACCTAAGAGTGTGGCTGCAAGCTTAGATAAAGGTCACAGAGTTTTTCTTACACATGCAAGTCAAACAAGGTCAGAGCTCACACTCATGCATCTTTCTGCAGTTTCTGGTACTTCTACAGTTTTAGCACACTTTGATCCTTGACAACTAGCCCTACTATCCCAGAAAATGTGTGGGTATCACTAAGTGGACAGCATGTTAAAAAAACCTTTCCCATTAATTCTGGATAAAATAAATCTGGTTGGGATGGGGCGGTAGGGATTTTTGGATCTCGATTCAAGCCATGTCGTGTTTTCCAGGTCAATGCACAGTTTCCAGTCTGGTTTACCTAAATAAATGTAGTCCAAAAGACCTGCTGTAGAAAGGGAACCAGAACAGAGTGGTCAGGGGCTGTTGGCTGCATGCTTTGACCTCTTTTTCTGTCTTTCAAGCATTTACTCAAGAGATATGGGTAAAACAGTACATCTAAAAGCCATGAATCAATTAAAATAAGAACTTGTTCAGATAGTTTATGTAGGAAGCCAGGTTATGTGATAACATTAGACATTTCTTGATTTATAATCTTTAAAACGATCTGTATTCCTGGACAAGACAGAAAATAATGTTTGTCAGAAAGGAACAACAAAATCACACAGAAACCAGATAAATAATTTGTGTGAAGATGAAACCTGTCTCAAGGTTAAAGGTAGTTAGGTCCATTATTACTGAATGCTGGAACTAAGTTGTAAATCAACAGAAACTTGTGTGTGGGTAATAAATGAACATAAAGTATTGTCTTCCAGCTCTCACTGCTGATACCAGGAAAAGCCTTACAGTCTTCTCTGGCTGTTGAAAGAAGCATAATGAAGTGCAGTATTTCTAATTAAACAAATCACATGTTTTTTTTGGTAATTACTTGCTGTCTTTTGCAGACAGGCCAGAGGTTTCATTCACCTTCTTGTATATGTTTTCTTGTCTTTGCAGAGATCAGTGTTTCATTTTGGGATTTTTTAAGGGGAGACATTTTGATTTTTCAGAACCAGGTGGGATTTTGAGAGCAGAGATGGATATACTGAAATGAACTCATTTTTGTTTCTTAGTGGGAGGCCCACAGGAAAGAGAAAAACAAGTTTCCTCAGCCCAGACAAGTTTAGCAAGATAGTGTGAGCTGAGAGCTCAGACATAGACACTGATCATCTGCAGGCCATGTATTTGAAGAGCATAGAGCCCTTATTGTTGATGGTGTACAAATCCCCTCAGGAATTGTCACACTAATATTGCATAACCAACCACTTTGTGCTCAGTAGAAAAAATTTACACTGATGAACGGGGGCACTCTTTGAGAAATATCCTCATGTGAATTCTCATGTCCATGAATCAAACAATGAAAAAAAATTATTGCATATAGCTATAAAAAATACAAAAAGTTTATTTACTGATGGTGGCTTAGCTATAATCCTTTATCAGAAGGGACTGTCCTAAGCCATGATTGCACTGTTAAGGTGATGGTGTTACACAGCTGCCTGCAGATCACCCACATTTGTATGTGTGTCCCTGACAAACAGATCCCTGAAGGCCACACTTGCTTCTTCCCGTGATCCCATCTGCCTCTTGTGTCACTGAGTCATGTCAACACTGTTCTACCTCCAACCACTTTGCCACTTGAAAGGTTAAGTTTGGGCTTCACTTCTTGCTTTTCCGGGCTAAGTTTAGTTCATGAGAGGCTGCTGAAGTACAAACAGGTACCATGGAACTGGAGCTCACTGCAATTGTTAAGGGTGAAGCCAAGGTCACTGACAAACAGCAGGAAATCAACAGCTGAAGTCACAAACACCATTAATGGAAGAGCTTTGCAACATATCGGAATGAACCTGTTATACTCACAGAGGATGGATGGATGGATGGATGGATGGATGGATGGATGGATGGATGGATGGATGTACAACATAATCCCCAGAGTAAGCATGGCAGTACAGCTTCCCTTGATGCTCATGCCTTCCCAGCTCACGCCTTCCCTAACTCCTACCATCAGAAAGCCTAATAAAAACTAGTTATAATCTACAATTTGCACACTCTGGCAACTGAGATCTACATTTTTAAGCACAAGCATACTTTTCTTCACTCATCTGCTGACCTGTGGTTATACAAGTCTCTCCATACTTTGTTTTTCATTAGACATTTATCCCTCAAGTAAAGAAGAGAAACAGAGTAAGGAACTATGTCTGTGCTGCATAGAACTGGTAGAAATGATTGATTTTTAAAGTAATGATTTAATCAATTTGTTTTTAAAAGGTTTTTAAAGATTTGGATTCTGTATTATTACAATTGCCCCTTTTCCTTGAAGATCTGGTCGTGGAGAAAATGTGTATAGAAGAATCCATTATTCCCTTCTTGCCTGGGGCTGCAATTATAATGCTAGGCCAGATAGTACCTATTACCTGCCTGCTTCCTGTTATTTTTGGAATGATCTTAAACAAGGTGAAAGTGCTTATTCAGGGTGCAGGAATAGGAAGGTTTTATTTCACTTATCCAAATATAAATGCTGTATTTAGCCAGTATTTTACATGACAAGCTAAGGACCAAAATCAATTCATCTTTATGTGAATCTTACAATAATGTCAAATAAATTGGATGAGACCCTGAAATAACAAGAATTACACATCCTGTGGGAATCTGCAGATGTTGCACTGTCGCTCTCAGCTATACACCATGTGGCAGTTCTTTTTTCACTTTCTAACCCTCACAAAGTATTTACTGTTCACAGTCAAGTGTGTTATGTCTGTATTAGGCTCAGACTATAAATAGTCACACTGCCTATAACTAGAACAGATTGTTTGAGCATACTTGTGAAATAAAACTTTTTACATAAAAGCAACACATTCACCTTTTCACCAGCTAAAACTTTCTCATCAATACTGCTGATGCAGAGGTCACATTTAAACTGTATTGATGGTCTGTCTGTGTTTTGCTTTTTGTTGCTGGTGCAAAGTACTATAAGAGACAAATTTAGCTTCCAGAGACAGGATAGCATAAAGATTAGCAATCTGTTTGGGTAAAACTGAATGTAGACCTAGTTTTACAGATTTTGCCCATACTGAAAGAATTATATGCAATCATTTTGACTTTCCTCAATTATTATTTTCTTTTCTTTGTGTAAATATCTTTATTATGGCTAAATTTTTGTCCTCCATTCTCAATTGATTGATTTCTCCCTTGCTATTTACAAATAGGGAAACATCTCAACAAGATTTCAATCGCTCACTTTGTGCCTTGGAAGCTTGGAACCAGTGTGACTAACCATGGGTTCTTTAATGTACATTGGTAAGTAATACAGTTTTCTACTAGTTCACACATAGCTTAGGATTCTTTTCAGAATGAGAGAATGACATAAAACACAGAAAAATCAGTTCCTCTGGGTCTATACCTGAACAGAATTATTTTAGAAATACATGGTAGTTGCATACCGGTTATAAAGTGAAAGTTTTAAATCCTGTAAACTTAATGTGTAATCACATTAAAAATGTCTGTGGAGTAAAGCAATGATGCTCATTTGTACAACATTAATTTATTTCAGGAGCCTACAGAAGTCATGTAATGTGTACAAATGCAACTCTGCTATAAGACTTACAAAGGGACTTCCAATACCTTGACAGTATTTTGACTGGTCATAAATACATGTGTGTGTGTTTATTTTCACCTTTGAGATACCAATGTTTTACTGCTATTGCTCTTGTGTGTCATTTCTGGAGAAGAATCATGCTGTTTTCAGTAGGGTAAAAATACAGGAAAAAATACAGATAATCATTTTTCCAAACAGCCTACAGCCTGAGACAAACATGTTTTTTTGTTGAATAATGACTTTTCAACAAACAAGAAATTTTCTTAAAATTTTCAAACCAATTGATTGCAAAATACCTCTTTTTTCCTCTTTGTTTTGAGAAGTGATATGTTTTCTTGATGTGCACTCAAATATAATATGTCAAGTCTGCTTTAAAATACTGGAAATGGTCATGTCTTTATTGCAAGGTGAAGTGCTCATACAAGCACATAGTAGTTGCTAAGTGCCTGTAATTTTGTAAACTGGCAGGTTTCCTCGCCTACCTAGGAAAAAAACCCAGTACCATGCCCAGGCCTCTTTAATGCCCTTCCCTCAGGAAGAGTACATTACCTGAAATGCAAACCCGACCAAGCAGCAAAACACAAGATATTTCCCCTGACTAAGGCCCCTACAATCAGGAGTCCATGGACCCAGCTGAGTTTCTTGGTCCTTAGCAGAACTCACTTGATGCTTTCTCCTTTGGTCAAATAAAGGCACAGGACTGGCTGGTTCCAGTGCTCCTCTCCACCTCCTCAGGCTCAAAGGGGCCCTTGGTTATTTGCCTCCTCTTTGCTATATTTCACTTTCTTTTAATCTTGTATTTCCACAGATAACATCCATTGACATTTTCTCACTGCCTGAGAACATAGATAAGAAATTTGCTATACCTATTATTATTATCTTTTGTTGCTCAGCTCATGGTTTCTCTAGCAGTAATTGGGTATCTAATACAATTTACTCCACTGGAACCCAATGTAAAATTTTGTGCTTTTGTTCAATCAAAATTCCCTTATTTGTATAGTTTGTTGGCCTGGTTAGGGTCAATTTGATTCATGAAAGTAAACCCAATTATCTCTATTGACTTCCTGAAGGTTTGGACCAGGCCCCAAATGAATTTTTATAAAAAGATGACCAGTTTCTTGTAGTTAGACAGTATTAGTAGCATTCTGCTGTAGCTTTTATTGGGAATGAAATGTGGATTTCCTCAGGACCACAGATGAACTGAAGTAGGAATATTTTTCTGTTACTATTGCTAAGGCTGCCCTTACTCATCGTGATAATAACATTTCCAATCATTCTAAACTTTCCTTTAACAGAATTATGTGATCAATACAGGGGGCTGGCATTGCTTCATAGCTGTAAATTATAACCTCACATTTTTGAAATCCAGCAAATTACTGATGCATTTATCTAATGCTTCACCAGAATAAGGATTCTGAGTGGCAAGTAGACATTTTGTTACTAAATTTATTGTTACAGGATTACAATGTATTCTTGATTACATTTCACTTAGTACAGTTTTATACCTTGCAAAGTATATGACAGTGACTTAATTCTAAATTCTGCAGAGTGTCAATTATTAAGCACTGAACAGAAGAAGTTCAGTAAGTCCTGAATGTCCTACCATCAGTTGAATCACTGTAGATAGCCTTTGACGATTTCTATTAAATACTTCAGACTGCAGGAATAGTTTATGTCAAATAAAAGAGCTATTCCACAAGCTTTGAAGGGATGAAATGTGGATTCTTTTGCACTGTATCTGTTGTCCCCTAACTAATCTTCACAGCTGTAACCAGAATGGTCTCTATATCTCTGACTCATCACTGGGCCCACACTATGGCTAATGTGAAACTCTGCGTACACACAGAGCATGTAACATTAACTTTTTTACATGTTTTTTCATCTGAGGGAACACTAATTTGAGTCCCCCTCTTGCATCTTGCCACTGAATTTATGATGATTAAATGTATGAAAATTATTTTTTCATAAACTTTGCTTTCATAAAGTTTGCAAACCTCTTCCCCCACAAAAGCCTCCACAAAAATTACTAATGTAGAAGGGAAATTAAGTTTCAACTTTTTTCCATGAGTGCAGGGCAAAGAAAGACTCTGTTGCTGCAGGGATCTCCTCCATTCCAAGATGATGTAGTTGATATTGTAAGATGTGTTAGCCTCTGGTGTTAGACAGGTATTGTCTGCAGGAATGATTGCTACAAGGTAGCAGGATGAAGTATTGTGGGAAAATATTTTATTCATAGCAGAGAGACAGAAAGAACCATTGTGTCCTTGCATGGTTTGGGGAAAAAAAAATTAATGATAACTGAATTTGGCTTACACTGCAATGCTATTGTGTCTTTCAGGGAATTCATTCAGTGGATACAAACATAAAACACATGGGATTCAATACAAAGATGAAGTCCATCCTATTTGCAATCAGCAACAAAATAATATCAAACAATTATAATTTTAAGCACACTAAAACGTTTATATAGTTAGCCTGTCCTCAGAGCTTAGAAACTGAGACAATATTAATTTCTGATGAGTTTTTTGGAAGTAGCATGATGTTTAATTAGAACAGCCACCACAGTTCAGCTTTGGACACCACTATGAAAATATTGATTCATAAGATCTAAGCCATGTTTGCTTTTATAAAGCACAGATACGAAAACTGGGGAGATGAGTAAGGTATCTCCAGTTACACTGAAATCATGCTGTCACCCACGAGGTAGCTGCTGCAGCTCCCTAAGACCAAAAGCTTACATACTGCTGATCATAAGATATAGTGTACAAACTTGGAAACTTTGGACTGGTAATTTTATTTTTTAATTGGTGTTTGTCCTTTACACTTTGTGGCTAATGTTTTCCTATTATCGAGGTCTTGCATATTTTAAGCACCCACCCAATTCTGTGGTATTATGTTTTTTTTTTAAGGTCTGAGTGACAAGTACATTGATATAAGTGAATCATCATTTTGCAGGCATAAATTTTTATCAGATCGGTTTTCTCATAGATTTATACATTTAAGACAGGGCATCTGCCATTAAAGATTAGCTCCTGAAAGATAGGACGTTGTCCTAGTAGCAAATGATAGAATTTCATACTTTAAACATGTGAAACAAACTAGATAGTAAATGAGCATCTTGTTAAGTAGTTTCTGGTTATCAGATAAGAAAAAATGGAACTAAAAGGATATTATTGTCCAAGATTTCTGCTAGAGTCACTGCTTTGTGCTGCAGGACTGCATTTGACTCTAGGATACAGCAAATATTATGATAAAGCCAAAAAAAAGCAATAAAAAAATCATCTGAAGTGCATTATATCCTGTGATTGCAAGATAAATTAGCAATACCTTCTATGGGATTATTCAGTGTGCAGTACATGAGAATCATTTGAGAGATAAAGAGGGACTTGATAATTTCTTGAAGAATCACCCTTTGAAAGTGACATTTTTGGGGGGAGGGGAAACAAAAGACTTTAGTCAAAGACTGACATATAGGATCAGTCTGAATGAAGCCACGTTTCTTATTCATCAAATTATCCTCCCTGACACACTTAACACCACATAAATCTCTTCAACCCGATGCATTCCCAGTTTTACAGATTCAATACTGAGTCTCATGTGGGAAGAAATGGGACTCAGAATAACCATGGAGGTAGTGGATTTCTGAGAGAGGCAAGTACAGGGAGTTTCCTTGACTCAGTGGCCCAAAATATACAGCTGGGTTTGTCAAAGGCAGGTCCCAAAAATGTAAAGTGCAGAACACAGAAAACAAAATCAGAGTAATTCCAACGTAATTCTTAGACTTTAACAAGCTGTCTTCCCAACAAGCTAAGTATTACTATGCCTCCCAGAAGCACACACATGTCAGTATTTGTTTTTTATTTAAAGTGTATAAAAAGAGATCAGTAGTGAAATGTCCCAGTCAGATTTGCGGCATGAATTACTCTATACAGGAAAGCTATGGATTTTCTCAAACTGTATTTACCCTGCTTTGATTTGCAGAATTGTGCAATCTCTCTCAACAGGCATTTTACAGGATCTAAGTTCACTTTGGTGTTTTTTTTCCTACAGATGCAGTAGAAAAAGGTCTCACTGCTGCTACTGAAAGCTTGATTGCGTCTCTATGTCCAGTCATTACAGACAAATTGATGAAGTCACAGTTTATGGAAGTAGCCAGGATCCATGACAAACTTTTTAAAGTGCTTGATAAATTGATGTATATAATCACACACAACAGAATGCTGCCTATATGCACTATAAATATGTGTATGTGTCATTATAAATTGCATTAGTGTGGACACGTGCATCATATACAACCAAGTCATAATGACAGCTTTCTGTTTTGGCTCTTCCTTAGGTCTGCAGTTCCCTTAATTTATCCTGTCACTTGTAACAAGAAAGATGGAATCTCTAACATGAAAATTTTAATACCTCGCAGAATTTTATATAGACTTTAAATATTTACTGTGATTGTGTTTAAGTATTCTTGTCATCTACACAAGGATGTAAACTGTTTGAATCTTGCCAATTTTTTTAACCATGATCATTTATCTTGCTCATGAACTTTGTAGTCTATTTCTGTGCTGAATGAAAATTGTCTGCTTTTATCAGTTTAAAATTTGCCTTCTTTCAATTTCAAGGAAATTGAGAAAAGCTATTGCTATGACAAAAAACCCCCGATGGTTTTTTCTGAGCCACTCCTAGTATAAACTTTGGTGATGTTCCATTTTATACATCTTCTCTGTAACACAAACTCTTAATCCTTTTCATCTTTCTTCATGTAAGATATTTCCCATACCCCCAATGATTTTCATCACTTATCTCTCTCTGTACAAACTTCACACAAAATGCCATTCTGTAGTAATAAAATATTGGTTTTATTCAGAGGTAAAACCAATAGATAATAGGCTTTCATTGAGTGCTTCACAGTGGCTTTAGCTACCATGCTCTTGGCAACCATGCTCGAATTTGAGCTCCTTCTGTCCCAGCTGTGTGGTTCAAGGCAGTTCCCCTCCTTGCAGAGATGGAATTTCCTTTTCTGGCCCTGTATTTGGGTCACTGCAGATGTGAAGCAGTCTGAGAGCCAGCAGGGAGGCAGCAGGGTGATAGGGGTATTGGGGATTGAAACCAAAGTGTTACAGAAAGGACAGATTCATCTAAAGCCACTGAAATATTTTATTTCTTATTGTAACAGGAAGTTTACATACTTGTGAGGAACACAAATGTGGTCGACTTGGCAGCGTTAGGTTTATGGTTGGATTGGACTCAATAATTGTAAAGGTCTTTTCAAGTTTTAATGATTCTATGTTAAACGATACAAATAGGTCACTTTTAAAGGCTGAATTGCCAATGCATTACCATTTGCCATCAGCTGCCATCTAACTTAGCTGTTAATAGATCCTGTTGAAACTGTGTAAGGTCTTGACTTAACATAAATCACTCATATGTGAAACTTGTTGTTCTGCACTGATCCATTCCCAAAGAAATAATAAATATATTTAACAAGCTCATTCATACTGTGGAAAATTGGAGACACTTTCTATTTACCATATGTACAAAATGATAATTTATTAATACTCTTTGTTTCTAACTTTTAAATCAGCTTCTGACTACGTGGCATCATTTTAGACAAAAACAGACATGTATTTACTGGCTGCAGTTCTTTTGCAGAACTAGTCAGATCATTTAGCAGCTGGAAATGTGTTTACTGACCTCGATAATCTATGTTTTAGAACTTAACAGCCACACCTGGCCACGTGGTAAAATATCTGGAATTATGTTCTTTTTTTCTTGGACCAGGCCTTGCTTGACTTTGGTTTAAAAGGTCAATACAATATTGAAATAGACTGAATGTTTTGCAACTAAAACTACTAAACTACTAAAAAGCTTGGCTTCACTTTAAGAAGAAATATGAAAGACTTTCTACTTAGCTAAAATGAAATTATTAAGCATTTTATTAACTGATTTTTACAGTTACAAAAAAAATTCATAGTGTTGGGGCTGGGAGTGCCCAGCAGATTGCTGGAAAAAAGAGAATTACCAGAAATGCTGCCACCTGGATTGAGACCAGTGATCTTAGTTCACTTCTTAAGGCACACACCTTAAAGTAATATATAATCTCAGTGGGCAGGAAGGAAATGAATGCCATAAGTGACCTGGTTAGTCATTCCTCAGTCAGAGCTTCTGGAGCCAGACTGACAAGGTTCTCTGATGGTGCTTTAATTGCTGCTGAAGGAATAATGTTTAGTTACCGAAGACTGCTTTGCTATCAGATGAATACTTTTCATGAACCTTGCATTCAGGCACAAGTAGCACTGACTGAGGTATAGCTAGGGCTTGAGAACAAAAGCTTATTATTTCTTGGATATCTTTCCCTAAAACATTTACATATGTCTCAGAATTAAGAGAAGGCAAGGAATAATCACAGTGTATCTATGACTCTTTGAAGATACTATGTATGAAATATGAAATAACATGAAGAAATTGTGCTCCTGTAAGAAATTGTTGGTTTTGAGTTCTTTTTTCCTCCCGTCTTGTATGATATAATCTATCACACTTTAAATTAAGAAAAATAGCAACATTTCAAGTTCACTATTAATGCCATGGAAAGACTACATAGTATATCATCTCCTCCATTTGGCTTACACTTAGTCACCTTTATATTTTACAACTGTTATTTATTTTCCTGTTTTGAACTAATTTTGAAATCTTGAAAACAATGCTACATTTGACTATCAAGAAAATGAAAAGAGCATCGTATCTGTGGATGTTACAGATACGATGCTCATTCACTAAAAATCAAGAGAAGTAATGAAAAAATTCAAACATGAAAAAATTATTATTTGATAAGCAACTGGTGATTTCTGTAAAAAGCATCAATAAGAAGCATAAAAGAAATATCTTTGCAACACAATGGTCAGGTGTGAGAAACGGGAACTGTCTCTACCTGAAAGAAAAAAAAAAAGCTAAATGTACATGATAAATATAAATGTACATGATTAATATTTACTGGAGTTTTTAATATTTGAAGAATGAGATTGAAGTAATTTCAGAGGCTGGAAAGTGTGTCTTTTCCAAAGTAAAGCTGTTGGAGGCAGACTGGCAGGATGCTCTATAGTTGTAGTGATATAGTGTCTCAAGTTACTGAAGGCTCAGAAAGCAGATGCTGGAATCAGGTTTTGAATTTAGAAGTGAGCTACCCTGGCTGTAGTAATAATGGATGATAGCAAGTCTCCACTTTTGTGTCTTTGACTCGTGTCAAGAGATTAGGACAGATAAGGATTAGCACAACTACTGTGAAACCTCTGCTGCAGAGAACTTGGGCCACTAAAGGTCAACAGGACACCAGTATTAACCAGAAATCTTTGTTTCCAATTCTGTTTTAATCCTAGCACCATACGGAAGTCATTATATAGAGCCTAAACCTGCTCAGCCACATGTGCTTCTCTGTAGAAATTAGTTAGAAATATGCAAATAATATAAGGAAACAATCTGCAACTTTGCATACTATTTGTATATGAACACAAACTTTTGGCTTATGGTTAATACTCCCTGCCCCTGGCAGTGACCAGGAAGGATGTGGAGTGGCAGATAGTGACAATCTTGGCATGTGGGCAAGGACAAGACAATAGTTAGGTGGCAGGTACAGAAGCAGGGCATGTGTATTCGTAGGGATGTGTGGCTGTGTGCTGGGGTGTCAGAGGACACCTGGAGCATGCAGGTGGCTGGAGGGGGACTCGATTTCTGGTATTCTCAAGACTGGGTGAAAAGATGGTAAATAAATTATTGAAGGTCTTAAAGATGAAGACACCTGACTTTAGAAATATTAATGGTGTCATCTGCCTAGCAGCTCCTGAGCCCACAGAAGAATGCAGGTATCTGGGAAACAACTGGGCTGGCAGATACAGAAACAGATTCTGTCAGAGCTGGAGCTCATGAACTGGGATTTCTATCCCAATTCCCTTTCTCACTAGAGCTTAAGGTTTTGTCTGCTTGTCCTTCCCTGTCTGCCCCAGCAAGGGGAGCAGCTGTAGGGACATTCCTTGGTTATCCAAACCCTTGGCAGTGCAATGCCCTTGCAAACTGAAACTCGGCATTAGGAAGTGTCACAGCAATGTGCCAGTGTAGTCAGACCCCATCGAGGCTCCATGGGGCCTAACGCTTTGACATTTTGCTTCTTAACACTGCCAACAGCAATGCTAATTATTACAGCTTGCGTTTACCCACAGCAGCTCATTTGAGCCTGGCCACTAGTCAGTGCCTGGATTGTAATGGCTGCTCGTCACCAAAAAGCCAGGTCACCTGGAGCTGTTTCAGATCCAGGACTGAGAAAGGCCTTGTACTTAAAACCTTGCTCCTGTAGGGCTACACAGATCACTGACACTTACTTCAAGTGTGTTTAAATAAGTGAATTTAGGTCTATACAGAATGCTCTCTTTTCATCAATGATGCATCTGTTTTTGAATAAGCTTTAAAACACTTGCTACATGAGTGCATGTAAAACTTCCCATTTTTGTCTTGAATCAAACACTGACGGAAAATGGGCCATCTCGTATCTAGATTTTCCTTGTAACTCACATTGCTAAACAGACAGCTACTACAGACAAACTCAATGCTTCTAGACCCTGCAGAATCACAGCAACCTTTATTCAGGCTGGAAGAGGCACCAAACTGGAGCAGGTCTCCCGCAGGGCAGGGCAGCCCCGCCTCAGCCCCAGGGCCCCCCGCCCCAGCCGTCACTCGCGGTTGCCCCGCCAGGCCCGGCACCCCCCGCTCCCCCCGAGCCGCCTCAGCCTGGCCCGCCGCGAGGGCGGGGCGCGAGCGCCTCCAGGAGCCGCCCCCAGCCCCGCGCGGCCCGAGCCAGGCGGGCCGGGCAGTGCGCACGCGCAGCAGCGCACGAGGGCGGAAGCGGCGCCCCGCGCGCCTGCGCAAGAGGGGATTCCGCCAGGCGCCGCCGTACTTCAACATGGCCACCTAGGCCGGCCGCGCCAGCGTCACCACGGGCGGGCGAGCGAGGCCGCCGCTGTCGCCGTCATGTCCCGGCACAGGAACGTCCGAGGATATAACTACGACGAAGGTAGCGGTTATGGCGAGCAGGTGTTGGTGGCAGAGCTGCGGAGCCCGCCGCAGCTGCCGGGGTCCTTCCGCGTTCCCCGGCCCGTGCCCCTGCCACGGGCCGGCCGGTGGCCGCGGGCAGGAGGGTGTGGCGGGGCTCGCCCGGCGGTAGGGGAGGGCCCGGGGGGCTGTCAGGGGCGGTGGGAGGGGAAAACCGCCCCCTCACCTCCCCTCGGCGGGGGTTGGACGGGGCTCCGGGCGAGGCTCTCCCCGCCCCGTTCCCGGCCCGTTTCCCGCCCGGGTGGGGAGGGTCGGGCACACGTGGCCGCTCTGCCGGGCGGGACCTCCCGCTGCTGCTGCCCGGGGCTCCCGGGAGCTTCCGCACGGGGAGAGCGTGCCCTTGGAACGGGGTTCAAGCCACAGCTGCTGCCTTGAGCTGCCCAAGTTGACTCCGCTTTTTAGTAGCGGCGCTGACTTGGAAAAAGCCTCAGTATGGTTGAATTCATCATCTTTAGTCTTGAAAAACTTAAAAATTTGTATTCACGGCCCAACTCTAGCAAAGTGTTGCTGATGTTAATACGTAGGAGTTAACAGCTGTTACTTGAGGAAGAAATGTAATTCTTAACGATGGAGTTGTGCGTTTAGGGATTTATCTCTTTTTCAGGCACCTGTCTCGTTTTACTTACGCTTCTTGAGTGGAATGAAGGAGTTCTTCCATAAGAACTTGGCTTGTGCCTGCAGTACTGCAGCTTTCTTTGTGCCCTGGGCCCATTAACTTACACAAACCATAAATCAGAGTAATTTTTTTTTCCTTGAAAGTCTTTATAAAAATAAAGACTTGGTTGGCTTGGGTTGTGGAGAAATGGACACACTTCCCATTCATATTAAAGAGCCCTTTTGTGAGAGCAGCAATTTTGTTGCTTCACTTTGTCAGATTATTAAAAAAATGCAAGAAATGCTTCAGCCTGTCCCTGGTCTTCTGTTGAGTGAACAGACTACACGGTTTTTATGTATTATAGTACCACAAATTGGGTCTTGCACTCTGATACTGGAATTTCTTGGAAGTTGTAATTTCATGTGAGCTGTGCTGGCTGTGTGTTCCTACCTTGAAGTTTCTGCTAGTGTAAATTTACCTAATATAGGCAAAATCCAGAACTATACTGGGAATTTTACTGCTTGATTTTTTCATCCTCTAGAGACCATTTTTCATCACAGATTGGTTGAAATGTTGATTTCAGCTGAGTCGCTGGCTTTTGAGAAGTTGAGTGTGCACTGCATAGTTAATTTCAGTGTTGATACACTCATCAGACTTCTGAAATAAGTTTGCTGAGATACTCAGTAATTTGCTGTAGCTATTAAGTTCCTTTTTGCTATTGGAAACATGACTGTGAGGTTACGTGTCAGGTCTTTACCCTTGTACCACATGTTCCTTCTGTAGTCACACAGAATCATTTATGGCCCCAATGAAATAGACTTTGTGTCTTCTTCTATATTAAATGCAGTATGGTTTTTTTAATGCTGCATGTGGTTCTGTAATGCCCAAATATGAGTCGCATTTCTAAGCTAAATATTTAGCTTAGTATTTTTTGGTTTCTTTTCATTGGCAGACTTCTGAGGCTTTAGGTCTTCTGGTCTTTATTTGACCATGTTCCATTTTTCCCCCCTCTCCTTTCTGAGATATTGTGATCATGACCAAATGTGATATTCCATCTGCAAATATCTTGACAATACAGCTGGAATGCTTCTAGAGAGTAGCTTCTACTGTGTTCTCTGTAATTTATGTAAATTTTAAATTCTAGTTTTTATGGTCAGTGCATGCTGTGATCTGCCTTTTACAGCAATAAAGAATAGATGTTACTTGTGAAGCTGCCAAGTGCAGTAGTGTCTTTAGTAATAGCTTTTCATGTATTTCATTATTGCTTAGTGAAAATTACACTATTTTTTAAGATTGGCATAATACTGGGATTCATTTTTGGAGACAAAGGTGCATAACTTACTCTTTGTATTTCTTGATGCCTTTTTTTTCTGAGGAAAGAATATTTTTGTCTTTAAGTAACTGTTTAAGATACTTGTGTTTTACCTGAAACAATTTTGCGTATTCAAAGGGAATTGTGAATTTTTTTTTTTTACCTTGCTGAACTTGATTTGAAAGGTGGATGGGTGTGAGCATAAAATAGAGAAGAAAGATGAGAAATGCATAGGAATGGAGTAGAAATGCTGATCTTGAGTTGTTGAAGTAGAAATTGTAATTGAACTGCCTGTCTGGGGTGAAGACTGAGAGGTCAAGCAAAAATATCAAGAGAATATCAAAATATCAAAATATCAAATCTTTGCCATGGGCAAAGATTTGTGGAATGTAGGAAGTTGGACTTAGTCGGTGAGGGCCAAGGAGCTGCTGAAGGAGGAGGTGTGAAGTATGGTAGATCTTGGAAATTCTCAGCCTAATGAATAGACTATTAAATGTTAAATTGTATTATTGTCAGAAAATTCTGTTATTGGGACTTGGAAGGTTATTTCTCTCCTAGGTAAGTAAACAGAACCTCACTCAAATACAGGAAATGCATTATTTCTGGAATACAGGAAATGCATCATTTCATAAAACCTTGTGCAAAATGTATGCTTTGAATTGTAGTATTATTTAGAAATTGTGCAGATTAATCTTGCTGTTTTTGCTTCATAGACTTTGAAGATGATGATGTGTACGGCCAATCAGTAGAAGATGATTATTGCATTTCTCCTTCAACAGGTTAGTTCAAATAATTATCAAGTATTGTTCATTGATACCTGTTCTGATATTTATTTCTGAATGAAAACAAAGTTTAAAAGCTAGTGACAGTTTTGAAAAGTGCCTAGTGGCCATAATCCTGTTACAGTCAGTTATGTAGTGTTAGGCATTGGAATTTGAAAGTTTCATTAGACAACTGGCCACATCTTGAGTCCTACATATGTGTTACCCTAGGTTGTAATGTAACTGTCAATGTAAAAATCTGCTCCGTGGGAGTGTGTTGATCATCTTGAAACATTTGGTGTCTTTTTCTGTGGTTAGTAGGATCTACCTGGGCTTAACAGTTGTTATTGTGCACCTGGTAGTTGGTGTCTTCTGCACACCTTTGAGTACATGAGGGACAGGGAGTCTCATTGTGGGTTGCAGTGCTGTTCCTCTCATGCAAGAACGCGTGGAGCTAATCAGCCTTCCAGCGTTTGCAGTGTTGCAGGGTAGGTTTAAATACAGCAAAGGCTGTGTGCTCAGGTAAGGCATAATTGGAGTGGCTCAGCCCAGCTGAATTCAGCCCAGCTGAATTCAGCCTGGCTGTAGAACCATCAAGTTGTGTTCTCCAGTCAAGTCTCTGACAAGACTATCAGTTCAGGGTTTCCCCAGATTTGGTGGCAGTGCTTCTAGAGCTGAATGGCCCCTGGAAATAGTACAGCTGGTGTTGACATGAAGCTGTGCTACTGCAGGTGACTGGTTTGGGTCTAATCCACCATGACTGTGATGTAGTAGTATGTGACCTCTGGCCACAGGAACTTGAGATAATTCGGTCTTCTTGAGATGAACTCTGGTCCTCTCCCATGCTGTTGATTTCAGTGATGAAAATGTGCAATGTGTACCTTTTGCTCAAGTAGAGACTGATAAATGGCAGAATCAATTCCTGGCTGTGCACAGTAATTTTCCTAAGAACTCTTTGTGTGGAAGCTTCAATTATAAAATAATCTGATGTAGATTGTACAGCAGTCTTAATAGTTGCTTCAGTTGTGGCAATTGAATATGAAGTGGTATGTATGCATTTGGGAAACAGCTGCTAGAAGTTGCTACTTCTGGGTATACACCTGCTTTCTGTGAGGATTTCAGAGCTGGGGAGAATATTACATGGCTTAAGGCAATTTGTTTACATTATTATTTGCACATTTCTGAGAAAATATAATGACTGGTGCTCTTGTTCAGCAAGGAGTTTTAGCTGTATATCGCTTAATGTTGCTAAATCAGAGTGAAACCATGCACTTGTTTAAAGTTTTTTGTGAATATGTGTTTTTACTCATGGGCTGTATTTCTAATGAAATTCCAAGAAAGAAAGGATGTGTTCAACTCCATTCAATTCTTATCAGTAATTTAACAGTCACATATTATAGTCGCATACTTTAAAAGCCATGCTCATTTCATGCTAACTTTTTAAAATTCAAACTGGAAGTGGTTGAAAATTGAAATTCAAAAATGGTGTAAGGTTCTGAAGACATTAGGCCATAGATTTGTATAGAAAATACTGTTTCTCAAACCTGGAGTATAATCTTTTTTGTAATGCTGAACTTTGCAGAATTACTTCATTCCATTCATACAAGGATATTGCCCAGCCTGTAGTTTCACTGTGATGGCAACTTGTTTATATTCTAGCATGAGCTGTTGTATGCTCTGTGCAGTCCTCAGTTAGTAGTTATTACACAGTAGTGTCTCACCACCCCCTTGAAACCACTGCAAGTCCAACATCCTAACTTATTTTACCTTTAGTTATGTTTTGCTTTTAAAGGAGGAAAAAAAATTAACTTCTATTTTTATTACTTCGTTTTTTACCTAATGCAGCAGCTCAGTTTATTTACTCCAGACGAGACAAACCAGCCACATTTGCTGAGCCATTAGATGAAGAATATGGCTACGAAGGTACTGATGCTGCTGCTGATGGTTTTACACCCACTCATCAGTTGACTGAAGTTGATAGAGGTAATTATAGAAAACAACTATCAGAATAATCTCTTACAAAAGTTAAAGATTTACTAGAATAGCCTTAAATTAATGTTTCTTACTTGACTGACATTGCTCAAAATTTTGGAATCTTGTTATAATTCCCTTCAGAGAGCTACCTTCAGTGATCATTCTTCAAGTTCATAACTACCTTTTGTGTACTACTTGTAACTTGGTTGCATACACTGAAATGTGTTCTTAGTTTCTTACTAGAAATAATGAGATTTTATGTGGAGACATTAGAACAGCTGTACTGACAGCTCAAATCTTCACTCTTGAATGTTATAAACTGAGTATTAGTATTCAAATGATTTCTTTTTGCTTTGTATTCCAAATTATAGAGATTAGCAGTATTTAAGGGGTTTTCGAAGTCTTTAATTTCCTTGAAAGAGTAGCCAGTATTCTGTACAATCTTTTCTTACCCTTCCCTTTTGAGTTCGTGAGACTTTTGTTTCCATTCAGTCTTGGAGCCATGAGTTCCATGTTACAAACTGAGTTCTGAACTGAGTGGCTGGGGAAAAAATACTTGCTTTTGTTTTTTAAACTTGCTGCCTAATTGCCTAATTACTTGCTTTATGAAAAAGATTCACAAGTCTCTTTCCTAAGTATTAATAGTTAGTACAGTTTTTAATGTTTTGAAAATAATCAGGATTGTTTTTGAAATGTTGAAAAGATCAGACTAAAGTGTGTTGAAATTTGGTACTCAAAAAAGTTGCAGGAAATTCAGAACAGTGAATTAGAAAGAATTTGGATTTCATGTCAAGTAAATTGATAAAAGTTAAGCTAATGCTTAGAGATATGGTTAAATATGATACATTGAGAAATAATATACATGTTTTTACAGCAGGAAATAAAGCTGTGGAGGGCAGTTTGAAAGGATGAGCCAGTGTAATGGTACATGTGATCTAGACAATGCAGTCCTCTGGCTTTGCAGAATGCTTTTGACAGACTCAGTCAGTTAAGATCTGGTATTGGAGCAGGAAGGAAAGTAACATTTTGGACTAAAAAAAGAGAGAAAAGAAACCTCAAAATATCCACTTCTACTGTGAAAACAGCAGTGGTCTCACTAGACCTATTGTGTTTGATACAGTATGTAGTGATGGCCATTAATACAACATTATTGATGTAGCCAGAGTGGCTACAAAGAGTTTCACAAGGTTGTTCTTGTTGGGTATTAGATAGTAGAATAGCAACCAGCACATTGTGCAGGGCTCTACACACACTTGTTTTGCAGGGCAAATGTCTGGGGAAGATTCACTTGTTATTTGAATTACAGGTAAAGGGTGATAATATAAGTAACCTCATGGAGGTAGGAATTGTGCAGCGTTGAATTCCCAAACTTCTTTAAACATCTTCCAGGAAGTGTTCAAATAAAAATATGTGGCTGCCTTCCTGTTCTTCAGTTCCTGTTTTCTAAAATCTGAACTGGCAGAAACCAGGATTTCAGGAAGATTTTCTTCTGCTCCTTAGTGTTTGTATGGCTTCCAGTGAGTGGCAGCCTGGTGAATTTACAGTCTCTTATTGTGCAGCAAATATCTTAGTAAAGGCTTGTAGTAGTTGCAGAAATATACTCCAAAGAAAATTGATTTTATCAGCCAAAAAATATATTACAGTTTCAGGAAAGGTAAAGATTACAGGTGGTTTGAAACCTGGCGTGTTGATCCAGGTTTTCAGTTGTTAAGGCCTGAGGACCCTGAAAATGCTGTTTTACTTTTGGGTGTTAATTGTAGCATCTGTAAGCACTTAAAATGTGCTGTTCAGTGGGATTATATGTTGATTTACTGTATTGCTTTGGATGGTTTTAAGGTGATTATTTGTATTTCTTCCCTGCAATGAAGATAGTTATTTTACAACATCAACATATTTCAGTACTGAGACTTCCTAGATTAATAAATAGTCAGTAATATATTATTTATTAAAATATCTGAAGTAGGTCAAATATTCTGCAGGGAGGGTGTGGGAACAAAGTCTGTCAGGGCAGTAAATGAGATTATAATTAATTTCTAAACATTTTAACCCTTATTGTAATATTTTTCCTTCTGTTTGCTAATCAGAGGTGTGGTGCTAGTAGTTAGGTCATTGAAGACATATTTTTGGGCAGTTTATAACAGTAATGTGTTTCTTTCAGCCCGTCTTAATTCATGCCTTGATCAAATGAGAGAAGTTTTGGCAGAGTCCATACCAGAGCAAACAATGGTGCAAGCAGTCCTGGATGCTAAATTTGATGTACAAAAGGCTTTGGATCTTGTGCTTTCACAAGGCAGTAAGCAAAATGTGAAGACCAAGAATAAGGATGCTGTGATTTTAGCAAAGACTACAAAAGGTATACTTATATTTAATTGCTTATATTCAAGGTGATTCATTTCTATCTACAGTTTAATTTGGGCTTTACAAACTGTGAAGACACTTACCATTGCAGTAGTAATTTCTTGGAAAATGAAAGAAGACTGATTTACTATATGTGTGTTCTAAAACATTTCAAGGAAAGAGCTTTTCTTGAGCGAGAAGTCAAAATAACACTTCAGTGTCAGTTTAAATTCAAGCTGGGACCATCTGCAGTTCAGGATAGATTTCTCATTTATAATATATGATTTAACTGAATTAATGCATGTCTTTAGATTTAGAAAGCATCTTTAAATTTTTAGTGCTTCTGTTATTTATTTGGTAAACTGACATCTCCCATCCCTAGTATCTCCCTTTTTGGGTAGTGTCTATTAAGTAGCTTTTTTATTCTGATTTGTGCTTAAATATTTGTAGTCTTTACTGACATTCTCTGCTGATTCTTAAAGTTCTTTATGTATTTCAGTAGATACCTGTGATTTACATGTAGAACATTGTTTACCTTTGGATGACACTTAGTAATTAAATGCCTTTTCATGTTTCTTGATTTTTTTTTTTTTTGTTGCTGCTGTCAACTTTAAAAAAATGGGATATTTCCTTGTGACTGGACTTCCATCTGAAAATTATTGGCTATTGTAAGGTAAGGAGACTTACATTGTTGTCCAGAAATGTGTGTCGATACAGACAGTTTCTCTTGTGGCGTAGACAGTTTTGCTGACAACACCAACAAACCTGGGTTTGGAAACTTGACAGACAAAAGTGATTCGGCTCTTTATTCTTTAACTACAAATTTTGAAAAATCCAATATAACTTCATGTGGAAGGAAAGGATTGAAATCCTCTTCACCTGTTCTGTCATCTGTTTTCAGTGATGATTTGTGTAAAGGATCATTTTGTGCCCCTTTGAATAAACAAGCAGAGAAGCAACTACCAGAAACTGCTAATGCAGTAAGTTTGGTTCCTGACAGTCAAGATGTTTACTCTAGGATAGGAAATAACCCATTGAAGTACAAGGAAACACAGGACTTGAAATCCTTGCTGATGCAGAATGTGGTTTGTGATTCTCTGAGTCCTGAACACAGCATTCCTTTTTTTTCCTCAAAGACTTCTGATTGTAACAGTAGTGCAAGTTTTTATAGTCCTCCGTGTTTAGGAAGTGCTTTAGGAAACTTGACTCTTGATAATGAAGTCAGTCATACTATAAATAAAAAGAATGAACTTGAAAATTTTTCTTCGGCTGCTTTGCCAGTGTTAAGATCTGGAAGTACATCATTGGCTGACTTGCTTCAGGAGCACCAGGAAAGCAGTGCTAGCCACTGTTACTCTTTGGCTGATCTTTTCACCCAGTCAACAGCAAGTCTCACTGATAGGAAGTTGGGAACCTCATCATTATCACAACTAGTAAGTCAACCCCAAACTTCAGGTGGGATGCCAGAGCTAACAGGATCTTTGTCTTCTCTAGCCCTTTCTGAAGTTTGTCCAGTAAAGGAGGTTGAGAATTTATCACTCTCGGATTTAATAGCAGAGACTATTGAAATAGATAAAACTCAGCAAAGGACGGATTTGTCCATGCACAATGTAATTGAGTCAAGGCCCTCCCAAGGAACCAACATTGATTTAAGTGTCCTTGTAAAAAGTGCAGGTGTATCTACAGAGAAAAGTGTGGCAGGGCGGTCAAATACCTTAAGTCCTGAAATGAAACTTGTAAAAGAAAAACAAGGAAAAGGTTCTGGTTTTGCCAAAGCAAACAGAAAACCCAAGAAAGGGCATGGTGGTCTTAAGAGGCAGGATTTGTCCCTTTCATGGATCAAGGCGCTGCGTGCAAGACCTTCAGCTTTTGCTTTAACCTTGTGCCTCCGTTATCCTCCCAAAGGATATAAGCGGCGCGCAGTTGGGCTGCACAAAACTTTCCTATACAGTAGACAAGTACAAGATGTAAAACCTAAGGAAACTGGTCCTACAATAGCCATAACACCATTTGACTTCAAAACAGCATCTCCTGATGATATTGTAAAAGCTAACCAAAGAAAAGCTTTTACAAGACAGTAATGAGAAAAAAAGGCATCAGTGTTGTTATTGAATTGTATTTAAAGAATTGATATAGGACCTATTTGTGATCCAGAGCTGATTTTTTGTATTATTTTTTTAATTGACATATTACAGTTCTTGCTGATAGGTAGAAATTTGTATGTGAACTTTTAAAGTGCTGCACTGAATATCCTAATTTTTGCATAATTTTCACTGACAGTTTAACATTTTTAACTTCTGGAGAGTCTTGAACTCTATTATACAGATGCATGTACAAAATTCTGTAAACACCATTAGTCTTCTTGAAATACCACTTTAAGTATTGAAGATACAGTTCATTGGGAAGAACAGTGAATTATTATTTTGTAAAGTAATTTGCTATATGGTGTACAGTTTGGGGAGCAGGAACCTCAGTTTATATTACTACTGTTTTATTAAATGTTCTTAAGGTTAGATTTTCTGATAAAGGTATGTTATTAAACTGCCAGTCTTGTAATGGATGTTTCCAGTCAATGTCATTATTCTATCTTTATACTGATCACACTATTACAACAGAAATGCCTTTAGTTTTTAAAAGCCTCAAGGACCTCAGGTTTTGACAGTTCTGGTTGTGGTAGTACATGTGTAGTTTTTGATAGGACCAAACTTGTAGGGGAGCAAGCAATTAAATTGTTGCGCCCCGTGACTCCAGTTAGCTATCAAAATGTGATATCCAGCATTTTAAACCAGCAATTTTATAGATATGTACATGCTGCATGTATTTCATAAGAAGGTTCCCTAGGATTCTGTTGTTTATTCTCAAGCCTTTCAGAGAAGTGCTGAAGTTTCAGTACTTTCAACTGTAGCATGAGAGTCTTTGCTTAATGGAAAAAAAAAAATAAGGCAAAGCCTAAGTGCTGTTTGCGTCTGCCTCTTGTCTTTTTTGATGAAAACTTCCTTCAGAAATGGAAATGCATTCTCTTCTGCTGTTTGTACACATTGCTGTTACTTTGAATCTTTAGATGAAAGATCCAAATCAGAACATTCTGGAATTGCTATGGTGCCCTAGTATTCAAATTAGTAGCTGCATGTATGTTTTAACTTTGCTTTTAGCACACATTATGACATCTAATATATTTCCAGTGTCATTGCCAGTAATTTAAATTCAGAACAGCAATAAGTTCAGTAGAGATATTCCTGTCAACAGCAATAAGTTCAGTAGAGATATTCCTGTCAAACTCGAAAAATGTATGTTCATAAACTTACGCTAAACTTGGCAGCTAGTATGAAACGGTATATATGACTTTCATCTAGTTTTAACCTAATTTTTTTGAGCATGTTCGGTCAAAAAAAAGGACAAAACTCTAAGGTTTATTCCTGACTTCAGATTGCACTATGATTTTGTTTCTAAATAAAATAAAACATGTTCCAGTTCTCTCAGGTACAAATTTAATGGTCTGTATATTTTACTTGTTTGTCTAGTTGATGCATCTGTCATTTAGGACTAAGACCAGTGTGATCTTTGACCTTGTGAATGAAATGAATGTTTCTTACCCTAATTAATAAAAGTTTTATATAATGACAGTGCTGCAGTGTTTATGTTCCAATTGATGTGTTAATCTATCCAAACCTATTTGGAGTTCCTTTAAAGGATTAAATAATACAATCCAGTGTATATACTATGATCTGATAAGTTCATTAGCAGGAGCATAATTGATTTCTTGAGAAGACTTTCTATAGGATCTGGTGGATACTGATTGTACTACTGATTGTTTTCTTGATTAGTCATAATAGCAAATTCTACTGTGTCAAAAATATGAAGTGCTTTTCAGTGAGCTCTTTCTCTGCAGTTAATCCAAGCTTTAACTTCCCCATGCTTAAAAATCCAAGTCTGTTTTTCCTACTGACCAAAGGGGTCCTGTTAGCAGAGTTTGTAGGTAAAGCTCACTTTTCCCAAAATTGTGTGTATTTTTCTAGCAGAGTAATTCTAAGTTTTTGACATAAAATACGAGTGCAAAGTTTGACATTGTCATGCCTGTTATATTTGTAGGTGGTTTTATTTTCCTGTGTTTCAAATACTCCAGAAGACTTCATTAATGTCAGTAGAGATTTCTAATATGTGTGGGTCTTTTAAAATTGAACAGCTTTGCTTTCCCTTTTAAATATTTTCTTATTTTCTCTGTCTACCTTTGGTGCTGGTCTGTTTTCTCATTCCCCTGGCTGCCCTTATTTGCATAAAACTCCTTAGCATTTGTTGTCATTTTAGAGCATGAACTGGACATACAACTAAATGTAAGTTCTGTGGATACCATTGGAACAAGTGGTGGGGGGCAAAAAGAACATCAGCATTGTATCTTTATCATGGATCTTACTGTGGGATTGTTACCTTAGTAAACAACTTTGGATCTTGTTAGGCAGCTAGATTTTCATATATAATTACTTTTTCATTGGCATTTGACTCTGGTGTTAGTAGTCATGAAGTAGCAGTATATGCTATTCAGTGTGTAAACAGTAGGGGAGGGATTTTTCCTCAGTTTGCAATCCTGAAGTGAGCCTTGAATTGATACAGACCTGCAGGCTAAACATTGGAGAAGGTACCTAAGTGGTGGATTAACCTGAATTCCAATTAATTTTCAGCAGAGATTTATTTTCATGCCTAGACAATTTTATAGTTTTGTTTTTCTAAGCAAAAAGTATTGTGTCACTATATTTATTTTTTAAATTTAACAGGTATTTTAATAATTTCCTTAATTATTCCTTTAATTATTTACTGAGAATGAGGTATATGGTATCAAGGACAAGTTTGTGTTGGAATACTGCATGATATGGTATGGGGCATTTTTGTGTAACAGCTGTGTTTGGCCTTTGCACTGAAGGGTTTGTGCCTAATGAATATTAGAATTCTAGTAAAGTAATTCTGCTGTTTTATGCTTGACATGGTGAGTTTATTTTCTTAATTTATGTATATAATTCCCCTGCCTCATTTTGCATCTACTGTCTTGGCTAGTATGAGTTAATTGTGTTACTTGTTTTGGAATTCATATATTAACATTGCAAAATACTTTTCTGTGTTTGCATATAAACAGAAAAAGGTAATATTAAACTGCATAGAGGTACTACTGTGTACTCCTAAGGCGTTTAGTACATCAAATCTATTTTGTGCATAATTTTTAAATGGCTACTGACTATTTTTAATACAAAATTGACTTATGGATGTTGCTTTATGTATGTAAATAAAATGCATATTATTAAAGGACTGAGATAATTACGATTTCTTGTTAACTTACCTGATAGAAATAGAGTTGAATGTTCTGTAATGTTTATGTCTATTGTGGAAACAGGCTCTAGTTCTTGTCCAGGTTTGCATGCACATTCTTTGCACAGAAGATTCTTTTGGAGAAAGTAAGGCAAAATCTATTTGGACAGTTCTCAAGATTTTAAGTTTCATGTGCAGCAAACTGCTTGAATTTCTAGAACTGCTGAACAACAGTATTTCAAGATGTTATTTCTAAGACACTAATTGGTGCAGGGGTGTAGTCTTTGCAGTCTTGTGTTTTGCCCTGTTTCCTTACTGTGCCATTAAGAAACATTTTTCTGTAAACAACAGTTTCTGAAAATCTGCACTTAGGCAAACTAGTACTGCAAAAATGACTATCTGGACAAAAGATCTGTATGAATATTGGATACAGCTTGTCTTTTTATGAAGCATATGTACTTTATTACAGTGCCATTGTACAAGGGCAGTAGTTCATTCACGAGCTAGGGTTATACAGACACTCAGTCACATATTTTTCAAATCTAAAGTACCCAACTTCTCAGATTTTTAAAATGTTTTTGTATTAGGTTTGATTATGGATCAGTATTTCAAGAAAATATTTCATCCCATTGTAATTCATGTAGTAAACTTCCTAAAGTGCTGAAAAGGGATGAATTGAATTTGTATGGTTATCTTACTCTTTTTTTTTGTTTCATTTTGTTGAAATGTAGACAGCTAATGAACTTAGATTTTATGTTCAATTTACTGCATCCAGACTTTTAATTGAATGATAGAAATGACATTAGTCCGAGTCACCTATCTGCACTGGAGAACAATGTGAGGAAACAAAAAGCCAATGGTGATTTATTTATTTATTTAATCACACTTGTCTTCCCAAATTGCTCTTTCAATGCAGTTCAATGGGAATGAGTCTCTATTTTATTACTGCTGTATTATGCAGCAGTTGCTCCTTTGTGTGGTCTGTTCAAGTACACCATATTACCAAAAAGTAAAAGCTAGTTGCAGTTGGTGATTTTAGGTAATTCTTAAGGTGAACCATCTGTATGAAGCTGCTCGTCAGCTTCTAGTGTCATCATGGAAGGGTTCTTTATCTGGTTTGTGGATTCGTTATGTTGCATGCTTAAAAATGGCCCATTAGAAACAATTGTGAGTGACTTCTGAGGTATGTCAGTAGTTTGTAGTTTGCTCAAATAATTGATTGGTATGCTTAGTGTTGGTAGGATTTCTTTAGAAAATAACCCATTGCCCTAAGTTTCTGGTACTAAGACCAGAAGATGACTATAACCTGTAAAATGGTTGTAGTCTGTAGAGATTAAAGTGATATTTGAAAGAGGATCTTTGAACCATTTCTTAAGAATTAGACTTATGAAAACAATGAAAATTATTTTACTCTTTTGTAAATGAGATAGTGGAGATTTTAGAGAAGAGTTGCTCATGAAATATTGACTCATCATCAGTGAGGTCCCAGCTGACTGGAAGCTGGTGAGCATTGTCCTGATTTTCAAGATAGGTATTAAGGAAGACTCCAGAAACTACAGACCCATCAATCTCAATTCAGTGTCTGATAAAGTTATGGAAAAGATTTTTCTGGGAGGTATTGAAAAACATCTGAAAGACAGCACAGTCAGTGATCACAGCCAGTGTGGCTTTATGATAGTCCTGTCTGATTTTGTTTTATTATAAGGTAGCCTGCCTAGTTAGCCAAGGGAATCCAGTTGATATAATCTTTCTGGATTTCAGTAAAGCTTTAGAGACTGTCTCACAGGATCCTTCTGGACAAAACGTCCAGCATGCAGCTGAATAAACACATTGTGAGATGGGTGAGCAGCTGGCTGATGGATCAGGCACAAAGGTTTATAGTGAGTGAGGTGACATCAGACATCTCTAGTGAGGCTCCATCCTTGGCCCTGTGCTCTTCAACATCTTTGTAAATGTCTTGGACACAGGACTGGAAGGATAACGAGCAAGTTCACAGATGACAGAAAACTGGGAGGAGCTGCAGACTCCCTTGAGGGCAGGGAGGCCCTGCAGAGAGACCTCAATAAATTGGAGAGTTGGGCAGTCAGCAACCAAGTGAAGGTCAACAAGGGCAAGTGTCAGATCCTGCCCTGGGGGTAGTACATACAGACTGAAAAATGAGATGCTGGAGAGTAGTGCCATGTAAAGGGACCTGGGGGTCCTGGTCCATGGCGAGTTGAACACGAGTCAGCAGTGCCCTGGCAGCCAGGAGGGCCAACCCTGTCCTGAGGGGCATCAGGCACAGCATGGCCAGCCAGGCAAGGGAGGGGATTGTCCTGCTCTGCTCTGGGCTGGGGCAGCCTCACCTCCAGTGCTGGGGGCAGCTCTGGGTGCCACAACATAACAACGTTAAACCACTAGAGAGCATGCAAAGGAGGCCATGAGGATGGTGAAGGGCCAAGAGGAGAAGCTGCATGAGGAGCAGCTGATGTCACTTGGTCAGTTCAGCTTGGAGGAGACTGAGGGAAGACCTCATCCCAGTCTCCAGCTTCCTCATGAGGCGAAGAGGAGGGGCAGACACTGATCTCTGTGATGACCAGTGACAGGACCTGAGTGAAGGGCCTGAAGTTGTGTTAAGGGAGGTTTAAGCTGGATATAAGAAAAAGGTTCTTCAGCCAGAGGGTGGTTGGGCACTGGAACAGGCTGCCCAGGGAAGTGGTCACAGCAGCAGCCTGACAGAGCTCAGGAGGTGTTTAGACGATGCTCTTGGGCGCATGGTGTGACTCTTGCGGTTGGTGCTCTGCTGGGGCAGGAGCTGGACTTGGTTCTCGTGGTTCCCTTCCAACTCAGAATACACTGTCATTTTGTGATTTTTGGCGATGTGTGGACATAATAGCTGATGAAGATGGATATTGTTTTGATAATTTGAGTCTTTATCCATAACATGAAAAATATACAGATTTCCCTTTTTTGACTGGTGACATATGTTCTTGATGTGTGTAGCATTTCTCAGGTGTCCTTTGTTCTGGTATTAGATATTCAGAGATTTCAATTTGAAACACAGTCTTGTAGTAAATTGTTCTCACTATAGTCAAGAAAAGCAAAGATTTTTGTTTCAGGAAATGTAGCTGGTATGTATGGGTTCTCTGAAAAATCTTTCTTAAAATTCAAATTTCTGACAAGTATTTTTGTGAAAATTGTTCCCTCAGTGAATAACATCTACATTTTCGTTTAATTTCTGCATGTTTTTTTTCTAGCTAAACTACATTTTCATTTCTTTTTGCTTGTGTTAGCGTTACAGAACAAACACATACTGGTGATTGAGCAAGGTTCTATTCCCTTTTAGGCACCATTAACGGAATTGTTAACCACTTTATGACATTAAGATTTTTGATTTTAGTGATGCTTGAGCAAGAAAGAGGTCAGGTGTCTGTAAATGTGCAGTCCTTGCAGGAAATAAGCTCTGCAAACTGATTCTGTTTGGTTTGGTTGTTGTTGGGGCAGCAAGGAATCTAGAATTGAGCTGTCTTTGTGGTGGCACTGGCTATTTTGTTTTATGGTAATTTCTCAAGAATAGCACCGAGAACAGGTCTATTTTTTATAAATATTTAATAAGAAATAAACTTCACAGTAGAGTCAAAGTTGAAAGTAAGGCACAGGAAGCTGAAAAGCCTTACTCATGACATGCCAGATAATCTAGGAATAGAGCACATGTCTCAAGTCTAGGTTTGTAGATACTGGGATTTCCTACTTTGTTTTGCTTACAGAGAAGCAGTTAATAGATATTAATAGAGAAACAGATATTTCTTCACTGAAATGTATCTTTGGTTTATGCTGTTATTCTGAATTTATTCAGAATTTTAACATAACTGGTAATACAGTGCAGGCAGTTTCAAAAAAAGAACAAATAAAATTGGCAGGTGCTTACCTTGCATTTTGTTAATTTTTCTTTTAATTTTCTAATTTTTTTTTTGCCTCTCCTGTATAAGTGTCTTCCTTTATTTTTGCTTTACATCAGTAGCAGTTAAAAATGAAAAAATCACACCAACATCATCACAATGTGACTTGATGTAATTAGCTCTTTCTTTTTACTCAGTTGAATGCAGAAAGCTTTGGTTTTGGTTCAGAATGATACGTGTTTCTCTTTCCATGGACAAATACTTTTTTGTTTTCTGTCTTTTTTATGTTGTGATAGTGGTTACTTCTTAGTGCAAAGTGTCAGAATGCAATTATTGTGCTTTAACAGATAACATTTATCACTTTTGGTTGTGGTTAATGGACAAATGAGGTTGGGAGCCTTCAATGACTAAAACAACCTAAGCAAAACCAGACAAACTGATACTTTTGGATTTTATTTATAGGGAGAATTCCAAAGAAGAACAAACTTTCTGAAGTTTAACGGTGATGTACAATATATTTTCATTAGCTTTATATTTCCTCATGTTTTACTGCCATTTATCACATGAGGCTCTGATGCTTTGATTTTGCTGAATTGAAAATCCATTGTTTATACATGGGTAGCTGAGAAGAAATTTTTATTCCCATCTTCAGTTGGATGCGGTAACTTTTCTGTACCATTACAATTCTCAAATGCCTGCTATAGAGATGAGGACCTGTTGTACTTAATTATACTCAGATATGCTATGCATTCTGCCTGTGACAAAGAAAATGCTTTCTTTTCTCAATGGAAATGTTTGAAATCTGACATGATATATCTTAAATCATGGAAAGTAAATACGAATTTAAGACTTCCGTGTTTTGGGTAAGAAAAATATATACACAGACTTTGCGAAGTTACTGAATCTTGACACAGAGGTACTGTGTGGGTTTTAGAAAGGAAGTGGCTTATTTCAGGGGAAAATGTGTCACCAGCAATGAAAAGCTTTTTAAAATCCTTTGAAATACATTTTTGAGATTCTCCTCATACATACTGTACACCTACACTGGAAAAAGTGACACTCCAGGCTTTTTCTGAGTTTTCCTTCATGGTCCTGTAACACTAGTTTGGTTTACTTTTGTTAGGATGAAGTGTAAACCAATACAAAGTAATTTCCATAGTTGACTGTATCATGTATAAAAATTGGGTGTTTTGCTTGGAAGCTAAGAGAACTTGGATGAAACTAAAAATGATTGTGTCCTTTTTAGAACTTTGGGATTCCAGAAGAACCAGAGATCCTGGGGAAACCGTAGCTCCACTTGTTCTTACAGTGTCCTGTCTCAGTCCATTTAGGTCACAGTAAAGATCAACTAACAACCAAGAAAACTTGGTTTTCTCAGTGTCTTTAGAAGGTAAAGTGAAGAATTTACTAAATTCTCAGATGGGATTGCTGGAGTGTTGGAAATGTATGATTGGAGTCAGATTTTTTTAAAAATCCTGTTTTAAGGATGAGTGAATCACTGCTGCTGTAGTGGTATCATGTACCAATTTAAAGATTGTAAATCCTGTCTGAAGCTGTACTTCAGGTTGTACCAGAAGAGTACTCAAAGCGAGGGAATGCCATTGGGAATGCTGACATGGGAATGTTTCGCAGTTGAAAACTAGTGCATTTCAGTTCTAGAAACTAGAAAGACATCTAAACATTAGAAGTGGCATATCCAGTCCAAAATAGTGGGAGCAAAAGAAGCAGACTAAAATACATTACCTACTGGTAGAAAGGAGCTTGAGTGCTAGCAGGAAACCTGGGAAAATTCAGAAAATAAGTTAAAAAGTAAAAGCCAGGATGGTGTAAAACTGCAGGCTTTAAACACAAAATTACTTCACAATGTCTGTCTATGCTAAGGGTCTTTCACTACAAATACTGTTCCTTCCCTAGAAAATTTGTGTCAACAATGCAAACTTCATGTCTGTACAGTCTTCTGGATGTGTTTCTTCAGTTTTGTGGATGATTCAGAATTGTTACAAAGCACATTGGTTCCATAGTCTAGTGTATTAGGGCACATATATATCAGACATAACAGAAATGCCACCACTTGTGTGCCTCTATTTACACCTGAACTGTTTTCTTCTTGGGTGACAAGATATCACCCATTTTTCATCACCTCAGCTTCTATGTTCACAGCCTTTCAGTCTTCAGCAAGGACACTTAAAAATATGTGAAGTGTCAGTTTCCTCCCTTCTGTTATACTTGTGATGGTTAAAATGGCCATTAAAATGAAAACTCATGAGTCCACTGTCAGAAACTAATGCTTAAAATACCAAAAGCTTGGAAAACTAGCTGACTTTGTGGAAAATACTTGTGTCTGCAGAAGTTGTAATGCTATGTTGTCAAGACATGCAAGAGCTTTGACTGGTTGTTGCTTCAGTTATTTTTCTATGTTTTTTACTGCCTATACAAGCTCACCCTAAGTGGAAATTTTGTATCTAATTAATTCCAAAATATGAGTTGAAGTTATTTTGGGTACTCCTTGTTGGAGTCCCTGCTGCAACTTTTTGTGGTTTTACAATCACATTTTCCTATTTTTAATGTTTTCCTCTTCCCTATTGCTGACCCACATAAACAGGAAAATGACTAACTTTGGTTGTCCACTAGGCAAGATAATGTAACTGTGGTTGAGTTGAAAAAAAAAAAAGGAAAAAAGTGCTACCCAAAGGTCTTTGATAAACACTTTTCAAGGCAGAAATGTGCTTTAAATTTTATGCTTTTGGTGCTATTTTTATGATAATATGTATGCAGACAAACTATTGCAAGATTATAGGTGCTAAGTGTGTGCTTACAGGTGCTACTGTAAATGTGAAGTGTAGAGAAAAACATGAAGCAATGAAGCAAGTTCGCTTCTAAGGTCATGACAGAGTGGAATGCACTGCATCAGGCTGGCAAATGAAATTTTTCTCATGTTGATCTGCGTCTGATAAGTCTTCCAAAGCTTGTCTAAAACTATAGGCTGTACTTTACTGTATTCAATTTTGCTTCTAAACTCAGATAGGCAGCTTTTTATAAATAAGTTTGTGTCTCTGAACTATTTTGGCAATGGAGAATAGAGCCTCCAGTGTTCTGTTTCACATTACATCTATATATAGGTTATTTTCTAAATATGGATGTCTCTTTTTCATATTATAGTAATATTAGACTTTAATTTTTTCTAGTCTTGATTAAACAAGTTCATCTTTGATGGTGCTGGAAATCAGATAAGTTTGGCTGACACCATGTGAGTTCATAGGAAAATGTGGAATAAATAAATTTTCAGAGTAAAAATATATATAAGTATTCCAAGTAGAGATAAGTAATGCAGATAATGTAAAACATGCCGCAGTTAAAAAGAGAAAAACGTTTCTTCTGCTGAAGTGTGGTGCAATTTTTATGATGCTTTCCTAAATTTTAACACAGAACAGGTAGGGCTTTTAAAGTTGTTTTTCGTGTTTCTCAAATGTGTGCTGCTGTGCGTGTCAAGTAGCTTTTTTGTACCTTGTTCACTCCAGTTTGGCCAGAATCTGTGCTCTTCCTTGCAGTGGTATCCCTGATAAATACAGGTAGAGCTTAATTCTGGAATTTTGTATTAGTTAGCCACTCAAAGGCCTACTGTCAACTAAATCACCAAATTAATGGTAGGTTCTCTAAATCCTTAGCAATGTTCAGTGTTGCATATATGATATATTCCTCAGGGAAATATGTCTTTCTGGTATATAATCTGTTGTAACTCGGTGTTTGTACAAACTGCACAGCAATGGTCCAGGAAAACTTCCTGGCCTTTCAGATAGCTTAAGATTAATCTCTAAATTTGTAGTAGTAGTTGTGTGAACTTTTTTCAGTTATATGTTTTCTGCTAGTATGTTGGTTTTGATACTGTGGAGGTTCTTTACTGCAGATAAATTAAGTACCTTTGATCAGCCTACTGCATTGATGCAACTTAAGTTTGTCTTGCAAGTTAAATTCGGAGATCTTTAACAGTTTCACACCTAGCATTCCAATATTCTTTGGATTACCAGTAAGATATTTAAATAGGAAAGAATGCTGAAGTTGTTTTGTTTTTTTTTTTTTTTTTTTTTTTTTTTTTTTTGTTTGGGTTTTTGTTTTTTCTTTTTATTTTTATTAGCCATTGCTTCCTTTTCATTTCTGTCCTTCCTCAAATGTACTCTATTTATGAACAGGACAAGATGACAGTGTGGTGAGCTATTTATGTTCATTTAGGGAATGAGTAGGGTGCTTTCCATTGGAATTAAAGGAAGCAGCAAAAGTAGCTGTTGAATGAAGCCTGTTGATTTTACAGTGAAGACATACAGAAAATTTCACAAAAACGAACTAGAAGAAAATGACGTGATAGTAAAGTATGACTTAGTAGTATCAAACTTCTTTATCTGAGAGTTTCTAACTCAAGCTTTGGGAATGTGGTCATCCTCTCCTGCAGACATATTTGGTTGTTACTTGTCTTTTGTTAAAGATAGCTGCTGTTGAGTAGGCTTGTGTGTGTGATAATTGAACTTTCATCTGTGTAGCACTGAGGACAAAACTGAGATTGCACTCTTTCTTTCCAAAAGGCTGGAGTTCAATTTTTAAAAGTAAACTCAGTTAATCTATTATTTAACTTTTTACAAGGTTATACATTTTCAGTAGCTGCCTAAATTTTGGATCTTAACAGATTAGTTGGAATAAGAGATTTTGGGTAAGAAATTAGTTGCAATAGCAAAAGAGGTAGGATTTTCAAGTTACAGTACCTTTGAGCTATTCTGTTTTGTAAAACTGTAAATAGCATCTCTCCTATTCTGTTGTGTTTGATGACATCTCTGGTGATTAGGAGCCTATCACCTTCTAGGTCTGGGAGTTGTGTGTTGGCACCTGTCACCAGTCAGAGGCACCTTTTCCACCATTCATGTGTATCATTAGTTAATGTAAGCTATTTATAGTACTTAGATATTTACCTTATGTAGATTTCCATTGAAAGTGAAAATTCCATTCATTGAAAATGAAAATTCCAGTTTTCTTGGGGACATAAGGGCAGGCCCTGTTCTGCTAGATTGCTTTAAAAGTAAGAGCAAATATTAGGTGTAAGATCTTGGCTCCTATTTCACTTCTTATTGTTGGGTTCACTGAGCTAACTGCCTTGCATAGAACACAGCTGCTTCTGAAGATGAGCTTAGAATGTCAGTCTTGTGTTTTACTGGGTTTATCTTCACTGGAGCCTGCCTTCCAGCATCATTACTTCCATTCTGGTTAATACTGGTTTTTCCTTGTCAGTTTCCTCAATTTATTAAAATTGCTCCTGATCAAGAAACCCAAACACTGAACATTGTCTTTTGGCAGTTTGGAAAATTACTGTGTCTAATTTACTTGGTCAAAGTAATACCTTTTAATGATTTTTATTTTGAGATTTAAAATAACACACTTTTTTTCACTGTATTAGATAGAGGTATTTTGTTGATCATGATTTCTTTTTTCTGTTATGTATCTAATTGTAGTTTTTAATATAGAGAACCATAGTACTCTTTTCTACATAGTCATATATAAAAAAATGTACTATGTTATTTATGTTTCGCAAGAAAAAAAGTTCTGGAACTTTATTAATCTTTGCTCCTTCGTATCTCTTTCCACTCTAGCAGTTTTCTCTCTTAGTGAAAGCAGCACAATGCCCTGAAGCATTCTTCTTGAGTTTGGATCTCCACTATGGCTATGGACTGTGCAATTCAGTAGGCGTTTAAGTATTTGTTGCAAAAATGCAACTTAGGTTTGCTTTGAGTTCTGGATATGAACAAATACTGAACACAAAGATGATTTTGAACTGAGGCTCACACCCAAAGCTGGTTAGTAGTTATAGTGAGATGCTTTTTAGTGGGAAGGTTGTCTCTTGCTTAAGTAGAAGAAGAAAGCCCCCCAAAACATCAAGAGTCTGAACATTTACTGTGGTGTGGGTGATACCCATATCATCCACAGTTTCTGTCAGGTATAGTAAAGACTTTGTACTTAGTTTTGCCACATCCCTGAAAAGTACCCTAACTGCTGGCTTGGGAAGATGTCTCCATCTATGTAAACTAGGAGGTGGTGGGCATGAAAAGGATGATCAAGAAGTCAGTTTCATCAAACCAAAGCAAAACCCCTTGAAATACAAACTGCTCCATATAATGTCCTTCCATCTATTCAGTTCCATTTCTGCTGGCAATCCTCTACCTCCGCTCCTACTCTCTTCCTGTAATGAAATTCTAGTAAGTACTATTTTTCCCTTTATCTTCATTATAGGTAAAGCGTTCAAAATGGGAGTATTTGGCTGACATTTTGACATTTTGTAAAATATGTAAGTAGAATATGTCTATGTCTTTTTGTCTTTTTAAGTGGAAAAAACTCACAAACTGAAAGGGGACATTTCTGCGGATTTGCTGTTTGATTGCCATAATCTTGCAAGCAGAAATGCAAAAGTCATTGTCAGTCAGTGAGTTTCTCCCTTGTACTCATGAACAACTCCTAGTTTTTTTGATTAAATACATTTGTATTTGAATTTACAGTAGGGGATGGGTGTTTGTGTGCACACAGTATTATGAGTAATTGCTGTACTGCTGGGTCTTGTTTTTTTTTTTTTTTTTTTCTTTTAAAAGACCTATACTCACTCAACCTGTTGAACACTTGCTTCTTTAAAATCACATCTTACATAAAAAGCCCCTGAACTGTTTTTTTCATTATCAAAAATTTTTGATATGTGATTAGGCTTTTGGTCTTCTGAAGCCACTCCCTCTGAAATGTGCCTTGTGCTGTGGCATTGCCTTATGCTGTATGCATTGCCAGCCCCAAAGTCATGGAGAGGATCTGGTGTGATTGTAATGTCACCAGCAGAGTGAGAGGGTTGAGAATTCACAGAACCTAAATTTAAATAAGGTTTTAGCTACTCCTGCCTACAAGTTCTCACCACACAAAATTTTTGCATTTTTCTGGACCTTAAAACTGCTAGAAATATTTACAGCTTAAACAATTGTGTAGGGCTAGTAAATACATTTTCTTCTGCAACTTTAAAAGGCTATCTCATGAAGTTTCTGGAGAAAATTTGCAGAATGGTTGTGGAAAAGTTGAACAAATGTAAGATGATTTTACTCTTTAAATACTGTCAGATTGCTTCTATGTTTTTTGTGTTCACTGTTCTTAAATTTCTGTTTCATACTGAAGTAGTTTTAGTGCATAAATAAAAGTTGTGGATCAGGAAAGCTTTCTTTTTGTAAAATGCCTTGCACTCCTTCCATACAATCAATAGGAATGCACTTGCATAAATAATGTCAGCATGTAAAGGGTATGATGCTTCTGAATTGTCTGAATGATGTGCTAATAGCACCATCCTCTGGCATTGTAACATTAGTTATGAATTAAACCTGAAATTGCTATTTGTTATTTTTGGAAATTTGATATAATTGTAATAGAATGTACATACTGTACTTTCAGTTTTACATACTCATTTTGGACCAAGGTTTAACAGAAATTCTGGTAATTTGCATGGACTCTGTGTTCTGTTCAATTAAGTGACTGGCTAAAGGGGATATCTTTTTAGGGTTATCCTGCCCATAGTGCTGACTCTGCTCTTTACATGACCATTTATGGCAGGAAGTTGCACTTCAGAAATATCAGACTGAGCTTTTTGTAAATCTCACTGAAAGACAGTTCACAGTCATTTAAGAAAAATTCGTTGAGTTAGAAAGCACCACCAACGACTTATGGTTGTGTATTTGGGGGAGAGTAAAGGTGCTGTTACCGAACAACTGTAAATATGTAATAAATTATTTTTGCAGGAGATCGTAGCTTCAGTTACGGATTGAGAATGGGTATTGTTGGCATTGCTAGAATGCAGAGCAATACACCTCCCACAAACTGGGTTTCAGTAGTTACAGGATGAGTTGTGCTGAGTTACGGTCATGTGAAGGACTGAATTTTAGTCCATTGAACTATAAGCAGTAGGTATGAGAAATATCACAGGGATATCCTTTTGAAAAACTTGGTGGATGAGAAAGTTGCTGTTTTGATAGTTGAGTTCCTATTGGACCTTTACATGTCGGAAACATCAAAAGGAGACAGCTGATGTTTGGGTTCTCTCAAAAGGAAAACACGCACCACCCCCCAGTCTGCCCTTCTGCGCAGGAGAGCTTCGTTCTTTTACAGGGGAGGTGTTGGCTTAGTGAAACTGGAAATCTTTAGAGTTTTGCTATAGCATCAGTGCCTGTCTTTCTCCTAACAGATGAACCATGAATGCAAACCAGACTAATTATCCATATTTCTGGAAAGACTGCCCCAATGGTCTACGTATAGAACTGGTCTGTGCATTTCTTTGCCATCATGTGTTGCTTAAACATAATTTCATAAAAATTGGAATGTTGATTTAAGTGTCCAAATATTAAGACATACAAGTTTAAGTTGTGAAAGTGCTGAAAGCTCCTAGTAGTAATAGACATGAGTAAAATCTTTTATATAAAAATATACACTGTTCTCTGAGGTGTGTTTCTGGCAACATTAGATATTCTAAATTACATGTACAGCATTTGATGGAATAATTGCAGTAAAGAGTCACTTGGAAAAAAAAGTTTTAATAGGTAACATTAATTTTGTGCTGCTTGCAGGCTTGACTGTGTGTAAATTAAATAAGTCCTGATGGCCAGAAAATTCTCACAGGGAGATGTTTCAGGTGAGAAGAGCAAGAGAAGGCAGCTGTAATTGACTGGTGGATTCTGTATCATCTGGCTTCATTTGGGGAGGTAGTATTGATGGCAAGAGACGTGGTGAAACTCCAGAAATTTTGGCTATGTTTCAAACAGGAAAGAAAATATGTTGTTGCCACTTCAACCTGATGTAACATACGTCTGTGTCCTTTTAATCCTCCAACTTATTCAGTTGTGTTCAGTTTTTTTGTTGAATTTGTCTTTATGCCCTAAGCACAGTATTTTATTTATTTCCTAATGTCATTCCACATTTTTTATTGCAGTTCCATTTTTTTCTACTTCATAATTTCAATCTCCTTATCTAGCAGTTCCCAGTTTCCTACCTATTTTTCCAATAATTGGCCATTATTTTCCATGTTTGCTGTTTTCTGGACATACTTTGCATTTGCTTTTAGTTCTGCTCAATTTCTGCTTCCTTTGTTCATGTTTAGCTTTGCATATAACTTATCACTGCGTATATGGCCTCTTACTTTCTCCTTATACACAGTTTTTCCTCAAGGAAGGTTGTTCACTAATACTGTCGTTTTGTTTTTTTCATGCTCACTCTATCACTCTATTTCATCTTCTCTGCTTGACTGATTTTCATTCTTCTAGTCTTCATCCGTTCTTGATAATCTGTGTGTTTTACTGCTTGCCAGTTCTCACTACATGGTTTTCTTCTCTTGCCTGCCAGTTTAGTTTGTTTTTATGATGTATCCAGGACAGATTTATGCCTCCAGTTTATTGTTGTGGTAGGAAACTATGGAGACCACAGGAGAGGTAGAATTTGAATTCAGGTGACACTGTTGTGTCCTGCCTGGACAAAACCAGTTTTAGCAGCTACATACTGAATGTTGATGAAGTGTTTCAAGAATTTAGTTTTTAAAACTTAAGCCATAAGAGCATGTGCAAACTGTTTGCTAAGGCAAAATCAAGTGGATTTTCAGAATGTGGAAAGATCACTTGGTGGATTTAGTTTATGCAAATAATACCTTCCTTAGGTGCCATTTTTAAAAAAACCTTCTGTTCTATCTTTTATCTTCCAGTTTGTTCTCCCTGTTTGGAAGTTTAAAAAAAAAAAAAAAAAAGGTCAGCTCCAGGCCCGAGCCTCACTTGAACAAATTAATTTTTGGACTGCTGATGTCAACTTG
Source organism: Ammospiza nelsoni (assembly GCF_027579445.1). Taxonomy (NCBI): domain Eukaryota; kingdom Metazoa; phylum Chordata; class Aves; order Passeriformes; family Passerellidae; genus Ammospiza; species Ammospiza nelsoni. The sequence goes on from NC_080635.1 coordinate 58,294,092, forward strand.
CTGAAAACTGCAAACATTGAAAGTAAAGCCAGAGAGGTGAGGCGTGCCAGCTGGCTGTAGCAAGCTGCCAGCCCTTCTGACTGTGGCTGCTGCATGTAGTGAAGCAAACTTTTCTGGAACTTCAGTCTTGGGATAGCAAGTTGTGGATCCCAGAAAACTGGTCCATGATGGACAGACTCAGGAATATCACCACTCAAGAACCTTCTCTTCCCTCTTCTTGTATCAAACCTTAAGAACAAACAAAAAAAATTCTTGTAGTTAGGTGCAAGTGAACATTTTTATTTTCAACATTTTTCAGAGAAAATGCCTTCTCTGAGTTACATGAAAAAAAATTCATATTTACCCTCTGAAATTTTGCAGAGAAGGTAATAGTTATAACAATGAGACCAAGTTACCTGGAAAGCCCCTGACTGTGGTTTCTATTAGGAAATAACCTTTCTTTTAAAAAGAAAAAGTTCAGGGTTCTTGTTTGGAGAATTGTTTTCAGTAATATCTTTAGAGTGGCTGTGTCTCATCACTGGGTGGTGACTTAGCAAGTTGTATTTTCTATTATTTTGGACTGTTCCATTGTTTTTGGAAGTACTGTGGATGTTCAGTAGCATCCACTTGTATGTTGTAGTTTATGGTAGCATGTCATATGGTTTTCTAAAAGTGGCTGTTTTGAACCGGTTTAATTTAAGCACTAAAGTTTGCATATGGAAGGAATTCTGTAAGTTGAAGTTCTCACATCATGCAGACTTTTTTATGTACTGGTGGTACATTGTTAAGAGTCTTGGACTTCTGACAATGTTCTCAGAGTGGTGATATGTTGGTAATACTAATACACAGTACCAGTGCCACTGGTGGTAGTGTACTGCATCCCAGTGTGAACTTAACTAACTGCAAGTTATCACTGTAGCCTACAGCATTTTGTAGAGTTCGTGAGTGTCAAATAATTCACTTTAATTATGAAACCAAAACAAATTATTTTCAGTAGCATATCTCTAATTTGACAAGTTTTGATATTTCTTTGTTATTTTTTCTATGTGCTTTGACATTTGAAGAGATAAAAAATAAAATTCTACTGTTTTTAAGGCAAATTTAAAAAAAAATCATGTCTTAAAACTCATGAGGTTTGTGACAAAAATAGAAAAATGTGAACAATTTGAAGTTTTTCAGGTGGGTTGTGTGACAGGATGAATTTATTAGATATTAATATAAACCCAGATATATGTGGTCAAACAGGTGATACATGGTTCTGAGCATTAAATTTTGTGTGGTTGTGTGGGTGTCTACATCTGGTTGACTCACTCGTGTGTAGTCTATATTTGAAATATTTTCACAATTACAGGGTCTTAAAATTAGTTTAAAATCATAGCAGAGCATATAGGAAGGGAAGTGTGTTATCTTGAGAGGAGCCTTGGTTATTAATTCTGCTTTTCAGACAGAACTGTTTCTCATGACATGTGCACCAAGCTCATGACATGGTGCACAAAACCAGTGCCCTGTTTTCTTTTATGTAATTGGTGGCTATTGCTGTACAATGAGCAGACAGAGGTGTAAGTGACTTGTTTGTGGTTATATAGAAAGTCTGTAGCAGAGGAAAGGATGCAAACCGTATCTTGTAGATTAGAAAGCATGGTGTTGCATGTGTGTTTTTTCTCATGGCAGTGCTGGTTTAGACAGCATTAGGAGGACCTGCTTAAGTAACTTTATTCTGTCTGTCAAGTGTCAGTTAAATGTAAGATTCTCATCCCCATTCAAAATTGAAATAGTATGCAGCTGCCTTCAAGTGCACATTCAATTTTGAAAAGAGAAGAATCAGTATAGCCATTAAAAATGTCAAAAGCATGAAAGTGAACAACAAACAGCAAGCTGCCTACAGTTAATTGGAACATAATTCCCTTGAAGGTGTGTTCCTTTGCCAGTGCTTATATACCACTAAGTAGTTGGTTTGTGAGTAGACAAGGATTTATTTAAATGGAATTGCCATCTGAAAAAGCATAAGCTCAAGACATGCCTGTCTTGACATTTGTTTTTCAAGCTGAATTCAGGCACTTGAAATGTTATGGTTCATTGTATCAGAAACAGACTTCTCTATGCAGGGGGCTAGTTGAGTGTAGAGTTTTAGTGCTAATTTACTGTTGGGTAAGAAAGACTGCTTGAGAGGAGAAGCTTCTGTGTATAGGAATTGAGAGCAGTGGCGTTTTGTTAGAGCTATTGGAAAGATATGGTCACCTGGACAAAGTGTGGATTTAAATACCCAGTGCTAGTGTGTGTTTCTCTAAATATGCCAATATCCATTTGGTATCAATGTGTCTTGAGAGAGTGGCTGTTTAGCAGATTCCTCTTTTCATTCACCTCTAAACTACCTGGGAGCAGACTACACTGTCAATCCACTCTTCCATTTACTGAAACCTTCCATACCTCCAACAGAATTAGAGAAAATATTAATTTTTATCTTCCTGTTATTTTCAGTGTTAAATATCAAAATTGATAAAAGGACTTATCAAGCCTGTTATGTTTGATAATGTAGCCAGAGTAATCTTTTGATTTGTTTGTACAGATCTTCTACAGGTACTGCTTACAACTCGTTTTAGAAAAGGAATCCAGAGAGAGTTGCTCACAGTAAAGGGAGGTGGTTGACTAAATCTATGTACTTCTACTATTTCATCTTGAACATCTAGAGAGACTGTGTTAATTTTTAAAAACTATCCCAATGTTTTACTTCCTTCTCACATATGTATTTGTCTATGTCATCATCATATTTATCAGCCTGCAGGTAATTTATTGTGCCGTCAGATTTTGGGGTTGTATTGGTAATGATTTTGAAGTTATATCAGGTGTCATTAGTAATACTTTTTGAGTAAGTCTTTAAAGACTTTTGAGTTAAGTCAGAAGACCAACTGGCAGTCACAGAAAAGTAAAAACACAGCCAAGAATAATAGATGAGGATTTTGTCAGGGTGTCATACATTCCAGTTGTATTGGAGTAACAGCAGTACAGTCTGTCTGTTCCCTTTGGAGTTAGGCTGATCCCAGTTTAATACTGAGACAAGGTTGATCAATACACTTTGAGTTTTGTAGTAGTGTTTGACTTGTAGCTACAGTGTGCTTTAGCCTTGGTACTCTGATGTCAGTGCAGTCTAAGTACCAAATACCTCTCTGGAAGCTACTTTGCTTAAAATAGGCAAGAAGTTTGGGGTTCTGAACATTCTGAATTGTGAGAACTATCATGCTGATGAGCTTTTAAGATTTTACTTTTTTATTTTCAGTTTTAATTTTTATGATTTATAAATGTATATTATGTGTTTCTGTGGAAGGAAAATTTTTAAATTTTCCTAGTGTTATGTCAGTCAGTGCATTTACTTTTAGGGATACACTTAGATTTATTTCTTGCAATGCTTATAACAGTTGAATGTAATGAAGTATTGGGACTTCTTTTCGAGTTTGTGAAAGATATATCTGTTTTTATTTTATCTGTACTCTTGATTTAGGAAATGTATTGCCATTGAATTATCTAGGTATGTGTTTGAGAATGTCCAAGTGGCAGTAGGTATGAAGAACTTTATGAAGGCCTTCTTGGTAAAAATCTCTGTATCCTTGTAATCCTTTCCCTTCAAAGTTGATTTTCCACAGCTGCTCTTGTCCTAATCAGATTGGGATTACTGTTTCTATGTTTTTTCTGGGTTTGTAGTACACTTCAGCTGCCATAGGGTACCCTGCTTGTAGATTAAGAAGTGTTTTAAGAATTGTATCAGCTTTGTGCATTGACTTCCTTTTACTTCCAAGGTGCAATTTAAGGATTTGCATGCAATCTGTTAAGTGCCGAATAGCTTTTGCTTTGCCTGCTAGAGCAGATAAGAATTTATCATGCAGTTTTCTCCGGTTCCCTATAGATTAGATAATGAAGTATACTCCTTTCCCAGCCTTCTGTCCTTTGTAATGAAGCCATAATTATTAATCTTTAATGGCACCTGCAATGCATAAAAGACAGACTTGGTCCTTATCTCAAATGTTCTGCTTGATTTTATTGTATGTGGTTATAAAAACATTGAAGGCTGAAAATTGTATTTGATGCTTCTATCAGTAGTGTTACTAATAATTCTTGCCTTGCCTTTTCATCTGTATGAATGTCGCCATTCTTGGATTATTTCTATGGTTTGATTTGTCTTTATATGATCCCTTGCTTCCTTGCTCCACCTCTGCTTCAGTATTTATTTATTTATGTAATTATTTATTATTGTTATTGTTAGTTATAAAACTAAAGTTTATATATAAATAAAGAACTACCCAAACTGTCAGCTTTAATGGACTATTATTTTACTTTCTCTTGTTCTTTGTGATTTTAGTTTTGTATCTTCTTTTAACTTGTAGTGTTTCCTAAGTTCTAGTTTTAAGGTTTTTTCTTCTGTCTCCATCCATTTGTTGAATATGCTAAGTCTCCTTGTACAATTTAACTTTGAGTCTGTGTCAAACACTACAGCATTTTTTGTACAGAGTAAAGCTAAATTTTGGAATTGATTTGAGAAGATGTGTTTTGTAAGACCTTTGACTTTTGGACTAATAGATTGCAAGTTATTTTCAAGTTTTATAATACTAATGATTGTCTTTTCTTTCAGCTAGTCTCATTTCAATTTAATTGTGTTATTTGTAATTATTAGTTCCTTGTAGCCAGATTTCAAACATGGTATTTTCTGAGAATTATTTCTCCTAATTTTGTTTCTTATTTGTATCTATTCATGAACCACAAACTTCTTGCAGAGAGATCTGCAGGTAGCATATAAATAAATTAGTATCAGCAGGTAAGACAAATGAGGGAGATGAAGACTAAGTAATCAGATAAATAAGAATGTTTCCATCTGTATTGTGATTGTTTGCTTTTTTGGTTTGCTGTTGTAGACATGTCTGTGGTATTCTGCTTCCTTGCCTGAAATCTTCAGCAGCCTTGACCGCAGCCATTTATGTAACCTACAAACCAATTTGATCTTGTGGTTTGAAGGTGTAGCCGTTGTGCTTCAGAAGGAAGTGCAGCATTAACATAAATGAGTAAGGCCAAATGGCTCCAATAGTTCATCCTAATGTAGTGTATCTAAAATACTTGGAAGAGTAACTTGGTATTCACTTGACTAGTGATTGTCCAAATTGGTCCAATACCGAAAGAGTAGTGGCGTTTTTCTAGTTCTCAGATACACTTGTAGGTAAAGCGTGTTTAGAAATTGCAGCTTAATTCTGAATTTGGATTAGTTTTTTGCTTTGTCATGTGTGTAACATCCTTCAGAACACAATGTGCAGCAGCTGTCACAAATGCTGTAATACAGGAAGTATTTTTCCTTGAAGGAAGAAGGGATCCTAAAATAATAAGGGAACTGTGCAAATAAAGTGTCTAATTTACTTCTTTTATATAAACCCCTCCTCTGCAGAGTAAATAATTTATCTTTTTTTTACAGCTTGATAAGAAACTAATAGTGCTATTAGTTATGCAACTAGTTTCACAAAACTAAGAATGAACTTTAATTGTGTTTTCATTTAAGTTATGGTAAAAGTTAATACCTGTAAGTAATTAAGTTGCTCAATTCTGGTAATTGCTTCTAAATAACCTTGAAATTAGCTAGCTTTGGAGTATTGCTTGGCTTCTTGAGTGTAATTCAGTACGAGACAACTCTGCTTTCAAGTTTCGGGGAAGGCTTTGCAGCCCACACATAGCTGGTGCTGCTGCTAGCATTCTCTGAGTTGGGCATATTTTTTTGCTTTACAGTGTTAGCAATATTAAGGTAAAAGAAAAACTCTAAAGAAGAATTAATCCAATCATCTACTGAGCAGCTGCAAACTCTTTCTTTATCTCGTGTTGCATGAAATGCTTCTGGCACCCTGCAGAGCTGCTTCTAGTAAAGCTCTTGCATAGTGTAGGTGTCATGTGAATGCTTGGAGATAGAGGTGAGATTTTCACAATAGATCTAACTGTAGATAATATGATTAATTATGTAATATGTGCACATAAGACACTGAAATGTGAGTGTTGGTCACAAAGGACTGGTATTGTTGGGTTGGAGAGAAGTAATGGAACTTGTTGAACTTTAATACCTGTTAGTCACAACCTTAAGTTCAAACTTACTTTTTGTCTATTACTAGGAAAAACAAGGGATTCCCAGTCACCCAGAATGGAATCTGAAATTGTGCCAAAAATTGCCAAAATGACAGTGTCTGGAAAGAAACAATCTATGGGATTTGAAGTTCCATGGTAAGCCAAGCCCTCATACATCAAGGTACATCAGCAGCTCTTCTTTCAGACTGATGCACCTGTAGCAAGTTTTCTTATTTTTTTTTCTATTTTTCACAGCAGTTTTAGTGTCACTCTTCAGAACTAACCATCTCAGCTTCTTGTTTGACTCAGAATTACTTTCAGAAGATGGTACCTCACGTTTTGAGTTTAACAAATCCTTTCACTATGAATAGTGCATAGAGATATCAGGTAGTCAGATTATTTAAACATCCGCTTCATAGAATACTGAACTTTCTTGGTGTTCGTTTATTTTAAATTTAGTTCTCTAAGTGGAATTATGAAATCAATAAATCTTAACTGTAATTGCTTGTTCTTCAAAGGAAGTCATGTATTTAAGAATAGTTGATGGGTAAAACAATCACTTATGGCTAAACCATGCCTTCCTCTGCAGCTTTTATTAACTTTAACAGGTGTCCAGGGTACAACTGTTGTAGAGTTTGGTCCTACTTGTGCTATAGCTAAATTAGTGCTTCTAATTTTATCCTGACTTGGAACTGTTAAGGGGGATGTCTCATGAGAGCAAGAAGACAGACATCTGAATCAGAGTCTACCTACAGTAATAGCCAGCAGTGAATAGTTAAAGAAATATACAAGAACAGGGCATGTATGTTGGGAATATGGTGCATGACATATCATGGTGTAGTGTTCTGTGGTTCCCCACAAATTTTACTTTTATTTGGTTTTGTCTATTTCTATTAAGAATGGTTAATGTATTTTTCTTACTTAGGTACCCTTATTCTGTTTTGAGCCCATCTTACAATAGCTATCTAATCTGTGGCAAGAAATGCCACAGTTCATCCTGAGGTCAAAAAATTCTCAAGTGTAAGTGTCAACATCGCAACCTCATCCTGCAGTGTTTGTAATTCTGATCTGGAAAGCATTCTTGGAAGTAAGAGGGCAACATAGTCTTTATCTTACAGCATCTTGTGCATGTTTGATAATGGAGTGGAAAGCAAGCAATTTCATCTGCTTAAGCACATTTAATACAAGGTGTGAACCTGATGTCATTATTTGTTTATGCTACCAAATATCATTGCTAAAAGACATCACCTTCATTTAATCTCCTTAGATGCAATAAGCTCCAAATGAAAAATTTCTGGGACTTTCAAAATATTTTGTCTGTACTGTTTGAGAATTGCAATATATAGAGGAAGCATAATTTTTTTTTCACTTGCTGTCTACTAATCAGTGGCTCTGGGTTTGACAACTGGACTCATGAAGTTCCAGGTACCTTCATCTCTTTTGTTCTTATTAAAATTCTTGGAAGTTGAAGTTTTTCATGGGGACTTCTATGTAGTAATTTCATTTGGATAGAAGTTTAGAGAAATAAAGGAATATTAAGTGAGTGAAGAAGTTCTGCTAGCTAATTCTATGTAGTTGTGATTGATTTTTTTTCTTTTAATCTCTAATAATGGCTGTTTAAAATGTTTCTTTCTAAAAAAGAGCAAGTACAGAATTCTGTATCTCTGATACTTAACATCTATGCCTGTTCCACAGGGAAGGAGGAGATAAGAATGCTTCCTCATCTGAGACTTAAGTAATCCTTGGATAGGCTAGTGATGACTCAGTCTCTGATGAAAGGTGGTTGTCTCCAACATGGTTCTCAGCCATTCTGCTTCTTTTCAGGGCCACTGACATAGTTTGTATCATGCTTCCTTATAGTTCAGTGGCAGAAAAAAGATTAAGCCTTCAGGACTTGTGGGTAAATCCTCTAGAAGCATCTTTAATAATGCCCTTGTGAGACCCCATCTGGAGTGCTGCATTCAGTTCTGGGGTTTTCAGCACAGGAAAGACATGGACCTGTTGGAGTGCGCCCTGAGGAGGCCACCAAGATTATTAGAGGGATGAAGCACCTCTCCTGTGAAGACAGCCTGAGAAAGCTGGTGTTGTTCATCCTGAAGAAGGGAATGCTTTGGAGTGACCTCAGTGCAGCTTTCCAGTAGCTAAAGGAGGTGTATAAGAAAGATGGGGACAGACACTTCAGGAGGGCTTGTTCTGTCAGGGCAAAGGATATAATGGTTCTAGACTGCAAGAGAGTCTAGATCGTATGTAAGGAAGTTTTTTACAGTGAGGATGTTAAAACACTGGAACAGATTTCCCAAAGAGGTGGTGGATGCTCCACTATGGAAACTTTCAAAATCACACTGGACCAGGCTCTGAGCAGCCTGATCTAGTTGAAGATGTCCCTGCTCATTGCAGGGGGGTTGAACTAGATAACCTTAAAAGGCCCGTTCTAACCTAAACTATTCTGTCATTCTGTGATTGTGAAGATGGTTTTTAATTCATCTCAGTGGTACTGCTGAAATACTAATTGAAAACAAACTTCTATTTACTGTTGAGATTGGATATACTTAAGGTGTTTAGCTTTAAGTGGGAGGAATAGGTAAGAAGTGGAATGATTTATAAAAGAGCAAGAGATTTGGAGCACAGCCAATCAATGAATATGGAAGAAGATACAATTTAAATGGTAAAGTTGCCTGCATGTCTTAAAGACCCCTTCTTCAAGGAGTCTGATGAGGGCCTCCTTTCTTTTGTCTAACAGACTGCTGTGGAGGCACTGCCAAGGCTATGACATTGACTTTATAGAAGCAGAGAATCATCTATTTCTAAACATGAAAAACAAAACATGAACTTCCACCTCAATGTATTAGGGTTAGTTTTTTTCTTCTACAGTTACCTTCTGGATTAATGGCAGGATAAGGATAACCTGTTGAGCAACAGAAAGAGTCTGTGTTTATTAACACCTAAGAAAGACTTGTTCCTTTGACCCTTTTTATAAATTCTTTATGTTCTTGTCTCATAGTTAATTTACTGCAGAGTGTTTATAATAATACAGCTTTTTAAAAGTATATAGTTTGTCACTGACCAAAAGCACCAGTATGAATTATTCAAAGCATTCTAAATTAATCTTAAAACATCTGTAACTCTGCCCCCTACTTTTACTCCAAAATATTTGTATGGTGCTGGTGCAGATACCATTAGAAGGAAATTGTATTGTACATATGAACAAGTTTTTGTTGTTACCTATATGGGATCTTAAAGGTAATTTTGGGACCATGTTTTTAAAAGCAGCAGCCTTGCATTAGCAAAAAAACCCCATTCTTTGACTAACTATTCAGACTATGATTCAGTCTTGTTTTGAGGTGTAACCTCATGTTGATCAGTTAATCTTATTTGGAATGGATGGGTTGTTAGATGCCATTCATTGCTTTGAGCATTGATTGCCTTTGTTGCTGGACATTCTTAGTGGAATTGTCTGCAGAAAATGGAGTTTGCTGGTAAACTGATGCTCTAGCAAAGCTGTTTACTGGGCTTTTTCTTTCTGTTAAGTAATAAAGGAAGCCAGAAGAAGTTGTGACCAAAAAAGGGTGGATCATTTTAACTAGTCTGACCAATATTTTGTAATTAATAATTTTGAAAGGGGAAATAAATGTAGACATTTCTGTAATGACTGTAAGTACTCCAAAAGAGTCGGTTGTGTAAAAATAATTCACCCAGCATCGAGACTAGAAGATGAAAATAATGTTTAAAAGCTAAATTCTGAGGAGTTAATATTGAGCAGATGAGCTTTCAAGTTCCTCTTTGAATGTGTGGTGGTGTGAACCTTTCAATACTTGTGGGAGATTGAATGCCTTCTAACATGTCTTATAACAACATATGTTGTATTTATTAATATTCCCCAGGAAACAGTAATGTAACCATAACATTTTATTCAGTTTACTGTTATGATGCTTGTTGGCAAGACAGCATAGGAAATTTCTGGCCTGGCAGTTTTAATTTTGACTAAATGTTGGTCCCTGCCACCTTTGGTTTCTCTGCTGATTTCCAAAAGAGCTGTGATAGGCTGTTTTGAGATTTATTCCTGAATTGCTGATGGTCAAGCTTTCTTGAGTACATCATCTCAGTGCATATGCAAGCTTCATAATAGTTCTGTCCTTTCAAAGAAGTTGAGTTACATAATCAGTCAATGTCTCCATGTTACCAGATAGCAGTGGTTGGCAAACTGAGACTGCTTTGGACACTTCCATCAACTCCTCAAACAGCAAAGTGAGCAATGGTTTAGGAAGTGGTCTTCCTCCAATATAAATTTTTTTTCATATGGTAGATTGTCATGGCTCAGACCAAGCTTGAACTTTACTACCAAAGATGCTTTCTAGTGCAGTTGACTTGGTTATATTCTTGACTGCCTGCACTAGTGGCACACTAGTACTGCCTTCTACATAGTTTTCAGTTCAGTAATTTTGTAAAACCTTGTGGGAAGAGGCTAGCTGATGAGCATTTCCAATGTCATTAATTTTTGTTTATTGACTATTGTGGAGCTCCTTAGCATTTTTCTGAGCCGTTATCAGGCTTTCAATAAACTACTCATCTGGTTGCCATGAAGCATAAGTAACTGTCAGGGTCTTACTATTGCATTTCTCCTCATGTACTTCCATGGGACTGGAATTTAACCTGCCTGCTTTCCTGCTTAGGTACCTAGCAATAAACTTGCTCTCCCTTTCCCTGAAACTGGTCAGCAAAAAGCTGAATTGTGTTATTAGGGATATTCTGTAAGTAGATCATATGCTCTCTCCATTCTGATGTTTCTTCTCTGAAATGGCAAGTCTAGTTTATTGTGGCACAAAATATTTCCAGGTTTCCAAAACATAATATCTGAAACTTTTAAACTATAGCAGTGTACTGACTCTTCAAATACTGTACCCTTGAAAAAGTAGCAAGGCCTAATGATGGCTGGAGGTTTGTTTCACTAATTTCATTTGTGTCTAGCACTTTTTCTTTGCACCACCCAAAATAAAAGCTACTTGACTTCCTTCAGCAGCAAGGGTGGTTGCAATAAAAGCTACATAGAAATGAGAGAGTACTTGGTCTCTGGCAATAACCATGGTTCTTTCAGATGCTGTAATTAGTTTGAATTCTACCACACAAAACCCATCTTGTTTTGGGGAATCCTTACTGACATATGCTTTGGCCTGCAGGAAGATCTTAGCATCTGGGATTAGAAAAAGAATCATTACCTAGTTTATTGAAATAAAATTTATAGGCTTGCAAATAACCTCTTTATGAAAATACATTCTTGTCTTTTAATAGGCTGATCTGACAATGCTTGAATATATTTCAAAAAGCTATAGAAAAATATGAGAGTTATGTTTGTGGGTCACACTACCTTCAGCTTCATCTAAATAACTGCCTTTTAAGTTTTTTTTTCACTTTTGAGAATTTGGTTTGGGAAGAAATGCATACACTGAGAAGGAGAGAAAACTATTTCCAGCTGTAAAGGCTGTTTTGATATGACTTCTTATACAAATAGTTTTCTCCAGAACTTCAAATAGTAGACTTTCAAGGAAGAAAACTTGATACCAATGTAAAATATCATATTTGCATTTCTGTGTGACCTTTGCATATTGGCACTAGTCCTGGTACTTCAATGTGAACATGCTAGGTATTATGCTGCTAGATACTATGCTGAGACTAAAGTTTGCCTGAAGTAAAGGAAAAAGATGAAAGAATCTTAATCTTGATGAAGATTTTCTAATGCAAATTAATTGTAAACATATGAGGCTCTCTTAAATGATGGAGACAAAAATTATTTGTCATACTTTACATCATTCAGATGATTTTTAATACCTTACTACAATATGTAGAAAACTTAGTTATCACAATTCTCTGTATATTTACCCTATATCAACTTTATTGTTTCCAGTCTGTTTTCATGAAGTAAAATTTCCCTGCAGAGACATTGGAATGGCAAAACAATTATTTTCTCCAAAGTATGTTTTCAGCTAAATCTTAATGTACTATTTAAGGAATTTTAAAGGCAGAGTCTGCTGTTCAGCCTTACAGAAATGCACTTCCCTTTTCCAGTAAAAAAAACTTAAATAGTTGTAGTGACTTTTTTCCCTGTGGAATAATTTGTGTGTAATCAACTTTCTTCATTGCTACATGTAAAGCAATGATGACCAACTATTGTTTTTTTTTAGAAAATCAAATGTTATCAAGGTTATTCAGTTTGTCAAGCTGCAATACTCTCTGTAACATGGTGATAGTTGGCGATACAGAACAGTTGGCTTTGTAGTGTGAATTCTAAAATGTCAAAAGATTGTGTGACCCAAGGCCGTAGTTTGATAAAAACTTGTCCTTCTCCTAAAAGTGGTTTGCAATATTCTGATAGAGTAACTTCTTTTTGGAACAGACTTTAATACAAAAATATAAATAGACTTTGTACATCTATATTTTATTTAATATCAAATAGATTTTCTACAGAATTGTTTATCTATTATGCAGAAGTACAGTTACTGTTTGTACCCCTGCAGCCATCATGGCTGGCATAGAACAGGTTGTTTGCTTAGCTAATTTGGGAAGCATGCCTGGGTATCCAGCCTTGAGGCAAGAACCTGACCTTGGGTTTTAGAAAAAAAATCTGGATATTTAGCCTTGAGACAAGAACCTGACCTTGGGTTGTGTAGCCAAAAAATGAATGTTGGAATTTTTTCTTTGGTCTCACAATCAAGAGAAAAACTTGGCTTTGGGCCTTATGAAAAGGTGTCAAAATCAATCAGTTGGCTGCAGTACTGATAACACAGGTTGGTTCTGAAACTGTGGGGAAGAAGAGGGAGCTGTAAAATGTCCCATGGTACTTATTGCTGTAATGAGAGGCTAAGTTTGCATTTGATCTGAACATTTATAATGTTTAATTTTTTAAATAATAACTCTTCAACAGCTTCTTTAGTAGACTAACATGTTGAGGCTGTATTGTTCCATGAGATCTATGTAATGGAAAGGGGCTAACACAATGCAAATACTCCTATGCAGACAGAAAATGAGAAGTAATGTCAAATAAAAGCTGACATGTCACAATGTGGGATTCTAAAGTACCAAAATAAATAGTTTTGTTTGTAGAAGTTGAAAATATTAAAACAGGGTAGTTTATTGTGGCATGCAAGCAGAAAGTGAAGAGTGAAAATTTCTTTGTGGATGTGGAAACATTTGACTGAGAGCCTGCATGAAACTGTTCCAGAGAAAGCAGTCTGCAGTATGATGGTACAGAACTTGAAAGGATTTCCAGTTTTCCAGGGGAAGAAGCTTCTTCTCCTTGGATAAAATTTTGAGAATAGTGTGTTGTTGGGATTTTAATTTTCTGTATAATCAGTGGTTTGTATGTTGACAATTGCTGTGACAGAATGTTGGCAGACCTGTAATAACTGCCTCTGTTCCAGTCTTGTTCCTACATTAATGCCTCACCATGCAACTCTATCAGGCAGTAAGAAAGCTTTTGCTGTCTTTAAAAGTTTACTTAGTGTTTGTTTTTAGTGATCATTTTTGCTATGACAGATAAAGAATAATATTGTATGTTCTCAGAAAGCTTTTGTCAATCAGGAAAATATGTTCATTTATAAAATGGAGATAAAAAAAGACCGTGTAAGAAAATATATTTGAGATTATTTACCATTAGGATTAGTATGGTGATTTGTAGGAGAACAGGGTGTTATAAAAATGGACTTTGAGAATCCAAATCTCTTTAGTCCTGCGTGTCTTGTTTGATGCTTGAAGCAATTTTTTTTCAACATTGATAAATCTTAACTCATCTGTTACAGTTCTGTATAAGCATTGCACTTTAAATTGCAGCTTACATGTGCTTAATATCAACTCTTTATGTTATATTGCTGTTCTCAGAATAAAACATTACTATGATGAACTGTAGTAATGGTACTGTACGTGGAAACTGTTTCAGGATCTGTGCTTCAAAGTTGACTTAGGCTCTTAGTTCAGAGGAAACCTGCTCTGTGGTTGTTCTGCGTAATTGTCCTTTCCTTTCCTGTTAAAGGAAGGGTCTATGGAAAGCTTGTTTATCCTTGTTTATCTGTTTGATATATTTTACAAGATTTCATCTTATCTTGCTTTTGTAAACAGTGCTGCTTTTCAGACAAGATGTTCAGAGATGGTATCTGTGCGGTTTTTATCCAGCTGCTTATCAGTTCCACCTTAATGGGCTTATCACATACTCCTTGGGGCTTACATGATAGTGAATGGAAAACTCAATTTCTCTCCCTTTTTTCTGTTTTCTTTGCCATTTGCATTCTTTGTGTTTTCTTTTTCCCCCTAGTGCGATTGCTGAGGAAAATGGCCACACTAATACACCTCAGAAAGGACTGTTAGCTGAAGATGCCAGTGTAGCTTCTGGAGTGCTTGAGGCTGTCTCAAAATCTATGCCTTCACCCCAAGTAGTGCAGGTTTCAGAAGAGCAGAATATGGTGCCTACTCCAGGAAAAAAGTCAAGCAAGGCAAAACCACAAATAGATGTGAAAGCAGAGTTGGAAAAGAGACAAGGAGGAAAGCAGCTGCTGAATTTGGTGGTAATAGGTAATACTGTTAAATTATATTTCTGACAAACATAAAGTTTAAAAACTGTGTTGATTGAATCTTGAAGTAACATGGAAGCAATTCCCTTCCCTCACTCCAGGGAAGGGAATCTCATACTGTTTTCAGTTGCATCTGCATTTTTTGGAAGGAGTACATTCAGATGTCTTTGACTTGGACAGTGAGGTTGATTTAGAGTCCCTTTGAGCATACAGAACATGTTTGGTTTGGTTTCATTGTTGCAGTGTGTTCTTTTTAGCATGAATTTGGAGGTACTCTATGGCTGTCATGCTAACTGGCTGTTGTTATAACTTGTCTTCTTCCTGTGTCTCTGTCTCACAGGATTATGAAGTTCTACAGATTACAGAAGAATTATCAGTGCATGTGATGTTTATATGTTTAGTATATTTCTTGTGCTATACCTAAATTGCATGAATAAAATTGCTGTAATATTTATTTTCTTCCACAGGACATGTTGATGCAGGCAAAAGTACTTTAATGGGTCATTTGCTCTACCTTTTGGGAAATGTGAACAAAAGAACTATGCACAAATATGAACAGGAATCTAAAAAGGCTGGTAAAGCTTCATTTGCCTATGCATGGGTCTTGGATGAAACTGGTGAAGAAAGAGAAAGGTAGAAATACATTTTGATGGGAGTTACCTTTTTTTCTGTGAAAGAACAGCTTTGTCAGAAAATATTAGTCTGATAAACTAAGCATTGAAATGTCAGTTCATCTCATGTGACTTACATTACTTTTAAAATGAAATCTACAAATTAATAAAATTAACAATATTTGTATGCTTTATAAAAGGCCTTTATTAATTTGAACTATGAAATTTAAAATTGCATTTTTATATTGAAGAAGTGGGTTTTCTGATTTGGTATTTTTGATTGATTGATTTTTGATTATATTTTCTCTTTGCTCTGAGGTTTTTATTTAAAAAAAAAAATTCTGGAGTCATCTGTAAATGTTTGGGATTTTGGGGGTCTTATTTTGTAGTTGGGATTTTTTGGTGATTGGGAGCAGCATACTAAAAGTATGTTCTACTACAAGATGTTTTGTCCCTTGAAAGTTCCTGTCTGTCTTGATTGTCTGTAAAGGGAGATGCAGGTGACTATTCCAGATGCAGACATGTGCATGGTAGGTGTTTGCATTTGATGAGATGGATCCTATCCTGTGTGTCATGCAGAACATGTAGAGCGTAGGGAGATCTGGAACTGAGTCCAAGTGTGTTGTGATCCTTCCTTGGTAATCAGGAGTTCTGCCTGTGCATCTTTGCAAATGTGTAACTGTATCTCTATTGTCCTATACCACCTATTTTTAATTTTTTTTTTTAGCTCAGCTATGTTTTTCTTACATTTTTCTGAGGAACTAAATATCAAAAGTATAATTAGTAGTGACTTAAATATGCAGTGCAATTTTCATATTTTCGCTGTGCTTGTTGGGACACAGTCTAAGGGTACATGGGAGCACTGGGAATTCTGGGTGTTTTTCTTCACACCTGCATTTACTAAAAGGCAGCTCTAGAGGTCTGCTCTTCCAATACACAGGTATCCCTATGGTGAAGGCTAAATCAGTGAAAGACATGAAGGGTATAATTTCATAGTTGTGTTTTTAACAGCTTACTTTATTTCTCTGTGAAGTTTTAAAGCAGTTTTAATGGTGCATTGCATGTATGCTTTATTTAAGGGGAGTGACGATGGATGTGGGTATGACCAAATTTGAGACACCAACTAAAGTAATTACATTGATGGATGCTCCAGGCCACAAGGACTTCATTCCAAATATGATCACAGGAGCTGCACAGGTAAAGATGGTCTAAAAGGCTTTTTCCAGTATCAGTATTATTTGTAACTTCTTCTTAAATTGTTTTTTTTTTTTCTTTTAAAATCTAAGGTGGAATGGAATGGAATCATTGATGGTGTTCATCTGTCTGTGCATTTTCTAAACTTAAAAAAGAATGTGTTTGTTAAACATTAAAGGTAGTTGCTTTTTATTGATGCTAATGTTTGGGAAGAAGGTTTTATTATGCAAGTAATTTAATAGTAAGTTGCAGTTTGATAAAACCACACTTTGAAAGCTATTCAGATGTGATATATGGCTACTCAGTGAGTAGTTCTGTGAAAGTCACATTGTAGGGGAAGATTTTAAGTGATTTTGAGCTTAAAGAAAAAGGATTTATAGATCAAGCAAAACACATTTTTCTGTTTTACAATGTATTTTGTAGGGGTTGGGAAAACAGATAACAAAGTTTATACACCATGCATTTGTCTTGTCAAGAAGGTATTTGCAGAGACTGCATGACACTTGTTTTAGGATCAGTAGGTGAAGTCAATAGCATTGGACACTACCCATTGAAATCAGTATGGCACTTAGCAGTTTCCTGTAGATTATTATTTGTGGAAATAATACCTCAGATATAGGGGAAAAAACACATGGTTACATTATATAAAAGGAGTAATTTTTTTTTCACTTAAAGGTACCCTTTTTTAAATAATAAAATTGATTCTCCAGAGTAGAGATTTCATTTTTTTTTCCCTAAAGCTAAGCTGCGTATAGGTTTTTGCTTTGTCTGTGCCAGAATTGTCTGAAATGTGGGTTGTATCTGAAGATCTTTGTTGAGTACTTGGATGAGTACTGCTAGTATGATCTTAGATAGAAAACTGCACTGTAGGAAGACTGGTTTGTCCCAAGTTCTGCTTTAGCTCTGAAGCAGAGCCTGGGTGAGAATTCAGACCTTGTGACCCTTCTGTGCTTAGGCTGCGGAGTAGTCAGAAGTTTGCAAATTATAGTGTATTTCTTATAAAACCATCTATATGGCAGAGTATGTGTTGTAGCAATTTTATGAGTTTGAAAATTAGAAGTGAATCTTTGGTTTCAGAGCAGTGGAAAATACTGACTCAGATGTGCTATTTTTTACAATTTTTTTTTTTTTTTCTTTTTGGGAAAAATAACACAGGCAGAAGTATTAAGAGAAGAGCTACAATTCCCCAGCAATTGTATCAGTTCAGCAGAAGACAGGTCTGACTGAATAAAGCTTGGTATCTCTGTGTTCCAGCTCTCAGGGTGATGAGGGGCTGGTCTGTTCTGGAGCCTGTTAAGGAATCACTGAAACTGTGCAACTTTCTGTTGCCTGCTAGAGTAGGCTTAGTGCTGAAGCAATGGTTGAAAATGGCTTTAGTGTCTTTTTATTGTGGAGAATGCTGTTAGGAGGTGAACCCCCAACTACTCTTATGCAAAATGCAAAACCAGCATCTGGCCTTTGATACACATTCAATAAGTCTTTGAGGTACTGTTTTTATAATTTAGAAAATGCAGAATGTCTTTTTTTTTTTTTTTTTTTTGAGGAGAAGTTCAGTGCAATGCACTTCTGGGGCTGGGAGCTCTGAGAAAATTCATCAGTTATCCTTTTCCTGTTCTCACACTCGTGCTGTCTCTGAGCTCTGGAGATTTCATGCCTAGGATGAGGCCAGGGAAGTTCAGAATCAGGATTCTTTTCCTGGAATTCTGAAGCATAAACATTCAAGGAAAGGGAAAATGTAACACTTTTTCTTCTCTCTTTCCATTATGTCCATCTCTTCAGTCATCTGACATTTTCTTACACCTGCCTATTGACACCAGTACCTTTGTTGTTCACATCTGTTGCTGTTGCTTAGTACATGATGATGATCTGACTGGCAATTACTTACCAAAGCAGGAAAAGTACAAGAAATATTAGCAGCATTTAAGGCTAACAGGAAGATCTGTGTCTTTCCCAGTGCTTACGTGCTGACTTTTGTGCAGTACTGTAGACTGTTTGCTCTTAATGCTTTGGCAGAGGGTTTGTCTAGGTGATAAAATAGGCTACTTCGTTTTTGCCACCTTGTGATTTTGCCATGCTCCAGTGTGTTGAGTGGACTCTGAAGCATTCACATCCAGCATACAGTCAACAGTACAGTACAACTGGTTGTCCCAGTTGTATAATGTGATGATTTGTTTGTAATTTTTGCAGCTTCTCACTAAGACGAAAGTGCACAGACTGAGGCAGAGAGAATTGGACATAGTGCTCATACATTGTTCTAAAGCTTCTGAGCATAGGCTGCTTTTGTTCAGATCTGTGCAGCATCCACAGTGGGTAGATTGAAGGGGACAGGTTCCCCAAACCAGCAATTGTCCTGTGTTTAATCAGGAGGTGATGGTTTGTGACATAAGATGACATAATGCCATAATATCTCACGGAAGTGGGTATGATACAGATGGGACTGAGCTGTTTCAATTACATTTGGAGCACATCAGAATTTCATCTGTGTACCGTACATATTGTGTGAAATGTTACTGATTTATGTATTTACCCAGATAATTTCCACCTCTTAACCACTTTCTTTTTTTTTTTTCCTTTCTTTATAATGTAGGCTGATGTGGCAATTTTGGTTGTGGATGCCAGCAGAGGAGAGTTTGAGGCCGGGTTTGAGACGGGTGGACAAACTCGAGAGCATGGATTATTAGTGCGCTCTCTTGGAGTGACACAGTTGGCTGTTGCAGTCAATAAAATGGACCAGGTACATGCTTAGTTTCTTCATTTAAGTGAAGGGCATCTGTCTACATTTGTAGATATTAAGTTTAAGAATCAGTATTGTGAAACTCATAATAAAGCATTGTTTCTTTGCTTTCCAGCTCTGTCCCTTATGTTTAGACTTTACAATGCCATTCTTTTTATTTATCGGTGTATTTTCAAAGTACACAGAAGATTAAGTTTGGTGCTAAAATGAGCAAGGGTCCCTTTTGTAGTTGTGGAAATCTCACAACAGTTAATCTCAGTGGAAACTGTAAGATCATCTTGGTGGTCATTTAGGTCAAGACTGCAATAGTTTTATTTAAATGTGTAAAGTATGTTAAATATTACTATTTACGTTTTAAGTTACTCCTGTAATGAATATATCTTACTGAACCTGAATTTTGTGTAAATGTAAAAAAAAGTTGCTGTTGAAATTAAAAGGGCTTGCAATTTTAGTGGTGTTTGTGATCAGTAATTGCTAATGTGTATGCTCTTATATATTCAAGTATGAATGCACCTGGAAATCTCATGTTTATAAATACCCATCTGTTTCTACTACAGAATTGATGACATGCAGCTGTATGTTCAAGTTATGGTTAAAAATCTATAATTTTATTATCATATCATAATCTGTGCTTTATTTTAGGTCAATTGGCAACAGGAAAGATTTCAGGAAATTACAAGTAAGCTTGGCCAATTTCTTAAGCAAGCTGGCTTTAAGGTAATATATTTGTGAGGCCTTTGTTGCTTTGTTCAAGCATTTGGGTGGGATGAACTTTTCCTACAGTCAGGTTATTTTGTGTCACTTTCCTGCTACTGCTACATGCACATAATATAGCAGATTTTTCTGCCTTTTCTTCTTGGAAGGGTGATACTGAGTCCTGCATAAGGGTAGTCAGTTCTTTAATACTCTTTGTGTCATCTTTGTTTAGGTCTATTGAATCTTTGGGGTACTCAGATCACTTGTAGTTTCTTGGGATTGTTGGCTACAAAGCAGAAGAGACCAAGAATTGTCTATCTTAATGTTCAGGATTACATGAATGACAGTAGAGAGTTTTATAGTGGAGCAGGTATCAGTGTGGATTATGAGCTCATGAGAACTGTCCTGTCATGTTTTCTGAGTTCCAACTACTATTCATTTGGACTGGCTGGTTTTCCTGCAATCCCTATGCATAAAGCAGCAATACAAACCTAAGTTTTCCTGTCAAACATGGAGGAGTTTATTACCTGAACTCAGTTTCTAGTTGTCAGCATTGATACCATCATATTTAATTATCTCCAACTCTTTGTTGGAGCAGAGTGATCAGGCAAGAGGTAACCAAAAAGGAAATGGATCCATGAGTAACCTGCCTTCTCCAGGGGAAATACAAATGTGACAACTATTCTTTTAAAGTTTAGATGCATAACATTGAAAAAATGCACCTCTCACTTCTGCTAGGAGATCCTGTTGTTAATGTATGCTTCACATCTGTTTGTTTTCTTTATTAGGAATCAGATGTGGCTTATATCCCAACAAGTGGCCTTGGTGGAGAAAATCTAGTCACAAGGGGTCAGTCAAGTGACCTCACACAATGGTATAAAGGAAAGTGTTTGTTGGAGCAAATTGGTAAGTGCAATTTTCCTCATTTAAAATAATACATCTTAGTCCTGTGTGTGTTAAAACTTGTATTTTGGGTAAAATGTGAGACAAACTCAATGAAATGCAACATAATTAATTTCTCTAATGGAGAAGTTGCTGAGAGAGTTATTACATACTGACATTCTAAAAAATCTTATCAATTTATTTGCAGATTCTTTCAAGCCACCACAGAGATCAGTGGAAAAACCATTTAGACTGTGTGTTGCTGATGTTTTTAAAGGTTGGTTGTTTTTATAGTGTTTTTACCATCATTTTCCCAATATTTAACACAAGTGTTAAAAATGCTGTCAAAATAAGACCTAAAGTTGGAACTTCATGTGTAGTCCTAGACCAGAGTAGGACATTTTCAAGTTCTAGTCCTTGCCAAGTTTTAAATAGTACTGCTGAAGGTGAAACACCCTGGAAATGAAATTAAGGAAGCTAATCTGTATGACCAATTATTTGTCTGTGTAATGAGTTCATGGTTCTGTGGGACAGAATGTGGGACTTTCCCAAACTGGTTCTGCTGGACTAAATCAATATTTCTTGAACTTTTTTGGAATGTGGCTTTGGGCTCTTTTGCTTTCCAGTCCTAGATTTTAAACAAGTTTGTCTTGTTCCTTTTCCATTCATTGATGTAGTTGTGAATAATGATATATTCCTTAATCTTTGTATAAAAATTTGGGCAGGTGAGGTGCAAGAAAATGGTGATGGTGGTGAGACTGTTACAACCAGCCAAGGATTTAAGGCAGTGAGCTATTCCTTAGCATTAATAAAGATAGCAACAGCAAGAACTATAACCAGTTCTTACTTTGATTGTCTGGTGGAAATAAAGTGTCTTGAGCCTGTAAGGTTTTCATGGTAAACTTGATTTTTTTTTCCATTTAGTCGTTTACAATTGCAGATAACTTAGAAGAAATAAGGCTTCTAGACTCAGCCCATTTGAAACATTCTGTAGGTCCCTTGAGAAATGTTGCAAACCAAATGGCATGATTTGAAAACTGTTGTAAATATTTTAATCAAATATTATTATTGAAATTCATATTTTAAGAAATTTTGCTTTCTATTTAGGATGTTTATAGGGGAAGTACAAAAAAATCAGATTGAAATACTGATTGTAAGTAGTACAAACCTGGAAATACCAGGTTTGTGCAATTTTCATGTGGGCCTTTGAGAAAACACTAGATATTGTGCATGCCCTTAGTTAGCTGATTTAACTGAAGCCATAATGCTAAATATTGAAGAGTTGCATGGGAAATTACCCTAGTGTGATATCACTGGTTTTGTCATCTATGCCATCTCTCTGTTTATTTTTTCCTGTTTAATTTCATGAGCTGTGGGAAAGTGTGTTAAGATTATTGATTGAGATCTTTCAAAATAATAAATCACAGCTTTTCAGCTGCAATAATAATTTTTGGATTGAGAAAAGTTTTCCAAAATGAGCAATTTTGACTACATCTATTTTGCTAAAGTATGCAAAAAATATGACTTTGGAAGGGACACAATTTACATATAGAGGGCTTATCACTAAATGTGGCCTTTTAGGTGTTTTTTAGGCTATTGTTTTTACGTTATGATCTCAAAACTTAATCAGCTTTGATGCCACCAGAGGAAGTAGCTGCAGTACAAGTACATGAAGCAGCAGTTGTTCTCAGCTCAGTTCCAGTGCCAGTGTGTGCTCAGGAGGAGCTGTCCATAGAAGTGTGTAAAAAGTGAGAGTGCTGAGTGTACTCCTACGTAGTTTGGAAAACCCCTTTCTCTGTTAAGGCTGCTCACATATGTTTCACCTGCCTCAGCCAGCTTTTAGATGTTATCCTCCACAATCCTAATATTCATTCTCTCCTGGCTAGCTATCTCTTGATTTGAGAGATCCCTGAGTGAATAAATCTCTTTGGTGCTGCATCAGTCCCCACTTACTATATTATAACTCTGTCTAGGGTATGACTGATCTGACCCTAAAATGCCTTGTCCACCAACCAAATCCTGAGTACAAAAAGCATGTCCTGGCAGAACTCCAATACCATGATGCACAGAAATTGGGCCATTTTTTATGCCCTGGTTCTGTCTCCCACTGTCCATTTTGCACTTGCACTGATTTCAGGGGGAACTGAAGGAACTTGACACTTTTCAGGAAGCAATCAGCATGGGAGTTGGTGAAGCTTCAAAGACCACATTGGTTTACCAAGGCAAACCTGGTGCTGATGTGAACAAAAGATAAATGGTTCTCAATTGTGCTTGGAAGTGGTGGAAAACCTGGAATCAGGTCATGTTTCTGGTTGCCACAAGTGCTTGCAAAGCCAGCTTCAGGTTGTTTTGTGTCCTGTACTGAGATGGTGTCTGTAACGTGACTTGGGTATTCTTTTTCTAGCCAATATCAGCTTTGACAGTTTTCTGTTTGACATTTGATGTCATCTGTTAATTGTCCGTGTTTCATCTCATTTGCTGGAATGAATAGAGGAAAACCAGCGTGCAGGCATACTGGCAGTATCTTTTCCAGATAGAAGGATGGAAGCGTTCACTAAACAGAAGCATTCATCAGTATCTGTGGTGAATGCAAAGAGCAAGTTACTACTAAGTGACCTCAAGATTAGAGATCAACTTGTTCTTTTAAATTCAGCTCTAAGTTCAGCTTTTAATTTAATGTGAGACACAAAATACTAAGATGCTTGCTTACATCACTGAATTCTGATGTTCATCAAAAGATTATTTGTTGTTTGTGTGGATACTTAAAATGTCATTGTAGAATCAGTTCAGAGAGTTGTTTTTTAAACACACCTGCAAACACATGCTAAGAAGACGAGGCATTTGTTAAGGTGTATGTGCATAAATGTCCATGTGTAGCATATCTTTGGAAAGTAACTGGCATATCATTCAAATGATGAACAGGCTCTTAGGACATTGAAGATGAAAACTTTGCAGATCTTTTATTCAGAAGTACCTGATCATCTCTAGTTATAATAGTTTCTCATATTAAATAGTACTGAATCATTCTTTAATTTTTCCAGGAGTAAAAGTAATATGCAGACAGAGTATGTAGGATTCTGACTCAGTTAAACAGTAAAGTGGCATAGGAATTTGCACCTGTATGCATGAGAATTATTTTGAGAGGTCTGTCATATTCCTTTTATCTGTAATTATAGTGAGAAAGTGCTGAATTAAATAATATTGCTAGAAATTAAGGGACTTAGTCTAATACTGAAAAAAACTAAAAAATATTTCTTTATGTACCTACATTTGCTTAAAGAAGAATATTTCTTCCTTAGTTCTGAAAAACATAAGATCTAGAGGTTTTGAATTTAATGTTTCATTTTCATTATGATGCACATCTGGCTAACTTGCAAGTACTGAACACTGCTGAGAAGGGAAAAAATCTTCATTATATTAAAAACTTGTCTATGCATTGGTGAAGGACTAATTTCTGATGGGAAACTGACTGTATTATGAAGTTTTTTGAATTTGTTACTGTGTTTATTACAGACCAAGGTTCAGGATTTTGTGTGACTGGTAAAATAGAAGCAGGCTATATTCAGGTTGGAGAGCGACTTCTGGCAATGCCTCCCAATGAAACTTGCACTGCAAAAGGTACAGTCTTCAGAAGCGTGTTTACTTTCAGGTCAATACTGGGCTAGAAACAGTTACTGAAATGGTAACAGACTGTCAAACTGATACTAACTGTCAAACATAAATTGTGAAAGCATAAAACGAATTTCTTTAGATGTGACTGTGTCTGTATAAATATGTCTGTGAACAGTATGTGAAATCTTGCTTTTTTTTTTTTTTACTGTATCAGATAATCCAAATGTTGTAGCCCTGTGGCTTTTGACATGGTTTTATGAAGAGCCTGTAAAAGCATTTGAGTTCCAGCAATGTCTGTAAAGATATTCAGTACAGGAATCATTAGTATTCTGCTTTACTGTGGAGTGTTTCTTCTGTTAGGAAGTGTGAGGATGTTGAACAACCTTTAGAAATTAATCTTATGAACTGGTTGTGAAAAAGCTTGAGAATAAAGTCATCCCTCCTGTTTGATGTTGTAAGATTTGTCACTGATCCTTTCATAGTATCAAATTTTCAGGATATAGTTGTCTTGAACAACTAGAAAATAGAAGAAAATCGGATTTAAATTTCAATGTATTTGATTTCTGGAAAGAAATAGCTAGACATTAAGTGCTTAGCTGTTTCCTGATAAAGCTTGCTGTCTTTGTACTGCAGAGTTGGTTTTGCTTCATATGCAAATAGAAGGATAAAATTATGATTTTCCTACATTGGCCAGTGAATAAAAAATTGAGTCCTTGAGATATGAATAGGTTTATGTATCTAAGTATTTAGCCTGAATACAGCAATGTGTTGGTTTAGTTGTCTGTCAAACCCAGCTTGTTCAGTGCTAATTTGGGAAGCTCTTCAGTCTATCAACTTACACAGTTCTATGCACATTAGTCACATGCACAGGAATGTTACAATAATGTGGATGAATTTGGGTAGCAGACCACTGTAGTCACTCCTCTGTGTGGGGAGTGGAGGAAGTACCATGGAAACAGATGTATTTTGTCTGAGTATCTCCTGCAGCACGATTCTATGGTTTTTCTTTTGTGCTGCTTCTCCTATGACTGAAAGGCAAATGAAGGTTGGGCATATAAGTTCATTAAGTATTTACTATTTATATTCAGTGTAAAGAAGTAATAATTTAATTTAGCATACAGTATTTACTTACGGCAATGTGCGCATTAGGATTCAAGTTGTTCATTTCAAGAGGCTGAATTTCTTTCATTCTGTGGTGATGACAGATATATCAATAATTATCAGCACTGCTTAAAAAATGGTACTTAACATGATTATAGTTGAATCATGCTTTTTGGCATGTTTTTGGCAAGTGGTTTTGGGAACAAATCTGCAAGTCAAGAGGTACAATCTGCAGCAAAATAGAACTAGATCCTATAAATATATGCAGTATTTCTAAAAATCCAGGTTTTTTTCTTTCTCTCTTGGTGCCCACCAGAAACCTCAGGATGTTCAGTCAGAGCTAATTAGTCTTGCCCTCACCCATCAGGCAGGTTGTCTTTTTAAAACATTAAAATACATAAAAACCAGAATCAAATTGCTTGTAAAGGTGCTTTCTAACAGACACGATGTCGCGAACGGAAGGCTTCAGTTACACTTTTTTATGAAAGAGTCAGCAAACCCACTCAAGGTAAATGAAAGTTGACACAGTACCATTAAAGTATATGAAAGATGCGGTCTAGGGTGTGCGTGTGCCTCAAAGGATGGGTGGGGCAGATATGGAGATATTAGTAGTGCAGCATTTTCAGGATTGCGTCATCTGTGCTGCTGACAAGGGCCAGGTCCCCTCCTCTGGCTCGAATAAGGCCATGTTATGGTGCAGGGTGCGGTGAGAGAGAATAGTGAATCCTCACCAAGGGGAAGGAAAGGCTTCCTCAGGCTTCTCAGTTAAAAAGCTTTTACTCTCAACCCATTCATACTGAAAATTGATGAGTAATGATTGATGAAGCACAAATGGCCCAAACAGAGCTGTTTGTTTGTAGCTCAGAACCTAGGTACTTCACTGTGAGGTTCTGTTCTTACTCATTTCCAGGAATCACACTGCACGATGAACCAGTTGATTGGGCTGCAGCAGGAGATCACGTTAGTCTCACTTTGACCGGCATGGATATCATCAAAATCAAGTGAGCAAAGCTGGGTTTCAGTCTAAGTAACGGTTTGTTTTTAATGAAAAGCTGTATAACTATTACACTGGGCTATAGTACAGCGGTTTACTTGAAGAATGATGTGGCTACCAGGATATTTAAAACCAAAGTGATGCATATCACCTGGCTTGCATGTACAAACGTTGGAAACATCTGCTGCATGTGCAACGGCAGCCTCAGAAGGATACTGTCAGTTTTCATCCTTTGCCCTAGTGCTGACACCAGTAACCTTCTGAGCCCCTTTCTTTTAGACTACCCCCTGGACATTTTAATTGCCAGATAAATTCAACCGGTGTTGCTAAATAAACCAGAAAATTTTTCAAGAACTTCTCAAATTATCAATCATTCTAACAGGACACATGCAAACAACTGTCATTTTGTACTAATAAGTAAATCTGTACAAGTGGAATTGATGGAACCTGTTTATTCAACACATTTAGCTACTTGTAAGATTTATTTTCCTAAATGTTTTGCTAAGGGGTGGTCTAATAGTGGTGTGCAGCAAATCTCTTTGTGTCTTCTCCAGTCTGTAGGATTCATGCTAGGCATTAACCTCAAGCTTTTAAGTGTCAGTTGTTGTTCAGGCCAGGTAATTGGATCTACAATTTGTTCACCTTTTTTACATTTCAGTTGGACTTCAGACAGCAAACTTTCAAGCTACTCTTGGAAAATCTCCTTCCATTGGTAGTTTTTCAAATCTAACCTCTGATTAAAGGGAAAAGTACAGGTATTCTGTCTTGCCATTTCATAGTGGGTTGGGATTCTCAGTGGTGAAAGGTTGAGGGAAGTCTTGTTCTAGTTGTTGAATGAAGTCTTGAATCAATTTATTACGTTGATGTCTTCATCTTTTGGAGATATGTTAGGGTTGTAAAAAAAAAGCTATGAATTTTTGAGTCCTCTTGATATTGATGAAATTTGATGTATATGTTTAATCATGCTGTTTTTTCTCTTCCGTCATGTTTTCCTGTGTGGGATTAATTTTCCTTTCATTTCAGATGGCTAAAACTAGGCCCTATGAAAAAGCTGTGTCTAGGCTACTTACCATCTTGTAACAAGCAGCAGCTTTCTTGTGACTCCAAGTAGAATTTTTTGGAAATAGGTGTTGCTGAAAGCTCAGGTTTTGAATCCTGATCATGCTGTCCCCTTATTATCCAGAAAATACTTGAGCCACGGGCAGCAGTACTGCAATTTTGGGCACCCTGCAGTATTTTATTCTGTTGAACGGAAACCCTGAATCTCTGAATGAAAGTCTAATTCTTAAAAATATCTACGCACAGGAAACAATGACATTTTCAGAAACTGATTAGCACTGGAGGTAATTGTTCACTGAACTAGACAGAGCCCTTCATGCATACACACAAGATAAGGTAGACATTGTCTAGGAATGCATTTTGTTACAGCTTTCAATACAGTATTCCTGGAGGTCCACGCACCTACACCCCCCCCCACCACCCTGCTTGTATTAAAGTGTTGCTGCTTTTCCTTTGCTTGTCTTAATCACTGCCCTGGAAAAGGATAATTATTTAACGCTTCTATGTCAAGAGATATCTGTTTGTTTGATTTTTTTGTTTTTTGTTCTCTCTTCTAGTGTGGGCTGTGTATTTTGTGATCCCAAGGAGCCCATTAAAGTTTGCACTCGGTTCAGAGCTCGGGTTCTCATCTTCAATATTGAGGTTCCAATCACTAAAGGATTTCCTGTAAGTCTCTTTGAAAACTGTGTTCATGGCAGGTTGTTCAGGGCTTTTCCTCTCTCTGTTTGACCTCCTGAATACGAGGTACAGTCAGAGTCTAGAAGTGGTTCTGTGTCTCCAGAGGAAACAGATTCTTCTGTAATTTGACATGGATAGAAGGGGCCACTGTGGCTGTTTATGCATTTTCTTACTAGCTTTTAATGCATAGCTGAGCCATTTCAGAGAATGTGAGTTCCACCACAGCTAGGCTTTAGAAGCTCACATCTTGGGGAAATACAGTGATGCACTTAAGTGTAAGATAGCTTTTAATTTTAAAGAAATAAAACACCAGTTCATGCTACAGAACTGCACTGAGGTGGCAAAAGCAAAACACTAAAGGATGAAAAATGTATTATGATGACATAAATTATGGCCTTTGTGTAATATCGGTTGTGATCGCAAAGTTTAGGAGCTAGAAACAGTTACTGGATGTGAGGCACACATCCAGTGTGCCTCTGTGCCCCCAGTGTTCTCTCCTGTGAGAGAAGTTTTATAAGTATTTCTTTAAAAAATATCAGTCTTAAAGCAAGCTGCTGTTTTCAGCTATTAACACCTAGGATCACTGATTATTGTAGGATGTTTATTAACTGCAAAAAATGTTTTCAGGTGCTTTTACACTATCAAACAGTAAGTGAACCTGCTACTATTACAAGACTGTTGAGTGTCCTGCACAAAAGTACTGGTGAAGTGACAAAGAAAAAACCTAAGTAAGTGTTATGAATAGTTAATAATTACGCAAGAAATGGGTTGATGTTTAATACACAGTACATCAAACAGGTTCTTCTCTGAATCAATTATATGTTATAAGAATATGCTTTTATTGTTTTAGTTGGTTTCATGTTTGGATTTCATTGTGCTTTGCAAACTGCAAAACCTCCTGCCCTCTTGATAACTGCAGGGCACCTGAGAAGTGCAGTGATTTAGGCCTAAGGTCACTTGCATAACTGGGAATGAATCCTAGATCAGCAGGCTTAACTTAAAGAACTTAAAGGAATTTTTTTTCTCCCTCTCTCTCTTTTTTTTTTTTTTAACAGTATTTCTTTTACTGTTAAAGCCTTTTATAATTCTGCAGATGGCTAACTGCCTAAAACATGCTTGACTAGACAAGGTGTCAGTGCAAAAGAAATTTAGGGAATCTTCCCATACAACTACAGTAACAGGCCTCTAGTTATTTAAAATAAGATTTTTAAAATAATATAGAAATGCTTTTTGAGACATACAACATTTTCCGAATAATCCTTTTCCAGAAATTTTATGGCTGAAACTGTTGCAAACTTCTACAAAGTAATGAATAAGCTCTTTAGCTGTGGGGTTGAAACAAGACTTGATTTCCACTTGACATGAAAATACAGGTGTTAATGGGATAATTAGCTTCAAAACAATTTGTTAAGTGCTGTGGTGAGTGCCAAGAGGTTTCTGAAGAAAACTTAGTTGCCTTATTAAAATGTGTACTCCAGGCAAATGAGTTTTCAGTCTCATGGCTTGGGTTATAATTGTAATCGAGTTTGATAATTTTACTCTGGGCTTTCTAAAATGATTTTTCCTGTTTATTCAATGTTCTTTTCTTCATTTATCTGTGCATACATTTCTAATAAAATTTTCTGCTTTTTTACCTACAGGTTCTTGGCTAAAGGCCAGAATGCTCTAATTGAACTACAGACTCAAAGACCTGTTGCTCTAGAGTTGTACAAAGATTTTAAAGAGCTGGGGAGGTTTATGTTACGCTACAGTGGTTCCACTATTGCTGCAGGAGTTGTTACAGAGGTATGGCATTTTTGTAATAGACTTTCTGTACTGCAGAGGAATGGTGTTATGGTTAAGACCTGTTTTACACCCTCTAGCCCAAAGAGTGAATATTTTTCTGCTAAAAAAGAGACAATGCTTCAGCAAGATGTGAGGAAAACTTGTCATGATTCTGTCTAATTTATTAGAAGTAAAATTTACTGTGTTTAGAATTTCCCCTCTTTTTCCTTGAGTTGAAATACATCAGTCTTTTTGACATCTGCCTGTATGAATTTTCTGGAAACAGTTTGTAAATAAGAAGTGTTGGCCATTTTAACTGTGTCTAGGTTGGGTCCATTGTCTTTTTCTGTTAAAATTAAAGACAATTGTACATATGATTCTTACTGATGCCAAAAAACATTTTCTGATTCGATGCGAGAGGAAGCAAAGACTGTAGGGCTAAACATTAATGCTTTATCTTCTACTAAAAGCAAAAAATGTGAATTTCTTTCTCTCTGTCCCTTTAAAAATCTTGCACATTAACCAGGTTCTTGTACTGAGAACTTAAGGCTGAGTCACTTAATGTTAAAACTTAGAATTAGAGCATGAGCTTTTCTGGTTTCTCCATGTATGCATAGGAATGATGTGCTAGGTCAGTCAGAGGCCCTATGGATGTATAATACTCCTAAAAATCTGTCTGGTCTTAAATAAAATCCAGAAGTAGGATGGATTGAACCCATTTTTTCATTAAATTTAAGTTGAGGCAAGTGGTATTCTATTTAGATATGCAATGTTTAGAGCTAGATTAATGTTTGTAAAATTGGGACTAAAAAACCTCTTTGATATGTTATTTGGGAATTGCTATTTTAGTACTTGTTTTCTTGTTCTGAGAATTTAAGTGGAAAAGGAATTATTTTTTCCACAACTGTGTAATACTGAAAAACACTTAGATAATTTTGCACTTAGTACTTAATTTTTCACCATAGGGTTTTTTCCGTTTGCTTATATTTTTAGATTAAAGAATGACAGTGGTGACAGAATTTCCACCGTCCAAGCAAAACTCAATCAGTTATCCAAACTTCTGTGTAAGAATCCAGTTATTTCAGTTGAAGGAACAAGTGCAATTAACTGGGGAGAAGATGGTGGTGACAAAAGTCAAATTGTGTGAGACATCTGGGGATCCCTTCATCAGTCTCTCCTGCTGCAGAACAAGATGCCAACTGACAAGGAACTGCAAGTGTTGCACTTCTTGATCTCAAGAATCTTATGAATTTCTCCATGTGGAACTTAGCCCTTAGAGAAGTTGATGGAAAAATATTAGAAAGCTGAATTAGAGAAAAAGATGATGAATTATCATGAAACAAACTTCTTACTTCCAGACATAAATTGTTTACATATTTTCTTTGATTGCTTTTTTGCTGCACATTAATTCAGTAAAGTAACTTTATTGGTCTAAAATATTTTTAGGGTTGAGTTGAATGCATATTCAGGGCAAAAAAAACCTATTTACCTTGTTTTCAAGAGAATGGCATGTAATATTATCATGGGATTGTTTTCTCTGTCCCAAAATTTATTTAAGAAAAAAGAAATTTTCTTTTGCTGTGTAGTGGAAGCTGTGCCAACTTAGGCTAATTTTATTTTTTAAACAGTGAGAATAATAAAATGAATTTGTCTGAGCATTTTTGTCTCCCTCATTTTTTGTTATTTAAACACTCCTAAATTGTGTTAAATCATTCTTTACTTACCATAACTGAGAAGTTTCAGAGTAAACTTATGAGTTAAAATGCGAAACTGGCATCCAATTTGGCTTTCTGAAGAAATAATTTCAGTTTTTCTCATGTTACTCAGTGCAGCCACTGTGCATACACATCTCTTTCATCCAGACTTGGTGCTCTTTTGAACAAAGGCTGACAGTTTAATCTTGTGGTGTCTGCTAAAGCCAAATTGTGCTGACTTACGCCTGTAGCTCCTTCCTGCTTTTCAGTAATGGGGCTGATGAAACCTTCCAGCTGAAAGGAGGGTCCTTCTGCCACCTCCAGCTCAGGACAGGCACACTTTACTATAACTTGCAAGTTATGTTGGTGGGAATTTTGAGAGGACCTCAGGTATTTCAGGACCTGTATGTGAGTGCAGAGTGGAGACAATTCGCTTTGCCCAGAGTTAGTAGTGGGAGGCAGGAGCTGAAGCACTCCCTCCAGAGCAATGGTCCAGGGGGTTAACTGAAGTAAAGCTCTGTTCAGAGTAGTAAAGAACACAAAAATGCTATAGCTGTTATTTTGTTCACAGTCCTGTATGGTCTGCACCTACTCTTCCCACATTAGTTTTTTGGAAGGTAATTTTTTTGTACTTAGGTGCTTTAGCCCCCATTCAGCAGCTACCTGCTCTTGACCACATTGATGAATTGTACTGCTGACTGCATAGATATTTGCAGAGTATCAGCAATTCTTTGTATGGGAATTACTTTTGTAAAAGCTTATGAATCTGAAATACCTGAAAATTGTTACTGTCAAGTTTATGAATTGCCACTCTTTGTTATGTCTTTTTTTAGACCAAAAATTACACTTAAATATTTACCAGTTTCAACATGCAACTGTGAAGGTTTAGGTGCCCTTGTTGGATTCCAGAGATTTATACTGCCAAGCTCCTACATTGAACCGGTTCCACTTGAGCTTGCCTTCGAACTTTGAAATGTTTAGGTTGCCCTTAAGTCAGGGGGCAGTTACAGTCTTCAGTTCTAAGACTTGCATAAGTTCCTTATTGTTTATGGACAAGGAAGTGCAGTACAGGGTGAACCTCTGATAATTCTTCTCACATATGTTTGCATTAAATTTTGAGGCTCACTTTTCTGTGCTGACTGAAAAGCTACTGCATGCTTTCCCAGTTTGCTTCTTGGGAGAAGCAGAGGTATTACATAACCCAGTTTCAACGTGACTGCACTACCTTTCGACACAGACTTGAACTCTGCCCAGAGGTGCCACTTGGTTGAAGCATAAATGATCTGTTGTTGGGCAATAGAATCACATCACCTTTGTTCAATCAAAATATGATTGCATGTTGATGCATGTGAAACTTGATGGCTTGCCAGTTGTCTAGGATGCAAAACCTTCCTAAACTCCTGACTGAGATATTCACAATCTCCTGGTGAGACCATACTGCTCTCTGGGTGTAGTGTTTTGAATATCTGTGGAGAACAAGGAGGTGGCATGCAATCTTAAAACAATTTGATAATCCTCAGCATTGTCTTGGAGAAAATGTCTTTTACACAGCACTTACTGGGCAGTTTAGGTTCTTGGGAATTTAATTATAAAAAAATGGAAAAAACTAATTATGTATAAAAGGCTTGTCTGTAGTAAGGTGGCTTCCACTGGAATACCTATGGAAGGGAAAGCATGACAGTCAGCGTCCTGTTTTTCTTGGGAGAAAAAACCTAATGAATTTCTGACAACATAATAAGAGTGTACCAGGTAGGATTGTGCTTCTCAACTGTTTGAATTGAGGGGTCATTCAGCTGTTTGTATTGTTTGGTGATATTGGTGGGAAAGAGTTTCTTAGTGCTTAAAATCTTTTGGTTTGATAGGTGCATTGGTTTTGGGGATACAAGGAAAAGTATTGATGGAACAGTGAACATGAGCTGCAGACATGCTGGTCTGAAGTGTCTTTTGTCTGCTGACACTTAGAAGCAGGTTCATGGCTAGATGTTTGAGTGTTGAATTATTTTGTTTAGTTGTTGCAAAATGTCTTCAAACTGTAACTTCAAAAACTGTAACAGGTAGAAATTCCCTATCAAACCATTCTTTTTCTCTCTTTTTTCAGTCCTTCACTTCCTACAGACAAGAGAAAAGCTGGTTGCCAGCAAGTGTGCTGTTCTTCCCTCCTTGCTTCAACTCCTAGAAAAGAACCAAGTGTCACAGTAATACTAATTTTTTCCCCTTTGTTCTTTCCTGCTGTTGTTGCCAGGGTTTGTTCCCACTTGTAAACAAGTGGTGCAGGGAGCACGGAGGGGTGGGGGAGGAGTTCGGACTCACTGTGCAAATACATACAGACATACTAATCTAAATTGATGCCTCGTTGAAAAAAAATCACAGGTGAAGCAAACAGCCAACAATGGCTCACTCAAAGGCTCTCTTGGTGCTGGAAAACTTCGTAGGTGGCAAATTTGTTCCTTGTTCCTCCTACATAGACTCCTATAATCCGTCCACTGGAGATGTCTATTGCAGGCTTCCAGACAGTGGCAAAGAAGAGGTGAGTACTATCCACATGGACAAAAAAGGGAAAAATGTTAAATGCATGTAACAATAACCTTTTGAGTGAGAGAGGCTGGAGGTGAGAGAACAGAAAAATGATGACTTCAATGCTTAAACAAGTAAATTCTTTGTTATATTGTAGCATTGCATAATCCACTGCTGTGGCAGCAACTGCTGTCTTTTCTTTTTACATTTTGCTATTAGAAAGTTATGGTCTGGATTGTAAGCTGGTGTGAATCAACAATGCTTCAGTAACTTGAATGGAGCTGCTTCAGCTCACATGGTGGGAGATGCCTTGTGCATAAGTTCACAATAACACCCAGACAGACTGTAAATATAAACAATCTGTGAGAACACTGTTTATTGATCTCTTCTGTAAATAAATTTAGAGGCACCATATGCAACTGTGTTCTCCCTTAGTGTCTTGATGATTTGCAGTTTTCATTTTAAAGGGTTTTTGGCTTGCTGTCTCTTCTCTGAAAATGGTAAAAAGCTTTCAGACCTCTCTGGTTTTGATATTAGCAGTTGGATATTCAGTGCCTGTGATGAGTGTTTCCTTATAACATACCCGGTCCTCTGCATCCATAGGGTTTCCAGGTCTTGTGCTCTCTACTGGGGAGAATGTTTCCTGCAACACTGTACTTATGGTGGATGGGGTGTATGGATCAGGTGTGGATGGACAATGATGTTCATCAGGGGAGCTGCAGTTTCATTGATTCTGCTTTATAAGGGGCCTACAAGTCCAAAATAGTGTTTCAGACTTACTGAAGAGGAAAGTGACTGCACAAGCTTGGATGGCACAGAGGGCTTGTCCATTATATTGTCAAATATGGACAGCATTTTGAAAATGTTTTTTAAAACAGACTACTACAGTGTGTAGGTGTTCCCTTTGCTTGCATTTCAGC
Organism: Ammospiza nelsoni; assembly: GCF_027579445.1. Classification (NCBI taxonomy): domain Eukaryota; kingdom Metazoa; phylum Chordata; class Aves; order Passeriformes; family Passerellidae; genus Ammospiza; species Ammospiza nelsoni. The sequence continues at coordinate 58,329,163 of NC_080635.1, forward strand.
CTTATTGACAGCTTCTTTCAGCAGAAACCTTTGCACTGTAGTTTCAACTGGGTAAATATTTGTTAGATGCTGATGACCAAGGGTTAAAGAGTAACAGGTTGAGTTTGTTGGAATATATGTGTAAGTTCATTCCATTCCTAATTATGCATGAGAAGTTTACTCTTCAATGTGCAGATGCAAATCTTCCTGTCCATTCATTTGCAAAATCATTAAAACCAGAGAGATCTGAGAATGCCAGCGGCTGCTGGTCACTCTAGAGATACAGTTCAAGCATCCTAAGAGCAATGCTTTTCTCTTTCAGCTTTCTGAGTCAGTGTTTGTGTGTAGCAATGGGAACCCAGTTTAAAGACCTGTAAATTTGGTGAGTGCTTTAGTCCTGCCTTTAGACAGCTGTACAAGAAGGTTGTGCTCTGCAGAGCTGGCATCCGCTGGGGACTGAAGAAAATGTAATCACACACTACTTGAGCTTATCTAGAGATACCAAATAAGCATCTGGACCAGAGTTCAGCAAAGGACTCAGGGTGCTGGTTTCTAGCAAGGCTCAATGTCCAGTTGCATATTATCTTGGTAGATTTTTCTGGGAAGTTAGGTGAAACAAGGAGAGACAGTGAGTTTGTTGCTGACCCTGGAGTTTAACACCAGGTCAGCTACTATGGCCATTTTAGCCACTTTCTGCCAAAAGCATTGAATGTATTTTTTTTCTAGAGGTTAGTTTGTTCCCCAGCTAGATACCTTAAATTCTACACAGCAGTACCACAGCAAGACTAGCAGGTGCCCTATAAATCCAAAACACAGGCTGATGGAGACTAATTAGTGCTGGCAAATATCTACTTTAAAAACACTTCTCTTAAAAGAACCTGGCTCCTCCACATCATCTCTTGCAAAAGCAAACATCTTGTCCTGAGGGCAGTTCAGCATGGGGTATTTTGATAGCAACCTTTGGAATGTGTGTTGTTTCTCTGTGTCTGTCTCATGCAGAAGAGGAAAGCAGAAGGAAGTGTTTCAGACACCCGAGTTCATAGTTGAATTCTTATGTGTGCTTTCTTTGTGGCTTTACTTTCTTTGCTGGTTTTTGCTAGTCAAACTAAGTAATTGTTTAACCTTTGTATGCTTAGTTCTTCTCTACAAATCTCCTTTTTTCCTCTTACATTTTCTTAGATGAATCTACTGCCACTTAATTCCTTCCTTCGCTAGTTTTCTCCTCTGCTGTTTGTGAAAAAGCAGTACTTTTGTCCTTCTTCTAAACCCACTGAAGGGTTAAAAATGCAGACAGTATTGACTATCTCCTCTCCTGGCAGCACCTGGTGGAAAAGGCCACAGAGGAGAGGACAGATGAGCAGCACAGGATGGGAGGGTGGAAGAACAAGTTAATTAGTGAAGGTGCTATGGTTTCACAGAGGGTGAACGTTTTCAGGCTAGCATGGCATCTGCACTGGACTCACTCAGGAAGCTGCAGTTCCCCTTTCCCGGGCCTGATTTGGTCCTGCTTCAGCTGTTCAGTGGCTGACAGCCTGCTGCCATGAGCACTTGAGCAGGAGGTTGTTGAACTGCACTTGAAAGCGAAGAGTCTGGGTTTCTGAGCTTGGCCAGTGATCCATGCGACTCTGCACATTGGTTTAATTTCCCACCTTCCCCCCTGCACTGGTGGTGTTCTGGCTTTCAAACTCTGGGTGTTATTTTTACAGGGCCCATAAATTCTGATGTGTGTTGGAGGGGGAAGGAGAAGGGGTAGAGTTTATTTTTTTGTTTGTGTGAAATTTTGTCCCCTCATTAGTAAAAAGTCTTTGGAGTATCTGTAAATTATTTTGTGATGGTTTTTATAAGACCTGTCACAATCTGAAGGAACAAATTCAGAACTCATTTTTGTGGAATTGGTGGAAAGGAGCTTTCACTGACTTCATGGGAACTAGCAATATGGCAACATTCAGAGAAGTGATAATGGTCTGATCAGTATTGCATCAGCATCCTCCTAGTTATTGATTTTGGCAGATTTCCAAAACTGAAGAAATTGTATGAGCAAAATTTTAGGAACACAGCTTTGACTAAACCACCACTTTGATGCATATATTAGATTTTGGGGGTATGGCCTAAGTGTTACACAGGAAGCAAAAGCTGGGAAATTGGGCAGTTAATGAAAATATGGAAAGATATTGATGACCATCTTTAGTTAGTGTGAAACTGATAAACATGAAGAAGGAACTGCTTATAAATCAGCAGATGAATGATGCAGGTAACTTCTATTTAAGAGTCCAGAGGAAATGACTGATGGGACAGAAAGCCTTCTGCTGAATTTTAATCCTTTGAGGATGGGTCTGCTTCAGAAAAGTGCTGGTAATCTACCACTGCTCAGAAATGTCAGGCTGAAGGACTGTGCAGCTGTCATGTACATCTCAAGCAAAATACTGATAGGAGTGGTGTGTATCTGTATAAATGCATATAATGATTCTTACCTCTAGGCTTTGTTAGGAGTCTGGGAAGAGAACTGACTAAACTCCCAGTGTTGAGAAAGGAATTTAATTTTTTTCTGTGAGGGCATTAATGACTTTCTGGCTGTGAACGGGTAAGATAAAATTTTCCTCTGAGTGTCCATTCCTTAAATATATTCTTAGTCCTTACTTGAACCAAATGGTGGAAATCAAGAGCTAGCAGAGCATCCAGTGTTTCATCATTGCCTGCTGTGGCTGAGGTCTTGTGTTCTAAGGGTTGTACATGTTTAGACTGAAGGTGCATTTGCTCTGGGGAGATTCTTGTTCTTTCCTCCATGAGAAAAAAGATTCTTTTTGTTTTGGCCAGTGGCACCTGCTGGTGCCAGTTGACCATTCCAGCATTTCTTCCAGGCCTGGAGGGTGGCCCACAAGTTGCTGTAATTTGGATAAAAACAAGAATTCCAGTGGAAGTCTCTTTTCTAGATATTCTGTCACTTCTTGAGTTATGAGGTAATGTCTTGTAAACAATGGAGAAGTTCTAAGGAATTGTCATCTCCCCAGCAATATGGTCTGAATTATTAGTCTCTGAAATATGAATTTATCTGCCGAGTGTTTCATATTTTCTTAAGCCTTTCTTTAGCATTCACGAATCCTCTTTTGCTTTTTTAGGTGGAAGCTGCTGTCAAAGCTGCTAAAGATGCCTTCCCAGTTTGGTCCTCAAAAAGTCCATTGGAAAGATCTCAGATCCTGAACAAATTGGCAGATCTGATTGAACATGACCTGGAAGCGTTTGCACAAGCAGAGTCAAAGGATCAGGGTAAGAACTGGAACTGTTGATCTCAAACAAGTGTGCCTTGCTGAATATCGAAATGGAGGATTTGGATGAAATTTTTTTTATGGTATGAACTGTTGGAGCAAATTGCAGTAGATGTGCATGAACCTTGAGGAGGTTTTGGTTTTGGGATTCCTGGGTGATTCTTGCTTTTCGGAATTACCGACTTTGACTTAATATGTCAGATATTTGGAATTACTAGAGGGGAGCTGTAGTCATTGACTATGTTTGTACTGTGCTGGTGGTTACTCGGGCACAGGACAAAAGACATTCCCCAAAAGACACACAAATCAACTTTGAGAGACTATAAAGCAATTTATAGTTAACTTTAAAAAGTTTCTGTCCATGATGACAGTAGCATGTTTGTTTTTGTTTCAGGAAAAACTATTACATTTGCCAGAACAGTGGACATCCCTCGGGCTGTGCACAACTTCCGATTCTTCGCCTCTTCCATCCTTCATCACGTCACAGAGTGCACCGAAATGCCAGCCATGGGCTGTGTGCACTACACCTCCAGGGCACCTGTGGGAGTTGGTATGATGATCCTCACGTGCTGAAAAGCTTGGCAGAATGTCAGGCTCCCTAGGGGCTCAGTGAAGAGATTTTTGAAAGCATTTATTATCTCTGAGTCATGTGCTAAACATGGCTTGTCTGCTAAAGCATCAGCAACTCCATGTAAAATCAGTTACGTGACTTCATGGCAAAAAAAAGAAAAAAAGACTGCATACTTAAAAAGCTTCATCTACTGCTCTCACCTTCACAGTCTCGCTTGTGTTTTGTTCATGTGTGTCTGTGGGTGAGCATTACAGCTGTGGGTCAGTGTGATGTGCAGAGCACTGAGCTCCTGCTCTAGCAGGGAGAGTGGGATCACCCTCTCCTTTGGGAAAGCTGTAGTAGTCTGTGACCTGGGTGCACTTGGGTGAAGAAACTACTCTAGCTGGGGAATTGCTGAACTCAGCCACTAGTTGCTGCTGCTGCTTCAGGAAATTAAGTGGTTGACTTAGCTGAAAAGTAATAGTGTTGTAATGATTTCATTATTAGGTTCTGTTATACATATAGTACAAATAACATTTAGCATTAAATATATGTGAGTTCTCCACATTACACTTGAAGTACTTAAAATGTAAAATTGGCTAATTTAGAAGACCCTGTTAAAACTTTTCTTGAGCAGTGGAGAACGTGACTTTTTCTGGTAAAATTATTCTCATAAGGAAAGTCTTTCACTCAATCTACTCCATCGAACAGAAAGAAATCCCGTGACTTTTGTAAGGAGTCGCACGTGACAACTACTGATTTTTTTCATAATTTCTTATTGATATGTAAAGTGAAAATATTCCTAAAGGCAATTACTGAAAATAATTCTGGTCATTCAGCAATTCATGGGAACAACAGTTTATGTAGTGATAAATGTTGGCACTCATAAATTAGACTAAAAGTTCTCTGGAAAATGTGTACTGTATGTTATACAGAGTTTGGTTAATATTAAAATTGAAAAATAAAATACAGCTTTAAAGAGCAAGAGAAAGCAGGAATATGATCTGAGCTGGCACATTCAGCCTGGAGAAGAGAAAGCTCTTGGGAGACCTGCAAGAGAGCTTAAGAGAGAGGGACTTTTTACAAGGACATGTAGTGATAGGACAAGGGGCTTCAAACTGAATGAGTGTCAGTTTAGATGTTAGGAGGAAATTCTTTACTGTGAGGGTGATGAGGCACTGGTGCAGGTTGCCTGAAGAAATGAACAATGGCCCAACCCTGGCAGTGCTCAAGGCCAGGTTGGATGGGGCTTCAGGCAACATGGTCTAGTGAAAGATGTCTCAGGGGGGTTGGAACCAGATCATCTTTAAGGACCCTCTCAACCCAAACCATTCTATAATTACTTTCACTTGCTCTTTGCTAACACAAAATAGTGCTTACAGACAAGTTGTTGCAAACTATTGGTATGGCTAACCTTGCATTAATGTTCCTGAAAAATACTAAAAAACTTCCTGAAAATATAAGATTCTGCCCTGAAGAAACAGCAAAACTAATTCAGAGAGTTCAGCTGATCACTTTTAGAATCATTTGCACAGGTCTTTTAAGAAATTATCTCCCTGTCAGAAATGCTGCAAATTTATTGTACATATTGCCTGGAAATAAAAGCTATGGCCGAATTCCCTTCATAGGTCTGAATTGGTGTATATAATTCTTGAGTGCAGAGAAATGAGTTTTGTATCCCAGCAGACTGACCTCCCGTCTTTGTGGTTTTGTTTTGTAGCTGGTTTAATCAGTCCTTGGAATTTGCCACTGTATTTGTTGACTTGGAAAATAGCTCCTGCCATTGCATGTGGAAATACTGTGGTTGCCAAGCCAAGTGAGATGACATCTGTCACAGCCTGGATGATGTGCAAACTCCTGGAGAAAGCAGGTAAGTCCTGTAGCATGCTAAGGAACAGGATTAGAATGGAAGTGCTTGTCTCTGCACCAGGTTTTTTTTAGTTGCAGAAATCAGAAGTCGTTTAAAGGCTCTGGGAAAGACTGCTGTAGCTGAATGTTGCACTGGAGAACAAAAGGCTTTTTCTGTCCTCATACTATCCTGTCTCCCCAATCCAGCTGTTGCTCATTTTTTTTCCACTATCTTTTGATGGAAAGTTTTGCCCCTCCTGCACTCCATTTACAGATGTCCTAAGTCTGTGGTGCAAGCAAAGGAGCCATGAGAGAATAAAGGAGTGAGAATCAGCTCTTGGCGAGCTCTTTACTTATTAGTGTCACTCTGTCATGGCTGTATTGGGTGCATTATTAATTAAAACTGGGAGAACAATTCCTTGTTCCCTGAATGACCGAACACTGCATCTCTGGTGATTCACGTCAGACAAGCTGGATTAGTGGGAACTGCTTTTGTCATTTAACCCATGAGCCATAGAGCTGTCTAACACATGCATTTCAGCTACTATTGAAGTTAAGGGTTAGTGTTTTTACCCCTGAGCTGCTGATGACTTTCTAACTTCAGGGACAAAACAAAGTGAGGTGACACCCTCAGAGGGACAGGAGGGTACAAAGGCCGTGTGTCACTTTGGTTTTTTTAAGATTTTCTGAGACTTCTGATGTTTACATTCTTGTAGCGAGCTCTCTCACACACTTTCTGTAAATAACTCATTGTTTTGCGTTCCTTTATGGAGGAGGAGAAAGTTGATAGACTGTTGGTTTGTCCAGTGTCATTGGAGAGGTGGCACTGTCACCCCTCCAATCCACTGTCACTTTTAGAAAGCTACAAATGTTAGAGTCAGAAAATAAACTTCCCTTTTTCTTCACCTCAAGAACAGCGGTGTGTGCTTGTGTTCTTTCGTGTCCTATTGCAACAACTGTGCACCTTTGTTCCCATCAGGGGTGCCTCCTGGCGTGGTGAATGTCGTGTTTGGGACAGGGCCCAGGGCAGGAGAGGCCCTGGTGTGCCACCCCGACGTGCCCCTGATCTCCTTCACGGGCAGCACGCGGACGGCGCAGCGGATCACGGAGAGAAGCGCCCCGCACTGCAAGCGGCTCTCGCTGGAGCTGGGAGGCAAGAACCCCGCCATCGTCTTCGACGATGCCGACTTGAGCCAGTGCATCCCCGCCACCGTCAGGTCCAGCTTTGCCAACCAGGTGCCTCCCGCCCCTGTAACACACAAACCCCGCTGGCAGCAGGAGGGGTGCGCGTCTGAGGGCTTGTGTGCGTGCTGCACCCACCTTTGGATCTGAATCTCAAATTGTCACTGTCTATTTCAAGAGAAAATCCTAAGTAGAAAAATGTGAAAAGGGTTTCATTATTCCACAAGGGAGGACACAGAGTAATAAAAGGCTCTTCTTTGTGCTCTCCATCAGAAGATAACAAGGTGTTATTACTCCTCTCAAAGTACATACATTTCTTATCTCCCAGGGAAGCAGCTGCTTTAAGTTCCACTGTGTAAGAAAGTGGGAAGCTTGTTGATTTGTTAGAATTAAATTAGGGGACTTCCCCAGAATTTTACCAACATTATTCTTCCCTCATCATCACCTTCAGGAGAGACCACCAAAGCCAGGAAATTGTATCTGGGCAAATGTTAGAAAAATAGCTTGGTATCAGAGATTATCGGGAAATGGAGAGTGATCATTCTGAGTTGGAAATCATGTTACCTATAAAAAATGTTGGAGAAGAAAACATGTAATTTATAAAATTAAATTTATTTATGGTAGTGATTGCATGATACTGATACAGTTTTGCCTTTTCCTTCTCCTTTTTTTTTTTAATCTGGAAAAAAATTCCCATTTTGCAGTGCTGGTTAATGTAGTTTGCACTCCTGAGGATGCAGGGACACCAGTGAACTGGCTAGTAATTCCTAATACGTAGACATTATATAATTCCTAATACATAGGAATTATGTCAATAGTACAATGTAACATGAACCAATATTGTTGATTTCTGGTTTGTTTCTTTCTTTTTGATAGGGTGAGATCTGTCTCTGCACCTCCAGGATCTTTGTTCAGAGGGGAATATACAGTGAGTTTTTGAAGAGGTTTGTGGCAGAGGCCAAGAAGTGGAAGACTGGGAATCCCTCAGATCCTACAGTCGATGTGGGAGCACTAATAAGTAAAGAGCATCTAGAAAAGGTGATGGTACATGGAGTTTATTTGATTTCATCTCATCTTTTAGAGGGCTAAAAGGTAGTTTCAGGACTATGTGGGAAAGGATCTTGTCCTCTCCAAGATCAGCTCTGAGGGATGATAACTCAAAGCCATTATAAGGTATCTTTTTAATAAGGTTTCTGTTGCCTGTGGCTTGGGATCATGTGATTACATTGAAAAAAAATCAAACTCCCTGGGGAAAATAATTTAAAGTGGCAAAAGAATATTTACTCCTGTTTGAGTGGGATAATAATATAATTATTATATTAATAATCTTGGAGTTCAACAACATTTTCTTGGATGTTAATAGTGCATTTGCTAATAAGTTAGTTAACAAGGTAAAAATTTTATTTTTATATCACTCTGGCAAATTCTGGCTTGTACAGAACAGTTTCCCAGAACTGTTTGCAGTAATTTGTAATGGTCTGTGTGTGGAGAGCAGCTGAGATGTTGCACAGTTAAACATAGTTTGCTTTAGTGGCTTATATGAAATGAAAGGTGTCAGAGTTCAGGGAGAGCAGATGCTTATATCCCAGAAATCTCTGACGCAAGAAGCAGACCAAAAAACCACAGAGTGAGAGAAAGCCAGATCTTTGATATGCTTCCCTGATGCCTCAGAAGGTTCTCCAGGTTCTCTTGCTCTGAAGAAGAGACCACTTCCTGAGGTCTTTGTAGCACCACAGAGAACTTCCAAGGTTCACCTACCAAGGTGCCTAAAAGAAGAAAAAGATAAGGAAGTCCTGTGGTATCTCTGTGGTCTTTCTGTAAGGAGGGAAGCCAGGCAATGACTGCAGAACAGCAGAAGCAGATCAACAGTACAAGAACATGTGTTCAGGGTAGCAAGCTTATGGTAGCAGCAGCTACAGAAACATCTTTAATCATTTATTGATGATATTTTCCGTAGCATTCATGGCTTCATCATCCTAGTGGCGTGTAAATATTCAAAAGCCCTGCCTTGAGGCAGGAAAATACCACTGATTCCTTGGAGTAAATGAGTGAACCATGGCATGGGGTACATGGCAAACTGCTCCTGAGGAACGGGAGGGAGGCTCTGGAACCACTTGTATTTTCTCCAAGGGTCCTGCCCTTTTGACAATACTTAGTGGCAAGGGCCAGCAGTGTTGTCTTCTAGGCTAGTAAGTGTTAGGAAAGAGCAAACAATTGCTTTTTTCAGCAAGAAATACGCAGCTGTGCATGCAAAGAAGCATAACAACAAAATTGAGGGAATGCTGCCCTCTATTGTAAGAGGGCAGCATGTTCCAGCTGGAGTTGTTTAGGGGCTCCTGCTGATGTGTGAACCCTTGGAATTTGGTGTCCTTTAGCAGTGATGTTTTTCTGCTGCTTCCCCAGGTAAGGACCTATGTGAAGAAAGCCCAGGCTGAAGGAGCCAGAGTCCTCTGCGGAGAGGGAGTGGATCCTTTGGCCCTCCCACCTGGCAACCAGAAAGGCTATTTCATGTTGCCCACAGTTATTGCTGAAGTCAAGGACGAATCTTGTTGCATGCAAGAAGAGATCTTTGGTCCTGTGACATGTGTGGTACCATTTGATACAGAAGAGGAGGTGATCAGAAGAGCCAACGGTGTGAAGTACGGCTTGGCAGCCACGGTGTGGTCTGGCAACGTGGGCCGCGTTCACAGGGTGGCACACAGGCTGCAGTCTGGACTGGTGTGGACCAACTGCTGGCTTGTGAGAGACCTGAACTTGCCATTTGGTGGGATGAAAGCCTCAGGCATAGGCAGGGAGGGAGCAAAGGATTCCTACGAGTTCTTCACTGAGGTCAAAACCATCACGATAAAGCACTGACATATGTCAACAGAAGTATTTTAGAGTGAAATAAATGACAGCAATTTGAGTTACCAAAAATGGCTCCTTAGAATACAGGCTGCTATTGTGGCCATTCCTTTCTTGAACTTTGGTCAAGTAATATCAATGACAGCTGAAAATGATCATCCCAAATGCTAATGTTAAAGTCAGTTTTTCATGTTGAATGAGAAGGTCAGTGTGCACTCCACAATCAACCCATCCCAAGCCAGATGACTTGCCTGTCTTACAGATCCGAAATTTTTTTGATATTTTTGATATTCCTGCCTCAAAAATCTATCCCTTTAAGGCAAATTGAAGAAAGAGCATATGACAGTCACTCTGGTTTCTAAATTACCTTGAGGGACAAAGTAGCAAGCATGTGGTAAGACTGAAATTGTAAAGGGGAATCAGCTCATTTTCACTCTAAACTGTGGGGTCCACACATCCACCCATGTTGCTTTTCACTGATATCAGACACGGATTGATACTACCCTACACTAAAAGCCTGAGGAACTACCTTTAACCAAGTGGCTTTAAACCGTGGGGTCATGGCATTCTCTTGATATTCATGGAAACAATAAATGTTTTAATTATAACCTTCTTTATGGTAGGGAGCTGAATCATTCTAATACCTGTTCTCTGTTTTGAAATTAAAGCCTTTTTCACTTCAAGACCTCAGTGATGGTGGTTTTTACATCCCAGCACAAAAATATGCTGCATCACAAACAGCATCCCTCTTCATTAAGAGAACCCAGAATTTACTCCTGAGAGAATGAACTGCTGGAAATGTTTATCACCAAAATATAAAACCACTTCCAACTCTTCCTCATTTGTTTGCAGAGATTTTTTTAATCAGGTATCTCACAAACTTGTTTGCTTTCAACAAAAAGAGAGACTTGGATACACCTCCAGATCTCTGGATGCCACCTGGTTGCAGGGCAGCCCTAGCAGCCAGGTTGGAACTGTGGGCATTTGATGGATTTGGTACAAGAACCCCCAGTTGAAGGCATGTTAAGGAAATACGTAAAAATTATAGGCTTATTGAATTGATGTATTCTGAAGAAGCATAAACATTTTATTTTGAATATATCTAGGTCTATTCATGACCATGTGGTGGCAGCAGAACACCTGCTTTGGTGTTTTTAATCCCCAGTCACTCAGCTGGGAGGGGAATAAAATGCTATATCAGTGCATATTTCATTCTGCTGATTTCTTTTCTATTTACACATCCTGTTTGGAAGAGCACAAGAACCAAAAGCTCTGGAACAGTTCATTATTTGGGGGGTGACAGGGGCATGTGGGGGGCAAACATTTTCAGCAACAGCAGATGGGATATTGCACAATTAGTAGAAATGGATGAATACCTTCCCCCATCTGGATCTGGTCTAGGTTCAGGTTTAATGAGATAAGTTTGCTTTCAGGGGTTGATTTTATCTTTACATTAAATGTGATGGGAGATTTCCAGATGTATTTTGCATGCTGGGAACAAAGGTCTGTGTGTCATCTATGTGATTCTGGCCCAAGACATCAGAGGTGGAGTAGTGGGTGGGGTGGGGACAGAGCTCTGCTGGACCCCCAGGTGTGGGGTATGGAGGTGGTGGCCCTCTGTCCAGCATGGCTGTGAAGATTTCTCAGAGGTGAACTTCTGGGAAGCCCCATTCCTTCATCCCTGTGTCCAGCACCTCAGAGAGGTAAAGGAAGTCTGCTGGTGCTAATGATGCTGCTGACTTTTGGGCAGGAGGGAGAGCTCATGTGAAGATACAAAATATTGTCCCTTTCTGTATTTTCCATCTCTAACTTCCTCCTACAGGTAATGTGCAAGTACCTTGCTTATTCTGCTATTTCTTGCCCTTTTGGATTACTATGCATTTGCACATGTACATATGTGAGGGTGTTACCCAGTGGGGACATTTCCTGCCAGCAGTAATGGGTGATTGTTGCCTTTCCCAAGCTACCTCCAGGAGGCCCCAGCCCCAAAGGGAGCTGCTGCTGCTTGTGGCAGTGAAGCAGGTGCCATGGGACAGGTTACCTGCTTGTGCCAGGAGCTCTCTGTGGGCACACAGAATTTTCCTATATACCAAGAACTATGAGGTTTCCCATGTCTTTTGTTCAGACCAACTTCCAGTGTAGCAACATGTATGGATAACTGTCTCACCTTGCAGATGAAGCAGTCCAGGGACTTCTTCCTACAGCTAATGAAGGTGTCTATTACAGCTGCTTTGTTTCAGAGTTTTCTGCTCTCACTCTAAGTGGACTGTGAAGAGGATATCCTCTTCACAGGAGGATGAGGCAGGCTGATCCAAGTTTTGAGGCTGACAGCTCTTGCAGAGTTCTTCAGCCTTCATTCCTCCACGTTATGGAATTTTCCAACATGACCGTAAAGCTTATTTTTCTGTAGACTGCCCTGGCTTGAGCATGAAATCATGTGGCCATTGTGAGGATTTGTTTAATTACTGTTATGTAATTCTCAGAGAGTTGCTCCATCTGTTAATTCTTACTGATGGAGTGAGTACAGTTCAGTTTAACGCCAGAAGATTATCTCACTGGTGTGAGATGATTACTTTACATGGGAGGTATTAATATATTTGCTGTCCTTTACAGCTCTCAATTAGCATAGAGTTATTTCTCTTCTATTTCAGATCCTTTCTCAGCCTTTTTATGTCTGTGCCCAGTTATTGTATAATGCCTGAAAGCAGCTTTGCTAAGGGAGACTCTGCATGTAGTTTGGAGAGGGGACACATCAGCTCTAATGTTTATTTTCAAATCAAGCTATATCCATGTTCCCACAGTGTTTCTAACTTAGGCAAAGCAAGACATTTTAAAACTCTCAGGGATGAAAACAGACTTTACTTTTTGGGTCAGAGAAAGTTTCATGTGTAACTTGAATGTGCAGACAAGAATGTAAACCAGTCCAGTAAGTTAGACTGGTTTTAAAACCCAAGCTTTGAATTTCTGAACTTCAGAAAGGCTATACCTTAAGATTCACCTTCACAGGTAGAGTCAGATACTTAAGACTTTCCTCTTATGAATATCAACAAATAAAGGAAAAAGGTGGGGGAAAAGACAGTGGGATTGTGAGGGAACAATGAGGAGTTTCTTTCCAGGCTTGTCTTCAGGACTTAGGTTTAAGTTTTTGCTCAGACTTGAAGCTTGAGCTCAACACCTGTCTCAGCTCAAGAAAGAACACTGGCTGAAGTGTCCAAGTACTTGTCCTCAAACTTCTTATTAAATTAGAGGATTTTCTGTGTGGTGGGAAAGTGAAAAATGAAAATGGTATGAAATTTTCTTAGTGTTAGAGTAAGACTAGGGTCTCACTTTCCATCCTAGATGGTAATTAAATATGCTATAGAAAGCCAAATATAATGAATAAAGGAAACCAACAACAGTTGCAGGAAATTCTGGGACATTTTCTTCATTGAATTCTGTTCCCCTCCTTTCCAAGCATTTGTTTTTGCACTTGGAGGGTGATGTTCGTACTTAAAGGAACAACAATGCACAAAGTTTTTTCTAGAATACATCAAACCTCTGTTGTAATTTAGGTGAAGATTGGGGTATAATGAGAAAAAGAGGGAAGCCCTGCAATATTATAACTGGTTAAACAGGATGCATTTTAATGCAGCTGACAGCTGGTTATGCAGCCAAAACCCATGTGTATGGTGTTGCCTCCTGAAAAGGAGCAGCTGAAATGGATTTGGAGATTATGAGGGAAAGTGCAATCAGTGTGAGAATACCAGTTCAGCCAAAGCAGCCCAACAGTGTAGAACTCAGCCTGAGCTCTGCCACATCATTGCAATTAACAGGAGAGTCAGCATGGTGCTGGAGAGAATAAGCAGAACTGTGCTAAATCTGCAAATAATATTTACCTTTGTATATAATCTTACTGTCATGTTGTGCATCTATTTCTGTTCTCTTTAACAAATAGATTTGGAGGGAGGAAAATTACTCCAAATTCTGAAAAAAAGTCCTTCTAGTGTGGGATCTGGATGATGTATTGCAACACGTTTTGGCTTCACAAACACCTGTTTTACCAAGACAACTGGTGTGTGTGTTCATATGCAAGGAAGAAATTGCAGTGGTCAATGATGAGTCTAGAGGGGCAGATGCACACTCCTGGGCTTCTGTGTTGAATAGCAAGTTTTCTCTCTTAAAACACAGGAGGTGGTGGAGCACACCTGACTGGTGTGTTCTCTGCTGGCTGACGAGTTAAGCACTGCACAGCCTGCCTTGGCATTTCCCTCTGGCACCAGCTGTCCTTAACAACATCCTAGAAAATGCAGATGCTCCCACAGAAGGGAGCACGAGGGTCCTGGATGGGCAGCTGTTTAAGGTGGAAAGAGGAAGATGGAAGTTGTCACCTGTCAGTAGATCAGGCCATGGTTTCTCCCCTGGATGCTACCACTGTGTTTTTGTCCTGTGCTTTGGGAAGGTGTGCTGGACCTTGCAGCTTGGCAAGGAGTGCCTGGTCCAAGGAGCCCACTGGGACATGAGGAGGTGGCAGACAGATGCTGGGCTGCAGTGGAGGCTGAGGCAAAACCACTTGTGCAGCTTCCCCATAGGCATGTGGGGCCTTTGTGCAGTTACATGAAAGGTGAAATAAGAACATTTCTCTGCGCGTAAGAGCTTCTGTGGGGTGCCCAGATGTGATAATGATGGAGTTTGTAATATTACTCAAACCCACAAAAGGCTTCTTCCAGGGTATTGGTAATGAGAGCTATCTCCTGGTTTCAGAGAAAGGGAAGTAATTACAGACTATTTATTGTGAAATGAGGACACACATTCATTCACAGGGTGCTAAACTTGTCCAATTAACTCTGAGCTCCTGAAATAATAATGAGAAGATTATGCTACCATTTTAGTAATTGGATTTTCTCTTCCTTTGGGAGCAGTGCCTATTAAAGTAGCAGTATATCCTTGGTTACAGAGAGATTTCATGTTTTTCTTCAAGTTTGGCTGACCCAACAAAAAAGTTAGGCAAAGTCACATTTTCTGCAGCTGTAATATGGCATTTTCAAAGGTTGACTTATTAAAAAAAAATAAAAAAGGAAAAAAAAAGAAAAGGAACATTTCATAATGTTGCCTTAATTTTTTAAATCTGATTTGTTTACACTTGGCTGCAGTGAATTGACTGTGTTTCACTGATGAAAATGTGAGCTCTTGTCCTCAGGATGAATGCCAAAATCTTTGTTGGTGGAAACAGCAGAATGTTTGTCTGGGATTCTCTTTGGGATTCTTTGGTGAAATATCCATGTTTTCACAGGACTACTTATTAGCTGAAAGTAGGTAATTTCAATCCTGCTGAATGGCTATATTTCAGTCACTCTTTTCCAAGGAGATGCTGGAGCCAGTTTTCCAAGTAGAGGACATCAAGTAGGTTTGATAAGATAACCTTAGAAGTTTGATCAGGAAATTACCTCCTTCCTGTGCTGGTTTGCTTCCAGAACTGCACTAGGCTTTTTGAGGATGGAAAGGCTGCTTTTGTAACCCATAATTATATTCCTACAGTTAATAATTTTTTTCTCGAGTTGTCAGCTTTGCCTATTCAAACGTGTAGTGTGGAGAGGTTTTTTGGATGGTCAAATGTATCTCTGGCTTTTGCGGCTTTGAGTCATATGGGACAGGGGTGAAAACCAAGATTCTACAAGAGCCACATGCACCAGAGTTTGCTGATGATTCAGAGAGAAATTTGCTGTTACAGCGCTGTGAGATTCTTCTAATCAGTTGACCCCTGCGAGGAGCTTCAGGCTGCTTCCTCTGTTGGTGATATATTTTGAAACCTTTGCTTAACCTTTTTATGTTTAAAAAATAAGTATGTGTCTGTGCATAACTGTTTAGATATGCAGTTTCCACAGCGTGGTGCTTCAGTTAGAAGGGCAAGCTGAGGTATTGATCCAAGTGCTTCCAAAGAAACTTTCACTCTGGTCTGAGACCTTACTTCCCTTACTTCAGTTTCTTTCCCTGAGCAGCCCAAATGAAAACAAGTATTTTAGATTCCTCAGCTCTCTATAGCACAACATGGTATGTATTTGTTTTACTTAACACCATCCACTCATCTAAATAATTAAACTACCTTATTTTGAGAACAAGGGTTCAGGGGAGGTCACATTCCTCTCAGCTGATACAAATCAATGTCTACCTTTAAAAGTCAGTTGGTGGTTTGGTTCTGGTTTTGCTGCCCTCCTGCCTAAGACTCACTTTTCCTCCCAGGGTCTGACTGATACTTCTTTTTTCCACAGTGGAATTAGAGCATTGTTTACCAAAGCAAATTGTGCTTCTTTGCCTGAGAGATGTAACTGTTCACCACTGGGGAGGAAAGTAATTCCTCCCATTATTCTTCCTGAGTTTTGGCTAAGTTATTGCAGTTCATGCAGTTTGGATGTAAGGATGATAATATTCTGTCTAAGGACAAAATACAGCAAGAGGTACATTTCAGTTGGATTTTTAAATATGCTCATTCTTTCCTTCCTAATTAATATTTAGAAATGTGCTGCCATGTACTCAGATTCACTTGTTGTTTTGCTACTACATACCACTTCTCACCAGTCTTAGTCAGTGATATGAATTATTTAATGGGCATACTGTGCAACAGAAACATCATTTTTAGCTGGGCTGTTATGTATTTGGACAGACACATAAAAAATTACTTTTTGAGGGAGCTGTCAGAAATCTGCTTTTTAAAACTATGACGCCTGAATGCTGAAGAAAATGTTATAATGTTCCAGTCATATTGACTCAAATGTCCCATTTGGGTTACCTGTCAAAAGTAGGTAGTGAAATCAGAGCTCTGACTGAGATACAGCTGGGAAACATCAGTTTCTAAGAAAGCCCTTAGGCTCTAAGTAAAACTTAGATTAATAATCCTACAATTGGACAATTTCTCTGTTGTACACATTCTATGAAGCATTGATCTGCTTTTTATGAGGTTGGAAAAGATGGATTCTGGTTATCTGCTCTTAACACCTCCTTTGAAGGTCTTTCCACCTTCAAAGCAGGATATGAACTTTAGTTAATTAACCTTCTTTGCACATTTTACATCTGGAAATGTGAACCATTTTTCTTCTTGCTGCTGAGGCTATTTAAGGACAGACTATACTGTAATGCCTGCAAGACATTTCTTCAAAGTGAGTTGAGGGTAGTGTTTTCCCTCGTGCAGTCATGTTCTGAATGGTTTGACTAATCTCAGCAGAGAAGAAAGTTGCTTTGTATGGAAGAGACAGAATAATCCTGGCTGAAATGTTCTTGCTTATTCCTTTCTTTGGTGATAATATGATTTATGTTGTCTTCAGGCATCCTGGAAAACTAACTGCTGGAACTCCAGGAAAAAGGTGTCAGCTGGTGTGTACTCTGGCTGCTGGGTGTCTGATAGGGATGAGTTAGAGCAGAGCTGAGGTAGAAAGAGTGAAAGATTTCAGTGTGCATCACTGGGAGGGCAGACACTAATTCAGGAAGGCTGGTTAGTTCTTGTTTCACTGTAGATGAATATTATAAATCAATTTATATACCTCTAAATAATAAAGATACTTGAAGTAACAGCAGATGTAAAGAAGCAGAATAAGTGAGGACTGGACTCAGATGAAGCTCAGAAAAGAAAAAAATTAAATAACTTTTATAGGGGGGTATTGGCTTTTGCCTTTGAGATCATTCAAATCATGTAGAGAGAGAAAAAGCAACTGCTGACACTCATCTGTGCACTGGAAAATAATAAATCTATGGCAACATTCTGAACAATACAAAATTTTCTTTTGGATTTCACTGCCATGAAATAATATAAGAGCTTAACTTATTTTGGTTTTAGGAAACAGCTGTCAAGGGCTGGAGTTGTACTCCATGGAGTTGTCACTGGGATGCTGTGAGATTTTGAGTGCTCTTGAAAGAGCTCTGTTCCTTGCAGCTAAGTCAGGTAATTTTTATGATTAATTCACAGCATTCTCTCTTTCCACATGTGGCTACTTAGCTATCCTCTGAGTTAAATTTAAGAAATGTCAACACTCAAAGTAATGATGGTGCATGGACTAAGCCCTGCATGATCAGAGCAGCAGGTGCATTAGGTGTGCCAAATTAGAGTTGTTTAGTTCTTAACTAAGCTGGAAGTTTCCTGGGGTTTCACAAATGAAATTCATGTGAATTTTGGTCTGGTTTTATTCTATGAGGCCCTGAACAATTTATCATGCTTTGAATAGAAATGATTTGTGGTCCTGTAGTTCTCCATGCAGAACACTTGGTATCTGAAACATCAGAATGGTAATAACTCTTATTTCTCTGTAGGGGAGACTGATACATTGTTGATGGAAAAATGTGAATGAGGAAAGCGCTCTCTAGTACTAGGAAAGAAGCTGAATGCAGCATTTTGTTCTTCCAGCATCAGTGGATTCCCTTTTCCCATCAGGGACAGTTTTGCTCTGGATGGTAAGTGTGGGGGTGAGCTCAGACCAGCCCTGCAGCGCTGGGAGGATTCAGCCCATTCTCAATACTTGGCTTCTGGTCATCACAGTAGGAAGTTTGGCCAAGCACAGCTCCAGCTCTTAACTTTCCACTTAGAGCAGCAATTCTCCCTGGAGTGGGAGGGAGCAACAGTAAAGAGATGGTCAGACTGTGTGACCAAAGTATTGTTTAAAGGTGACTGTATATCTCAGATCAAGGGCAGTGTCCTTTCCCCCCTTTCCCTCCAGAAGGTTAATGCAGCTCATGGTCTCAGGCAGCAGTCATGCAGAGTGGCACTGCACCCTTTCCTCAGGATGCATCCCGTGCAATCCAATCTTTGTAAAGAACATATCCTGAACTGAGAGGTGAGGGTCATGTTGCCACACCTGGAAATGAGAAACCTTTTCTTACAGTTCTTGTAAACGTCAAGACTAAGTGATGAGCCCTGGGAAAAGGTGAGGGGAATCTCCCCACCCTATCCATGGACCTTTTGGCACGGCATTGTGCATTGTGAAGCCCTGGGTGATAAAAGGAGTGCTGCTTTTTCTGTCCTTTGGCACTGCTGGCTCCCCGCTGCAGGTTCGCAGTGATAAACTGACTGTGAGCTGCTTCTGTGGAATAGTTATGGTGGTGGCTGTGCTTTGTCCCTTGGTGGCAAGGCAGAGCTTGCCATGTGGGAATGAGGAGTGGCTGGGGTCGGTAACAGTGATTTGTGACACATCCCCACCTATTTGGGAGGATGAATATGGGCAGGGTCACACAGTCTTTCCTCAACATCCTCATTACCTTGAAATGACACTTTCCAAAGGGGCATTGCTCTTGCCCTGTGTAATTTAAAATGATGGCTCTGTGCCATTTTTAGGGTGGTGCATTTTCTACTGTAAAGTGTTTGCATTGTGGTTATTTAGAGTTGTTTCCTCCACCACCCCTAATTCTGAGAAAACCATAAGTAAAAATATGGAGAAATGCTGGTAGAATTTACAGTCCAAGGGACTGATATTCACTCCTCCCCAAATGGAGGCAGACCAAGCAATGTCTTCTGCAGTAGTGCCTCCGCTGCACCCTGCTGGGACTAAGATAAATTCTGTGTGCCCAGAAACAACCAGCAGAGGTGCAGGCAGCTGTATTAATGCCAAGGCTGGGATCAAACCCATTCACTTTGTGCTGCTCCTTAGAGAGCCACTGGGCTTCACAGGCTTTGAACTACAGCACCAACTTGGATCAGGACTGCAGTGATAGCCCAGCTAACAAAAAGCTCTGCAATTTATAGCTGCTCTAGGGTCCCTGGGAACATTCAAGGCCAGGTTGAAAGGGGTTCTGAGCAACTCTGATCTAATGCTGGTATTCCTGCTCATGACAGGGGTGGGGGTGGATTAGATGACCTTTAAAGGTCCTTTCCAATCGAAACTGCTCCATGATTCTTTGATTCTGTTATCTGGGAAAGTGAATAAAAATATTGTTGTTGCGAGCAGGAGATGTGTGTGCACACTCACCACCCTTCTCCTTGTCCTGCACAGCAGGATTGCACCAGAGTCTTGTAGTTTTCCTTCTAATTATGAATCTGTTTTAACCATTTAAGTGGCTGCATGTCTTGTGCTCGATACAGTGGTTAACTGCTGAGGGATGTGCATAAACATGTTTACTCTTCCATAAATCCCATTATGTGGCAATTCTTCACAGTAGCTAGGGCCTCATTTCATGCTGCTTTTGCTCCTATTAGAGGTCAGAGAGAGTGAATGAGCATGTAAATAAACTTCCCAACAGTTTTACACCCTGCTGTGGACCACCCTGAGAGCACAAGCCTGCCATTCGAGCCCCCTTTTCTTGTAAGGCAGCTGGAAAGCAGTAAAAATCCCAGTTCCCTTCCTAGAAGCCCATCACATTTTTTTGGTCCTCTGTCCCTACACACCTCCAGTCATGAGTCTGTAAGTTCTCATGAAGCTGAGTAGACTGACAGAGCCAGCTTTGGATGGCCAAGACAAGACATTGAGTGATTTCCATTGCAATTTCCCAGGCCTCTGCTTAGCCACCATACAAACTTGCCATCCTCTCTGCATTTAGCATCTGAATGTTCCAGGCTTCTCAATCCTTTCCTTTGAGTGTCTAGAAGCATTATGACTCCTGCCTAATGCCAACCTCACTTGCAGCTGGCAGGGAGGGGGCATGGAAGTCCCTAGAAAGATTTATTTTTCATACATTCCCTAAAAGTAAACTGTCTTACAGCTGGAGAGCTAGGTGCACAAAACTCCTGTTTTCTTGCTCTCAGGACAGCATGTCAAACTTATTTAATGAAATATAAAGCCAGTTTTTAATAGAAATGCCTGTAGTTGGTTGAGTAATAACCCAGAATGGCTCTTCCCTGAAGCTGTTGGTCACATTCACCTTCTTTGGCCTAATATCTACACCCAGCACTATGGATTTTCTCTGGCATCTAAACATTTTGAGTTGTTATGTCTAGATTGCATGGAGGTTGCGAGTTTTCACGTGGCTTCTTGAATGTTTTTAAAAGGTTAAACCTTTTTAGGGTTAAAGCTTTTAAAGGGAGAAAATGGTGTGATTACGGAGGGAAAGGAAGGTCACACTTTTCCTATCACTCTGTATCTGATTGCCTGCTCTCTCCTTCCTCTGCCCTTGCCAGACTCTGAATGGGGAGCTCGGGGGTGTTTCCTGCAGGCCAGCTGCGGTATCGCTGCTGGAAAGGCTCGGCTACAAGGGAAGAGCACGGGCTGGATGAGAAGCGATGATGAGTTACTGGTGACTGATCTCAGCTGATGGGGGTAAAAATGACTCCTCGGTGAACTGGGCTTGTTCCCAAAAAAAGAAATCCATCACTTAGAGGAAGGAATTGATGGAATGCATCCAGCAGCTCTGCTGGCCCTGGACAGCGGCTTGCACTGAAGGCACCGGACGAGGCGTTCCGTTGTGTCATCGAGCGGTTATTTATATCTTCCCTTGACTAGCACATTTGTTTCCCCAAAGCAGAGTGGGTGTATGATTTGCTATTTTTTATCTTTTATTAATTTCTAAATATAAACCAGCCCTGAAGGGTGTGTAGAGCTGTCCTGCTGATTGATTTGTATGGGATGGGAGGAGGCTGAGGAACTACCCCTGCCTGAAGAGGTCTTCTCTCCTTCTCAGCATTCACAAACTTCTGAGCCAAGAAAGGAATTTTCCTTTTTGCCTGATGGCTCTTTACTGGAGGAATGGTTTGGCTTAGTCTGCAGGATTAAGGTGGTTTTATATCTCTTACCTTAAGCAAAACAAAAATTTTATGAAAATAGTAATTTGCAGGGAGTGGTGGTGCTGTATGTGTTTTCGTGATTTTTTGCTTGAGCAAGACTAAATTCTGACAGTTGTAATACATAGCAAGGAGGACTAAGTTAGGAGGCATTTTAATAGTGATGAACTGCAAATGAAATATTCTTGAAGTAAATTTGTTGCTAGCTGTAGAAAACTTATCTGATCAATCTGATATTAGGAAAGTATTCTCGGTACTTTCCCTTCTGCTTTTTTTATGGTTTTTTTTCAAGTATTGTATGAAGCTACATTTCAAGTTTGTAGCAATTTAAATTTTAGAAGTGCAAAGTGTTTTTTTATGTATTTACAAATCTAGTATTTATATAAATTGAAAAGAGAATGAATGAAACTGCTCTGCTATTTCTGCAAAAACTGACTAATGTTTAAACAAAAGGAGCCCCAAGTTCTCGTACTGGGTCACATATACTCATTTCAAACTGTGGAAGGTGTATGGCTGGAGGGCCTCCCTACTTTTGCGTTTGTGAAGAACATTTTCACAAGGCTTTCCAATGTGCCTGTCACAGATGATTTCCCAGCTAGTAGTTCTCAGGCATTTCTCTGGACAAGGAGAAGATATTGGTTTCCATCTCAAAGCTTATTTGTCTTTATCACTGGGGTCAGTGTCCAGTGTTAGAGGTAGTGAAAGTCTTCAGAAATATTTTAAAATCATAAGTAAGATTTTTAAACATAGTTACCGAAGCTCACTAACTTCTAAAAATTGAATTTTATTCTGATTATTAAAAACCACCTCTGTTCTCATCTTTTTACAGTTTTTCTTGTCTGCTTTACCTTTGCCTCTGCAAGTTTAAAGTACAATAGAGCAAAAAGACAAAGCAGTAAAAAGGTAGCAGGAAAGTTTTTCTTGTGAGGAACCTGTGTACCTAAGGCTTCAGGTTCAGGTACCAGACCAGATCCAGATGTGATACACTTTGAAATAACAAATCTTTGGATATTTGCCTGAAATTAATGTCAACATATGCCTGTGAAAAGGTCCAACTTTCACAATCTGCCACTTCTCATGGCAGATTCTGTTGGGGTTTTTTTCAGCTTCCGCTTTCTATGCAGAGAATTTGAGCTAGTGTAGTGTGTAAATGGAAGGGTGTTGGACATTTACAGTTGTGTAAGACCCGACTCTAACGTTATGAAATGGACCATAGACTTTATGAAACAGAGTTTAACTGAGGTAAGGCAAGCTCAGTTACTGTGTATGAAAAATCTTAACAGTAGGAAAGTATATAGGGGAAAGCAACAAGCATTTTATCAGCTGAAAACTGGAAAAATCTAGGTGATATGTTTTTGACTAGTCCAAAAACAGGTAGCAGAAGCAAAAAAAATTTCCCCTGGTGAGTTCCCATTTCAGAGCCAGCTGAGTTAGGAGAGATAAAGTGACTTTTTGGATCCACTGTGAAGTAGCTCTTACTAACACTGTTCTTTTTACTTATTTACTTTCCTGTATTAGCATGTGACCATTCTTTAATATGAAAACTGTGAGAATAAATACAGATTCCCTAGGAACATGCTATGGAAAGTACCTACCTTTTTTTTTCCCCAGCTATAAACTAAAAGGCTTCATGTGTGTTTCTTGCTATCAGAGAAGTATTTGCATTGAATTTCAGGGACGTTGTGTGTGATTAACTTTTGAAAAAGAGCATCAGAGCCTGCTTAATCCCAGGACACCCCTGGGACCTCACTGTTTGTGGGGATGTTGTCTTTTGTAGAAGCTTGTATTCAGACTGCATATAGAGGCCATGAGCCTTTCTGATAGGTGGTAGCAAGACACTGGGTCCTTAATTATCCTACAGTGACCTCAAGGAAGGACATCTGACTTTTTTGTACTGGACATGGTCACTGAAAGGATGGAGGGAATATCTGAAAGCTGCAGAAGTGCTTCAACTGAGTCAAGAGGACACTGCTGGGGAACTGAATTTTCCTCCTAAAATTCCCAAGAAGTTGCTCAGGGCCAGCCTTGAGAGCACCTTATAAAAGCAGGTAGTTTAGGAGGTCTCAGGTTTTTCAGCATAACAAATAGTTTCCAAAATTGTTATGAACTTGCCTGTGACCTTGAGGCTAAACAGAAACTTCTGTCTTGCCATTTTGTCTGCTTTGATACTTTTCCATTTATTCTTTCCCACATATCTATTTTTCTGTCTGACTAGCTGGGAATGTTTTTCTGTTCTTGGTGAACACGTTGGTTTAATATTTGTTCTTTGCTCTGTAAAACTGATAAAAATGGAATACATATGTGCACACACAAGAAGACTACAGACCTGTGATCAGGGATTGGATATCCCTTCTTACACCTGCTTTGATGGTGATTAGTGTTTGCGTAACAGAGTCCATCAGGTGTTCTTTATAGAGGAAATGAATTAAAACCTTTCCTTACCAAGGAAAAGGAAGTTTCTTTGTAGATTAAACACCTGTAGTATCATCTTTGGGGTGTTTGTTTGTGCAGGGAGTGAATGCCTTGTTAATTCCTCAGTGCTCAGTGGCCCTCAGAGCAAGCTGGACAATCATTGTCTTGGTGCTGCTTGTCAGAGCCAATAAAGACTCTCTGCAGTCTGTTGAGCCAGCAGGAGGAACAGCAGCAGCTAGTAAAAGAATTGAATTCTGAAGGTGTGAATCTTCACATGACAATCAAAACATTCTGCCTTTCACCACAAGTGCTCTGCTTCTGATTATTGCCATAGCAACTGTGCTGGATTGAGAAAACAAAGTCTTTAGTGATTTATTTTTAAACAGAATTCTGACTGACGTCAGAGGACAACTTGCATGCTTAAATTTAAATATATGTTTAAATACTTATTAGAGCTGAGCAGCTCCCAGAGATATTATTATGCCTGAAGACAAAATTTTGCATTTAGCTGGGTGGAGATGCCTCTTTAATAGTCTGTTGTGGCAATAAATAATGGAAATCATAATCTGGCATTCAAAGTTGATAACTCAAAGTTAAGGCTTCATTTTTTTCAGAATTATATTTTGAAACAGTAGAAACTAAGGAGCTTTGCTGCAGCAGATCCATAGGACACAATTATCAAATAATGTGAATAATAGCAAAGGTATTGCAGTGCTCAAGCAAAAGCATTGCTGCAGCATTCAGTGGAAGCTGTCCTTGCTTGGTACCCTCTCTGCTATGGGGAAGTGAACACCATGACAAATAAAGCTGTCTGGGGTCAATGGCATCAAGAGTTGAAAGTGAGGACACTTTGTCCCAGATACCCTTGGCAAGGTAGTGGCCATTGCCTCACTCTTCCAAATACCTGTTTCCAGGTTTGCAGGCTACTCCTGTGTGGTCAAATGCTTTAAGGTGATTTGTTCACACCTGCAACCTCAGCTTTGATATCCACAGCTTCAGGTGTGTCTTGCTTTGTCTTTGTGCTAAGTCTGATAAACTCTGCTTTATCAGCTCCTGGCACATGAGTGTCTTCTTCCTGCTTAGTTTACTCACACTCAGAAGTGGATTAAATATGAAAATGCACTTGTTACTGCTAGGATAAGAGTGTCCACACATGGGCAGTTAAATATTATCACAACTACAAGGGATGATGCTCTACATGCAGCCAGGCAGAATGTGCATCCCCTTTACCCCAAAGAGAACTTATTTCCACCCTGCAATAGGTGATATTAAGCTGATCCTTGTCCATGAGTAAATTACCTCAAAACCAAAGTTGTACTGACTGCTTGCCCTCCATGCTAAATAGAAAGGACATTTAAATACTTCTCTGTGAAATAAAAGCTGTCCATCCATGTACAAAGGGGCAGATCAGCTTTTTGGGAGGTGCTAGTGAGGGAGATCCACTGGGAGAGGATGCAAAGGCAGAAGTAGAGGTACTTCTTGTAGGGTGCTCATTGTGTGGGCAAGGTGTCAGGCTTCCTGTAGAAAAAATGGGGAAATTATGAGCTGATCCCATTCCCACTGAGGCTGCTGAGAGATTTATTTGCTGTGCTCAGCATGGGCAGTCACGCTGGCTGACTATATAGCTTGGAAGAAAAACCACAGATCTTCCAGTAATTTTCTGCCTTCTGTCAAAAGTCCAGTAAAGGGAAACTAATTCCTAATGTAGTGTTTGGATTATCTGCTGTGATCTATTTTAATAACTTGGGAATGTGCAAACCACCCTACAAATCTTAATGAATCATACAGCAGATTTCTGGGGTGAGGAAACTATGATCTCTCTGTTACAAATGAGCAACTGGGGCACAGAGAAAATCAAAGATTTAGCTAAGCCCTTTGGTTTACTTTTTAATTAACATTTTTCCTGTACAAAATTAGCCAGTTCAAAAAAAGGAGATGTGAAACCCTTAGCCACAGAAGGCAGAGAAACTGGGTTACTAAGTAGAGTTTAATAAAAAGAATGTATTCATCCCCATTCTTCTATTGGTGGATTTAAAATATGGTGCAGGGGCATCAAATCAACTTATCTTTCTCCTGGCTAATATTTTTTCCACCTGTTACACTTCTTACATACCAGGGCAATGAGGTGATCATATCAGTACTGCTATAAAACCCAGAATAGAACATAACAAAGATACTAGAATAGGTACAAAAAATATCTGGAAATTGCCTTTTGTTACAGTAAAACCCACTAGCTTAATGATCTTAAAGGCCATCTTTTTGGGCTTTATAGCAGTGTAATTCCACTGCCCCTCATTTGGTACCTCCTGATTTACACCAGTATGTGTGAAATCAGGCTGGTTTTGTATTTTGGCCCTGCATTAGTGGTTGGAAGGAGGCTCATTTTTCCCTAGGCTAGAATTTTAACATCAGAGATTCATGGAGCAAGGAGCGTTTGAAGAACTTCATGAACTTGTTTCAGGCTTTGCTTCTAGCCAGAGTAATTGTTCCTGTATTTCTATTAAATTTGTTAGTAAGGACCTCTGGTTGAAGGGCACCCAATTCCCCTATTTCTATCTCTTCTGCTGAAGCGTTTTTTGCTAGCATGCAACCTGAATTCTCCTAACTGTGAATGAAGATCATTACATCTTTCTCCTATCCTTGATGGACGGAAAATTTTATTACTTCTCTTTTCAGTAGCTTTTAAAGATATTTTAAGGTGATGTTGTCTCATGCAAGTCTTCCTTGCATGCCATGTTTTCCAGATCTCTCATTGTTCACTGCTTTCCACTGGATCTCTTCACACACATTGTGAAGGTGGCACCAAATCCTGGGTGTGGTATCCAAGTGAGAGCTGTCCAGGACAGGACAAGGCAAAAGGACTACTTCCTACATGCCATGTAAATTGAAAATTATGTGTTAGTGGTGGATATAGATCAGCTTTGAACTACTAAAGCTCTCAGGATCTGCTCTTTACTATTCTAGAGCCTTGCTCACCATTGTTTTTAATACACTGTCTCAGACTCTGTATGTTCATGGTGTTTTTATGGCCCAATATGCAAACAATAGTTTTCAAAAAAGTATTTCAACTTAAAGAAAAAAAAAATGTTATCTTTAGGAAAAGGTAAATGCTGCAGCAGTACCCAAAAACTTGTTCAATCAAAAATGTGCAAAGGTTTCTCTTTGGTTTTGCTTTAGGAATTGCTCTTTCTCACTGAAAGAATCTGGAAAAAACCCATCTGTGGGAAGCCGTGAGGTGTATTTGGCACTTCTAAATCCCAGGCTTGTTGTCTGGTCTTCCTCTCACTCATCTTCCTCTCAGTTAGGAATAAAGAAGATAAAACATAGATTTGCTGGTGAGGGATAGCAGTCCCATATAGCACTGCTGGTGCAGTGGACACACATGGTGATCAGCTATCAAAGCCAGGACCATGCAGCTGCATCCCACTCCCCACCTTTTTGTGCAGCCTGCAGCTGTCTCCTGGCCAAGGGCAGCTACACAGCAATACAAAGGGATGGGTGTCTTCAGGCCAAAGGGGAGCAGAAATGAAATATGTGGAATTTCCCGGCACGTAGCCCAGCACTTAGCTCATGGGAATGTGTGGCTTCTGGAAGGCACCTGCACCTGAACCTCAACTCACAGGATGGGGATAAATCAGATTTAGAGTAACTGCCAGCATCCAAACATCACTTTATGTCAAGAAGTCTTCTGTGATGAGAAATTCTGGCTTAATTTTCTTTTAAAAAAACAGTTTCCTTCCCATTTTTGTGGTTTTTCACATCTGCGAAATAAATATTTTGGGTTTAGCTATAGTTAACTATGGGTAGTTGAGACAGGTAAGCTGCAGTGCTGCAAAGCTCACAGTAAGAATCAGGACAGCTGTCATTTGATGCTGCAGCCACTGATTACACCTGCCCTACCACGAGGCCTGTTTGGTTTTTTTTTTCCTTTTTTTCCCTTTTTTTCCTTAAAGAAAGGAATCAGCAGATGGCACTGCGTTACCGCAGGACAAGCCGCCTCCCTCTGTTCTAAGATGGATGAAAGATATTTCCTACCTCTGAGTTTTCAGCTGTCTGCTTTAATCTTTACCAGGAAACAAAATGAAAAAAAAATACCAAACCCCAACCCTCACAAACTGACAGTCTGTGTCTGTGTCACTCAAATGTGCTTTAGCTCAATTACCCCTCCTCCATCTTCAGGGTTGCTGGCCCTGAATCATCTCCCTGTGGGACACTCTGGTTAGAATAAATTATATGCCTTGATTTTTGTACTCTGTTCTTTTAACTTGTTTGTCTCTCCCTGCTATCACAAATGTAAAATAACCAGAAGGCTCAGTGAAAAAAAAAGTGGGATCAGATCTCTAGTATGAGACTAAGCTCCTCCAAATGGAGGATGATGTTTGGGAATGCTGATCCCCAGCTAGGCTTCTAAGTTCTTTAAACAAATGAAAGTAAAAACTAATGAATGTGCCTGCACATGGATATAAATGGCTAATCAAGGGCCATGTACTGACGTGTGAGGGTAGATAGCATTGGTCACTGAGCCATAGTTTCAACAAATTATTGCTGTTAAGTGCTGCAAATATCCTTAATTGGAGGCTTGACCAAAATTATCTTCAGCCACCAAGCTTGCAAAATTAAGCTGTCTAATGATTGCAGAGTTGCTTGCAATAGCTTAACATTTTTATACATCCTTGAAATTCATAAATTCACAGTTTAGCAGAAAAAGAGAATAAACTAATGAAAAAATCATTAAGATATAAAATGTTTACTGAAGCCTAAATGAAACATTTTTGGTCATTTCTTATCAACTCAACGACCCTTTACACAGTAGTGTTTCTATCTTTAAGAAACCTTGCTGAGTAGTAGCACTTGGAAGGAACTTTTCTTTGAGATCTCAGAGAATCAGTCTCACTGTGCTGTTCTCTTTAGAGCTGCTGTAGCTGCAACACAATTACAGAGGGAAGAAATCTAATTTTTAGGAGGGGGACCAACCTATTCACGGAATTTGCAAGAAATTACACTGCACATAAAAATCTGATTTCTGGCTTAATGCTGCTTTAATCCATTTTTGTGTTACAAGATCATTAAAATGCAAAGTATTTGAGTTTTGAATGTGAAAGTCTTGAAAGGAACGGTGCCACCACTGTGCCCAATTTCCTCTCTTTTCTCATGAAGAGGTTTGATTCAGGTAGAGCTGCAGCCTGCTGATAACAAAGGATGACCGATTAGCTTTGTCAAATAATGCATGTTTGTCAGCAGTCACTGGACAAAGATTTTCATAATTATTTTATTGTATTTCCCCTTTAAATGCACAAATAGATATTTATTTCCATGAGATCTCATTGCAGTTGGAGGAGTGATAATTCCATACACTTCATTCTCTCCATGGCAACTGTAAATGGGTCAAGCACGGGTGCAGCCTGGCACGCAGCAGCTGTGGGAAGGCAGCTGCAGTAGTCTTCCCCCACAACGCCCTGCATTATCCTCACCTGCAGCTCCCATGGATGATACTTCCTAGGGCTGCAGCCAAGAATTATCATGGAAGAGGCTTTTTCAGTGGTCACTAAACCTTTGCTTTGCTCAGTTGCAAAGTATAGTCATATTCAGCACATTGGGATGCAGGGAGAGCTCAGGATGGTGAACACAGAGAAGCAGCAGCAAGGAGGGGTGTCCTAGTACTTTGGTGCTGGGGTACCTTGGCATTAGGCAACCCCATGTGGATCTTGCATTATGTGCTTTGTGAGGCTGCTTACCTTGCATGTAGATAACCAGTTACATGGTCTGAAGGTGGCATGATTCAGTGCTGCAGCTGAAATGGACAAGAGGAAAAAAGAATCAGAAATGACCCAACTTTGCAATATTGTGAGAGTAATTCTAGACTGATTGTTGAGGGAGAGAACCCAAATATGTTTAGCTATAAAATTATAGCAGTGCTATGCAGATGAGATGGAGACATCCATTAGAGTTTTGTAATAGGATCACTGAGAATTATTCCCAAAGCCGAAATGCAACCTACATTTCTGAACATCTGCCTGTGCAAACTGGGGTGGGTAACTCAAACCTGGTCTCTAGTCCCTGCAAGTTTTGATACCATATCTTTTAATTCTCACAGCAGTCTTGATCATTCAGTAGTTTGAGGCTGTCTGAATGACAAGTCATCGATTTAGCCACTTGTTTTTTCCATTATAGACTGGGGTAAATATGGTGCATGGTTGGATGGAGAAGAGCTTTTGGATGGGTTTCTTGCTCAGACGATCTAGTTTGAATATGCTAAAACCACACTGCAATCCAAGTGACAGATGGTGAATTAGGACAGTCAAGGTTTCACTTCAACACTGAACCAGAAGGGCACAACCTAGTGAACACAGCAACAGTGGGTTGTGAGGGTCAAATGCTTCTGGTGTCTAAATGGAGATGCTTTTGTTCTCAAGTCATTAAAAACTCAGCAGGGCAGTGGTTCTTTTGTCTGCAAATGTCTAAATGATCACTTAGCTCACCATGGCAGTTAATATTTTTTCTTACTAAAATACATGTCATGACACAATTGTTAGATCATTTGCCCTCAGGACGTTCTTCATACTGTTTTTCAAACCTGTTAATTCAAAACCTCTTCTGAGTCTCAGAATACACACATGAACTTATCTGAGCCATACACACTCTTGTTTTTCAGCAACATGCAGTGGTTACAATTATTCATTGATTTAAGGACCATTATTTCAAATGCTTACAATTCCCTTCAGGTGCAGAACCTGACACACGTAGAAGCTGATTTTGGAGGAGAGAGGAGCAGTCACAATTGCATCTACACCAGTGCAGGTGGTATGGGTAACAAACAGGAGGAACCAGAGGCCATCCTGCCGCAGGAAAGCCACGACATAGTTGCCATCAGGGAAGACTGGCCTGGTTGAACAGGGAGTTTTCACAGGAACTCAGGGGAAACAAAAGAGAGTTTGTGGCCTTTAGAAGAAAGAGCAGGCAACTCAGGAAGAGTACAAAGATGTTGTTAGATCACAGAGAGAGAAAATGAGAAAGGCTAAAGCTCAGCTAGAAGACAATGTGGCCACTCTATGAAAGACAACAAAAATGTTTTTATAAATACATTAACAACAAAAGGAGGCCCAAGGGAAAATTTCCATCCTTTATTGGATGCATTTGGGACATTGTCACCATGGATGAGGAAAATGCTGAAGTACTTAATACTTTCTTTGCTCAGTCTTTAACAGAAAGACCAGTTATTCTCAGGGCAACTGGCCCCTGAGTGGGTAGGTAGAGATGGAGAGCAGAATGAACCTCCTGTGATCCAGGAGGAGGTAGTCAGTGACCTGCTGGGACACAGACTCTCAAAAGTCTATGGGGCTGGATGAGATCCACCTGAGGGTATTGAGGGAAGTGGTGGAAGACCTTGCCAAGTCACTGTCCGTCATTTATCATCAGTTCTGGAAAACCAGGGAGGTCCCAGTGGACTGGAATCTGGCCAGTGTGACACCCATCCACAAGAAGGGCCAGAAGGAGCATCCAGGGAACTACAGGGCTGTCAGCCTGACCTTGGTGCTGGGGAAGGTTATGGGACAGATTGAGTGCTCTCATACAGGACAACCAGGGGATCAGACACAGCCAGGATGAGTTCAGGAAAGCAGGTCCTTCTTGACCAACCTGATCTTCTTTTATGACCAGGTGACCCATCTGGTGAATGAAAGAAAGGCCATGGATGTTGTCTGCCTGGAATTCAGTGCTGTCACCCACAGCACTCTCCTGGAGAAGCTGGCAGCCCTTGGCTTGGACAGGGGCACTGTTTGCTGGGTTAACAAGTGGCTGGATGGCCAAGCCCAGAGAGTGGTGATGAATGGGGCTGCATCCAGCTGGCAGCTGATCATGAGCGTGGGTTCCCCGAGGGTCATACTGGGCCCAGCCTTGTTTAATATCTTTATTGATGATCTGGATCAGGGGATTGAGTGCAGCCTCAGTAAGTTCACAGAGAAAAATTATCAAATTAGTCTAGTTGATATGATAGTTACCAAAGGCAAGTTGCACTTCATTTAGGCTTGGTTTCTCTCCTCCATCTTTTAGAGACAGATTCCAGAACCTATAAGATAAGGTAAGATAAATGTGATGAGGTTTATAGGATTATTAGAGGAAGAAATTTGTATTGATGGGCAGGAGTGAATTCAAGGATGATATTGTTGCATCAGGTCTGTGGAATATGGTTCAGCTGATAAGCTATAGGGACTTTCTGGATTTTTGGGGTTTTTTTGCCCAGTATTATGAGCAATACTATTATATCAAAAAATTTTTAAGCCTGAAACTTAGCTTCCTAATTACCTTTGGAAATGGTATTGTTTCTAAGAAGAAGGAGTGTTGTTTCCATCTAGAAGGAGTTTGCAGTGTATTATATGTATAGCTGGAGAGTGCATGAAAGCACAAAACCTTCCTGTAGCTTCTCTACACTTATTTTCATTCCACATAAAAGGCTTTGAAATAGATATCAAGAAAACACAATATCTATTGTCTGCTTGGGGAAATTTAACATGAAAGCATCTGTAAGAAGGAAATTACATAAAAGTGAGATGGCAGAAGTAATGGAGATTTAAATGAGAAGAAATCATTATGAGATAAGAAGATTGCTTATCTGGCTGTGTATTAGAATAGAGTTCATCTATGAGATTTCTGTTGGTGAATCTAGATAATGGAATGAACATAATTTTCCTGCCTTTGTAGCTGGTAATTTCTATCATTACTGAGTATATTATTCATGTGTTTCTAAACATTATGCATATCACAAATAATACAAATATGGAATTCAGTAAACATGATTGATGTAAACATTTAAAAAATCAAAGTACATTTAAATCAGTTTAATGAATCACATCTTGACAAAAAAGGAAAGCAGATTATCAGAACAACTGGGAGTCAGAAAAGCAAATCTTCAACAATATTTTGTGGAAATTGTTTGTTCTGAGATGCACAACTTATCAGCTAAATAGATTGGATATACTAAGATACAGTCTTGAATATGATTCTCTGGCAGTGCTGTGAACTGTACTGGAAAAGCTGACTATGGGGACACAGTCTGATCCTGCAGATGCTTTGGATGGGTCTAACTTTAAACACTGATTTCTGCTGAAGTCAGGGCTAAGAACTACCTGCTTAACTAGGCCAAATTACATTGGCATTTGAGGGAGAGCTTTTCTTCAGTAATATAAAATTTTTGTAGTGCGCATTAGTGGTCAATGGAAAAAAAAATTGATGACTGCCATTCCCTGACATTATTTCCAGTGGACTTGCATTGTGAGTTTGGGTTTTTTTACTGCAAATGTTATCTCTGCTTTCATAGACCTGGAAGCTGCTCCACAGTATTCTCTTAGTAGCCCAGTCTCAATGGAAAAGCATAAGGTCAGTAGGCAGCATACCTGAGAGGGAATATGGGATGGATACCCTGCCCTCAGAGCTGTTGTGGCTCCCTCTAGTCCTGTGGGTGCACTTTGGGGTGTTGATTCTGACACTAGTTGGACTGGGAGTGGAACCATATTTCCAGAGCTGACACTTTATCTTCATTTCTCTTCCTATAAAATAAAAGGGATGGGAGAATGGGCAGGGGAGTCTCTGCCATAAATCCTTTGTTCTGAAATGCACTTTCTACTCTGTTTGGGAAGCACTGCTCAAGGCAGCAGCAGTTGCTAACTTTCAAGGCAAGTTGCATGTCCCTGCTTGCTTTCCAAAACAGGACTTCACTTCCCTTCCCAGTTTTAAGCTCCTTGCTTCCTTTTACACACCCTTAAGCAGCAGTTCATTCTCTGGCTTCTTCCTTCCATTCTTTTTCTGTCTGCCAAAAGGAGGAATCCAATCCTATCCTATTCTTCTTCTTTCTTAATTGCTCTTCTTCTTTCACCTCAGGGGTAAATATGATCTAGCCTTCCTTCCATCCTAATCCAATGATCTCTATCTCATTCTGCCAAGTTCTTGACATTTGCATCATCATTAAAGACACAGTTGTGTTGGTTGCTAATTGTTTCAACTCCTAGTTGCTCTGTGAGAAACATGGGGGATTTCTCCAGCAGCTCCTGGGGAAGCATCTGTGCAGCCAGCGTCAAGAGCTGCTGCTGCCACCCATCCCATATTCACCACGGAAGAGTTTTCAACACCACTTGTGGCAGGCAGACCATGGATGTCAAACCTCAGATCTTGACATCTGTTATGTGGGACCACCAGGAATACTGAAGGACTGGAGCTCTAGGTGGGACAGGTACATGCAGTGGAGTGTTTGCATATGTTGAAAAAGAATATGTGCTTGGTTAGAGAGATGGAAAGGAGGGTTTGTACACAAGCTGCAGGAATGTGAACTGGTCATCCATAATACTGTAGCTGTGCCTCACAATTTCCAGCATTATATTAACTTACATCTATGAAGTACAATTCTCCATTTAAAACTACCTGTCTGGCACCACAAAAACAAAAAACCAACCAGCCAAAAACCAGCTATTGTAGCCTTTTATAGGTGCATGAATCTGTAGCTTGAAATGATCACTTTCAGCATCAAGATTTACAATAGCTACCCTTCAAGCTTCATAATGCACTTTTTTCTTTTTTTCTTTTCTGACATATTTTAAGAAGAACATTGTTTCTAAAAGATACCAAGTAGCTGTCTCCTCATTCCAGTGGCAATTGCACCTTTAACTTAGTGGTTTGAAAAAGTCAAATGCACTGGAGAAAAACACCCCCAAGAAGAAAGTGTCTAGATGTTTAGTAGAGTCTCATTCACATTTGAAAAACTCCATGTGCTTTGTGTTTAGGCCATGCTTAGAATGGCTGGAGTAAACAGTCAGAGGACATTTACACAATCAGTCCATGGATTGTGAGATCCCTGTTGATTCTGTTCCATTAGCCTGCTGTTTACAGCCATGGAAAGTTTACTGCTAATGTGCTTCTCTGGTTCAGGAGGCACGCTTGGCTTATCAGTCAAGCTTTTATAAAGAAAGCAGTGTGTGCTGTGTAGGAACCTGATTGAAACCTGGGGCCCATTGTGGTGTGTATGATGAGCTGTATTCAATGCAAAAGCTTTCTGATGCAATAGTAAAACCTGTCCAAAGAGCAGGGAAACAAGATTTTTTCAGATCAATCTCTGTAAAAACCCATCAGTAGGTGCTCACAGAACTATTCATAAAAATGTTGTGTCTGTGGCTTGAATTTTTGTTTACAGCAATATTTCATAGGTAAGCAGTATTATTTTTAACAGCTTTGAAAGAAAGGTATTTTGGGAAAGGCTGGATGATCAGTTTTTCAAACTGGATGATCCAGGCACCTTGGGTCAAGGTACAAGGCATTGAACTAGGTGCAAGTTAGTTGAAACTTATCTGTTCTCTGTGCCATTGTTCTCTTGAAAGATGGAAGAGACATCTCTTTCTACTCTTGGCTCTCCTTTTTCATGTTCATTAGCTTTGTTTACACTGTAACATCTTGGGACAGAGATTCAGATCCAACCCATCAATAATACCTAAAATCTCAAATAACTTTAAGAGGGGCAGGTCTTCTGTTCATCCACTCTATCTTTTAAGACTGAACATGAAGGGAATCTGACTTAGGTGACAGTAACAGTCAATATCCAAGTTTGCTGTAGGTGCATAATCAGTTGCCACGTGTGGGCTCTCTAAGGTCATCTGTAACTTAAATGATTGCTATGCCTAGAATCACAAAATATTTACTTCCTAGAATATATGCTAGCTCTAATTTGTTTTAGACTTTACTGCTGATTAAAGATCTTAGACAATATAAATATATTTATTCAAAAGACATCTAGGTGTAGACTTAGGCGAACAACTCTAGATGACCCTGGTTGACCAGAGGATTTGGACAAGATTAATTCCAGAGCTCCCATTCAACTTTGATCAGCCTGTGAGTCTGTGAAATACAAAAGAATTAGAGAATAGAATGCAGAAGGGGGAAAGCAAACCTGTACTATTGTGGTGGGACAGACAGAAGCGTTTGTTGCTTTCTCCTGAAGTGTTGGCTTCAATGTAAATGAAAAAAACCTTTGAGGTTTATGCTGACTGAGCTGTGAAATGTGGCAAAGTAGCAAATAGGGATGACTGCAGCCCATTTTGCCTTTGGGTGGAAAAGATGCAGGCAGCAATTTGAGCGTTTAATATATTGCACCTTGTGTGTACTGATCCAGAAGTCAAAATCCTTCATCTCTGCCACACACTTTCTTTATTTATGCCCTTTTTGAGTCTGATACTGAAACCCAGACAACCTTATTTTACTCTAGCAATACTTGTCTTATTGGGAGCTGTAAGAGAAAACAGAGTTTTTTGCAAGTTTTAGTCTCTGCATTAGTCTAGTATAAAAATTGATAGTACTTAACCATCACCATATAGAACAATTTCCACTCCTTTGGATTAATCTAGCCAGTTAATTTCCTTACTTAATTTTTATGCCTTCCAAATGCTTACACCTACCTCAGTCCTAGAAGTTTTTTGGCCAAGTCAACCGCGCTTAATGATTTTATTCTTTCTACATAAGTCAGACTCACATAGCTCTATACTCTAGGAACCACTTGGAGAAGGTGAAGGAAGACAATGTCATGGACTAACATTTCCAGCCCATGTGTGCTCATCTTGTTGACAGATGGTCTAGAGAAGAAATTTTTAATATATTCCTGGATAAAAACACTCCTGGTTGGTTAGGGCAGGAAAGCTTCTTATCTCCTTTCAAAAATCCATATGGCCCAACAGTGAGGATAGTCCAGGGGCTGGAACACCAGAAGGCAAAGCAGGAATGCCTAGATTTATATCTCTGCTTCATTTTCAACCACCTTTTTCCTGTTACTGTTGGCAGACCACTCAGAGGTGCTGTACTCAGGTTTGCTCCTCAGGGCTGCAAGATCTGACTCCTTCAGGGCCACTCCAAGCACTGTGTTGAAAGTGGAGGTTTCCTATGCTGTGTGCCAGAAGTAGCCTCCTGTGTAGAGGCA
The DNA here is from genome assembly GCF_027579445.1 of Ammospiza nelsoni. Lineage (NCBI taxonomy): Eukaryota > Metazoa > Chordata > Aves > Passeriformes > Passerellidae > Ammospiza > Ammospiza nelsoni. Next base: position 58,365,855 of record NC_080635.1, read on the forward strand.
ACCATGAGCAAAATACACAGGAAGGTTTTTTTGGCACCAGCATAGAGGGTCTTGTCAGAAGTGGATACTTACTTTACAGAATTCCTATCTGTTCCCACCTTTTCCTGAAGCTGTCTTGTTGCTCAAATGTGATACCAAACAATATGCATGAGTACCTGCTGGACTACATTGAAAATATCCAAGATGACAAAGAGAAAAATTCAGTTCTTTGCATAACTGGGAGCAAAGGCTCAAAGTCTTCCTCGTCTGGTGGGGTATCTTATCCATGGATAAAGTCTCCTGCCCCTCTCCTGGAAGGATATTGCTCTGCCCTTGTTTGTTCTGCTCATGGTGAGTTCATGAGGGACTGCCTTCCCTTTATCAGTTCACCTGGCAGATGGGGATAACAGTGCTCTGCTGCCTCTTAGGGGTGTCATAAGGATAAATAGATTAAAAGATTTTGCAGTGCTCAGAGATGTGTAATGCGGGTTGTGGAAGAAGTAAACCGGCAGCAGAACAATAAAAGGTCTCCTCCTGTTTAAGAACTGAAGTATTGATGCTGTCTTGAAAGGAGTATCTACCTCTTTCTAACAGAAATAGCAAAATAACTTTCAGTTTTGGAAAAGAAGCATTTCTGCCTAGCTGAAACTTTGTGTCCTTTTCTTTTTTTTAAAGGCAAATTAGTGTTGAAAGGCTGAGATTTTAAAACTTTAATTTCCCTCTTTTTGGGGACACAAACACACACACACAGACAGACACATCTGGTCAGTATTTGAAAAAAAAAAAATCTGATGTTGTGTTTTTCCACACTGACATTCCCTTAGAATATGGGGAATTAATCTGAAGTGTTGATTGTTTATTTGATGCCACCTGACAAATTAGTAGGAGCCTGCTTAAGAGCTTTGGCTTGTTTTTTTCAGCTTCACATCTTAACAACTTATGTGAGGAGAACTACAATCCTCAGAAGATTTCCCAAGAGGCTTGTAGTCAGTCTGTTTTATGCAGTGCTGCTATTAACAAGCAGTCGATTTTCACTGTGTCCCAGTTGTATGTGTGGTAAAATGTGGTAACAGTTTAAATCCTTTCTTGACTCCAGGATAGTAACTTTGAGTTCCTATTATTCTCTTTCAATTTTATATCCACACCTGAGAACAAGAATTAAACAAATAATAAAATAACAATAACAGTGCAAAGTACATAGTTGGGTAAACTTGTCCATTTTTCCATAAGATCAAAACCTGGACTTCTTTTTTTCCCCTGTTGTAACCTAAAATCAATGAAGAATGCTGAAGCCCTCCTTGTTTTTCCCCTGTGCCCTTGATTTATTCTCATTCTCAGGGCATCAAACACCTGTGCTTGTCCTCTGTCAGTCACTGGAATGGGTTGGATTAGAATCTGCAGGCTTTCTCTGTTTGAGAACACAATGTTTTCTTCCCCAAATTTGTCAAGCTTATGAAAGTATTGATTTATTCTGATGTCATATGTTGAAGTAGAGGAATGATGAACATCACTTCTCTCTTTTCAGATTAATGAGCAATTACACAGACATAATTAATGTGCTGTACATTTGTTCTGTTTCTCCTGTAGCACCCAAGCATGGCATGGCTTTCATTTACTGACTTTCTGCTGCTGGGGCTCTAGGCAGTGTACTTTTCATGGTACAAGTCAAATTCAATTCAGCTTGTTCTTTTTAGCCCTGAGGGGATGTCTTCAAACACTTCTGATTCTCATTCTGGTTCTTCCAACAGCATGCTTAACAAGCAGAGCTCATTTGCCTTAAGAGTGCTTAATATGGCTGTGTGGTTTTATTTTGGCCAGCATATTGCCCATCAGGTTTTAATGTTCACCTTGAGAAGAAGAAACTGTCTCTTCAGATATTTGCAACAAATATTACACTGGCATAAGGTGAAATGAGAAGTTTTCTCAATTTTTGTCCTTCAGTGTCTTGGGAGATAACTTGCTCTCAAGTAGAAAGCTCTTTGCTTTATACAAATTGTAGTGTCTCTGTATTTTAGCAGCATAGGCTGTTCCTAAAACTAAAATGCAGTCCTGGAAAAGTGAAATGCAAAGTGAAATAAGTGAAGCTTATAATCTGGGATAATTTTTGTAGCATTATGCAAGGGAAACAGACAGAGGAAGAAAAATTGATAGAGATCTGCTAGTTGAGGCTCTTCCTTATGATTCAAAATTGAGTCAAGAAGCCTGAAAGCTTGGGACCTGGTTGGTGAGCTAGCGCTGGTTATGGCAAAATGCTCAAGAAGCTGAGATGCTGGAACTGTTGATACTATAAGATGACCCAAAGGAAAAGTGGTAGGACAAATTCTGAACAAGTCCTTCACTACAATTTGCCTAAAATTTCTTGGTTTTGACTGGTCAACAGTGTCTCCAATAAAAATCTACTTTGTTGGGGAATTCCCCAGCAAATGTAATAATATCCACACTGAATTACTGACATGATAGCATATGAATGAGTAATAGTTTATTTCTCAAGTGGATAAAAGGACTGAGAACATCTAGAAAAGGCTGCATTGGACTTTGCCATTCACATGGACACATGACCTGAAGAATGCCAGTGTTGTTTTTAAAGACTTGCTGTTTCCATCACACCGCAACATCCATCAAATGCAGATGAACAATTTTGCCTGAATATCTTCACAGTCCTTCCTGCTGCTTTTTGTTTCTTTTCATTTACACTGATTTTGCCAGACAGAATAGGTTTTGCCCATGAATTCATCTGTTTCTCTGTTTGGTCACTGTCTGAACTCATCCTCCGTGACAGCATTGTATTCCTCATTTCTGTTGTCACATACTGGGATTAGAGGATCTTTTATTTGTCCTCTCTGGATCACACAGGTGGAAGAACACTACAGTCCCCTTGCAGAGCCTGCCTTCTAACTGAAGTGGCATTTTCTCTTCTGGCTAGCTCTGGAGCCCATGGAAATAAATCCCAGCTGGGATACCAGCCACAGCAGTGGCTGTAGTCATTGCTACAAATCCTGTCAGTTAATAACGTGAGGGGCTAAACAAATCTCACCTGTCTGTGCATAAACGTCCTTCACAATATGGTGAGCCAAGCAGGGAGAAATCAAACAGGCAGACAGGACTAACCCCGAAAGAAATGCCCTGAAAATTAGGGCAGCAGGGGTATAAAGCTAAAGGGGGGTCCTCAGGATCAAGAATGAAAGGAGAGGATATGTTTTTTCTGACAAAGTTGAAAAAAATTTATGTACATGAAACAAGCTTGACTTTCATGATTCTACATATAGATATTATATATATAATATGGATATGTAGGCAGGAGAGGGTTCTGTTCAAACATTACAGGTACTAGTATAGTCTAACTGTTAAAAAGAGGGAGATTCAAAGGATTTAATATGTAGTTGATTTATTTCTAGTTCCTTCCTTCCCTGATAAGCAGGAAATAAGAAGTCTTGTTTTAAGAATTACAATGATAATATAAGCAGTCTTTCTCATAATATTTTAATTTTTGTAGTAAAGCCCCAGGGACTTGCAGAGTCCTGTAAGACATGCTAAGAAGTTCCTTAGCTCCTGTATGGCAGTGACATGGAGCTGCCTAAGGAACTCTCCAGCAAGCTAGCTGTGTAAAAAACCTCAGAGAAAAATATAATACAGGAAAGGTCAGTCTTACGACAGTTTGTTTTTCCCTCCTGGTATCTCTTCTGGGACCACAAGGGATTGGCAAGAAAGCCTAAACTTAAACCCTGATTAGATCTGTATCTTTCCAAGGAGCATATGGACATGGCTTTGCCTCCTCTCTCCCTAGCACCAAATGTATTTGGAGCTAGAGAAATGGTTGGGGATGCTGCAGTTTAGAACAAAAGACTCTCTTATTTCAGACCTATAATGTGATTTTCAGTTGTGTAAATCTGAAAGAGGAGAGATTTTAGGGTATTTCACAAGGCAGGAGCTGTGTTACCACATCTGCAGAGCAATGGGTGATTTAGAAGTCACTAGTATGAAGGAACCTAGAGTTTTTAAAACTCACCTCTTGAATCACACAACACATGGTACTCAGAAGAGCTGAAGAGGTTAAGAGCTGCCCAAATCAAATATTCACTGCTCAGTAGCCCTGGAGTGCACTACCTGCAAATACTTTGGGGTTTATAGGCATGCCAAGAGGGAGAAGGGGATGAAATGTACTTCTGCCTCCGGAAGGGGAATTCATGTAATAGCATTCATTCCTTTTACAGATAATACTGCTATTTAGGAAGTCCTAAAGTACATGATGTCTTTGCTGATTAAATTTCCTGTGTAAGCAAAATGTTCATAAAGTTACATAAACGCATTTTTCTTACCTCTTTGCTGCCAGTAGCTGTCCTGGTTCCTGGAGTATTGTGACCCTTGCTCTGCCTCCATTTCTTGGTGAGAAAAGAGTGAAGGCAGAGCAAAGAAACTGAGAGAGAAGTGATACTGTTACACTAAATCCTGTGTGACTGTGTGTCTAACTCAAATCCATTATTCCGTCTGTGTAATTCATACATACTTCCCACATCTTTTAACTGGTCTAGGCTCCCTATGGCTTGATAGTTCCCACCTGAGGTTGTTAAATACAATCTTGATGAACTAAGTGGCTGAAGTAATTTCCCTTTTTATCCCTTGTGAACTGAGCTGAAAAATCAAGATCACCTGTTCTAGTGGGCTTGAGCTTGCTAGAGAGCTCCTTCCCTCCCTCTTATGCCACAAATTCTCTTTTTCCACACTCTGGGACTGCTTTCCCATAATGTACCTTTCACTGTATTGGTGAGTCACCTGTCAGGTTGTGAGACAGATGTTTGCCAGAGGATGTCAGACAATCATCCTCTGCATCACCTTCTGCAAGCAGTTCAACAGAAGCAATTCTGGTGGAGGGCTTTGTGGGCATGTCCTCTATGGGAAAAAATACAGGATAGTTTTGCTGCCCCTGGACTGGCTTATCTGACTTTTGTATCCCTTTGCTGGAGAGCAGACCCTTGCCCTGAGTTTTCTGGCAATTTAAAGAGTGAGTCAAGGCAAGAGGAGAACATTTCAAAGGTTCCATATTAACTATTATGAGTCATAGTAAAAATGAATTTAAGAGTACTTGTTTTGCCTAAGTAATGATGTCCAGTATGATCAGTAGATACCCTCTTGCTGACCTTCTAAAGGTAAAACTTCTTCAAGATTAGAATGAAAAAAATGCACCAAGACACTTCTGCTGTTCTTGTATTTGTTTATTGTAGTTCTTCTCTAGTTTCCTTTTCTACCAACAGCCTTTAAGTGCAAAGGAGCAAATTGTGAATCAAATTAAAGGAAGGAAACAAAAGATTTTTAAAGAAAATGGTGTCAGCTCAGCTGTGGGATGTATAAAAAATATCAAAGTTTTGCTGTGTATGGTTTTGCAATGCAATTCCCTCTTAACAGATGGATCATTTTCCTGCTGTTTATAGAGAGTCAATGTCCTCAGGGCTAAAGCCCTTAAAGGATCTAGTGCACTTAGATATGAGAGCTTAAAACATCCTGTGCAGGGTTTAAAAAGTCAAGACCAAAGGGCGTTAGTGCCAAGGAACTTTCTATCTAGAAATTAAGATAGAGGAAAAAAGATATGCGAGGAGAGAAGACACTTAAAAGACTCTAAAAGTCTCACCGTTTTTACCAGTATCCTGTAATTATTATATTGCTTTTTTGAGTCACATAACTGAGGCTAAACTGAATCTGCTCCATGGTTCGAGGGGCAGCCGGGAATAACAAGCTCAGGACACTCTGGCTTTTTATTCTGAGTGAGGGGTAGAGATACAAACTGTGCTGCAAGCCCTTTGGCCCAAGAATCAGAAAAACCTGCTCCTTTGTTTTGCCTCTTCACAAATCAGCAGCAGCCCCCTTTCAGACAGTGCATGATGGAAGGGTCAATCACCTCGTCTTCAGTCTAAGATTTTCTCTGTAGTGCCATTTGTCTCATTTTTGACAGCCATCAGCAGTTTTGCTCAGTGTATGTGGGACAGTGCTGCAGACAATTTACAAACATCAGTGGAAAGAAGGGAGTTGGTGGTGGTTTTGAATTCACAAAAGTTCTTCATTTTTTGCTGTTTATAACGAGTAGCTGAAAAACAAAATGAGTGTTTTGTTTCCTGATGTGCACAAATATTTGTTCAAAATAACTTAAATTGTTTACTGAAGTTACTCCATTTGAGCATTTCTTTTTTAGGCATCATGTGAAAGCTCTTATTTCTTCCATGATGGATATTTGTCATCAACTCATGTGAATGTTTGGACAAATCAAAGGATGGATTGTTCTGTTTTGCTTGCTTGGATTGTGAAATAGGAATATCCATAACATGACAGGGCATGAAAGAGCCTGAAATGAATTAAAGCTGTACTTTAATGAATGGGCTTTTAATTTAGTGGATTCCTTGGAAACAAGTGTGGTAAATCCACTTTCGGTAAATCCAAAGGACGGTTGACACATATGTTTTTTATGGGTGGGTACTGGCAGACAAGAGCTGATGATTCACCATCCCAGATGGACTGTTTTTTCAGCAGATGAGTGTTCTAGCTATCATATTTCAATTGGGAGAACTGCTCTGGTGTAGAGCCAATAAAATGTGATTATCTCAGCTCAAAACCTGGACAGATGAAAATATTCTCAAGCTGGATACTTGAAATCAACCAACCAACAAGTATCTCTCAGCCTTCACTGTAAAGTAGGCAGGTTTCTACCTGCTAAATTTTTTGCTCAGTTGGGCTGAATGAAATTAAGCCAATGGATATCACATGATGAGCATGGAAGAACTGAGCAGGCATATACAAGTGAAACATGGGATAATAGTGCTTCATTCAAAGATGTGTGTTAATTCAGATGCCCCTCTTGGTATATGCTGAACCTGAGTGTTTTTTAAATTTTAAACCATAAACAAAGATAACACCTACCATCCATTCTTAAGAGAAAAATAGAGAGATCTGTATCCAAATGTGTGTATGATGAAAAATGTGACTGTGCATCTGTAGTAAGTATTTAAAACCATTGAATTTTGCCAAGACAACTGTGCCAAAAAATATGGGTCTTTAGAAAACAAGACCTGTAAGGGAGCACAGGAAATAAATTGGATTATTTTGCTTTCGTGATCCTTTCAGGAAGTACAAGTTAAATGTACTATTTGTTCCTTAAAGGTTTAGTAACCCACTAACAGAACCCGATGTACCTCTAACCATCTGATGTCTCGTTATGATGCAGGCTTGCATCACTTTTTGTTTTCAGATGCGTCTCAGAGAGTGCCACCATGTCCATGTGCCAATCTGCATGGGAAGAGTTCAGGGCAAGAGACATTCTTTGTGTGCTCCCATTCAGAGAGCACTTCAGAGAATACTGGAGCTGAGCCCTGTAATCACAACCCTAAATAAACACCTGGGAGTCCTGATTGCCAACAGCTCCCTCAGAAAGCTATCCAGGGCGAGTCTGGAGAAATACTTTTGTGGGATATGTGACAAGAACACACTTAAGGATATTTGTGCCCTTCTCCTGCAGCAACTTTTTGGTGTTGAAGGTGCTAGCATGGTTTTTAGCCCTTGGTGATCCCTTTGTGTTTGATTTTGTATTAACCTGCTGTTAGGCTTCTAGTTCCAGCTACAGACACTGACTCATCACTGTAGAAATGCCTCCTACTGCTCAGTGAGGCAATGTGCTGTGAACAAACTTACCGTCATCAATCAAAACTATTTCACAAATTTGTTCCTGGCCTTTGTTGACCCTGTGTTTTCAGAGCTAAGAATGCAAAATGAAAACTCTGTAGCTCAGGACCAAAAGTTTGAATAGGATAAGAGACACTGTTTCTCTTCACTCAAGTGTGAGGTTATGATTGCAACCAAGTCCCTGGTGTGACAACTTTGTGAGGTAAAAATGCAAAACCCTTGCCCACATGTGTAAGCATAAGCTCCATCTCTGCAGATGTTGTAGCCTAATTTAATAGCTGGCTGACTGCTTCCAGTAAAAATGCACACGAAAATGTGAACACAGCAGTAAACAACTTTTCTTATGTTTTTTATGAGAGGCTAAGATTTTTCACCCTAGCTTATTGGCACAGCTCTTGCTGGCCATAATAACAGCAATACCTAATGCTACTGTAGGTTTACCATGCATTGAAAGACATCAGCCAGTGCATCACACACATTACACTGTTAGTGACTCAGTGACATAATTAGGGTGCAGTAAAGAAATGCCTGGAACTGGTAACTGTACCATAGAGACATTCCCAGCTATGTTAAGTCAAGTCATGATGATATTTAAGGCATGCAGGATACAAAACTCAGCAAGGGGTTAACCTGGAAATTAGATGCCAGGGCAGATAGGATAAGGCACTTTATCCCATTTAGCAAGACTGTCCATTCTAGTCTGACCATGATGTACACTGGCACCAAACTGAAGGTTATTGACCCGACCTTGTTTGCATCTGACGTTGCTGCTTTTGAAAGCAAATGAGTTCTGGTGCTACGAGCTTGTAGGGCTGCCAGTTTCTCAGCAGATTAGCATTGGCTGACCTTCTTTTTCAGACTAGCTTGTGCAATCATTCCCCTAAGGGTTCCCACAGATCACGTAAGTGGAATGAATTGGAGGTAGCAAATATTGAAATCTAGCACTGATCCCTCTGGTTGAGCAGGATGTGATGAGAACTTGCATGTGCGTTAGGCAGGCAAGTGCCTGCTCCTTCTCAGTCTTGGAGAGAGGAAGGCTTATGTAGAAGGGCTGTGTGGCACAGGGCATTGAGGAGCACGTATCTGACTCCCTATGACTTTAAATTCTAGATACCTGGGTATTGCCAAACAGCCTTTCCCCCTAAGCAACGGCCTGTAGTGATGCTATGAACCGTGGAAAAACAATTTGCACTGTAACCTCATGTGGGAGTTCCAGTTCCCTTCCTGCCATGTGTCTGTGACTGCTGCAGTCTGTGGCAGGCAGGGAAGGTGAAAACTTGGCTCTTTTCTACAGCCACTGTCAGCCCATTGCACTCTGAGCTGAGCAGTCCTGGAAGCCTGAACTGCAGTGATCTTGAAATACAAGATTTCTGCTTAGAAACAAAGCCAGCTGGGCTTTGGTTTTTCTAAGACCTTGATCTGCTTTACACCTGATGTAATAGGAGTAACTTTACATAAGCAAGGCATCACTGATTGTAATTGGAAGGCAAGCAATCATGTTGAAAATGCCCACTTGTAATTTGTGAAAATCTGGGGTGGTTTACTAGGGGTCACTATGGACTGGCTGCTTTGGCTAAATTGCCAGGTGATCCTAATTGAACCCCAAACTTCCTGAAGTGCTCTAATTCTTCTTAGGCGATGCCTATTTTTCTGAACTGTTTGGGAAGTGCTACATGTGTCTGTTCTCATGTGCTTTTTCTTCCTCCCTTCTTTACTTTTTTCCCCTTCCCCACCCTCTTCCTTCCTTCCTATCAAAACAATGACAGCCTCTGTTTTGCAAAATGGGCAGAATTTTAGCAAAATTTAATATGGCAAAAATTTTTGGCTATCTAAAATAGCCTTTCCTGTGCTGCCTGGTTCAGGGGTAAAAATTACCTCCACCTTTTTTCTCCCTGCTACCTCTTGCCCATAAACTATTAATACAAGACAATATATTCCTAACAGTTAAAAACCCTCTTTATTTCTCAGATGTACAAGCAGTGCCCTTTCCTCACCCTCCATCCTCCCCTGTACCGAAACAAAGCAGAGGCCAGCGGGACTGAAGTGTGTGAATTCCACTGGCTCCCTCCTTAGCCATTCACCCCCATCCCTCCCACCAGGAGGTGGACACCATTCACACATCCCTTGAGACAAGAACAATATAAAACAATCTGTTTTCAAATTTTCTAAATATTTCCCAGCTTCCATTGCAGGCTGTTGCCTCTGTACCATAAATTTGTGCCAAGAACTCCCCAACAGCATTCTCCTCTGCCTTCCCAAATCACTCAGAGAACAAACAAACCTTCCCCTGAGTCATTGATTTTTGCAAGAGAGAGTTTTTATTTATTAAAAATGAAGGGAGAATGGCTAAAATGCACAGTTTACAGCTCACAGCTCTTCAGTGAAAGCCTTAAGTATGATCTTTGATGGCACAAAGATGCTTTCACTTGTGTGTACTTCCACCTGTTATCAGGATTTTTCCCTGCTCACAGCAGTCAGGGTACAGCCATGCTGGGGAGGAAACAACTGTCTGCCAGTTTTCTAGCCTCTCCAAGCCCATGAGGCCCTGTTGTTCCATCTATAACTGTTTTTTATGGCCTGAATTAAAAGCTTTTGAGGTAACAAACAGTGTGCACAGGATAATATTATTATCTGTACTGCAGGAACCTATACTGAATGGCTCAGCCTAGTTGGGAATGTGTCAAATTTGTACTGGAACAATTTAACAGGCACTAGAATTAATTAGGAAGATTTTTCCCGTTATTTAGAATTTTAAAAATTAGGTTATCTAGCACCTAATCATTAAGTTGGACCATAGAAATTTTCAGTACACATCATTAGAAGTACTTACAATGATTTCAGTAAGGGCTAGTATCTGTCTGTGAGGTCCTAAACTCATGAGGTTGTAGACTTGTGATAGAATCAAAACTGTGCCTTGCTCTATACGAGTACATTTTTACTGGGACATGACTACATTTTGAGCAGGCATTTTCCTCCATTGCCTTCATTTATTTCCCCACTGTTCTAGTAGTGTCGTACATTTGTATTTCTATTTTATCATCTGGCTCCACTCACCATGGCTTTCTACTTTTTTAAAGCACCATTGGAGGAAAAGTCCGACCATTTGGTGTTTGTGTTTCAGCCCTCCCACTCTTCACTGAGCTCTTCCAACAGAGAAAGCACGATCCAGTGACTAAAGCAAAGAAAGAAGCTTAAAAGAGAGTGGTTCTGTTTCTCAACAGGACATCAGTAGCTGTCACGTAAAATAAGCAAACAACTTTTTCAGCTCCTTGAGCCATGATGTAAAAGAGTACATCTGCACTGTGATGTGACTCAGTCTGCAGGTGCACAGCATCAGGCAAATAGAGTGAGTTTCCTTTCATTCCATTCAAAAGCTTGTGTACCTGAAAGGTTGTCTTTTGATCTTTCTGATCCTTTGTCCCTATCTGTATCACCTGGTTTAAAACATAAAGAGGTCAGTATCCTTTCTGAGGTGTGGAGACCTTGTATTTTCCACAGGTCTGAAATCATCTTGCCACTACCTGGTGCCTGAAACATAAAAACCTGTGTCAATATGTCCTAAATTTGGCCCCCAGATTACAAGGCATCCAAGTCAAGTGGCATCTGATAATTCTGAGAGTTGGTCCAATTGCCTAACAGAAACAGACCACCACAAACCTTAATCTTTTGTCCTTACAAAAATGTGTCAGGGTGCCTCTATAGCTGATGTATTGATATGAAACATGGTATGAAACATGAAACATAAACATATTGCTGTGGAATAGCTGTTTAGCAAAATTGGCTATTACAAAATTAAATCACTGAGCTTTGCGTGTTTGTTTTTTGGCTGGCTGTTTGCTTGATCCAGCTAGAAGCAGAACAGTATTTCTGCCTGCTTTTGATAGAGCTTGGGGGAAAGGCTGATGGAGCCTGAATCTGCATCTGCACTGACAAAATCTGCTTTGAGCTGGAGATATTTCTTCATCCAGAAGTTCTCTGTTGCTGTTATGGCATGTGTTTCACTCCAATAAGGCCTGTTTCTGATGTTCATCAACAAGAAAATTTCACTGTGACTATCTGCAAAGGTGTGAGAAGAGTGATAGGAAATGCTGTCATTTTACCTCAGGGAACTGAAGACCACCAAGCAGGCAAGTGAGACAAGACATGGCAGGAGAAGCAGAACATGTTTTTGATAACTCCTGGGTGTGTGATCAAGGACTGGATCTGTTCACCATCTTTGCACAACTTGAAATCTATCCCAGTCTCTGGAGATGCCGAGCATCAAGTACACTGGAGATATGTTGCAGACCTGAGTCTGCTTGTTTAGGCACTCTGGATGGATCAGAGGCAGGTCCGGGACTCACCACAGGTCTCCCAGGAGGCCTGGCAGTCATTTCCAGATGTAATTTGCTTTTTTGGGCTCAGGGGTGCTGCCATCTCATAAGTGTTTGAACTCAGGCTGTGAGTTGTAGGTGCATGACTTGGGAAGATTTGGGTCAAACAAAGCCTGAAATGTGGGCAAAAAGCCCATATGCTCCTCAGTCATCAGGAGCAAAATCTTTATGTCTGTACATGAATCTGTTCCCATTTCCACTTACCAGTGTGTGATGGCCTTTCAGCAGCATTCCCTTCAGATTTCTCCCTCACTATGAGCTAAAACAGGGTTGTTGGCTCTCTGGGCCATGAAAGCAACTCCTTTTGAGGCAGTATACAGCTAAACCTGCTCAATAGCTCTCAAGAGGAGTGTGAAGACTGTTTTTACAGCTGAATATGGTGCATGGGTTGAAATGCAGGCCTTTCATCTTAGAGGTTCCCTACCACATGTTTTTATTATGAAGAACAAGGTCAAGTCTTCTGAAATTTAGTGCTACATAGCTAACAGTTTGCATAGGGCTTTAGACAAACAAAGGAATCTACATTATTATAAAAACAGAACCCATACTTTTATATAATGAGCTAAAGTAAATGTATCGCAACTTAACAGCTGATTTGGTAAGTCCTTTTCACAGTCTCTGCAGTCTCAAAGCCCAAACCCGGGGAGTAGGAAGAGTTTTTGAATAAACTAAACAGCTCTAACCATGGTGGACAATTTCATGCAGATGATGAACTGTTTAGAATAGTTCCTGTGTTGCAGGAATATTTTCTTCTCTATTTCCTTCAAGCAAACTGCCTGTGTGGAGCTGGGACAGTCCTGTCAGGGAGTGATCAATATGCTGCCACATACCATCTGCAGTTCTGGAATTTGCTTCTCCCACCCACATCACGGTGGTTTCACAATGTGCTTTCTTATACTGCAGCAGGGACAGCCTCCTCAGGACGTGTTTTTCTTAGTCACATGGATTTGTCAGCCTTTTTTCCTAATCAAATGAGCTTTTCATTGTGCAATCGGCATTGGATAAGTACAAGGGCTTGCAGATGACTCTTCAAGGAGACTTTCAGTGTATTTAATTTACTGCTTATGATTTATTTCCTTGAAGCATATCTTACTTCCCCACTTAGACTGAGCAGTAGCTCCCTGGCACCTATCCTGGGTGAAAATGACAGTGCAATCCTTTATCAGCAGTGAGCAGTATTTCATGTGAATATTTGTGCTGCAAAACCATGCTGTCAAAGGAGCTGTGCAGGGGTGGATAGACTGGGAAAATCTGTGGGACAGCTTGAGGAATTAGGGTGTGGGCAGTGTGGCCCACTTATTTGTTGTAGAGACCTGACAGGATCTGGTCCTGTCAGACAGAGCCTGAGCTTACATGGACCAGTAGAGCTGTGCTGCATTCAGCAGCACTACAGCAGTTTATGAATCATTACTTGTTTTTCTTTTTTAGTATCCTGCTCCCTGGTGACCACCCTGACTCACCAATCCTTTTCCTGAGGGTGCATTTCCTAGCTCTTAAATGTCAAATTATTGAGATTAAAAAAACCTGCCAGTTAGGCTTTGGTTTGCATTGATGTTGGTAGTTAATGAGCAATGGTATGTGGCTGCACCATCCTCAGGGGCTTCATCTCCTCATCATGTTAATGGTTAGTTATATCACAGAGACCCACTGAACGGAGAATATTCCCTCTTGAAAAATTGCTCTCTCCTCTGTAACAGAGAATCAGTCTGAGAAGAGAGGCATTTTGTAAGGCTGGTTGAATTCTTCAAAATGTCTTGAATTTTGGGAGGACTATAACACAGCACATTTACTTTTTTGGTGTCATGTGGGGACAGTACCCCTGTCCTGGGGACTGCCAGACTTGTGGCATCACTGTGGACAGCTTCAGTCTGTGAGCAACCATCTTGCTGCTGGTATTCTGACCCACTGCTGGTAAGCCTGACCTCTCCAGAGAGCGAGCATGAAGTGCAGAACAGTCTGTGGGACTTGCTGGGCTGCCTGAGGAAGCTTGTTCAAGGCTGGAAGCATTCACTGCTGCACTGTGCTCTGTATCCGGGGCATGTGCTAAAGCCAGAAGAATACTCAGAAAAGGGAACCCGAGGTAACAATAAGACAATACTGCTAAGATATGCTGTTTTTAACCAGTTTCAGTTGGTTTTTCCCACTTCTCCACGAAAATTCTGTTTGGGGGGGAAAAAAGCAACACTCCAAACCTTTTTTTAGTTCTCATTCTGGTCTTTTGATTAAAAATAAAAATGTAAGTATGTATGTGGCCCTCTTGAATCACATTTTTTTCTTAGTGCTATTGAATTGGGCTCTTCCAAACACAACAAAGTGTTTTCAGAAATATCTTTTTCCACTAATGTTTCCCATCAGACTGCTGCAGGCATTCAAAGAGTGGCTGTGTAAGTAAAGGAGACAAATGACAATGCCAAACAATGCTGAATTGCTGGAGGTTAAAAAGAGAAGGGGTTGACAGCTAATTGAAATCTAAATGGTATCTTTCTGGTATGCTACTTCCCCATTTGTTCTCTCTTCACTAGCATTTAACAAGCCTTTATTGATTACTTTGGCAGAGTTGTACTGCAAATGGAATCTGAAGGTTATTTTTTGGCCCATAATCACAGGCCATATATATTTCATATCTATCTATCTTACATGTTTCACAAATCAGTGCCTGGGAAAACCATGTCCTGATATAGTTGTCGGTAAAGGTGAAATAGCATTGGTTGTTTTTTAAACAATAAATTTCAACACCAGAGTAAATTCTTCACTGAGATATACAGAAAGTCTCTGTTACTGCTTCCTGACCAGCATGCCTGAATCTAGAGATGAACTCAGCTTCACAATTGTTGTAAGTTCCCTCTGAGCCTGCAGTCAGGTCAGCCATCTCTGCCCCTCTAAAGTGGGAGTACTTCAAGTCTTATCTGTGAAAAGTCTCTTTCAGATTCAGCTGGCAGCTGCAGATCTCTTGTGGCCTAGACTTAGATTCCCATCTCCAGGGAGCCAACCATGAAGTCCCATGTGTCCTCTTGCATCCCTGTTCCAGGCTGATTCCCTCTGGGACTTGGACCACCTGTGCATTGAAAAGCTCATTTCCCAACTGTGCACATGACTCTAAGGTTGTTAGTCAGAAAGGGAGGATTTATGAACCTGATAGAATCTGACAATGTGTGTATCTTCCACACAGTTCATTTCTTATCAACCACATTTCCTTTCTTATCAACCAAACAATTCCTATAAATAACTGTTAATTTGCAATTTTTGGCATATTTCCCTCCTCCTTTTTCCTTTCTTATGCTGTTGCCAGATCTTCTTGTGTCAGTCTGAACTTTGGCATCAAAGGCCATTTCCATACTCCACGATACTCTTAATTTTATAACCATATGAAACATCCATATCATAAAGTGTGTCAGGCTCCTGTTCTGGTCCTTAGTCTTCAAGGTGAATTTGCAACCCAGCTCCACAGGCCATGTAAAACCACATCTGTGTCACTCCCTCTCTGACAGCCGGGCTGTTGCCTGTGGGGCTGGAGGGCTACGGGTGCATTTCCTTCATCACAAGTTTGTAGTGCTACTTCTCTTGATTTTACCAGAATTTTCTACACCAGTGCTGGTAACTTTATCAAACAGAAGTGAAATCTCACTGTAATGCCACATTCCAGTGGGCTTGTTTTTCCATTGCACTCCAATCCTTTTAGTCATAAAGTTCTGGCCTAGTTTGCCATAATTCTGCCTGAAACTGATGTCAGGCAGAAGTTAAATGAATTATCTCAATTTCAGTTCTAGTAAAAAAAAAAAACCAAAACAGTGACATGCATCTGAAATTTTCAGAAACATGAAAATTTCTCAACAGCTAGCACCTCATTCATCACTTTTGGCACTCCTTGGTATGACTTGTCTTGATCTACTCATCCATTTCTCTCCAATTAAAATTCTATAATATTCTTCCTACTTGGTTGCAAATTAACTGGAAGTATTTCATCATTATCAGTCAGGTTCTTCTTGATTATCCTCAAATTAGCTATTTGAAAACAGAAGTGTGAACACTATGGACTGGGACTTTCTCTGGTTGCCTTTGATTTGGTCATGATTCCTGCTTATGAAGCAAGGGTAAGTTGTAGTGTGGGAGATGACCTGTTCATCCATATGTTGTACCCAGGAAATGGTTATTCTCTGGATGCAGTACTCATTATACCCATATTACTATAATAAGGTCAATAGCCTGTATTCAGGTTAGAAAGTTGTCATCTAAGGTTTTAGAGAAGTAGATTTATATTTCACTAATGGCTGTATGCTAGTCAATAACACACTATGAATTTTCAGATTAATTTCATTATAGACTGACGCATAAGTAGTGACTTCTTGTTTTGGCTTGTCTTAGCACACAGGACCTGTCCTGAGCCCTGTACATCAGGGTGTTGTTAAACACTCATGGTTTGAGACTCACCTGAAATGGATCTGTGTGTGTGTTGTTTTAGAGTGCTAAGAACAATCAATAATAGTAAAAGTAAGGATTATGGTACCACATGAGGTGATGTTTCTCAGCGGATATTCAGCTCTTCACTTTGCCCTTCATCTCTCAATGTATTTTTCACAGATTCTGAGCCTCCCTTATACACATTCCCTCTGCTTTTTTCTACTCCATCGGTCTCATACAGTGCTGGGCATTGTGGAATGGGATGATGGAGCTCACCTCTGCTGGGAGCAATTGCTGCCCCAGTCCATGTGAGTGTCCTGAACTCTTAGGAAATGCTCTTACTGCCCAGCAGCCCAGGGCCACAGGGAGGCTGCAGTGGGCAACCTGGACACTTAACACCGGGCATCAAGCAACATCTGTGAGTGGGAAATGTAAAACATGTTGGTGCTCATTCCTCAGCTATAAATAATAAAAAAATCCTTCAAAAACTGAGTATATCCTCTCTGTCATTGTTCTTTATTTCCGCTGCAAATAACTTGCAACAATAAAAAATGAAGGGATGCCAAATTTGTGTGGCTCTTCAAAGTAAATTCTTTTCTTGAAATGAAGTTCAGTTGAAAAGCCTGACCCTTCTCAGCAGTTTTGCAGGCCAGATGGGTTACTGCTGCCCTTCAGCATGGAGCCATCCTTAGGGTGCAATGCTCCTTTTCTCTCACAAATCTGAAAGAAAGGGATGAGAAACTTTGTCTCCCTCCTGTCTTGCAGAAACTTTCCCTGCTATCTCTGGGTGTAGTCCCTCAAGGCCATATACATAATGATCCGTTCAGTTGCTGGCTAATATCCTCCTCTCCAGAGCCATTCCGTCATTGCTGACTTTCCTTACAGTTCTGTCCTCAGGTTCCTCAGACTTTTCTTCCTTTCTCACCAACAAGCGTTCATTATTTCTCCCTTAAGCTTCCCAGTATCCCACGGTGGATTTTTGCAACTTTTAATTTCCCAGGGGGGATATGAAAGGTCTACAAGTAAAACGCTTTGCTTGCTCTTATCTGGGAGATTACAGAGGGGAATCGGATAAAAGCAGGGGCTGAATACTCAATGCTTTGCCATTGTCAGCAGCAATGCACTTTTGGTAGAAAATGCCATTATCCTTATGCAGGAGGGTTTTAAAAACTTTTAAAAGGCATAAAAAATTGAGGAATCAAATTCTTCAGGCATTACTCTCTGCTGCCCTGAAGTTCCTTTTCATTGCACTGGAGGCAGAGGAAGGAAATAGAGTGGCTGGATCCCTCCACTCCCATAAAATATTCAACAAAGAGAGACTGTCCTTACTGCATACCTGTTTCCTCCTCATTGTGAGAGCTGGAGGGGGATGTGGAGGACACGACTCCCCATCAGCAGCATAATGAGGTGAACGGGCTGGGTTGGTCTGCTGCTGTTCCAATGCTGTGCAGCAGGAAGCTGGGATTCACACTGATGTCTCAGCTCCTCTGGCCTTTTTGAAGTTGGTAATTGTGACCATTATCCACACTAATTATTTTTGAGAAGTTGCAATGAGCATCCTTGTAAGAATCTAGGACTGTGTGAACAATTAAGGGCTGCCTAGAGGAGAAAGATGGATTTTTCTTTTTCAACAGCACTGATTGAACTCTTACAAACCACTTTTTTCCTTGTTTCTCTTGATGTTCCCTTATGCTATGACATGAATAAATTACACAGAGGGAAGTAAATGAGAAGATTTCATACTGATAACCATGTCTGCACTTTAGTTTTCCTTGTTTTGCTTCACCATATTCCCTGCTCTAAATGAATATGTGCAGTTACACAGCTCTATTCTCTCGCAGTATAAAATGGCCCGTTTTTCCAGATGAAATTTTCTTGTCTCATAAAGCTCATCTTCATTCTTTCTTCTGGAAAGGCCTTGAGAAATGTAGAATTATGCTTAGAAATCTAGAGATGGTAGAAGAAATAATGTTAAATGTCTGTCTCAAATTCCTATACTTGTACCTGGAGGTAGCAAAGTTAGAACTTAACCTCAGAATTTCACTGCCAGCCCTTTTACACACTTTCACACTTTCCTCTATTTAATGTTATTGATTTCAGGTTGCATTTCATAATAACCATTATGCCAGGGGCTGAACTGGGTGACTGTGGAAACCTGCTCTGTGCTCCTGCTGGTAACAAGAATGTGCTGGTTGCAGATCCGTGAGGATCCTGCACATCCTCCTCATGGGCACGAGGAGGCCAGGCTGTGCCCAGTAATGGGCTGACTCTGTGCCTGGTGTGCCCTTGCTGCCCCCAGACAGCCCCAGCTGAGCTTTGCTGTTTGTCTCCTGTTGGTGAGGGAAGGAGAAGCCAGCTTTGGGTGACCCAGAGGAAGGAGGGTGTTGCCATCTGGGAGACAGGTAGATTGGTATAAGGTGTAGCCTGAAGCCTTGTGGCATTTTTCAGTTTATTTCTGCTCGTGTTAGATGGGAAGCAAGACTCAGACTGAACCTCTGGATGTAACATGCGTGCAAAGGCCTCTGGTTACCCTGCTCCTGTTTCCAGTCTGACAATGAGCCTCTCTGCTGCTGTTGCAAGGTCCTGTTACCCCTCTGCGCTGCTGTACAGAGCACAACATGGTGTCTTCTGCAGGGAAGGGGCACTAATGACTCCAAAGGCATGGCAAGGCTTCACTCAGTCAGATTTGCAAATGGCTTTACTTATTTCTCAAGGAAAAAGCAATTACATAAGTCTAAACACTGTTAATAGTAAAAACTGGCACTCACCTTTATAACCACCTTTAATAAAAAAAGGTTTTAGTTTAATTACTCTATACTGCATGTTAGAGACATATGTGTATTACTGATAGTTAAATCAGGTTACCCCACAAACAACATTCTGTGACTATAGTTAATTGCATAAAAACTTAAAATTTACAAAATCAGCTTTTGGGATTAAAAGACAAAACTGTCAGTCATGTCCCTGAGGACTGCCTTTTTTTTTCCTGTAGCTGTTGCTTGAAGGATTTCAAAAGCTTCTTTTCTTACTTAGCTTGATTGGTGAACCTATTGGTCATTTTGATTTTTTGTCTTATTCTTGATTATTTCTAAACTCCCAGATGCTTCCAGGAAAACAAGTTTCCTTGAAACAATGTGCCTCAGTAACAATATTTTATTATAGGAAACTGTAGAAAGCTTGTGGGTTTGAGGCTGAACTGATTTTCTTTTCAGTCATCTTACAGCCTAACATTACACATAAAAAATGAATCTATGAAGTTTCAATTGTTCCTGTGGGACTGGAATTTTAACTAAAGGAAAAACATTTCTATAATACCTGCTCAATCATAACACAGTTCAGTGACCTGCTTATTATCAGGTTAACTATCCTCATGCTTCCTTATCTTTTTCAAGGACAATCTTGCGTCAAAGTCAGCCCTACACTGGAAGCTGGCAGCTTTTTCACTCTTGGGAGGGAAAACCAGAGCTCTAACAACCACTGCCTGCTGGCTGCCAGCCAGAGGCACAGCATCCCATATGGCATCACCCACAGAAATGCACATCCACACGCCCATATACATGCACATATATATAAATATATGCTTATGCACATATCTCATAGGATTCCTTTTGTAAGGCTCCTTCTCTGAGGCTGTGCCTTTAATGGAAATTCAGCTCCTCTCAGCTTGGTTGCAGGAGTTCCAATCCATGTTAGCAGAGCAGAGTGATGCTGTGAGTGACATTGCTGTGTGAGCATCATTTTGCTTTCCCCACCCCTCCAGCATGCCTCTGATGTGATACACTTGTCAGCAAGGGAGGTGTAATGCTCTGGAAGATCCCTGCAATCACAAGCCTGATATGTAGAGGCCTCCCACAGAGAAACTAAAATATCTCTGTTACCTCATTGCCGGGGATTGCACTTGCAATAATAACTTCAAAATGAGAATCAGAAGGAGCCCAGTGAGTGGATGCCTCCTGACAGGGTGTGCTCGGGAAGTGGCAGTGGTAGAGAAATGCTGCAGCGTTACACTTTAGTTTGCACCTTTGTTTTACAAGCTTGCTAAGACAGCTGTTCTATGACACAATTTTAAAGACTTTCTGCTGTCTGCATTACCACAGATTTGCTACTTACATCAGTAGGTATATGAAAATCCCACAATTTGTCATAGCTGGCATCCACACAATGATGTAGTAGAACCATAAGAAAACCAGCATCTGGACTTACTCACTTCTCCTCTCTGAGGCATATGCTCATTTTCTAAGGATCTCTGCCATGGTGTTGGTGGATCATGCCTCCTCAAAGGCTAAAGACCAATCACCACTAGTGCAAAGGCTGAGCACTGAGAGCTGCAGAGTTTTTCTGATATCAGATGACTTTATGAGAAGCTGTAGAGATGGCAGCACTCAGGAGAAGACTCTGGTATTTCACAATTATATTTGTAATACAGGTGTATTTTGACAGCTAAAGAAGCCCTGGATGTGCTCTGGCTCCCTTCTGCCATGCAGAGGGGCTCTGAGGTATAAGGGAGAGGGGTCCCAACCCTGTCTCCTTTTAGCATTGGGCTAGGACAAAACCAAGGAGAGCACAGGGTTCCATCCTGGGAAGTGCTCATTCATCCCACATGTCTTATATAGATTGGCCCTAAAAACTTTCATCTGAGCTGTATAATTTACTTCCATGTTCATGATAAATTATACCTGGAGTACATTCTAATATAGCTTATATTAGGGTGTGTGCAAACACACTGCCACTCATTCATTGGTCTGGCTGACAGGCCTGGGTGTAAGCAAAACAGAGAAGCCTCCATCGTAACTTAGACACAGCCAGCAGCAGCCAAGACTCATCTGTGTACAGTTTAATGCTGTGGCAGAAGACTGTGTGGTACATGTGGTTTCAGGAAGGTTATCTGCAATCTTATGAGCAGTGTTAGCAGTTGGGAACCAAAATTCAGTTCTGCCCCCAGAGTCTGGGAAGTTCTCAAAGTTTTCAACATCTGATTCACATTTTGGTTAACCATCTATTTTTGGATATGTCTCTTCTCACTTGAAATTATGTGGATCATGTATTTTTCTCTCATTATTGGGAGTACTCTCTCATCAAAACTAACTCTCATAATTTCCTGATAGCTCTGGGGGCTGCCAGTGTGGTGGGAATAGCAATAGTCAGGATGGTTATGATGTTCTTCAGAGAATGTGCCTTTCTTGGGCAGGGAGTGCTGTATGGGTGGCAAGACGCTTTCTGCTATTGCATTTAGAGCAGTCATGTCACTCTCACACTCCCATGAACATTTAGGGAGGCTCAGCAAGATCATCAGAGGACAGCTGAAAATTACCAGTGTGTGGAATTAGAATCAATTGGACTTTGAACCCTGCTTCATACTGCCCTGTGTCTGGCAGACTGTGTAAGGACATGAAAGGCTTTTTGCTCATCTGTAACTGTGGTCATTAACCAAGGGACGGGCAGTTATGGTAAGCAACATAATAATCTTAAATTCCAGAGATGATTGCATAGGACACCAGAGAGTGGATTGTCCAGTGCTGGTCTAGTAGAAAGCAGACCACTGAGAAATCAGATAGCAGTGAAACACAAAAAGAAATCCTTCTGCAAAACCAGCTGTTATGTTTCATGCAAACCTAGGCAACAGTGGCCCTCTTACCTATATTTCCCATAACAGCTCTTGGTTTCACATATTCCACTGACTGCACACAGTGAAATTCCCTTAAGCATATGTGTCTGCTTTCCATCATTAAAAACTTTGTTTTTAAAAGAAGAGAGCAGAAGCTGTTTTGATTTTTCCTTTGAATTACATGATTTCATTAACACTGCTATGCAATAGCCCAGATATCAAGTTAGAAGTGGCTGCCTCTGCAAAGTGCTTTTACAAAGTGCCTATGCCAGTGCAGCTCTCTGCTAGGAAAGCAGATTTCCAAGGAGAACTGTAACACAGGAGGATCAGAGCAAAAAACAGTGATGTAAGTGTTTCTTAATTGAATTCAGTTTCTCAAGGCACTGCAATCATTTGTTATTTATGAAAGGATGAAATTCACTTGTATGTTATTTGCATATACATTGGGCCATCCTTTCTCCTAGGATAGGAGAATATATATACATATATAACCTCTCTCCTTTGTTAAAGGGTGACATCTGCTACAATGTCACCTAGAGCCACTAAGCAGGCTGGAAGCTGGCACAGGGAGTGACAGTGCTGGGAGCAGCTGCTGAGAGTGAGGGTGAGACAGGAAGCTGGCTCAGAATGAAGAGGTTGTGATATGTGAGGGGGGTGGTCACAGGGCTCGAGCAAGGGAACATCTGGACCTGGTTTAATGGAACATCACAATTGCTCCGCGCAATTTAAATGAGCCATTAAAGGCAGCACTGAAATAAAAGGTAAAAGCGCTCTGTGGGAAAATGAAGCTTTCGTGCCACTGCTCAGGCTGGTCTCCAGCAATGCTGCCTAGGTCATTGGAGCAGTTTGTCACCCAGGGTTGTGCTGTCCTGTGAGGTGGCTGCTGGGGATGGCAGGTTAGGCAGCACTGAGCTCTCTAATCTGCTGTTCAAGAAGTGAGATTGGTGACTGCAGTGTAGGCATAGCATTGCTTTAAATTGGCAAAGATAGGAGATGTTCACAAATGCTCTGAAAAACCTACGATTAACTTAGGTACAGAAAATTTTTACCATTCACTGTACTTCAGTGAAAATCTTGCTGCCTTAGTTTAAAGTCTAAATTTCCCTGCACCAAATTGCCAGAGTGGCATTTTCTATCTGTAATATATGGACCAGTAGGAGACATCAGAGAAATTTTAGGGCAAGTGAATGTTATGCCAGCTGAAGTAATCTCACTTTTTTTTTTAGAGAGAGGGTTGCATCTTAACAGGATGAATAATATAATGAATCTTTTGGCTTGTTACCAATCAGAACAGCGAAATTGCATAATCTATCACTATTTTGGAAGGTGAATGACAGCACCAGATGTACAACATTAGTGACTCAGCTCTTAGGAAAGTAATTTAGCTGAAAAATTAAAAACCTGGTGTTAAGAGATGCTCGAAAGACAATAGCACAATTCTTCACAACAGAGGCTCAAAGAATTGTAATAGCAATTGACAAATGAACTCTGCTCCATGGGCCTCTTGAAAATCTCTGTAACAAATGGTAGGCCCCACAGCAAAACTTTTAGGAAATAGAAGACTATGTTAGATAGATAACATTGTCCAAGACTTTGGCTCAATTACAAGTACTGGAGCATTACAAATAATACCCAGAGGTCAGATTCATTCCTTTTCTCATGAAGTATGTGGCTCAGGAAGTTTAGCAGTATGTAACTAAAGCATTCTATTGATAGATCTGACTGAATAGAACTTGTAGTTGCTGTGAACTGGCTTCTTCTTTAATGCAGTAAAGCACTGGTAATTGATCAGTTAGCACTACCATATATTTGCTCCTTAAAATTACCCTCTAGCTACATCCCCAAACTATGAATATCAACTTTGTACCCTCAGAAGAGAATTGATAGATCAGACAACTCAGAAATGTCCTATGTCACTGCATAGGACCAGCAGCTGAACAAGTTTGAGCCCAGCTTCAGAAGGGGTGTCTACAACCTCCTGTGTCTAAGAAGTACATCCTCAAAGCCAGTGGCATTGGCCACCAAGACAAGAAGATGCACTTAAAGAGCTGATACTTTAGGTGAGACAGGTAATGCTGTCAACTTCAAAGTGTAGGTACAAGTTAAGTCAGAAACCATCCCATTGAAGAGATCAGAATTCAGCTATATCTGAAATTAAAATTGGTAATTAAATATCCAGAAATTTAAGTTTCTGGCAGCTTTGCATCTCTAGGAAAAGGAAGCCAGCCTTGGTATTAGGGAGGTGATTATTTTAAAGGACTTTCTGCTGAATGAAGCCTTTATGGACTGGGCCAGTCTGTGTACCCAGGAGCGGAGCTGGGTACACAGAGCTTTATCCCCAGAGCAGAATTGAGGCTGAGCACAGATAAAGGATTGATGTAAGTCCTCAGATGAATGAAAGCATACAGAACTTTCTGAATTAAAACAAGAAAAAAAAAAAAAAAGGAAGAAAAAAAGAAAAAGATTGGGTCAATAAAAAAAAAAAAGTTATCTAGGCTAGGAGAAGGGATAAGCACAGGGAATTAGACAGGCTGAGGAAGCTCCCCACGTGTGACCTAATCATGTATGACAAACTCTGCAGCTGCTATTATTGGAAATGAGCTATCAGTGTAACAAATTCCATGAGTAAGGCAAGGAAGAGAGGTTTCTGAAAAAAATTGTTTCAACATCTTGCACAGATTTTTTTGTTGGCTGAATTTTTTGATGTGTCCATTTGCAGTTTCTAAATTCTCCCCTCCCTTGCATTTAGAATTTCATCAGGAGTCTGAAGGCACCTGCAGTCTGTCACCATACTGTTATACAGGTGTTGAGAAGTGGTGGCATGCAAAGTTTGCGACACAGGGTTGAACAGAGATAAAACCTTAGTAAATTACTCTAAAATGCAGTTAGAGAAAGGTCTATGAGAAACAGCATTATGTGAAAAAGTAGAGCATATATAAAACAATCTCCAATATCCATAAAAGAACTTTTCTCTACTGCTTACTTATCAGATGTTCTCTTGCTTGAAAAGATATTTATAGTGCCATTTAATACATTTGACTGGTGGTCCTATGTCCTATAATTCTTTCTCCTATGCGAAAGTGATTGCACATGTTTCCTAATAGTAGATTAATGTTTGAATTAACACTCTAGTGGTTAGTTTTGTCACTCTAGGTTTTTAGTTGTCTTCTTTATTTGGGGCAGCGGGGGAGAAAGGAGGTGTGAGGTGGGTGTAATCTAATGAGTAATCTAATGAGTGTCTAATATAAAATATGTAATCATTTCTGCTATACTGCCCTCTGGTCTGTAATGGTGTTAATGTGCTGTGACCACTGATCACTATGATAAGTGTTGCTGTCCGCAAGTAATATTTATCAATAAATTAAATATAATAGTGGGTATATAAGAAAAAAAACATGGCAAAATCACAAAAGATTAGAAATCTGTCACCCATTGAGAACACATCACTGCCTTCTGGAAGTTATGCCTTTGGCATATTTATACACACAAGGTCTTGTTACCAGACATTTAGAACATACCCTGCCTGGTTTATCTTAGGAGCAAATATTATTTTCCTCAGCAGGAGTTATTGTTAGAATGTCCTTGCTATTATACCTGTCTGTCATAACTCAGCAGGTATAAGGTAATGCCTCTGAAAAAAATAATGTAAATTCCTTAACCACTTCTGTAAAGCATTCAAAGGAATGTGTTTATGTTAACCTTATATTTGCCAGATACTTTTTGGTAGACAAATTAATCAGATTTCCTAGTGCAAACTGTACATACAAATTCTAAGTAACAATAGAGACTGATATAGAAGACTGTTGCTTTATGTACTTAAGGTGGGAATTAGCTGGAACTTAGCCAAAAAGATAAACAAGCCTGCCCTTCAACTGAACCTTGAATTTGATCATCTTTTTTGGAAGAGCACAGCTCCCTCCCTGAGTGAGTATCTGGGCCCAGGCATGGAGGGTCAGGTGCCCTGATCTGGGAAGCCAGGCATTTTGTACTTACCTCAATATTGCCATGACTCACACCTGAGGCAGGGAATTGCCAACATTCCAAAAGGCCCAGCTGAAAAGCAAGGCTGTGACCAGAGAAGGAGATTCAGGTATTGCAACCTAAGTTATGCAGGATAACTTACCTGGAAGTGCATGGCCACCACGTGTGCCTTGAGCACTCTGACAGACGGGATCGGCAGCCCCACACTTGCCCTACCTGGAGACCCCCACACCCTCCCTGTCCAGAGCCTGCTCCATGCATGATGCTCTCTCACAGAGCAGGGAGTGGGGCTCAAGTTCCCCTCTCAGGCTGCATGTGGTGCAAAGTGAAATAGAAACCATTTCACATCACCCAGAAGCTGAATTACTCTCTTATCTGTCTGTAAAGGACCTGGGTGAGATGGTGAGTGGGTAGTTGAAAGCCAAAGTCAGTAGGTCAGACAGCACAGGGAGACTTTTAGTCAGCAACAACCTGAATAATGTGGGCACAGAACTTAAATTTTGTTTCATACCAGTCACAGGAAAGTAGGAAACTGCAGAGAAGATTTCAAATTGGAGGGTTCAGCAGAGGGAAGAGTGTTAGTGATGCTATGGCCCAGTTGAAGTTTGAAGGAGAGGCCATGTAAAAGATTAACAGAACAACTCAAGAACAACACTGGGGACTGTTGAGTTTTGAAAGCTCTTCTGTAATTGGAGTTAGTTGGAAATCTTCTGGCAAAGCACTTTTACCAAAACATGTCTTCTCTCTGAAACGGCAGTGTGTTTTTTAAAAGGTTTTGGATGCAACAGATTTCCACAGGCCAAAGCTCTGAGTCCTCTTGGGTCCTTCCTGGAGATGGGGCAGGAGAAGGAGTCCTGTCCCTGCTCTGTGCAGTGGGACTTGCTCTGAGGCAAGGGGCCAGGAAGAGGTTTCATGCAGCAGGCATCTTCCCTTCCACGTCTCACACCTTTGTGTCCCGTGTCACAGGTCCTTCTGGTCTTGCAGTGGGCACCATGGCAGCTTCCACCTCGGCCTGGCGGCACGTCTGAGCTGTGAGCTGCCTCTGCAGCGCTGGCACACCTGCCAGTCCAACTGGGAAGGTGCAGCTACACTCACACTCTGTCCTTTGGGGGTTTGCCTCAATGCAGGGACATGGTTCCTTTTGTAGAGGGAGCAAAGCAGTACTTTAATGAAGGTTTTGAATCAATGAACATTTTATATGCTTACTTGAAGCATTAAGTTCATCAAGATGCTTTCCAATCCTGCTCACAGCAGCCCTAATTTGTATTGGTCACTTATATTTTTCAGAAAATAAGGTATGTGCTTCCTTTTATGTCATGCACATATTTAGCAAGAGGAAGGGTGGGAAGTGATGTCCTTGTGTCTTATGATGCTCATCCTTCTCCCTTGATGCTTTAGAAACAGTTCTCAACAAGTCTAACGCTTACCCTTAGATAATAAAAGACCTTTTGAGGGCACTGTCATGACCTTCAGCTGGGTAAGATTTTACTGACACCAAAACCCTTTACTGGAGCACACCCTCAAGCCCTTACACAGAAAACCCATCTCCCATCTTGAGTGTATGCTAAGGAAAGGTTGTGTTCAAAGTCAGCAGGAACTTTTCCATTGCTCTCTGGGACCTCTGGGCAGGGCCCAAGGGTGGGCCTTTCTTCTTGCTCCACAGCCCCAAGAATACCAGCAAAAGATTTTGAAGAAAGCATGAGATGTGTGCACCCCACAGAAATACCCTGTGTGTTATGTGGAAGGCAGAGCTGTGTTCGAGGGTCAGGCTACAAGTTACAGGAATGTTCACAGTTTTCCTGTGCACTCCTGAAAAAGCTCTACCCCTGCTGCCTCATTTCTCAGACTCTCTATGCTCTGAACATATCCAGTGGTACCCATTAAATGCTTACAGATTATTAATTAATGAAGCAGCCTGTGAGGATTTGTGCTGCAAGGCTCCCTCAGCACTAAGATGGCTGTTCCAGCCTCCCTGTCTCCTCTGAGGTTTTTGTTCAAAAAGACCCCTTCATGTGTATGCTGAGACGGGTTTAGAATTTGCTTTATAGCTCAAAATATCAGTGATAAATAAATGAAAATATTTTTTAAAAGTGGATAACTGTATGATTGACATTTGCAGGAGGAAGGAAAGCCGGGGGGAAGTCTGGTGTTTGGGGAGAGCCACCTCACGTGTCACGGGTGAGCGTTCCACAGGCTGCAGCCAAGGGCTCCTGCCTCACGTGTGTGAGCACAGGAGCAGCCAGCTCCCTTCCATGTGACTGGGCAGGAATGTTGAGCACAGCTCTCAGTGTGCCTTAATGCGTGCCTGCAAAGTAAATTCCTACAACTGTTGTATAGTCGAGTGGATTTCTTTTATGAAGTGCTTGTAAGATGTCATTTAACAGGGTTGGTATTGAAAAACAACTCGTGTTCTTTCTTTTCTTTTACGTCAGCAGGGGTTTTGGAGTAGGTAAGTTTTTGCAGGGTACAGCTTGTGGGTTTTCTAAAGGTCATTTCCTAACCAGGTCTTGAGTGCCTTTATCTCTTGAGAGGTCCAGAGAAAAGTCCAGGCTACTTTGGAAGTTTGACATTTCCATATTTTCATCAAAGGAGTGTAGGAAAAAAGCTGAAATCCTCTAGACAGAAAGTATCCTAAGCGTACACATTTGTCTGACTGCTCCTTGTCACCAGCTGCCTTTATTTCAACTGCAGTTCTCTGAGAAATGCTGGAGCTAGCAAGAGGAAGTAACTGGTTCCACTGCGCAGTCTAGGCAGGTAAAGGTTTGAATTTCTTTCCAAGGTCAAGTCTTCAGAAGCAAATTTTCTAGCAATTTAATCTTTATTTAAAAAGAGAAAAAAAAGCAGCATACCTGAAGAAATGCCAAAGGGATTTCAAATTGCATTTAGAGATACATTTAGAAATGCCTAAGGGATTTCAAATTGCATTTAGAGATACACAGAGATACTGTAATGATCAGAAGTTTCCTTTACCATTGTACATAGTTGTGGGATTTAATGTTGCACTTGGCAGTGCAAAGCTCTTATAATAGAATAATTACTTTATGAACTCTCACAGTGAAAACTTTGCAGAGGGACTGGTGGAGGGGGTCCCACAGCCAGACACAGGCACTGGTGCATGGCAGCCAACGTGGGGTGGGTGTGTGGGGAGACAGACTCACAGCCTGGGGTGGGTGAGCTCTCCATTTCACTGGGACAGGAGCAGGTCAGGTCTCCTACCCCCAGCTCAGGGATTCTCCAAATCAAGGCAAAGCCTTTGGTTTTCTAAAGAAGGAGGAATGGGGCTGAGCTGGAGGTGTAGACGGTGGATTTTAGACAGGAGATGAGAGAAGACAGGATGTAGCGTCTGTTGCTGCAGGACAATAAAATGGGAGAGAGGGAACATAGGTCCTGACCCTCTTTACGTCAGTAGAAGAAAAGCCTGATTTTCTTGGGCCCTGGTATAAGAAAACTAGAATACAGTTCCTTGCCCAGACATAATAGTGAGTGAGACAGCTAATTAGGCCTGGGGATAGTCTTGAAGCTCACCCATGCCATTGTTCTTACATTTTGCATCATTAGCAAATGTCACACTTGTGCCTGATGAGTTTCTTTTCCATCTCCTTTATATTCCTTCTGCCTTTGGAGACTTTCAGTGCAACAAACAAATAAACAAACTAACTATCAAATTTCCTGGTGTGCAAGTGCATTCTGTGTTGTCGCTTCTGGCTGCTGGAAACGGGGCTGAAGCCACTGCCCGGCTTTGCACGTGTTATTAAACACCAGCTAAAAGAGATTAGTCATTATTATCTCGAGGCTAGTGTTTAATTAGTGACCTAGCAGCAAAACCTTCCTGCCTGCTCATTCCAGCAGCTCTGAGAGCTGGCCTAGAGACTTATTCCAGGCACACTTTGCTGTGTAGGAGCTATTGGCATGCAGACAGTGTGCATACCAACTGGGAAAAATGAAGTGGTGTCAAGAATGCTTTGGCTATATTAACTCTGAGTGCATCCTTGCTGCTCTGAGATTTGGGGTTTAAACATAATATTGTTTGAAAGTGCTTTGTAGCTTTGAATATCATATTCCAGTAAGAGGAAAGGTTTATATCATGCTGAAAACCCATGGTTGTGCTTTGAAAGAAGGTTGTAAAAAATGTATTTTGTCTGTTTGGTTTGAAGATGTAATTCAAGGAAATTTGAATTTTATTCTTGAATCCTGAAGATCATCAGAAAGACCTTTATAAATGCACTGACTGATTTATTAGCAAATTCAGTCAGCTGTCTGCCAAATATCAAGATTTTGGTCATGTTTTCATATTGATTCACTTGGTGAAGATCACAGATGCAGAAAAGAGCACAGTCCATTCCATCTGCTGAATTTTTCCAACCATGACACGGACTGAGCTCTTTACATCTGCATTTTAGAGAAATGTTATTTCAGATAACAAGCTGCTTTGTCTTGTGTGTGGTCTTTGTAGTAGGACTGTCCCATCATCACAGCAACAAATTTGGCACTATTTTATTTGACACAGAGCTAGGTGCCTTGCTTCACAGACAGAGCTGAAGTCTTCTCAATAGCACTCTCTTCAGAGAAAATATCCTTCAGAGAAAATATCCTTAGATTGGAAGTGTGGTCATTCATTATTGGATGAACAGCACGAAACCTTTGTGCAATAAGAGGAGAAATATTTCATTGAAAGGCCTTTTATTTACCTGCTGCTCCTCAGTTGTTTGCATTTATACATATTTGTTTTTCCACATTAAAATTAGAAAGAGATTTTTGGACAGCAAATTCTTCTGCTTTAGGAAGGTTCTATTTATATTCTTCCAAATGACAAAGCTGTCTTCATTAAATATGGCTTATAGGTAACACTGCATGCTCTGATTCTAAAATCCAGGACATGGCTGGTCCAATTAAATACTCATCTTTTGATGACTAAGATGATTGTTCCAGCTTCCAGTTCTTAAGAAACCTCAAGAAAATTCCTTGCCTTGAGCTCTCAGTTGTGTCTTCATTCCTCCTGAGTAAGGAAAAGTGTGAATCTGACTGGAAAGACATTTTCCACTTGTTTTGTCAATTCCATTAAGAGTATTATCTCCCGAGAGGGTATCTTTCCTCAAATTAACAGATTTATGAATCCCCTAAGGGATAACTTGATACTGTATCATAGTCCAGTGGATTTTGATTTTCACTGAGAAAATTTGCTCCTCTAAATTTCATACTTCATTTGCTTTTTAACAAAATATAGAAAATTCAAACGGTTTTCATCCTTTTGCAAAAGGCCTGCCTCTGCCCTTCCCCTTTTCCTCATCCCCCCAGCTTCCTGCATGGAGTGTAAAGGATATTTTTTAAAAAAACAAATGGATTTGGATTATTTTATTTCAAAATCTGGATTAAATGGGAAATAGATGTTCTGTAATGTCTGGTGTAAAGCCAACAAAACACCTGCTGGTATCAAGAATGAGACTAATGAATAGGACAGGTTCTCATCTAGTGTAAAACAGAACTACCCTAGCGAGGCAGACTGAGATCAGTAGGGCTGTATTTTTTGCACCAAATAATCCAGCCTACTTCATCTCAGTGCATTTAAAGAAGGCTGAGGAGTGATCATGTAACCTCAAGGCCCAGGAGTCTCTGAGTGAGTCAACTTTCTGCCATCCACATCCTCCGGCCAGCTTGTCAATCCTCTCTTATTTTAATTTCTGTTTCCTTTTAAGAGCATATTAATCCTGCTGTTATTGCTGCCTTTTTGTCCCACTGCTTTTCCATTCTTTAGGGAAGTTCTTGAGGACACAGTACTTTCATTAACTTTTCTTCATACAATGAACTCCTGCAGAAGCCTTTGTTTATCAATTGTTTTGTATTTATTTACCTAATATGATTTTGATCACAAGGAATTTATTTAGAACTTGATGAGACTTTCGCAGCTAATTACTATCACATGTTATAATTCATTCTCAAGTGAATGAGCCTTTCAAATAAAGCAATGCAGAAATAACCATTGGGACCCTGCTGGGACTACTTTGTTTGGTAAAGCTGGAATTCCAAGGCTTGAGAATTGGAAAATACTTTCCAGCCAATTAAAACTGTACAAAAGACACTGACCCTTCTTCCATGAGGCTGTTAGGATGAGATGCTCTGCAGGATGACTGTTCCAGAAACAGGAAGCAAGGACTGGTAAAGCATTGAGGTTTTGTTGCCTTGTGCACTGCTGCCAGTTTTCAGTCTGGAAAAACCTCCCTGAAAATTTCAAGACTGATAATTGTGATCAACTGGACAGAACTGATTACTGTGGTTATTATTACTATTATTAATGAGGCATTTTACAGATAGTTAGGAAATTATGATCTTAGAAACCTGCTGGCAAACACACCATATTCAAAGCAAGGAGAGTATCAAACCCTTGCTGCTTCTGCTCTGTGCTCTGCTGACCCCCAGTCTCACCCCCAAGAGCATCTATTCTCTCTAACTCATTTGGTCAATCAGCATTTCTCAGGAGAAGAGCTATGGTTTATAGACCTCTTCTATACAGAGAAGTGCATGTTCAAGACTGAATGATAGCGTGCCCATCAGGAAAGAATGTTGGCAGCAATTATGGACAGAGAATAAAAAACACAGGACAAAAGTACTGCAAAGTAAATGCAAAGTAGTCTGTTGGGATATATGGCTGGGAAGAAGGGGGCATAACAGGTGAAAGCAGGGGATGTGGGGAGGACCACGAAGGTGAGCAGAAAGAAATATGCAATGAAGGAAGCTAGATGAAGGAGGCATCAAGGGAAGAAAATTGTCAAGGACTCCTACAGGATACTAGAATCAGTATGTGAAACATGTTGAAGGTTTGAATCTGAAGATCCCAGTTGAATAGGAGTTTGCAAAGAGATTACAGAGGTAAAAAATCAGAATTTTGGCATGTTGCTGCTTATCATGGGTCCATTGTGCACTATCAGTATGTAGGGAGTCATGGGCTTTATTTTTAGAGATTTATGAAAACCAGTTGAGTCTTTATTGGCATCTGACAAACCTGGATATAACTTGCTTTTAAAATTGTTATGATAGTACTGTTGGAAGCTTTGAGAAATTTTTGGTAACTGTGTGGAAATGAGCACACTAAAATTTAACAGGAAATGTGCAACAAGAGCAAAGATTTAAATGGTGTGTATTTTCCTGTTATGCTGTTGTAGTTACAGCTGCTTGGTCCTTTCAGCTGAAAAGAAGGAAAACAATGGCAAACTGTCAGTTTCTTTTTAACTGTGGATGAAAGTACAGGGCATGTGTTTCCTAAAAGACATACACGTTGACCTTGATTCCTCCTAACCATATCTGGGCAAATAATCAAGGTTGCCCCCTCACTGACTGGCAGCTCCTTCCACATACAGCAAAGGGAGATCGATTCCTCCAGAGTGTGATTCAGGTCTTACTTCAGGGATGTGCTGGATAAAAGCTATTAGAATTCTTTGATTTTAATGTTAAGAGTAAGTTGAATGAGGATTTGGTAAGCGAATGAACTGTTGCTGTTTATGAGGACATTAATTTCTGCTTTCCTGAAGAAGAGTTTGTGAAAGTTGGCAGCTCAGGAAAAACTCACTGAAGGTTTAAGCTTCCTTAAAAGCTGTCCATGTTTACTTCTAATCCAGAGGAATAAATAGGTGAAGTTTATTCTGCTTGCAACCATTATAACTTTACTTCTGATAACTGTGCAGGTCACATCCCACAGTGAGAGACCACCACAAAAACTACTTCATGGAGCAACATATCTGACACAGGCAACTTAATGCCAGAAAGGTTAGAGACTCTTCATCCTTGGAGATTTTGAAAACATAGCTTGAGGAGGGCTTCAGTAGACTCACTCTTGCTGTGAGGGAGAAATTGGACCAGATTACCTCTAGAGATTCCCTCCAACCCAAATTTTTCTATGCTTTTAGTAAAAATTTGTTTGCTGAATAGCACCAGTAACTTCCATGCCTCTTTCTGATTTTGGAACAAACCTGCAGGGAAATAGCTAAAGCTTTTAATTAAAATTGATTTAATGTTATTTAGTCTAAATTCCCTGGGATAAAATTGTGCTGATTAAAAAAAAAAAAATCATATGTGATTAAAACCAAAGGAAAATGGAAAAAATTAATCAACCTTTTCTGGTCTGATTCAACACAGAATGCTTCAGTTTAAAACTGAATGCATTTTTCTTACTTTCATTTGAAGGATATTGGAATAAATATTGCAGTTTTTAAAATATTTTTTAAATTGTTCTTATTCAAAACAAATCCTGCTTGTTTTTTAGAGTATCAGTCTTGCAGAACATTTCCTGTAAATGCTTCTCTAGAGATAAGATTTCTTGAACTGCTCCCATTCCCAAACCCAGAAACCTGATATGGGCTGTGAATAAGGCAGCAGATAAATTAGTCATCAGAACTTGTCCCCACCAGATTTCTGGAACATTTCAGTAGCAGAAACAAACTAGTGTTTTTTCTTGGGAAATAAATCAGATCAGTGCTGGGAGGGATAACTGGCCAAGTGATGTATTTTTTATTGGTTTATTTTCATCTGCCTGAAAAAAGAGAGGACTGAAGACCCTCCCCCCTCTTTATCATATGTGTGTTCTAAAGCAGCACCTTTAGGCAGCAGCTCTCAGGACACCCATGCTGTACCATACAGAAACTACACCAGGTGAATTGGCAGATGTGATGTGAACACAGGTCCTGTCCCAAGGAGGGTGACACTGGTATGGTTCTGTTTGCCTTCTTCACCTTCTTCCTGTCCTAAGTGCTTCACTCAGGTAGGAATGCTCAGTGTTCAAGACAGTTTCTTCAATGGTATCCCTGCTGTGTAATTCCTGGTAATGCAGACACCAGTGCAGACACTTTCTGTGAGCCAGCACAGAACCACAGAACCATTTAGTAGGGTCATTGAGCCTCGCTGTTAACCCAGCACTGCCAAACCCACCTGTAAGCCATGCTCCAAGAACCACATGTGCACTCTTAAATGCCTTCAGAGATAGTGAATCCTTGTCTGGGCAGCCTGTTCCAATGCTCGACAAGTCTTTCAGTGAAGAATTTTTTCCTGATATTCAATATAAACCGTTCCTGGAACAATTTGAGGCTGTTTACTCTTGTCCTTTCCTGTGTTACTTGGGAAAAGAGACCAATCCTCACCACCTACCTCCTTTCATGTAGTTGTAGAGTATGAT